>NW_026991722.1:13077500-14327500 GCF_029215605.1 Mirounga angustirostris | reverse complement strand
AATGTTCCCATCCCACTAATAAAAAAAATGCTGAATTTGTTGTTTTATAGCAGGATGTCTGTCTCCTAGAGAATAGCCAATATTGGTAATATTTTTTTTCATGGGGCGACTGGAACATTTTGCTTACTTACATGATTTACAAGGCTACTTTAGAAAAGGAACAATAACGACTCAGATGTGGATTTGTTCTAAAGTAGAGAAGTTACATTAGAGATTTAGGATGGTGGACAATGTAAAACATACATTATCATACAGAGGATATGGAGGCGATATGAAAATAAGGAGAATCATATGGAAAAGGAGGCAATACGAAAATAAGGAGAATCATAATTCATTTAAAGAAATTCAGTCAAATGTGCACTTTGCACTAAATACTTCCAGAGGTCTGTATTTGATTTTGCATCTTTTGTTGTATCCACAATCCTAGCAAAGACTTCTGTTACCATTTAATGTTAACAAATCACTTATCAAACATGGTGACTTATGGTAATCCATGTTTGCTTAGTCAGCTGCAAAGTCCTTAATATGCGTCAGGTCCAAGAGTCAGTGGTTACGGATGAACTATGTTCCTTAATAAGGAACTTGGCTTCAAATAGTGATAAGCTTAATCTGGTAAATTTGACTGCTGGTCATCATTGCAACATGAATGAATAAAACCCATTCTGACCACCTAATTGTTCCTTAATCTGACTATCACCACTCATCACATTCCTAAAAAAGTCCTATGAGACTTTCTCATTTAAACCTAGTTGATAGCTAATTTAACACTATCAATAAGGTGGCCAAGTAGCTTTATCTGCTTCTTTGAGATCATGAGCTGTCCAGGGATGGAGGTATTCAAAAAGGAACCGGGAGATCTCTAGGGCCACTTTCAAGACTGTGCCTCCCATTCTCTAAAGGAATGTGTACATGATAATGAGAATATGGGAGATGCTCACATGGCTGGAGAGTATTGGACACAAAGAGCAATCAGAGTTGTGATTGCCACTTCAAGCAGAAGCAAATTCAACCTGAAATTGCTGATATCACCAGTGAAACGTTCACCCATGTGTTATAAAATGAAAAGCAAAGGTCTAAAAGTCAGGAGTTCCAAATGCAAGTTACAGCTCTGCCACTAAATAATTGTATGTTCTTGTGGCGCCTGGGTGGCTCAGTCAGTTGGGCAGCTGACTCTTGGTTTTGGCTCGGGTTGTGGTCTCAGGGTTGTGGGATCGGGTCCCACATCAGGCTCCACACTCAGCGGGGCGTCTGCTTGGGATTCTCTTCCTCTCCCTCTGCCCCCCGCCCCGACTCTCTCATTCTTTATCTCAAATAAATAAATAAATAAACCTCTTTAAAAAATAATTGTATGCTCTTAAGCAAGCTTCTCAATTTGTTTTCTGGGCTGACATAGAACTCACTAATCCTTTCCAGCCTCAACCTTTTGCCTATTACTTGCCTGTTTAGACTAAACCAACTTTATTTCCATTTCTCAAGGAGACAGTTGTCCACCTCAAGGCTCACCACCTCTCTCAGCTGTTCCAGGTAGAGCAGAGAATGCAGGGAAGGTATTAAGAGACATGGGACCTGGCTTCAAGGACTTTATAATCTAACCCATAGTTCAGATGGTTCTCACCCACAGGGAAGGAAGAGTTAGCCTGCACAATGTTAGGTATAATAACTGCCCAGAGAGGAGAATATGGTGCAACAGTTGGCGACGACTTTGCCAAAGCACAGAAGGAATGGGGCTTGGATGACACTTGGGCTGGACACTCTTGGATGGACAGAGTTTGCTCAGGCTGAGGGCACAAGGAAGGTTATTTGAAACAGGGTGAGCAGCATGAACAGAGTCAGCAAGGTAAGAACAAGCATGGCATGTGGCGGAAACAGTGATTTGCTTGAATGAGAGAAGGTGGGACGTAAGACTCACTGGAATGAGAGCATGGGACGTAAGACTCACTGGAACAGTAATAATGAACCCGATTATGAGGTCACTGAAAAGTAACTTAAGGAGTTCATATGTGGCATGGGAACCAGGAGGGGTTTGGGAATCCTTGAGTAGGTGGGTGTTTTGGTCCATTTGAGCTGCTATAAAAGAATCCCACAGACGGGGGGGGGGGGGGGGCTTAAACAACAGAAATTTATTTCTCACAGTTCTGGAGGCTAGAAGCCCAAGATCAAGGCATCAGTGGATTCAGTGTCTGGTGAGACCTGCTTCTTGGTTCATAGATGCCTGTCTTCTTGCTGTGTCCTCTCAGGGTGGACAAGGATGAGGGAGCTCTCTGGCATCTCTTGTATAAGGGCACTAATCTCATTCATGAGGGGTCCACCCTCATGACCTAATCACCTCCCAAAGGCTCCACCTCTTAATAGCATCACCCTGGGATTTAGGTTTCAACTTATGAATTTGGGGGACCACCAGCATTCAGTCTATAGCAGAGTGGTGAAGTTCTGTTCAGGGAAGGTTAGACAGATGTGCCTTTGTAAACTGAGTACTTATAGGCAGAGAGGGGGAAAATAAGATAAAATAGGATCAGAAGCAGAAGAGATGAGTGGGGAGAGAAGAAGGGAGAAGAGGCCTCTTTGCAAATACCTAGGTGGTTCAGGAAGTGAGGCTAGAGTGCAGGAGAGTTGTCAGACTGACATCTGGATATTGGAGACACCTCATGAAAAAAAAGTGACTTTCTGTATATCCCCAAATTAATTGAAAGGGACTAGAAGACATATTTGTACACCCGTGTTCACAACAGCATTATTCACAATAGCCAAAAGTTGGAAGCAACTGTCCAAAGAGGGATGAATGGATAAAAAAGGGTCCATAGAGGGGTGAATGGATAAAGAAAATGTGGCCTTAGAACATTAGAACATTATTCAGCCTTAAAAAGGAAGGAAATTTTGACACACACCACAACATGGATGGACCTAGAGAACACTATTCTAAGTGAAATAAGCCAGTCCCAGAAGGATAAGTAGTGTATGATGACATTTATTTGGGGTACCTGCAGTAGTCTAATTCATAGAGACAGAAAGTACAATGGTGGTTTCCTGGGGCTGGGGAAAACAGGGTAACAGGGTGGGGGAGTTATTGTTTAATGGGTACAGTTTCAATCTTGCAAGATGAGGAAAGTTCTGGAAATGGGTGATGGGAATGGTTGTACAACAATGTGTACTTACTGCCACTGAGCTGTATACTTAAAAATGGTTAAGATGGTAACTTTTATGTTAAGTGTATTTTACCACAATTTTTTAAAAAAGAAAGAAGAAGTGATCTTCCTTAGTCCAAGGCTCTGAATGCCATCATCCCCAGCTGTCTCAGGGGCTTCATTCCATTTACCATCCTGTCTCTTTCTCTCTCTCGCCTGGACCTTCAAACCCTCCCTTTCTCTCTCTCTATCAACTCTTTCTAGCCAATAGTCTTCAAATAATTTTCTATGCTTTGTAGAATCTATTTTTTCACTCTTCAGCCACTACCTTCAGACAATTGATCAACAACCCTCTTCTCCTAAAATTCAACTCATGCTTTTTAGTTCTTACCTGGTTGAACCACCAAGCCAGGGTTTATCCTGTTGACCTCCTCCTCCTTCAAATTGTTTCTGCCCCTCTTCTGTCCCACCGAACTCTCGAGTTATCTTCTACCTTTGGAGTCCCTCCCTGACTCACATTCAGGCTTCTTTGTGGTTGCTCTTCCAGTGTGCATAGTGCTGGGGGCCCCCAGTTCCATGTTGGATTCTCTTTTATCTCTTTTATCCTCACACTTTTTTAGTGGTCATATCCACTCTTTGGCCTCAGGTACCATTAAATGTTGATGATGCCTAAGTCAACATCTACAGTAGAGATCTCACTCCAGTACTTTCCACCCATAGTCACTGGCCTTCTGGACATCATCACTTGGATGTCTCACATACATTTCAAACTCAACATATCCAAACTAGAACTCATTTTGGCCCCTCCCCACGATGCACATACCAACTTCTCCTCTAATATGCCATTTGCTGAAATGGCAGAATTACCAATAACTACCCAAACCAGAAAGTTCCCATCATCCTCTACTTCTCCTCCTCTCTCATGCCATTTCCCATCAGTTATAATCCTGTCGATTATACTGATTCTGGGAAATTGGAAAATCCCCAGGTAGGCCAGTGCTCTGAGAAGAGACTTATAGTGCTCTGCCCATCTGAGGGGCCATGAGAAAGCTTATTAGTGTCAAAAAGAATATTTTAATGTAGTTTGATCTGTGTGTTAGGAAAAAGGATTTGAATATTCAAATGAGTTTACTTTCATTAGTAGTAAATGTTTCGGGATGATGTAGTCTATCCCTGGTGTTGAGTATACTCTTTAAAGTCTGCTTTTGAGGCATTTGAACTGCATTTGTTATAGAAGTATTTAATATCAGCAAATGCGATAAGTTACTTCTAGAAGAACCAGGAACAGCATCTGTTGTTAGATGATAAGGCATCAGTTTTAATGCCTCAAAGCCCTGTTAAGTAGGGAGAAGGCAGTTAGCTGGAATTTGCCTGGGAGGGTTGGTTGAGGGAGTCCCTATCTCCTCCTCCAAAGCCTGTTGGAGGCTGATCTAGATTTCCAGAGCCCCTTTGAGGCTCAAACTTTGGCTCACTCACTTCAAGTGGGAAGCTACATCATCCTACCTGCCAGGACCCTCCTTCCCACACAACTAGGCGGGAAGAAGGCATCTGCAGGGTGATGGCAATTAGCATTCATGAAAGAGAAACAACAGCTGTTGGCTACTGTATTGTCTTTGCTGTGCTTGAAACCTCATAAAGGGTGTTGTAGATTGACTGTGTTTCCCCTCAAAATACGTTCAAGTCCTAGTCCCTGGTACCTGTGAATGTGACCCTATCTAGAAATGGTCTTTGCAGATTTCATCAATTTAAGACGAGGCCATTGGGTTAGGTCCTACTCCAATGACTGGTTTCCTTACAAGAAGAGAGTAATTGGGACACACAGACACACAGGGAAGAACACCATGTAAAGACAGGCAGCAACTGGAGCAATGTGTCTGTAAGTCAAGGAATGCCAAGGATTGCTGTCAGCTACTGGAAGCTAGGAGGGACACATGGCCCAGATTCTTCCCTAAAACCTCAGAGGGGGTCTTGGTTTTGGACTTCGAGCCTCCAGTACTCTGAGAGAATAGATTTCTGTTCTTCTAAGCCACTCAGTGTGTGGTTCTTTGCCTAGGAAAAGAAAACAATGGGGAATCCTGGGTGGGACAGAAACAGGAGCCAAAAGGGAGGCTCCCAAAATGTCCACCCCAGGTTTAAATGGCAGCCAATCAATACATTGTATCTTAAAGAGCTCTCAGGTCGGCCCTCCTCTCTGAACTAGGCCCTGGGGCCCTCTTGCCTGGATTCCACACTGGTCTCCTAACTGGTCTCTCGACTCCAGTCTTACACCAGGGATAGGGGAAACCTAACACTAATCATAGTCACGTGGATCGAGAACTATGGTCTTAATAATGTCGGAAGCAGCTGGCCTGCTGTGTGAACGTGCCGGCAGAATCCCAGTGAGGATCCTCATCCTCCTTTCACTAAATCTTGACGAGAGTCCTGTGATGAGTAATACTATAAACCTCACTGGGGGCATGGGGACATTGAGTAATTTGCCTGAGGTCACACAGCTAGAATTTGAACTCGGGCCCGGCTAACTCACCACCCTTTCCCGTGTTACTCTATCGCCTGGGGAAGGGGGTGGCAAACCACACTTCAGGGCTGGAGGAGCAAGCAGAGCCCCTTAAAGAGATGGAGTGCCCATCTTGAGACAGTCCTTTGAAACTGGGGTGAGGTATCATCACGATTTCTCGGCGGAGACACTGAACTCTGCAATTTGCCTCAAGTGCCAGTGTGAGTCAGAATTGGCCTGGAAACCGCACTTTCTACACTCTCTCTCCCCCCACCAACTGCTGCTTGTTCTTTCCTGGGTCCCCCTCCAGTCTGGGCTGGGAGTGGAGCCCAAAGGACCCCCCGGCCCCACCAGAGGCTGACAAGCCAGAACTCCTGGGGTGATCAAGGCAAACGCTTGCTTACTCAGAGCTCGTGCCTTATCAGTAACTTTCCCAAGAGTGCAGTGAGAGTTAATGTTTATAAAGTGCTCTGAAAGCCTCTGATAAAAGATGTTAAATGGCATTAATAGAACACATTCTGCAGGCCCCATGTCTCACTTGGGCTTGATTGATATGCATCCCTCTTGCGCAGTAGGTGGACGCTTTACTTCAGATGAATTGAGCTCATTAATTAGGATCCTGTGTGCAGTTTATTGTGAAGGATGCTCGGTTATTACCATAATTAGGACCCTGAGCCAACCCCAGACTATCTCACTGTAAACATATGGGGGAAGGAGACTGTCTCCTTGAACCCTTTGTGCGCTTAGTTGCTAAATTCAAGCCCATTATCTTGCACAGACAGGCACCTGAGACTCCAATAAAATAAAGTATCACTGATTTCAACAGGGCTTTTTCTTAGATGACTCTCCGGTAAGCACGTGATTAATGCATTGCTTAATAGTACTTTCCTGTTTCCAGACATGAGCTCAACGCTGGTCCTATAACACCTCTATTCATCATTTCCACTCAGCATCTAATAGACATTTTGAAGCAAAATCAAGCTTCTTTACCCATTTGCCACCAAGGGGCTACTTCAATTAGCCAGAAAAGCAGCAGTACCCTTAAGGCAAATGTTCACAAACCTGGTTGCACATTAGAGGCCTCTGGGGAGCTTTAAGCAAATCTGGATGCCCAGACCCCAGCCTTAGAAATTCTGATTCTGATTCATGTGGTCTGGGGATTAGGCATTAGTGTGCGGGTGTGGGCATCTTTCTTTTTCTTCTTTTTCTTTTAATTAATAAACTTTATCTTTTTAGAGCAGTTTCAGGCTTACAGAAAAACTGATGCTGGTCCAGCTGGGAACCCAGAGTCCCCATATACCCATTCACAAATACCATATAGAAAATATATGTATATATATTTAATGACCTGAGTGATTCAAATGTGCAGGCCGAGCTAAGAATTCAGTTTCAGTGCAATCATTATCTACACAACTAGAATTCAACAGCTTTGGATAAAAATAATTTCTGATTGAACCACAGCCCAAACTGTTCCAGGTTTTCTCAACACTTGTCCCTAATGTAGCAGCCCAAGCTTGAGAGTGGATTGGCGTTCATTCAAAGGAAGATGACTCTGTTCACCATCGTGGTTTATGCCTTATGCATAATGAATGGCCTTATTGATTATTAGAGGCCTTGGAGGGTTCTCTTCCTTGTTAGATTAAAAAGAATATAAATAGAAATAATACAAGTTGGGGCAATCTAGAACTCTTTGAAATGGTTGATGAGTTGCAGTACTTAAGGAAAATTAACATAAAGTGTCACTGATTTCAACAGGGCTCTTTCTTAGATGACTCTCCAGTAAGCACGTGATTAATGCATTGCTTAATAGTACTTTCCTGTTTCCAGACATGAGCTCAACGCTGGTCCTATAACACCTCTATTCATCATTTCCACTCAGCATCTAATAGACATTTTGAAGCAAAATCAAACTCCTACTTCTAAAAAGGAGTTATTTGAGTATTTTTGATATTAGTGGTCTTGCTGTAAAGATAACTAAGTAGAACAAAGGAAGTTATCTGTTTGATAGAGAATAGAAAATATGGGGGGGGGGAATGTATTTTTTCATAGTACCTGAAAGAGAGCTACACACGGAAGCAAGTGTTTTGGGTCCACAACCATTATTCATTAAACAAATATTTATCAAGCATTTACTATGTTTCAGGTTCTAGGTGCTGTGGAAAAACAATAAACCAAGTAGGGCAATAATGCTGCTCTTATAGCATTTATATTCTGGTGGCATATTAGAATATGTACTCTCCCACTTAGGCAAATGCTGTTGGAATTGTCTAACAACAGTTGGATACCTCTGGAAACGTGAAATATTATGTAAATTGTAAACATTATTGACATCACCACGGCTTTTCATTAGACTGGCAACAAGATAAAATGAAACTCTAAAATTCACTATGAAATACACTTAATTACTGAATTTTGACTTGAGAGAAAGTTAATGCACTTTGATACCAGTGTGTTATAACAATTGGATTGTTGAAGTATAAATCATAAATCATATGTAAAATATAGAGAAGAAATGAATTCAGGGTGTCTGGGTGGCTTGGTCGGTTGATTTCTGCTCAGGTCATGATCTCAGGGTCGTGGGATCGAGCCCCGCATCGGGCTCCATGCTCAGCACAGAGTCTGCTTCTCCCTCTCCCTCTGTTCCCCTCCCTGCTTGTGTATGCTCTCTCTCTCAATCTTTCATAAATAAATAAAATCTTTTTAAAAAAAAGAAAAGAAAAGGACTGAAGTTCTTTCATAAGGTTAACAACTTATGGGTATGTTGGGTCTATTTCAGTTGATAGACATGTTTTAGAATTTTGTTAGGAGGAAATGGTATCTTTAACGAAGGGCACTGGTTCTATCAATTAGCTTATGGTGTATAACAAGCTTCTCTGAAATGAAGTACCTTAAAACAACACAATTTAGCTTTTGTTTAGCTCATGATTCTGTGAGTCACCTGGGAGTTTTTTCTGGACTGTCTTAGCTGAGCTCTGTTGGGGCCTCTCAGGTGCTATGGCCAACTGATGAGATGGCCTTGCTCACTGATGGCTGGTCTAGCGCCCCCTAGCTGGGATGGCTCATCTCTTCTCCATGTGGCCTCTCATCCTCCAGTCTCCTGGTCTCCTTCACATGGTGAAAGCAAGGCCCAATGCTCAACTAGTTTTAAGTCTGTGATTGTGTCACATTTGCTATTGTCCCCTTGACAAAAGCAATTCACATGGCCAAGCCTAGAGTCAGTCTCAAGGGCAGAGATGGAAATTATAGTGACATTTGTGCAAATGATTCATTCCACTATCCCATTGCTAGGTATGGGTTTTTAGGTGAGACTCCTAGAAACTGCTATTTTCTGAGAAGTTCCCCCTTTGATCGTGGGCCCCGTGTACACTCAGCTCTAACTGTTCACAGTGCATACAGCCCAGGGAAGACGGCACCTTGCTGCATCACTCCACACAGTCTGGGATCTGGAGATGCACACTTCATCCCCTGGACCGTACTAGGTTCCACCTCTGGGAACCATGCTTTCCTATCCTAAAACAGCTTCATAAATTTCATAAATTTCATATACACCCCTAATTTCCGCACAGACCACACCTCTGCATCTTTAAGAGAAGAGAAAGGTGTTTGTGATAGTGCTATGAATATCTCTCTCCCAGGACTCAAACTCAAACGATCTGCCTCTTCCTTAAGCCAAAAGTATCAGGTGAACAACTAACCGCGTGTAGGGGATTGGAGACCTGGAATTCACAGGGACCGGGTCAAGAAAGAGGCTCAGGAAAGAGAGAATATACCTCTTGGGGGGGACTCAGATTGGACTCCCCAAGAAGAAGTGCAACAAGAGAGGAAAACCAGAAGAGTGTCTTCCAGCATCTATACGTCCTTATTTAGAGTCTGATAAAATTCATTAAAAATTTTGTTTCAACAAGATCAGCCAGGAGTTCAATACTCTACTGCATATTTGAAAGTTGCGAAGAGAGATCTTAAAAGTTCTCATCGCAAGAAAGAAAAATTTGTAACTATGTGTTGTACCAAATGTGTGGATGTTCACTAAACTTAATGTGGTAATCAATTTATAGTATATACATGTATCAAGTCATTATGTCGTATACTATGTTGTACATTATGTTGTACACCTAAAACTCATACAATGTGTCCATTATATCTCAGAAAAAAAAAGATTAGCCTTGTGTTGATGATTGTTTAAGCAGATGATAGTTACATAGAGGTTTATTGTACTATCCCCTCTACTTCCGTCCATGTTGTAAATTTCCCACTAAAAAATTATTTTGTTTGTTTGGAAAAAAAAAATTTTGTTTCAAGTTTGAATATAATTGCCATGAGTAACTCCCCGTCCTGGTACAGGCGGTAGTATAGTCCAGTGGTTAGGCACGCAGGCTTCCACCACGGACTACCTGTGTGACCTTGAACGAGTTAGCCTAGGTAAGCCTCACTTTCTCCCTCTGTTGTGGCCGGTGTTGTCCAGAGAAACAGAACCAATAGATAGAGATTGAGACGGAGATCGATTTTAAGGAACTGGCTCACAGAATTGCAGGGCCTAGAAAGTCTGAAATCATAGGACAAGCTGGGGGTCAAGAAATTCTGATAGTCGATGTTGCAGTGTGGACTTAGAGCACCAGAGAGCAGCGGGCTGGAAACTCAGGCAGGGTTTCTATGTTGCGTTCCTGAGGATAATTCCTACTCCAGGGCGGGGGCTCAGACTTTGCTGTAGATGCCTTCAAATGATTGGACGAGGCCCACCCAAATTATGGAGCATAATCTGCTTTACTCAAAGTGTACTAATTTAAGTGTTACTCATCTCTAAAAAATACCTTCACAGCAATATCTAGATGAGTGTTTGGGCGAACAATGGGCACCATAGCCTGTGCTAAGCTGACACATAAAATTAACTATCACACTATCCATTAAAGGGAAACAAATAGTATATACGTCATAGAATTGTAACACAATGAAGCATACCAAGCAGGGAGAATGGCTCCCAGCATTCATCTTGGCTGTCAATTTTCTTCCCATGCCCTACAGAAGTAGTAACGGCTGGTCACCCACGTACATTGGGGCTATCTAGTTTGGGGAAGGGGTGAGCAGAAGGTTGGGTGGATTTATGGCAGGTAAGTGGTTTTATCCCTTAAAGAACCAGAGTGGGGCATTGGGGGTTAGTTTTAAATTGATGTTTGTTTTCAAAAGAAAAGGAATTTAAAAAGTGCTCTGATCCTTTAAGACTGAACGATTGCTTTAGAGACCCATCACCTAGCAACAGGAAGATAATACCTTCTCTCCTCCAACAGGTAAACCTCTGGCTTATCTAATTGAAATTTCAGGCTTCCTGCCACACTCCTGAAAAACTATCACTTTAAAGGGATCAAACTGTACGCCAAACAGAGTCAAATTTGAATGTGCGAGTTTCCAAATGGCAGGCTAATGAGATTTTCATTGGGAGAAGAGATGTGAAGCTCTGCAGCTCATAATTTAAGTGGCTTTGTTCCACTGGCATTCATTGAATTTCACAAAAAGACTGCAGTAAAATTCCTTTTTTGACTCCTGTCTGGGGATCAAAGATAAGTGTTAGAAGCAGAAACAAAGGGTAAATTGTAAGAAAATAAAGAATTATCTAGACTTTTCACCAGCTTGAGTTATCTTTTATTCTTCCCTCCCTGTTCCCTGACCCCCCCTCCCATGTTCGTTACAAATGCTCTCCATTCTACTTCTGAAATGACTGCTCATTCCATGCTTTTCCACTCCACTGACATTGCCCTTGACAGTACCCCTGATCGATCTCCCTGACCAAACTGTCTAAACTATTCTTGACACCATTGAGCAGTTTATTTCTTTTAAGACACAGCCTTTCCACATTCTATTCTCTGCTCAAAAGTTTCAATAGCTACTCTTGCTTTCTTTTCAACAAAATTCAAACTCCTTTGCTTGGCATTTAAGACCTTCTGTGATATAACCTCAATTTCTTTCCAAGATTATTTCCATATTTCTATGCACCAGTTCTAGCCAAACCCAAATTTCTGGTCCTGAGCCTTTTTAACTCCACATCACTATTTACACTAGCACCTCCTCAAATGCCCTCTCCTTGAATCCCAGTAATTCACCTAGGCCCAGGCATGCCAATTCTTCCAAGAAGCCTTCCTTGATTTCCCTCTTCCCAAGTAGTAATAGATTCTCACCTTTCAGTGCACCTCTCTTGTGATATTTATCACATTTAGAGAAGTCAGTAGGGTGTAGTAGTTAAGTGTACAACTTTGGAGGCAGAGAACCGTGTTGGAGGCCCAGCTCTGCTACTTCTTATCTGTGTTACCTTGGACAAATTGCTTACCTTCTGGGAATCACAGCTTATGTTTGTCTTTTTGAAAAATGAGATAGCCAGTGGTTGTGAAAGTTAAATAAGTTAAATCATGGAACGTGCCTGGCATGTAGCTGACAGTCAGTAAATATTAACTCTTATTTTCTAAAAATCACATTTAACCTTTTTTATAGTCTATATAGTCCCCATCTCATTCCTCCATTGTGAAATCCTTTGGGGGTAGAATCTAGATCATAAACCCACCTGGTTCCTTTCCCCACCGTGCTTGCCATATATTAATATTCGAAAAAAATTGCTCATGGTGGCCTTCCCTGGGTACCCTATCTAAAATGCCCTGCCACCCCACCCCAGTCACATGATATATCTCTTCACTGGGCCTTATTTTGACATGACACTAATTCTCATCTGAGTTACAGTATATGCCTATTGTTTTTGTCAGACATATATTTCATTGTCTATCTCCCCCACAAAAATACACTTTCAAAAAGACAAGGACTTTTGTGTGTTTTGATTATTGCTGAATCCCAGCACCTGGGTCAGTGTGCATAGTGGACATTTAACAAATATTTGCTGAACACATGAATGAATGAGGATCTCCTTTCTCTCTCTCTCTCTCTCTTTTTTCCCTGAGTTGTATCTCTAAATAAAGTGATGATGTTTATTGCCAATTCCCCAAAGCTAGGTTTACAGAGAACAATTGGAATATTAACCAGATGATTTTGGTATATATGTCAGGTGAAGAAACTCCAAATGTGATTGGAAATGTACGGTAGTGATGTCTAGTGCTTACCCATTTCTTCTCTGCCTCTCCTTTGGGGCATGTGAGGAGATCACATCTCTCTGCTCCCCTTCCAGTCAGGCAGGACCATGTTCTGGAGCAGAAGTGAAGCACGTCACTCCAGGCCAAAGCCTTTAATTATCCCTGTGAGACATTCTTCATCTGCCCCATCACCTGAGGAGGTCACATGTTCTAGGAGGCTCAGCTCCAGGATGGTGAGCCCTCTGTTCAGCCAGGATCCTGCAATGTTGCAGAGAGGGCACCTGTCTTAGACTGAATCACCTAGACCCACAAACAGCTTTGTAAGAGTGAGAAATAAGCTGGGTGGGACTCAGCCATGAGACAAAGGGATTGTTTGTTACTATGCATAACCTAGCTACCCTGACTTGTATTAAGGTGGATGGTATGAAGAGCCAGAAGGAGAGTCTTGGTATTTACCAACAAATCTATCAATGCAAAATAGTCGTTCACCTGAAATATTAAGTAACTCACAACATAGTTTATTTCAGTGATCGTGAAAATGTCTTCTTATCTTCCTTGATTATCCCTCATTCTTTGTAGATAAGGGGAATGTACCAACCTTTACTGGTCTTCAGTGGAGTCCTTGCTTTGCATGCTACTATATTTACCAAACCCTGTGCACCCAGAACAATATGGTCATGATTCTAACACGCACGTGTTTCAGCTTACGCTGTACTATGCAAAGAAAGGACTGCCCGAATTTGACTTTACTAGAAAGTACTGAACTATAAAGGGACAACACTTTGAAATTCAATTTCCTGACAGTTTCCTTTGGTTTTCTTTTTTTCTTTGAAGATCCAGAATGTTTTTCCTATAAATTACTGTGACTTCTCATTAACAATGAACTTCACATACTCTATCTTAACATTGCTGATTGTCATGGTCTTCTCTCTTCATACCCAAACCACTGTTTCTCCTATCACATAAGTAATACTGGTTACTGAGTTATGATAATTAATTCATCATCGATTCACTCAAGATATAGCAGAATGAACTTAAAAACAAATAGCTGCCATCTTTTATAAAAATACCTTGACTCTCTGGGGGACAGCCTCCTTGTACAAAAATAATAAGACCAACCCAGGAGCCATGAATTCTTCCCCAGGACTAAGGGATGAATTTGCATGGGTCCATCATTCTTTCTGCCTTTTGAGCAAGAACAGCTATTGGTCAGAGGATGAGATATGGCCCATGTACCCAGGATGGGACAAGTGGATTGACTTTTCAAGGGATGAAGTCCATGTCGTTGGCTGCATTAGCACAGTTCTCTAAACAGCTGAACTCATGAGTCATCTGAGTTCTTAAGGAGGTTCCCAAACCTATTGATTCATTATTGACACCAACCCAACCCATGCTGGTGCTAGGAAAATCAGATGTTTTGAGGTGTAGTCTATGAACTGGAGGGTCTTACAATCTAGTTTGGGTCATGAGTGACTGAGTCTTCTAAAGCAGAAATAGAGAGTAGTGCAAAATAATTACATTTGCTGTTTCAGAAAGTCTAGAACTTTCTGTCATGTCCATATTACATTATAAAAGATAATCCGTGATGAGGGCCAAGAATAGTGTAGGCACAGTAAGAGCTATAGGAATGAAGAGCTGCCAAGGGAGGGGATTGGAGGTCTAGGCAGTTTTATTGAGGAGATGAGATAAAGGGCAGGTAAGACTTGCATCTGAGATAGGAACTCAAATGCCCAGGGGGCCAAGCTGAAAACAGGAGTGAGTGAGAGCAGTTTGGGCTGGAAGTGCCAGGGGCACATGCCCAGGCTAGACTGGACATCCACCACCCCTCTGCTGCGCACAAGCCTGGGGCCCCATTACCGGGCCTTTCAGATGTTTCCAGAAAACTTAGAAATCCATATTTGTAAGAAATGGCCAGATCTTAAAATATTGGCAACTCAGATAAACACGATCGCAGGTCAAATAAAACAGTTTCTGGCAGGATTGGACTACTGCCTTGCAACTCTTGCCCCAGGACACCCAAGCGGGAGGCTCAAGAAGGATTTTCTTCTGCTCTCGGCTGACCCCTCACATTTCCAATGACTCTACTTCTGCTGTATGCAGAATAGAGTGAGCTCTGATTAAATAGATATGAGATATGGCGCATTGACTTTGCATAATTCCTTAATTTCGAGGAGGAAATTTATATCCCCCCACCCCTACATACACAATTTTGCTCTGTCAACAGTAATTGTCCTGAGCCACTGCCCCACTGGGGAGAGCTGCTGAAGAGGGGTTGGCCGTGATTCATTAAATTCTATTTGCTGAGAGCAAATGGCAGAGCCCTCAATCACGCTTCGCGCCTCTTCGGCGGCCTCCAGAGGAAGCCGCTGTCCGGGATTATAAAACTGCCATTTTACTTCTTTTTTTCTTTTTTTATTGTGGTAATATATACACGCTCTTTACCATTTTTACCATTTTTAAGTGCACAGCTCAGGGGCATTAAGTACATTTACAATGTTGTGCAACCGCCGCCGCCATCCATTTCCAGAACTTTTTCATCATTCCAAACAGAAACTGTTTATTCATTAAACAATCACTCCCATTCCTCTCTCCCCACCAGCCCCTGGTAACCTCTATTCCACTTCCTGTCCCTGTGAGTTTGCCTACTCTGCGTACTTCATCTGAGGGAAATCACGCAAGCATTGTCCTTCTGGGTCTGGCCTATTTCATGACGCATGATGTTTTCAAGGTCCATCCATGCTTTGGCAAAGATCCCGTTTACTTTTTATTTTGTTCATTTCCCCCATATTCCCTCACCACTTTCCTTATTTTGGTGGTAAATATATACAAAAAGGATAATACTTTGAGCATAAAAACCACCTAAGAATGCATCATTCAGAGCTTTAACTCTCTTAAAAAGAAAGGATCCTGATTTGTCCAAATCTCTGGCTTTCAGACTGTCTGGATTTGAATCCTGACCCCGCCATTAACTATTATATGGTTCTAGGAATGTTATTTAACCTTTCTGTGCCCTGGAATTCTCACATAAAAAAACCAGGAAAATAATAATTCATATATATGCTAATATCCAATGTTATAAAAACAGAAGGAGCATTCATACAGAGGAGTCTTAGTAATCCAATTTTTTGGAAACATAACCAGGGACTGATTTTATATCTCCATGTGTATTCTAAAAATCTATTTAAATAAGTCCTTGTTAGTAAATGTGGCCTGTTGGCTAACCAGGTACTGCTCTGAGATCCCGGACTATTAGCTATAGGAGAAGAAGCTGCCACAGGGCCTTTGCATAGCTCCCTGTCCAGGGGTCCCATCCCCAACCATCATGCTAAAGTTTGGGAGCAGAGGACACCCCACACAATAGGATCACAGTGACCACTCTCAGTGGGGAAGCTGACCGAAATATTTGTAAGTTCTTTGAATGAAGGAAAAGAGAGAAGAAGGAACAGGGCAGGGGTGGGTGGAGAGGAGGGGTCTAATCCATTGAACAAGGCCATTCAGTGTAGGGGCAGAAATCCTGGCATACCTTTTATCAGCCCCAACAGCATCCACTTTTTCAATAGCCAAGCACTGTTTGAGAAGTACCAGTGAGAGAAAAGATACAAGAGAGAATATTCTCTACGGATCATTTACACAAAGAAACTAAGGATGCCTCCCTACAGGCAGATCACAATCAGCTAGGGGAGAGAGGTAGGTAAGCCAATGAGTTCTGAGAGTGCCAAGCAGAAGAAAGGTAATAAGTTACCGACTACCACAGAGGAGGGACTGACGAACTATCTCTCGGAGGGTCAGAGAAGCTTCCTGGCATATATGACATCAAGGCTAGGAAATTGAGTAGTTTCCCGGTCAGACCAGACAATTGCATTCAGGGAACATTTAAAATCCTTTAACACTGTTGGAGCTTAAAAATAAGCTGGGGAGGTAGGTAGGGGGAGGAACCAGGAGCCCTGTGTGTGATGCCAAGGGACAGGGACCCTGGTCTTATTGATGAGGTGGAGCCAGGAAAGGGTTTAATCAGGAGTGGGGCATCTCAGAGATCTGTGGTTTCTGAAAGAACACACTAGCGTTGGTGAAGAAGACACAAAGTGGGTAGTAGAGATAAAGCAGAAGGCAGGGACATCAGCCAACAGTTGATTGGAGTTTCCTGATGAGCATCGAAACCAGGGCAGTGGCCGTAAGAATGTAGAAGAAAAATAAACAAACTCGATGCTTCTTTTATTGTTTTTTAGTCTTTTTTTCCCCAAGAGATTTAATTTTTTTAAGTTATCTCTACATCCAACATGAGGTTTGAACTGATGACGCTGAGATCAAGAGTCACATGCCCCACCAACTGAGCCAGCCAGGTGCCCTTAATTTTTTAGTCTTTATAGCCATTCATTTGACAGGCATTTAATGAGCATTCACTGTTAACCGAAGCATTTCATTAATACATGCTATATTTTTAAGTTTTTTGAAGCATTTTCACAAGCGTCGTTACCGTGTTTGAGCCCCAGAGCAACTGTGCAAGGTAGTAAGTTCCATCATCCCCATTTTACAGATGCAGAAACTGAGGTCCAGAGAGGTGAACTGATTTTTTGCAAGGTTACACAGAGAACTAGCTGCAAAGCCTGAGCTGGGACCCAAACTTTACCTGGAGCCAGGTGTCCTCTCTGCCCCCACCCCATGACATCAAAACTATTTCCCTGTTTACGCATCCCCAGAAAATGAAAGGCTGCTTGGCAATAGGTTATTGGTCGAGGGAATGGAAAATTTCAAAGAAAGCCAAAACTTTTAGTGAACTATAGAATTCGTGGAGTTACTGATCTAGATACAAGTGGCCCAGCAAATGAGAAGGAATGCAGGGCTGTTTTTGGTTTGTTTTTTAAACAAGCGGGGAGTCCACTTATCCATACACACAGCTCTGGCTCAGTTAATAACCAGGGTTTCTGGGTGCCTGATAGGATGCCTGGGCCTCCTTCCTGCTGTGGGGGTAAAATCTATAAAATCTCTGCGTTAGATGGAAAGGCGGGTGGGGCCGTGAAGATCTGTCTTGGTCACGAAGGAAAAGCAAAAAGCACTGGGTGAGGCTTTAATTTGCTTTCAGGCTTCTCTACCACCTGCGGATGCTGGGAGGTGAGCCTTGTGTGGCCCATCAGCGCCCACGGATTCTGTGTGGTGTCTCCGTTCGCCTGCGTCCCCAACAGGAGTGCCTTCAGAAAGCCAAAGTCACCACTTCGACCTCTTGCTAAGTTGGTCATGTATTTGTGGCTCCCAGACCTGTTTGTTGAAAAACATTTTCCATTCAGAGTTCAATCTGGCTGATTCCGCCACCGTATTTATCTGCTTGGGTCTGTGTTTTATTGCTGTAAAAAGAGATTAGTCCTGCTGTAATAATTTTTTTCTATTTAGAGGGCACTTTGGGCTGAGAGGCCCATTCGAAGCCACAATGTGTTGATGCTGCTCCTTTAAAATCAGCCACTTTCTCACATCAAACTCTGTAAAAATGACAGATGGGCTCTGGGCACAACCCCCACAATCACCACAATCTGTAGAGAGAACAGCCTTAAGGAAGAATGTTGGCAATCTTTTCCTGAACCCCCGTGAGAGAGGTTGCCCACACCTCAAGTTTAGACCCAAATTAGAGTCAACCCAATTCGTGGGGAAAGATTGGCTGGAGAAAAAGCAGAAATCACCTTAGAAATCACCAAGAAAAGTGAATGTCAAGTTTATTTCTTCCAGTAGGACTCCTTTTACCAGACAGAAACCAATGACAGACTGGTCGACACTGCCACAATCGTCCCCTTGCCTTCCCCTGGCAGCCCTATGGCTCCCAGGGAACGTTCTCTGAAAACGTCTATGCAGGCCAACTTTCTCATTTTTTTGGATAAGAATACGGAGGTCTAGAGAGATGAGGTGACCTGCTCAAAGGCTGACAGCAAGCGGCAGGGACAATGTGGTGTCCGACGGGTCTCTTCAGCTGAGGAGGGAATCAAGGGAGCAACCCAAACAGCATTCTGGATCCTCTTTGATCATGTCACTGTTCGTGCTTTTCTCCTGAGTGGGAAACTTAGGAGGTCTTCAATTTTGGTTCTTCTTCAGTGTGCTCCTTCCTGACCTCCCCTTGGGGGGACCAGCATCTTTCTTTTTTTTGCCTTGAACCTGGGTTGAAACTCCATGACCTTTTGAGGACATGCAGAATCATCCACCCAGAACCTTCCCCTTTGTGAATCGAAAAATAGACCTCCAGCGGACAGAGCCCAGGCCTTTGCCTAATGGCTGGGGGGCACCTCCCCCACTTCTGGGTCCCCCCCACTGCCCCGCAAGGGGCCCCTCTCTGCCCACCTTCACCCAGGAACCTCTTTCTTCTTGTCGTATTTGTGAAAGAAAGAAAGAAAGAAAGAAAGAAAGAAAGAAAGAAAGAAAGAAAGAAAGAAAGAAAGAAAGAAAAAAAAAAAAAGCAACAATGTGAACATAAAATGTCAAGATCCAAGAAAACTGAAAGACCAACCTGCTTAACCAAGCATTTCTGGAAGGGAAGAATCCTTTTGACTAATGTTTTCAGATGGTTTGCTCACTGTCCATTTATCACCAGTTCTTGTTTGCCAGTCCCAAGCAGATCATTTATATGTGCCCAGAATCCCTGGGTAATGGGCATGCTGTAAAAATAAATAGAATAAATAAATTAGTTCTTGAGCTCCTCAAATAAATCCAGTTGAATTAAATGCACCTAAAGTCACTCAGTCTTGAAGAGCAAAGTGAAGACTGTAATGAAACAGACTTTTTGTTTGGGAAAAAGGGAAAAGAGGGAAAAAAACTTCACCCAAAGGCATGAAAAATTTTAAGAAACAAAGGGAGTCATATTTGCACAAAGAGTTAGTCATTGTTATTTTCTAAAGGCTTTGTCTCCCAATTGCCTTTTTCCATAGCCTCAATTTCACCTTACATTTCTAGAACCTTCCACTGAAATTTGAATGCAGGTCTTTTCCAAAGTGGAGTCAGTGACAGTTACCTGACAGTTACTATATATGCCCAAAGAAAAGGTAAGATCGTTTACTTCAAAAAATGACCCCTCCGAAAGGAGAAAGTAGTCCAAATTTTCACATCCTTATTGTCTTTCCTGTTATGAGGTTTATATATTTTGAATAACAAAGCTCTACTGGATTCGGCACGTGGACTAGAAACGCACATGCCCACACACAGGCAGGCATGCACAGTCCTTGGATGAGACCTCACAGCATACCAGGCGCTGTTCTAAGTCCTTTATTGCATTAAATGTTTTAACCCTCACAACAACCCTGTAAATCATGTACTATTATGATCATCTCCATTGTAAAATGAGGAAATTGCTAGTTTTTTTTTTTTTTTAGTTTTTAAAAAATATTTTATTTATTTATTTGACAGAGAGAGACACAGCAAGAGAGGGAACACAAGCAGGGGGAGTGGGAGAGGGAGAAGCAGGCTCCCCGCCGAGCGGGGCGCCCAATGCAAGACTCGATCCCAGGACCCTGGGATCATGACCTGAGCAGAAGGCAGACGCTTAACAACTGAGCCACCCAGGTGCCCCTAGTTTTAAATTTGTATAGAGGTCACCTGATAGAATTTTTTTTTAAAAGGCACCTAAGATTTAAAATATATTGTACAATTAAGGTAAATTATATTTAAAGCAGACATTTGATATCTATGCCTATAAAAGTTTATATATTCAAGTTGACCTAAACTGCATTTTTTTTTTAAGAACTTCTCACTGGAAAGATAAGGTATCACCTTATAATTTGGATTATTTTCTACTTGAGCACACTCAGTGTTTCCTGAGCACCTACTGTGTGCAGAGCACCTCCTGTGTGCAACTGTTGGGGAAACCGACATGTATCTGGCGCCACCTTAAATCCAGTGCAGTCAGTACTCATCACCCTCACACACACTCACCGATGCACACTCATGCTCACACATACTCACCCACACTCACACTCATTCTCACACCTGCACTCACACACCGATGCACACTCATGCTCACACATACTCACCCACACTCACACTCATTCTCACACCTGCACTCACACACCGATGCACACTCATGCTCACACATCCATGCTCACGCTCACATACTTACCCACACTCACACTCATGCTCACATACTTACACACACCCATACATCCATGCTCACGCTCATCTATTCACACTCACACACACACACACACACAGTCACACTCACACATATCCTCCCTTGCTCCTCCCAGAGCCGGGACCAGGCCGAGGCAGCGGATGCCTCTCAGAGTGAGCGCCTCCCTACGTGTCCCACCCCAGCAGCCTCCCCTGTCTCCCCCGACTCCCGGCCCTGCCCTCTCCCTCCTCACACACACACACACCACAGACCATAATTAAAGGCAACAAAATCAAGCGCCGTCCTGTGTGCCAATGGGCTACGGGGAACGCACAACATCTGTAGATGGTCAGGTGAGAGGGCTGGAATAGACGTGACATCAGTTCCTTCTGATTAACAAGTGAAGTCACCAAGGCAGTCAGCCTCAAGCATGAACATTTTAAGGAAGAGAAAATGACTGTATTGTAGGAAGACAGCTGAACAGGAGCAGCTTATTAAAATGAGCTTGATGGGCAGGAAAGAGAAAGCAAACTATTCCCACAGCAGTAGCAAGAATCTAAGTGCGGAAAGTGATGAGATCTGCAAAGAAGAGAATCCCGGCCCCCTTGGGTATTCCAAAACCCGCAGTGCATCCGAACCTGACCGTGCTGAGCCATCCCAGCAGACGAAATGACTCATACCCTCATTCATTCAGCAAATACTCACCGAGCCTCCATCACTCCTCTGAGTGCTCGGGGGTGCAGTGCTGAGTGTCAGGCACAGATAGGTCTATCAGGATAAATCCAGGGCAGGACTAACCCGATCCCCTCTCTCAGTGGTACCGTGTTCAAATTCTCTTATAGGAAGTCTTTTCCCAGGCAGTCGCACATCCACTAATTCTACTTCTCCAAAATTTACATATTCAATCCTTTTTTTTTAAGATTTTATTTTTAAGTAATCTCTACACCCAACGTGGGGCTTGAACTCACAACCCTGAGATCATGAGTCACATGCTCTACTGACTGAGCCAGCCAGGCATCCTATCCTCTTTTTTTTTTTTTTTAAAGCAGAACACCATGTTTCAGAACTATATAAACTGAAGTCATTCTGAAATTAATAATGGTTTCCATAGAAATAAAAGCCACCAAGTATTTGCTTTGGAAAAGGCTAGAGGAGCTGGGCTGAAATTTGAGGAAGTGCAAAGCTTCTACTTTGGAATGAATGTTACCCTTCTGATGGCTGGGGGATGAGGCACATTAGAATGGGGTAAAATCAGGACCATTTCTTGGTTGTCTGACATAAAGCTAGGAAGGAGGTGTGATTTGTCCTAAATGGTGGGGGTGGGGGATGTAATTTAACAGGGAACTTAACTGTGCAGTGGGGCCAATTGTGTTTAAAGTTTATATAAACTGATAGAAATTTATAGAAGCATAGATAACCCTTACATTGCTTATGCATTGAGTATATTGAAAGTAATTATTACATGGACACCTGGGTGGCTCAGTCGGTTAAGCATCCGACTCTTGATTTTGGCTCGGGTTCATGATCTCAGGGTAGTGAGATGGAGCCCTGCATCAGGCTCCATGTTCAGCAGGGAGTCTGCTTGAGATTTCCTCTCTCCCTTTCCCTCTGCACACCACAGCCCCTACCCCCGCCATGCTCAAGCATGCGTACACATGGGTGCGTGCTTTCTCTCTAAAATCTTTTTTTTTTTAAAGATTTTATTTATTTATTTGACAGAAAGAGACACAGCGAGAGAGGGAACACAAGCAGGGGGGGTGAGGGAGGGAGAAGCAGGCTTCCCACCGAGCAGGGAGCCCGATGCGGGGCTCGATCCCAGGACCCTGCGATCATGACCCGAGCCGAAGGCAGACACCTAACAACTGAGCCACCCAGGCGCCCCTCTAAATATAATCTTTTTTAAAAAAGTAATTATTACAACTATTGATTTTATTCCACGAAATTTATATTTCTATTAAAATGATTTTCTATGAAATAAAATAATTTTTTAATTTATGTTTTGCATATATTCGTAAATTCCTTTATTTGTTTGCCTAATCCTCTATGTAGTGGTTCTCAAAGTATGGCCCTCAGCCCACGGCAGGGCCAGCGAATCTTCCCAATGGGTTGCCCTTGACAATTCTAAAACTTTTTCTTAATTTGAATGAGATCAACCCATTAATAACTGTCTATATATGTTTTGCTACATTTGGTATTTTTAAACTAAAATCAGTGCTTTTTAGACTTTGGAGAATGTAGGCATGGATCCAATTCAGTATTTTACTAACACTGCAAGGTTCCAGTTACATGTGTGCATATGCAAGTGATTGGATTCCTACAATCTGGGGGAAGGATACATATTAATTATCAGTACTGCCTTGAATAATCATGTTTTTTAATTGCCGCTCTTCTGCTTCTTAACAGCAAATTATTGTTAGTTTTGTTCATCATTATCAATTTAGTTTGTTGTGAGTTGTTTTTAACCCCATAGCATATAGTAATGAATATTTATGAATTTTTAGGCTATAATTTTCCAAAATTACTCTGGTATGTATGCACTGTGTTCAAGTATGAATCATCCATTCCCTTATTACTAAAGCAGATGTATACATATTTCCCCCATAATTTGTTAATATGAGAACATTTCATCAGGAATGTGTGCAGTGCATGGAATTTTAGCTTGCAAATTACAATATAACATGAAAGTAAATCTAATAAAAGTATTGGGTTATTTTACATTTACATGTTATTGTCTTAAAAAGCAAACATGAGTAATGGTTTAATCTTATTACATAAAAAGTAAGCACTGCATATATATATATATATATATATTTTTTTTTTTGGCCATATTTTGATTATCTGGAGCAAGACAAAATTGTGAATCATTATTCAAGGTCAATAGTCTCCAAACTGTTTTACCAGATGTTAATAGGTGTTCTGCAAACAATGAATTCTTTACTCACATAAACTGGGAGGAAGTGATATGTATTATGTTTCCTTTTTCCAGATTTGCAAGGCCCTTTAGCATACTGTGATGGTTAATTTTATGTGTCAACTGGGATAGGCCATGATGCCTAGATATTTGGTCAAACACTGGCCTGGATGTTGCTGTGAAGGTATTTTGTAGATGAGATTAACAGTTAAATCAGTGGACTTTGAATAAAGCTCATTGTTTTCCCTAATGTGGGTGGGTCTATTCACTAAGTTGAAGACCTTAAGAGAAAAAATAGTGACCTCCGAGGAAGAGGGAATTCTGCCAGCATTTGGTTTTGGACTCAAGCCTGCAGCATCAACCCTTCTCTGGGTCTGCAGCCTACTGGCCTGCTCTGAAGATTGCCAACTGCTACAGGTACACGAGCCAATTCCTTAAAATAAATCTCTTCATAGATAGATACATACCCTAATATGATAGATTTATACACATCTGTATATTCTCATGCATAAACATAGAGTTTTCACACACACATCCTATTGGTTCTGTTTCTCAAGAGGACATGCCACACATGTTAAAGGCTCTAGAAAGTTCTACAATTAAAAAAAAAAATCCCTGGGCGCCTGGGTGGCTCAGTTGGTTGAGCGACTGCCTTCGGCTCAGGTCATGATCCTGGAGTCCCGGAATCGAGTCCCGCATCGGGCTCCCTGCTTGGCGGGGAGTCTGCTTCTCCCTCTGACCCTCCCCCCTCTCATGTACTCTCTCTCATTCTCGCTCTCTCAAATGAATAAATAAATCTTTAAAAAAAATAAAAAAAATAAATCCCTGTTTAACCCAGTGTTTTCCCAGGTTATTTAACCACAAAACCTTTTTCATATAATACCTACAACTATCACAAATACCGCTTGGGCAATGTTTTTCTCAAGACTTGACCTTAGAGCTGATCTGTAGCCTCTTGTCAGTAGCATCAGACTCTAAACCTGTTCAACTCAGAAACTAATAGCATAACTATTGGAACAAAAGTCTCCACCTGTCCTTTCCTTCCGCACAGGGCAGCGGCAGAGGGAAACTGCCGTGTTTTGTGGGCGCAGCAAGGTGAAATAGTCACTGTGGGGTCGGTTCCACATACAGTGCTGTCTGATGAAAATAACTACTGGTGCAACAGACCCTGTAGCTGGGCTTTTGTAAAATGCTCTTTTGTGGGTATTTCTGGGGACTGGCGAGTCGTCCTGAAATACCATCAATTACAGTGCGACGTGACATAAGGCAACGCATGAATGGCAGGGAGCCTGACCAGAAAAGCCAGTTCTGCCTCCGTAAAAGGCATCATGCCTCCTCTGTCTTATTATCCCTTCTTACATGTGTTTTCACAAACGGTCCTCACTGACCCCAATTTATCCTTCAGAGCTTATTCTAGAAGCCATTGCCCTTTCTGACTGATCTCTTCCCCAGAACCCACCAGATCAGCCTGCCCTGTTCCCTGTCATGTGCGTTCAAACACCATGTGCCCCTGCATTGGACAGAAACTGTATTTATTAGTGCCTGTCTTCCCTCCAGGACTGGGAGGGCCAAGAGGACAACGGCCATTTCCATCTCGTTCGTCTGGGCAGCTCTAGTGTCTGGCGAGCAGCCAGAATGCCCCGAGAAGGAACGAGTGACCCGAGAAGAGCTTCCTCCCGCCTCGTTTTCCAAGGGAGTCCATATCAATTTTCCTTTCTTGGTAGCCCAATTGGTGTACTTTTCTCTACTTTGATCTATCTCGAAAGATCTTCACTCTTTCAACCTTTAAAAAAAATCCATGCCAAGAGCCCATGACGTGTTCACATGTATGTGTATGCACACACACACAACGCACATGCACGTGTGCACACGCAGGCACACCTCTACCTTCGCTTACTCTTACAAATAAGAATAAATACATTCATTTATCAAGCAAAATAGTGTGAAGAGATGGGGAATGCAAGGAACAGGAGGAGGAAAGAGAGACTGAATCCAATTACAGCTGTATCATTTTCTGGGTCAAGTAGAATTGTGCAAAAGTTTTCAAACCTATAAAAAGAAAAGCAGAGGCTCAGTCAGGTTCCAGGATCAGTTCCTTTCCCCGCAGCTGCCATTTCCCCAGCCTAGTGCTACACTCTGTACGCTGAACATGGGTTTCTCTTCAAGAGTCCTCGCTGGAAACAAAAGCATTGAGAAAACTCATGCATTGGCAGGTAAACAGGCTTTCATTTCAGGAAATTTGGCCGAACATTTGGAGGGGACGCAGATGTAAGGACTGAGGGGGAGGGTGGCAGACAGTGGATGCCGGGCCTGGCTCTAATCACTCCCTGTGCATCCTCTACCATCCCCTCCAGACCCTCGGTTACTCACACAGTACCCCTTGGCAGGGAGGGGCCAGAATGGCAAAGACCTTGGGGTTGACACAGGTTCCCCCCCACTTCTTCCAACCCTACACCCAGAGGCAGAAAACTTGCACTAGCTATCCAAATAGAGCCTCATCTGAAAGAGGTTGCCAACATGGGCCTCCCCAGGCAAGATATGCTTGCAGGGCTCTCCTGTGTCCCCCTGTCATTTACCCCAATTCCCACTAAGTCTACAGAGAAGTCTCTAGATAAGGCTATAGGTACAATCCAGTCCTGGGCATGGAGGAGCTAAGACCTGGAAAAGCTAAGGTCTTTAATAAATGCCTTAAATGCCTTTCTGCCCCTTTTTAGAAAAGCTCAAGCATGCGGAAGCAGTTACTATAAGGGAATCCCTACTGGCCCCAACACACACACACATGCCCGCTCACTCTGAGATCAGAGAAATCCATATAAGAAATTCTAAAATATGTGAAATAAATTTCACATTTCCAAAGATCTGGACTCCCTAGTACAGAGCTTGCTTTTTGGTACAAGAAATGGGTATTGAATCACAGTAATCTTACACTTTTAAAACTATGGGGATTGTTTTTTAATTGCCCAGAGAGCCAGGTCATGCTTATACAAGCATGTGTTATCAGATCATTGATAACCCCTTAAGAAGGATTAGGCCACTTGCTAAACTGAACTGAAATTCACTGATGTGATCCAGAGTTATTGAAAGACAGGATGCTTTTATCAAAAAAGGCTCTCCCAAACACTCTCAGTCCCACTGATGAAAATACGCATTGAAGGATACCTTTCCGGATTCAGAGCCAAGAGGCAGATCACACTGCCTCTCACTACACGAGCGCCTATGTGAAGTTGTTCTACACATAGTATAATAAGATGGTCCATCTGGGGCCTGACACACGCAATGCCACTTCTAAACAGGAGAAGGAGAAAGGTAGGGCCACCGGAAGTCATGAAAACTCAAGTTACAACACCATCCTTGCTACTACTCATTACAAATGCGCTCTTCGGCTTCTTGGAGGAGCCACTTGAAGGTCACCTCCGCTTAAAATTCTTGGCTCAGGAGCTCCTTGTTGCTTTATTACCTAAGTCTATTAAAATTCTTAGAGTAGCTGATGATGAAAATTCCAGCCAATTTTTTTTTTCTCCATGGAGTGGGAAGAAAAAAAAAAACAAAAAACCAACGCGTGAGTCTATTTGAAATCGTTTTATGAATTTTAATCATAGCAAATGTGTTTTAACAGTAGTCATAAAATCAACATTACCACATATACAAAGGACAAGACACCAGTTTGGCATACAAAAATACCATATATTAAAATTGGGTTCATTGGAAAAACTCAGGACTTGCTAAGACACCATCTACACCAGAGAGAGCAAGCAAGAATGCTTTTAAGACATTCAGATTTATAAACAGCAGCTTGATATCCCCCTTACAAAGTCAATTATTTGGCAACATTTGAACAATATTTTCTACACAGCCCAGCAGCTCATTTATTTGTAGGGCTATTTGGCCCTTTAAAAGAAAAGCTCCTAAAATAAATAATCTACATAATTGTGAATGAAACATGTCAAGGACTTGAGTTAGCCTCTGAGCAGCATTAATCTAGCCATCTGACTGGAGTATTAGTTATCAAGAGGGCCAGGGAACCCACCAGTGGACCTGGAAGATCGGCAGGAACCCTCCAGAGCAGCCGCATGGCTTATGATGGGGAAGTCTGCATCCACCCCAAGCTGACACCAGCCTCCCCTCCTGCAAGTGTCAAGTGAAGCAAACAGGAACATGTGGTCAAATAAAGAAAATATAATAAATGACAACAACCAGGATTGAAAACCAAAATATTCTTGAACGAGTCTTCCCAAGAGCATCAACCTACTCAAGTCGGGATACATCCACAGGCATGGGCATTGCATTCCACTGCTAAGAGGGTGTTATTAGAGTTTATCTGTAATGACTCAGCAACCAACTCTAGAGCAGGCTCTGAGATTGTCTAGCGTGTGGACAACCCAGGGGGGCCCTCCTTGGATCCTCTCATTGGCCGAGCGCATTCCCTATAGGTCTTCAACTTAAACATCTGGGATTTAATTGTGCTTGTCTAAGTTATTCCTAGCCGTCCTTGTGTTTCTTTCTTCAGCTGGTTTCTGCCACGACTGACCTTCAGCTCCTATATATTTTGTTCTCGACCCAGGTTCCCATTACAGATTTCTCTCCTTTTATGCAACTATTTTCTCACTGTCTTGAGCACATCTCTCTATTGCTATAGACCTGAGGCCACATCTCCACTGCTCCCACAGATCTGTCGTTCAGCCAGAAAAATCAGACCAGGGTTTCCTCAACCACAGCAGCTACTCTGTCCTCCCATTTAAATAGAGATGACACCGATTGAGGTCGAACCTTGCTCCCCTTCAAGGGGACGTCTTCCTCCTCTTTTTCCGCCTTCTTACAGCCCATGCAACTTTACCACCCTCACATTCAATCGTCTACTTCCAGATTCTCAAAAAGCAAATGTCAAATTAAAAATGGAACATCCCCTTTGGAAAACTCTTGTTGGAATAACCCAGTAACTCACAGGGAGAATACAGAAAATTGTCACACAGGCTACTAGCCCTACAGCCCATAGTGATGAATTTAGAGCAGCGTTCTAGAAGAACAGGGACACCTATAAGAGAGCACCCCCGGAAAAACAAAGAAAATGCATGCTGTTGCAGACTTCAAGAGACTCCTCTGTACTTTGCCCCAAATATTACTGATTGTCCCTAAAAAGATCATAACATGAATCATATCAAAAATCTTAGACTAGAATAATAAAGTCCAGCTAGCGAGATGAGTGTTTTCAAGCACCACTACATCATAAGTGAGATATACATAGTGGGATACCCCAGGCAGTGAATCCTGAAAAAAAAAAAAAAAAAAATCCCTTGGTCCAACTGTGCAAGTAAACTTGTGCTGAAAAACTGGAGCCATGCTGCAAGAGTTCAGGAATAATGGTACTCCACCCATGATGCCTGAACAGAGCCAAAAAACAAGGCATTTGAAAGACAGAAATTAAATGCCCCACCTGCTTATGTTCTTCGATCATCAATGGCTTTCCAATAAAATGTATACAGTAGAACCCACCTCTTCATATGCTTGAAGTCTCAGGGGTTTATTCATCTAGACATTTCCAAAGGTGGTTGGTTTGATATAATGTATGCAGCCCATAGCATTTGTTAAGAAATTAATATCTAAATTCAACATTATATAACCCACAAATTGGAAAACATGACTAACAATATTTTTTACTTGATTTTTTAACTCCTGCTACAGCTAAGTCATGTGTGTGTATCTACCTATATGTCTATACCTATATGAGACAGAGATATGTGTATCTATATATAGTGAATCGTGTCAGAAAAAAAAAATCAGTGGCTTGAATTTCCACTTATTTTTTAGAAGTATTTCATGCTTAATAATATTTAACTGATCTTCATTGCTTTTGAGATAGACTACTACTTTCAACAGTTACTGAATTTTCTTGATTCCTTCATTCTTTTTTGGAGCTTCTGTTTTGGTAAGGGTTATATTGTAAGTGATCTTTTACTGGGAGTGATGAAAATGGCAAGGAACAGTCTCTCCTTCCAGGTCAAGGATGACAGATCAACTGATGGGTGACACGACTTGTGTGGAAACAAAACGCTGACTGATTGGCAGCATCATTCTTTTAGGAGAAGATAGAAATTCAAACCTTTTCGATATCACTCCTCTCATACCAATAACCTCTGGACCTCTAAATTCCTCTTAAGTCTAAAGAAAAACTACCATTTTGGCAAAAAAAAAGAATTAAGCAATTTTAAAAGCTAAAAAGGTCATGCCCACTGACAAGTTCTAGAAAAAAAATTCACCAGGTTTTGCTAAATTGACACAAATGCATGTTTACGTTACATTCAGCAACAATGAAAAGCAGACTAGCCAATTTTGACACAGTACAGGATTTCAAATAAAGCAACGGTAACTCTTCAAATCAAAATCTAGACCATAATAAATACCATAGTACCAGGAAGAGTCTCATCTTTCTATGAAAATATACCTCAAACTGAATTTTCTGCTTTCCTTTACTCACTTAAAAAGCAATTTTAGTAACTTTAACAACCCTCAAGTCTTTAAATTCCATGGGCAACGTTTTTTAATGTAAAAAAAAAAAAACATGTCTTTGTGCAAGGCTGCAAATTGGCAGTTTGTTCAGGGACAAGGGATAAAAGGAAAAGCCAAACAAGACGACAAGTGTCCAATCTCACTCTAAAAATAGTACCTCTGTTGTAGTCTGGTATTCGAAAAAGGATGCCCACATGTGCCCACACCAAACACGACGACGAGCCGGCAGACTTCAGGGGCAAACAAAAACCCTCTATGAACACTGCAGAACATGATTGCTCTTGCATTTCACACCTTACTCATGCAGTGATGAAGTCTGGGTAAGATGCTCGAAGTGAAGAGGAATTTCATTAGGCTTTTGTTTTGTTTTGTTTTTCTGTAACATTTACTTTTTGGCCTAAGACCCTAAACACAGTTTCAGAGTACGGGTCACGCGTAGCTTGCGAGTCAGAAGTTTTTGCAGCTACTGTCTAACTACTATTTCTGGACAATCGATTCACATGCAGCTACTGATCCCAGAAAAGGGGCTTCATAAAACACTCTTTAAGCTTCACTGACCATTCTTTGGCCCAAAGTCTGGAAGTAATAACCCCAAAGGGCAATCGATGAATTTTATTTTTTCAATCAATGAATTTTAATCGTCATACTTGAGATCTACTTTTTAAGCCCAGAAAGGATTTTTTTTAGCCAACTGCATGTTACTAAACCACAAACTGTCTTCCTAGCCTTACTCTGTTAACACTCTCATGTTCGATCCTACTGTGCAACCCTCCAGAATTACACGATCCGATATGGTGGCCACAGCCAAAAGTGAGTGACTATGTTTAAATAACTTAAAATGAAATAAAATACAAAATCCAGTTCCTCAGTCGTACTAACCCCGCTTCAACTGCCCACTAGCCAATGTGGCCAGTGGCCACTATATTGGACCGCAAAGGTCATAGAACACTTCCATCATTGGAGAAAGATCTATTGAACAGACTAGATCTCAAAGGCTGCACCAGCACATGGGTTAACCTTCAATGGACCTACTTTTAAGTCACGCTCGAGACTGAACTTAATTATATTCTTAAAGAAAATACCTTTTAGCTTTCTAGTCATAAAGTATGACTGAAACGGAGAACCAATTTGCCTTTTCATCACAACTTACGCCCCAGGTCATTATACAAAAATCTCCCAAAGACAATGCTTTTTGAGAGCATACTCGGTTGGCTCTACGTAACATATTAAGCATTCTCGCGCTTATGTCAAGATCATTAATAAAGAAGAGAATCATGCTTCTTAAAGTTTACTATTTACACAACACTCATTGTCCTTTACATAACGGGGGGGGCAAATGGTTTGCAATTTTAAAAATTCAAATCACATCATCTTTCTTAAATGTCTATACTCATCCTTAAATCAACCCTCCTTTCATTTCCCAGAAAGGTAGATGCTAACTAAAACAGATATATATATTTAAAAAACAAAAAACAAAAAACTAAAACACTATTTAGTTAAGGGAATTCATCCACTCTCCAAAAGACCATAGCCCAATAGAGATATCAACAGGCCTAGGAAGGAGCAAGAGAAACTATAATGTAGTTCTTGTCTCCCTTTTGCTGCAGAATTATAAGGGGCCACATACCTCTGTGGGCCTCCATGGATTCATGTACAAAATGAAGCCACCAGAGGTTGCTTTCAGCTCTGAATTTCTGTGCTTTCAGTTGTGATTTTTTTCATTGATGTGCAACTGTGAATTCCGGTTGATTGTGTCACTGGACTTTTGTCACACGGGGTAGATGAATTGCTAGTGTCGTGGGGAAATGCCAGAAGAGGCCAGCAGGATGGGATGCCAACTAGCATGAAAACATCAAGTCTACAAAAATTCTATCTGCAGGCTGAGATAGGACGCACACAAACACACACACACACGTGTGCACAACTGCACACTTTAACAAGCAATGCACAAATAACTGCAGGCAGAATCCATTTAAACAAGATTTCTTAGGTCAGTAAGATGCACACACAAAATTCTGATTTTGGTGTTACTGTTACCTTAAATTGTAAAGTCAAGAATCTATCACAGAGCCGATTAATTTTGCACTGCTTCACTGCAGCTCTAGCATGGGATAGTTTTTAAGTTACGTGGACATTTTTACTCTACGGCTTTGCACTAAGAAACACAGGGCGCTCTATCACCACGCACATTAGTGTCTATGTACAACCTACTTAACACGTAGAACTCTAGGACATACTACACTACAGGGCCAGTCATTTCATACTGTACATAAACAGATGTAGATATCATTCACAAAATTAACTCAAATATGGCCTGGCTGAAAATTGCAAGGGTCAAGTCCATTTGAAATGTAGCATTCTTAATGCAACATTTCCTGTGGGGTTTTTTCCTCCGAGAGGAATAGAAATTAGGTCAGACATGCATCACGGCAGCCTGGCAGAGTTTGAGAAATCAACACTAACCCAACAGTACATTATGTTACGTAATAGAGAATAGTATTCAGCTAATATGATACCTAAATTGTTAATACCAAATAAATCCTAGATTATTTGTTGTATAATGCCCAATAGCTTACACAATAAAATGGCATTTTAACCTGATTTCTACTTTGAGCTCTCAAATACACTTGCTTCATGAATTCCATAAAAGAAATTAGAAGAGAATTGTAAAGCTCACAGCTTTTTCTGAACACACACACATCCAGGCACAGGAATTTACCACTTAACGCCAGCAGACCTTTCTTCACCAGGGTCTGTAGACCACTGCACACTTAAGAGTATTTGAGAATTTATGATGAACTGATCCACTTAGATTGGGAATGTGAGTTGTTAGTTTATCTTGTCACTTTTCTCAATAAAAACATATTTTGAAATACAAGAGATTTTCTCACTTATACCAACAAGAAGAAACTGGAATCCTAATGGTTTAACTTTCACGGAACATCTTTCAAAAAGCAATCATGGACTGTCTATTAAAATGTCAGTCCAGGTTTGTCATCGATGAACAACGCTCACGTCTATTACAATACCTCCAAACTGGGAGAAAAGACAGAATCTTCTGTTACTTTCCATTTGTGCCTCACAGAATACAGGACTTGAATACACAGAAGAGGAGCAAATGTTGGAAGTGACGGGTATGCGACACTTCACTGGGCAGATCCCGGTGCCCAAGAGGTGGCCACCGAGTCAGACCCTGGACTCATTCAGGCCCACAAAGTCTTACTCCTGGGATTCTTCTGAAAAGATTCAAAACCTGAGGTAAGTCAAATGACACACATACACATGAACACACATACAAGTACACAATATTTACATTTAAAATTCTTATTTCTTGAGATGGCTTGAGAAAAATTGGCATATGGGGTTCCTGTGGGATTAGGCATTTCTCACTATTACTCAGTTTATTGCTCCCCTGTTGGGCTTTCAGTTCAAAAAACACATAGCGAGCTCTAATTACAAGGGAAGAAAAATGAAGGTATGTAACAAAACACAACACACTGGAAACACTTGTTCAGACGTTTTCTCCAAAAAAAATGACCGTCCACTTCACTTATTTTCATTTGAGTGCCATTCAAAAAGTATAAAAAGCCTCAGCAACTAAATGAAGACTGGATTTCCATTAAAAAGGGGAAAGAAACCAGCACTGCATGTCATCGCTGAATTTTTACGTGGATTCTCAGGTTTAATTCTACTTATATACATAAGCATCTCTGTTTTAATCTACCACATTTAGAGAAGATCACATTGTATGCACTTGCACGGTTTAACGTCTAAGTAGATTAGGTCTATCTCGTAACACGATTTTGACAAATCATAAATTACAGTCCATTTAATAAATGATTATGAGGATGCATGCAATCGTCTTCGAAGCTGTTGCCACCAACACTCAGAACGATTTGCCCGGTATCTCGCTGAGACCTCACGTCTGCCCTTCGTGTCTGTCTCCAGTTAACCAAGCAGTAGCCCAGAGGCCATGGCTGGCACCAAATGATCAGCGTCGCCCCCCATCTTCTCGCTGCGATCCCATCACCAACACCTGCTCAACCCCGAGTGGGCACCCACGAGAGACTTCCCTGCAGCCCTGTTCAGCCACAGGAGATCACAGTGAAGCGCTTGGAAATGCAGGACATGTTGTGTAGCACGATGCCCAGCAGGAAGACAAGGACGCAGGCCACCAGGATCACAGTGCACACCCCAGACCAGGTGGAACTTTTCGCCACACCCCGCCTGTCTGGCTCCTCCTCCCCCGCCTCTGGCGGCGCCCCGCCCTGCAGAGGTTGCTGCTCGGCGGGGACGGTCACCACGGTGACGGCCTTCTGCTGGCTCCCGGGCAGCAGGCGGCAGCTCATGTCTCCTGGCAGCAGCGCTCGCTCCTTGGAGATGGGCAGGGGCAGCATGTAGCACCCATTGCTGGGAAGTTTGATGAACACGGGGGTGTGCTCGGACGCGTGCGGGATGGCGATGACCGCAAGGACCTCAGGGTCGTCGGGGAGCTGCGACACGGAGAAGCCCGGGGGCAGCTTGGTGATGCCCCGGCACCAGGGGCACCTCACGTCCTTCTGGCTTGTCCTCATCTGCTGGAGGCACACCGAGCAGCAGGTGTGTTTGCAATCCAGCAACTTGGGCCTTCGCCGGGGGCTGTAGTAGTTGAAACAGATCTGACATTCCAGCAAGGAATCTTGGGAGAGCGTCTCCATCGCGGCCGTGCCTGTGGCCGGGAAGCAGGAGGGCCAAGGCCAAGGGCAAGGAGCTTGTGTTCAGGGGCCGGCACTCCCACGCCTTCCTTCTTGTCTTTCCAAAGTCGTCAGGTGACTGGGGAGCTCACGGACATAGAGCATACTCAAGTGTGTTCATTTCTGAAGAAGATAAAAAAATGCAGAAAAGTTAATGACTTCAAACAAGCGGAGATGTCAGCACATCTGCTGGAATTCAAAAGTCTTGACACTGGGTCAAAAACGTAAAAATGTCCCACTCGAGAGAGATTACAGGAGTTCCTTGGGTAATGCCCAGTGGAAGGTAAATGAGTTGTCTCAGGCGGCTTCTTAGGGTAAATACTTTGCTCATTTCTAAAGGGAATACCTTCATGGGGGTACACAATGCCCCGTATTTCATAAAGAGGGAGTCTTGATTCTGTTTTGTGTATTTCGGTGGACCCTGGCTTGTTCTTCTAAAATACACGGGAGAAATGCTCTTGCTTCCAATAACTTTGTAGCATCTCCTAGAAGTAAATTTCTTTCCTTAGACCCTCTGGTCTTCTTTTCCTGACTCTACTGTAAGTATTCATTGCCAGATTCAGGCGCAACTTCCCAAATCTAGTGACTCCATGTAACTAACTAGTTCGCTCAATTCCTCTCTCATAGGAAATTAAAACAATGCTGCCAAAGAAGTGCACACAGGCATCTGGTTTTTGGTTTTGTTTTTGTTTTTTTCCCACCAAATCACTGAAACAAATTCTTGTCACTTGGTTTTAAAAGAGACAAAAACTCAAAACAACTGCAACAAAGACCAGCGGCAACAATGAACCTTCAGGCAGCAGGGGTCACAAAGGCACACAAGGACCCCTAGTATTTTTCAGTCCATTCTTTTAATTGCATTACTATTTAGGCTTGCACCAAGTAACAGGACTGCAAGCAAATACTATTAACTCACCAGTCAGAATCAAGTACTGTCTAGCAAGAGGCTGTCAGTGAAGACTGGCACCCCCCCACCAGGCAGCCCCCCACCATAAAACAAAAAGAGTGCCAGCCTCCTGGTTGAAAGAAAGCAAAGTAACTTAGTTCAACTTAACTGGGGTCTGAGGAACCCAGGGTTTCAGTGAAGGCTGCCCAACTCTGTTTCCTATTGAAAGCGTCCAAATTACGGGTCTCTGGATGGAGTCATAATGACTCTGGAAAGAACTACCCAACCACTATTGTAGAAATAATTGCCAGTCATTGAACCCCACCCACTCCCAGAGCCAGGAGCTAATAACATGGAAAAGCTCCAGCACGTTTCTTAAAAAGCAAACCTTCTCTTTCTAACTTCCCTTGTGAAATTAAGAATGTACTCCTTGCCAATGATATGATTTGTTAAAAATCAAAATTAGAAATGCAGAAAAAGCATAAAGCAAAAAATAATCACTGGTAAAAGTTAACAATGACAGTCAAAAAGAGCAACATAATTGTAAAACATTTTAGCTGTAGTAAGAGCGCCTAGATTAAATTACTGAAAGTCAAATACAGTAATACAGCATTCGGAAAGTTCATATCATAATCAACTGCTTATCTAGCTACTAATTCAAGAATTTTTTATAGAATAATTGAAATTTGCTAAGGGTAGAACTCAACTGTTCTCACTGAAAAAAATATACCTATGAAGTGGTGGACATGTTAATCAGCTAGATTGGGGGGGTCCTTTCACAATGCATATAGCAAATCACCACCATGCACACCTTAAATACCTTACACTTTTGTCAGTTATACCTCAATAAAGCTGAAAAAAAGTAAAAATTAAAGATATCTGTGGAGCATATCAGGAACAAAGCACAATGCTAGCTAGCTACTCTAGGGCATCAAGATGAATCAGGTCCAGATCCTACTCTTAAGCAATTTCAGGTTAGCTAAGAAAGAAAACATGAATAGATTTCCTCTTCCATTCATTTATTCATTCAAATTCTTATTGAACATCTGCCATGTGTCAAGCATTATGGTATTTGTTTTTGTCCCTTGTAACTAAGACCTTGTCACTGCCCACAAGAAACTCCCAGCCTAGCGGTAACCAGTTATGCATGTGAACAGTTGAATAGAGTGATTCAAGCCATACAGGAGCCGGAGGAATCAGGGATGGCTCAATGAAAGATCTGGATATGGAGAGGATTTAGACATGTAAAATCAGGGGGCAGTTTATTTTCAGGTTCGGAAATCAGTGTGAGCAAAGGAAAGAGGGTGAGCAACTACAGAATTATTTCTAGACTCTACCTGTGGCACTGGCTAGACGATTTTTTTCTTAGTACAAGAGTAACTTTAAAATGCCCCCTCTAAGAGTTTTATAGTTTTAGCTTTGATGTTTAGGTCTTTGAAACAGATGCCTTTTTAATTTATTATTATTTTTTTAAGGTTTTATTTTTCAGTAATCTCTACACCCAAAGTGGGGCTCAAACAACCCCGAGATCCAGAGTACAGGCTCCACCAACTGAGCCAGCCAGGCACCCCCAGATGCCTTTTAAAGAAACAAAATTCTTACAGCACCTGCAAGCACCCTCCTGCTGGCCCAGCCGGAGAGCACAGTCCTGCAGGGAGGGGAGAAGTGAGCATTGCCAGGCACAGACCACACACCGTGGACAGCCTTGAGTGCCAGGCCAAGGATGCGGGGCTTTCTAGCAGGTGATGGGAAAACCCAGACAGGTTAAGAGTATGAGAATGAGGGGACACCTGGGTGGCTCAGTCGGTTAAGCATCTGCCTTCCCACTCAGGTCATGATCCTGGGGTCCAGGGACTGAGCCCTGTGCGGGGCTCCCTGCTCAGTGGGGAGTCTGTTTCTCCCTCGCTCTCTGTACCTCCCCATCCCCACCCCCTGCTCATTCTCTCTCTCTCTCTAAAAAATAAATAAAATCTTTAAAAAAAAAAGAGAGCATGAGAATGATTCATTAGGTAGTCATATTCGGGATACACTGGAAAGAACTGCTGGGAAGCTATTATAATATTAGACAAGAGGTAACGAGTCGTTGAAGGAAAGACTGGCAATCAGGATGAAGAGATGAGAGGTGCCAAGTGATTCTAGGGAAGCCGAGTGGGATCCGGCAGTGAATTACAATGTGGCTGTACGGTGGGGAGAAGGCACGGAAAGTCTGGAGAGGAGAGTGGCATCATTAAGAGAAATAGGGATCCCGAGAGAACGACAGTGAGTTCTGCTTGGGCCATATTCCAGTTGAGGTGCTGGGAAGATATACGAAATAAGTTATGCAGGAAGATAGGAAAGAGTCAGACAAAAGCTGAAAGTGTGGGGCTGATATTGTAGAGAAGAGTCAGGTGTGGACCTGGAGACCCAGGTGACGGCCACAGAGAAGAGCTATCAGCCAGAGACAACGGAACAGAACAGAGAGACACCCTCGGGGAGCACACAGCTCCGTCTCATGGAAAGGAAGAACGGGGACAGAAGCAGAAGGAAAGCTATCAACATCTCCCAGCACACATCCCCAGGCCTGAGCAGCATAAGGGTATGGAGAGGGAACCTCGGGTTTTCGTGACCAGGGGATCCTTAGTATTTTTAAGAGTGTTTTCAATGGAGCATCAGGGAGGTGATGCAGTCGGCAGGGATGCTAGAATGGGAGCACCAGAGCCCCTTTTGAGGTAGTGCGAGACGAAGGGGCAGGCCAGGAGCTGAGAAGACCAGGAATCGAACACTTTGTTTTGAGAACAGAGAAATTTGAGCAAAGAGAAGCAGGGGAGGCAGGAGCGCTCCAAGCTTCAGGCTCTGCGCTTTGCTGCCCAACGCCGTGACCGCCAGCGACAGGTGCAGGTGAGGGCAGCGTGTGGAGCTTAGAGGGGGGAGAGCCGACAGACCTCTGCAGTGGCGAATGCGTGACGGAAATCCCCAGTGGGCCAGCAGTTAGGGTAGACCCTTCTAATTTCAGACCCCAGGTACGGAATGTATTCTTTCTTAAAATCCAAAAGCAAAACACAGGGTTTGCTGGTGAATCTTGGCAAATGCTCCTCTCTATCCTTAGCGTTAAAGCCCAGGGACAGAGATAAGGCCACAGCGACAGACCACAGGGAGATGAGATGTGAATGTGTGTGGATGGGAAGGATTGACTGCTTGGAGCTATGGAGGCAGAAATGACAGAATTGGGGAGGGGTAAGAGAAAAAGCACAGATTCTTGCAGTTTTATGAATTTGGAGACAGCTTTCCTTAACAGTGGCGCTCAGGACTACCACCCTCAAGATACACGGAGCTGGGACAAAAAATATTTCTTGACACCAGTATGGAAACAGTTACCATCGATTTATTACCCTTCCTGCCGTATTCTTTACCTTACTTCCATATAAAAATGTGGGAAGCGGCTTAGCAGAGGAGGAAGAACAGAGGCTTTGGCCTCAATGAAATTTGGGTCCAATTCTTGCTCCGTCACCACCAGCTGTGACACCAGAGTGAGTCACTGAACCTCTGGAAGCCTGCGTCTTCACCAGCTAATGAGGGAAAATGGAGTTGTAGCAGAAGTCAAGTGAAGGGCTCGGGGAGCACCGGTGTTATCTCCCTCCCTCCCTCCTGACTCCAGACTCCTTCCGGTGCCGGGTGCCATCTGCCCAGGGAGCTCTCCCTGGCTCTCAAAGAACTGCCATTTTGAACAGCTTGGGAGGAAGAATGCAAGTGTTCTCCTTGGCCCTGCCCCAAGACCTGACACACCATCATTTTTCAACAAAACCAACATGCAATTTTATTCATGAATTTATGTTCCAAGTAATGTTCACTTAATTGGCGTTGAGCTCCCTTAAAACTAGATTATGCTACTCAATTTCCAACTCTATCCAAGTAAGCCTAGGCCCTAGGATAGAGGCTGAACACCAAAGCAGAATGGGGAAACAGTTCCTATCTTCCACGCTTAGCCACTCAAGCCATTTTGGCAGCAGCATCTCTGATTTATCCGTGGACGTGTTCGGTATGAAGCCAGCCTATAGTGTATTCCGGTTTATTTTCCACAGCATAATTAGGAATGATGATGATTAGTTAGGTAAAGAGAAGAAAATTTATGAGCCTATGGACCGAAGCTAATGATGAATCATCCCTTTTCCTTTTCTTCGGAACCTGGAAAGGTGTGAGTCAATCACAGAAGAAAGGGAATGCAAACAAAGCCCATGTAAGCTGGAAAATAAACTCGAGTGCCTGGTCAAATGCATCATACACAAGGCACACACTGGCGAGAGCCTCAGGAACCAGAGTTTGATGTTATTTCCTTACTGGAGCAAGATACGGCAGTCAAGTGAAACACCCATTACATTTAAGAGGAAAGGGCACTTCACTGGAATGCATACAAACAGGTGTATACTGAAATATATTGGAACAATTTATTTTGAAAGAATCTGAAAAACCAGATCACAAGAAGAGAAATAGCCCCTGAAGGAGGACATTCTCAAAATAATTATGATTTATAATAAGATAGAACGTACTTTCAAATATTTTCATAAAACAGTACTTAGTTTCATAAATGATGTCAGTAGTACAATATACAGATAAAAGGCCTTGAATAATCACTGAACGCAGTCCTAACGCATGTCTTGGTTTAAAATGCCTTTAAAAAAAAATTTTGTTTATTTATTTAAGAGAGAGCAAGCACGTGGGTGGGGGGGGCGGGGAGAGAGAGAGAGAGAAGGATAGAAGCAGACTCCCCACTGAGCGTGGAGCCCGATGTAGGGCTGGACCTCATGACGCTGAGATCACAACCTGAGCCTAAATCAGATGTCGGGCACTCAACCGACTGCACCACCCAGGCACCCCTAAAATGCTTTCCTTGGTTTCGGCTCAGGTTGTGATCTCAGGGTCGTGAGACGGAGGCCCGCATTGGGCTCCCTGCTCCTCTGAGTCGGCTTGAGATTTTCTCCCGCTCCTTCTCCTTTGGCCCCTTGTTCACGCGCACCCTCTCTCTCTCACTCTCTCTCTCATATAAATAAATAAAATCTTTTTAAAAAAAATGGATTGAGATTTGTGTAACTAGAGGAGGCATGATTGGGGGGGGGAAATGCCAAGAACTAAAGGGTTGTGTATGTTGCTATTGTTTGGGGGCAGCGGATATTCAATGCTTTACCATATTGATGCATGTTCACAAAATAAAACTTCCCCCTTTTTTTAAACTATATAATTTTTTAATAAAGATTATTTATTTATTTATTTGACAGGGAGCGACACAGCGAGAGAGGGAACACAAGCAGGGGGAGTGGGAGAGGGAGAAGCAGGCTCCCCGCTGATGTGGGGCTCGATCCCAGAACCCTGGGATCCTGACCTGAGCCGAAGGCAGACGCTTAACGACTGAGCCACCCAGGCGCCCCTAAACTAGATAATTCTAAGCACCTTTATAAAAAGTGTGGGCATCATAAAGTGCTACTATGAACTCAGTGGGTGGTAAAGCAGCACAGATCTCCAATACCGAGTTTGTATAGTCCCAGTTACTTTTATTTTTTTTTTTTTAAAGATTTTATTTATTTGACAGAGACAGCAAGAGCAGGAACACAAGCAGGGGGAGTGGGAGAGGGAGAAGCAGGCCTCCCGCCGAGCAGGGAGCCCGATGCGGGGCTCGATCCCGGGACCCCAGGATCATGACCTGAGCCGAAGGCAGACGCTTAACGACTGAGCCACCCAGGCGCCCGTCCCAGTTACTTTTAGAAGTCCAGGCACATGAGGATAAAAAAGCTGATGAAATAAATAATCCAGATAATTTTACTCTGCTTAGACTCTTAAGACCTTTCATACATTCTGATTTAGATTTGTGGCCATGACATTCATTGGGCGGCCTCTCCTCAGAACTGTGGCATGGACTAATAGTGATTACATCTGGCTGACCTTGAACCTTTCCACCTGATGGTCTCCATCAGGACCTTCAATTCAATGGTCATGTTGAGAAAAATCTCAAAGTCAGAGATTAAACTAGACACTGTACTGCTTTTCTTCCTCTATTGAAATAGCACGTCTTTCTGACGCAGGCCATTTACTTCATTCTTCAAGAAAAAGTAAATATTTGAAATGGGATCAAATGAAATAATTACAATTCCATTTAATGTGGTATTTCAGTTGGCAAGACCACTTGGTTACATTGGATCTTAGCAAACAGTCTGATTAGTGGCAACAATAGGAATGGCCTGGCAGTGACCGGTGTGTCGCTGACTTCCTTCCGGTCCTCTGGTAGCAGAAAGCAATCCTCTCAGGACACAATTGCCTGATACACGCAGAGTCCAACTGGTGTTAACCGCTCTCTCTGATTTAATGGAGAAGGAGTGGATTCGAGGACTCTGACAAATGTTAAATGAGAATTCCATCGGCCCAAACTCTAATATTTGCATTGTTTCCTCCCATGGGCACCCGTGGTTTGCTGTATTTAATGATGTCAAGAATCTAGAAAGTGATTGGTCTTGGATGACCACAGGGATGCAGCAGGGAATGGTGACCCCATCTGGAGGCAGAGTGGCCTTGGTAGCAGGGGCAGGCCAGGTGGGACAGAGAGATCGTGGCTAAACAGGCAGAGGGCAGCAGACCAGCCAGAATGCCAAGGTCAGCCTTGGGGACCTGCCACACGACCCGCAGTCCTGACAGACCGGGCTCACGACAGGCGCCAATTCTGTTCTCTGAAAATGCAACTAACCGAGCAGCTGAAGCTGAACCATGGTCTCTGGAGATGTTATTTACTTGGGGGCATTTCATTTACTCAGAAGCATTTAAGTCAAGTTGGGAAAAAGGTAAATGAATGTGATCCATCCACAGTTTGGCAATGCGTATTTAAAATCCAAGTATATTGGAATCAAGACATTTTTAGGAATTAAAACCAAATTTCACAATGGCCATGAGTGACAATAACCGCTGGTGTTTGTGGGTTTGCTTCTTCTAATAGCTATCAAACAATCAGTGCTCTTAGGGGTCAGGAGATGAAGATTTTAGCTCTAGTTCTGCCCTAATCAGATGGGTGACCTTAAGCGAGTCACCTCTCTGAGAGCTGCAGGGTCCTCACCTAGGAGGACACTGGACTAGATGATCCTAGCAAACAGAGATCTACTACGTGAACACAGTGCTGGGTTTCCGACAGCATGACAGCGCTGTCAGGCAATTTGTTCCGTGCTTATGATACCCAAGAGATAATTTGTAAATATCATGTTACAAGAATGTACATCTATGTGAGAGAGTGGGCAGCTAAATAAATGGGAGGCAACTTACATTAGAAATTTCTTCCTTTGAGCACTGGGTATTATACCCAAACAATGAATCATGGAACACTACATCAAAAACTAATGATGTAATATATGGTGATTAACATAACATAATAAAATAAAATTTAAAAAAAAGAACATCATTATTGGTAAAAACTTAAGCATTAAAATCAGGGAAGTAAAAATGTTCTCACTGCTAGGATTCATTCTTAATGTGGAAACCATAGTTAAGACAGACAAGTAGAAGAAATAAGCAGCATACCAATTGTAAAGAAACAAAGATAACTACTTATGGACTAAACAATTGTATATCAATAAAAAATATCAGGGTAAATGATCAACATAATAAAAAATAACAATACTAGCAGAAATTTGTACAGTACTGGACATGTATAGAATGTGTTCTGAGTCTGTAGACATATTAAAATACATTCTTTATAACAAAAAAAAAAAAGGAAATTTCTTCCTTTGTGCCTCTGGTTCAACGAATGAGTCTAAGCAGAGCTAACGTGCTAACAGAAATAGCCACAACTTTGATTTGTAGCAACAATCCAAGGAATAACTATCTTATGTCTAATCAATAACCTTCTTAGACCAAGGAAGATATCGCTATTACCCAAACTTGTTACCGGGGTAAGGTGGTCCCAACTTTCCCTTGAAGAGCCGCCTGCACAGCTGTCCACCTCATACAGAGGTTAACCCTGGCATAAATTAGATGCTCTGCTTCACCTTCACTTGTTCTGATCACCCAGTAATGGTAAAGAAAAAGTTGCAGATGCTCATAAAAGCAGGGAAGAGATATAAAGGACCGTAAGGGGATCCCTAGGCTACCTAGAGAGAAGGGATAATAAAAGATGCCATCAGACAGACAGACAGACAGGTAGAACAAAGGGAAAACGATCCATTACTCCAACTCCTAGAATTCTGAGTACAGCTGAAGGAACTGACAAGTCAGGCATATAAGTAAAGCCAAAGAAATGAAAAACGAACAAAAATCCTAAGCCTTCCCAATGGCTGGACATCTACTAAGGCAAAACATTCGGTAGGTAAACAATTATTTACTGGGAATCCATCATGTGCCAAGCATTATCCAAGACACCGAGACACTATGGCAAACTAGTGCTTTTGCCCTCAAGGAGCCTAGACGTGCACTTGAGGGAGGAGCTATGGAAAGAGAACCACAGGAAGGGGTGGGCGCAGACAGAGCACTGAAAGGAACTGCTTCTTCAAGTGATCATATGTGTTCTTCAGTTGATCATGCACAGGGCTTAGACAGAACTACCAAGCAAAGAACTATCACTGTCTGTTAGAACCAGAGAGGATGCTGGAATGGAAGGGGCTACCAGGCGGCCCACTGTTCTTTCTACTCCAACGACACTGGAGAACAGGAAAAGTCAGAGGGAAGGACACCAACATTTCCTTTTATGATTAAGCATCACATCGGACCCATGTGGGCATCACCCCAGATAGCAAGGTGGGCTCTGAGCCTATAAGCCTCAAGAGAAGCAGGAGTTTGAGGTGGTATCTCAAGGCCATCTAAAGACGGCCCAGTGCCAGGGAAGCACATTAGGTCATCACTGGGGAGAAGGGTCTGAGGGCTTGGAGTTGTGCATTAATGACCGTGAGGCTCTAAGTAAGTAAGCTCCCTGGAGAGCAGAGGCCCCTCTCTGCCGTGGGTCCCCATTGCCCTACTCTTCATGTGCGGGCTAAAGGGGAGCTCTGAAGGCCCCAGACAGACTTCCTATGTATATATTTGCATTTCTATAATATGAACCATGTATGTGCATTCCCCACTTTGTTTTTTCTTGCCCAACCACAAACAGAAACCTTCAGGCAATTTGTTGTTTAATTTTTTCCCATTGTATTTTATCTTTTATCTATATCAGAGACCCTCAACCTTCTGTAAAGAGGCAGATAAGTATTTTAGGCTTTTAGGCTTTGCGGGTCATACAGGCTCGTTCACAAATACTCAACTGTGCAATCAAAGTGTGAAAGGAGTCATAGACAGCAGTCAAGGAACAGTGCCTTTACGAAAACTGGCCTAGGCTGGAGTTGGCCAACAGGCTATCATTTGCTGACCCCAGATCACCACCATTTCTCCTCAGCCCTGCCCTTAATCCCCTAAATTCAGTGTATTACTCTGGAGACACCCATCCCCACATCAGCTTCTTGCTCTAACATTAGTTATCTCAGCTGGTATCTTTCTGTCATGCCCCAGAAGGCAAAATATTTTCATAGTTATTTAGGGAAGATAAGAGAATATCAGCTATATAGATGCAATACCTTTTTAAATCACTGTTTTCAGACAACAGGAAAAGAGGTGAGCAAAGAACATTGACAATGACCATCATTCATCATTCACCATCACTGACGGTCCTCAATGACCATCACCCACCAACAGCAAGTACTACGACCATTTGTGAGAACACAGAGGTAGGGTTCCAAATTTCTTTCCCACTTAGAAATATGGATCTATCACTTCGACAAAATGGGCAATAACTCTAGAATTTATCATGACCACTCCAGATTAAAGACAACCCCTAATTTGATGGAACTTCACAGAGACACAATGGTAATGCTGCCTGACTGCCTGAACTTTGGATACAATCCTGTGTTCATCTCCACAGTTATGGTAAGCCAAGAAGTAGCTGAACCAATTTAGATATGGCCAGGCTGATCTCAGCTTTATGTTGCTATCTCATGGTGCTTCACCTTTATCAAGAAGGGACATTGGGTACATTTCCCAAACACATGGAGAAGTCCTTCGAAGTGCCACAGAACATGCATGATGATGATAACTCCATTAATCTGAGACACCCTAAGGCTAGAAGGAAGTGCAGGACAGGAAAGTCTTAGCTCAATTTTATCTTTTTTTTTTTTTTTAAGATTTATTTATTTTAGAAAGAGAGCACATGGGGGGAGGAGGTGGGCAGAGAGAGAGAGAGAGAGAGAGAGAGAATCTCAAGCAGACTCTGCACTGAGCGCAGAGCCCGACGCGGGACTCGATCTCACGACCCTGAGATCATGACCTGAGCCACAACCAAGAGTCAGACGCTTAACCAACTGAGCCACCCAGGCACCCTTTGGCTCAATTAAAAAAAAAAATCTAAATATTAAGACTCACCTACTTCTACACATTTAAAAATATATGTATTTCTTAAGATTTCTTCAGATTTCCTGGAAAACATTCTAAATTAAACATTTGAAAAGAACAGCACATTAAAAACCTGGTGGGTTTTATGGATATCTCTTTAAATAAATCTATTCAGAAGCCATTCGTAAGATTATTTTCTTTGAGCAGAGTGTTTATTGCTGCAGTCTCCCTACCTAGCATCAATTTCAATGATTCGTGGCGTAAGTTAAGTCTCAAACTGAAGTTGCAAAGGATCCCTAAAGGCACCAGTATTGAACCAAACCCAAGAAGGGCCATGGGGCGTGGGGTGAGGGGGTAGTCAGCTGTCAGTCTGCTTGTTACACTTCTGCTTTTTCTGGCATCCAGCTGTAGTAACTCAGCAAGACCTGACTTTCCATTTAGGCAGGGTAGGAAGAAAAAAAGCCTACCCCCCTCCAAACTGGATATCGGACGGCGGTACAACCAAATGCCATCAAGCATTAATCCATCTTTCCTAACCTCACAAGAAATCCAAAAGACTTCTCCTTTGCTTTCTTATATTTATTTCTAAGTCAACTCTGAAGTAATATTTGGCAACAATAAAATGCACATACTTTAAACATACAGTTCAATGAGTTTTGACAAGTATATACAGCTGTGCAACCACTCTGCCAATCAAGTTATTTCCATCACCCCACAAGGTCCCTTTGTGCCTCATCCAGTCCATCCTCCTTCCCTGCCTCCAGCTCTGATCTAGCTTCGAATTTGTAGTTTATCTGTAGGTGTAGGTTTAGGGGAAGTGGCAATATTCGGAGTGTACTTTCAGATGACCCAGGACCATGTTCTGAGGAATAAGGTGTTGAACCAACTTCACATTCATATTTCCCAGAGAAAACTACAGAGTAACAAATAGTACTCTGAATGCATTCATTCAAATACGTACTGAATACAAGGCACTATTCTGGGTTTGGGGGATCCAGAGGGGAAAAGATGGGACCCTCCCTGCAAAGATAACCATGTGCTGTGGTCTGGGCTTCATGTAGGGTATCAGATGGCAGTGGAAGAAGAAGAAGCAGCACCTGTGTGGGCCTGGGGAAGCCCGGCAAGATTTTTCAGGAAAAGGTGGCATTTTAAGCTCAGGGACGAGGCCACAGCATGAGCAAAGGCACAGAGCCCTACGTGAGGCAGTCCAAGTGGTTAGGGGCAGGGATCGAACCCGTGGCCTCAAGCAGTACTCACATATGTCTGCAAAAGCTGGTAATAACAGCACTTCATAGGCTGTGCAGATTAAAATGCGCTATGACACAGGTAAAACTCTTAGAACAGTGCCTGCCACCCAGCTGGCTCTTCCTGGTATTATCAGTACCTGATGAGGAAGGAAAGGGAAGGCGTGTGCCGAGCCTGACAGACGGGGAGGTGGTAGAGTCTGAGCAGCGTTAACTAATCAAGCAATTAAGCACAGTCCTTCCCTCCGGGCTCTGAGCCCGGTGGAAAGGCAAAGAAACAGAGGTGGGGGTTAAAATATAGCCTTGGCTTCACCATCCCAAAGCAAGACAGGAGGAAGGCCCCAAAGCCAAAATGGCGCTTCCTGTTCCTTCGCATGCGGGTTCCAATGAACACAGCAGCTGTCCCTAATGGCTGGGGAAGGTCAGGTCACTAGGTAGCAGTAGGAACAGGGGGCAAAACATGCCCCCAAGGAAGGCAAATAAGTCAGCTAGAGAAGAAGGGAGGAGAGAAAGAGAATGAGGAAGGAAAGGGGAAGGAGGGAAGAGGGGGGTAGGGGAAGGAAAGAAAGCAAGACATGGCAGGGCCCTTCCCTGTCCTCCTTGCAAATCCCCAGCAAGGGGCACTGAGAAAGGCCCAGCACCTGGTAGCAGGCAGAAGCAGCAGTTTTGATTTTGTGGGAAGCTCAGGAATGGAAGGGCGGGCCCCTCCCCTTCCTATTTCTCAGGGTTTGGATTTTATCCTGTGAGTGACAGGGCTGGTGAAGACTTCACTGGGGACGAATATCACAATCATAACTGCATGATCTTTTCTTTTGTTCCTTTTTAACCATTTTACAGTACACAATTCAGTGGCATGAAGCGCACTCATAATGTCCGGTAATCATCATCACTATGTCCAGAAACTTTCCATCATCCCAAACAGAAAACTCTTGGAGGGCCAAGGGCAGGCTGCCCCAAGATGGGCCACTCTGACTTGAAGATAATTTTGAGTTGAAAGCAATCCAAACCCAGCAGATTCAGGAAAAGCTCTTTACCTCCCCTCAACTGTCTGCCTGTACCAGGAAGAGATGTATTCACAGAGATTCCTCTTTACCTAGAAATTTATCTGCACAACAGGGCAACCTCTGTTTTCCAAGCATCTCCTCCCACCTCCCCACTAATGGTCTTTCTCCCCTTAGTGTCCACAGACCCTACCCCTCTCCTTAGCTCACATAAGCCCCATGGTGCCTCACTGTCTTTGGGATTTCACGTCTGTGTGGATTCCCCTTATGTATGAAACTACATTTGATTTTCTCCTGTTCATCTATCTCTTGTCAATCTGATTCTCAGTCCAGCTAGAATTTCGGTTTGGGGCTCCTTGTGAAGTTGAATATTCTTGAAGGGCAGAGGAATTTTTTCCTCCCTGACACTCAGTACTCCTGAGTAACAGTAACTCCCCACAGCCCATGGTAACCTCTATTCTGCTTTGGTTTCTCAAGGAATTTGCCTATTCTAGGTGCCTCATATAAGTGGAATCATATATTTGTCCTTTTGTGTCCAGCCCATTTCACTAGCATGTTTTCAAGGTTCATCCATGCCAGAATGTCATTCCTTTTTATGGCTGAGTAATATTCCACTGTGCATTATTTGTTAAAGTTCCTGGGGCAGCAGCTTGGGGAATTAATTGGGACTGGTTTGGGGGGACGGGTGGTGTCACTGCTGGAACATAGGCAGTGGGGATGAAGGGAAGGGGGAAGAGCAAACAAAGAGAACTTGAGGCTGGTTAGAATTTGACAGGAGAGGGAGTGTCAGGGAGCCCTCTTACGCAACTATAGACCCCAACAGTTAAAACCAGACATAGACAAGACTGCTTAACTCATGCTCTAACTGAAACCCATGGTGCTTATTTCTTATCACACTATCTTGAGGCATTGACCAAGCTGTTTTGCAATGACTGGAACATTCTAACTGCCAGGCCAGAAAAGCCCTGATAGCAAGGTCATGCCTAGAAGACCACACCCTGCACACCCCCTTTCTGGCCCATGATCATGTGCTGGAACACATACCAACCCCCACCTGTGATCACATGCTCCCTGCCTGCTCTTACACATAGCCCCTCCTGAACCTCTCCTATAGAACTCTGGTTTCGGGGCGCCTCGGTGGCTAAGTGTCTACCTTCTACTCAGGTCATGATCCCGGGGTCCTGGGATGGAGTCCCCCATCGGGCTCCCTGCTTGGCGGGGAGTCTGCTTCTCCCTCTCCCTCTTCCCCTCCCCCACTCTTGCACACACATGCGCTCTCTCTCTCTCAAATAAATAAAAACCTCTAAAAAAATAAATAAATAAAACTCTAGTGTCCACCTTGCAGGCATAGAGGTCAGTTGTTACGACTTGAGCCTGCCACCTCCCCTGGCTTCCGGCACCCAAAATAAATTTTTCCCTTTCTCTTTTCCAACTCTCATGTCTTGAGTTATTGGCTTCTCTTGCAACAAGTTTATCCAAGTTTGTTTGGCAACAATGTTGGCCAACCCAGCCAGAAGCTACGCTTTCGATTTGTCCGGTCCCCTTGGGCTTTCGATTTGTCCGGTCCCCTTGGGTTCCCCGGGATGGAGCAGTTGGCCACAGCAAGGCTCAGGCGTGCGTTTCCTGAGTTAGTGACTGTGCTAAATCGTTTGGTAGCACGACGGGGGAGGGAAAGATCCCGAGGTTTCTGGTTCAGACAACTGAATGGAGGGCAGATTTCTGAGGAGAGCTGCTTACGAAAATGCAGGACAGGGTCTGAAGGTTACAGAGATGGCCAAAATGCTCTGAATCTTCAAGTTTTCCAACTACTCGAGTCCTGACTTCTATGTGAAACTTAGATAAGCACTGGGAAACTAGCATTACCGCATAATTTTAATTATATGATGTTATATTTCACCAAATCAATTATTAGACAACAAAGAAATGGGTGTTTTCATTACTGGGTCCTCTAGAAAAAAAACAGGGGAGAAGAGACTATGAACTACAAATGTTCAAGTTCACAGAGATTAAACCTTAGCAGTGTTCAAATTATTCTCATCTCTAAAAAGGCACAGTATAAAGTATTTGTAAAAGGTTCTGTGGTGCCAGGCTAGAGCTGTTTATTGGGACATCACACTGTCAAATAATGACTGTCACCAAGCTCGAAGCTATCTTTTGCCATGTAAATTCCTTTCTCTAAACCCTGGCTGTGGTCACCGCCTCAACGCAAGGAAATGCTCAGATTTACCATCTCTCTCTTTGTTGCTTATTCAGTTTGAGATCCCCCTCCTCTTCAAACAGACATTTCTTTACAGATTAATAAAGTTTGCCAAGTCCAGTAGATGGTATACAGTGGGTGCTCGTTTATTAAATTACACCCAGATAAAAGAGCATATCTTCATCTTGCTGTCATATTATCTCAATAATAAGAATATTCAACTTCACAAGGAGCCCCAAACCGAAATGTGAGGTTATAGATTATCCAAATGTTTCTATCCAAGACCACACACAAAGTATTTAAGTTTCAAGAAGAAAAAAATTAAGCAATTTTGGACATCATGCTCTCCCCCCTACTCTCACCAAGTCCCCTTGAAGCAAAAAAACACTGTAAATACTAAGCCTGTTTAATCTTCCAATTAACTTATTGAGTTTCAGCTTTCATTTCCTTTGTGAAAAAATTTCTCATAACTTACCTTTCTCAGAAGAGTCACAAAATATATCTAAAACAATAGGTTAATATTTTTTTAATATTAACCCAATTCTACTTTGAATTTAAAACACAGAGATGTAGCAACAATAGGAGGAAAACAACAAATACAGATTTAAATGAAAATAGATGTCTCACAAACCGTTAGCCGATGTAGGTCATGGGAATCAGATTATATTGGTTTATTGAGACAGCCAGTCCATTTCAGAAAATAATTCTCTAATGCTCTCAAGTTACTGAGTAACTTAAAATAAAACAAGGTCGAATTTAACCTACACTGAAAGGAGGGAAGAGGTAGCAAAGCCTCAAAGAAATTCCAATCTAAGGTGATTCACAGCGCAGATCCCGCCCCACCCCCACTCCCCCTCTGCAGCCACGATCCAGTTCCACTCCGTCCTTCCCTCTAACTGTGGCAATCCCTCCGTGTTCCCGTCAATGGAGTATCAATGAGACCAGAGAACCACAGACTCACACACAAATACAATTTCCTGAGGAAGTGATTCTAGAGCTAACATCACTGAACACAAGGTCCCGTCTGTTAGTCCCATCGGTTTGTTTTTCTTTAGCTGATGGGAAACATTCTAGGGCTCTCAAGGCCAAAGGGACTCTGCATTTTTGAAATGCCATCTATCCCTGAAACTGGATTATAATAAGCAGATAAAGAGACACAAACATCATGACAATAATTTGAAATTTTTATTTGAAATTTTTTTTTCTGTCCATCAAGCCGGGATGGGGCAATACATCATACAGGTGACTCTTCCCAATTACGGATACTTTCATAACCTGATTGCCATTTGCATTTTAAAAAAAAAGTTCATCCACAAGATAAAACATCAGATACACTGGCACAACTCCTTTTATTAGGGGTGCAAAACGCTAATGCAAACCTGCTTTATTCCACAAATCAGCAAGTCATCATTCATGCAATCAGCCATCCAGTGAATTATTGAGTACTTACTCTCACCAGGCACTGGAGCAAATGATGTGGCCCTTGGTTACTTATTCAAGTACTTGTCGTGCCCTGGCTTGAACTCCACCCTCCAGCCACTCTGAGTCACTTGCACTTCTATAAAAGCAATGTGCCTCTCTTTGAGCCTCTAAGCTTCTACACACCTCATTCTCTTAGCTTAGCATGCCATCCCCTTTTCTGGCCTGGAAACATCCAGCCCAGATGTCCACCACCAACTCTTAGCAATCATCTCTTACCCTTCTAGCTGGGTTAGGTGCTACACTTATGTTCTCATATTCTGTTTACTTGTGTCTCCCCATTGGAAAGGGTTCCTTCAGGGCAGGAACCTACACACCCCCTGTGTCTGACGAACTGAGGGGTTCAGTGGACTCCTGTTCACTGGCATCTCCCCCCACCCCAGCCAGAATGAATACCTGAGGACAGGGATCTGGCCTGTATTCTATTCTTTCCTTAATGACTGCCATCAAGTGAGTGCTCAATAAATGCTTGGAGACTGAATGAAAACTAACTGAAATCAGGCCATTTTTGAAAAATTAAGGACATACGGTCACCAGTATTATAGGCAATTCAGAAATCATGAACATGGTAAGATTCATGCATTAACAGTATGCTTTTATTTACCTCTTCCTAGAATGGTAAGTTAAAGGAAGGAGTTACTGGGTAGGAAAATAAACTCAGATGTTAAACTAGGACTTCTACAAAATAATTTGAGTCCATGCCTCATAATGTCCACTGAAGACTGAATAAATCAGGGCCTGGGAGTGGGGGCCCAATGTAAATATCTGCAAAAACCTCCTTGGAGGATTGTCATGGCAAGTGAGGTTTGAGAGTCACTGATAATGCCTTACTCTAACCAAAAAGGGCTTTAACATCTACCCCACAACAGGCACTCACTCTCACACACCGCTCTTGGGAGAACACAACGGCAGGAGGGGGTGGTATCCTTATCTAATAAACCCATATGTGATTTACCTGTCGACCCAGTAACTCCACTTCTAGGTATTCACCCTGAAAATACACCTCCATTCATACAAAATAAAACATTCACAAGGTAATTCATTTCACCATTATTTGCAACAGCCATATGTTGGGGGGAAAAGAAATTTAAATTCCCATTCACAGAAGCTAATTGGTTTCTATCCACTCAGTGGAGTAGTATGGAATGTGGTCATACAAAAGAATGAGGAAGATGCTATGAATTGCTTTGTAATGACAGCCTGGTTATACTAAGTGGGGAAAAAGCAAGGTGGAAGAAAGAAGGGGAGTAAGAAGATACATTCGCTTATTTTTATGAAAGTAAACAGAGAATAAACCAATTAATGTCACAATGGTCACAAATAAGGGGGTGGGTGGGAACGAAGAGGAAGGGCATGGGGCGGGTGAGGTCTCTCTCAGTATATCTTTTGTACAGCTGTGACTTTTGAATCACGTACACATTTTACATATTTTAAAAACTAATTAAATCAAAAAGGATGAACAAAGTCAAACCCTAAAATTGAATATATAAACAGAAACAACTGAACTGAGCTCAGATGGACAACATAACCATCATAATCAGAGGGGGGGAAAAGTGCAGAAAGAGAAGAAGAACGAGAGGAAGGGAGAGGGAGTTCTTTTTTAATGACAAATCCCAGCTAATATATGAAAAACGACAGACTAAATTTTTTAAACCACCATTTTGCCTTCTCCAGTGTAGTGACTGATTTAGGCGAAGATCATCCATAAATGCCAAAATCACTGGGTGAGAGGCTGCTGGAAGGCAGCATAGCATATTGACTCGCCTCAAAGATCAGCTCACAGATTGCTTATTAAACGCTGAAGACAAAAGTCATCTCTACGATGGAGAGATCTGGCAGGCATCACCTTAACCAAAGATCCAACCGCACAGGCTGATGTCACGTGCCTCCTGCGATAGCACATGGAAGAACACAATTTACCTGTGCGGTACCGTGCCGAGGGCTTCATCTTGAATTTACCACAAGGAACAAGACACGGAGGACTTTTATGAGCTCCTCAAAGCTGGCAATGTTGTGGAAAGGAAATCAAAAGCAAGGAGACTGTTCTAGGTTATAGGAGACTAAGAAGATGCGTGAACCATGTTGGGAATCCACGACTGGGGGGGTGTGTGGGGAGGGGATCTCTACAGTGATAAAGGACATGTTTAAATATGGACTGTATATTAGATGCTGTTATTGAATTAATGGTGAATTTCTTGGGTGTGATGATGTGATTCCGAAGGAGAATGTCCTTGTTCTCAGGAGATATAGGCAGGAAGTATTCTGGGATTGAAGTGTCATGTCCGCAAATGTGGTGAAGTGTAAAATTCATCTCCATTCCACCTGTTTAGTTATTCCTTCTATTTCTAAGATTATAGGTGAGAGAAAGCTAAATGCAGCCAAAGCAAGCCTCCTACACTTCTTGAAAAGCTGCCAATCACCCCTCAAGAATGTGTGAGGATCTACGAAAATAAAACTTCCTGACTGTTATGGGCTGAACTGTGCTCCTCCCCCCCACCCCATAATTCATACATTGAGGTCCTAACCCCAGGCCCTCAGAATGTGACTGTACTTAAGAGCCAGGGCCTCTAAAGAGGTGATTAAGTTTAAATGAGGTCACTAGGGTGGCCTTAATTCAATATAACTATGTCTTGATTAGGAGGGGAAATTAGGGCACAGATGGGTATTCCGAAGACCACATGAAGACACAGGGAGAAGGTGGCCATCTACAAGCCAAGGAGACAGGCCTCAGAAGAAACTAACCCTGCTGACACCTAGATCTGAGACTTCTAGCCCCTAGAACGGTGAGAAAATAAACTCCGGTTGCTTAGGCCACCCAGTCCAGATACTCTGTTAGAGCACCCCAAGCAAACGAATACACTACTTTGTGCTTTTCTTTCTTTCTTTTTTTAAAGATTTTGTTTTTAAGTAATCTCTACTCCCAGTGTGGGACTCGAACCCACAACCCCGAGATGAAGAGTTGCACGCTCTACCAACTGAGCCAGCTAGGCGCCCCTTGCACTTTTCTTGATTCATTTTCTATTTTGCCAGGCCAAGTGCCTAGCAGAGTTCCTGGCTCACAGCACCCAAATGCACTCTTTCCTTCAGACTTTGTAAGAATGGCACACAAGGTCCTTCGATCCCATCCCCCTTAATCACACAGGCTCCATCTCCCACCACCACATCCTCCCCTAGGCTCCAGGACACCGTCCAACTCCCGGTTCCTTGCCTCTGGGCCTTTCTTTGAAGAAACACACACACTCTCCTCCTGACTTGAAGGCTTCCCTCCACAACCCTTACCAAATTGGAGGCTCCCTCCTCCCCGATTCTTCATCTCTTTATCAGCCCCTATGAAACCTCTCCCCATGCCGCATTAGAACTACCTGTTCACTTACAATTCCCACTCACCCCCCAGATTTAGTTGCTGTAGAGCAGGAAATAGGTGTTCTTTATCTTTGTGAACCACAGCATTTAAGCACATGCTAGGCATTCATATCTTTGGTGAATTAAATTAGTATGAAACATGAACCATCCTATACGTTCAATTTCGGCCTCCTAACTTTTCATGCACTTGGCATGTTCAAGGGACCAGAGAAGCAATCGCAAAAAGGACTCCAAAGTTCAGCCCTGTAACCAAAGGTGGAGGAGCAATACTTAAGTCCTCACATTTCAGCCTGTACTTGAAACCAGCCTGAGTTTCATTAGTATTAGCAGAAATGAATCTCGGAGAACCAAGATCAAATGAGATGTACCTCAGTGTGAGCTTAAGCCAACCTCTCTTTCCAGAATAAACTGTTGTAATCCTTCTTTAGTCCCTGGCAAAACCACCTCTCCTGCCACCCCTCCCACCCAACTTGGCCCCAAAGTATCTACAAATAGCCACAGAGCATCCTCAGATAGCACTAACATTCATGGCTGGAAAGAGGTGGAAGAGCCACCGTTTACTAGAATGGCATCAGAGGGTCCGCAAAGGACAACACATAGATTGATGCACTTCTGCTGTCCAAAGCCCCTCCCAAGGTCCTTGCTTTCCCTCCCCATCCAGATCAAAGTCTTACCTATCCTTTTCTCATGACTCACCTCCTTGCCTCCCACCTATTCCCTCCTGGGGGACTTCTGCCCGTTGTAGGCTGATGTTCCTTTATCCTAAACTGCCTATACTTGCTTTGTCCTTCTTGTCCCTCCTGGTACCTGCTTCTCTGCCCACACCAACACAAGCTGCCGATTTACTCGCAACCCTCCTCACCCATCAGCAGTCTCAGCTGACCTTTGCCATCATCTTCTACAACTTCACTAAACACAATGATTATTCATAGGATCCCACCTTGTTGCAAAAAAACAAACAGCTTCCCCTTCCCTAAAACATTTGATAGTAAGCTGCAGACCAGAGGTCCCATTACCTGTTGTACCCTCGAGGTATTTCCTACGTAAGTGCTGTACGACCATTAAAATCAGAAAATTCCACCAAATGTCCTAATGATGCAAAGGGATAGAATCCAGGGTCACGTTACATTCTATTTACATGTTGTGATTCTTTATTCTTCAATCTGGAACAGCTCCTCAGGCTTCTCTCGACTTTATTATAACCTTGACAGTTTGAAGATTATCAGGGGTTACTTTGTAGAATACCCCTCAGTTTGAGTTTGTCTGTTGTGTTCTCACGAACAGATTCAGTTTACACATTGTATTTGGTGGGGAGAGGAGAGAGATTAGAGAAGTGATTCTAGCAGATGGTTATGTTATATTAACTTGATACTTGCCTCGCCCACATTTCTCCACTCTAAAGTTACTCTTTAATCCCCTCCCTTTTGTATTTAACAAGTATTTTGTAGAGAGGTATGTTGAGGCTATGTAAATCTTATTCCTGACGAAACTTTCATCCACCCACTTTAGCATGCTTTAAAATTTCTTGCCTGAATTAACTATAACATGATGGTCGCCAGACGGTGATTGTTAATTCTACCCTTTCTTCTACCTTTATTAGCTGATATTCTGTTGAAGGTAGAATGTCCTCTTTTCCTTACTTATCTTATTCATACTAGTATGGACTCATTGATTTTATATTATTCAATGAGTGAAGACCCATTACTGCTATATTTATTCTGATGCTGTAAGTACCCTAGGTTTGGCTATCGGGGGGCTCCTTCAGGCTGTTCCTATGTCCCCATCATTCTTTGAGCACTTTCTTACTTTGTGACACAAAAAGATGTTTTAGGCTCATCTGACTTTCCCTGTCCCAGGCCCAGAATCAGCCACTTCTCCCAGGAACCCATTCCTTTCACTTGCAGAATGGAATTTAGAAATCAAGATCTTGGGGCGCCTGGGTGGCTCAGTTGTTAAGCGTCTGCCTTCGGCTCAGGTCATGGTCCCAGGGTCCTGGGATCGAGCCCCACATCGGGCTCCCTGTTCAGCAGGACGCCTGCTTCTCCCTCTCCCACTCCCCCTGCTTGTGTTCCCTCTCTCACTGTCTCTCTTGTCAAATAAATAAATAAAATCTTTTAAAAAAAGGAAGAAAGAAAGAAATCAAGATCTTAGTGGGGTGCCTGGCTGGCTTGGTCGGTAGAGCATGCAACTCTTGATCTTGGGGTTGTGAGTTTGAGCCCGACGTTGGGTATAGAGATAACTTGAAAATAAAAAAGAAAGGAAGAGAGGAGGGAGGGAGGGAGGGAGGGAGGGAGGGAAGGTGGGAGGGAGAAGGGAGAGGGAAGGAAGGAAGGGAGGGAGGGAGGGAGGAAGATAGATCTTAGAAACCAAAGGTATCCTCATGGCAATCAATTATCACTGGTCCCAGGACCTGTCAGTGGACACAGCTAGGAGTTGAGCTCCACTGGAGATGTCCAACATCTTGCTCCCATGTAGCTGACAAGCCTCAACATCAGTGAAATCGCCTAAGATCCTGCAACTTGGACTGGTCTGTCTTTTCTTTATAGCCCACAACCCAAGGAGCTAGGCTTACAAAGTGGCGGTCCTATCCTGTCACTCATAGCTCCCCTTCCTCTTCCAAAGCCTCATGCTCTGGTCTGGGAGCTTTTAGTTCTGATTGTGTCACCCTTGGTCTTTCTCCTTGTCATACCACCCTGTGTGTTCGTTTCTAACTTCTTGCCTTCCCAGGTGGACTTTCAGAGTCCATGGGTTCCAGGCAGCCCAAAAGCCAGCCCTGCCCTGTACACAATCCATCCCAGCTCCCAGAACCCCAGGAATCTGTTTGTCCCAGAGGAGAATTTTCCCACTAAAAAACAGCACTAAAAAAATATTTACATTCTTCACGGTGACAGTCCATCTTTCCCTATGTTAATTTCTAATGGATAAAAAAAAGTTTTAGGTGGTGTAGCAAAGTGATATGTACCTTTTTAAGTTTGTGGGGGTGATATTTTGGTTCCAAAATCAGGGCTCCTCAGCTAGTCCTGCATTTCTGAGCTTCTTCCCTGTCTCTGCCTCTGACACCACAGTTTTTTCTAAAAGCACCATTGTTGTTCCTTCCTCTACCGCTCTGTTCAGCTTCCATCGCCAGAAACGTGTCCATCCAGGTAACCTAGAGATGACATATAAATCTTCTAGTTCCTACTACCTACTGTAGGAGCCTATTCTGGGGTGAGAAAAACTTACAGAGTCCTTGAAATAGCCATTCATGGGAAAGGCGACCAGAAGTCAGCCCTAGCCCACTGTACAGTCCATCTGCTGGTTTTTTGGGCGTTTCCACAGGGTTCCATACGTGATGGATGTTTAATAACGTTGTCAGCCTAACTAGCAGTGATTGCGAGTGGGTACCCATCAAAAGTTACTACAAAGGCCTATAATTTTGGACCTCAGAGCTTTCATTTTTCCAAATGGGAAAGGCATGTAATAAATATGTCCAGAACCACAACGTGATATGACACCAGCTATTAAGGTCAAGGAACCAATATCCATGAAACAGTCCCTTATCCATTAATAACAGTTACAAAATGTCATATCCCACAGCTGTGCTAGGCTGCAAATCTTATATTCCTTATTTTAAGAATAGATAAATAAATAAGCCTATGCGTTGGCCTGACTTTTCTGGGCACAGGGAAGTGAGATCTTTCTAACCATCATGTCAAACATGAATCCGTGAGTTCGGGGTCAAGGTCTCCCTCTTCTGGACTAATGATTCTTCACTCTCAGGGGCTACAACCATTCTGAGAAAGTGATAAAGGGTACAGACTCCTCTATGTCTGAGAGGGTAGAGGTGCAGAAAAACACATGTTCACAAGCAGAGTGGGCCTCTCACTTCACGGAGCTAGATCACGGAGGCCCCAGGGGAAGAACTCCTGCCCTCCGCCAGCGCTTCTCCAACGTTAATGTGCCAACGAATCACCGATGCTGCTTTGAGCGGCAACCTTCTAGAATAGAGGTCAGCACAGTTTTTCTGTCCAGAGACAGAGGGTAAATATTTTTGGCTTTGTGGGCCACACAGTATATGCTCCAACAACTCAGCGCTGCCGCTGTCCCAGAAAGCAGCCATAGACGATACCCCGACAAATGGGATGTGCCTGTGTTCTAATAAAACTTTATTTACAAAAACAGGAGGCAGGCTGGATCTGACCTGAGGAACATGCTGGAAGGTATTACTTTAAACCCGGCACAAGGACTATAATAGCAAATTACAAAACTAAACGGATTTTTTTAAGGTCTATCACATAGTCACTTTGTTAAAAACATAACCAGCAATTCCCATTAGCACATTTTTCCTACTGAACAATTTGTTAGGAAGAAGCCATTGTTCCATTCTGCAGCCGACACAGCGAGGGTCGGAATAACTCCACATTATAAGCATTTCCTGAAAGACCCTTTGTGGCCTGCTTTTCTAACTCACAGCACAGTTCTAGTAACTGACAGCTGACCACACGCCAGACGTGAAAGCAGAACACATTCCTTCGTGTTCCAAGCTGCCCGTTCCTCTTCTGAATCCCGCTGTCATTTTAACAGGCCCGGCAGCTGTCAGACTCAGGCCGACCGTCACAAGGGCTTTGTTTCCACAGAGACTTGTTTTCACAAAAATCAGGACCCACACAAGGCCCTTCTTGGGCCTCGCCCGTCCTCTGCAGCCGAAGGGCAGATGCTCGACTATTGAGCGCCTTCCCGGGTGAGCTGCCCTGAGTCGCTTCCTGTTTCCTGCCTGTTTCTGGCAAAGCCCCTTCAGCCACAACCCGTTAGCTCCACAGAATGGAAGGGCTTTGGATGGGCTTTCCTCCCAAGAGTCTGCATTCCGAAGTTCACACCCGGCCAGGTGCCCGCCGACCCTGCCCTGGAGGAAGGGGGTCAGCATGGCCTGTGTGGGTCTGGAGTCATTTCTTTTTTTTTTTTTTTTTTTAAAGATTTTTATTATTTATTTATTTGAGACAGAGAGAATGAGAGACAGAGAGCATGAGAGGGAGGAGGGTCAGAGGGAGAAGCAGACTCCCTGCCGAGCTGGGAGCCCGATGCGGGACTCGATCCCGGGACTCCAGGATCATGACCTGAGCCGAAGGCAGTCGCTTAACCGACTGAGCCACCCAGGCGCCCTGGAGTCATTTCTGAGGGCCTGGAGGACTGTTTTCTTTTCAGCACATGCACACCCTGACAGAAGAGCCCGCTCTCACTAGAAAGGACTTAGGCTCCTGGTGTGTTTCTAGCCGTTTTCGCTGGTTTCTCAAGTTAAGCCTCACCCAATTCGGTATGAACTTCTTCGGGATTGCCAACTGGTGTTTAAAAACCTACAGCCTGTAGGGGTCTAAACAGCACAGAGCATAAAAGCTACAAAGCACAAACGATGCTTATCCTTTTGTGTGAAAGTCCAGCTCAAACTCACGAGCAAACACACAGCTCCCACACAACTCATCTGAAAAGAGTTGTGGGTAACAGGACACCGGACGTCAAAAACACAGCATCGTGCTGCCCACCTCTTGCTTTGGCCGAGACGTTATCGCCTGGATCTGGTGGAATAAAGCCACAGGGACTCTGGTGTTTCTCAGGTGTTTGTTATTGTTGTTTGTGTTTGACAAACATGTCGGGGACTGTGGGGCATTCCCAGCAGCATTTTTTACCCAGAGGTCAGATTCTCTTTCTAAATCACTAGCACAGATTGTCCAACAAGTTATTCATCTTGTGTCTCCACAATAACTCTAGAGATTATGAGGGAATAAAAGTAATAATAACATGAGTCTGCAGGTCATATGTGCTTAACACTTGTGTCTCCAAGGAGGGCAATCAGCTTCAGTGAAACTTGATTTCTTAAGGGAATGAGCAAAATACATTTTACCTTAGTTTTTAAAGGCTGTGATGGCCCTTAGCTATTCACGGTGGCTGCTGCTCACCCTAGTGATGAACACTTTATGGAGGGCAAGTAACAAAGAGGCTACTTCATTTGTTTTATTCCCTCTGTTTCTCCTGGGGGCCATAAGTGGATCCAAGGGCAAAAAAATGTTGGTGACACTGGGAAGACTTTTATAATAGTAGGGAGGCTGGGTGAAAATGACTTTCTTATTCAGTTGTAGAGGTGACAGTTTGAAGTTTGCTGTAGAAGAAGGGAAATGCCGGGGATCTCAGATAAAAGCTAAACAATGAAGGTGGCTTGGAGTGCCAGACCTCTCTCCAAGTCCGCAAGCCGGCCCATGGCAGCTGGGCATACAGCGCATGCCCACCAAGCCATCCCAGAGCTTTCCTACATAGATGGAAGGTGTCCAGCACCTTCCATCTATGTAGGTGCTGACGTGTGAAGTTTATAGTCAAAAATTCTTCCCTGACAACAGTTTTTCTTTTTTTTTTTTTTAAGATTTTATTTATTTATTTAAGAGAGAGAACAAGAGAGAGAGCACAAGCAAAGGGGAGGGTCAGAGGGAGAAGCAGATTCCTCGCTGAGCAGGGAGCCAGATGCAGGACTCCATCCCAGGCCCCTGGGATCATGACCTGAGCCAAAGGCAGAAGCTTAACCGACTGAGCCACCCAGGCGCCCTACAACGTGATTTTTCCAGCCTTTCATCTTACACAGGTAGGCACATGCATACTTTCAGACGCCGCTGGGTTTATGCGAGCATCCTCTATAGCACCCACACTCTCCACCCTGAGACACTAACTGTCCAGCTGCCATTCCTCCCACTTAAAACTGTCCTCCCAGGAATCACACTAGCACGTGGGGAGCCTGAGAATAAGCCCGCTCAAAATGCAGCCAAGCACAGTCATCCAACCATGCTTGCACTCGCTCTTGCCTTCTTCCTAACCTTGAAAAAAATTCCCAAAAAACTTTTTTTTTAAGTAGGCTCCATGTTCAGTATGAAGCCCAATGCGGGGCTTGAACTCACAACCTTGAGATCAAGACCTGAGCTGAGAACAAGAGTCAGACGCTTCACCAACTGAGCCACCCAGGCAGCCCCCAAAAAACTATCCTGAAGAGCAGCTATGGTATCATGAAATAGAAAGTCAAAGGTACAACCGACCACCACTCAGCCCCGCAGAGTAGACCACATCCATCTCCCCTTGACCCTCTTCTCTTCCCTTCCCACTGAACCTGTGCAATCCCCTCCACCCGGTCTCAGCCCTGCCTCAGCTTTGGTCTTTGCTGTGCCCGATGCCAGAGCTTCTTTCCCCACCTCCTCTTCTTCCCACTCCTCGCCAACATAATCCCTTACTTCATGTCTGCTCAAATATAAGCCCTGAGGACTTGCTGCCCCCTTCCAACACTGAGCTCACCACAGTAAACCTGAGAAACATCTACAAAACGGGCAGCAGACACAGAAATATTAGTACTTCTTAACTGGTAAGAAGGCCAGACAAAGCAATGCACTACCATCTGAAAGCACTAACCTGCCTGAAGAGAGAACTTTGCTTGGGCAGAGCTGAGGCCCTGGACCCTGGAAAGTCACTCACTGGAATCTCAACTCGTCACTAATTAGCTGCATGGCCTTAGGCCAATCATTTGACCTCACTAAGTTTCAGTTTCCTCACCTCTTAGGCAAGAACAATTACACCAATCTCAAAATACTGTTTTTAGGATTAAATGGGTAACTGGTAAGGTACCCAGCCCAGTAACCAGCACATAATAGCTGCTCAATAAACACCAGTATTCTTTCCCCTACTTGTGGTCTGACTTCACTTGGGGAGCAGAGGGGACATTGCCAACAAGAAAACAGACCTTTTGAAAGAGGTGAAGAGAAAAGCACAAGAAAGAGGTAACAGAATAATATTTAAAAGCAAAAATATCGGGCGCCTGGGTGGCTCAGTCGTTAAGCGTCTGCCTTCAGCTCAGGTCGTGATCTCAGGGTCCTGGGATCGAGTCCCACATCGGGCTCCCTGCTCGGCGGGGAGTCTGCTTCTCCCTCTCCCACTCCCCCTGCTTGTGTTCCTGCTCTCGCTATCTCTCTCTCTGTCAAATAAATAAATAAAATCTTTTTAAAAATAAATAAATAAATAAAAAATAAAAGCAAAAAGATCTCTGAAAGGGCAGCAAAGTTTGAACACACAAGCAAATAGGACCTTTGCGGAATGTGCTATTTCCCTGTGCATGAGGTCTGCCTCTGTGGCTGACTTGAGACCCCCAGTGCATCATGCCATGGCACGCAGCTCTGCCCTAAAAAAGGTTTGGTGCAGTTATAGTAGGAGCTGGTAAAACACTGCCAAAAGTCTCTTGGCTCAGAATAAATTCCCACAAGTGTCCTTGAATCTGTTAACTCTGCAAAGACAGCTCTGCATCAATGGAAAATAGAGGCTGCCTGAGGCTCGCTCTCAAAATCATTACGGCCATGGCATAAACATTGCTTTTTCTTAAAACACACCTCAGAGAAAGCCAGCCACCAAGGGTAATATAATCTGAAATAGAAATTACCATTCAAACATGGACAGTAGTCACACATCTGAGATCACCACTGGGGGTTCTCATAAACATCTCAAAGTTAACATGTCCAGAGTGGAATTCTTGGTCTCTCTGCAACACACCCCAAAATCTGCTCTTCCCACAGTCCTCCCCATCTCAGTTACTGGCAACCCTATCCTTCCAGCAGCACAAGCCACAACCGTCAGCATCATCCGGTCTCCTGTCTCTCACAGCTTCACTCTTTTCCCTCCTCCCCTCCCCCACCCTGGTCCCGGCCACCACCCATCTCACCAGGAGCGCTGGCAATATGGTGGTCTGACTCCCTGCCCCCTCCTCTGCCCTCTACAGTCTACTCTCGGTACTGCAGCCAGAGTGATGTTAGGACAACAAAAGTCAGGGGCGCCTGGGTGGCTCAGTCGGTTAAGCGTCTACCTTCGGCTCAGGTCATGATCCCAGGGTCCTGGGATCAAGCCCCACGTCGGGCTCCCTGCTCCCCGGGAAGCCTGCTTCTCCCTCTCCCTCCTGCTCGTGCCCTCTCTCTCAAATAAATAAAATCTTTAAAAAAAAAAAAAAAGAGCAAGGGACTCCTCCCTCAAAGCCTATGATAGCTACGCATGCCGTGAGAAGTAAAAGCAAAGTTCTCACAATGACCCATGTGTGTGCCATCACACCCCGGGCCTCCCCTGGCTCACCCCTTGCTCCGTCTCCTCCAGGCTCACTCTTCCCCTGGCCTGCAGTCTCTTCTCTCAGATATCACTGTGTCCTTCCTGTCTGTGCTCAAGCACCACTTTCTTAAGAAGGCCTTCCCTGATGGCCTTTTTACAAATTGCAATGCCTCCCAGCATTTCCTCCCCTCTTTCTCTGGTTATCTTTGTCTAGACACATCATCTTCTAACACTGTATGTCACTTAATCTATTTTATTTTGCTTGGCGTCGCCTCCTAAATCCCCAGAACATAAGCTCCATGGTGTCTTATTTGGTGCTGCATCCCCAGCATCTAGGACTGTGCCTGGCACATACCAGACGTTACACTGAAAAGGTGCTTCTGGGCTTCTAGCACATCAGCCAACTAAAGCTCTATGGGGGGAGGAAACGGGGGGGGGGGGGCAGGAAGAACAGGCTCTTACTCTGCTCTCCTCTGTCCTCTTTCTCTCTCTGTCCCACCACACCAAAGCTTTCTAAGTTTCCCAGTATTTTTGCAAGAGATATCAGGCTTCCACAATTTTTCTGATCATTAATAATTATACCACGTTTGAACGATTCCCTAAAAGAGAAGTGTATATGTCAGATACAGTAAAAATTAAAAATAAGTCACTACCCCTCCTCCGCTATCACCTTCCTCTAATTAAACTGGAACTCAGTAAGAGAATATAGCAAGCAACACTCATATGCTTCCCATTTTAATACTCAGTGATCCAGTCTGTGCTTGACCTAAGCTGGACACGGCTACATCTTCCCGAGGAGTACTTGAAGAGATCTAAGGAAGGACCTGTGTATAGGTCAGGCGGGGAGGAGGGTGAGGGTCCTCGCAAGGCCACCAGGGATTAGCAACAGTCGAAGACCCCTACCAACCCCAGAACTGAAAGGTAAGAGGAGGGAGCTGTCACCACAATCAACAAAAGCTTGAAGTTCTGGAACCTGTAAAGTGGGCCTGCCCAACAGCAAGGAATAGAGTTGGAAGGGAAATGGGGCTCAGGCAGGGAGGGAGCAAGGATGTGGGAAAGGAGAGGTCCTACCATCTCCTGCCAGTAGTCAAACCCAACTGAAGCCAGAGGGCAAGGGAGGCAGGGGGATACAGCCCAAGATCTGAGAAGACAGGAGATTGGTCTGGAGGGATGAATGGAAATGTCCAGCACACCCCTGTTAGCTAGTCGAGATCCTGGAGTCTTGACCGGTCCAGGGAAGAACATGGAAGGGGAGCCTGGATAGGGGCTGGGAGCTTTCCTTACTTCCCCTCACCGTTAGCTGTGGATCCACTAGGATTTAGGAGCAAATGTGTCAGGGAAATGTTGCCCTGGGTGGGAGGTGGGGGGTGGGGTGGGTTAACAGCTCATAACCTAAGTACTAAGTGCCCTGACCAAAGCAAATGGTCTCTAGCAGCCACCCCCCCAAAAAAAACTGAGATGCAATTGCTATGTGGTACAGCCAGAGAATTTCTTTTACAGAACATCTCCATTTCTGCTACCTTGAAGTTGACCCTGAAGGATTTCCCTAGGCCCATGATTACAGTTCTGAGAATCCTGCTCTCTCTTCTAAAGTTACTTCAAATGCATAATAAGTGACCGGTCACTGAGCCATTACAGAGAATACCTACCAAGTTCTAGGTGCCATTAGCACCCACTCCTGCCAAGAGCCACACAAAGGAAGCATTCACTGCTGAGCTGGAGTAATCTGCCCGAGCTGACCACTGAGCAGATGCCAGAGCCTGCGCACTTCTCCAAAATATGAAAAAAGAAGCTTTAGAATTTAACCCAAATGAAAAATCCTTAAACCTCTCACTTCAGAGGACCCATAACTTAAAAACAGATCTCTCCTTCATCAACGCATCTGAATTGATGTAGATGGTGCAATGGTGTGGGGTGAACCTTCACTGGATGAGTTTGAAGAACACCCGGCTTCCGGATTAAGTTCTATCAGTGATTTACTTTGTGACCAGAGGCAATATTCAATTTCTCAGCAGCTCAGTGTCCCTAGCTCTTTAAATACAATGACCTTTCATCCAAATCTGTCAGGGACATATGGAAGGGAATTACTTAATATATCCTTCCAGTCTCTTCCAGAGGCTCTTCTTCCCCAACCTCCTAAATGTGGATTTTGCCCAAAGCGACAATACAGCAGAATACAAAGCACATCTATCAGACCCATCTGGAGTCAAATGGTAGACCTTTCACCGGTCAAACCATTTGAACTTGGACAATTTATCCAACCTTGTTGTGCCCTAGTGTTCTTCATCTGTAAAATGTGAACACTAAGAAAGCATGCGCGGTCACACAGTTGCTGGGTGATAAAATGAGAATATGTGTGCAAAGCCCTCAGGATAGTATCAGGAATAGAATAACCACTTGAAAGCAGAATGTAATCATTATCATCATTATAATCCTCATTATCATTTTTCATATGTGGTTCTAAGTAGAATTGGTCAAAGTACAAAATTCCTTTGAGCATTCTCCAGAATTCTTCTATGACCTTAAAATAATTCTCTTTTTTGTCTTTACAAGCAGAATTGAAAATAACACAAATAGGGGGCGCCTGGGTGGCTCAGTTGGTTAAGTGTCGGACTCTTGGTTTCCCCTCAGGTCATGATCTCAGGGGTTGTGAGACTGAGCCCCAAGACAGGCTCTGCACTCAACAAGGAGTCTGCTTGAAGATTCTCGCCCTCTGCTTTTCCCCTTACTTGTGCGCGCTCTCTCTCTACTAAGTAAGTAAATCTTAAAGAAAGAAAAGAACACAAATGGATATTATGATCGCCACCAAATTTAATTGATAGCTCGCATCGAGAGTAAAACCCAAGTTACTGAAAAGCAGGGTCAAGCTACATAGACTTGATTAGAGCCCAAGTAATGTGTCCTGAGAGAAATCTTGGGGAAAGAGGATTTCATTTTGGACTATTTTCTTTGAAAAAGCTCTCAATTCATGACAACAAAGTAAACCTGTTTGTGAATGAATGGTACCCAAAATACAGGTTAAAAAATAAAAAATTTCATGAACCATAAAATACCCCAAATGCTTCTTTGAGCTCAGGGATCTGGTGAAAACTTCCTGAAGCTCCGACCCAGCATTCATTGTATGTAAGTTCCCCACCCTCCACCATAAGGTCTTCTGATACTCAGGAAGCTCCACCTGGCAGGGGCCAGCCCCCCGGAGAACTGGCACAGCGCCAAGCACACAGAAATGCCCAGCCACCATGTTTGCTTTGATAAATGACTGCTTCTATGGCAAATCGGATCAGAGAACCACGTCAGCTTCCCAGGGAACCACTCAGTGGATCAGCAACATGCCAATGACCTTCCTCTGTTTGGTCCCGAAGACCATCTACTGATAGCCACAATTATAAAAAAACATCTTCCAATCTGACCCTGGTTGGTACAGATAAACCATCTGAAGTCCTACATTTCTGATCTAACAGAAACAGACAGGCTTTACTCACCCAGTCCTTCCCCATCAGCACTTTGTACCAATATTTTAAATCAAACTTTTAAACCATTCAAGTTCTGGACCACAGTGTCTACTTTGCATTAACACGGTAGCCACACTATAGTTCCTAGGAGTGGTAGGTATCCAATAAACATTTATTGAAGGGAGAGAAGGAGGAAAGAAAGAAAAATAGGGAAAAAAACAACACTGAGCCAAGCTCCTGAGCTGCCCCAGATTGAAGGGTAAGGAAGTGGAAGAGCTGACCGATGTAACACAGTACCTTGTTTTCGATGGGCCTCACCTCATCCTTGTAACAGTCTTATGAGTAGGTATCTCATTCACCCATTTTAAGGATGCAGAAACTGAGGTATAGAGAAATTAGTTTTCTAAGTGTCCCCCAGACAGTAAGTTTCAGAGCCAAGATTTAAACTGAAACAATATAATCCAGAGCTACACTCTAGCACTGGACACCCAAATTCACCCAAGGCAGCCTGAAGAAAGCCAATCATTAAGGTTTTCATTTATAGATAAGGAAATTAAGCCCAACTGGTTAAATGACCAATAAAAAGAATCACATGCCATCTCATGGTATCAGACCCAGTGCTTCTACTCGGTTGCTACCTTAGAACCTAGATAATAAGGACCCCCAACTGTTCTTATACGTGAATATAATAAGTTCATGCTACAGGCTTTCTATCATCTTTCTAACTTCAACCCAGAATTCCCACTGAAAATATAACAGCAACATTTGCATAGCACCTTGTGATTTATAAAAACAATTTTATCTACAATACCCTCCCTGTGACATACACCATGCAGATAATGTCACCAGCTGTCAAAGACCAGGGCAATCTTAGTGACAGGCAGCCCAGAGAGGCCCTCGGTGACACATCTCAGCTCAAAGCACCCAGGAACACAGGGAGGCAACTTTCAAAGACCACGGCTTCTGCCAACAGTGGTTCCCAAGGGAGAAATTTCAAAATGATTATTTCCTCCTTCAGACTGGAGACATAAGGACACAGAATGTAAGGAAAAGCAATATTTCTCAATCCTCAAGGGGATCAACCATTTAAGGAGAAGGTCTCCACATCTTTCTTCTCTCTCCCTCACTATTGCTTTTCAAAACCTTTGCGCAATACAAGGAGAAAAGTATTTGCTTATTGAAACTGTGTTTGCCATCGGGGCAGACCAATCTATTTGTAATCGTCTCAAGAGTTGATGGCTAATACGTTTGTCTTTCTTGCCAAAATTAAACCATAGCTCATAAACTGATAAGTTAATATCATTGAAAGATACAACCTAGAGTCCTCGGCAGAGCATCTTCCCCAAAACTCAAAAGAACATCTAGGTCATCAGAAGACTGATTTAAAATCTTACTTAGCAGACACAACACCTCTGCAATGGGTCTCATTCTTGGCTGAACACTACAATCACTTTTAAAGCTCTTGGAGAGCTTTAAAAAAAAAATACCATTGCTCAGGTTCCACCTGCAGAGGTTCTGATTTAATTGTCCTGGGTGAGGCCTGCACACTGGGGCACTTAAAAGCTCTCCCCGTGACTCTACTGCATCCAAGCTTGGGACCCACAGATACAGAAAGTAAGGCGTATACCTGCCTGCTCAAGTAAAAAGTGACTCACTTTTGACCTACTGACCAGGAACAATTACACAATTTAGGATTATTTGATAACATGGATTTAAATTTTCAGACCCAATCTGTTCACTGCTTAATTGAAATTGTTCTCCTGGTCTTCCTGACATATTCTAGACCACCTTCACCTGGAAATGCAGATGAATATAAAAATGCATTTTGAAAGTACTAACATCTATGTAGCACTTTGAGATTTATAAATATATAAATACGAAGTCACATTTAATCATTACAAGAGCGAGGAGGTATTAGTTTTCTATTGCTACTACAACAAATTATCCCAAGCTTAGTGGCTTAAGACAACATGAATTTATTCTCAGAGTTCTGGAGAACAGATGTCTGAAATTAGTCTCCCTAGGCTAAAGTCAAGGTGTGGGCATGGCTGGTTCCTTCTGGAAGCCCTGAGAGGAAAAATCTGTTTCCTTGCCTTTTTCAGCCTCTAGAGGCAACCTGCATTCCTAACCCATAGCTCCTTCCATGTATTGCTCTGCTGCCTCCCTCTTATAAGGAAGGACCCTTGGGCTTACTTTGGACCCACCCAGATAATCCAGGATAATCTCTCCATTTACAGATCCCTAATCACTTCCACAAAGTCCCTTTTGCCCTGTAAGATAACATTCACAGGTTCCAGGGATTAGGACAAGGACATCTCTGGGGGCCATTATTCAGCCTGCCACAGAGTCAGGCAAATGTCACCACTATTACGATTATGCCCATTCCCCCTGCCCACCATCCTTAATTTTCCATTAAAACTGAGGCTCAGGGTTGCATGACTTAACCAGGTCCCATGTCTGGGACAAGGCTGAATTTAAATCTGACCTCATAACGCTCAGTCCCACTTTCTCTCTGCCACAAGTGTTGCTTCCCCACAATAAGGTGATGTTTGCAATATTACTTTCTTTTCCAAGTTTTCACCACGCTGTTAACAAGAAGTGTTTGCACTCCCCCTCAATCATTATTTCTGTGCCTCAGTCAATATATGCCAAGTGGAAACTTCCATGCACTACTCCTGGTAAACATGCCTCAAGCCAGGCCCCTTCCCTATGGCCCAGAAGAACCAGCAAGCCCCCTGAGGCAGTAATTCATTATATGGACTATGATGTCACAACTATCTGAGTTAGCTGCACAAGATAGTACATGGAGAGAAAAAGCAAGCTCTCGGTTGTAAGAGAGCAAAACAATCTGAACTTGCTAAGACATACACATACACATAACCACCTCGAGAAAAATCTATTATCGGTGATGTCCATACACTGTCTGCTTAAAACAGTCTAATCAGAACTACTTTCTCTTCTCAACTGAGGAGGTGGTATGTATTTAGAAGCTCAGATAGTGGTCTTCTACAATGTGGTATCATTTTAGCTGAAGCCATCAGGAAGTAGTGGGTAAGGCTTTCTACACAAAGGACATTCTAATATGATGGTCACACCTCCACTGATGCTTGGGATTTCACATACCCCTCCCTCCCAAGCACATGGGGGACAGAAGAACCTGGTGCTGAATCACAGCCACTTTAACAATGGGGGGAAGTAAACAAGCCAAGCAAATCTCACTGCCAAGTTTATACCTGGCCTGAGTCTGTGTTCAATCTGATGTGAAAATGGTAGGGAAGAAAAAGAAAAAAATCAATGCCGCATCAGAATGCAACTAGTAGAACACCAGCAAGTTACATGATTTTCCAGGAAGAAGAGAACGCATCGACTCTCTCCCCAGAACTATAAAATAATGGCAAACAGGGTTTTAAAGGTCATGTGGAATAATTCAAGCAACCAGAAATTATATTTTAAATAAGCTAATGCAGTTGGGGAGAGGGGGAATGCTGGAATATATTCTGTGGCTTGTATTCATGCCAAATCCTTGCTCTGAAGCTACCATTTTATACGATTATAACCAATATTTGGAATGATTCTCGGGGGCAGCAAGATTCTCTGACCTCTAAGAGTCAGTTTGGGTCACTCATTCAGAAAAGTAAACCAATGCACGTTTAAAGCTTTTCAACAAGGTAGCATTATATGGGAATTCCGGTTTACCAGGAGTCAACCATAAACTCGTAATAAAATTGGGATGCTCCAATCCATGTGATTTAGATATAACTTGGCTAAACTAAAAGAGAGCACAGCTGCTAAGTAATCCTTACTCCATGTTTCCCGACATCCAGGTAGTTACAGAGCCCTGGGTTCTGGTCCTGGCTCTGCCATTAATTCACCTGGACCAGTAACTCAACTTCTCTGGGCCACAGAGTTCTCATTGGTAAGGTAAGAGGGCTGGACAAGATGACCTCCAAGGGCTCCTCCAATTCTGACTCTAGAAGCTTCCAAAAGATCCATTAACAAAGTTTACTAGCTGTCTTCTGGAATTAGATTCCAATTGAGTTGGGGAATAAAGTGAAGACAAGGAAGCTGATGGTCAAGACTCTGAACAACTAAAAGCTGGAGAAGACACGTAAGCTGGAGAACAACATGGCGGAATAGAAAATGGGTCCCCCTCCTGGGGAAAGTTACAAAACCTGGGGGACCCAAGAGTTTATTTCAAAGACTCCTGAGAGTGCTTATACTTAACTGCTGGAGGGTCCTGCATTTTTATGCTGCCTCCAGCACTCAGAGCCTCCCAAGTACAGAAGGGATGGGCCAGAATTGGGGGCGGCGGTCATCCTTGGGATGGGAATTCCACAGGCAGCATCATCGAAGCATCATCACTAGGGCCCTTTTGGCCACCTAGGGTCCAGCACAGTGTTTAAGGTCAGTCTGATGCAGGGATAGCTATTCATTTGAGTTGGAGACTGAGTGATTAGGAATTTGCTGTACCATCTTCCTCCTGTCCCTACCTGGGGTGCGGAAGGGGGACAGTAGAGCAACCTTCATCCTCTGAGGGTCTGCAAAATGAGCCACAGCAAATGAAAAGTGGATTCACAGAGCTGTTGAACTCGCTCAGGATTCAGATCCCCGAATAGCTAGTTCCAGGAAACAAATGTGCTTGCTTAAGTGGGAGAGCCCAGAAAAAAAGTGACAGGAAAATTGAACACTTGCTATAAAACTCATCTTCAAAAAGCCATAATTATCACAATCGTGTCACCTAAGCATTATTTACAAACATCCTTCTGCACAATTTCTCCTCTTGGAACAGCCGTTGTCTAGATATAGTGCCATTACTCAGGGTAACATTTTAGATTAATTAAGTAGTAAAACATGGAAAAACAAGCATTTTTCCATCAAAACTCTGGAGTGAATATAATTAAAATAAGATGCAAGGGAACAGGCATAAAAGAGGGAGAATCTGACTTTTCACCTTCATGCTGATAATCCCCACTTACCAGTTTTATAACATGTCAGTTTCCAGGGTTGTGTACATTACTCAGTGTAAGATTACCCCCAACACTGGAAAAGGGAGAAAATGTAAAAAAAATTTTCCAATTTTGCAGATGAGAAAAACTGAGACTTTAAGGAAATTAAATGACTCATCCAAAGTCGAGTCACAACAAAAACCCTGATCACCAAACTCCTTATTTCAAGGCTTCAGGACATCAAACACAGTCTAAGTGATTTTGTTTTCATGATGAAACTAAAATAATTTTTACATCAAAAGCTGTCATCTACTTTGTCTGGGCCTTGCTTCTGAATCTTTCAGGCCTCAGAATATGCTGGTTTGGCTCCTGGCAAAACGAAGCCAATTCTCAATAGCCACACAAACAGGGTTTTCTCTACAAGCAGAGACGGCAAGAGAATGCTCCTCACGGTCTGTTATATTAACTGCAGTTCTCCTCATAACCTGCTATTCCTTTTTTTACATTTTTTAATTGAAGCATAATTGACATACAGTGTTATGCGAATTTCAGGTGTACAACATAGTGATTTGACAGTTCTATACATCAATTGGTGCTCATCACGCTAAGTATAGTCTGCATAAAACATGATCATTTCCTGTGCTATACTTAGCATCCCCATGACTTATTTGTATAAGTGATAAGATAACCAGAAGTTTGTACCTCTTAATCCCCTTTACCTATTTTGCCCCTTCTCCCATCCAACCCCCACCCGCCCCTCTAGCAACCACCGGTTTGTTCTCTGCTTTTATGAGTCTATTTCTGTTTTTGCTTGTTTTGTTTTTTAGATTCCAGGTATAAGTGAAATAGGGCATTTGTCTTTCTCTGACTTATTTCACTCAGCCTAATATCTTCTAGATCCATCCAAGTTGTCCCCAAAGGCATGATTTCATTCTTTTTTGTGACTGAGTAATATTCCATTGTGCATACAGATATTTCTTTTAAATCCCAAGGTCATGGTTCATGGCCATGATCTGCTTGTACAGGGCACAAAAGTAGCAAACGGTTCCACACTATTTCCATGTCTTCTAGGCCCTGGCCTGAAATCAAAAATAGGACTGTGGGCCTTTGTTCATTCTATTTGGGGATGGCATCATATCACCAAACACCTCTCAGTCCCAGCTCTGTTAATCAATAGTCATTTTAGGTAAATTTGTCATGGAGGGTATATAAACATCTACCTTCAATGGTGTTTTCCCAAATAATGCATTTGCCCTGTGATTTTAAGGAATGAGACAACTAAAACAACAGCCGCAGGAAAAACATCTCTAGTCTAAGCTCAGGCGGTGGAGAGGAGTTCAGCCTTATTTTGGGATCTCTGCTACCGAATCCACAAGTCTACTCAAATAAACAAAAGCAGGGTAGGAGGATGGCTCTGTCCCAACCTGGAGTCAGGCTGCCCCAGCCCTCTTTTCTCACAAATGAATCCCCCCCACCTACCCCAGTTTCTACAACTAACCCTAACCTTAGTGGAGACGTCCGGGAGTTTGGTGCAACCCGCCAGGGACCCCGCCCAATTCCCCCAGAACGCCAGCTCAGCGCAGACTTCCTGCCAGCGCTCCTCTACCTACACCTGGGTCCTTTTTCCTGATTCCTTAGCCTTCAGGTCTGGAGCCCACTGGACCCCTGGCCGCCTTTCCCTCCCCCAAGCATCTGGACCTGCTGTCCCTTCAACCCTGTACCCTAGGACCGGGACTCTGTCCCTGAGATTCTGCCACCTCTGGAAACATTCCCCAATCCTGCCTCCTTAAACTTCCTATGCAACCCATCACCCCAAGGGGACGCCCCCAGCCCCCAGCCTTCCCACAGCTCCTCCATCTTATCTTGCAGGTGTACTTCCACCCAGGGCTCCTACGGAGAAGTCTACCACACTCCTTCTGGGCCTGGCAGGGCCCTGAGAATAAGACCAGCAGCTCTTCAAGTGACCCTCTGCCTTTCGGACCATGTTCTTATTTAAATGCCTCTGTCTGAGCCTAAACTCCATGTACGAGTGGAGACAGAGCTAGTGAATGGCTGTCCTCATCATCAACCCCTCACTGTTCACTTGAGGTCTGCCAGCGACTTGCATACAGCAACCTATTAATTGCCCTGCAGACATCATGATGCAGCAAATTCCACTATTTTCACAGAGCTGAGAAACCGAGGATCCCATTCTAATAGGAACTGTGCCTACGTTCCGTTGGCAAGTCGCGGGCAAAACGAGGAGTAACCCGGAGTCTCGTGCCTTCATGCTTACAGTACGAACCCTCTCTTGGGAAACCACATTTCTTGCGCACGGAGTTATGTCAATTACCCAGTGCGGGAGGGGGCAGAGGAGGTCCTTTCCAACCCCCGTGGGCCGACCCCAAGGCAGGGACAAGCGCCTGGGCTCCCTGGTGTCCCAGTCACCTGCCCGCACGACCCCAAAGTCGCCGCACACTCATTCCACCTCGCAGAAGGGGCCGCAGCACGCATTGGCTCAAATTCCCAGCCCAGCACTTCTGATAAAACCAATGGTTTCAAAAAACTGGAAGGACTTTCGTACTTCCCACCGGCCCCATCGAGGCTTCCTGGTTTCAGGCTTAGTTGACTTAAGTGAAATCGGCAGCAGAGCCTGAAAGCGCTGTTTGGTGTTAATTCAAACTCTAAGCTGCTTCCGGAAGGGGGGCGGCATAACTCTGGCAGACCATGTTTGGGGGCGAGAGGGTGGGGGGGGTGGGGGGGGCTCGTGACACATCCCCGGAGACACGCAGCTACCAGTTCTGGAAGGAGCCGGGGGGTGGGGGGGGGGGCTGCCTCCCTGTCTAGGCTGGCACGTGCTGCCCTCTGCAAAGACCTTGAAGCTGTGGTGGCAGTGAGTAGATGAGGAGCAATCCACTTGTGTGTGTGCGTGTGCAGCAATCTGTGTGTGCGCACGCGCGTGTGCACACGGGGTATGCAACAGAGTCTCCCAAAAACATCTGTCCAAGTCCTAGCCGCCTGTACCTCACAATGCGGCCTCGCTGGGAAGTAGGGTAACCGCCCAGGTGGTTCGGTAAGATGCGGTCATACTGCTGGGAGGGCCTTTAATCCAACACCACGGGGGCGCTCGTCAAGAGGGGAAGAGACGCCGGAGGAAAGAGGGTCCTATGACAACAGGGCAGAGGTCAGCTTTGCCTACAAGCCAGGGGCAGTTGGAAGAGGCAAGGAAGGGCCCCCCCACACACAGTGCGGGTTTCAGGGGAGCGTCGCCCTGCTGACACCTTGAATTCGGACTTCCAGCCTCCAGGGCTGTCAGAGGATGCGTTTCTGTTGTTCTCAGCCACCCAGTTCCTTGCACTTTGTTAGGGCAGCCCTAGGAAATTCATATAAGGTGGAAAGGAAAACTGAGGAATCCCAAAAGCCTCTTGATTTGGAAGGAGCACCAAATAAGAAAACTATATGCTTGCGCTCGGGGACTTCGGCAGCGTGGCCGCCCACCAGATGGAACTGGAGGAAGAAAGACAAGGCTCTGCATCCCTCAGAGGAACCTTCCTTCCCCTAAGAAGTGAGACTCATTCGGGTCCTGAGTGGGGGAGGTAATGGAGCCGGAAGTCCTGCCTTCTCCACCCTGAGCCTCTTGGCGCCTCTCTGCCTCACAGACTTATAAAAGGTACTAGGTAGGTGATGTCATACCCCGGATCGCCTTTCATCATCATGACCACCTGGGTGACACAGGAAGGGGGCAGGTGTTATCATCCCCATTTTACACACAAGGACACTGAGGCTCAGACGAGGTCACGGGCTGCCCACAGACGAGACGACCATTCCAAGAAGACCTCGAGATGACAAAGCAAAAGGTTTCCAAAAGAGGTGAGATGGGGAAACAAAACAAAACAAGCTAAACAAAAGTTCTAGACACCTTGCACATCCAAACCAAATCAAATCTGCTGGCCTTGACACATAGCCCCTTTCCCTTTTTCTGAAGGTAGCAACAGTCCCAGAACGTGGCTGTCGACACAATCTGCCGATTCTCTGGCCGGCTTTTTACATTCAGGTGTCTCTGAGGGAAATTAAAAAAAAAACTGCACATGTTTTCCAGGTGTGAAATACAAGCTGTCTGCATGCCGGCTCACCGTGTGCTCTAAAATCTTCAAGCACTGCTCTGTCCTTGCCCAGCGGTCACCTGCGCCGGGGCGTGCTCTCCTGAAGCTGGCCTTGAGGGTTCCAGAGGCGGGAGCTCCCACATACTGCATCCAGCAACCTCTATCACTGAGTGAGCCCTCTCCCAAAGCAGCCCTTGAGAAGGCAGGGACCCAGTGGGATGGCCTGGGTCCCAGGAAGGGACAGGATCGAAAGGGTTAAGCTGGAAGGCCCTGGATATAAGGCCCTTGGGTGGAGAGCTTGGACTCTGTAATCAGCTGCCTTTTCCAAATATTTAAATCTTTCCCCTCTGGAAAACACCCAGTCGCTGGCCACTGGGAAAACTTGGATTTCTTCTTTCCTGCCCATTAAAGCCTGCAGCCAAGATGCCAGGCAGACACACATTCCCGGGACCAGCCACTAACCATTCTGGGAACGCACGGCCACGAAATGCCATTCCACGTTTTGTCAGCTTGAAAATATTAAACACCACTGAACAAAATTTAAGGTTTCTTTTTTAGACGTAAACGTCTACTCATTTCAAAATGAATTAGTAGTTCGCTGGGTTTCATAATGTTTAATTCATTAATGATAACTACAGCTCGAGAATTTGAAAGGAAATTGCTTTCAGGATAAAATTAAATGCGAAACTCAAAGCAGTGATTCATGGCTGTTCCTATCTAAATTACTAATCCGTGTGACAAACCTGGTTGGCAGCGCACAGAAAAAGCAATACGACTTCCCCCACTGCCTTTATATACTTTGCTGAATTGTTTTGCAAACTGCCTAAACCCAAGTCCTAGATAATCCCCTGCTGGAGGCCTCCATCCCTTAGTGGGATTCAGTACTGAGAGTCCCTATTGCCTCGGAGAGGCTCATAATGGACCAATACTTTTGAGCCTCGGAAAAGAGTTTTCTCGACATTAAGAGTTTAGACATATAATCCAATGGATTTCCAAGGAAACTCATTTTAAATTAAAGACAAATACCCCATGATATCTGTCTGCATCTCCCCAAAGAAACCCGCATAGAACTGTAAAAATGGCAATTTTCCTTTCGTTTGCAAGGAAGCCTAGCCAGCTGAGATCTAATTACATATCTCCCCGTTAGAACAACTGGACACTAGAGTAACCATGCTATCCAAAAGACGAGACAATACAATGCTTCTGAAGTTTCATCAAGGCTTCTGCTTCCGGAAACTTCTCTCAGGTCGGTTCCAGCAACCACTGCCTGGGTTCACAGCCGAGGCTAGAGAGGAGAAGCAGGCAAGGACATTCCTGACCACACACAACACACCCCACCGCCAAAGGAACTCAGAGGACCGGGGTCCCCCAGGGCACCTCTCTGGAAACTGCTACCAGACTGCCACAAACCAGGTACCCGGTCTCCAGGCTGTGTCTCCCTCCAACCAGCCTGTGTGCTGTTCCTAAATGGGAGGTCAGATCCCCACCAGCCCTCAGGGGTGCCACCCCATGCCAGGGATTTACATACAGTGACTCCTTTATCCTTGGGACAACTTGGGGAAGGTGTCCTCCTCGTCCCACAATGCAGAGCAAGAGATGGTGGCAAAGAGGTTCAAAAAAGCCCAAGTTACAGAGCAAGTAACAGGCAGAGCCAGGGTTCACACCCACACTTTCTGCCCAACTGCCCATGTGTCGAACCGGCTGATCATGCCCCACCACCACTCCGAATATTCTACTCACTCCTTACTACCAAGGGAGCAGCGCCCGTGCAGCCACCAGGCTCTATGGGTCCTTTGGTGATTCGGTTACATTTGCAGCCTCATCTGACAAACACGCTCTTCTCCACCTACCTCCCGTTCTGCCTTTTCTAATCTATGTGCACCTGCTCTTTTCTCCACCTCTCCCCTGGGACAGCCTCCAAGTCCCCCTCTGGGGTCTCTTCCCCCCACCTTTATGCTCCTGGAATGCCAAGTTCATCCCTTCAGCTGACCATCCACCACTGCCTACCGACAGTGGGGGTGCACCTTTGTCTCCCTGAGTGTGTGGCCTTCTCCCAGCCAGCTCGCTGGCTTCTCTACGACCTGCCCCTGGTTCCCACGGCGTAGCAGGGCCATGGTGAGATGCTCTGTAACCTCTGGAACTACGGAATGTGCTACAGCAAATCATCAGTGACACTTAAGCAAAACCAAACCAAACCAGAGACTCAGGGGCTTGTCCCCAAATGACCCAGTTCGGTCCCTAAAGAGTGAAGACGAGGAGATGGTGGGATTTATGTGAACTTTGTAAAAGCTCTATCAGGGAGTATTTTTTCCATCAAGCATGCAAACATTGCAACCATGAAGGGAAGAACACCTAGCTATCTGCTCGCTAGCGAGTGGCCTTATGAAACAAGCCTGTTTGGGATTTAAAATCAGCAAGAGATCATCTTCAGAATGGGAACTCAAGAGTTACCCATGCATCACAAAAATGGGATGGCAAACTAAATCCACAACTCAAGACTGGTTTTTATTGTTGTTTCCAAGAGCAGCAGGAGGGGGAGCGAAGAGAGGCTGAAGGAAGTTCTTTTTTGATTTTAAGGAGGGAGTGTACCCACTCCCTGCAGCTGGCCCGCCCCTAGTACCAGTCTTACCAGGCGGGCATCCATTCTTGAGCATGAACTCAGCATCAAATAAACCCCAATACCATCAGCAATGCAGCATGAAAAGCAAAGATCACAACGGTAACTCATGGTCATAATTTAAAATATGATAATGCTCCTAAATCCCATGAAATGGTTTATAAATGTCCAATGAACGCAAATTTTCTGAAGAACCCCGCAGCATTGTGGAAATACACAAAACGCACATAAAAATACAACCCTACTGTTATGTAAAATTAACCTAAAACTAATATGCTAGCTAAAACAAACTATATATTAAATCCGTTTGGCTCACCTTCTTCGAACTTAATGAGCCCCCCAGGGGGCGGGTGGAGGGGTTGCGATTTGGATGCCGGAGCCTCTTTCACAAAACCTTCCAAGGAGATTCACGGTAATGGGTGGAGCTGGGTTTTTCCCATCTCTCCCCATTTTCCTTGTAGGCAGAACAGGCATTCAGAACAAGCTGCTGACTACAGAGGTCAGCTCCAGGTGTCGCCGTAGGCTTACAACACTGTGGTCGGTGGTGTTTCTCCCAGGGAAAAGCATTTTAAAAATATTTTCTTTTCCTCCCAGCTTATTCAAGGTCTCAAGAGCAGCCACACCCGCCCAGTGTCAGCTCAGAGAGCACGGGATGGGGGGAGTGCATCTCCCATCACTGTTCGCTGAGCCTGCAGGGCGCTCCAGAAAAGCCATTTCAGGTCGCAAGGCTAGGCACAGGCTTTACAAGTAACTTCAAGGTTGTCCACTAAACGAATGAAAGGCATAAATCAGTATCGTGCCCTGTAGTGACATGGAGGAAAGAGGCAGAGCAGGAAAGTGTGTAGGGAAGTCAGGAGTAGGCCTTACAAAAGCAGTTTGCAGGAAAAGGTCAATGACGTACAGGAGGCTTCCCACATGACGTAAAGGTAAAGCGGGTTGATAAAGGGACTGCCTAGCCTTGAGGTTCTCAGGGTTCCCACTTTAGTGATTAAATAGAAGAACTAAAAGTATTCACTGTTTATAAAAATATAGGTCTTTCACAAGCATTTGAAATTCTCAGAAGTTTTTTTTAGAACATTCTAACACCTTGCAGGTGATCTTGTTTGCTCCACGAATAACTTAAGTTCTCCCGTTTCTTTGTAAGTAGAACTAGCTAAATAAAGGAAGCCCCGGTCTCCACCATTTCAATTACCACAAAATTCTAATTAGAGCAATCCACAGAAATGGGAAATCTCAATCTTCAGGTTTTAACTGCTAACGACACAACAATGATATAAAGAAGAAATGAGAAAGTTTGTAAGCATCTGTGCTTTGAACAGGAAACCACGACAGTTGACAGTGTCATCAGGATTCACTATAAGCATTTGTATTTTCTGGTGGAGACTTCTGCGTGGATCCTGTTCACTCTGAATTTAATCCATGAAAGAAGAAAAAAAGATGGGCAAGTCTTATCAACCCAAAGTAGGCCTCACCATATACCTTGTCATATCATTTCTTTCCACTGCTCCTAAACCTTGCCCTGTCTGGGAAAGAAATCATTTGGAAATGCGGAAATATTGTTTTACTGGACCCACGTCTGACTCTAATCCCCTGCTTTTAGGATTATAAAGAGGCTGGAGTGGCGGTGGGGCTCAGAGCTCAGCGAGAAGCCTTCGGTAGCCAAATGTCACTGCAGCCAGGACATGGCCTATGCACTCCAAAGAGAAACAGGCTTTACGGATCAGTGTCTGAGGATGGGGTTTATTATTACAAATATGCTCATGGGTGGCATTTTTAAAGATCTCCATGTCATACATTTCCTCTGCTTGTCTCCCACACCGCTTTTTTCCTACTAAGTGACCTCATCTGCTCGGGCTTTCTTCTACCCAAGGAGAAAAGTGTGCAGCGCTCCCTTTCGTGTTCCCAGGGTCAGTCCCCTCACCCCTTGGCTCTTCACAGCCGGCCTGCTTCCCCTCCAGGAAAGACTCCCCAGCCCACCATCTGCACCGCTCCAGAGTCCAGCCAGGGTCTGTGTCTCGGCCAACGATGACCCCAACCCCACTCCCTTTAGGTTTTGCTTCAGGATGTCACTGTTCTTTCTCTCCCTTTTTTTCTTTTTTAAGGATGTGGAAAGAAGAGTTCCTTTAAGGTTAACCAAGAAGGAAAAAGGACCAGAGTCCTATTTTCCTGACAGCATGTTTGTAGACCTCACTTCTTCAGATCCAAGAAAAAGAAAAGTGAAGCCAAAGGGGCCCAGCTCCATCCAAGGCAAAACGATCCAGTTTAAATTGAGTGCTTCCGGTCTGCCTGCATTCACACCTCCTGCCCTGGTTTTGGTGCTCAAGTCAGTCCTCCCACCACCCCATCCCCAAGTCTTAGTGGGGCCAATCTGTCTGGATAATGTTACAACCTGTGGTCTTCTGCACATTCCCTCCATCAGACCCGCCCACACCCCATCTGCACCTGCTTCCCAGCAGGGCTGGCAGATACTTGATCCAAGCGATTAGCTACAACACCCTTATGGAGGTGATTGTGTTTCCCTTCACAAGGGCGCTCACATTTTAGCAAAAGATTCAGGGACATAAAACCCAAAAGGAAAAGGAACTAATTTATAATGAATTGTCTATGTACCAGCTTCAGACCCCAGACACATCATTTAATTTCTCTGGGCCTGCCTCTGGTTCCCACCTCAGACGGCTGTTCCGATAATTAAGTAAGCTAACATATACATAATACTTAAAACAGCACCTGACGCCTTGCAAGGGCTCCACCACGCATCAGTTTTATTAACCTTCACCATGACCTTCTGAAATAAGTACTACTGGTCTCATCTTAAATGAAGACACAGAATGACTTGCTCAGGATCATAAAGCTGATGAATTAGCAGAGTAGGGATATAGCCCTCAGTCTACCAAGTGACCACAATCCCTGCTGTTTTCAACACAACACAAGGAATGACTGGTAAGACCATGGACACTCTGCAGACCTGTGGGGTGAGATCCCATGGAAGGGGTCCTGTGGTGTGCTGATGGTGGACTATCAGAAGGAAGGCAGCTGGGGTGAGCGTGGAATGATTGCTGGAGCGTGACCAGAGTTGAACAGCATGGTGTATGTATCCTGTCGGGGCTAACTCAAGGTCCACCTCTGAACCACAGACCTTGGTCTACCCATTCGCCTCCTTTAGGCTCTGCTTTTCCTGACGATAAAATGGGACATAAAATTTACTTGGGACACTGCAAGCTCCTGACCCCGGAGTTGTTCATGGCAGAAGAGAAAACCTCTTGTGGGGAAACTCCAGAAAGGGAGTAAGCCCTACAGTCAGGAGGACAGCAAACCTGGGAATGTAAGTAACTTCCAATGTGAGAAATCGAGGTTTCACTAACAGGCTAGAGATGAATAATGCTTACTTAGGGAAAAACAAAACAAAACAAAACAAAACTGCCAGAGCAAAAATATTACTAATGACCTTGATAGTATCTGGTTAAAAATTCTGAATTAAGTCTGCATGGTGTAATTTTTAATCTCCAAAATATTCCTGAAAATTCACCTATTTCCATTATAGGTTACAAATCCATAATTAGGCCTCTTTCCTTTCTGGCTTGTTCTACATTTGAAAAGCATTCACTGTTCCACTGAAGTGGACATCCTTCAAAATAACCTCATTATTCTAGACTTGCACAATTATGTCACAGATATAATTACTACCATCATGATTCCAGTGGCTATTTGTTGCACCATAATTTCCAGATGAATTTCTGGTGTAGAAATAAAATAGCCACAATAAGATAATTAATTACAACTCTATTATGACTACAGCACAGAGTGACCGAAATTAAAACTCTGAAAGCTTCAGTATTTCATTTTTAACATCATGTTCATCTTTGTGGCCAGCAAATAATTACTATAAAGATGCTTATTGTTAGTATATTTTGTTTCTAATAGCATTGCTTTCTTGGTATTGGTACTTTTCCATAACTTCTACTGCAAAGTTTTGAAAGACCACTATATCATGATGGTCTGAGTAGCAGTGCTACTACTAATCAGATTCAGGGTTTTCTTGTTTGTTTGGTTGGTTTGGGGTTTTTTTTTTTAAAGATTTTATTTATTTATTTGAGAGAGAAAGAGACAGCACGCCGAGCGAGAGTGAGAGAGCACAAGCAGAGGGAGAAGCAGACTCGCCACTGAGCAGGGAGCCCGACTCGGGGTTTGGTCCCAGGACCCTGGGATCATGACCTGGGCCTAAGGCAGATGCTTAACTGACTGAGCCACCCAGATGCCCCCAGATTCAGGGTTTGTATGCTCCTTTTGCCCCTTGGGAGCATAATCTTAACCTTAACCAAGCTACCGAATTTCTTTGGGTCTCAGTTTGCTCATCCAAAAAAAAAATGGGGCTTAAAACAGAACCTACTCCTAAATCATTGTGATAATTAGGTGGGGTAACTTATATAGAGCTTCACAAAATGCTTTGGATTTAGTTACTGCCAAGTAAAGTTAGCAATTACTTCTTTAACTTGTAAATTCAATTCAAAGGTATTTAATATTTAAAATTTTACTCAAGGGGCGCCTGGTTGGCCCAGTAGGTGGAGCATGCGACTCTTGATCTCAGGGTCATGAGTTTGAGCCTCACATTGGGCGTAGAGCCTACTTCAAAAAAATAATAAAATAAAATTTTACTTAAAATGTTGTCACCTCCATTTGCTTCTTTTTCTGCTAATGTACTAAACTTACTATCCAACAGTCAGTTACGAACATCAGTCCACCTGACACATTCTCTGAAGGAACAGAATAAGGTTCCTTTCCAGAACCCAAAGAAAGCAGACTCGTTTTCTGAGACAATGGAACCAGCTAGAACAAAGCACGGGGCAGCTGATTCAAACTAATCGGCGCTGATGATACTAGAGTTTTTGAGGCTGAGTGGGGGCAGAGACTGCATTGGTAAACAACCTCACAAAAGGAAAATGAAAGCCTCTCCCATCTTCAAAGTATTTCCTAATCTATCTAAACGAGTAGTTTATTCTGTGTATTTGTGACCATTCCTCACACCATACTAAGTGAATTTGTCTGATTAATTTAATTTCAGACATATAAAAACTAATTTCAGGCCTCTACTACTGTTTTTTTTGTTTTTTTTTTTTTTAAAGATTTTATTTATTTATTTGAGAGAGAGAGAGAATGAGAGACAGCACGAGAGGGAAGGGGATCAGAAGGAGAAGCAGACCCCCCGCCGAGCAGGGAGCCCGATGCGGGACTCGATCCCGGGACTCCAGGATCATGACCTGAGCTGAAGGCAGTCGCTTAACCGACTGAGCCACCCAGGCGCCCCTCTACTACTGTTTTACCTGTTTGGGGCTCCAACTATATTTTGGTTCCTGAAAACCTACCCCCAACTTCTTACATGAAACCCAAAGGCCGAACTACAGGGCACTTTGCCCCAATACTATCCCCTTGCTGCTAGTTTCATAGCACGTTAACTGACCAGAGAGAAGAATCAATCAAGATACCCAACATGTCTTTGGAAGAGCGAACCAACATACTTCCCATTGCCAATACGAGACTCGGCTACCAAGATGCTATGCCCCCCAAAAGAAAACTTCCTGATGATACAGCCCTTAACCAACGAGTAGCATGAAGATACCACATCCAAGATAATGTGGGGGCTATACAAGTGTTAGATCACTACAGTCTTTGAGGAGATTAAGAGCCAGTTAGAGATAGAAGATAACCAGTCCCAACAACATTTACTGGTGAAAAGAAAAAAAAAAAAAAAGCCAGGTCCCTAGATGCAAAGATGCATAAGGTAGGCACAGCCCTCAACCAAGCCACATCCATCATCACTCAGCAGCCGGCCACCCCGGGGCCCCACGTTAGGTCTGCAAGATGGAGGAGGCAGCGAAGATCCCTTTCCCCTGCAATCATCAGTGATTCAGAGATGGGCCTTGGGCACGGTACCAGAGAAAGAGTTAGGATTTGAACTGAGGGGTGGAGGAAGAAAAAAAAAGGCAGGCATCCTCAAGGAGGCCATAGGAAGAAGGCAGACCAGCCTGAGCATGCCCAGGGGCTTAGTGAGGTAGAAACACCATGGCCAGTTCGGGTGAGCAGAGCATCGTCCCACCAGATTCCCAATATTCCAGGCAGGGCCCCCTAGGGAACCCTCTTCATGCACGGTCTGCAAAATATCTCAAATGTCTTAAATCTAGGAGAAATCATAATCAATCTGGGGAGAATAAATATAAATTTAGCTCCACTATAACATGAAGTCACACATTACCTTTTAGTTTTCAGTACATGCAAGTGTCCTATGCTCCAGGAAACAAATGTGTTTTCCTCATTCCTGCCTCCCTTTCGATCTATGTCCTTTCGCAGAAAGCTCTCAGAGGCTCTCTCTCCCCTCCTTGGCAACATGGTTCAACCTCAGACTCACAATGGCCGTCTGGATGTGGATACAGCTCTGTCCTCTCTTCCGAATGCCATTTCCAAAGAGAACTCTTGATTTCTTCCAAATCTGGCCTTTTCCACGTCATTTTATATTTGTTACTGTTATTCACCCTGTAACCCAGACATGAAAACCCGTTTATCTCCCACCTCTCATTCCACTGGTCTCCAAAATTCCACTAATTTTGTCTCTGAAATGTCTCTTGCATTCATGCATCCTTTCTATTCCTGTGGCCTGCCTCCTGGGGTGCAGGTCTTCACTACATCTTCTCTGGACCCCAACTGGTCTCCCCACCTTTGTCCTTTCCCATCCATATTGACTGCTGCCAGATTAAGCTCCCAAAAGCACAGCTTCCTACCCACATGCTCCCAACCCCCAAACCATCAACGACTTCCTACCAAATAAATCCCCAAGGCCCCCTTCCCACCAGCTATTCTAATCCTTTTCCTCCCAGTCCGGCTTGCCGACTCGCACTGTAGTCATAAAGCATTGTTTGTTGTCCGGCAGACAAGATCCACCCTTCCCTAGCACCTTGCTGCTGCTGGAATGCCACTCCCCTGCCCACGTGGCCAGATTACTCCCTCCGCTCCAAGAGCATGGCCGAATGCTACTTCTTGCATGAAGCCATCTTAAATCCTTTAGCAGGAAGTAATCTCTCCCCTCCGAATTCTAGTACCACTTCATCCACTACCAGCTGGCATGTGAGTTCCTTGTGTGCATGTGTTCTTACTCCTACCGACGTGACCTCCTAAAGGAGCAGCTCTGTAGGAAAAAAATCAAACCACCGTGCTAAGTTAGTACTTCCTTAGGAGGAAGCATTGTGCCAAGAGTTATGGAAGATCCAAGAGCATCAGTTGACAACTAAATTGGAAAATTATGCTCAAACAATGCAAAAATAAAGCAATAATATCAGTAACTCTTTTTAACCATCATATACAGATGTTCACTGAATTCATGAAAATACAGAACATCTCAGAAAAGGAGTCTCCTGAACAGAACGAAGAATCTGAGGCAGCATACTGATAGATCATAGCCTCAACTCTGGAGCCATTTGGGGCTGAGTTCTAATCCAAGCTCTGGCATTTACTCACTTTGTGACCTTGAGCAAGTCATTTGGCCTCAAGTTCTTATAGAGACAAATTAAAAAGGAGATATTAAAAGTACCTTCCCCTTCAGACTGTAGTGAGAATTATGCACGCACTATGCAAAAACACTTAGAGCCTGGCATATAACTAGTCCTATCCATGTTCGCTAGTCTTATTATGGTGCAAATGTTCTATATGGGGGGAAAAAACCACAAGAATCACGTATTTGGTAGTTAAGATGCCTAGCAGGATTTTTACTAGAAAGGAAGACTTTACCATCTTAAAATCGTCAATCCACATTGGCTCGACATCCTGACTGGTAGGGTCTCTGGCTGACTGACAGGTAGGGTGAAATTCACCAGGGGTGGATCTTGTACCACGGACGGAATGCCGTGTAAACAGAGCGGGCACCGCGGCCACTGAATCAGACACAAAGCCTTCAGCCGTCGAAGGGCTCACCCGCAAACAACCCCGCTGTTGTCGTCCAGGTGGGGGCCAAATGAAACCGTGTGACTTACGCATTTTGGTCCGTGGCTCTGTGTAGAGACAACGACCGATACAATTAATTGCTGCACAAGAAATCCAGAACTAGGCACTGAATTTGGTCTGATAAGCAAGGTTTCGGGGTCAGATTTTTAAAGGACACTAATCCACAGCATCCAGCAGGACTATGCAAATAGGAGTCTGTTTCAAGGCCCATCACATCATACGGTGACTTATTAATTCCTGGTGTGGGGAACAGCTGTGACTGTAGGGTATCAACATCTGTCATTTCCCCCCCCAAAATGTTAAAACACATTATACATAAATTGCCACAAATAAACAACCTGAGCCTGGACCACGGGCGCATACTCCCACACAGTGAAGTGAAACCTGCCAGGACATTTGATGTTTTATTACTTTTTACTAAAATTATTTATAGCTCAAAAGTGCTTGTTAGTCACATGTCAGAATTACCAGAGTGGTGGAATCACAAATTCACATTTCTCCTCACCTTAGTTTCTGACAAAATCTAGAAATTAACAGAGTTATAGCACTAAGGCTGATGCCTTACGAGAACAAACAAAAATATCTATCCCTTTCTCCGTGGTTGGAAGATCTGTTTTTACTTATGACCTGGAATCCTGCTACAGCTGCTTCAGTGAGATCTCTTTATCCAAATGTCAGGGAAGGGAGGCAGGGGAGACTGACGGCCAGAAAAAATACCCCCAAATCTCACGGGCCTAAAGTCACACATGGTTTAACCTCTTCTTCACGCTGCATTCCAGTTCTGCTTGGTGAGGGAGGTTCTGCTCTACACAGTCATTCAGGCTTCTCCCGTCCTGTGGCTCCATCATAGCCCAGGGCTTCACAGTTCGCCCCCCGCCACCCCCCTGCAGCTGGTCAGCAGACCAGAAAGAGAGCAAATGTGGAAAAGGCACTCCCACTCTTAGCTGCCTCTCATTCCCACACACATCCCATTGGTGAAAATCGGTCACATGCCCCACCCACCCCCACACATGGAAAGTGGTCTAGTACAGTGGTTGTCAGCGGGAGGCAACTGTGACTCCCAGGAGACACTGGCAATGTCGGGGGACATCTTCACTTGTCACAACGAGGCAACCGGCATCTAGTGGGTACGGTCCAGGCATACTACCAAACACCCCACAGCGCACAGGTCAGTCTCCCCACAACAAAGAATCATCCAGTCTCAAATGTCACCAATGCTGAGATTCTGGTAAGCATCTAGCCACTCACCACCATCATATGACCTGTCAATGCTCAGGTCTACCGCCATTTGTCACAAAGGTACCCTCTAATCAATCCCAAGGAATCCATATTTGAAGTTTGTTCATTCATTCCCTCGTTCGTTCCTCCATCCACTCGTCCAGACTCCTGAACAAGACAAGATCCCTGCACTCAGAGAATTCTCAAGTGGAGCAGGGCGGCAACCACATACAGAACCATCACACACAGAGGGAAGTGGGATCAAGAAAGAACAACTGGAAGGAACACTAATTCTTCCGGAGAGAGTTGGAGGAGGATCCATACGCAGATGGACTGGGAAGGAAGTCTTGAAGCGCAGACGTACAGCTTTCCAACAGAACAAGGTGTTTTTGTGGGAAGGGGGACAAGGAAGACAGGAAGAAATGGCATCCCAGGAAGAGGGAACTACATGAACAAAGGAATGGCCATATGAAAGGATAGGACTGGGCGCCTGGGTGGCTCAGTTGGCTAAGCGACTGCCTTCGGCCCAGGTCATGATCCTGGAGTCCCGGGATCGAGTCCCGCATCGGGCTCCCTGCTCGGCGGGGAGTCTGCTTCTCCCTCTGACCCTCCTCCCTCTCATGCTCTCTGTCTCTCATTCTCTCTGTCTCAAATAAATAAATAAAATCTTTAAAAAAAAAAGAGAGAAGAAAGGATAGGACTTCTTCCCCTTTTGGAATGGGGCAAAACAGTAACTAGGGGAGGAGGGTCCACCCACAAAACAGCCATTGTAAGAGGTACTTTTTTGTTCAAACAATATTTTTTAGTAGTGTATTCATGATAGTCATAAGCGCCCGACTACACACACTGGCTTTCAGTCAGGTGGCCCTTCAAGAAACAATTTCCATCACCCAACTACATAGAAATGTGTTAGCACAGGGCAAAGCTCAGATAATCGTCGGAAATCTCACTGCAAATTTCCCAGCAGAACTCATCACTGGCGCTTTCAAACCATTCGGCCTCAAAGTCAGCATCAAACTGATTCAGGGAGATGCGGACCAAAATCATCCATCTTTGTTCCCAGAGACAGAAGAGTGCAGGAGTCAGATCACTTCCTGAGTTATATGACACCGAACCCGTTTTTTTAAAAAGGAGTTACTGCTTTTTTCAATCCCGAATCCCAGCCTTGGATGTGGCTCCCAGGCTGGGGTTAAGAGCACAGACCGCACAGGCTCATATCCCGGGGCTCTGGCATAAACTCGCCGTGTGACCTTGGGCAAGTCCCCTAACTTTTCAGGATCCACTGCCTCTCAGATAACATGCTTAAAGCAGTTAGCCCTGAGCCTGAAGCATATAATACACATTATCTGTTATCTCTGTACTAGAGTTATCTCCCCCATTCCCCCCAGAAATACACTGTGGAATCCAACACAGTTTGGGAAGGAAAACATCTGATAAGCTTCCATGTCATTTTGTAAAACATGCATTATTAATAACAACGTCAATTTTGCTTCGGGCAAGATGCTTTTAATTAGGAAGTCAATACCACCGTGTAAACAACAGTTGTTCTTAATGTTGAAGCTAAAATTGAGTCTAAAAAATACCACCCTCCTACACCATTATTTACCCCATTATTCGCTTAACTCACTTTTCCTCCCTCAAACTGTTGCCCCTCACTCTCTTTTTCTCATTTTCGCCGTGATCTGCTCTGGGGAAACAAAGTGTATTTAGCTGTTAAGTACTATAGATTATATCGAACGACACCAGTCACCTAGCACTAAAAAGCCTCATAAAAGGAAGAAATTTGTTTCTTCACAAGTCGGAGTCTCAAAGGAGAAGTTAAACCCAGGGAAGTGGACTCCAGAACCCAGAGGAGCGTCAGCCCGTGCCGAGCGGCCTCCTCCGCCGCCCCACTTCTGGGGTGTCCTAGGTGATCACACGGGAAGCCCCAGTCACCTTTACTTACAGTGGCCACAGAGTCTAATGGAGCTGCCCTTTGCAGTAAGCCAAGGACAAGGAACAAAATGAACACCAAGGCGACCAGACGACCGAGGCTGACTCCCATTTACACTTCAAAATTGATTATCACTGCCCTCCTAATTTATAAGGAATTCTAAATGGTCTGGACAGCATCTTTTTTTCAATTTCCATTCCAGACTGGCCTTGATTCCAGAGAATGTTATTTTAAGGAGCTCATTAAAGACAGGGTTTGGCACCTCCACGGACAGGTTCCACAAATAAGATGTAGTAAATCTGGGGTAAAACCTCACATATTCTTTTTAACTTCTTGGTGAAGACATTTTTTCTTGCAAATCAAAGAACTTCTTGTTGGGAAGAATGACTGCCCTAAGATCCAATTCTCAAACACCTCGTTTATTATTTTAACATAAACTCAAGGTGTGTGAACGACTCATTTTGGATAGCTCTGATTCTGCTGTTGGGGAAAAAATAAAATAAACGTGTGATTCTGTAAAAAAACACAAAAAACAAAAACCAAAAACACCCCACTAACTCTTTCAACTAATATTTAGTATTTGTGTGTAGAAATAAGGGCAATTTATAAAGTGAATTCTGCTTGTCCCCCCTTCCCTAGACAAACCATTTACCTTTTCCTCAGGTGAAGCAACAGGCCCTGAAGAAATCTGGCTTATCAGGAACCGAAATGAGTATTTCTCAGTGTGCATGGTGATTACCCAGGAATCTGAGTTGAAAGAGTGACGTAAATGTCTAGCAATTGCCCCCAAGTGCTATGTGCATGGGGTTTGCAGAACTAGCAAACTAATTACTGTTTCTGGCAATTTGCTGCAGGTCCTAACATCCCCAGATAAATAGTTACACTTCCCAAAAAGAACGAGAACACAAAGGGTTATCGTTGGAGGCATCAGCTAAAGACCAGAAAAATCTGTGGCTTATCCCAGGGCCTTATCAGTTGCCATCAACCCCATGTGTTAGTAATGGAGATTCAGAAAGAGGGAATGCAGGCCAATTGGAGCCCTTTGCCAGGTATCTCCACTCAGTAGTATGGAGCTAGGCCTGCTTCCCTTCCCAACCCCCACTTGGAATGAACAGACTCATCGGGAAATCGCGCCCTTAACTCGAGGAAGAAAGCACTGGGCAGTGTGTACACAAGCACTTGATCACACAACCGTTATGTTCACAACATGTGCACGTTCTAGAAGCATCCTAGCTGCAAACAAAAGACAAGGCAACGCATCAGCCGGTGTCACGTGGTTCCACCAAGAAAGACAACAACAACAACAACAAAACGGTCAAGAAAAGCCTAAGCTGATACACAAATACACTCCAGATAGCAGCAAAACAAGGAACCCAGAACAGATAGAGGGCCATGCATTTCCAAGGTAGCCACCCAAGGGCCCAGCCTGAAATCCTGCAACGATCAGCAACCCAGCCCTGAACTGGAACCCAGCTCTCAAAGTTATTCCTCAAGATTAAATTCCACCATTCCTTCAACAAGTATCTATTGAATGTCTACTGTGTACCAAACCCTGTACAAAATCCCTTCCAGGCACAGCAAATACTATGGCTTAAGGAGAATTTTTAAAAGATCCCGCCAATTTTACAGTCCTATTGTATAGTCTAGTGGCCTTTCTTGCCTGTGCTCAAGAGACCTCTTCTTTAATAAAAAGAACAACAATAATAAAGATCCTATTCCAAAAAGCATAGTCATACAGAAAAGGATTGACAAAGCCAGGCTCATCCAGCCCTGTTCTCTCCTGCCTCTTTTCTGAGGATGGCTGCCTATCCAACCATGTGAAATGTCCACAAAGGCTGCCTCAGGGGGCCAAAAAAACAATCCCAGAACAAGGACAGGACCCCTGAGTAGGGTAACCAACTGATGCTAGGTTTCCTGGGACCGTTCTGGTTTTAAGACAGAAAGTCCCTCCACCCAGGTATCCTCTTAGTCCTCCTGGACATGCTGAGTCAGTGGGTCATCCTACCCCCCAAGAAACCAGACCCTGGAAACCAGATGCTTGCCTAGCCTGGGAGGAGGGAGGCCACAGGAAAAAGGAGGCTGGTGCTCTTGAAGGAAGGCCTGATTGCTTGCAGCCTGTCCCAGAGCCTCTCAGCTTCCTCCAGCTTCCTCCTGAGAAGGCCTATCATCTTAAACTCCACACCATTCAAGCAAAGCTTTACAAAGACTCTTCAGTGACAAGACTCCGATGACATGACATACAAAGGAAATCCTCATAAAAATGCCAAAGGCCGTAGTTCTTTGGATGTGGTTATCTTCCTGGCTAGTTAAAGAGCTTCTTCAGAGTAGAGCACAACTATCCATCCCGAGATTTCCAGATTTCAACACCACAACTGGTGGATGGCAGATGCTGAATAAAAGGGACATTAATAATAGCCACCACAATGCAGCATTTACAATGCACAGGGCAACATGTTAAGCACCTTCTGTAAAGATCTGACTTACTCTCAAATAACTCAGTGAGGCTGTCCTCCATTTTCCAGGTGAAGAAACCAAAGCTCAGTCAGACCTTATTTACTCGAGGTCATTACGGCAGAGCCGACACTTGAACCTAAACCCATCTTGCTTCAAAAATTCCAGGTTTTTAATCACTCAACTAAATTAGGATCAAGTAAGACGGGTATGTATGGTAACAGATCAAGAATTGACAGAGAAGAGTATCAGATACATTTCTTTTATTCTGTCCCCTTTCAGCTTTGCCACCACAAAAAAAAAAAAAAAAGGCAGAAAACCAAATTAATTACAAGTTAAGTTTGTACATTAAGCTAAGGCAAGGCAAGGGTTTTACTTAGAATTGTGCAGAATTGTGCCTAGTAAACAGCAGGCACAATTTAGTATATACAATTTAATATATACAATTTAATATATACAATATACAATTTTATACCTAATACAGGGTTTGAGCCATTGGTTCTCAGTATTTCAAATGCTATTTTACCCATCACCAGAGGTGAATAGATGGATTCCTACCTTAGGTTTCTCAAGTGTTAAGATGATGGAGTAGGACCAGATGGACAAGTACTTACCCTGGATAAAGATGTCTCTCTACCTGGATGGTTGAATTAGCTATCACTCCCTTACAATGACCATGATCCTTATGTCGCATGCAACAAAGGGGCAAATTCTCCAGACGAGGTACAGAGATCTACCCACATTCTCTCCAACCACTTTTAACCTCATATTAACCTACAAGGAAGCAATTTACAAACCCACCCCAGAGCCATACAACTGGAAAAGAGTATCACACCAAATACTTTGTTTTTGAGACATTGAGCTCAGCTCCATTCATTAGCCCTCAAACTGAGAACATTATTTTGATGTTAACGTATCCGTGGCCATTTTCTCCAAGCAGCTAAACACATTTCCTCTTTCCTAATAACGCTATCCGTAATGATCAAGCATTCCAAGGGTTAGGGTTTCTATCCTGGGAACGAGTATTCCAAAATCAAAAGAGGTAGAGCAAACCAGATGTCTGTTGTTGTTCTGGAAGAAGCAGACAAACAGAAGATGAAAAACAGACTACCAATAACAATTCATCTTGTTAGAATGTTCACTTCCCAGCTACTGAAATGCACACTGACGCCTGGCAACTCTAATTTGATTCAATACTTAATCATTATTAATGCAAGTAGGGGAAGCTCTTAAAAATAAGTTTCCCTCGGGGTGCCTGGGTGGTTCCATCAGTTGGGCATCCAGTTCTTGGTTTCAGCTCAGGTCATGGTCTTGGGGTCCTGGGATCGAGCCCTGTGTTGGGCTCTGCGCTCAGCAGGAAGTGTCCTTGTCCCTCTCCCTCTGCTCCTCCCCCACCCCACTCACGCTCGTGCTCTCTCTCTCAAATAAATAAATAAATAAAATCAGGGGGGAAAAAAGTTTCCTTCTTCTTAACTTCCTTTAAGTCTAAGGCCAAAAGCATCTATAATTCCTTTATCAGTAGGTCAAAATCATTTCTGTGCTGTCAAAGATTCATCGATGATTGAGTATTTATTGAGCCCTTATGTTGTACAAACACAGCGGGGAATACAAAATAGGTTCAAACCTCATCCAGTATTCATCTCTAAGGAGCCTGCAAGAGATACGAGATCTTGCTGGTTTCAGTCCCTACATCCACCAGCTCCAAGGCCCCCTTGGAGGAAACTGGATCCCTCACCCTCTCCCCCAGCTGAGCAGTGACTGGAAAAGTCCCATTCACATCCTGGGACATCTTTTCAGTATATCATCCTTTATCTGAACTAGCTTGAGTGGGTTTCTGTTCCTTGCAATTAAAAAGAAAGAAAAAGATGGGCGCCTGGGTGGCTCAGTCGATTAAGCATCTGCCCTCCGCTCAGGTCATGATCCCAGGGTCCTGGGATCGAGCCCCGAGTCCCATCGTGGCATGGGGCTCCCTGCTTAGTGGGAAGTCTGCTTCTCCTGCCCCTCCCCCCTGCTCGTGCTCTCTCTCTCTGGATCTCTCTCACTCTCTCTCAAATAAGAAAGAAAGAAAGAAAGAAAGAAAGAAAGAAAGAAAGAAAGAAAGAAAGAAAGAAAGAAAGAAAGAAAGGGAGACCACTCAATCTTGGGTGATAATACAAGACCATCTATGATAAGTGCCCTTTGTAGAATGAATGAATGTTGAACAAAATGAGAGATGAAGGTAATTTTACCAGAGAGCTCTGGAGGAGTGAAGGATTGCTATGGGCTAAAGTGACAAAGTTAAATTTTTTAGAAGAGTTATAAGAGCCAAGTCACACCTTGACTGACAGAATATAGGGAGAGGACATCGTAGGCCACAGAATATTCCAGAATTTTAAACAGGCTATGCAAAGCATTTCTGGAGACTTTTGGGTTCACCATCCCGTGTTTTAAAGTCAGGCAGAGCAAAAGTCAGGGATAGACATGAAGTCTGGGTCTAGGTGGGAAAAACCTTAAAGGGAAGACTAAAAAATATGAACTTCATCCCCAAAAGACAGAAGCCACTGAGAAGTATTAAGCAAGGGAATGAACACTTACAATGGCCTACTGTCCCAAGGGTATCAGCATTTTGTCATATGGATTGGGGTGGGAAAGCCAGGAGGTAAGGGTACCCACTCTCACAGTCCAGAGAGAAATAAAGTCCTCAGGTGGGAGACGGCGGTGAGGAGAGACACTAAGGGAGATGGGAACTGTCACTAAGGAGGGACAGTTCATCTGTTAATCAGCAGAATCCCAATATTCATAAGAACGTTCCCTATTTCCACGGTATCTGTCAAAGCTTTTGCCAAAATCTCATCAATGACTGTAGAACCTCAGTGAGGAGTGTACTAAATGTGCTTTTCTGGATTTATAAACGGAAAGTGAGGCAGGAAAGCCACATTTCCTTGGGAGGTAGGTCGGAGGGACTAGAGAGAAAGCACGGGCACAGAACATGGCGCCCCAAGACCCCACTTCATCACGTCTTTGCCCCTCCCAGCCGCATTCGATCAATACCTTCCCTGCATGAAGTCTGGTAGCCTAGGAAGCCTGCGTGATGTCAGAATAAGTTTTAGCAGGCAGGATGTTTGCAGCGAGCTTTACGTATGCGAGGATGAACAAATCCAGTGGCAAATAAGACATCCTGCCCTACTCACGCCCTCCACTCCCAGTAGATCACGAAGAGCCCCCACAATTCTACAAAAAATGTACTCCAGGCCTCAGCAGCCATAAAGGGCCTAGGCTGGAAAACCACAGGCTTCAAGGGCCACCCAAAGGAGAAACAAGTCACACACGCAGCTGCTGGCCTCAGGTCTTCATGACAGCAAGCCAACCAGGAATACAAAATCCTTAAACATAAAACGAGTACTTAATCCAAATGGTGATCTCAATCACTTAGGCGGACTCCTGGAACACCAGGCAGCTCACAAAGTCAGGAGGGAAGGAGCAGGAAAACCCACACCTTCCTCCCCTCCGGCTTTCTGGACATTTCGACAGCGCCTGGGGCCAGGCACCGCATTCACTCCACAAGTATCCTCTACCTGGTCAGCCAACTAATTATGAAATTAAGTGGTGGGCCCTCAGAGGCCAAACAAAACACAGAAATGTCTTTTGGGGCCTCCCAAATATATTTCGAGACTAGTCCCTCAGGGCATCATTTTCCCTCCTGCCCCGTCTGCGCCTCACCCTCAGCCCAACCCCACGCACCCCGATTCTTTCCTGGAGGTCGTGGACGGGCTATATTTGGCTCTCCCTGCCGGCTTCTCAGCCACTCATTTCCCACTTTCCCTCCCTTTGGGTGCAGTATTTTGTCACTGAGGGGAAGCAGAGGGCAGCCTCTGCATTCTTCGGCTAACACTGATGTCCCCTAGTCACTGTGACTCAGGGACCAGCTGTCATTTCACCGTATCACCTGTCTAGGGAGAGCTCTTTTTATAAAAATGACTTCAGCGAGCGAGGTGATTACTGAGCCAGAAGCAACACTATTTTGTTAAATTCCACACTTATGCCGAAGGTACTTCTCAGATCCTAAAAATTCTAATCCATGCACGCGTTTACCACAACATGAACAAAGATATTTGAGGAACCAGCACTTCCGACAGCAAAATCTCTCTACAGGCCACCAACTACTTAATCCGCTGCCCCTTGCAATGCCTATTCCTCAGCACCCAACTATTTTTAGGGACAATGCAACAAGGCAGGCTTTAAAACTTAACCACTCTCCTTGTCAACATGGTTGCTGATGGGGGCATGAATGTCCCAGAACTCTCTGGGTGTTCTGCTGGTCCCATGACCAGAAAACGTCACTCATCCAAAGTGCTTTTTCTAAACATCGGAGTAACGAGGGGGTGGCCCAAGGCCACCCTACACACACTCGGGCCCCCTCGATGTCTTCTCTGGGGCCCTGCAATCTTTGCTGTGGGAGGCCACCCCCTTTGCCACTCCTTTCTTACCCTAGGCTGTTCAAACAAACTCAGGAAGTCTTAGATAAGAGGCAGATGGTGAGGGAGAGAAAGTCTGTAAGTAACAGCTCTGTTACATAATGCTAAGCACAGAACCTCCTAGAACTAGCCCCAGAACCATCTCCCGGCCTATCACATCAGAATAAACAACTACACAAAACAGGCAACAAGAGAGAACATTATAATTTTTTTTATTTGATGGTCAGTGTACCATCGTATTAGCAAATATAATACCAACACATCAGTAAATACCATGTGCGGGTAGGACTGGATTCTTCAAGATAGTGATCATTCATTCTTTCAAGTGATACTTGTGTAACACCCAGTGTCTACAAAGCATGAGCCAGCCTCACAGGAAGACACTTTGTAACCTCATCTGGGCCACATTACCTGTGGAAGTCATTAGTGATCACTCACCTCTATCCATTTCCCCCTTTTTCAGGACAAGAAATACTGAATTGTGGGGCGCCTGGGTGGCTCAGTCGGTTAAGCGACTGCCTTCGGCTCAGGTCATGATCCTGGAGCCCCTGGATCGAGTCCCGCATCGGGCTCCCTGCTCGGCAGGGAGTCTGCTTCTCCCTCTGACCCTTCCCCCTCTCGTGCTCTCTGTCTCTCATTCTCTCTCTCTCAAATAAATAAATAAAATCTTTAAAAAAAAAAAAAAGAAATACTGAATTGTGGTTTCAGTGGGGTCCTAGCACTTTCTGGCCAAAGCAATGTAAGTCACTTCTGGGCCCAATCATGTCATTAATACAGCAAGATCCTCTAGTTTCCATTCCAGTGCTGCACACTCAAGATCACACCTCCATCAGTTTGGGTCTTCGGGTGACTGCGACAAGCAGGGCCTACCTGCTGACCACGCCGGGCACACAGCACGGGAAAGAAAGAAACTGTGTTTAGCCACTGAGATCTGGAGGTGATTTCTTACTGCAGCATAACCTAACCTAAACTGCCAATAACATCGCTGCTTTAAAAAAGAGAGAAACCTGCAAAAGTTCCTGTCCCCCATCTGTTTTCTAAATCAGATAATACCCAAAAAGCAGAGTTTGTTTCAAAATTCAAGTAATTCTTTCCAATGTAGATGGTGCAGACAGGATAGACAGGTTCAAGCAACTCTGAGGGGGATAAGGAATGAAACAGAATGACCTTTCAACAACAGTGAAATCTAAACATTTGTGTGGAATTCAGCTGCAGAGTTTAAAGCCTATGAAGAAAAGGTCACCTTCTGACAACAGGTCCAGTCACTTAGGAAGTAGTGATCTCCCCACTGAAAGAGGCATTGAATGACCATATGCTCCTCCCTCAGAAGTCCAGTACCACCCTTTGTTCCTCTCTCTCTGGCTTCCATTGAACTTAATTAGAATCAGGTCTTCCATAAGCTCCCCGAAGGTGGTTCATCTTTATGTCTCCAGACAGCACCCCCCCACCCCTTGGCATTTTTCACAGAACCTATTATTTATCAGGTGCTTGATAAACATCTGCTGAATGACTTAAAGGAACATTGTAGAAAGGACTTGGGCACTGGAGGCAAAGGTTGGTCTAATAACCCTTCTAGGGCCCCCCCCCGAACCACAGCTAAACACACTACTGCAGACCTCTGGGGGTGGGGAGCCTCCACCTAAAAAAAAAACAAAATAAGCATCAATACAACACTTTATTATGATTTATTCCTGCACACTGTTTAAAACCACAGTGAAACTGAACACTGCACTGTGGCTATCTTTGTTCTTGAACGTGCATTTACATGTGCAGGCAGCCGTTTTCCCATGTGGAATTTTGCGTGTGAGGTATTTATTTTTTCTATTAAAAAAAAAAAACCACACCCTTTGTTTCTATTGCATTATTACACTCCTTATTATCCCATCACGTGGCTTTTCCTCTTGCAGGAACACAGCACACACCCTGCGTTATTGCTGACATAAAAATTACTTGTCAGAATCCCTCTGTCCTAGCACCATCACAAATCTGATCTTCCCGAAGTGGTGGCCTTTGTTCGAGCAGGGACCCGATACCTCCTTTACTTCTCCCGGTGATTCCTGGATGCTCCAAGGAGAAGGATACATGCCAGTGTCACTTAGGTTTTCTTAAAGTCACCTTTCAGAACTACCCTAGAGGTGAATGACAAATCCTTCAAGTTCTTAAATTTTAATTTTTCAAGGGATGGCGGGGGGGTGGGGGGGCGGGGGGAGGGCGGGGAATGGTGTGGGAGAATCTGCCACAGACCCTGCGCAGCTGTTGCTGCAGGAGCACCAGGAGCCTCGGGCCCTCAGCAATGCCTTCTTCCTACAAGATGAACCTTGAGTCCACCTCCATAACCACTGTTATTTTCTGCTCCTCGTGCAGGATGCCAGGACTCTGCCCTCTAGGAGACAATGCCAATGCCAAGGTGATCTGACACGTCTGAAGGTGACATTTTCATTGAGCCCCGTCCAGAGAACCCCAGATTTCGTTAGGTTGACATCAAAAGAGAACTATCCTTGGAAAGAAAGGAACAGGCCAGAGTTTTTGGAAAAGAACCAACAACCTAAAGATAAAATGCAGCCTGAGAGCCTAATAGTTCATAGCTACATAAATGGAAACTTAACCAAAGCACCGTTTCTCTGTTCTCTTTCTGCTCCCCCAACTGCCCTCTGTTCCACCTCCCAGGAACTTACTGCTGGCATGTCCCTCCTGATATTGCAAACACTATTACAATGAAGGCTTGCAGGAGAGACATTATTTCGTAAGGTTACTACATTTGACCAATGCCCTAATTGAGCACTGGTCAAATTTACAATCGGCCTTACAATGATACCTTTTCAACAAGCGATATCCATGAACAGACTGAAGCCAAAATATATTACTACAGATAAGAAAGCAGGCATCTATCCAAACCCCACGTTCAGATACAATTGCCTATGTACAGAATACATCAAAATTCCCATCAATGGAAACCCGGTGGAATTGATTCAACCCCAAAGGCGCCCTGCCCTCAACGACTTCTTCAAAGGAAGGTTTCAAGTCATTTGCAATTTCTTTCTCAGAACCAGGAGTTATCAGCAGCCCCCCGCGGCTCTTCCACACAGACAGGAAAGGAATGGTGTGATGCAGAAACCACCCAAACAGCCCCGTGCAAACACTGTTGGCCCAAACGACCCAGGCGGCTACCCAGACTGCTGGGGGTTACCTGAATCTGTCACCGAGTCCCTTTCACCCCCTTCTGTGTGATGACATCAAGTGGAAATGGTACGCGTTTGGGAGGCAAGAGGCTGACAAGCGGGAAGCACAACTGAGCCTGAGCTTTGTTCAGCCTGCAGTGAAATACACGCGGGAAGCGTTAGACTCGCGTAGCAGAGAAAGAAATCCAAGCACCCTCCCCGGCCGGCGGCGGTGAAGTGGGTGCGCGGGGAGGTGGAGGGAGGCGGCGGAGGTGTGGAGAGCCGGCCGGCCGGCCGCGGAGGGGGCGTAACGCTGCCCAATTGTCTCTATAGGATAAATAACCCCCTCCCCCCACGCCGCTGCAGTCTCCCCCGCCCCCAAGTTCTCCTCGGGTGGTAGAGCTTCCACCAGCAACTCTATGTAACCCCTTAGAAAGAAAGAAACACCAGAAGGCGTAGAATAATATTTCGGGGCAAAGACACACTAGCAAAATATACTAGTAAACCGGGTTATCAGGGAATGCGGGGCGCCGGGTCACCCGCCCCGACAGACACACCAGCGCTGCGTTCGCGAGCATCCTCTCCCTCGCCCCTGTCCGCCACCTCAAGTCCATGTCACTGTTTTGCCGATTTCTCCACTCTTTCCAAAACCGTGCAGCGCTCCCCCCGCCCCACCCCCACCCTAGGCGGGATCGGGGACCGCCGCCTCGCGTGCAGCGTCCCACGCGTCCAGCCGGCTTTGTCCTGCCACTGCCCTTCCAGAAGCAAGCGCCCCAGGCACGTGGGTCCGCACAAAAGACCCCCAGCATCTGGCCCGCCACGGCTCCCTCTCCTCCCGAGAGGGGTCCCGGGTCGCGGAGTGGCGCGCGAGGGCAACTTCTGGGGGTGGGGACCTTGCCCGACAAGGGGCGTGCTAGGGGACCGTCCCGCGTGCGTGCGGGGTTGGGGCGCAGCTGGGGCGCGCGCGCACGTGCACCCTCCGGGGTGCGCGCGGCGCGGGCGCGGGCGCGAGACGCGCTCCCTCGGACTGGAGCTCCAGGGGGCATCCGAGGACTCCGCGGAGCCGCCGACAGCGCCGCCCCCCCGCCCCAGCCGCCAGCCCAACTCCGCCGGCGCTCCGGAGAAACGCAACTCCAGGGAGCCCCCTTCCCCAGCGCCCCGGGACCGCCCCGCTGTGCCCCGCACCCCCCTCCCCGGGACCCCCGCGGCCCGCCACCCCCATCCGCTGCCCAAAAGGAGCCCCCAACACACCAGGCGGCGGCTCCCCTTCGCTGCTTCCCTGGCTCCGGGCTCGGCCGCCGTGGGGGCGAAGGCATCCCACCCTTCGCGCCCCTCTCGCCGCCCCCGACCCGGGAGGAGCAGAGCAGAGAAACAAACCGAAAGTCACCGACCTCTCATTGCAACGGGCTCGGGCGCTCCCTACAGAGGCGGCGGCGGCGGCGGCGGCGGCAGCATCGCGGGGTGGTCCCGGCGCGCCCGCCACCCGCTCGGCCAGACGCGCGCGGCGGGCTGCGGGGCGGGCGCGGGGAGCGCGGCGTCGGCGCCTGCAGCCCCGGCTCCCGGCTCGGTCCTTCGGGAGGCGCCCCACCTGCCCGCCGCCCTCGGCGCTCCCGGTCGGACACCGCCGCTAGGCGCTCGGCTCCAAGCGGGAGCTTTTTGTGTCACCGCCCAGACTAAGGCACCGGGGCGGGGTGGGGGCGGGAGGCCGGGCTCCGCTCCCCGCGGCACCGCCCCTCCCCGGCGGCTCCACCTCCTCCACCCCCCCCGCCCCCCCAACGGCGGCTCGTCCTGGACGTCCGTCTGTTGGTCCGGAATCGCACACCCAGCCCCCGAGGGAGGAGCTGCCCACCCTGGCCCGCGCGCTCCCTAGGCCGTGCCCCAAGTGCCCAACCTGGGCCGGGACCTCGATACTGTCTCTGCACCGCGCGCTGGTCGGGGCGGGGGTGGGGACCTGAGCGGCGATCAGGTGTGAGACCGGGTCGCGTTCAGCCGGCAGGAGGGCAGGGCTGGGGTGGGGGCCGAGGCTGGTGGGGACCAGCGTGCGGCTCGCGACCGGGGGACCGAGCCAGGGAGTTGATGTCGCGTTTCCAGAAACTGCCCTGGCATCCGCGTCGCCGCAGATACTTTTTGGCTGCCCCTGAAAGTTCACGTAATCCAAGCAGGGAGCGGTCCTGCTTTTGTGAAGGGGAGGACGCTTCCAAAGAAGCCCGAATGGATACCCCCCACCTGGCTCCATGGGAGGGGGTGCGGGGGGGGGGGGAGGGTAGAGAAGAGGGAGGTGCAAATCCTGAGGATTCTGTGGCAGGTGCGCACCACCGCGGCCCACCTTATTCTCCACCTTGAAACCTAACTTCTACCTTAGGGAACATGCTTAGAATGACTAGTTACTCCAAGAAAATGTAAAGACATGGTCTCTTGCCTCTTGTGTTGACTGCAAAACTGGGGAATGGAGGAGAGGGGGTGGCTGGTAGAGGATGGTATCCATGCTCCTTGGTGCCTTTTTAAAGGATTTCTATGCAGAATGAAGATCCAGAACTCTATTCTATGACTCTGGTAAGGATAAGCCTACCCACTTGCCCAGAACGCCAGTCAAACAACAGAGAGCATGCAGCCTCCTGGCTGCTGGAGTGGAGCTGTTTTATGTTCTGCTGTCTTGTCCACAAAGAAAGAACTCCCATTCTAACCTCTCCCAATAGCTCAGTGAAGTGCTTCTGCCAAGAAAATGAAAAGGAAACCCTGCAAACCATCGAGGGGGCTCTGAATGACCTACTAAAATTCAAAACGTACTCAAGCAAAACCTGTTCATAGTGTTTCCAAATGTGTTGTCACTAAGCACATACAGAAATCGGTCACCAAGAGACAGCTTTATAGCTTTATAGCTTGATGGCTGTCGGTCCTCTCTTAGGCTCCTAAGTAAAGCGTTCACTTGGCTAGCCCGTGTCCTTTTGTTCCCCGAAGTTATAGCCCCACTGTACACCTGTCCAGCAGTGAAAGCTAGATGTGCGTTTCAAAAGCCTCGGGTATACTTGAAGTAGAAGACTTCAGGAGTCTTTATTTTTGGCCTCAAATTTAGGGCAGAAAAAAAAAGGTTTTTTTCAATGAGAAGCTAATGAGAGTATCGAAAACTTCTGATGTTGACCAGGAGCTTGGAATAGGATGGTGTGTTATCACATCCCAAAATTTTACTAGGAACGTTTAGCCTATAAATATTATGATTATTCAAGAAGTGACTTTAAAGACTACTTTTAAGAAGCTAATTTCAGGGACCGGTAATTATTCCAAAATGCTGAAACTCTTTTGTCAGCTGCTTTCAAAACAATTCTTTGGGAGGATTCAAGCATTCAGCATGGTGTGGGGTGACTTCCATCCTTACTCATTCATTCCCGCTGGCTGGTATTTTAATTCACACCACATCCTGGGTGTTCTGCCTTCTGTCCAGTCTTGTAAAGCTGTCATGTAGAGAAGGTTAATTAACTGGGGCAGACTGGGATAGACCAGTTCTAAGACTAGTCGGGGGCCGCGCCGGGGTGGCAGCAACCGTTCGAGTCAGGGGAGGAAGAGGCAATGACACGTCTGAACAGATCCTTCAGTGAGGCAGCCCCGGGAGCAAGGCAGCTGCGACCAGGCCGTGGCCCAAGCTGCAAGCTGGTGGGCAGCGTGGCCAAAGCTTCTGGCCTCCCCGTCCAGACTGAGAACGCTGCCCGTGGTGGGAATGAGCCAAGGGGCCAGGCAGCGTCCGGGGTCTTGAAGAAAGAGGCTTATCAGGATGGGCTCTGGCACTGGGGAACAAGATAAAGATCAGATATTCATGAATTCATCCGACAAGTATTCCTTGAGTGTGGACTGTGTACCGGGAACTTGGCCCTTGGATCAGAGCAGAGAAGAAAACAGACCCAAACTCCTGCCCTCACAGAACACACATTCTAATAGAGAAAGCAGAGAATATACAACATAATAGGTAAAATGAATTGTGTGTTGGGGGGTGAAAAGGGAAACAGGAGCAAAGCAAGCAGGAAAGAGGGTGATGAAGTCTGTGTGAGAAGAGGGCTAAAATTTCAGTTCGGTGGCTGGAGGGGTCCCCCACTGAGAAGGTGCCCTCTGAAGAGCACGTTGCAGGAAGTGAGGGGGCAAGGCAGGCAGTAAACAGGGAGAGTCGCCCTTATCAGACAGGGTACAAGAGATGGGTCTGTACTTCCCACGGGCAAAGGTTGAGATACTAGGACTGGGTCACAAGGTCAGTCAGACCAGTAACACTGACCGATGTTTAGTCACCTGAGGTGGAACGAAAGCCATTTAAATCCCGACAGGGATGAGCTCTTACTCATCTTTGTACCCACAGCATTGAGCACAGTACCCAACAAATGTTTCTTGGGCTGAGCCCTTAAATCTCTGAGAACCTGCGATGGAGCTGAGAGAAATGTGACCCCAGAAGACCAGGGACAGCCCTTCTATTGGGGATGACACTTCCACAAAAGAATGTGACGATCTTGGGGCAGCTGGGTGACGCAGTTGGTTAAGTGTCTGACTCTTGGTTTTGGCTCCGGTTGTGATCTCAGGGTCCTGGGATTGAGCCTTGTGTAGGGCTCTGGGCTCAACACGGAATCTGCTTCAGATTCTGTCTCCTTCTCCATCTGCCCCTCCCCACGCTGGTGCTCTCTCTCTCTCTCTCTCTCTCTCTCTCTCATTCTCTCAAATAAAAAAAATAAATCTTAAAAAAAAAAAGAATGTGATGATCTGTTTCATGGCTTTTTGTGACTGTCTTACCGATCTTTGAAGGCAGGGATTATCTTTTACCTTCTACCCTGAGCACCTAACACATGAAGAGGGAGGGAGAGAAGGAGAAAAACAAGAGAAGAAGGGAAAGAAAGAGGGAATTGGGATGGGAAACAAACAAATCCTACTCAATGCTTATAACCTCTAAAGATCCTAATCCAGCCCAATAATGAGGGTGAGTTTTCTGTTTAACATGTATGAGTTTTATATATTAAAACTGCATCTTGAAATCGAATTACGGAAATAGTTGCACACTTAAAAACAAGGGGATTTTATGGTTTGTAAATCGTACCTCAGTAAAGTTGTTTGAAAACATTGAAGTAGCACCCCATGGTGAGCCAGCTTTCACACGCTGTCAATGATAAGGCAAGGAGGCATATTCAACCAAACACATTATCATCCTTCCTAAACTAATAACAGTTTAAACCAAATTGATTTGTGTGAAATAGCAGAAAATATATTTATTGGTCTCTGCCCCCAGTTCCTGGCCCAGAGCTCCTGAAACCCTTGTAATTTTCTAAGTGATAAGAGCACTAGGAGCATCTTTTGTTCTAATATTTGGCCTTTGACCCCAGTTCCTGACACGGAGTTCCTACACCCCTGGGAATTTCCTGGGGGATAGGAATGTCTTTTGTCCTAATGAGGTGACTCTTGGTGGGCTCCTAGGTGAATGCTGGTCACCACAAACACCAAGCCATGATGAGAAGCTTAGAATTTTCAGCCCCACCTCCCCTTCTTCAGAGAGGGGAAAGCCACTGGAAATGGATTTAATAAATGATCCTATGTGATGAAGCCTACATAAAAATCCCCAAAGTACAGAGTTTGGAAAGCTTTTGGGTAGCTGAATATGTGGAGGTCTGGGGGGAAGAGGTGCACCAAGGGAGGGTGTGGAAACTCCCAACTCCTTCCCATCTTCCTTGCCCTCCACATCTCTTCTATCTGGACAGTCATCGGTATCCTTTATCATATCTTTTATAATAAATTGATAAACAGTAAGTAAACTTTTCCTGAGTTCTGTGAGCCACTCTACCAAATTCACAAAACCAAGGCAGGAGGTGATGGGAACCTCTGCTTTCTGGCCCATCAGTGGTCAGATGCACAGGTGATCACCTGGACTTGCAATTGCCATGGGGGGACAGGGGCAGCAGTCTTGTAGGACTGAACCCTTAACCTGTGGGATCTGTCATCTAGGTAGCGTCAGAATTGAGTTAAATTGTAAGACACCCAGCTGGTGTCACAGAGAATTGCTTGTTGTGGGGGGCGGAGCGGGGGGAACCATACCTTTGGTGACCAGAAGTGTCAGAAGTGGAGTGTTCTATGAACGTAAAGGAGAAACACCCAGGAGGAAAAGTGAGTTTTTCTTATTCACTTTGCAAACTTACTTTTCCCTTATGTGATATTTGCCTCCTTAAGGCATATATAATCTTTTTAAAAGTCAAAAGAAGAGTCTTAAAGTCTACAAAGCCTAGATAGTTTACTAATAATGACTGCTAAAGAGAGTGCACATTTCAAAACTGGTTTTTATTTTGGGGCCCTACTTAAGCCAATTCCGACAGATTAATTATTCTTTTTTTTTTTTTTTAAGATTTTATTTATTTATTTGACAGAGAGAGACACAGCGAGAGAAGGAACACAAGTAGGGGGAGTGGGAGAAGGAGAAGCAGGCTTCCCGCGGAGCGGGGAGCCCGATGCAGGGCTTGATCCCAGGACCCTGGCATCATGACCTGAGCTGAAGGCAGACACTTAAGGACTGAGCCACCCAGACGCCCCCAGACTAATAAACACCTTCTGATAAGGTGTTGTAAGTGAGAAAGGTACTGTATTTGACACACTGTCTAATGTCTTACCTACTTAGAATCAGGTGCTATCTATCTAAGGACAATGAAGCCTCATCTGGAACAAAATACTGAAGTATTCTGGAAACCCCAAAGGATTTTCATCGGAACTATATCTAAATTGCATTTCTAAAAGTGGTGATGGATTGAACAAAGCCATCTCACTTTTTTTTTTTTTTTTAACCTCATCTTTGATATGTACTGCTGACACTGTGAATCAGCTGTCTAGAACTATGTGAGCATAGTCAGGGGTAATAGTCAACGTGTTTAACCAGCCGTAGGCCTAGGCATCCACCTGTAGTGGATAATGACCATACACAATATGGCCATTTGGTGCATCCGGGCTGAATGTCAGCCTTAGACTATGACGCCAAAGTCCTTTGGACACCCCCCTCAACAGCAGTCAACAGCAGGTATCTGCTGTGTTCTCGTCACATTTGGACAGTTTGGGGTTAAGCAAGAGCCTCCTATCCACCAGTCAGTTGCTAGTATCTGCTCTAAGTATGGTAGCAGGAAATCATTATAAACTGAACTCAATTCCTTGCCGTGTACGATCAACTCACACTGTTCTCACCGCCTAAAGGGCTGGAGTGGCTCCATTCGATCAGCCAGGGAAGGTTTGGAATAATGCAGCTCCTGCGTTATTCACTGTCCCTCCGCTTATCAACAGTCCTATTGTCATTCCCTCCAGGTGTGCCTTCATCCATGCCCATCAGTCACTGTTCTCCCTGTTTCCTTTCCATCAGCTGTCAGGCTCCTGGAACCCACTTGGCTCCCCTCCTCTTGGCCACGAAACCCGCTGATCCAGCTGCCAGATGGTACAGCAGTGCAGCTCTGAGACAGGAGAAAAGGAAAAAAAAGAACAAGGACGCTCCATCTCCATTGTTCAGACCCAAGTCTGAATCTAATGCTTTGCTCTACTGCTCCAAGAAGCTGGCTCCATCTTGTGGACTCCATTCCTAGCCTGCATCTTACTCAAGTTGACCTGGCACCCCTTTACCTGACCCAGGTCCAGACCCGGCTTCACCCACCCCTTCTCCCCACTGTCTTTGCTCTGAGCCACAGTCATTCTGAGCAGCAGTCCTTCCGACACAAGGGAAGCAAGCATCTGTTTCTGGCCCTTCTGGATCCCAAGGGTCAAATCAGGGCACCCTCTAGTGGTCAGGAGGAGAGATGGCAACCCCTGGCTGCGTCTCCGAGAGGTCCGACCCTTTGTGGAGGTCAGGATAGGGCAAAGCAGAACAGGATGTTCTCCACATACTTTCTACCTCTTTTTGCTTTAACGTCTTTCCTCTGCTATTACTTCTCTCCCTCCCGGTGGGTGGAGCGTGTTGGGAAGGGGGGTGTAGTAAAGCACGCCCTACTGCATTCTCAACCTTTCTGCTTGAGTGCTTCCTATCTCCCCGTTCACGTACCTGTTTTAACACAAATTATTCTGCTACAGGGCAAGAGAACTTCGAGATATAGTCAAGTCCAAAGTCAGTAAAGAGCAACTTCTTTTTTTGCTAGTGAACGGTTCTTGGGCCTGTGTACCAAATAGTGTTGCTGACCATTACCAGAGTATTTCCATTCATACTCACAACAACCTGAGAAGTGGTATGATCACCCCCACTTCACAGACAGGGAAACTGATGCCTACACCATTTACACACCTTTCCCAAGAAGACAGGACCAGTAAATGGTGAGCACAAACTTGACGCAGGTCTGCCAAACCCAAGGTCCTTCCCCTGAATATCTGCCATAGACTATGCTCTCCAGGTAATTCCAGGTAATTCCACTTGATTTGGCTTAAATGCATCTCAGGCTCTTCCAAGCTGCTCCTGTTGTAGCTCAAGGTCAGCAAGTGGCTTCCAAGGCTGACACTGTGGCTCACAGTACTGCAGGGCCCCAAGTGTCCCCCAGATTTCAAGAGGATTTGCTCTTCCCTAGCCTCACCGTCACACTTCCTTTGTACCTTACGCAACCACGTGGCCTACACTTAAATGGCCAATCTCTAAAGATTTGGTGCTTTCAAAGTTTCCAAGGGTATATACATCTCTGTCTCTCACCATGGCCTCGTGTCCCTTCAAAGCACACTCAGATTTCTCCAACCAGATTCATTTTTACCTTCTGTGAACTCTTATGACCCATCAGTCGTTATTTCGCACTTCCTGTGTTCTGCCTTACATCTGCCTTACAGCTGCTCACATATTTATCCCATCAACAGGTCCTTAAAGACTAGAATTCTGGTTTATTTACTTCATCCACCCAGGCACACATGCCCCAGCATCATACAGATTAGCGTGCTCCTACCCTGCACACACTCAGTGCTTAATAAGTGTTCATTTTAATGACCAGTCAGGAGTTTCCATTTTCCCTTCCAGAGTCATGCTTCCTACATCCCCTCTCAGGGGATTTTCTTTAAGTCGTTTCTCCACAAATCTGTAAGAACCTAGCTACTCCAGCTCAGCCAAAGTGGGATTTAGGGTTATTTCCAAATCCCAAGGGGTGGGGGGTGGGGGGTGGGTACAGATGGGATAAAGAATTATGACGTGAAAATTCTCTCTGGGCTCTACAGGAAAATGGACTTTCCAGTAGCTATTCTTACCCTATGTTATGGGTTGAAATGTGTCCTTTCAGCACTTGTTTGTTGAAGTCTTAACCTCCGGTACCTCAGAACGTGCCCGTATTTGGAGGAGAGTCTTTGTAGAGGTAATCAAGTTAAAATAAACATATTAAAATGGGCCCTAATCCAAGATGACCAGTGTCCTTGTAAGAAGGGGAAATTTGGACACAGACACGTACAGAAGAAAGAAGAGGTGAAGACAGGCAGGAAGATGGCCATCTACAAGCCAAGGAGAGAGGCCTGGAACAGGCCCCGTCTTCACAGCCCTCAGAAGGAACCAACCCTGCCAAGACCTCAATCTCAGCCTTCTGGCCTCCAGAACTGTGAACCAAATCTCTGATGTGGAAGCCACCCAGTCTGCAGCAGTTTGTTATGGCAGCGCTACCAAACGAATACACCTTAGACTCCTGCTCACATAGAACTGGATACCACAACCCATGGTGGAATATCCAGGGGCCATTTATTTCCCGAGTACTTACCTACAGTGGCAAAGCTAAAAAAGATAACCAAGCAAATCCTCATTTACATGTTTGGGAGAAGAAGAAGAGCAATGATGGCTACCATTTGTGAAGCACTTATTGTGTGAGTAATGAAATAATGTTTAATACAATAATGTGTCTAATCACTGTTAGGTGCTTTGCAAACATCATCTTACTTAATCCTCCCATCCACCCAATTGAGGTGGGTATTGTTACTCTCCTCCTTCCTTTCGAGCGTTCTCTGGGAAAACTCCCCTTGTTACAAGATGGTTGCCCCCATTCTGACATCATATGGAGATCAGGTAACATCCAGCAACAAAAAAGGGAACTCCTTCTTCCCAGAGTGATGAACTCTTTTCTAGAAGCCTTCCAGCCAACTTCCTCTTGTGACTCATAATCCAGAACTGTGTCACATACTCATCCCTAAACCAATTCCTGGTAAGAGAAATGGCACCACCACAAGTGACCACATGACAAGCTGGGATTGTTGAAATCATGTGGGATAGGGTAGATGCTACAACAAAAGAAGGGATATGCTACATGGAAGAAGAGCAAAATAGACTAACAGGTTATAGCCACACACTGAATCTTATGAGAAGTATGATCCTGGGCAACTTACATGAATAATCCCCTTACTGTATAAGACACTTCTTCCCATTGTTTTCTACTACCTATAGCCAAAATCATCCCAATATTCCACTTCCACACGTATGCTTGGATTTTCCACTGTGAGAACAGTATTTACATCATTTTATGAGAAACTAATAACGCCAAGTTGACTGTCATGCAGAGTTTCAAAGGCCTAACAGACAGAAACAGCATTTTTTTCTTATTGTGATAACATATACATAACATAAAATTTATCACTATAGCCATTTTTAAGTATATGGTTTGGTGGCACTAAGTACATTCACACTGTTATGTGACCATCACCACCGGCCATTTCCAGAACTTTTCATCATCCCAGACTGAAACTCTGTATCCATTAAACAATAACTCCCCATTCCCCCTCCTCCTAGTCCCTGACAACCACCATTCCACTTTCTGTCTCTATGAAATTGACTTCTCTGGTACCTCATACAAGTGGAATCATACAACATTTGTCCTTTTGTGTCTTATTTCACTTAGTCTAATGTCTTCAAGGTTCATCCATGCTGTTGCATGTATCAGAATTTCCTTCCTTTTCAAGGCTGAATAATAGTCCATTGTATGGATATACCTACCATTAATTTATCCATTCATCAAATAAACATTTGGGTTGTTTTCACTTTTTTCCTATTGTGAATAATGCTGCTATAAATGTGGGTGTTCAAGTATCTGTACAAGACCCTGCTTTCAATTCTTTTAATATATGCCTAGAAGTGGAATTGCTGGATCACCTGTTAATTCTACTTCTAATTTTTTGAGAAATATCCATACTGTTTTTCACAGTAACTACATAATGACATCATTTTGCACTCCCACCAACAGTGCACAAGGGTTCCAATTTCTCCATATCCTTGCCAACACTATTTCTAGGGGTTTTTTTGTAAAATAGCCATTCGAGTGGGTGTGAAATAGTATCTCATTGTAATTTTGATTTGTATTTCTCTAAGGATTAGTGATGTTGAACATCTTCTCATGTGGTTATTGGCCATTTGTATACCTTCTTTATTGGAGAAGTGTCTGCTCAAGTCCTTTGCCCATTTTTGAATCAGGTTGTTTGTTTTTTGTTTTTTTGAATTTCAGGCATTCTTTATTCTTCAGAGATTACATTTAACTAAAACTAATCATTTATATGAGCTCCTAGATGGTCAGCTTCTTGGTTCACTTACTTCTGGTTCATCTTTGCATTTTCCCAAAGCTCTAGCTCAATGCCTTCATACAATAGGAACTCACAACCTTCGTTGGCTGGCTGGCTAGATAGGTGGTGGCTGGATGCAGATGAACCCTATTTAGGAAATAGAAGATAAGGTTAGAAAAGTAATTTGGGTTTCAATTTGAGGATGTATCAGTTTGGTGGGAAATGGAAAGCAGGATAGTTTTTGAGCAAGAGAGTAATTTAGAAAAGCTGACGTGGCCCTGGTATATAGGTGGCATTGGAAGCAGAGATCCTGGAGACAAGGGTCACAGAAGAGAGCCCTCGTGGCTCTGGAGGTGATCAGGGCTGGAAATCAGACTGGCAGTGCCAGGAGTGTGATAATCATAATAGTACCTAGTTCTTTACAGTTACCATGCCTTTTCACACCACTATTTCATTTGCCCCTTCAATAATTCTGCCAGGAAAGTTTTATCACCTTCTACAGAATTGTAAATTGATTCTCAGAAAGTGTGAATTTTCCCCAGGTCAGAGCAATTAAGGGCCAGGTCAGCATCAGATCCCAGGCAATGCTGTTTCTCATCTACCAGCACCAGCTGACTACACATTAGAGTCACAGGATAAACTTCCAAACAATAAGATGTCTAGGTGCTCTATCCCAGAGAGCCTGACTTATTTGGTCTTCAGTGAGGCACAGGTGAGGGAGTTCCTGAAAGCTCTGCAGGGATTCTAACTTGCAGCCAGGCTGAGAACCTCTAGAGAGGGGAAGGGGAGGCAGAGTCGATGAGACCCAATGACTAACTGCAGAAAAATATCAATGTGACAACAGGGTTCTAGCCTGAGGGACTAACCTTCCCAACAAACTCATCTTACCAGGACAGAATTATATGCACACACTTGCAACAGCTGTATTCAGGGTTAGAATAAATGGAAAATGGCTGCTTTTGATGGGATCTCAAATAGTCATCCACAGATGGTAACAGGCAAGTGTATGACAAGTGTTGGGGAGAGGAGGTGGCTAACTCTAAAGGTAGTGATATGGACAACGCTTCCTCCGGATTGTCCCACAGACTTCCATTCAATGACATTAAATGGCATCCTTAGAAACATTCCACAAGAGACTTCCTCTTTTCCTCAAATGCCTTTTCTTCCTCTTTTCCACAACTATCTCCATTAACGATCCATGGGAAAACCAGTAGCAGTGCCATCCTTGAGGTTAAGTCAGTCAGTTATGGAGGATGGCTGGATGGGATGATGAACTTAGGAGCCCAAAGTATTTGAGATGCTGGTGGCGTATCCAGGTGGAAAAGATCAGCAAGCATTTGGAGCTGAGAGACTGAATCACTTGAGGTTAGGTCTGGGCTAGATTTTAAAACAAACCAGGTAGAAACTGGTTAAAATTTATATATGAATGAGATCACCAAGGAATTCCATAAGTAAAGATAAAAGGTCCAAGGACCAAATTGCAGAGAATGACTCAGACCATGATCTCAAGGTCCTGGGATGGAGCCCCACGTTGGGCTTCCCGCCCAGCGCAGAACTTACTTGAGGATTCTCTCTCTCTATCCTTCTCCCTCTACCCCTTCCCACCACTCATGTGCATGCTCTCTCTCTCTCTCTAAAATAAGTGAAATTTTTAAAAAACAGAATACCAGTTTACAGGTATCCATGAAGTACACACACACAAATAATTAAACATATAGGAAGAAAAAAAGATAATTTCAATAAATTCCAGATAGTAAAAATTATATAGGTCACATTCTCTTTTAACAATCAATTCAAATAAAAAAGTAATAGAAGTTTAAACAAAAAACACTCCACCATCTGACAACTAATACACATCCTATTACGTTATCATAAAAATAAAAATTATTTAGAAAAAACAAAAATTAGAAACACACATATTAAAACTTAGGATATTTGGCTGAAATTGTGCCCAGACACAAATTTGACATTTTAAAAGCTTACACTGTTATTCAAGAAAGGTTGAAAAAAGAAAACTTAATCATTTGAATGTGGAAGCTAGAAAAAGATTGTAAGATACCTAAAATAAAGAAAAGGCAGAAAATAGAGGTAGAAATCCCAAAATAATAAAATTAGGGATTGGTAAACAACTTCAAGAGCTTTATATGTGAGAACAAATAACCAAAATGGCCTATCTCTGAAAAATTAAGTGAAAAAATAAAAAACCCCACAAATTTAGAACAGGCAAAGTATGCGAAAATTAATATGGAGGGGAATTTGAATAGACTAGCATAGACTTGCATATGCAATTCTCAGATCATAGTCAACTCTATGCTAATACATTTCAAAATCTGGCAATTTTCTGAAAAAAATGTAAATTTCCAAAATTGAAACCAGAAATACTATAAAGCACTAGTAGAGTAATAACAATAACTATCAAAGAACTACTTCCCAACAAAGCCTCCAGAACCAGATCATTTACTAACAGATTTTTCAAATTCTCAAGGAATAAGATCCACACCCTCCACAATTTGTTCCAGAGCACATAAAAATGGCAATTACCCCATTCATTTTGTGATCCTTCCCTTCACTTTCTTTTGCCCCTATCTTTCACCATTTATTTATTTTATTGGTCTTTTACACTCGATTAACCTCATATTCTATCAGACTTGCAGCCTCACCAAAGTGCTTTAAAGTATTTTTGCTTCTGAGGATTTTTGAATAGGCTGTGACACAGGCTTATAGATAAGAGGTAAACCAGAAAATGATTTTCTCATCCTTCTCAGAATCCAAACTTTCCATAATAAATATCTATAATGTGGGTGACCCTATCCTGCTTTTTTTTTAACACAGGCAAAAGAGTAGCTGACACTTGTGATTTTTATCCTGTCTTTTTGTATTTTAATTTTAATACATAATTTTTTTTGGCTTAGTTTAGTTTATTTAATGTCCTTCCCTCTTAAAAATCTCTGCTCATACTCAAAGGTCTAGGCCAAAATCTTGGTGTTGCAATTCTTATATTCGCAATGACTTTATAATCATGAATGCTGTTCTTCACCAATATTTTTTTTTTTCTGAATACCAGCTGTTTAATATTCAGGATCATCCCGGGGCACCTGGGTGGCTCACATGGTTAAGCATCTGCCTTCAGCTCAGGTCATGATCCCAAGGTCCTGGGATCGAGCCCCAGGTCAGGCTCTCTGCTCACCCTGGAGCCTGCTTCTCCCTCTCTCTCTCCCTGCCCCTTGCCCCCGCTCGTGCTCTCTCTCTCTCTCGCTTGCTCTCTCAAATAAATAAATAAAAGAAAATAAAATAAAAAAGGGTCATCCCTCAGTTAATAAGTCAGAGTTACGAGCAAATGGAGAAAACTGCTTGACTCCAGGAAGAAGGTTGCTATCGTGGGTGGCACACTTGCTGGAAACTTGAACAACGTGGAAACCTCAGAAATATTTCCAGTTTGCGGGCACCTGGGTGGCTCAGTTGGTTAAGCGACTGCCTTCGGCTCAGGTCATGATCCTGGAGTCCCGGGATCGAGTCCCACATCAGGCTCCCCGCTCAGCAGGGAGTCTGCTTCTCCCTCTGACCCTCCACCCTCTCATGTGCTCTCTCTTTCTCTCATTCTCGCTCTCTCAAATGAATAAATAAATAAAATCTTAAAAAAAAAAAAAAGAAATATTTCCAGTTTGCACAACTGTATTCACCAAGTTCAAGGGCAAAACTAGTGAAAGGAAAATTTTGTCACCATACTTCTTGGTTGTACCTCTTCCATGGGGGTGGGTGGGCGGAGTCCTTTCTCTACCCACCCACAAAGATTTGAATCCTTCTCAAGGGCAAGGGCCCAGTTTTGCTGAAAGCTTTCATAGTTAATTCAATGCGGTCAAAATCATTCATTTTTGAAGTTGTCAGCATCTGGAACACTGAAACAGGTTCCCTTCCCTCTGCCTTCTTTGTGTTTTGTTGTTACCAGGGCAACAACTGTATTAAAATTAAAACACACACACACACACACACACGTGCACTTGCATACACTCCTGTTTGATGGAAAGTGCCACTTAACTTTTTGTTCCTTGGAGCCCAGCACAGTAACTAGTACCTAGTTTATACTTAATAGATGTTATTTGAAGCTAAATCAAATCAAATTGAATTGAATTTAGCTAAAATAGAGGTATAAAGACAAAGCTATGGGAGCAACAGAGGAGAGCAGTTTCTAATTCTGCCTGGGAGCATTTGAAAAAGTCCAAATAACACAAAATGTGTTTGGAGGAGTCGAACACACCATTTTGACAATGCGATTTAATTGCACGGAGCAAACATTTATTTAATTTTAATAATAAATGCTTATACATTTTTACACAGCATTTTAATCTTTGAAACTCTTCCAGGCACTAAATAATTGAATTTTCTAGATTACATTCTTCAAAAATCATCCACATTGATTTAATATTCCCAGCAGAGCAGTTAAATGAAAATGTAAACAAATTAGAGACAGCACAAAGATCAGGACTCTTCTCTACATTATTCGGACCACCCACTACCTAAGAGGTGAAGCCAAGAGGAGACAGATGGCCCAGATTCTGTCTGTGAGAGAGGCGAGCCACCCACGTCACTGTGGACACCAGTGTCACCTTATCATGCGCAAAAGGGAGATAAGCAAAGAAGACACTCAGATCCTCTGGCCTTCAAGGGCAAAATAATAACATTGAAAGCTCAACACGGGCTATCGTCTCAACGCTCACTTTCTATAGTCACTTCTTTCGTAGTAATAGACGAAAGAACTTCGAGGAATTATGTTGATCTTTGAAGAGCTCTCTAATCGTGTGAGGTGAGGTTTCTACACTGGAATGTACGCGTGCTGTGATATAAGTAAACAGATGCTTAATGGGATTGTTCCTTGTTGTCCTAAGTCCATCTACAGCTTATTCAAGAAAGACTAGAAACAGGGGCACCTGGGTGGCTCAGGCGGTTAAGTGTCTGCCTTCAGCTCAGGTCATGATCTCAAGGTCCTGGGATCCAGCTCCGTCTTTGGGCTCCCTGCTCAGCGCGGAATCTGCTTCTCCCTCTCCCTCTGCGCCACCCCCCCCCACCGCCCCACCCAGCTCATGTGCGCACGCAAGCTCTCTCTCTCAAATAAATAAATAAAATCTTGGGGTGCCTGGGTGGCTCAGTCAGTTAAGCATCTGCCCTCAGCAAAGATCATGATGCCGGCGTCCTGGGATAGAGCCCCACATCTGGCTCCCTGCTTAGTGGGGAGTCTGCTTCTCCCTCTCCCTCTGCTGCTCCCCCTGCTCATTCTCTCTCTCACCTTCTCTCTCGCAAATAAATAAAATCTTTTTTAAAAAATCTTAAAAAAAAAAAGGACTAGAAATAAAGAGAGTAATCAGAGAAAGTAATCAAATCAAAGAGGGAAAGCTTTCTCCCACTCCAGGCCAGAAATGGGAGGGCACTGAAAGACCCCCTCACAGAGGCTGGGGTTGTCTTCAAGAAGACAATCTGGGGGACAAAGAAAGGGGGGAAGAAGAATGAGGGTGCTGGCCCTTCCCTGCTGGACCTCTGAGTCAAGAGGGTGAGGCCACAAGAGGGGAAAGAAGAAACTCTGGATTGAATTGAAGTTTTGATTTAGACTAGAAGAGATACTTTAACTCTTGAAAATGAATCACAGCTACCTAAGTGAGATTATTCTTTTTTTTTAATTTTTCTATTCTTATATTATCCCCATACATTGCATCATTAGTTTTAGATGTAGTGTTCCATGATTCATTGTTTGTGCATAACACCCAGTGCTCCATGCAGAATGTGCCCTCCTCAATACCCATCACCAGGCTAACCCATCCTCCCACCCCTCTCCCCTCTAGAACCCTCAGTTTGTTTTTCAGAGTCCATCGTCTCTCATGGTTCGTCTACCCCTCCGATTTCCCCCCCTTCATTCTAAAAGCAATGAGATGTGCCCACTGTGCCACCATGGATCAGGGAGCAGAGATCTGGCAAAGCTGTGAAAGGAAAAAGAAATTGCGCCATGTTCTGTTTCTATCCACTGAGATCGTTCCATGTAATAAACTAGTTACACAGCCTTAACACATCACCTCATTTGTCCTAACATGGCCAAAGAAATAGGCTGTTACCTAGCTGATTCTGTTAGCAGCTGTAATCACCCAGTTGGCTTAACGACATGGTAACGCAAATAATAGTGCAAAAATCAAATAAACAGCCACACGAAAGGTTGAATAGCCATGGATAGTGCAGCTTTAGACTTCTTCCCTTTTTCCTCATAACTCTCAATAAAACTGAATAATAAAATTTAGACCAAGCTGTCATTAACATGACATTATGTCTTGTCCAGATCATCAAAACCTGGCAGCCATTCGGTGGAACTGTTGTTTTAAGCAAACACTTTTCCACTCAGGAACAGGTTGAGGGACCAACCTCCATGATCAGTAAGGACCAAGTTTAGCTGAAGAAACACGTTTCAGCCTTGCCTTCAAATGTCCCAGGCTTAAGCTACTTTTTAGAAGGACAAGATGCTTAAGTGACAACAGCCTGCCTAAATTACTGTGAAAATGGCCTCTTGATTTTGAATCACTGAAATGCCCTGTTCTCATCTATTACCTGCCAGGAACCTGGAAGCGATCTCTGTCACGATGAACTGCTTTCATTTTCCCCTTGCTGTCAGGGTCAGTCATCCCAACCAAAACAAAAAGCAAAAAAGCGAAAAAATAAACCAAAAACTAAACTAAACTGATCAGGAGATAGCTAAATGAATCAACCAATAACATTTGGAATGCTTTGTAATTGTATGATAATGACAGAATCTACAATAATAAAATGGCTTGCAATTTGAATTTACAATCCCTACTTACTCCATAAAGCCCTAGCATTTTAGAGGCAAGATTATCTATTCACGAGCCTTCTGCCCAACTCCTGTAAGAGGATTCTATTATGGTTAAACTGGAGATAAAATGGGAGTTTTAATATGATTATAGGTCAGTGGGTTTTGAATTGTTAATGTATAAAAGACCCCAGAGGCATATGCTGAATATATAGTCCGTGAAAGACAAAATTAAATAAACAAAAAGCAGTTTAGAAGCTGGAAAACATTTTTTAGTTCTCATGGAGCGTTATAACACATGTCCTCTAGCATCCAACTTAACAGGGCCGAGCTGACACCACGGAAAGGAGGCGAGTAAATTAATTTTGCTTCATAGGCCCAGAACTAGAAGAAAATGGTTTGTGGAAAAGCTTTGCAAAATGGAAAATATGAACCACAGGAGTAGACACATGATTCCCGAGGGCATGGAAGTTCCTGGAAATGAGATTCATCCTAGTAATGCTACAAAATAATGAAGATGAGATATATTTATTTATGTGTTTATTTATGTTTGCTCTACCCTACCCGCTTCCAGAAAGAATTGTAGTGACTGAGAAAATCCTGGAGAGTAAGGGCGGTGTTCCCAGTCTGGGTCAGGCGGTGTTTTGCACATATTGGTTAGGCAGTCATCCTAAGTACGGCACCTCTGAGGGGCCTTACACACAGCTTCCCCCTTAGTAGTTCAAGGATGACCTTGGCTGTGGTAATTCACTTCCCAATTTTCTTGACCCTTGGCCCCTCGTTGCTCATTTAGGCCACTGAGTTCTTGCCCTAAGATGCCCATCTGAGAACAGCTGTCCAGAGGAGAGAGACGCCCCTCCTCATCAGTGTCATTGCATACACACCATGGAGACTCTGGGAAGAGACACATACGCTTCTCCTTCGCAGCAGCCTAGAAGCATGAGAAAGGTTGTCCCAGCTACCCAGCCTAGTTACTGGTTTGAAAGAAGAGACACAGGTGGGTTTGGTTGCAAAACTTACCAGAAATGGTCATTATAGCTCTCAGATTCCATGATGCTCCAGCACTAAGTGGGTATCCAACAGTTAAGTTCCATTCTGACACTAACCCCTGGAGTAGTTAGTTCAAGACCACTCCCACTTCAAATGCCAATTGCGAATGGAATGCCTAGGCTGCTCACACTTCCTTCTGACTTGGCTACAAATTCTAGGGTTCCCATGCCCCCTTTCAGTTTTGATGGTTATCTAGAACAACTCACAGAACCCAGGAAAGTGCTACACTTACTACTACAGTTTATTATAAAGAGTGCAAATGAACAGCCAGATGAAGAGGTATAGAGGGAGAGGTCCAGAGAAATCCTGAGCACAGGAGGCTCTGCTCCCCTGGAGTTGGGGTGCATCATGCCCCTCGAACATGGAGGTGTTCACCAACGTGGAAGATCCCTAGACTCCCTCATTTGGGAGTCAAGAGGTTTCATCATGTCGGCATGACTGAGTAAATCCTTGGCCATTGGTGACTGAATTCAAACTCCAGCCCCTCTTCCCTCCTCAGAGTCAGGGAGTGGGGCTGAAAGTTCCAACCTTCTGATCATGGTTTGGTCTTTCCTGCCACCAACTCCCATCCTGAAGCTATCTAGGGACTTTGCCCAAAGTCACCTCATTAGCAGAGACTCAGGTTGAGTGGTTCAAAGGAGCTTATTATAAATAACAATAGATGCTCCTATCACCCCTATAACTCAGGAAATTCCAAGGGTTTTAGGAGCTCTGCCCCAGGAACCTGGGACAGAAGTCAAACACATATTTCTTATACTGCATAGGCTCATCTAGCATTAAACCTCAAAGGGCCATGAGATCCTCTAATGCAAACCAACCTATCCCACAGTAAGATCAAATAAGGCGCATTTCCTTTTCACCTCCAGAAATCCCCAGCATATATAGTAGAGATTTCAGTTTTGTTCCATAAACATTTCCTATAAGCCAGTTCTCCCTGTTAGGCATTGCCAAACATAAGAGAGTAAGACCTGGGGACGCCTGGGTGGCTCAGTTGGTTGAGCGTCTGCCTTTGGCTCAGATGATGATCCTGGGGCCCTGGGATCGAGTCCTGCATGGGGCTCCTTGCTCAGCGGGGAGCCTGCTTCTCCCTCTACCTGCTAATCCCCCTGCTTATACTGTCTCTGACAAATAAATAAAATCTTTAAAAAAAAAAAAAAAGGATAGTAAAACCTGGAGCTAATTCATACCACTGGCTACCACTGAAGAGTGCTGTCCCTGCTTTATCCCATTCAATCCTGTTAACCATCCTGTGTGATCGGACCCATTTTACAGATGAGGACCCCCAAGGGTTAAGGAGTTGAGGAAGGCCAAGATCACATGCTAGTAAGCTGTGGAAATGTCATTTGAGCCCAGGTCAGTCTAACTCCAGGGGCTGAGTTCTTTACCTGGCACCACTGCCTCCCAGCCACCATGGGAGTGCAGACCACGAACCCCTGGCTCAGCATTAACATAACCTGTAGTCATCACTAATACTGTGAGTTAGGCAGGTCTTCACAATTGATGCCTCTGATAGGGCGGTCCTGAGTGAGGGTGGTATCTTTGGCTCCTGTGAGTGGGGACTTACAGTTACTGACCACATCATGGATGCAACCACCAAAAAATGTTATATAATCAAAACAAATTGTTTTAAAAAGTAAAGTTTCACTCAAAATAAAACCTCATTAATTCAGATGCCACTAATTCATAATCAGTGCTATATTAATAGGAACCAGGCTGAGTTTTACCTTTGCAAACATTTTCCTAATAAATCAGGAAATTAATCGCACAGTTGTGTGAGATTTATTATATTCATTATCAGGTTCCAGAGCACTATATTGTTCTCAATTAAAATTCTGCAATGCTATATTGACTGTTTTCATTATTTTTTGTATCCATGCTTGCAAAACTTAATGAAAAGGCAAAATATAGTTCCTAATACATTCCTAATATAGAGTATAGATATTAGAAATATTTATGCCCCAAATATTTGTTTATTTTTACAAAACTTGCATAATCATTTTAGCAAGTTTATATTGTTTAATGCATGTATACAGAAAAATCTATACTTTTGAGGTATAGTCTATATAATCCTTACAAAGAATGTGGTTCAGGTGGTTATTTCCTAGGTAATGACATCATTCATAATAAAAACTGCAACTTCTAAGACTCCAGTAGCATTGGGATTTAAAAGTTATTTAATGATAAAGCTCTAGGGAGATCCTAAGTGTTCTTCCAAGCTATAAATATGTCAGTTGCTTCATATGTATGAAACAAATAATCTTTATGGAGTGTTTGCTGGACAAAAGGGCTTTTTCCCCGATTTCAGGTTCACATGAGGTGTGAATCTCTAGGTCCACTGTTAAACCAATGAACCACAGGGACATGTTCCTCTGCATGGGATGAACATAAATACATTTGAAGTTCCGTAGGTGGGCTTTCCTATCTGCTACCCCTCTCCAAAAAAATCTGCGTGTTCTAGCCTGGCTCTTAATAGTATTCAAAAGTGGGTGCCTGGGTGGCTCAGTTGGTTAAGCGACTGCCTTCGGCTCAGGTCATGATCCCGGAGTCCCGGGATCAAGTCCCACGTCGGGCTCCCTGCTCAGCAGGGAGTCTGCTTCTCCCTCTGACCCTACCCCATCTTGGGCTCTCTTTCTCAAATAAATAAATAAAATCTTTAAAAAAGAATAGTATTCAAAAGTTGGGGCACCTGGGTGACTCGGTTGACCATCTGACTCTTGATTTCAGCTCAGGTCATGATCTCAGGGTCGTGGGATTGAGCCCCAAGTCAGACTCCACACTGGGCATGGAGCCTTGCTTGGGATTCTCTCTCCCTCTGCCTCTCTACCCCCACTCCCTACCCCAACCCCTGTGCGCACACACGCACTTTCTCTCAAAAAAAAAAAAAAAAGTTCAAAAGTTGCCAACATGGGTGCCTGGGTGACTCAGTCAGTTGACCATCTGACTCTTGATTTTGAATCAGGTCATGATCTCAGGGTCATGAGATCGAGCCCTGCGTAGGGCTCTGCCCTCAGCAGGGAGTCTGCTTTTCTCCCTCCCCCTCTGCCCCTCCCCTGCTTGCACGTGCTGTCTCTCTCTCTGTCTCTCTAAAATAAATAAATCTTAAAAAAAAAAAAAAAGTTGCCAAGAGTAGTGATTGAAATACAGTTTGACCCTACAGCAATCTACTGAAATGGAGGCACATTTTGTAAAACTCAAAATGAAATTTAGTATCAGTGGCTTAGAATGGGGGAAAAAAAGGTAATAAAGAACAAATTTTGGTGGGAAATGGGCCCCCATGGTTTGCAGCTCCCAAGGAGCTGCTCCTGGGATGCAGAGGAGGTGAACACCTCAGGTGGAACCCATCCTGGCTGACGCCCCAGGACTCACCTGTGAGGCCGATGTCCTTCCTTCAGTTACCTCAGACCACCATTAGAGAAGAACCTCAGGAGTTCAGGTTTCATGGATTTGGAATCTGAAAGACTTCATGAAACCTGAAAATGTTAAAACCAAGGGATCTGAGCAAGTGCGTAATCCAAGCTCCTCATTTCACATATGGTACAGATAAGGAAACTGAGGACAAAGGATGTTAAGTGACTTGTCCGAGGTTATACAGCCAGTTCCTGAAGAAAACCGTCTCCTCTCTGCCAGCCTATGTTCAGGGTCGCTATTGTGGGTTAAATTGTGTCCACCCCAAAAGAAATGTCCAAGTCCCAAGCCCCAGTAACTGCGAGTGTGACCTTATTTGGAAATAAGGTCTTTGCAGATGTACTTAAGTTAAAAAATGAGGTCCCACTGGGTTTGGGTGGGCCTTAGTCCAATGACTGATGTCCTAATAAGAGGAGGGAAATTTGGACACAGACACAGAGGAAAGAAGGGAAGAAGGTGATGAAGTAATGTAGCCACAAGCCAAGGAGCACCAAGAACTGTGAGAAGCCATGAGAAGCTGGAAGAGGCAAGGAAGGGTCCTCCCCCAGAGCCTTCAGACGAAACTTGGCCCTGCCAGCACCTTGATCTTGGATTTCTAGCCTCCAGAACAGTGAGATCATAAATGTGTTGTTAAAGCCACCCAGTTTGTAATAAATTGTTACAGCAGCCCCAGGAAACTAATACGGTCCCATTCATATTCTACACTCACACTACATATTCATAACAGCATCAAAACCCTTTCTGTACTAAGATAGTTTACAGTGACATAAATCTCCAATGAAGATTCACAACTGACCACAAACACCTATCACAAAAAGCGTATTTATTAAGCATTTGCCACTTTCTGAAGCGCAATACCTTACTTTATTTAATTCTCATAACAACACAATGATGGATAAATCACCCATTGTAAAGATGAACAAGTAAAAGTCTGGAGATTGTTAAGGAGCTTACATAGAGTCAATAAACTAATAAATGCTGAAGTTGGGAATCAAATCTGGGCATATGCATCTCCAAACCCAGGCTCTTAGCGCTACCTCAAGCCAGCTGCATATGGTGGGTCAGCCTGGACACTGAACATCCCAGAGTTGTGTAACACGGCAAGCCTGCACTGGGTCATGGGATTGTAGTAATTGTAAACGGTTGTCAAAGAGGAACGGCCAGACATGCTAGAGTCGTTTCATAGGCCACTAAAATGTCAGACAACCATCTGACTCTAATAGTTCACCTTCCTACCCGTGCCTCCATGTTCATTCACTCTTTCCTACAATAAACATAGGCTACGTGCCTTCATATGCCAGCCAGTCCCTTGAGTGCATCAGTGACCACTCAGGGAATGAGATATTAGCATTGCCCGGACAGAGCTTGTAGGGAAGTTGTGGTTGAAGTGAAAAAGACTAATTCTTGCCTGAAAGAGAGTCAGAAAGCTTCCCTGTGGTTTGCAGATGCTAGCGCTTTCGTGAATTTAGAATTTTCCTCTAAGTATTAAAAATGTAGCTCAGAAGATCCCCAGCAGTAGAGCACCGATTGGACCCGTGGAATTTCTTCTCACTTGCCCGAAGGTGTGGGAATGAAAGCAAGCTCAGAAACGGGAGACTGAAACAGAGGAGCACATTTCCCAAGTATGCTCCAAGGAAAAGAGAAAGAATTTGGTTTCATGTTCTTCACAGCCAGATTTTTGGGGCAAATGCATGGTTTCAAGCCACAAGAAAGGCATGAAAATAGCAAAAGCAAAGACACAGAAAGCATGAAAGTTTATGGAATATGTAGAGAGCTATGAGATTAATGCAGCCAAAGCACAGTGTGTGGGGTGTGTGTGTGTGTGTGTGTGTTCATGCACACCCAGGTACATATGCACAGACATGTACACACAGGGGGCTGTAGGGGCAGTGTGGGCTGGTGATGCTGGAAAGGTAGATGGCTGCAGCTGACTCAGGCGTTGACCAAAACGGGACACAGAACATGTAGTTTGGAACAGAGCAGCTTAGAAGGGTGGCCTGGGAGGAAACCACCACCCCTGGGGAGATAAGAGGAAGCTTTCTCTATCTTAACTGCAGTTTTAAATAAAGAGCCTAGAAACTTTTCCAGTCAAGCTAAGAGATCTGGTGCCAATTAACATTAAAGCCTTATGTTTAAACCTCAGCTTTCCCCTCTTCTGCAGTTATCACTGATAGCCTGACCTGAATAGAGAAGCTTCACAACTTGTACTGACAAACAAATTTTTTTTAAGATTTTATTTATTTATTTATTTCATGCAGAGAGAGTGAGAGAGAGAGAGCATAAGCAGGGGGAGTGGCAGGCAGGCAGAGGGAGAAGCAGGCTCTCTGCTGAGCAAGGAGCCCGATGTGGGACTCGATCCCAGGACCCTGGGATCATGACCTGAGCCCAAGACAGCCGCTTAACTGACTGAGCCACCCAGGCGCCCCCTGACAAAATTTTTTATTTTTAAAATTCTTTTATTACAAAATTAAGATCTTTTACTGTGATTTTTTTTTTTTTTTTTTTACAGAATAAGAATTATTCCCCATTCATATATATGTTACAAATTGCCAAAGAAACAAATTTTGTCCGGCTCAAAGCTTATCTCTAGACTAGAGGTTGGTAGACATTTTCTATGAAGGACCAATGAGTGAGTATTTTAAGTTTTGCAGGCCATACTGTCTCTGTCATACCAACTCTGCAGTTATGGTGTGAAAGCAGCCATAAACGATATGTAAATAAGTGAATGTGGCTGTGTTTCAATAAAACTTTACAAAACGAGGCAGGAGCAGATTTGGCCTATGCACAATAGTCTGCTAACTCCTGTTCTAACCACGTAACCTTATTCTTTCACAGTCAAGGAATATTTAAGCCCCTTTTATAACTTGCCAATTTTAGTTGTCTTATTATTCAGTTTTCTCCTCATGTTGATCATTCAGATTAATATTTTCATACATATTTGTATAAGCACCGACTTTCTTCTTCCCTAGGGCAGTATTATACAGATTGGAAAGCAGTCAAAAGAATGGTTTTACCATTTCACTTTCATTGTTATCAATAACACTCTTATAGAGTCCCTTTAGTTCATGCGATTCTTCGATTCTTCGTAGAAAGTGTGAATAGGCATCCAGAATGATGGCCCTCAGGGCACCTGGGCGGCTCAGGCGGTTAAGCATCTGCCCTCCGCTCAGGTCATGATCCCGGGGTCCTGGGATCGAGCCCCACGTTGGGCTCCCTGCTCAGAGGGAAGTCTGCTTCTCCCTCTCCCCTGGACCCCCACTCATGCTTGCTCTCTCTCTCTCTCAAATAAATAAATAAAATCTTAAAAAAAGAAACAGCCCATAAAACAAAATGACAGCCCTCTAAAGGGACGAGGTCATAGATAGCATAGATAGCAAAAGGTCTCTCCAGCCTTGACTTTATATATTAAGATTTTATTAAAACCATGGCTGGGAGGGGTGCCCAGCTGGCTGGGTCAGTAGAGCACGTGACTCTTGATCTCAGGATTATGAGTTTGAGCCTCACATTGGGTGTAGAGATTACTTAAAAATTAGAAAATAATACATAAATACATAAATAAATAAATAAAAGCACTCCTGGGCATTTTGTCTGTACTTTTGAGCTAGCAGGCCACACATCTCATTATTCCACTCTACAAATTGTTCCTGATCAGATAGTAAACAATATGGTTACCCTTCAGGACAGGGTAACAGAAAGAGTCATGACTCAGAATCTCAGAATCAAAAAGTATCCCAGACAGTGGTAGGTCCCAATTATATGTGGGTCCCTTTAAATAAAAGGAACAGAGCGGGGCACATTATGAATGCAAAATTAGGTACAAAAGTGAATTTTATTTCAAATGAGAAAACAAATTTCAACAGCTATAAACTAAAAAGCTGGGAAATATGACGACCATTTTATTTCAGATTACCTTTTGGGTTTCCACTAATATACTTCCTCTCTGTCACATTTAAAATTTTGGCTGGGTTTAAAGAGTACACTTATCATGATGAGCACTGAGTAATGAACGGGATTGTTAAATCGCTACATTACACACCTGAAACTAATGTAACAACTTTATGTTTACACTGGAATTTTAAAACTTAATAAAATAAGTTTTGGTTGGTTAATAATTTTGGAGAAATATTAAAAATTAATCTGAAATCAAAGAATACACAAATGCAATTTGAATACTTCCGTAATTACTGTTACATTGCAAAGTGACAGTGTTATCAAGTCACTCTTAGTGTAAGAGTTCTGTCACTGGGCTTTCTTTCCTGCCACTGTCACTGGTTTCTTCAGGCTGTTCTGCTGTGTGGGTGGCAATTTTGCGTGCTATTTCATCTGGAACCACCATGCTTTGTCAGGACAAGACGTGTCAGATATTCTAAAATCCAATCTGATATGTTGGAATCCATAAAAACATGCAACTTCACAATGAACTGTACTCATTTCCAGCACTGCTACACACGTGTTATCTACAAACCCTGGAATTCTGATAAATTCTGTTTCAGGAAATTCCTAGAAAAAGTATTAAGTTGCAGTCAAAACAGTCAGTGGTCGGGCCACCTGACTGGCTCCGTCAGTGGAGTATGTGACTCTTGATTTTGGGGTTGTGAGTACAAGCCCCACGTGGGGTGTGGAGATTACTTAAAAATAAAACCTAAAAAAAAAAGCACAACCAAAACCAGCCAGTGGCCTTGATCGATAGTGATACAAAGATCTGCACATTTATGGACGTGTGTGGCCATGTAAGCACATTGCTAGGACTTAAAAGGGTCTGTGAAGAGGAGGACACACAAGTTTCAGCTTCATTATCACGGGAAGCCCACCTCTGACCTTCAAAAGCACTTAGTTTAGGTTTCATAGCAATCCCGTACCCCTGGTGGTCAGCCAGCCTCTATAAAACACCCCAAAGTGTATTACATCCTAAAGCAACCCATTCCATTTTTAGGCATTGTATTAGTCGGGGTTCTCCAGAGAAACAGAGCCAATAGGATAGACATAAATATACCTTAGAAGAAATTTATTATAGGAATTGGCTCGGCAGTTATCAGGGCTGAGAAGTCCCACGACCTGCTCTCTGCAAGCTGAAGACCAGGAAAGCTGGTGGTCCAATGCAGTCTGAGACCAGAGGCCTGAGAACCAGGAGCATCCATGTCTGAGAGCAGAAGATGGATGGCCTAGCTCAAGCAGAGTGAATTCCGCGGCTGCCTTTTGTTGTTATTAGGGCTTTCGACAGATTGGATGATGCTCACCCACACAGGTGAAGGTGATCTTTACTCAGTCTAGTGATTCAAATGCTAATCTCTTCTGGAAACACCCTTAGAGACACACCCACAAATAATGTTTCTGGGATGTTCTCTGGGCATCCTTTAACTCAGTCAACACATAAAGTTAATCGTCATGGGCATCTTAAGTTATTCTAGAATACTTTCTTATGCTAAGCCAAAACCCACCTCCTAATAACTACTATCTAGTGGTCTTAGGTCTCCTTTTCTATTATAAAAGTTTGTTTGTTTGTTTGTTTGTTTATAAATAATCTCTATGCCTTACATGGGGCTTGAACTCACAACCCCAAGATCAAGAGTCATATGCTCTTCTGACTGAGCCAACCAGGCACCCTCTACATCTCCCTTTTGAATAGTAAATCTAATCACTCACAGTCATCCGTACGTTTGAAGACTGTGGTCACATCATCCACTGTCTTAGTTTGGGTTCTCTAGGATGCAGACTCTGTCATAAAGATTTATTCAAATGCTAGTAGTTTATCTGGGAGGTGGTTCTAGGTTCTAGGAAAGCTTCCTAGGTTCTAGGAAGAATTATGTCACTTTTTGGCAAAGAACTTACTATTTTTGATCATCTAATATAAGCAATTGTTCATGCATTCTCCATAGTTCAAATTTAGATCTTGTTTACACGACAGCACTAAAGAAGAATATCCTTTTAGGTGACAGGTGGTCATTTGGCCCCAGTCAAGCCTTCACATGACCCCAGCTCTGGTTGACTTCTTGACAGCAACCTCATATGAGATCCTGAACCAGAACCATCAGCTAAGTCACACTTGGATTCCTGACCTTCCAAAATTGTGAGAGAGAATACATAATTGGGTTTTCTTTTTGAAGTTGCTATGTTTTGGGGTCATTTGTCTCACAGTAATAGATAACTAATACATGGAGAATACATGCATGGCTGATTGGTCTTCTTAGATCATCAAAACTTGCCAACTCTTTACCTAAAAATGGCAGAGTTCCTTCTTGTGATTCATGGCCACGAAATCTCCATTTTCCTCTAGTTCTTAGTGAAATTCTAAATCATTTGTCAATAACCTTCCATTACCGTTTCTTGAATTGCACATGTTTTTAACCTACCTTACTGCACCCCAAATCCCAGCAATGTAAATGCTATTGAAGACTGCACTACAGAGACTTAAATCCCATCAATGGATGGGGCCCTGCCACCTTGCCCCAAGAGCTATAGAATAAATGTCTTACTTAGAATAGGGCAGAGGTAGTGGGCATTAGGTCAAGGTTTTATTTTGATATGTTTCATTAATTATCTCTTTTTCTTTTCCTAGCACCTTTCACAAATGATTTTTTAATAGCAATATGTGAAATGCAACTGATTAGTCTCTAGCCCATAAAAATGCTTTCCTGAGCAAAACAGCCCAGCCAACCCCACTGACTCTGGCCAAGTAATGTTTCAGCAGACAAGTATTTCTACGTAAGGCAAGGGGTCCCTGTGCCTTCCTGGCTGCTATGGGGAAGTAATAAAACAGTAAATTATGGTTGGGTGGAGAGCTAGCCTTTGGTCCTTGATCCTGCTTCTCTGATAATAGCCAGTAGGCTTCTTCTTGTGGTAGATTGAACTTACCTTGTTTCCTTTTTTTCCCCAAACAGCTGCAGTTGCAAGTTATTGCTTGCCAGAACTCATTTCTCTCATACCTGTTCAAACATCTATCTATGAGTGAGAAAAAGCTGATGGAAGGAAAAGGATATTTTGCTGTCCTCAGATTATAGGTGACTTGAAGAACTGAATTCATACTGACACCAGGATGGAATCAAGAGTATTTTTTCCTACCTAGTTCCTATCAGAACTAGAGAGTGAAATAGAATGCTGGTTGTGGTTGTAAATATATACGCTCCATGTTCTTAAATTATTTGCATTATTTGGAACTTCCAAGTTAATTAAAGCATGGCGCATCACAGTTACTGGATTATAATTATCCCTCAAAAGATATGCATGCTTTACCTGGCAATAAAAATTCTCAGGGTGAGTCAGTGAGTTCATGAGCAGCTCAGCTGGTGCATTTGCCCCTCTGATTCTGGCCACTCAGCTGCCCCAAAGTCCAGACACCACAATACCAACGCCCAGTTTGAGCCTCTTCCATTTGGATGCTTATCTGTGGGCCTCCCTTGACTTCCCGGTTCACATTTTAAATTGAAATGTTATAAGCCAAGCCAAATTAGTGTATTTCAAGGGTTTATTCCCATCTCGTCTATTGTTCTGTAATTATGAGTTGGGTCCAAGATGATTTGGAATCTTGTGCCAATCCTGAAGTTATTCCAAACTGCTTATTTTGGGGATGAGTCCGAGAAAGTCTGGCACACAGTAGGCGCTCAATAAATATTTATGGACTCCTAGTATATACACGTGGTATTTTTTTTTTTGCTGAGACAATTTCTATTTTCAATAGACAGTAGAAGCTAGACATGCCTGGCACATGCCACACTGACTTGGGTGACTGTAATAACAGGGAGCACTAAACAGAATTCCTGGAAGGAGTGATTTCTTCCAGCTTCTTTATTATCATTATCATCTCTTACTCTTAATTCATTTCCTCAAAAATCCACAGATAAGGGCGCCTGGGTGGCTCAGTCGGTTAAGCGACTGCCTTCGGTTCAGGTCGTGATCCTGGAGTCCCGGGATCGAGTCCCGCATCGGGCTCCCTGCTCAGCTGGGGGTCTGCTTCTCCCTCTGACCCTCTTCCCTCTCGTGCTCTCTGTCTCTCATTCTCTCTCTCTCAAATAAATAAATAAAATCTTTAAAAAAAAAAAAATCCGGGGCGCCTGGGTGGCTCAGGTGGTTAAGCGTCTGCCTTCAGCTCAGGTCATGATCCCAGCGTCCTGGGATCAAGTCCTGCATCGGGCTCCCTGCTCCTTGGGAGCCTGCTTCTCCCTCTGCCTCTCTCTCAATCTCTCTGTCTCTCATGAATAAATAAATAAAATATTTAAAAAATTAAATTAAATTAAATTAAAAAAAATAAAAAATAAAAAATCCACAGATATTAGAATAAATATGCTGGGGCCTTAACAGTTACCTAGTTCATAAGGATACAGAATTCAGTAGTCCATCCAAGACTTCTCACTACCTGAGCAACAAGAGCCTTTATCACACACCCTCTGGTATAGACTCAGATACTAACATGACAGCTTGGCTCTAAGGGTTTTCTTTTAATAAAATGGAAGAGGAAGGGGGAAAGAGAGAAATAAGAGAAAGGGTCCTTCAACCCCCAAACTCAGCATATTCATATGAGCACATAAGAACAGAAAGATACAGTTCCAAAATTGAACTTTAATAATTCCACCCTAGGAGTGACCTCTTTTTTTTTTTTCTTTCATAAACTGAAATCTTCCTATCTCCTTATTTTGGTGAAAGAGATGAGAAAGACTGATGAAAGCACCTTTCTTGCCAAAGTCCTCTCTGTCAGTTCAGAGCAAGGAAAATGAAAATACCAAACAAATTCATCCATCATGATATACTTCTTGTCTCCTTTTCATCTTTCTTCTACTTCCTAGATTACTAATTTCTCAGTCACCTTGTTTTCACTCCCAGTCTGATGGGGAGCATATTTGTAATACTTAATACTTGCTATATCTACCAATACTGATGCTTTAGTACTTAATATCTGCCATATATATAGGATCTCAAAAAGTTTCAAGATATGAAGTAGGTGTCTAAAGCTATGTTGGTTAAGCATCCGACTCTTGATTTCAGCTCAGGTCATGCGCTTGGGGTCATGAGATCGAGCCCAACATCAGGCTCCCTGCTTAGCAGGGAATCTGCTTGAGATTCTCTTCCTCTGCTCCTTCCCTGATCATATTCTCTCTCTCTTTCTCCTTCTGTCTTTCAAATAAATAAATAAATCTGTTTTAAAAAAAAAAGAAAGAAAGAAATCAGAGGGCACCTGGGTGGCTCAGTCGGTTAAGCCTCTGCGTTTGGCTCAGGTCATGATCTCAGGGTTCTGGGATCGAGCCCCATGTCGGGCTCCCTGCTCATTGGAGAGCCTGCTTCTCCCTCTCCCTCTACCACACCCCCCACTTGTGCTCTCTGGCTCTCTCTCTGTCAAATAAATAAATAAAATCTTAAAAAAAAATTAGAATGGGGCACCTGGGTGGCTCAGTCATTAGGCGTCTGCCTTCAGCTCAGGTCATGATCCCAGGGTCCTGGGATCGAGCCCCGCATCGGGCTCCCTGCTCAGTGGGGAGTCTGCTTCTCCCTCTGTGTTCTCTCTCTCATGTTCTTTCTCAAGTAAATTTAAAAAAAAAATAAAATAAAAATATAAATAAATAAATAAATAAAATTAGAATAGGTAAGGAAAGTGAGCTTTAGAAAATCAAAGGATAACTTATTGTCTCTAGCAGAAACCTGAGGATTTCATCAGGACCCTGGGGCTGCCTATCACATTTAACCATTGGCTGCTTGACCATAGGCAAGGGTATCAGTCAGTGCAAGTTAGGTTATGCTGTGGTAACAAACAATCTTTAGAACTAAGATTGTTTTCCACTTACACCACATGTCCATCACAGGAGGTTGTGGCTTTGGGCCACCTCATCCTTACTCTCAGATGGAGGCTGATGGAGCAGTTTCTATCTCAGATCTGGCCAGTTTTGTGACAGAAGGAAAAAAGCACATGGAAAATAATATGCTAGCTCTAAAAGCATCTCTCCAGAAGTGACCACATCATTTCCACTCAGTCTGTTGGCCAGAGCAAGATAAATGGCTCTGTCAATGGGACAGGGACACGATCCTCGCATAAGGGGGGGGCAGCAAGTATTATACATATTATATGATCTATCCCAGTGAGAGGCCTCTGTTATCTCACTTGTGAAAAAAGTTTGGCCTAAGTTATCTCCCAGATAAAACTTATGATCTAATAATTCTGGAACCACTTGGCAATAAAGGAGCGTAGTATAGTTGTTGCTCATACCTGCCCTCTCTAAGTATCATAAATGCAATAGTTCCTCATAAAAGCAACAAGCAAAGTTAGGAATGGCTTCTTGTTCAAGTCATGGTTGGTCCAGTGTTTCTGGAAGATACCAGCAACTACTAGCGTTCTTTCCCCATCAAAATTCTATGATACTCTAACACAGAGGGGGTTAATAAAGGCTGAGAATTCTGTGAAAACACTCTAGCCAGGGTTTTTTTTAAAATGTTATATCCTTCATAATTATACTTAAAATTTCAAAATATTAATCTGAGTCTTCAAACCTGTCACCAGAAATCTTTGCCCCTGAGGTTACTTTACCTAGGAGGAAATCTCAGAACCCCTCCCAGTCTTGGCTTATGCAAGCAAAACCCATGGATTTCCGGTTCCCATTCAACTTGTGCTGTGAGAGTTACATTATTTACCTGGCTATTAAAATGGGAGGCTAAGTGTTATAGATACAATTCTTTAAAAAAAAAAAAAAAATCCAGGGGTGCCTGGATGGTTCAGTTGGTTGAGCGTCTGACTCTTGGTTTCAGCTTAGGTCATGATCTCAGGGTTGTGGTATCCAGGCCCACATGGGGCTCCCCACTCAGCACAGAGTCTGCTTGGGATTCTTTCTACCTCTGTCCCCCACTCCCCACCTTTTGTGTGCGCTCTCTCTCAAATAACTAAATAAATAAATAAATAAAATCTTTTAAAAAAAAAAATCTGGGGCACCTGGCTGGCTCAGTGGGTGGAGCGTGTGACTCTTTATCTCTGGGCCATGGGTTCCAGCCCCACATTGATCATAGAGATTACTTAAAAAAAAAAAAAAAAACAGAAAAGCAAAAACAAAACAAAACAAAAAACAAAAATAGATGTTGGGAGAAGGAAAAAGTCTAAAATTACTAATAAGTGATTTGTATTTTGCGGGTGCAGTATGCCTTATCTGAAATCCTTAGAGAGTCAGATATATTTCAGAATTCATAATTTTCAGGTTTCAGAAAGATAATACAGTGCATATACCATATGTTATTTAACAACTCATCAAGCTATGAGGCTGGACAAGGTGGAGAAGAGCATGTATAATATGTTACCTTTATCTTAGGGGGGAGGGAATGAATATTTGCTTATATTTTTTAAAATTTGCTCATAGTAAAAAAAAAGAAGAGGAGGAGGAGACGCAAGAAAAGATAAACCAAAAGCTAAAACAGTGGAAGTGATGTGGAGAACAAAGGCAAAAGAAATGTAGAAAAAAATTAAATCTCCTTATAACTTACAGCCCATTGCCAAGTCCTTGGGACAGGCAGGGCGACCTTTATCTAGGAGCTCGGTTGTCTCAATGTGAATACTTTGCTAGGGGCAAAAGGCAACCTTAGCTTGACATTAGCCCGACCTCCAGGATCCTATAAGTCTTCTTTAACATATAAAAAAATCCCTTTGGAAACTTCCTTTATCTCTACCCCCGCAAGATACATGTTAGCAATCATCCTCCAAACATATGGTCCATTGCTACACAGCTGAAGGGTCTCATGATTAATGTTTTACTAGACACTAGTAAACTATCTTAACAGCAGCTAGCCCCTCAAGGTCCTGGAAGTCTTACTTCCAAATTCCTTAGAAACTTAACACTATCCCTGACCCCCTCCCAACTTAAAAGTCTATAATCAGTCACTCCTCACAACCCCACTGCAGCTCTTTCTGCCCATGGGTCCTGTCCCCGTGCTTTACTAAAACCACTTTTTTTTCATCGAAGACCTCTCAAGAATTCTTTCTTGACTGCTCCCCAACCCCAAAGCATTTCACATCAGAAGTAAGGCAAACGGGATGAAGACTGGGTTCAAAGCTAGCCTTCTATGAATGCACCTTGACTGTGAAGCAAATTTAAATTTTAAAAACATGCAATTCTTTAAAATCTAAAGCACAATGAAGTGAATGAAGGGGCTCCTGAGAATCAAGCTGACAGCATAACCTCACCAAAAGGGATTATTCTATGACTCTAAAACACAGAATTTAAATGAACATCTTCTAGGGAAATGTAACCTAAGGACAAAACAAACTATTAAAAAAATTAAACTGTTTTCAGTTATCACATTGTTGGTGGTAGTGCTGCAATTATTATTGTGAAACTATTGTCTGTATTTTGGATAAAGCAAATGAGTAAGTATACTGGTTTGAATTGGCAACCAGGATTTTAAAACCTGAGTAACTGAATTTGAATTGGAAGCATCAGTATGAACTCAACAACCAAACTGAAAGAATATATCTGATGAGGAGAACAAAGGCAAAAAAAAAAAAAAGTAGATAAAATTAAGTTCCCTTACAACTTGCAGCCCATTGACAAGAGTGGACATTCTTCAAGGAACTCACAACTGCCTTAAAGTTAAGGCTTTGCTAGAGGCAAAACGCAAACCTTAGCTTGACAATAGCTAGACCTCCAGGACCCTGCAAGTCTTCTCCAACATATGAAAATCCTTTTGGAAACTCCTTTTATCTCTACCCCGCCCCAATTTAGAAATATATAATTGATTGCTCCTCACAATCCCAATGCAACTCTTTCTGCCCATGGGTCCTGTCCTCGTGCTTTAATAAAACCATCTCTTTGCACTGAAAACATCTCAAGATTTCTTTCTTGACCGTTTCTTCCCGGTCCACATCACATCATATCTAAGGAGAAAAAATGAGAAGGAAAAACAATACTTAAGGGAGACTTAATAAACACGCCAACCAATTATTGATACATGTATTTCCTTGTTCTATCCATTGATAAAACCTAAAAGTAATGACCAACTCAGAAGTAATGAGCACTGGAAAGCAATAAGATAATGGTTTCCAAATACAATTTCCCATTAAAAGGAACAGGGCTTTTTGGAGATATGGTTGAGCCCAGGTCTGAGATAGGAAATGTATAATATATGCCTGGAACTTTTCTCATCCCTGAAGACAGGAAGCTCACTGGTGTTCTGTCAAAAAGAGTTGGGGCAAGAAGAAGCTTCCAGTGGCCCAACATGGGACAATTTCAGCATCAGTAAGAATAACTACAGTGGGGACACCTGGGTGGCTCAGTCAGTTGGGCATCTGCCTTTGGCTCAGGTTATGATCCCAGGGTCCTGGGATTGAGTCCCGCATCGGGCTCCTTGCTCAGTGGGGAGCCTGCTTCTTCCTCTGCCTGCTGCTCCCTCTGCTTGTGCTCTCTCTCAAATAAATAAATAAAATCTTAAAAAAAAAAAAAGGAATAACTACAGTGGATTGAAACTGATCAAGTATGTTTAAATCTCCCTTTCAGAGGATGCTAACAACAATGCATTATTTTTGAAAACAGGTGAAGGGAAAGAATCTAGCATTCAACCTACCTTTCCTGTGCAATCCATCTCTGAGTTACCAAATAGTTGATGAGGAGACATTTCTTTTTACAGAAAAAATCATCATGCTAGGAAATAAAGAAGGAATGGTAGAATTAGAATAACCCTCTTTTGCAATTCCTAATTAAATAATTAATCGAGACATCGCTCATCGGTGGCTGCTAGCATAACAAAAAGAGAAATAATTGGATACTATGTTCTTTGGAATGGAAGTCACCAAAAAAAAAAAAAAATCGGAATTTGAACCTGACTAAGGCTTAAAATTTCATTACCAATTTGTAGCAAATACAGGGGACAGAGAAAGATATAATGACAACATGGGGATGCAATAGACAAAATTTTGTGTATTAAGCATGTCTTTTTATTCCAGTATTTTGACATCTGGTGTCTTACTGACCATGGGAGACTGTCAGCCTACGGTTAACCAATTCTTAGGAATAGTAAACAACTCACCTTCAAGCACACCTTTCATATGCAAACTAACCAGTACAGAGCCACCCCACCCCCATCTTCTACTGGGCTTTCACAATTCAGGGAAATATTCCCTTGCCCTAGTCACACCAAACAACTAGAGATAGCCCTTATGTCCCAGAGCCCACTGAAATTAGTCCAGCCAGCCAAACTTGCTTACCCACAGACCACAATAAAGGCTCTTGCCCACATTTTCTTACCGTCCTTCTACCTCGCCACTGACACTGATGTTTCCCAGTGTGGCTTCCTCGGCCTGGTGCGCCCCCTCCTCTTGGGGGTGTCTCCTGATCTGTTGGCCTCACCAAACCTGAACAATAATAAACTCTACATTTTAAAACACCTTGACTGTGGGAAACCTCTACAAGACAAATGACAATTACAAGGGAATTGGAAGGAAGGCAGGAAGGAAGGAAGGAAGGAAGAAGAAAAAGAGAAATAGCAAGGGAGTAAACTAAGAGGGAGAGAGAAACTTTAGTTAAATGAACTGTAAAAAAAAATACATCAACCAATTGCAAAGAATAGACTATATTTTACTCTGAATTTTAACCATCTCTTAAAAACATGAGGAGACTAATGGAGAAATGTGAACACTGATTTAGCCGCTGACATTTGATATTATGAAATTACTGATCATATTTTTAGGTGTGATTACAGAATTGTTGTTATAGTTTGAAAGATTTTATTTATTTATTTTTTAAGCAAACTCTTTGTCCATCACAGGGCTCAAACTCAAGACCCAGAGATCAAGAGCCACATGCTCTACCGACTGAGCCAACCAGGCACCCCTGTTGTTATAGTTTTAAAAAGAGACTTAATCTTTTAGAGGTTCACACGGAAATATCTACAGATTAAATGACAAGATGCCTGTGATTTACTTTACAATAATCTGGAGTGGGGGGAGGGGTGTTGGGTAGAAGTAGGAAAAAAGTAAGATTGGTTTAAAGTAATAGGTGTTGAAGCAGGGTTATGAAAACATGAAGGGTTATTATGTATACTCTTCTGTTTATGGAATCCTCAAAATTTTTGATAACAAAAAATAAAAATCCTTTGAGGAAACTTCTTTTTTTTAAGATTTTATTTATTTATTTGAGAGCGAAGAGAGAGCACTAGAGAGAGAAAGCAAGCAGGAGGAGGGGGCAGAGGGAGAGGGAGAAGCAGGGAGCCTGATGGGGGGCGGGGGGGGGGGGTGGCTCCATCCCAGGACCCTGGGATCATGACCTGAGCTGAAGGCAGAGGCTAAACCGAGCCACTGAGGCACCCCTGAAGAAACTTCTTTGAAGAACATGTTAAATGGCCCAAATTTTTTGAAAAGATAAGTGAATTCAGAATGACTAAATAACTTGCCCAATTGCTAATACATGGTGGGGCCAGAGTCCAAATCCGGGTCCATACTACCACCCAAATTCTGCCCTCCCAAGTGAAAAGAGAGGCTACATTCGGAGGCTGTTCCTCCAGCTCATCTGTAGAGGAGAGGATGGGGTTCTCTCTTAGTCCCCAAGGCCCCTGTCAGGAGCAAGAGGGACAGTTGAACTTGTGGCAACAGCAGGCTCGTACTGAGGCCTCCAGCTGAGATCTTATTCCTCAGTTTCTTTGGGTTGTACCCCAGCCCTCGTCCCCAACTCTCCCCTGCAACAGAGAACACCCTGACTTTTTTTTTTTAATTCCCTTTTCAACACCCCATACTGCTCTGCAGAAAGTTTACCAGAATGGACACATCCAAGTGAAGCTTGTCACCTTAAGCATGCAGAAACTTACTGTCAAGATATTTTCAAACCATTCTCTTCCAGTAATTTTTAGTGAAATATAATCTCTCACTTTCAGCTTATGAACCACATGAAACAACCTCACCATTTCTGAAGCCTGCATTTTGGGCTCCAAATGTCAAGTTTTGGCTTGACCCATTCCCTTGTACATCAGACTTCCCTCTAAATTACTTTTGATTGCTTACAAAAATCAAATCTAATATTAATAATTGTCAAAAGAAGCACAATGTTTCCCTCATATTCAGGGCTAGGAAATGCACTAAGTGCTTTAAGAATATTATCTTCTTCAATCCTCAGGATAGTCCTTCAAAGGATGAAGATGAGCCAGCACTAAGGATGTTCAGAGAGAAAGAGCGGGAGGGGAGGGATTACCTCGGTCCCAAGGTTAGAATTAACCTCAGGCTTGACAAAGGATTTAGCAGTGTGGACATTAATATGAGTCTTTAAATATCACTTTGTCCTGTCATCTGTGAGTCTTGAGATCCTCCTCAAACAAAAAGAGCCTGTGAATATCAGTAATCTGCACTCTCCAATCTCCTCCCAACCACAACCATCAAACAGCAACCCCGATAATTCTCTTCTTTTTCTGAATCCAACATTCTTTACTGGGGATTGCGTGGGATTTGTTTTAGCATCTCACAATATATAAAACTATCTGGGTAAACCACAATATTCAGAGCTCACAACCATTCCCTGAATTTGCCCTTTGGGTTCCTGTATGGAACGGAATTGAGAGGACATATAGATGCAACTAGTAAAACTTCTTTTTCTTCCTCTCTCTTAATTCTTCTTGACAACCCCTCCCCGCCCCCCCCCCCCCACTCCCCAATGCCAGGTCCACCTCATGGTTCCACTATTTTTCTTCACCCAAACATCAAATTCCTACCTGTAAACATCTCAAACTGCTACAGGGCAGAGTGAGTGCTGCTTTCTCCTGTAAGAGTTTCACCTTATACAAACTAAATTTAGAAAGTTATCGACATCTTGAAAGGGTTAGGGAGTTCTCAGATTCGATTTCCTCGTTATAGGCTTTAAACTGTTTCCTAGTCTTGGTGCGTTAAATCCTGGGCCTGGAGAAAAATATTTGCCTCCAGTGCAAGTTTGAGAAAGAAAGGCAGGTTGGGGGTGAACATCCCTGTTTAGGAGCCAGTGCCTTTTCCCTGCCTCCTAGCCAATAGGACAGAGACTATGATCTGAAATGATTTTAATCCTTCTAGCTAGGCAATTTTCATTCCTCATCAGACATCAAATTTGACAGCACTAGGTGTCACATTCGTAAGACCTTCACCATAGATCACTTACATCCCCACTTCAAAATTAAATGCATGAGCAAATCTTTGAAAATATTTGCAAAGTAACATTTTTCTTTATTTGATGTCCAAGTGCTATTCTAAATAATTCACTTAATAAAACCATTATTCCTAGGGGACCTGAGTGGCTCAGTCAGTTGAGTATCCTACTCCTGATCTCAGCTCAGGTCTTGATCTGAGGGTTGTGAGTTCAAGCCCCATGTTGAACTTAAAAATCAAACCAAAAAAACCCTATTACTTCCTTTCTGAGTTTAGTCTCTATTCCTCTTAGAGGTTTGTTTCTCTTAGCTGTAAATGCTGCTATTCCTCCCTTCATCCTTTAAAACCCATCTCGTCCATCTTTCTGGATTAACTCTGCTACCACCCCCACCTCCATTCTTTGGTCTACAGACCTTAGTCACAGATACATCATGTAGCCTCAATCACTCACTGGCTTTGCTTTTGGATACCTTTATTGCTTCTATTCCTATTTAGTCTTGTTAACTAGATTGGAAACTCTCCAAGGGCAGGATCTGTTTTCTCTCTTACTGTATCCTCTAATGCAGGACTTGGCTCTCAATAAATGCATAGTGACTAGTTAACTCACAGCAATTAATTATTTGGGCAAGTCTGAAATGTATCAAGATGATGGTTTAATAATAATCACCTTCAGTAATGACAACACTCAAAATCACATTTAAGCCCTTGTCTCTCCTGGCTAACTTCTTCCAGACAATACTTATGAATTTTGCAGAAGATTGCTGTCGTCTTGACATTACTGTTTCATGAGATTTATAATCTTGCAAGCCATTTGTCATGGAAACAATGTGGAAGATAAAAGTAATTTCAGTAATACATTAAAAATGTTCTGCTGCTGAAATGTTAGTACAAACATCCTAGAAAATGAGGAGACACATGTTTTAGAAATACTCCTGGCCGGCAACAAGCTTAGATATAGAAAGTAATGTCACTGGGCCCTGGGCAAGGATGTACCTAACCTGCAATGAGCCAAGTTTCTTGCGCCCCAACTGAAGGTTGACTGGGGCCCGTAGGGGACAAAGGCCTGCCTACCTCTCCCTCTCATTCTCTGAGGGACCGGGTTTATGGCGAGTCACCAGATAAGAATAACTCCTCCTCAACCAGCTCTCTGTCAGAACAAGAGAGATACATTAATTTTCAGGACTGAGAACTTCAGGATGGTGAAGGGGGGTGTGGCAATTGTATAAGTGTCCCACCATTGATGTATTCACTCATTCAACAAACACTTATTACCTCCCACATGCCCGGCATGCAGGACCCTCTTCAGTATCTCACAGTCCAATGGCAGAGATGGGCATAAAGACAACACAGTGCCATGGGAAATACACCATCATACAGCCGTTAGACAAAGTGCCAGGGGGGGTACCTCCTGCCTGAGTCCGGGCCACACCCCCTAAATTAGGCTTAGAAGCTTCAAAAATGCTTTAGCAGGAAACCATTTGCTTCCCAAATAAATCGAAGATTTAGCGCCTCCCCCCAAACAGTTGGAGATAAAATCCTGGAAGTTAACATCGCCTTAGGTGTATTCCAAGGACCACTCAGTGATGCAGGATGGTAACAGCCCATTACCCAAAGGGAAAAATAAAAGGGAGGGTAATTGCTGGTCACTGAAGTCTGGAAACTGCACTTCTTAGATCCCTTAAAATGTTTGCGTGCATTATGAATCCCCAGGAGAAGACACTGTAGGCAGTATTTCCCAGAGTTAGCCAACTGGAGATTTCTTCCTTCTACAGCCATTTTTCTCTTTGAGCACACTCTGAGAAATACTGCTCTGGAGATTTCCCAAGATGGTCCATTCTACTCTGTGCCCTCATCCAGGATCAAATACTAAGGTCCTACAGAAACGTATAAATCCATTTCAAAGACCAAGAAATTATATAGATGATGGATTTTTAAAAAATGATTTCATGATTTCTTCCTAGTTCAAATATGTGTAGCCAAACTATTTTTCCCAGCTCCTAGGAGTAGACACTGTCTACAGTCCCTTAGGGTCCCTTAGGGTGCCCTACTCTAGGTTTACTAATTGGAACACAAACTTGGTTTCCTGTTTCTCCAGCAGGATTTGGAAAATATGTTGATGCAGCTTAAAAGACACACACCATAACTCAGAAGCTTAGGTAGACTAGCTTTAGGTAGATTAAAACAGCGTTTGTAAGACCTTGGGGCTGCAGATGTGGGGTCTCACTGGCTACATATTGGAATCACCTGGGGAGCTTAAAAAACACACACACACCCATGTCCAGACCCACCCCAGAATGAATTAAATTAGATTCTCTGGAAGTGAGGCCTGAGAACTTTTATTTTTAAAAACTCCCTGGGTAGCTCTAGTGTACGGCCAGGATTGAGAAGCCCCACCCTGAAAAATGAGGCTGTTGAAGTCACCACAGCTGGCTGCCCACCCTGCCTCATTTTCGGGACTTGCTCATTCTTCAGTGGACATGCAGGGCGTGGTATGAGTCAGCGCAGGCTTCATGACAAAGTACCACAGGCTGGGTGGCCTAAGCGACACATACTTAACTTGCTCCCAGTTGTGAGGCTGGAAGTCTGAGATCAGGGTGCTGGTAGGGTTGGTGGCTTCTGAGGCCTCTCCCCTTGGCCTGCAGACAGCTGCCTTCGCACTGTGTCCTCTCATGGTCCCTCCTCTCTGTGTGCATCCCTGGTGCCTCTCTGTGTGTCTAAATTTCCACCAGTCAGATTGGATTAGGGCCTAAGCTAATGCCCACTTTAAGTTAATCACTTCTTTATTTTTTTTTTTAAAGATTTTATTTCTTTATGTGGTGAGAGAGGGAGAGAGAGAGAGCCAAGCAGGGGGAGCGTCAGGCAGAAGGAGAAGCAGGCTCGCCCTGAGCAACGAGCCCGAGCCCGATATGGGGCTCAAACCCAGGACCCTGGGGTCATGACCTGAGCCGAAGGCAGACGTTTAACCGATTGAGCCACCCAGGTGCCCCTTAAGTTAATCACTTCTTTAAAGGTCCTATCTCTAAATACAGTTACACTCCGAGGTACTAAGGGTTAGAATTTCAACACATGATTTTGGGGGGAGATACAACTTAGCCTATAACAGGTGTGAGAGGAACCTCAAAAGTCTCCAGAAAACACTGCAAATTGTTATATCCATAAAGCTGTCACATTTTCCTGCTTCCAGCATAATTAAGCACATGATATAACACAGGGGGGAAAAAAAAAGATCTTTGCCCTTATGGCCCCCAAGATAATAAAATCTTGAACATGTCCTATAAAACTTAATTTTCTTTAAAGAAAAGGGGGGCAGAGAGGAAGTTTTACCTTTGACTTTTGTAATAGTAGTGTTTATAGGTATAATTTAAATTCTGTGAATATGATGATCACATGAAACATTCCTTTCTCCTTATGAACAGATAACAAAAATTAATATAAATAAATATGATAAATATAAATATAGTATTCACATAAACCAATAGTCTAAATTTGATAATCTTGTTAATCTTTGTGATATTTTTCCACCAAACACCCAGATTTTTTTTTATATTTATTTTAAGTAATCTCTACACCCAACATGGGGCCCCAACCCACAACCCCGAGATCAAGAGTCGCATGCCCCTCGGACTGAGCCAGCCAGGTGCCCCTGCTGTGTTTTGTATTTGGCACATCGATCCTTTGAAGTCCGATACACTTGCATTTTGAAAATGAAAGAAAAGATATGTTTTTCTTTTCCAAATGCTTGTGTGTCTGAGTCTCTGCAGTTCTGGAGGTTCCAGTGAGATTTACCTAAGGAAGGGGCCTCCCCTGCCAGAGCTGACTGACCCAACCTTATCTGCACTTACCTCACAAACTGTGTGAACCAAGACATGCTTTTTTTTTTGGTTTCTAGAATTAATCTCACTCAGCAAGAGAGTTTTACTATCACCGCCTTCTTGTTTGTTTTTCTCCTTCCTAACTCTGCAGTTTTCTGGATGTTTCTAAGTGCATTTGTGGATCAAGTCTAGTCCCAGTTGTGGTGTGAGCATGGGCAACAATTTATTCCCTATTGATGACTGAAAGGGAGGGAATGTAGGTTTCTAGTGATCTCTGTCAGGCGGCAAATAACAGAGACTGGTTCATCTATCTTTTTTATCTGTCCTTTTGTTTGTTTGTTTGCTTGACCTGGGGATTCTGATATCTTCTATTGCTGAAACGTGAATACAAACATTCTATAAAGTGAGGAGAGACATGTAGAAATAGTCTAAGCTATGGACAGATTGGATATAGAAAGAAGTGTTGTGGGGCCCTGGGCAAAACTGAACCTAACTCGCAATGAGCCAAGTTTCTTGGGCCCCAGCTGAAGGTTGACTGGGGCCCATTGGGGACAAAGGCCTGCCTGCCTCTCCCTCTCATTTTCTGGGGGACTAGTCTTTGACTAGTCATCAGCCAGCAACTCTTCCTCTTCTGTGAGATCCTATCGCTCAAGAAAGTTTCCTGTGCCAGCTAGAAAAGCAAACAAACTTTTGAGATCTACAGTGGCTGGACCTGTGAGCTTTTGTGTTTATTTTTTATCCCCAGCTGAGGTTATAAAACTGAAACCACTAAGTACTTTTTTTTTAAGTCCCAACCTGGGGCTCGAACTCACGACCCTGAGATTAAGAGTAGCATGCTCTCCTGACTAAGCCAGCCAGGTGCCCCCACTAGTACTTTTGGTATTTGGAAAAAAATTTTTTTCTTGTTCTCTCCATGCAAAAGGAAGGTAATTAAATATTTTGTTTATCACATTCTGTATTTGTGGCTATCCCCTCCCTCTCTTCTCCCCACTTTCATTTCCTTCCCCTCCCCCCACAAAAGTTGTGGAGATTAATTGGTTATAAAGATCTTTTATTTTGGGTGCCTGGGTGGCTCCGTTGGTTAAGTGTCTGCCTTCGGCTCAGGTCATGATCCCAGGGTCCTGGGATGGATTCCCAAATCATGCTCCTTGCTCAGCAGGGAGCCTGCTTCTCCCTCTCCCTGCCGCTCCCCCTGCTTGTGCTCTCTCTCTGACAAATAAGTAAATAAAATCTTAAAAAAAAAAAATAAAGATCTTTCATTTTATGTGCATTCCATGGATAAACTAGTCAGATGAAAGAGGGAAAATAATTAACAGATTACATTGTAAAGTTACTTATATTTATCAAAGCATTTGTCTTCATTGGCATATAGAAACACTCTTTTAAATTTAAAATAATAATTTTACAAAGTGTAACATAAATTTAAAAGTAATTCCAGAAAGGAGAAATCAAATTTTAATGTTGTTAATGTAATGGTTCTTTAAGAAAAAACTTTAGGGGCGCCTGGGTGGCTGAGTCATTAAGCATCTGCCTTCAGCTCAAGTCCTGGATCCCAGGGTCCTGGGATCAAGCCCCACATCGGGCTCCCTGCTCAGTGGGAAGCCTGTTTGCCCCTCTCCCACTCCCCCTGCTTGTGTTCCCTCTCTCACTGTCTTTCTCTCTGTCAAATAAATAAAAATTTTAAAAAATCTTAAAAAAAGAAAGAAAAAACTTTAAAAGCTTGATAAATCTATACCTCAGAGGAATGAAAAAGTTTAACTCTCAGATAAATTAATAGCCTTGGTTATGGCTTACAAGATAAAAAGCAAAGGAATGCTAAGGGACTTCAAACACAATTTAAAGAATTTCAATATTTGCTTTATAAATATGTGTTTATAAATCTATAGAAAAGGCTAAGAAATAGTCTTATTCAAAGAAATTATATTTCTTCTTGATTTTATCACAATATAAAAACCAATATTCTAGTTTATACAAAACTTGGGGGGTTTTTTTATCACAAAAGTTTAATTAAACTGAATGCTTTAAAATTTTATGAGTCAAGAAAGTTTTTGTTATAAAAATGTAAAGCTAACATATATATATATATATATATATATATATATATATATATATATATATATATATGAAATCCCTACTTTTTAGAGGGATTTTAAATTGAAGTGAAATTCATGGATCATAAAACTAACCATTTTGAAGCATATAAGTCCGGGGCATTTAGTACATTCATGATGTGATACAACGGCAGCCTCTACCTAGTTCCAAACAAGATGGTATTTTCATCACCCCAAAAGCAGACCTCATACCCATTGAGCAGCCACTCCCTATTTCTCCCTATCCCCAGCCCCTGGAAACAACCAGTCTGCTTTCTCTATCTATGGATTTAATTGTTCTGGATATTTCTTGCATATGGAGTCATACAATATGTGTGTGACCTTTTGTGTCTGGCTTCTTTCACTTAACATGATGTTTTGAGGTTCATCCATGATGTAGCACTTATCCAGACTTCATTCATTTCTACAGCCAAATAATATTCTATTGTATATATATATATATCACATTTTGCTTATTCATTCTTCCATGATGGACATTTGGGTTGTTTCCACATTTTAGCTATTGTAAATATAGTGCTCTTTAAACATGTTATGTACAAGTATTTGTTTCAATACTTGTTTTTAGTCTTTTTGTGTATATAACCAGGATTGGAAGTGCTGGGTCATACGATAATTCTATGTTTAACTTTCTCAGGAACTATCAAGCTGTTTTCCACGGTGGCCGCACCATTTTATATCCCCCACCAATTAACTTTAAGACTTTGAACTAACAGTAAATTGAGGTATTAATACTTATCTTGCACACCTGAAAACACTAGTTTTACTATCCTTGCCATCATTTAGCAGGTTAAAATGGATGTATAAATTTACTACTTTAAGAATTTTTTTAGGGGTACCTGGTTGGCTCAGTCAGTAGAACATGCAACTCTTGATCTCAGGGTTGTAAGTTTGAGCCCCACGTTGAGTACAGAGATTATTTAAAAATAAAATCTTAAAAAAATTCATTTTAAAGATGTATTTGATTATAGAGAGATATATATGCAAGATGATGGATGTATTTTGTTTTTGTTTTTGTTTTTTTTTAAGATTCTTTATTTTAGAGAGAGAGTGCAAGCAGGGGGAGGAGCAGAAGAAGAGAATCTCAAGCAGACTCCCAAATTGAGAGCAGAGCCCAACGTGGGGTCTGATCTCACAACCCTGAGATCATGACCTGGTCGAAATCAAGAGTTGGATGCTTAACCAACTGAGCCACCCAAGCGCCCCTTTGTTCCATTCTAAATAAAATTGTCTGGTTTTGCCAGAACATGACAGAAGGTAATAGAAGGCACTTTGAGGATATGTCATAAATACAGAAAAAAAGAAAAGTAAACTTAAGAGCCTAGGCTTATAATGCCTGCATATAGTGAATTTGACATGAACAAAGGAATATCTTAAAATTTTTTGCAAAATTGGCTCAGTGATAATTGATTTATTTGTAGGTGGAAAAAGGCTTGTGCATCCTTTACTACAAATTGCTACATGGATGGTAATCAAAAAGAGTAAAATAAGAATTTGGCTCTCTCTCTGTTAAAATGGTAAATTGATCCTTTAGTAGATAGAATACTCCTAACAAAAACAAAGAGAGACAAGAAGAGTTAAAAGGCGTTCTGTGCCCAGATACCAGCCGTTCTCTTTCTTACTAAAATGCTCTGTAAACTGGTTGTGTTTGTCACACTTTTAAATCAATTTTAACAAAACATCTTTAGTTTTGAAATAGAGGACCAAATAATCATTTTTATGTATTGCTGTGTTTCCTTTAAAGATTACCTGAAACCATTTCTTGTCTCCAGCACATCTATGACTAATGCTCATATCATGTCTCCTTTAACTCTTTTTGATACTGCCTTTCCCAAATTCAGAACCCCAAATCAGAACTCCCAAAACTGTAAAGATTTCAATTATACTTACATTATCTTTGGAGTTTCCCAGACGTCCAGTGGGTGTCACAAAGATTCAATCTTTCACCTTTGTAAAGAAGAGAGAGTAGAAATAATCTGGCATTCTCTAGTTTTAATGTGCTCAACAATATGATGTCCACAATATGAATAACCAGCAAATCAGGGGCGCCTGAGTGGCTCAGTCGTTAAGCTTCTGCCTTCGGCTCAGGTCATGATCCCAGAATCCTGGGATCAAGCCCTGCATCGGGCCCCGCATCAGGCTCCCTGCTCGGCGGGAAGCCTGCTTCTCCCTCTCCCACTCCCCCTGCTTGTGTTCCCTGTCTCGCTGTGTTTCTCTCTGTCAAATAAATAAATAAATAATCTTTAAAAAAGAAAAAAAACCCAGCAAGTCAAAAAGCTAAATCTCTCTGTATTAATTATATATAAATAAAATGATACCAATATAAATGTTTCAGTAATTATGAAATTTTATGTCTGAAACATACTTATGTACATGTGCAAATATGGGCACAAAAACTGTCAATAAATAAAGAGAGACATCTTGATTTTTCTACATACATACTCTTTGCTAGGTAAATATTTCCTATATAAATACTTGTCAATTGATGACAATCAGAATATACTTTATGGGATAAATTAAAGACTCCAGAGATCTGACAATGTCCTTACTGTTTGCAATGTTTCCTTACCCTCAGGATAAGGATTAACTAAATCCTTATAAACTGATTGCCTCTTGCACCTCAGTAGAGGATTCTACTTTTTTGCATTCTGATGTTGTTGATTGTCATCATAAATTAACTGGAGCCTTAGAGTCACTCTCCACAAGCATTTTCCGCTTTTCCCTTTCACTCACCTAAAGGTCCCTGCTACAAGAGCAGATCAGAAATTGAGTCTTCTGAAAGAAATATCAAACAAGCTTCAGTAAAGCACTGAACCAGATCCTCAGGACAGTTGAAATGACGAGGACGAGACTCATGGGTACAGGCTTCCTTTTATAAGATGACCTCTTCACCACTCTCTGCGCGACTATCAAGAGACCAAATCAGGACTCCCAGAATGTTCCCTTCCAAAAGCAAAGGACTTCGTGGAAATAAACTGTTTAGTCTGAGAGCAACAAAACACACATTAATTCCCTAGAACTAAATGAAAAGAATGAACTGATTTCACTGTGACCAGGCTTCTATTTTAAATGCACATGTGAGGAAAGCTCTTTTCTTTATTCTTAATTCAGCACCGACCCTCCATTTAACAGGTTGCACTTGTTCAAACTGGTATGAGACCTTTTTCAGATGGTATCTTGTTCCCGCTGAACCATCCCGATTCGGATTCAGGGTGGGAGGGAGAAATGGTAATGAAAGAGCTTAATATAGTAAATTAATAAATCAGGGAAACTTAAGAATAATAATTCCATACAATTAATAAGATAAAGCCATGGCAACAATGGTTCAGTATTATTTCAAGTGCCTTTACTAAGTTCCTTTGCTCTCTGTAACCAGAGGTTCAGTAAGAACGTATTCTTTTCCCAACCGGGAAATAATTGGATAGATCAAGTCGAAAACCTATACCATCATCATGCCAGAAATCTCATCTAATTAAGGAAGATAAGCCCAAGGACTACGCCTTCACATATGGAACAAGGCTTTCAGTGTCTGCCCACAAACCTGTTCTACAGGCTGTTCCGTGGCTCATGGAACCCCTGTCTTTCAGGCAGGCCAGGAACATTGACAAACGAGGGGATGTTGGGGAAAGAAGAGACCCTGGTACACTGAAATGATGAATTTTATGTGTCACTTCTCTGGGTCGCAGGGTGCCCAGATACGGGGTCAACACTGTTTCTGGATATGTATGGGAGGGTGTTTCCAGATGAGATTACAGAGTAAAGGAGATTGCTCTCCCCCATGTGGGTGGTCCTCATCCAAACTGTTGAGGGCCTGGATAGAACAAAAAGACAGAGGAAGGGAAAAACTCCCCTTCTCTGCCTGACTTTTTGAGCTGGGATACCAGTCTTCTGCCCTCAGATTGGGAATTAACAGCATCAGAGCTCCTGATTTTTAGACGTTCGGATTCAGGCGCCATCTGCTTTCCTGGGTCCCCATCTTGCAGAGAGCAGATTATGGGACATTCCAGCCTCCATAATCATGTGAGCTAATTCCTTCCTTCCTTCCTTCCTTCCTTCCTTCCTTCCTTCCTTCCTTCCTTCCTTCCTCCCTCCCTCCCTCCCTCCCTCCCTCCCTCCCTCCCTCCCTCCCTTCCTTCCTCTCTCCCTCCCTCCCTTCCTTCCACCTATCTATCTATCATCTATCATCCATCTATCTATCTATCTATCTCCTATTTGTCCTGCTTCTCTGGAGAACCCTGACTAACACATACATCCAGAAGTTACAGGTATTGTGGGCAAAGCCCGATAAATGTGAATTTGATGGTTCTTGGTTCCTGATCTCAGTGACTAAACTGACAAGGAATATAAAGTATTTCTGAGGCAGGGGCACTTGGCTGGTGCAGTGGGTAGAGCATGCAACTCTTGATCTTGGGGTTGTAAGTTCAAGCCCCACATTAGGTGTACAGATTACTTAAAAATAAAACCTTTTAAAATAATACATCTGAGACATAAAATTTGTAATAACCCTGGGGCTTTACAATGCCTCCAGATAAAAGTAATTCTCAAACCTTAATATCATGCTGCTCTAGTTTTTCTTTTTTTAATGTAGAAGAGGGTCTTTGTGTATTAAACATTCATCACTCCTTATGAAAATAAAGCTCATCAAATCAAATAAAACATCATATTAATGGTACTGAATCAGAAAATCAGGAAGCATCATAGATGGTCGAATCCACACGTTAGGGGCAGGAACTTGAACAAAGGAGGGACTCTAGAAGCAAAACTGGTATTTTTCTCTGCTTCCATTCTCATTAAGGATATGACATACCACAGTCAGGAAACATAAAAAAAGAAAGAATTTGCACCCTGAGATAAACCAAAAATAATAGTGTCACTCTGTCTCTGTCTGGTCCCCAAGATAATACATACTTGAGCAATTCCTCCAAACCTGAACGCCCTAAACAGAATACAGCTTTATGCCTGACTTTCACAATGCCAATGCATGTGGATAAGACAATAGTGTGAAAAGGTTATCTTTTTCCACCGTGGAAAAAGAATATAAATTTGACCTGTGGTTTTCTTCCATTATTTGGTTCTCTACTTGGAGGGTCAGTCCTTCTGAAGTCTGACTCCTTTCACCTCTTTGCAATTTAACTTTTCCTCCTTTCTTTTTTTTCTAAATGCTTTTATCTGTTGGCTTATCAAAACTTGAAGACAATCACCACATTTCAATAACCAGGCACTCCCATAGGTGAACGTTCCTCTCTCATTCAGGGCATTTTTTTCATGAGGCCATGGGGCTCTAAGCATCAGGAGAAGGGGCTACCCTGGCCGCTGCCTCCTTCCTCCCTCCCAGAGGCGGCGAAGCCACAGGCTTGAGTGGTCAGTACAAAGGGACCACACCGGTCACCTCAGCTGAGGGCTAATTATCTTCTTGGGGCTGCTGGTCTGTAGGGGAAAGGCTACGGGAAAAAGAGATCTGTTTCTTTTACAGTTACCAAATGAAAGGGGACCCTGTGTGTGACCTGCTTGGGGACAGGGCATTCCTCAATGTGCAGCATCTGTAAACTTGGCCCTGTGCATCCTTCTCTCATGACATTTCCATAAGCTCCTGCCCCAGTTATGTTCAGGAAGCACAGCCCCCGGCCCCCTGGAACGTGCAAAAGCAGAAAAGGAAAAAAAAAAAAAACCCGCACTGCTATTCTTGGTCAGCTTAATGGTGAGAAGCTTCAGATTCTCTATAAAATGAGAGAGATTCAATTGTGTGAGGTCACCAGGTCACAATCTCCCCTAGAACACTGCTATTCGGAACAAAACATCCTTCTCAGAGGGGTCCTTAAAGTTTAATAACATCAGTCAGCAGCAACAAGACCCCGAGAGCACACAATCCAAAAATGAGCCTCTGTGTGTTGTCTCTTATGGAGGAGCTCCAGTTTACCTGTGTGCAATTTTAGATCATCAAAGGTGACATTGAACGCGGTCTCCTAAATCTCAATCACAGCCTTAACCACCCTGTGATTTAGCCAATGGCAGTCCTGTGACTCTTTGTGAACAAAAGGCCACCTTCCCAAGGCTGGAGGAAATGCTTACACCGCAATAAGAAGTGGAGAAGCACACAAAGTAAAACAAATTTGCAACATAAAGAGTGTTTGCTGAGTTGCTGTGGCACGACGCTGGATTGCGTTCCTTGCACCAGGCCACCCGATATTTTTATGCAGAACCTTTTAGTTTAGAGAATTTACATAAGGCATCTGTCCTCTTGACCCATAACAGCCATCTCAGTAAAAGCAAAGTGCCAAAATGGGAGAAGCACATCCTTCAAACTGCAGCCTACCCATGCCTCCAACAAGGATGAATCTCAAATAATGTTGAGTGAAAAAGGCAGACGCAATGAGTATCTATTGCTACAATTCTATTTATATGATGCTCAAGAACAGCAAAACGAATCTATGATGATAGAAATCAGGAAGTGGTTGCCCGAGTGACATTATTTACCTGGAGTACTGAGGTGAGAGAAATGGTATTTGTTGGGGTGCCTGGGTGGCTCAGTCGGTTAAGCATCTGCCTTCTGCTCAGGTCCTGATCCCAGGGTCCTGGGATGGAGTCCAGCTCTCTGCTCAGCGGGGAGCCTGCTTCTCCCTAGCCTGCAGCTCCCCCTACTTATGCTCTCTCTCTCTGTCAAATAAATAAATAAAATCTTTATATATTAAAAAAAGAGAAATGGTAGTTGTTTACATGGATATATGCATATGTAAAAATTCATCAAGTTTTACTGTATGTGACTTTACTGTATGTTATGATCTGAATGTGCCCCTCCCATTCACATGTTAAAGTCCTAACCCCCAGATATGATGCAATTAGGAGGTGGAGTCTCTGCAAGGTGATTAGAATAGGATGAAGCCCAAAGGGTGGAGCCCTCATGAATGGGATTAGTGCCCTTATAAAAGAGACCCCACAGAGCTCACTAGCCCTTCTACCAAGTAAGGATACAGAGAGAAGGCACTTGCTATGAACCCAGAAGAGGGCCTTCACCAGCACACAACCCTGCTGGTGCCTTGATCTTGGACTTCCCAGCCTCCAGAACTGTGAACCATACATTTCTGTGGTGTATAAGCCACCCAATCCATGGTATTTTGTGTAGCCTCAATGGACTAATATAATAATTATATGTAGGACTAAGACATTGTATATAATTTACACCTAAATTTTGGAAGTTTTAAAAAACCTATCCACACCCATGAGCTCCAAAGTTGCAGCTGAGAAGACCACTACTCTCTGCCCATAACGGCAAGTGTGAGGCACCATTCCCCACCCCCAGCCTCACTGAAGTGGCCCATTGTGGCCCAATGTCACTTACTCCCCCTCAGAGTAGAGCAGCTCTCCCACTGTTCATTTGGCCCATAGCCCCCCTCATAGAACAGGGGAGTCGAGCCAGGGTGCACACTTCTCTGTATGCCTACCCAGCCGGACAATATTTTTTTTTCCTCTTTGTGACCAGAACATGGCAGCATGATTGCCATTTAGATGATGAGCGTGGTCTGGCATCTCCTTGCAGCCTGGTCTCCCTCAGCGTTCCCATTTAGAAATAAATGCCTCAGCCTGATGCAGTCCCACCTGCGGACCACTCACTGTTTCTGACTCTGCAGCATCCCCTAGGGCAAACCCCACCCATTTTGTTGTCTGTTTTATTCAATTCATTTTCCTTTGTTCATCAGAATATCCATGTGCTAATGGGTGCCCCGCTCATGAGTCACTGAGCATGATGGGACCTGAAGTGTAACAGGAATGCAAAACCCCTGAGCCAAATCATGACCAGAATCAGACCTCGGCTCTCCCAACTCACCCCTGGCATGCTGAGAGCTAACTGCTTCGCCCCATCACTCCTGCCCCGGCAGGGCAGTGACTCATGCTCTCCAATTTGATCTGTGTTTTCAGTTATTGAGTTTCGGTCTGTATAAACATAACAATATGGGGATGCTATCAGTCCATTAGGCACTGGGATCGGGAGGCTTAAGTAGAAAAGAGGTAAATTTGAAGATGTCCTTTGCTGAGCTTAGAAGCAAAGCTATAATGGAGGATAAGCACTATTATTGATTTTCACTTTAGTGGGGTGACATTTTTTAAATGGGAGCAGAGGAATTTTTTCCATTGGTTTCCTTCTATTGGCAGGATCCTTTGCAATGTCTCTGAGATCTGAGGGAAATAATCACCTGTGTTTTATTTTTTCCTTATACTACAGACCATTAGCAAAGAAAAGCTCTCATTTGCACTCCCAGGAGACCACAGAGTATTGTTCTCTGAAGCCTCATGTGCACCTTCAGAGTGCTGGCAGGGGCGTGAGTTTCAAAATCATATTTCTCTATCCAAATAATTGTCCTTGTCTCTTCTCAGGGGTTTTCTCTCGTAAAGAGGCATTAAAATCCAAACATAAAGGAAATGCTACTGACTTTTAACTACTTAAATATGGCTTTCTGCATCCACTTTAATTCTATTCATAGGCTATACAGGGTCAAGCATACCATTCTTTATATCTGCAAACAGGACTGACATTGTTTTTTTTAATTTACAACATGATTGACATTTTTTTTAGTGCATCAATCCTTATGGCATCTTTGAAAGTGAGAGCAAAATATATTCCCATTTCATAGGTGAAAAAAACAAAAGTCAGGGTCATTTAAGCAAATTCATGTCTGAGAAAGCATTTTAGAATCCAGAGCTTGAATTTCCAATTCATGTCATCAGTTCTTAAGTTTTATCAAATGCTATGGTTTCATATCCATTTTTCCCCATCAGCCACCCCAAAACATTGTTGGGAATGTCACTCACCATGATTCCATGGGCATCAGAGGGGCAGTGATCCTACTGGAGGCCAGGGGTTCCTGGGTGTGGGCCCCAAGATTCCTGAAGATAAACACCCTGGAATGGTTCAGCTTGACCAGTTCTATGGTGATCAGCCCATTGGCACTCCAAAGACAGTGGTTCCCTTGAGTTCAGCAAAGCCCTCAAGGGTTCTGTGCCTTAGGTTCTCCCAGAAAGCCAATTCTTTCTGCATTTACCAGTGACCCAAGAAAATGTGAGGACTCATGACATTTACTGTCTCTGCTGTATATGGTTAAACATGGTAGACAAGGGGCATTCGCTTGGACACACATGAGTATTTACTTCAACTGGAGGATGGCTGCTGAGTTCCCCAAAACATTCTCTTATTGGGAAGTTCCAACAATGTTCCCAGGTGTGTCATTCTCAATGACAATAGTCTCAGTGATAGTAGTCTCAATGGCTTCAAGCATGAAATAGCCCGTCTGATAAAGGAGGAACTTAATCAACACTGCTTGGAGACAGCATTGTCTCGAACCCTCTTTCTCCATCAGAGAAGGGCCCACACACTGAGATTCTGTGCAGAGAGAGACCGAAATTCTATCAGCTAGAAAGTAGGCCAGAGAACTGGTCTGATTCCCAAATCCTTTTTTAACTCGTCAGTTGGTTCCAAGACATTACCTACCGTTATTCCAATCACTAATCGGAGTGCTTTCTTCTCTACAACAAATGAACTAAAACTCCTGAGGTGGTTTCATTTCCTTTAAAGTCTGCTCATAACTAAAAAGTACCAGCCCTGAAGCTTATTAAAATCAGAGTGTGGGCTGTTTATAACCTGGGGCTAAGTCAGTTCACTGTAAGACAACTCAATTTGCATTTTCTCCCAGCCTCACCGGATTCCCCTCACCTCCTCTCCACTCCTTAACCAGAAGACTTACATTACCGCACGCTCACTAGACGCAGGAGGCGGGGCAGGGTTTTCATCCCTAGCCTGGTGAATCGAGAATCATCCCACTGCACGTTCTCCCCAGTCTTCACAAAACCTGGCTCCTTTCACTGCCTTGAGGCCGTTTCTTAAATACAAACAATTCTCTACTGGTGAAAAGTTCATTTTTAAAATTAATTAATTAATTAAAGATTTTATTTATTCATCTGAGAGAGAGAGATAGCATGAGTGGGGAGGAGAGGGAGAAGCAGGTTCCCCATGAGCAGGGAGCCTGACACAGGGCTCGATCCCAGGACCCTGAGTCGAAGGCAGACACTTAACCCAAGCACCCCTGAAAAGTTCATTTTATTTTATTTTATTTTTTTTTAAGATTTTATTTATTTATTAGAGAGAGAGCACATGAGAGGGGGGAGGGTCAGAGGGAGAAGCAGACCCCCAGCTGAGCAGGGAGCCCCGATGCGGGACTCGATCCAGGGACTCCAGGATCATGACCTGAGCCAAAGGCAGTCGCTTAACCAACTGAGCCACCCAGGCGCCCTGAAAAGTTCATTTTAAAGCAACTGTTAGAAATACAGAATGGGGGTTGGCACCTGGGTGGCTCAGCTGTTAAGCGTCTGCGTTTGGCTCAGGTTGTGATCCCAGGGTCCTGGGATCGAGCCCCACATCGGACTCCTTGCTCAGTGGGAAGCCTGCTTCTCCCTCTCCCTCTTCCCCTGCTTGTGTTCCCTCTCTGTGTCTCTCTCTGTCAAATTAATTAATTAATTAATTAATTAATTAATTAAAAAAGAAATGCAGAATGCATCCCCAGTGTCCCCCTCCAAAACAATAATAGCCCCAAGTACAGTAGAGACTGTAAATGTTTAGAGGAATGAAAAGCAGGCCATTTGGGGCAGTTGACAACAGGGGAGACATACTGGTTAGGAATAACCTGCCTACACGTTCAACTGCTTGACTGGTCTAAACTATCCTCACTCATACTGTCTAGAAATATTCACTCTAGACTGTTGACATATTGTAAGGAAATGGGGACCTTGCCCATATCCACCTGGGCCACACAGGTGAGACTCCACCCACAGTTCACCTGAGTCTTGGCCAAATGCCTGTGGTCCCCTCAGGAGACCTGTGGGGGGTGCTCTATGGCCCACTCCCTACCTCCCCTGGGAGGTTGTTATGAGGCATTTTCTCATCGCCTCCCACCTCCTGAAGAGGTGTGAGGCTTCCTTCCTCAGCCCTCAGACTCAAGCTGCAGACCATAACCCTGCTCAGCTGCTATCTCAGGCTGGCCCCTCAGCTACCAGGTGTCTCACTGTGGACATTTTGTTTTGGTACCATCCTCTTTTGCAAGTGGGATTAGGTCCATGGGGAGATGGCACTCTGGTTATTTTCCCTCCACTGTCTATGCAAGTAATAAGCTGTCTACATCTAGGAGTATCTCATTGTATCTCTACCAGTCCAATCAGGCTGTGGCCTTGACCTTGCCTTGTCTTCTGTGTGCTTGTCACATATTAATTTTTTAAGATTCATTTGGGTAAGAAGGAATTCCTTTGAAAATAAAAAAAAAAAAAAAAAACCCTGGGACCACTGTTACTAACTTTTGCGGGGGGTGGGGAAGGGAAGTAGTGCATAGACCCTTCTTGAGAATATGTTAAAAGATATGGACACTTTCCCTCAGAAAAATATACCTGCACAAACTTTTCTATACATTCTCTGGAAGTGAATATCCTGCATGGACCTCACGCAAAAACCATTGTTCTAGGGGGATTAAGGTCCTATCAATCAGTCACATTGTGAAATGAAACAATATTCTCAGACTGGTTTCCTCATATTTATTAAGGGTCCCCCACATGCAGGCACAATGCTAAGCACTCGGGTTGCTATCAAGGGCAAAGACTGTTTTCATGGAACATGTAACTAGTCAGTCTAATGTGGAAGACATAAATATCAAATGCAACCGCAGGGGCACCTGGCTGGCTCAGTTGGAAGAGCATTCGACTCTTGATCTGGGATTCAAGCCCCATGTTGGGTGTAGAATTTTAGTAAAAAATAAATAAACAGGGGTACCTGAGTGGCTCAGTTGGTTAAGTGTCTGACTCTTGATTTTAGCTCAGGTCTTGGTCTCAGGGTCATGAATTCAGGCCCTGCACTGGGCTCTATGGTGGACATGGAGCCTACTTAAAAGAAAGAGAGAAAGAAAGAGAAAGAAAGAAAGGAAAGAAAGAAAGAAAGAAAGAAAGAAAGAAAGAAAGAAAGAAAGAAAGAAAGAAAGAAAGAAAGAAAGAAAGAAAGAGAAAGAAAGAAAGAAAGAAGGAAGGAAGGAAGGAAGGAAGGAAGGAAGGAAGGAAGGAAAGAAGGAAGGAAGGAAGGAAGGAAAGAAGGAAGGAAGGAAGGAAGGAAGGAAGGAAGGAAGGAAAAGAAAGAAAGAAAGAAAGAAAGAAAGAAAGAAAGAAAGAAAGAAAGAAAGAAAAAGAAAGAAAGAAAGAAAGGAGGGAGGGAGGGAGAAAGAAGGAAGGAAGGAAGGAAGGAAGGAAGGAAAGAAAAGAAAGAAAGAAAGAGGCAGGGAGGGAGGAAAGGAGGGAGGGAGGAAGGAAGGAAAGAAATAAACTTTAAAAAATAAAAGATAAAATAAGTAAAATACAACTGCAGTAAGTAAAAAATAAAGGCATCATGGTGCTATGATGACTTGCTATAGGAGGGTTTGACCCAGCCAAAGCAATCAGAGACACATCCTTTGAGAAAATGAGGTTTTAGGTGAGAGATCAAAAATGGCAAAATCAAACTGGGCGGCATATGCCAAGGCCTCGTAGCACATGGCAGCAGGAAGTCTGAGGACTGAAGGAAGCCAGTGTGGCTGGGATGCAGAATAAGGACAGCATGGGTGTGATGAGGCAGCAGAAGTGAATGAGGGACAGACCACTCAGGTCTTCATAACCTCAATAAAGAGCTTTGACCATGCCTTAAGAAAAATGAGAAGACATTAAATTAGGGGCAGTGGAGTGGGGTTGTGGGAGGGATGTGTGTGACATGATTAGACTTGTGTTTCAAACTGACTGCAGTGTGGAGAAAGGACTAGAATGGAGGAGACATGGGATGTCCACTGAGAGCAGTCGGATAGGAGACAGGTGCATAATCTTGGGATTTGGAGGGCAAGGACAGATTTAAGAGCTATTTAGGAGATAAAATTGGCAGGACTTAGCAGAGACATGCTGGGTAGGTCTGAGCACCTTGGGTGGAGAGGGAAAATTAGTAACTGGAGCATGGAACACTCCAAGCTCTGGTCCCAGGAGAGGCGCCAGAGTAGAATAAGAGTCCAGGAAGAAATGAATTCCTTTCCTGTTTTTAGAGCAAGATTGGCCTTGGAAAGATTTCATAATGACTGAATTTTGCCTTTGCTTCTGTTCTACACTGCCCAGCCACTCTTCATTCAGGTGGTACCCGCTCTCATTTCTCATGGGCTCTAGACTCTAGAATTAGAAAGAAACAGATGGCCCAACCTAACACCTTTCTTTTCAGCTGAGGTTCAGAGGTGAAAATACTGCCCAAGATTTTTGATGTTCTTGTTTGGAATAAACAATAAATTTATTCCCCCCAAATGTGTCCTATTGAACACCAGTACCATGAGAGGATCTCCAAATGTTTGGTAAAATAAACTTGCATACTATAGTATCCCCTTTTGTATATTCAAAATGCTCATTAGCATATTAAACACTCAGAGATGTCCTGCAGCAAAGAAACCTCTAAATCTATGTTACCTGAAGTGAACTTTCTTACCTAACACTTGCTAAGATGCACGCCTCAGGAAACCCATCTTCAGATCGATACTATTATTTCTATCTTTTAACTATATTATTTCTACATTCTAACTATGTGATGGCCTGAGAAACTTCTCCAGGCCTTTTTGCCATTCTTTCTTGATTCTTGGTCTCCAGGCTTCTCAAGCTTCCCTATGGCTGCTACTTTAGTGTCCTACCCAAAGCTGTCTCTTCCTTCAAACTGCTCCATGGAGCCCAGTCACCCAACTGCTCTTCGGTTGCTTTCAAATCAGAAGTCCATTTCCTCAGTACAACCAATACCAGCTATAACAGAAGGAAAGCAATTTGCATAAACTAATTCACACTTACATATTAATGCCTAATAGCTTACAACATCCTCCCCACAGAAGATACACCTTATCCCAAACAGTCTCTCATCATGGTGATCATCAGTGAACCAACACATTTAGGGCACACCAGGGGAAGAAATTTTAGGGGAAACCACATAAACAGACCAGCCCTGGTGCTTAATTTCCTCTAAATGATTTCTCTGCTCCAAAAATCTCTACTTCATCTGATCTTAAATCATATGGTCTATAAAATTCCAAGTTTTCCCATTATTTAGTCCCTCATTACCCCGGGAATGCCAATCTGTGTGAGCAGCCCAGAAAAAAAATGTTCCTATTCCTCAAGTCTCATTGTCTCGTGATGAGGAAGGCCACAGGGAACAGGGCCCGTGGTGTGAGATTGCTTAGGAAGCAGGTATTTGTAAACACATCTTTTTGTGACATGCAAACTTCTATGACATCCTTAAAACACTATGGAAAGATAAAAATATTTATGAAGTAGTTACATAATAATACAAAGGGTAATATCATCTTGTCCAGAGTCTCTTTTTATCTGGAATGAGGCTTCACCTTTTACTAGTGTTTGGCTGTGTGTATCAGCTTGCATTGATCACCTCCCTCTCTTGGTTCCTTAACACATCCCTGCATCTTTTCACTTTGTTCAGTTTTTTGGTTTTTTTTTTTTTTTTTTTTTTTTTTTTTTTTTTTTTTTTTTCATTCCTCAAGCCTGTCATGACCACTACACAGCTTAATCAGCTTATGTAGGTTTCTTGGGGCTTCCTTTTGGTCCAGCTGAGTTAGAACACCTACAGGGTGTTTGCAGAGCTCACACTCTACCCTCTGCTACAAAGGACTCTTTGGACATTCTCTTGAAATTGGCTGGGGTGGGGGTCAGGGGCTTGGGGGTGTCAGGACAGAGGCCCATCACCTTCAGAAGCACCTGCAGGGTCCATCTCTCATGGTAAACTAATGGCCTCTCTTCTGGGAAATGACTTTCTCCAAATTCTTTCTGTGAGGAACTCTTGACCACCAAGAAGATTGTCTGGGACCCCTACTGTTTGTAGTAAGAACACTGCATTGTTCTTGCCCCTGTATTGCCCCTGTATTGTTGGATAATATTCCTTAGTCTTTTGCTCTTCACAGCTACTTTTGTTCCTATAAGCTTTTCTGACTTTTCAACCAATTCTTCCACTCCAGTCTTTGATGCTCTAGCCATAGTACCAGTTGCCTCCAAAATTTCCCTCAGGGGCTGCAACCAACCCCCACTCTGTCTCCCTGCTGTTTCTCTGTGTCTGCCTGTCTCTCTCTCTCTCTCTCTCAAACACACATAGATAGACACACATGACCAAGGCTCAGACCCCACTTTAGGAAACACTCCTAGAAATACTGCTTAGTATCTGGTAAACTTTAAGCAGAACAACAAAATCTAAAGCCTGATAGTGTTCCTGGAAACAAAAGATCCTATTATTGGCAACAGTTTGAAATCTTCAAGTGCTCACATTTTTTAGGCCGCTTTGCCAAACAGCTAAAAATGATACAAGTCTGCATTATTTCAAGTCAGATTTTCAAAATTCTTTATGAGAGGGGTTGCCTCTGGCCCATGTCCAAATGGATGGGAAAATGCCAGCAAAATGTAGTGAAAAATATCTGTATAGCTTAGATATTGAAGGGGAGACCAGGTTAATGAATTCCAGGTATAAATCATCCATACTAGCAATTTTATTGCTTTTCCCCCTGAACAACACTGCCTTAAGCTTTTCTGGCATTGGCCTAAACAAAACATAAGAGCATCATTAGCAGGTTAGAGATGCAATGAGAAGAGCTGGAGTTTTTCTGTGAGGTGAGTGGTGCTGGCATTTGGTGCAGTATTAATATGTATAATTACAAAATGCAGCCTGAGGGGAAAGGACCAGTCCCAAAATAAATTATCATTCTAAAAACGAAAGCTTCAAAGGCCTTCTAAGTTCTGATTCTTTGCTCTCATCCTATCCTCTCCAGAAATATAATAGTGTATCTTTTAGCTTTCCACTCACAATTGGTTCAAGCCTGAAGACGTGACTTCTGTTTCCACTTGGTTGACCTTGTTGGAAATTATGCATACAGAGACAGCCATGGGAGTAAGAAACAAGGGATTCCATGGCCCCTTTTGAGAGAGGACAGTTGGTTTGGAAGCCTGGCAGGGAGGGCCTGAGGAAGGATGGATATGAGTGAGAGAGGTTTGGTCCCTCCAATGCCTGGCATGACCCCCATTCCCACCAGATTAGAGGGGGAGCATATACTGGGCGGGACTGAGAAATAAAGTACCCCAGCTTCCCTCTAGGTCTTCATCATCCTACATTCCTGGCATCAAAGGCCATAAGCAATTTTCCCATCCTTATTCAAAACTGATTCTCTTGCTCATTCATTCATACAACCACAGGGCCTAGGCAACAGGAGGAATTATAGATAACAAAGCCCTAAAATAAGAAGGGAAGCAGTATAAAAGTAATTCTTTTTGTTTTGTTTTGTTTTTTTAGATTTTTTTTATTTGAGAGAGTGAGAGCACACAAGCAGGAGGAGGGGCAGAAGGAGAAGCAGACTCCCTGCTGAGCAGGAAGCCGGATGTGGGGTTCAATCCCAGGACCCTGAGATCATGACCTGAGCTGTAGGCAGACGCTTAACTGACTGAGCCACCCAGGTGCCCTAAAGGTAATTCTTAAACTCTTGACCTTCTGGATCTTAGTAATCCAAGTTACTTAAAGGAAATTTCCAGGGCCCTCCATTTGATGCATAGGTATGGGATATTATAGGTAACCTGCCTAAGAACTATCTTAGATTGGTCTTGTGAATAGTGATATTTCCTTATTATAAAGGTAGGGAGCACCTGCATGGCTCAGTTGATTAAGTGTCCAACTCCTACCATACCTGAATAAACCTGGTCACATTATCTTGGACCAGGTAAGTCATGGGGGAGCTGGCAAGGCCTCTGTTTCCAGTGGCCTCTTTGTGGCTATAGACTTGCCTGTCTACCAGGGCCTGTCCTTAGTGCATCTCTAGCAGCCTGCCTGTTTTGTTTCCAAGCCTTTGAAAAGTTCTATGTCTGAACTTGAAACTTGAAATTCCTGAGAATCAGAATATGGCAGAGTTGGAAAGATCAACAATTACCTGGTCCAATTCCTACCTTTTATTAAAGATTTATTTATTTATTTTAGAGAGAGAGCACAAGCAAGGGGAGGGGCGGAGTGAGAGGGAGAGAGAATCTCAAGCAGATTCCCTGCTGAGCACAGAGCCTGACGCGGGGCTGGATCTCATGACCCTGAGATCATGACCTGAGCAGAAATCAAGAGTTGGGTGCTTAACTGACTGAGCCACCCAGGCACCCCTGCATTCAACTTTTTATCCATGATTAATGTCATGGGTACATTTTCTCAACCAGTTCTTTAAATAATGCCCTAGGAACCTGGAAGAGGAGCTGAGCTTCCCCAAAGTCATTCTTTTTTTTTTTTTTTTTAAGATTTTATTTATTTATTTGACAGAGAGAGAGACAGCAAGAGAGGGAACACAAGCAGGGGGAGTGGGAGAGGGAGAAGCAGACTCCCTGCAGAGCAGGGAGCCCAATGCGGGGCTCGATCCCAGGACCCTGGGATCATGACCTGAGCCGAAGGCAGACGCTTAATGACTGAGCCACCCAGGCGCCCCTCCCCAAAGTCATTCTTGAGCACCATCCCCACTGCACCTCTTGGCTATATATCAGGTCATTAGCCTTCCAAAAATCTCTACAAAATTATCCACCCAAAACTTTTATCACTCAGTCTGACTCCTAAAGTCTTCTGAAATGGTGTTAATAAAACATCTTAAAATAATGGCTTACTTCTCCTCTTTAGCCAATGCTATTTTGAAAGTTTTAAAGAGTATTTACAAATATCCATCCAGGGTGCCTGGGTGGCTCAGTCAGTTGAGTGTCCGCCTCTTGATCTCAGTTCAGGTCTTGGGCTCAAGGTCAGGAATTCAAGCCCCATGTTGGGCTCCACGCCCAGCTTGGAGTCTACTTAAAAACAAAACAAAACAAATATCCATTCCAGTGTAAGCAAAAGCACGTTGATTTTACCTGTGCAGTGTTGTTAGTTTACTCATTGGGATCAATCTAATTTCTAAAGATTCCATGGGCCTGCCCAGAGGCACTGAATGTAACTGACACTTGCACAAATAGCAGAAAAAAAAACTATGACCATGTTTAGTTTGGTGTTGTCTGGACTTCAAAGTCACGCAGAGTTTTGCCATCATCCCCACAAGTAATTTTCCCAAGCACAGACCAAGGAACTTCCCACAAAAGATTGAACTTCAAATGGAAAAATAAATATTGAAAATAAGAAGGGAAAAAATACAGTTCCCATCCCCAAAGAGGATTTATAAAAATCAATGCCAAATATTCAATGAACACCCAGCAAACCAAAATGTTAGGAAAAGATATAGACAAGTGTATAAGTCTTACTGAAAGATGAGGGATCCTGATAAGACCTCTTTGCACAACTACTTTGCCAATATTTCTTGTGATTTTATTAGTCTGCATTTAAAACATGTGAAAATTAGGAGTGAGATGTAGGCATAAATATTTTTGCTCAAACGTCTGGTTCTTTGGTGCATGGTTGTGACCTGACAGATCAGAACGGGCAGTACCAAAGCAAGCTGAATTCCCAGAGAGACGCCTAACAGCTGACAAAGCTCCAAGGTTATCTTGGTTGACCAGTAGTTCCCAACAGTTGCTAACTGGATCACCTAACACTGATAACACCTTTTGTTCCTAGGAAGTAGGGGTTCCCATAGGTACCTGGTAACAACAAATGATCAGCAATGGGGTATACAGGGTGCCTGGCTGGCTCAGTCAGTAGAGCATGCAACTCTTGGTTTAGGGGTTGTGAGTTTGAGCCCCACTTTGGGTGTAGAGATTACTTAAAAATAAAATCTAAAAAAAGAAAGGAGGAAGGAAGGAAGGAAAGGAAAGGAAGGGAAGGAAGGGTAGGAAGGGAAGGAAGGAAGGAAGCAAGGAAGGAAGGAAGAGAAATGGGTTATGCAGTCTTGAAACTAGATAATGCTTTTGAAGTTAGAAAAAGAGGTTGTACTAACAAAGTGAGGAGCTCAAACTGGATTATTTGCAAGTACAGATGTATTGCTTTTCTGATTATAGTTAAGCTGCCCATCACCCGGTGCCCCACCTTTGTGACTTGGTTAAACAGGGACATTGTGGTTGCATGTTATTATAAATGGATACCATGTGGTATGGGGAAGAGAATACAGAAATGACTACTCACAAATTCCCTGAGGGTAAACTATTCTTTAGTCAAAATGGCTCTAGTCCAAATTGGATCATTGATCAACTCAATTCATCTACGTGTAGAAACCCAGCTATTTGCCTGTGGGCAAAGCTGAAGTTAGAATCCTAATCACTTTTATGTACTTATAATATTCTACAATTCAATCTGCTGAAAGTCAGTTTTTTGCTAGATTGCCCTGACTGTATTTTGCCTTTTCTCCTCTGTGGTACCTAGACTTCAAACAAACTTGACAGTGATGTGCAATAGTGATAATCCCCAGTGTGCTTCTTCCTAAAGCACAGCATGCGAGTGGACTGTGGGTCCTGTGAGCACCCAGAAACCTTGCAAAAACGCCCAGTATCAAAGTGGAGAGATCTCCAAAAATATTAGTCTGAGATATTAATGGAAAATTCACTCCCAGGGAAGAAATGATGTCAATCCCTTTCCTAAATACTAGTGTAGATGAAGGAATAGGGTAAGTGGGGATGAAGTAGTGGACACTGTCTCTAGATGCCTGAAAGACAAAGGGGGAGGTCCCAGGGAGGGTTGTAGGATATTAGAAAGGAGTGAGTGAAGGGCAGCCCAGATTGCATGTTGCTTCACAATTTTGCCAAGGGCAAAATGGAATCTGAATGCAGCAGCCTCCAGAGGACATGGCAATCTGTAACCTATGTTCAAGGCTCTTCTGTTTTCTCCTGGTTGGATGGATGACATCATTGACAAGTCATCTTCAATTACGTCAGGAGTTTCAGCGACATGGAGAGATATCAGCAGAATGTAGAAAAGACTAAGAGGTAATGCTCCTTGGGATCCAGTCTCAGTTCTATCACTGACTCATAGGGAGACTTTATTATTCCCATTGTTATTAGGGCTATTTTTATTGAAGACTGATACAATACTTAAGATTCGGAGGTCAACCCAGGACCTCTCCTTGCTTAATATCTAAATTAAATGTAAAACTTTCTTTGGGATACCATTAAAGTGAAAGGCAGATGTGGTTACAAAATCTAAGAGAAGTGGAGTTGGAAACGTTGATACATTTCCCTCTTTTGAAAAAATTTATTTAAATATATGGAGATGAAATTCATGTCACATAAAATTAACCATTTAAAGTGAACAATTCACTGAGATTTCATTCATAATGCTGTCCAACCATCACTTGTGTCTTGTTCCAACACATTTCCAAGCCCCCAAAGTCAAACCCCTCACCCAGTTAGCATTCTCCTCCAGTTCCCGGCAACCACCAATCTTTTTCTGTCTCCACGGACTTATCTATTCCAGACATTCTGCATAAATGGAATTATAAAATACTTTATTGTCTGGCTGCTTTCACCTAGTGTGAGGTTTTTGAGGTTCACCCATATTGTAGCAGACATCAGTATTCCATTCCACTTTATGGCTGAGTAATATTCCATTGTATGTAGAGATCACATTTTGTTTATCCATTCATCTGATGGTGGACATTTGGGCTGCTTCCACCTTTGGGCTACTGTGCTCCTCCCCTTTTTAAGTTCTAGTCCTCACTCCCAACCCTCCCAGCCTCACTCCACATTCTTTCCTTTCCTTTCTTGATTATGTATCCTTCCCTTTGGAAGACACACATTATTGCAAGCTTATCTCCAGGGGCTTTCTGGAGAGCTAAGAGCAGAAGAGAGGGGCTGAAAATAAGGAAGGAGAGAAGCTTGGGAAAGAAGAACAGAGAAGGGATGGATAAAAAAACAATTAACAGACATACCCAGGTGGAACAGGAAGAACAGGAAACAGATTGAGAAAAGAGATTTTTTCATAAGTGGTCTGTCTCTGTCTAGAGGGCTCAGCAGAAGTTTCCTCAAAGAGATTTAGAAGTCTGGTTGAAAGTTCACTTACGCTTTTTCTCCTGCTGTCCTCAAGAGAATGGTATCCAAAAGTCTGGTGTTTTAAACAGGATTATCAGGAGGGTTCCCACCTCCCCAGTTCCCACCCCTGCCAAGGTTTCTCTAAGTATTATTTAGTCTAGATATGTTCATAAAAGAATATCTGTTTACATCCATTTAAATCCTAAGACAGTCTTTTGAAAAGAGAACAGAACATCAGAAAAGGATTTCAGTAATAACTAATTGAAGGAAATACTGGTTTCTATTTTCCTTGAGGATTCCCTGTTAAAGGAACCGTTCAGTTAGTGTTAGACTAATGACTAGGTATTCTTGCACTGAGATGATGCCTCTAATTCATCTTTAAAAAAAAAAGAAAAAGAGGGAGAAACAACTTTAGAGTAAGCCAAACCAAAGAATCAGCTGTGAATCCATCCATCTGTGAATGTGACCTGCATGTTTTCTTTTTAAATTGAAAGAGATGAGAAGTTAAAAAGTGGGGAAGAAGTACATGTTTTTCTTCATTTTTGCTAACATGTGTATTACTGAATTTAGTCCTATTTCTCCAAATTGTTTAAAATATTTGTAGAAATACTGTTTTGGTGGTATAATCATGCCCTACATGAGTAAGCAACTCAGTCTGTCAGCCTGTCTGGAAAAGAAGATTTTAAGTATAACACTTTCTGAAGCCTGTCATTCTTTCCTCTTATCAAACAACAACTCCTCCTCCTCCCCTCCCTCTCCTCCTCTTCCTCCCCCCCCCCCATAAGTGCTTTGAAAGAAAGCAGTGGGTGAAGACGGTTACCACGCAGAGGAGGGCACCAGAAATTGTTGAGTTTAAATAAGAACATCCATTTGGTGGAGCAAAATCCAAAATACAAGTCAGAAATAAAACCAGACAGAAGAATCAGTAGTTAATTACAATTTAATACCCTAGAACACGATTCCAGTCCTGGACAGTGTTTTTCTTCTCTATTGTCAGACAGCGCGTGTGTGTACAATTTCCATATAATTTAAAAATTACCTCTGGCTCATGTCCAAAGGAGAAACCCAAATTCTCTCCTGCTAATCAGAAAACAGATACAACAGCAATCTTTGAGACTAAAAATGATACAGTAGCAACCTTTTCTTTAAAAAGATATAGTAACAATCTTTGCTTAAAAAGATATAGTAACAATCTTTGCTTAAAAGACACAGTAGCAATTTTGGGTGCTAAAAAGATACAGTGTTAGGGGTTTCTGGCTAGCTCAACTGGTAGAACATGAGACTCTTGATCTCAGGGTTGTTAAGTTCAAGCCCCACTTTGGTTGTAGAGATTACTTAAAAATAAAATCTTAAAAGAATTTAAAAAGAAAAATAAAATAAAAAGATACAGTAGCAATCTCTGATGCTTTCACTGGTAACTCTATAACTCAACAACCTGACATCAAAACCCTTCAACTCTTCTCTCAACATCCAGTGGAAAGGAAGCAAGTGATGGAAGGACTCCATTTGGACAGTATTATGTTTTTTCATGGGACAGAACATGGGTCACAGCAGAATCTATTGGTTCTTAAGCTTAAAATCAACATTTAAATTCCACGGAGATGAAATATGAGGTCGTTAAAAAAAGACATCTAAACCATAGCTAAAATGGCTGATGGCCAACAAGACCTGAAATAGTAACTTTCAAAGTGTGGTCCCCAGACCAGCCACACCAGCAACAGAGAATCTGTTAAAAATGCAAATTCTTATAAATAAGTCATGGAAATATAATGTACAGTATGGTGGCTATGGTTAATAATACTCTATTGCATATTTGGAAGTTTCTAAGATAGTAGATCTTAAAAGTTCTCATCATGGGGCACCTGCGTGGCTCAGTGGGTTAAGTGGCTGCCTTCGGCTCAGGTCATGATCCCAAGGTCCTGGGATAGAGCCCCGCATCACTGGGTTCCCTGCTCAGTGGGAAGCCTCCTTCTCTCTCTCCCTCTGCCCCTACCGAACCCCCCCCCCCCACTCGTGTTCTCTTTCTTGCTCTGCTTCTTTCTCTAATAAATAAAATCTTTAAAAAAAGTTCTCATCACGAGAAAAAAAAATTTTTAACTAGGTAAGGTGAGGGATGTTAACTAGACTTACTGTGGCAATCATGTCACATTGTATACAAATATGGATTCATTATGTTGTGCTCCTGACACTAATACAATGTTATATGTCAATTATACCTCAATTTTAAAAATTTAGAAGTAAAAAAAAAAAAAAAAAGGCAAATTCTCAGCCTCCATCCCAACTGACTGAATCAGAAATTCTAGAGGTGGGGGGGTCCAGTCAAAACTATGTTGTAAGAAGCCTTTCAGGTGATTCTGGCTCATGCTAAATTAGTTTGAGAACTACTTGTATAAAAATGAGTGGATTGCTCTTGATTTGATACCTGGGCTCTTAAAGCAATGATTTGTGCACTTATTCAGCTGAAGGATGCTCTTTTCATCAGGAGTATTTGAACATTAAAAGTGGGCCTATAGAATCTACCAAAATAATCAGTTGTGTTGACTTTTTGTTATCCCAGACCAAGAATGTTTTCATAAGGATTTTTGGCAGCACAAAAGTAATCTACACGTTGTGAGAAGGAAAGAAGCCAAACGATTTAATGGGGCTAGAAAGGGCTTTTCTGCTGGGACACCTCCCACTGGAGGTGTGACCTGCGGCATTTACATATTATTGATGACCATTTTGTCTCTAGCCCAGAAGTTGTGGGAAAAGAGAAAGTTCAGAGGGAAATACCCAGGGCCAGAGACAGGGGCTTATTGTTCCTAGTGGGGAAGTTTCTATAGCAGTACTTCAGTTTGCTTTTTGTTTGATGTACTGATTTTTTTAAAGACATTTATTTATTTATTTGAGAGAGCGAGCATGAGCGGGCGGGCAGGGGCAGAAGGAGAGGGGAGAGAGAGTTTTAAACAGACTGCACTGAGTGCAGAGCCCAATGCGGGGCTCAATCTGGCAACCCCAAGATCATGACTGACCTGAGCTGAAACCCAGAGTCAGATGCTCAACAAATATGCCACCCAGGCACTCCTTGATGTATTGATTTTTAAATATATTTTTATAAGTCACATTTTGAAGGAATTTAGGAAAATATTAAAAATAAAACAAAGCAAGTAACTTTTTTATAATCTCACTACCCAGATATAACAACTGATCAAATACAAGTTTCTTTATAGTCTTCTTCCTATGTGCTTTTAGATTTAGAACACTTTTTAAAAATTCACAACTTTCCATCTTTATTGAGATATCATTGACATATGACATTGTGCAGGTTTAAGGTATGCAATGGGATAATTTAATACACATGCATATTGTGAAATTATTACAATAGGTTAGCTAACACATTCATCACCTTGCATAGTTAGCTGTGTGTGTGTGTGTGTATGAGAAGAACTTCCCTAGAAGTGAATCATGGGCTGTGCTCATCTTCAACTCTAATTATTCCCAAATTGCTCTCAAAGGTACTTGTAACAATTTACGTTCCTACCACAAACACAGGAGTGTTCCTATTGTTTCACACCTTCACCACAGTACTTGGTGTGGTCAGACTTCTTAGATTTTGCCTTTCTGATATGTGTGATGTCACATGTTGCTTCCATTTTCATTTTCCTGGTAGCAGGTTGGGTAAAGCATCTTTTCTTTTTAAAGGATTTATTTCTTTATTTTAGAGAGCGAGAGTTCATGCGTGAGCAGGAGGGGCACAGGGAGGAGAGGGAATCTAAAGCAGACTTCATGCTGAGCACAGCCCGACGCGGGACTCCATCTCACGACCCTGAGATCATGACCTGAGCAGAAACCAAGAGTCAGACACTTAACTGACTGAGCCACCCAGGCGCCCCTACACTGTTAGTTTTTGTTTGATAAACCAACCTTATGTAGTTTAAACCCTTGTGGAAGAAAACCTAGTTGGTTATGGTGTGTTATTTTACATTTTGCTAATTTGGTTTTTTAATAATTTATTTATGATGTTTGTATTTATGTTTATGAGTGAAATTGGTCTGTAACTTTTCTTTCTCATTATATCTTTGTAAAATTTTGATATTGAGGTTACATTTGCCTCATAAAATACACTGGAGATTTTTCCCATTTTTTTTCTCTAAAAGAGCTTAAGATCATTTATTTTTTCCTTAGTTGTTGGTAGAACTCTTAAGTAAGTCCAACTGAGCCCGTTAAGATTTTAAATTACTGATTTAATTTCCTTAATATTCAGACATATTCAAGTTTTCTGTATCATCTTGCCAGTTTGGGTAAGTTGTATATTTTTAGGAATTTGTCTACTTCATCTAGATTTTCAAACTTAATATATATATATATAATTGCTCATAGTATTCTTTCATTTAGATATTTATCATTTACTTATTAGATATGTAATGATGTCCTTTTTTTCATTCCTAAGATTGGTTATGTGTGTCGTTTATTTTTTTTAATGGATTCATATTACCAGGGTATTTCAATACTATGAGTCTTTTTAAAGAACCAACTCTTGGCTTTACTGATCCCCTTTTTTTAAGATTTATTTATTTGAGATAGAATAGGGGGAGGGGGAGAGGGAGAGAAAGTCTTAAGCAGACTCTGCGCTGAGCATGGAGCCTGATGTGGGGCTTGATCTCACAACATTGAGATCATGACCTGAGCCAAACCAAGAGTCAGGATGCTTAACCAACTGCCCCACCCAGGCACCTCTTGATCTCCTTTATTATACATTTGCTTTCTATTTATTTGATTTCTATTGTTATTACTTTTATTTTTATTAATTTCTATTTTATACTTTCTTTGGGTTTGTCATTCTTTTCCTAAATTCTTGAGGGACAGTTAGCTCTTCAATTGTAGCCTTCCTTTTTTTCTCACACATGATTTTAATGTTATAAATTTCTCTATTTTTATTTTATTTTTTATTTTTTATTTTTTAAAGATTTTATTTATTTGACAGAAAGACACAGCAAGAGAGTGAACACAAGCAGGGGGAGTGGGAGAGGGAGAAGCAGGCTTCACGCTGAGCAGGGAGCCCGATGTGGGGCTTGATCCCAGGACCCTGGGACCATGAACTGAGCCAAAGGCAGACGCTTAATGACTGAGCCACCCAGGCGCCCCTTTAGCTACATGCTACAAATTTTGATGTCTCATATTTCATTATCATTCTGACTGAAATATTTCTTCTTTGACCTATGGGTTATTTAGAAGTGTATTACTTAATTTCTAAACATATGGGGATTTGTTAGTAATCTTCTGATTTCTAGCCTAATTCCACTGTGGTTGGAAAGCATACTCTATATGATTCAATCATTTGACAGTTCTTGAACCCTGCTTTATGGCAAATATACATTAGTTTTTACAAATGTTCCTTCAGGTTTCTCTTTTTATTCTTGCTGAATACTTATTGTAATAGTTATTTCACTGAGGGATTACAGGAGGGAAATTACCATAAACTTTTTGTTAGAAAATTTCTTTATATAACCCTTAATCTTCTTTATTGAAGTACAGTTAACATACAATATTATATTAGTTTCAGGTGTACAACATAGTGATCCAACATTTATATACATTATGAAATAATCACTGTAAGTCTAGTTACCATCTGTTGCCATACAAAGTTATTACTATATTATTGACTCTATTCCCTATCCTATACTTCACATCCCCATGACTTACTTATTTTATAACTGGAAGTGTGTACCTCTTAATCCTCTTCATCGATTTTGCCCATCCCCCTACTACACCTACCCTCTGGCAACTACCAGTTTGTTCTTTGTATTTATGAATCTGTTCCTACTTTGTTTTGTTTGTTCATTTGTTTCATTTTTTAAGTTCTACATTTAAGAGAAATTATATGGTATTTGTCTCTCTGGGTGACTTATTTCACTTAGCATAATACCCTCTATGTTGTCACAAGAGGGATGATCTCATTCTTCTTTACGGCTGAATAGTATTATACACACACATACACACACACATATCTTCTTTATCCATTCATCTATTCATGGACACTTAAGTTGCTTCCATATTTGGTTATTGTAAATAATGCAGCAATGAGCATAGAACTGCATATATCTTCTTGAACTAGTGTTTTTGTTTTCTTTAGCTAAATTCCCAGAAGTGGAATTGCTGGATCATAATGGTAGTTCTTTTTTTAATTTTTTAATACTGATTTCTACAGTGGCTGTACCAGTTTGCATTCCCACCAACAGTGCACAAGGGTTCTCTTTACTCAACATCCTTGCCAACACTTGTTATTTCTTGTCTTTTTAATAATAGTCATTCTGACTGGTATGAGGTGGTATCTTATTGTGGTTTTGATTTGCATTTCCCTCGTTTAGTGATGTTGAGCCACCTTCTCATATGCCTGCTGGACATCCGTATGTCTTCTTTAGAAAAATGTCTATCTAGGTCCTCTGCCCATTTTTTAATCAGACTGTGTGTGTGTGAATGTGTGTGTGTGTGTTGAGTTGTGTGTTCTTTATATATTTTTGGACATTAACCCTTTATTGTATATATCATTTGCACATATCTCTCCCATTCAGTAGGTTGTCTTTTCACTTTTTTGATGGTTTCCTTCACTATGCAAACACTTTTTAGTTTGATCAAGTCCCAATAGTTTATTTTTGCTTTTACTCAGACACAGATACAAAAAAAAATATTGTTAAAACCAATTATTTGACGCTCAATCTTGGAAGATAACTTATCTGGCATAAAATTCCAGATTGAAGTATTTTTTCTAACACTTTGCTTCTCTTCTATCTTGGCTAATGAGTCAGCTGTTGGCCTGACAGTCACTTCTTTTAGGAACTCCATCTTTTCTCACTGAAAACTTTTAAGATTTATCCTTATTCTTGATCCTTTGTAGTTACAGTAGGTGAAGATACACCATTATCCTCTGGCTTGGTGCTTAGAGTGCACTTTGGGTTTTTCTTACTTTCATTCGGAGTCCTAACAAGTCCTAACAAGTATTTGCTCCTTGTTCCCCTAGAATAAAGGGTTCTGCAAACTTTTTCTGTAAAGGGCTAGATAGTTAATATTTTAGGCTTTGCTGGCCACATATGGTTTCTGTCACATTTTATTTCTGTAAAATTTTTTTCTAAAGTGTAAAAAACATTTTAGCTCACAAGTAGCACAAAAAAACTTGTCAACTCCCACTTAGGAATTCCAGTCATCACTTCCCACTCCACTAATACACATTCTCCTACCCTTCATCTCCTTCCCAGGTACCCCAGCTTCTCATTCAAGAGACACACACATACACACACACACACACACATCTCCTGCTTAACAGGAGTTAGTTTAAATCACTTGAAATCCAAGCTATCTGCAGAAATGTAATCCCCCAGAGTTGTGACTCTGCACACGTCCTGCAGGGAGACACAGCTTATTGCAAAGCTACCCAAATTTTCTTTGGATTTAGACCACAGTAAAACATACGTTTGCATTTTTACCCAGTATACAAATACACACTACACACATATCTGAAACAGGAGTTCCATGAAACAATACCTACCCTTATCTCATGCAACGTGCTCTGATATTTTTCTCTTCCATTCTATCCTATTCTTATTTTTAAAAGGCTGTCACCATTCACTAAGTTGCTTTTATGACCCACTAACTGGTTGAGGCTTCCAATTTGAAAAACACTAGTCTATAATATTCTTTTCATTTTTTTATTTTACTTTTTTTTTAAAAGATTTTATTTATTAATTTGAGAGAGAGAGAATGAGAGAGAGAAAGCACATGAGAGGGGGGAGGGTCAGAGGGAGAAGCAGGCCCCCCGCTGAGCAGGGAGCCCGATGCGGGACTCGATCCCGGGACTCCAGGATCATGACCTGAGCCGAAGGCAGTCGCTCAACCAACTGAGCCACCCAGGCGCCCTCTTTTCATTTTTTTAAAGATTCTATTTATTTACTAGAGAGAGAGAGAGAGAGAGCATGAGCAGGGGGAGGGGCAGAGGGAAAAGAAGGAGGGGAAGCAGACTCCCCCTGAGCATGGAGCCTGATATGGGGCCTTATCCCAGGACCCTGAGACCATGACCTGCACCGAAGTCAGAAGCTTAACCAACTGAGCCACCCAGGCGCCCCTATAATATTCTTTTTAGAACACTGGGAGTTAAAGAGAGTTTTGTGGGCTGGCCTGGGACTCTAACCATCATGTATAACATTGTATTCTTATTTCCTAACAACTGGGTTGGAATCCAATTTGGGGAACTCAATCCATCTGTAAGCAGGGGACTGCCAAGGTCTAATTCAGGAACATTTTTATATTAGGAGTTCATTTAGACCCAAACAAGGAAAAGCTGACAACCTTCCTAAAGTAATTCCAATACACTTATCTGCTTGGGAATAGAGCTTATCAGGAGGTAGTCAACCTTAGCATTTCTGCAACTTCTTTTCCCTTTTTTAAAATGACTTAATGTGAATTTCTGAAGACAGCACAGAAGTGATTCATTTTCCCCATAACGCATGGATTGGAAGTTATTTTAATGTGTTTGCTACAAAATATAATTCTGCAGCTGCCCAGAGGGTTTTTGAAATCTACCAGTTCCTGTTGTTCCAGCTGTGTCTTAGGCAAGACCTTTCCCATCCTCATTTGTCCTAACGGAAAGAAAGAGTCAGGTAGTCTGGCAGTATGGGGGCTTCTCAAAAGATTAAAAATAGGACTACCATATGATCTAGTAATTACACTACTGGGTACTTACCCAAAGGAAATGAAAACACTAATTCGAGAAGATATTTGAACCCCTATGTTTATTGCAGCATTATTTACAGTAACGAAGATATGGAAGTAACTCAAGTGTCGTCCATCAATAGGTGAATGGATAAAGAAAATATGATACATATATACAATAGAATATTACTCAGCTATAAAAAAGAATGAAATCTTGCCATTTACAACAGCATGGGTGAACCTAGAAGGTATAATGCTAAGTGAAATAAATTAGAGCAAGACAAATACCATAGGAGTTCACTCATATGTGGAATTTAAGAAACAAGACAAATGAACAAACAAAGAGAAAAAGAGACCAAAACCCATACTCTTAAATGCAGAGAACAAACTGGTGGTTGCCAGAGGGGAGGAGGGTGGGGGAATGGGTGAAATAGATAAAGGGGATTAAGAGTACACATTTTGATGAGCACCGAAAAATGTATAGAATTGAATCATTATATTGTACATCTGAAACTAATATAGCACTATATGTTAATTATACTTGGATACAAAAACAAGTAAATAAAATTTGAAAGAAAAAAGTCAGGGGGTGCCTGCGTGGATCAGTCAGTTAAGCCTCTGCCTTCGGCTCAGGTCATGATCCCAGGGTCCTGGGATCGAGTCCTGTGTCAGGCTCCCTGCTCAGTGTGGAGTCTGCTTCTCCCTCTGCCCCTCTCCCCCCCACTCATGTTCTCCCTTTCTCTCTTAAATAAATAAAATCTTAAAAAAAGCCAGGCAGTTTGAGAAATATTTCCCCATGCACCCAAACTTCATCAAAGCTACATTTAGGAATTTTCAGAATATTGTTAGGAATGACAGAGACTGGCTTTATTTTTAGGGTTTTGCAAGTCTTTTTACTCTATTTTATATAAATGTGAACAGTAGTCTAATCTAATGAACCCTAAACTGTGTTGTGTGTGCATCATTAGGTACCCTCAGGCTTTTTTTTAGAGATATGTAAATCAATCATTTTATACAATTATTTCAGAAAATATTGGGGTTTGGAAGTACATGGTTGTATCCTACGAATATTCATCACTTTTCAAATGTACTCTACCATCATTTACTCTTTTCTACCCCTCAAAAATAAAAGCTAAATATCCCTTCATGATAGTAAACATAAGGCCATATGGATTCTGTCTAGGGTTACAACACTGAGAGATGCAAAGCTACTGCCTGCCCACGAGCTGATGGATAATCCAGGAGGCTGTCAGCGAAAGCCAAGGTTTCTCCTCAGGGAGTCCATATGCCTCAATGTCCCAGACTATACTTATCCTAGGTCTTCTGATCTGAATCACCCTTCTGACAGAATTGTGGAGGGTCCCAAACATTACACAAGTGGTATGAAGAAAAGGTTTCAAGCCTCCAAAATCCTCCTCTCATTACACCATGAGACCCTTTAGCCTTGCAGACTGTCAGAAGGTTCCATCAGCTGATATGCGGGAAGTATTTATTTTAGTGTCTGGCACATAATAAGCCATTCAATAAATGCTAGTTCTCCCCTTCCCTTTTTTGTTCCAGCTTCTCATTTTTTAATTATTTTATGTTTTTAAAGTTTTTATTTATTTATTTGACAGAGAGAGAGAGCATAGCAGGGGGAGTAGCAGGAAGGAGGGGGAGTAGCAGGAAGGAGAGGGAGAAGCAGGCTCCTCACTGAGCAGGGAGCCCGATGCGGGGCTCAATCCCAGGACCTTGGGATCATGACCTGAGCTGAAGGCGATGCTTAACCAACTGAGCCACCCAGGTGTCCCCTCCAGAGTCTCATTTTAAAATAAAATTTCAAAAACTCTTATTTTTTTGGAACTTCCAGTTCAAGATGAGTCACTGAACACTGGTATTTGCTTTCCCTCCCTTGTTCTGCTCCTTTCTGCCATGCTTCCCACTTCACTTGAGATACCAACCAAATGGCAGTAATCCATAACAACAAAGAGAACAGGAGAGGGACCACCACGGGTCATTTCAGTGAAGGAAAGACCAGCTAAGACTGACTACAGTCTCACCAGCCTCCAGGATCAGAAAGGGAAGTAAACAAAGTTGGGCACGAAGGAAAGAAGCGTCTAGGAACAGTGTCCTCTGATCGGCAAAAAAATCATGACTTGGGACCCCAAAAAAAGGACAATAATCCTAATATAGAGTGTAAAAACAGATTATTCATTTTCAAACGTTAAGAATCCACTCAGGGAAGATTTTAATGTAAGTACAGAACAAAATGCAGTATTATCAACCTTGACTTGAGGATGTATAGTACATTAGGAGTGGGGGCTCTGGAGCTAGTGTCCAGATTTCAATCCCAGCTCTGTCTTCTTGAAATGACTATGAAGTAAAGACTAGAGGGAGTGGGGTATGGGCCTAACTGAAGGAAATGCATTCCGGGCAGTGGAAACAGCAAGGGCAAGGAAACTGAGGCAGAAGTAAACCTGGGATGTTTGAGGAACAGGCATGTTCCCAGTGGGGAAGAGTAAAAGTTAGAGGTCAGAGAGTGTGCAGTTGCAGCCATTAGAAAGAATGAAATAATATCAAAATTCAATAAGGATGAATGAATAAACAGTGTTTCTGATAAGTCAAGGAGTAGCATATTATTTAAGGATATTCAGGAGGCCACCAAAAGAACTAGAAGTGAAAACTGTTCAAAGTTGGTTGACTCTAGGAAATTGTACTGGGGACAGGAGAGGAGGTAATAGTGCCCTTCATTATTAGATCTTCTGCACAACAACAAAAACCCCATGTGCATATCATTTTACTTTTATAAAAGGGAAATGAAATTAAAAACTCTCCAAGTGGAAAAAAAGTGTTTGTCTGCAATGAAAGTGATCATAACAGAATTTGCATGATTTATACGCCCCTGAAGTAACTCAACAGCAAATACGTCCCACGTGGACTCTTTACCTTTGAGATTTTGCATATTCCTGAAAAAACTTTTCCATGCTGCTGTCATTGTCTTGGAAAACAGATTATGCAAATACAGATGCAAGCTGGAGTACAGCTGACCCAGACACCCAAGAAGATGATAAAGAGATGCAATTTAACAGCAGAATGAGAAGGAAGGTCTTTGAAAGTGCCCTGGGCTCACAGTGCCTGTGTAGGACCAGAAGAAGGAAGCTACTACATCTGGTTAACCGTGAGGCATTATCGTAAACCCAGCAGTCCTCATGAAATCACTGCTGCTTCTAGAGGCTGCTCATCATGTAGGTGTCGCTACCACACTTTCAGGGGATATGCAAAAAGCAGATGAGTTAATATGCTAATAACCAGAAAACTGTTTTGGAGTTAACTAGGAGCCAAGCTAGATTTCCCCTTTTTAATTCAAACCTGAAGATCTAGTTTGCCTAATAACCAAGGCAATGATACATACAAAATTCAGAATTGTGGTTAAAGATCAGATAGAAACCTTCTATTCTTTTTTAAGTTTTATTTATTTAAGTAATCTCTACACCCAATGTGGGACTCAAACATGATCCCAAGATCAAGAGTCACAGGCTCCTCTAACCGAGCCCCCAGGTGCCCCCAGATGGAGATCTTCTAGATGGAGAAGGGGGAAGAAGTTTGATGCAATGATATTGTCAGTGTTCCACTTCTTAAGTTAGGTGGGTTCACTGTTCTTCTTCTTATTATTATTATTTTAAAGATTTATTTATTTATTTTAGAGAGAGAGAATGAGAGAAAAAAAGCAGGAGGGGCAGAGGGAGAGGGAGAGAGAATCCCAAGCAGACTCTGTACTGAGTGTGGAGCCCAACTTGGGCTCAATCTCACAACCATGAGATCATAACCTGAGCGAAAACCAAGAGTCAGACACTCAACTGACTGAGCCACCCAGGTGCCTCTATATTATTATGTACATGTAGAATACATACCTTCTTTTGTGTGTGTCGGATATTAATAATATATTTTAAGGGAAAAAAATTATGTTGCCTGAGAGAGACATACTGCACTACCCTACAATGTCACTCCATTTCTTAGTAACATTAAGTTACAGCTTCTTTTTTACCCATCTTTTAAGTTCTTCCACAGACATTTCAGTACTTTGTAAAAGACTATACTGTTTATAGTGGAAGTATAGGGATTTAGAATCAAACCAACTTAAGTTCAATACCTGTGCCCTCTAAAACTCTCAAGTCAAGTTTCAGCTGTTGATTTTTTTTTTTCAGACATAAGTTAATTCCATGAACTTGAGCAAATAAAGAATGACTGTGTATCAATTTACGCTGGTTCTCTGGTCCAGAATACGCTTTCCATTTAAAATATTTGTGATCACGCTTCTGTATGTCAATGGATAGCTTCTAGTGGGAATTAGTATATCGTCTGTTCTTGATGAAGAGAACAATGGACAGATGTTGCATAATCCCTGGATAGTGCTGAATGTGACAAAACCAGTGAGACACACTAAGATATTTCTCCTTTTCTTGAACTGTCAGGTCAACTCTAAAGCGATGAAGTCCATAGTACAATAGGATATCTGCTAAGGTAAAGTTAAATCCTGTAAGGTAGGCTTTATCTTCAAGACAGGAATTAAGATCCTTCAACAGAGTGCGGATATTGTCTTTATTGGAGTGTCCATCTACTTGAGTTACCCTGTATTCCAACCACAGCTGAACGATGCTTTTTCTTCTGCAGTGCTCCCAAGCAAATATTCTTTGTTGGCCTGCTTGACAAGATGAGCTGCTATAGGAGTCAGTCCTGTTAGACTTGGACCATTGTTTGTTTGAAGAACTGGAATCTGGCGCTCACCCTGAACGCTGTATTTGTTCCCTTTACTCAGCCCCAGGGACTTCTCAGGCAGCGTCCGCTCTGTGGCCGCCATCTTCTGGCAGGAGCTCTTGGCAGGGGCCTCAGCTGCTGATTTTTATTTTTACAGCTACTTTGTCTCCTATTTCACCTGGTCATATGCATTGTCTCGACTGTGTCAACATTTACAATTTTTCACAGAAAGACACCATCATCCTATAACTGTAGTTTGGAAAGTGGTATGGACTGTGGTCAGAACTGACCTCATGGAAACAATCATTTCTGACACAAGCAATGCCACAGTACCTCTCCCACAGGCAACTGTGCCCACTCCCATACTGAATCCTAGACCCCAGAATCTCAGCGTGGGCTGCCTGACCCCTGGACCTCTGCTTGCCCGGCTGGGAGAGGCCAACACAGAGGCACAGGCTGGCTGACATTCAAAGACATGACTTGAAAGTTTAGAAGATCGTCAGTGTAAGAAGTCTGGTTAAGCCTATATAATAACTTGTGCTAAGAGGTGTATCATGGAATAAAATACTCATTCAAACTCAGGTAGCTACAGTCCTTGTAGACTGACTCCAAAGATGGACATCAACAATTCCTTCCATCCCTGTGTATGTCTGTCACTCCTCCATCAACAAGTGGGAGTCTGTTTCCTCCTCCTGAATCTGAGCAGGCTCTGCAATTTGCCTAACTAACAGAACACGGCAGAAAGAAGCTAGTGATAGCTCTGGGCCTAATCCAGAAGATGTCTGGTAGCTTCCACTTTCACTCTTTTGCAACATGGAGCCTCCACATAAAGAGGTCCAGCTACTCTGGTGGAGAGACCACATGGAGGGAGAGACCAAGAGAGATGGGAAGGGAGTGGGGGTGGGCCAGTCCCCAGCCATTCCAGCCATCCCAGCTAAGGCAAGTAAACCTACCTTCGTTTCCTAGGGCTGCAGTAACTGGGTGGCTTAAAAAAATAGAAAATTTATTCACTCACACTTTTGGAGGCTACAAGTCCAAAATCAAGGTGTGTCAGCAGGGCTGGTTCCTTCAGGAGGTTCTCAGGGAGAAATGTGTTCCTTGCTTCTTCCAGCTTCTGATGGTTGCCAACAATCCTCAGGGTTCCTTGGCTTACAGTGACATCACTCTAATTTAATCTGTCTCTTGTTACATGGCATTCTTCCTCTTCTCTTCTTAGAAGGACAATGGTCATATTGAATTAGGGCCCATTCTACTCCGGCATGATCTCATCTTAGCTAATTACATCTGCAAAGACCCTTTTCCAAATAACATCACATTCTGAGGTTCTGGGTAAACATGAAATTTTGGGAGATACTTTTCAACTTAGTACAGAAACCATCTTGAACACCCCTGCCCCATTCAAGCCTCCAGGCCACCACAGCTGCCTGAGAGACTCCGAGAGAGATAACTAGAACCACCACCCCAATGACTTCTTTTGCCTGCCCAAATTGCAAAATCATAAGCAAATGAATGACTGTTGTTTGTAATGTAAATTTGGGGATGGTTTGTAATGGAGATAACCAAACTGGTCCTTTTGGAACACTAGAGGAGTGATTTGACCAATCACTGACACGATTACTAATAAAATGCTGTTAACATCTGAAGAGCATTACTAGTAAAAGGATGAGAACACTGGGGTTTTTGCAAAAAGCTATTGTAACTTTCATGAGATGTCTTAAGTAGGATTTCATGCCATGGTTTTTCTTCACCCAAGGGTTTCTCAGGTGATTTCCTGTTTAAAATGAGAAGGGAAAAAAATGGGGTGGGGGTGTTCTATGCCTCAAAGTGACTGTAAAATGCTGAGTAACATGGAAGGAATGTGACATTCTCTGAACCAGAGAAGAGTTTTGTTTCTTGTGAAGGACAGTGGATTTTACTCAATTTGACAGCCCCCAGAAAGTAAAAGGAAGGGAATCAATTGTGTTATAGCTGATGTCCTAGTCAGTAAAGATCAGAAGGCGAACAGATGTAAGGTGTGAAAAAAAAAATGAAATCTAACTCTGACCAGGTGTTAAATAATTCATCCCTCATCCCACTCTCACAGATGAGCAGTTCAAGTCTCCAATCTTCTGAAAGCCTGGGATCAAACCGGATGAAGGAAGTGATATGCTGCCAATTTTCCATAACATCCTCCCAAAACTATGCAAGATGAAAAACAACAAATGTTAGTCTCTTGTGACCCTAGAAGCAGCAAGGCCTGAAATAAAACTGTTGAATAAGAAAATATAACTAATATCAGAGGAAAAATTCTCCAAAAAGGGGATGGACCATGACCATTACTACCTACTGAAAAAAATAGTTAGAAATCTTCATATAAAGACAAGGACATAGTAGACTCAAATTTCAGTCAAAAGGGGTCTTTTGGGCGCCTGGGTGGCTCAGTTGGTTAAGCGACTGCCTTCAGCTCAGGTCATGATCCTGGAGTCCCAGGATGGAGTCCGGCATCGGGCTCCCTGCTCAGCAGGGAGTCTGCTTCTCCCTCTGACCCTCCCCCCTCTCATGTGCTCTCTCTCTCTCATTCTCTCTCAAATAAATAAATAAAATCTTAAAAAAAAAAAAAAAAGATAGGGGTCTTTTCTACTTACTGACCATGACCATTAATTAGGTAGGTGCCCTGTACCACTTGCCATTTTAGATTCCTCATATGGAAAAGGGGGATAATAATACCCCACTTTCCTCAAAAGGTCATATGGAAAACATGAAATTGTAAAGATGAAAGCACTTTAAACACTCCAAAAGTACACAACACAGATAAGGCTTAACTAATACTGTTCAGCATATATTTAAGCACATTCACGGAAAAAATTTTCTGCAGCACCAATTTCAGATATGGCTGTTTAAAAGGAATTGCTAAAGAAACTTGTGGAATAGGGGTGGTGATGGCAGCCATGGTCTCATCAACAGGATATACTATCAACATTATTTCCCACTTTTTATTTTCAGCCCTGTTCAGGAATTCCAGGACTTTCTTCTGCAAGACCCTCTACCCCCTACTCTCATGTATTTACAACAACGACAATTTATTTGCAATAGATGAACTTCCAGTTAAAGCCCTCCAGGAAAACCACCCTCCTGGAATCTCCACACCAGATTCAGCTGTCATTTCCTATTTACCGTCAAGCTAAACGCAGATCATTGCCAAGACAAAGCTGGTGTCTGGAGCATATGTTTTCTCCTTAGGGTTTTGATTACCAGCCAGTTTGGCATCTTAGGACATGATGAGAAGAGAGAAGACTGAATTTATTGTTCTACACCACCACGCAGTCTTTTTGATGTAGGAAAGATGTTGGGGTTTGGAGCCAACAGCCAAGAAACAATTCTTGAGATGTCTCTGGTGCAAAAAGGTGGTTTTATTAAAGCACAGGGACAGAACCCTTGGGCATAAAGAGCCGCACTGGGGTCTCGAGGAGTGGCCCATTATATACTTGCAAGTTGGGAGGGGGTTAGGAATAGCGGAAGTCTCTAAGGAATTTTGGAAGCAAGATTTCCACAACCTTGAGGGGCTAACTATTGTTAGAAAAAAGTCATTTATTACTGTCTAACAAAAACTTAGTCATGAGACCCTTCAGATGTATATCGAGGGTCATATGCTTGGGGGATAATTGCCAACATATATCTTGGGGAGTAGACATAAAAGAAGTTTCCAAAGGAATTTTTATGTTGAAGTAGATTTACAGGATCCTGGGGGTCAGGCTAAGATTGTCTTTTGCCCTTAGCGAAGTATTAACATTGAGGCAGCGGCGTTCTGAGAGGACTGTCACTCTGCCTGTTTCAAGGCCTTGTCAGTGGGCTGTGGGAGGTAAGGAAATTTAATTTTTTTCTTGCCTTTGCTTCCCACATCATTTTGGATTTCTAAGCAAGATCTAAAAGAAACTAAGTGTTAAGTCTTGCTAACTGTGCACCAGGCAACTTACAAAAATTATGTCATTCTTTTTTTTTTTTTGACCAAGAGAGACACAGCGAGAGAGGGAACATAAGCGGGGGGGGGGGGGGGGGAGAGGGAGAAGCAGGCTTCCTGCCGAGCAGGGAGCCCGATGCGGGGCTCGATCCCAGAACCCTGGGATCATGACCTGAGCCGAAGGCAGATGCTTAACGACTGAGCCACCCAGGTGCCCCAAATTATGTCATTCTTACAAATATCTGCTAATATTGATAATGCCATTTTCTCCATTTATAAAAAAGAAAATTGAAGGTCAAAGATCTTCAATAACTTACCTAAAGCCACAGAACTAGAATGCAGTAGAGTCAGAACATGCACCTAGGTGGTCTAACTCCAGAATTTAAGCTCTTACTATCACACAATACTTTGCTTAGAATCCTCACAACAGAAATACAGAACTGATGGTGCAGCTTACGCACTCCTCCTCCACCTGCCTTACTGGCAGCTACTGCACTACAGGTGAGCAAACGAGCTCTGGCGTGTCCAGGTTCTTCTGGTGGGAATTTAGTCATCCAGGTATGACTGCTCGTGGTTATCATATGTAAGTTCTTCTTCTTCTTCTTCTTTCTTTTCTTTTTTGGTAACCAAATTCATTCTATTTGTTCTTTTATACTCAAGCTAATGATTTTTTCAGTGATAGTTACAATAAAAGTCTAAATCCCTAAGTATGACATTCAAGACTCTCCATGAGCTGGTCCTCTCATAATTCCTGTTTCATCTTCTCTAATCCTTCCTCTTTTACTCAAAGCACCAGGCAAACCATATTAAGGATCACAATGTGTGGGTCCCCTGTCTACGTATTTTCGTATGATGCATTTTTCATGCAGAGTGGTGTTCCCATCTAGGATGAATTCTTGTCAATATTTCAAAAATCCTAGTACAGATTAAAGTTACCTGGAATAAGAACTTCGGAGACTAAAATATTAAATTTCTTGGCTTTTTTTAACTTAGTATGAGAATATTGATTTTCTCATCTGATTAGAAATTCTGATTAACAGGGTCCTGGGTGGCTTAGTCAGTTAAGCATCTGACTCTTGATTTCAACTCAGGTCATGATCTCAGGGTCATGACATCGAGCCCTGCATCGGGCTCTGTGCACAGTGGGGAGTCTGCTCCATATTCTCTCTCTCCCTCTGCCCCTCCCCCCTGCATTCTCTTTCTCTCTCTAAAAATAAATAAGTAAATCTTTAAAAAAAAAAAAAGAAATTCTGATTACCAGTAATGTATGGCTTTTGCTATCACATTGAGAAGTAAAGTATCTCTTGATAAATGCACATTTATTTATTATGACAAAATCATTTTGAAAACAACACTGGACAGGGGGAGAGATAGGCAATAGAAGTACTCATTGGTGATAGAAAGTTTAGGAACCAACTGGTCTTTATTCTATGGTGGTCTTTATTCTAGCACTTTTTCTTATTGAAATCCAACTCATATGCTTCTTCCTCCTTGAAGTCTCCCTCTATGTTATCTAGGAGAAGTAACCCCTCCTTGCTTTTTGATCCTATGACACAGTGTATATGCTGTTCTCATAGAAACTTATTTCCATATTTTCTTGGCTGTAAGAGGATATCAAGTATAATCTGCATCATTATCCTACATGCCACAAAGAATGAAAAAACACTATTAACTAAACTATGACACACCATCTTGATTTCAACATGTGAAAAAGTACCCAAAAAAAAGTGTGTTACAGAATTAATGAGATATGGTATCATGAGTAATTTGCATTTCATTTCCTTTACTAGATCATTAAGAGGGAGCTACTATGTCTTGTTCGTTTCTATTTGCCCAGGACCTTACACTTGTCTTACATGAGGTATATATTCAATGTGTGTAATATTGAATTGTTAGCTTAGAATTATCCTAAAAGACTCCGAAAGCTTGGTGACACACTAAGGCCCTTCATGAAATTTCATGCCCTGTTCCTGCCTTTTGCATATGCTTGTAGATCAGTCTATTTATAAATTAGACAATAAACAAGAAAGCATGTGATCCTAACAGAATTCCTTATCTACATATCAGTGAGAAGTAAACATTTTCACTAAAACATTATTTGTTAGATTTCTATTGAACCTTTTATTCAGATAATCTGGGGTGCTATATAGAGAATTTCATATTTGCAACTCTTGAACAATTTACTTTTGAAAATTGGGCCAAGAAAGGAAAAACATAGAGAAGCACAGGGAGAGAAGGAAAAATCCATTCAAAACTGAAATCTCTGTCTTTTTCCCTAGAAGATACCATAGTCTTAGTGAACCAATGGCTGTTTAATTAGCTGGATAGGTAGAAGGCTGATGGATAATGTGTCAGTCAATTATTACTACAATAATCCTACATTAAAAACTACATCAAAACCTTAGTGCTACATAATAATACACATTTATTTCATTCACATGGCTTGGATGGGTGTTCTGCTGCCCTGGGATGGGCTTACCCACATATTTGCAGGTCAACTGGGAGCCAGCTGGTCTAGGCTTGGCATAGCTGGGGAAGCTAGACTGGAGTGGCTCTGCTCCACATGCCTCTCATCTTCTTCATGGGACTAGGCACATGTTATTCTCATGGCAATTGGCAGAGCACACAAACACAGGCAGAAACATATTAGGCTTCTTTAGACCTAGGCTCAGAACTGCACACTGTCACTTTGACCATACTCTATGGGCCAAAGCAAGTAACATATCCAAGCTAAAGTCAAAAGGCAGGGAAATATACCCCCCTCTTTAGAAAGGGGCTTGCAAAATCACATGTCCAAGGGCTTAGTTACAGGAAGCGGTGAAGAATTGGGGCCAATGATGCAAATGATGGCATCCTACAAAAAAATACTGAGTTTACAAAGAATAATCACAAATATTTTCACATTTAATTTTACAACTAGATCAAAAGGGCAAAGCAGATATAATTATTCCTACTTTACTAAAGAAAAAACAGAAACTTGGAGAATATAAGTAACTTATCCATGATATATACTATTAAATGATATGGAATTAAATCAGAATTATCAAGTATATTAAATAGATATATACTTTCAAGTGGTTCAGACAGAATTTAAACCATGCTACAATGGTTCTTTGTGGATTAGCACATATAGTTCCACTGTAGGCACAGGGTTGGCATGTTTCAGTAAAGGGCTAGTTCAATTTAGAAGAATAACAATACTGGGCTTTATCTTCAGGAATAATCAACCACACCCAAAGTTTCTAGTAAGTATGCTCTGGCTGGTTTCCACGGTACATTTATAAACAAGAATTGCTGCTTGTTTTCACATAAATACATTAATTTGTGCAGAGATGGCTAAGAGTACAAAGAATGATGAAAATCCAGATTGGGAGAAGCACTGAAATGCAAACAGCATCACACACTGATAAACTGCTTATGGATTTTCTGTCTCCAACTGATTGGGAAAAAAAAAAAAAAAACTAGTTTGAGGTGACGAACTGTAACATGTTGGAAGTAATTGGTTTAGTAAGGAAAAGGGTGTTAATTTAGAAATATCAATACTACTACCCTCCTGGTGGATTATATATAGACAGAACAAAATCAGAGCTGCCCAATGATCTGATAGTTTATTGTTTCATTTACCACCATGTATGTCCCAGACTTGGCACTCAGAATAAACGGGCTTTTGCATTTCTTCCAGAAACACAGGTGCCTTGCTATCTACTCACTGCCATTTATATACAGAGAGAGAAAGCATGAAAGTCAAGGTCACCTCATGAAATAGGGATTGGGAGTAGAAAATAAAAGGCAAATTGAAGTTTTCAGTAACTTTCCAAATAATCCTACCAATAATACTTCGTCAACCTAACCTTCAGAAGAAACTTCCCTGAGTTCCCTTATTCCCACCACGGCTAGGACCCCTGTCATTTGAGCTCAGAGCATCCTACATTGTTCTTTTGTTGCATTATGTAAATTGCAATGATTTATTCAGGGGACTCTCTTTATCATGCATGTTGCATCCTAGACTGTAAGCCTTATGAGGGGTGATCAGTAAGTTTCTGGTTCATCTTTTTTACCCTAGGACCTAAAACAGTATGTGCCACAGAGTAGAGACTCATAATATTTGTTAAATGAAAGACTGATTCAACATAACAAGTTTTTACCACTTCTACCTTCCTACAGCACGTTCTCTGTGACCCAAAACGGAGGGGTATAAGAGGGAGCTTGGGGAGGATATGATCTTGATTAGCTGCCCCATCCCCCTTTCCAATGGCTTCTCCTTGAGAGATCAAAATCCTTAACATAGCCCACAAGGCACTGGGTAGTCATGTCCCTCCCTTTTCTGTTTCTTGACTTCTCACTGTTAAGCTCCAGATGCATTTCCCTTCATTGTACTTCTTTCAGCTCCTTGAATACATTGCAACCCCACCTGCCCCAGGACAATTGCACATATCACCTTTTCTGCCCTGAATTCTGGGCACACCCTTGTCCCCTCTTAAATAACCTCTCAGCGGCGAGTCCATCATCACCACTGGTAAGCCTTTCCTGACTCCCCAGACCAGCTCAGGCTTCCCATCAGAGTCTCATAGGATCCATACTGTCGCCCTCCTTGATAGCACAAACCACACCAACCACAGTCGTTATTTTTCATTTCTTTCTGTGACCATTTGATTACTGGCTATGTTCCCCCTGGACTATAAGCTTCATGAAGGCAGGGACTGTGATTATTTTTGCTTAGCATATAATACCCAGGATTTTTGCTCCACATCGAATGTCCAGGGCTTAGCCCTGTACCTGGCTTTTGGTCAGAACCCAGTTATTTACTGACTGAGACAATCAATAAAAGAAACACACACACACACCTTTTACATGTCTTTTCTCTCTTCCTTAGGGATGAGCACCTAGACGCAATAGATGTGGTTCTAAAAATAACTTCTGTTGGTATACCAATAAATCTGAATTCAAGTGACCTTGGTTTTAGCCAAGAATCAAGTCCTAACCAGTTAACCACAGCCTCTCTGCTAATACAGGGCAAGAATTTTAACTCACTACAGGTCACCTCTTTGCAATCTTTCAATTTATAAAAAGGCACAGAAATATCTATCTCCTTAGAGAGAGACTTCTTTCAAGGTATCACTTCTTACTATCAAACCAATCATTAATGAGCTTTCTCTTTAGAATTCAGACACTTACCACAGTTTATCACTTGTATTTTACAACTCCTTCTACGCCCACCCTGCCACATATGGTCACAGCTTGTTTGCAAAGACTGCTGATCATGCTTTCAAACAAAACTGTTCCCATATGCTGTGATTCATCTCCCCTTCCTGCCTTTGCTTCATTTGTTTTAGAATTGGGAGTTTAATTTTAAAGGGTTGCTGTGACAGGAAATGACTGGGGGAGGAAGAATTAGAAGAGGCGGATGGATGAGAGGAATGGTGTTTATTAAACCCACAGCCGGGATCAAAGACTGTTGGATTGGGAAGACCCCTTAAAGGAATACCAAATTCCCACTCGAGCCCTTCCTTCCAGTTTAAAGTAGGGGAGTGGGGGAAACACAGAAATGGAGAGGAGGCCTTGATTTCAGGAACACATGATAGTCCCATTATTTACATTACAACTGAATCCAACATATGATTCAGTTCCTGACCAGAGTGACATTTGGGAAGGTGGAAGCATTACTATTTCCAGAGAAAATGAATAAAACCAAGGAATGAGTTGGGTGATTGCTGATTATAACTCAGTGCAAGACCTTATAATGGAGTAAAATGTTTGTAATATAAAACAAACGTAGTGGGGTGCCTGGGTGGCTTAGTCAGTTAAGCATCTGCCTTCAGCTCCAGTCATGATCCCAGGGTCCTGGGATTGAGCCGGGGGTTGGGCTCCCTGCTCAGCGGGGAATCTGCCTCTCCCTCTCCCTCTCTCCTCCTCCTCATGCTCTCTCTCTCTCTCTCAAATAATAAAAATTTAAAGAAACTAAACTAAGCATTCTTGGATAATTTATTCCTTCAACAAATACTATTCAGCATCCATTATGTGCCATAGACCTTTGTAGGTACTGGGGATACAAGAGTGGAAAAAAAAAAAACCCTGGTAGATATCCCTACCCTCAGAGAGCTTACATTCTAATGGGTGAGGGTGGAGAATTAAACAACTCAGCAAGAAGACATATGTCAGAATTTAATATGGCTGTGGTGGAAGAAAGAAGGGAAGAGCATTAGGACGTGTGAGTGAGTGAGGTTGGATGCCTGGTATTTTTAAAAGAGTAGTCAGAGAAGGACTCATCTATCAAGTGAAGAAGCTCATGGGAGGTGGGGAGATGCAATGCAAGCAGATGGAAGAGCAAGTGCAAAAGTCCTGAGGCAGTGACACACCTGGTATGCTCAAGGAACATCAAGGAAGCTAATATTACTATGGTGGAATGTAGGAGATAAAGTCAGACAGGTAAAAAGGGGCCAAGTTAGAGCTCTGTAAGCTAATTATGAGAATTGCATATTGTACTCTGTATGAGAAGGAAACAACTGAAGGGTTTTGAAAAATGAGTGACCTGATCTGAATTACATTTTTTAACATCTTTTTTTTAAGATTTTATTTTATTTATTTTAGAGAGAGAGAGTGAGCAGGGGAGGGGCAGAGGGAGAGGGAAAGAATCTCAAGCAGATTCTGCTGAGCACAGAGACCTTCACGGGGCTCAATCCTACAACCCTGAGATCATGACCTGAGCTGAAACCAAGAGTTGGATGCTCAACCAACTGAGCCACCCAGGCACCTCCTGAATTATATTTTTAAAGGTATACTCTAGCTGCTGTGCTGAGACCAGACCATAGGGAGTGTGCTGAGACCAGACCACAGGGAGTGGGGCCATGACAGAAGCAAAGAGGTCAGTTAGACAGGAGGCTGCTGGAATAATCCAGCAAGAGATGGTGGCGCTCTGCAACATGGCTGCCAGAGTGGAAATGGTAAAAAATTGTATTGGTTTTGGTGGCTGCTATAACAAAGATCACAGACTTGGTGCTTAAGCCAACAGAAATTTATTCTCTCTCAGTTCTGGAGTCCAGAAGTCCAAAATCAGTATCACTGGACCCAAATCTATGTGTTAGTAAGGCTGTGCATTCTCTAGACTCCACTTCTTGCCTCTGGGAGCTCCTAGCATTCCTTGACTTGGGGCCACATAATTCCAATCTTCAAGGCTGGCATCTTCCAATCTCTCTTCGACCTATCTTCACATCCCCTTCTCCCCAGGGAGGGACCCCAAATTTTCCTCTGCCTCCTCCTTAAGGATACATGTGATTGTATTTAGGTCTCACCTAGATAATCCAGATAATCTCCCTATCTCAAGATCCTTAACCAATACCCACCCCACCCCACACCTGCCTCTTTTAAAGCCATTTCAGGTAATATTCACAGGTTTTAGGGATGACGGAATGAATCTCTTGGGGAGCGGGGACAATTTTCCAGCCCACAATAGAAGTAGTAGGTCATGGATATTTCTTGAAGGAACAGCCAACAGGATTTTCTGATCAATTACTTGTTGGGTGGGAGAGAGAGGAGTAAAGGCAAACCTGAGATTTTTAGCCAGAACACCTGGACCTCAGAGGAAGATTCTGGAAAGAAAAGGTTCAGGGAAGAAGAGTAGGAGCTCTTTTTTTTTTTTTTTTTTTAATATGTTAAGTTTGAAAAGTCTACTAAATATCCAAGTGGTGATTTAAGAAGGGAATTTGACATAAATCAGCATTCCAGAGAAGACCAGACAGGGATTATAAACCTGTGAATCATCAGAATATGGGTAGAATTAAAGCTGTAAGACAAAGTGAGATTACGTAGCATGTGCTTCTGAACGGTGTTCACTTGGCCAAACTGAAGTATGTCCCCAAATCTCTTTCCTTGTATGGTTTCATATTAGCACTGACCAAAAAAGATAACTGCCAGGCAGAGGTGAAGCCGCCGTCACTACCCTCTGAAGGGTGTGTACTTAGATGCTGACAGAGGTACTGCTGAGCTCCGGCTCGTGCCCTTCTCTCCCACTAGGCATCCAACTCCTCTCCCCAGCTGTTGGCCCTCTTGGCCAATAGGAGCCCCATGCCTACCACCAGACTCAGAAGAAATGGCCTTCCATATGGACTTCTCCATCTCTACTGCAGTCCCACAGTAGCAGGTAGATGTGCCTTTGGAAGCCCCAACTCTGTCCCCCACCCCAGTGCTTCCTAGTTAGGAACTCTGCCCCCATCTCTTCCTGCCCCCTTCCAGACCTTCCTTCCCAACTGTATAAGGCCTTATTCCAACAATAAATCCCAGTTCCATTGTGGTTGTGCCTCTCTGGTTAAACCTGGACGACCTCTATACTCAGGGAGTGAATCCAGACAGGGAAGAGTTTAAGAACGGAGCCCTGGGGCTTTCCAATGTTTGGAAATCAAAGAGAAAAGGAGGAATCAGTGGAGAAAACTAAGCAGGAGTGGACACTGTCGCACCTGAAGTTTATACAATTGGGGAGGGGGTGTCTTAAAGAAAAAGAATATTATAAATAAAAATTAAATATAAAAATAAATATACATTTAGAATGGGGAAAAGAGATCACATCAAATTACATTTTTAAAAAGCTGGCAAATACAATAAATCATAGTTTAATTTATCTCACTCTTGATATACCCCTACAATACATTTATCCCTACATTTTTTGGCTGCATACTTTTTGATCACCTCTTTATATTACAATTATTTTCTACAATAATTTCCAAAGAGAAAATAGAAAAGCAGTCGTTCTCTCTTCTATGACTGATCTCCGTTTTCAAATTATTTCTAGTTTCTATGCATAAAATGCATAAAATCGATGTCTTCACAAACAGGCTTCCTTGCTGTTTGTAACCCAGTTAGCAGTCTGAGCTCCACCAACACAAGAATCTTCTAAATTTGCATTGCAGCCATGCTCTCCGAGTTGCTCTCTCCCTGCCCACACCGCCCGGATGCCCTCCCAGATCCATGACCCGGCTGCTGCCAGTGTGGTCACCGCCCTCAAAGAAGCCAAGCTCAGCGGTGTCACTGCCTGGGGCCCCGTGGGCAAGAGGCTAGGGCAGGAGCTGATGACCCTCATGATGGAATTTCTGCCTTCCCTGAATCAGACCACCTTTTCAAATAGGTGGGGACGACCCATGGAGCAGCTGGAGTAGTGCATGAGACCTGAGCTATAATGGGCTCTCCCTGGAGCTCCCCAATGGCTACCCTTACAACACGCCCATGGGGAAGTTCCTCACGCCCCGCTACCACTGCAGTGTGGACACCCAGGGGAACATCTGCCTGGACATCCGGAAGGACCATCCCGCTGTCCATCCAGAGCCTGCTAGGAGAACCCAACACTGACAGCCCTTTGCACACGCATGCTGCCGAGCTCTGGAAAAACCCCATAGCCTTTAAGAAGTCTCTGCGAGAAACCTGCTCAAAGCAGGTCTCTAGCCAAGAACCCTGACTGTCCAGCCTCTCTGCTTGTGTTGTCTTTTTATTTTCTCTTTAGATGGTTTGTCCTTTCTGTCATTTCTGTCTAGGACTCTGTATCTTAAGCTGTGGTGTCATTTTTGCTTTGTTTCTGTTTTTTAAATTAAGTCTCTGGTTGAGCCCTTGTGATAAATATATTAAATAAATACATTGGGGCTATTTTTACAAAAAAAAATCTTCTAACTTTGATTTTGGACAATCCTTATTTTTAAAAGTATTTAAAATATGCAGTACATATATACTTGCATTCTCTTGTATTCCTGATTAGGAGAAAACTTCCAATTTTGAAAAGGTATCAAGGAATTGAATTTCTGCACAAATTCAGGAAGAATGTATTATTTTACACATCTGGTGATAAGAAGGATTTTCCAGACTGCACTGCTTTTCAAACTTTCTCTTTTCCTCCCATGTACTTCTCAGGCTTGTGCCATGAGACAGATACCTTAATACCATGATTTGATCTCGGAGCAACACTTCTGTGTCTTGATGGAAGTTAAGTCAGCACACTAGGCAGTAGGAGTATTTTTCAAAGCCACTCCTGCTCCAGAGGGATAGAGATAACCCCACTATACACAAAAGAAACTACAAAAGAACACAAATATATCCCACGAAACCCAAACTAAAGGTATCTCCAACTCAACTTCCTCTAAGCCCCATCTCCAAAGGGCTTGTAGCCTTCCAATACTCCAATACCACCAGACACAAAGGGAAAATTTGAACTTTCTAACCTGGAAACTTTCAAACATACACACAAGTAGACAGTATAGTGTGGTAAATTCCCTGTGGTCTCAGTAGTTGGGCCAAAGCAGAGCTTCTAGCATGCCCTGTGAACAAGTTTGCTCAATCAGTTTAAAGAGCCAAGGCCTAGCACCTGTCAAACTTCGTCTGGTATATCACCCATTTTAGAAATGAAGGCCTGATTCTGTAAGGCCTGATTCCAGATCAAGCCGTATAAAGCTTAGTTTTGTCATTTATTTCCTAAAACACTGCCACCTGTAATACTGAGAGATTTCACTGTGTGTGTGTGTGTGTGTGTGTAAGGAATTCATCCATGTGTATGAAAAGTTCTGTAGAAAACTTCTCTCTACTAAAGGCCAAAACCCTTGTCAACCACCAGCATTTGTGCGCAGAGACCCGCCTCTGAGACTATGGATGAACCCCATATGGGTTCCTAACTAAGGTGAGAACAGAAAGAGGCAAAGCCACTGATGATAATACGGAGCTACCTAAGGCCCCGGCTACTCATCTGACAGAAAAGCCTCCAGGTCATTTTAACTCACATGTCTCACCAAGTCCTGGCTTTGGCCAAATTCAGACAGTTTTTCCTTCATGTTTCTCAATCTGCCCTATGCTTCTCCTGGTCCTTTTTTCCAAGTAAGGTTTGTTCCAAGAAAATGCATAATATGGTTAAAACAAATAATCAGACAGACTCTGAGAAGACTAAGCAAAGCCTCAGAACCATCAGAACCTAGAGAGGGAGGAGGGAGGAAGAAGAGGAAGACAGTGTGAATCTTGCCTTGCACTGTGGTAGCAGCAGGTGCTAAGGATGGGGAGAACCAAGCTGGTGGATGGATGGATTGACCTCAGTTTGTTTGCTTGCACCAATGTCATCTTGCTGCCAGCATCACAGTGGCAAGGAAAGGGAACATCTCAGGGGCTCAGGATTCCCTGCTCTGTCCATACCCGCAGTTCACATCACGACTCTATTGCAACTGTCTTCATTCTAGTATGGTCCATTCCATACTAGTGGCAGCTCAATTTGTTTGAAATGCTGCAGGCAAAACAGTGTCTTCACCTCTCTTCCCTGCCAGACTCTGCCTTAGGCTGGGTTTCCTAAAGGTAGGACCAGGAGCCTACCAAACACTTCCAGGTCCTTCCAGGGAACACCTTGGATAACCTTGCTATTCTGGTGTCCACCCAGCCTCCTCCCCTTCCTTCAGAAAACCAGCTCTCCCCCATCACTCTCCCATCTCAGGACATTTCTCCAAAGCTTACCCTCTTGACTGGAACTGACTGCCCACCTGAACTCCCCACCTGTCTCCTGCCATCAGTCATCAACCTCAAATTCATGCAGGAAGTCTTTTGCCCACAGATTGAACAATGACATTGATTTTCAAGTGCCTGTCTCTCTGACATTCTCACTTGCTGCCCAAAGAAAGTACCTTCCCCTAGCCTTGTATGACCCTTCCCACATTGGCCTTTTCCATTCTCAAAGGGCAACAAAAAGAAGTGGCTTTGCTATTTCACATCCCAGAAGATGGAAGATCAGATCTATGAAGTCTGTCCCAATAGGAGGTTAAATGTGGAAATAACCTTGACATCTGGAAACAGAATTTTCACCCCAAAATTTGGCTTTGAAAGACAGCTGAGCCACCGAGTGTGTCACGAAGACTCAGCAGGACTGAAGACAGCCTGCAGTTTTTTGTTTTCAATCAGCATTTGGGAATTGTGACAATATACAATTTTCTCTAATATTTTTTCTTATAAGAGTAACAAGGCAGTAAAATTATTGTAGAAAAATTGAAAAATACAAAATAGATTACAAAAGAAAATAAAATCAACTTTAATCCCACTAAATGGAAAGAACTATTATTGTTTTAGTGTATTGCTTGCTTGTGTTTTTCTACTCATATGTAATGCATAACCAATTTATTTATATACATATAATATGAATCGCTTATTAACATCAATAGTTTCAATTATATCTTTGAGTATCCTCTGCATCCCTGAGAATCCTAAAAAATAGTGTTCCACTTCATTATGTAAATATTTAATTTTTTTTTAATGAGTTAAGTGCTATCTGACTACTCTTGTGGGAAGGTTCTGAGATCAACAGAGTTAAGTACTGATCTACTTGGTGCCCCTAAGCAGCTTTACAACCTTGGGCAAGTTTTTTAAACCTTGTGTGCCTCAGTTTCCTCTCATTTAAAATGAGGATAATCATAGTATGTACGTTGGGGGGTGACTGACTGGCTTGGTCAGTAGAGCATGCGACTCTTTTTTTAATTTTTTTTAAATTTTATTTATTTATTTATTTGACAGAGAGAGACACAGCGAGAGAGGGAACACAAGCAGGGGGAGTGGGAGAGGGAGAGGGAGAAGCAGGCTTCCCGCGGAGCAGGGAGCCCGATGCGGGGCTCGATCCCAGGACCCTGGGATCATGACCTGAGCCGAAGGCAGACGCCCAACGACTGAGCCACCCAGGCGCCCCGAGCATGCGACTCTTGATCTCAGGGTTGTGAGTTTGAGCCTGATGTTGGGTGTAGAGATTACTTTAAAAAAAAAAAAATCTTAAAAAAAGTAATAGTATCTACTTTGAAGTCCTTATGCAGCAAGTAAAGGGGAAAGAGTGTGTTAAGTGCTTAGACTAGTGTCTGGCATGCAATAAATATTAAATAAAAGTTATTCTTATCCTCATCATCTTTGTATTACTCCAATACTTTTTAACGAGTGAGTACATTTATAATAAGGTGCTGATCCAATAATATAACTATTCAAAGGTTGATAAGAGTTATGGTTGAACAGCATATTATTATTATTATTTTTAAAGATTTTATTTATTTATTTGACAGAGAGAGAGAGCGAGAGCAGGAACACAAGCAGGGGGAGTGGGAGAGGGAGAAGCAGGCTTCCCGCGGAGCAGGGAGCCCGATGTGGGACTCGATCCCAGGACCCTGGGACCATGACCTGAGCCGAAGGCAGACGCTTAAGGACTGAGCCACCCAGGCGCCCGTGAACAGCATATTAAAGGTTTTAGTGAATTGGAAGTTGAACAGCAAACATCTCCTGAAGGCCATACTGAAGTGTAATGGGCAAGAGATTAGTTTTGGATGAAGACTAAGGTTTAATCCCTGATAATTGTGATAAGCATTCTGTAGTTAACAAAAAGGGCCTGTAACTGTTCTTAGAGTTTTGCTTCCATTAGCTCTTAAGCCTCACAACAACCTGAAGATACATGTACTATTATTAGCAGGACGCTGAGGCACATGAAGTTATGAAACTTACAGCAAGGCAACAGGCTAATAAAAGGCACAGCGAGCATTTGCAGTCAGATGACCTTAGTCGAGAGCCTCTGCTGTTACGCTAGTCCCCCCTTATCCATAAGGGATAGTTCCCAAGACCCCCAGGATACCTGAGACCACAGACAGTACTAAACCCTGTGTCTACCACATTTTTTCCCTATACATACATACCTAGGATAAAGTCTAATTTATAAATTAGGCACAGTAAGGGGTTAACAACAATAACTAGTAATAAAATAAAACAATTATAACAATATACTGTAATCACAGTTGTGTGAATGTGGTCCGTCTCTCAAAGTATCTTTCTGTACAGTTGACCCTTGGAAAACACAGGTTTGAACTTACGGGGTCAAACTTATACGTGGATTTTATTTTTTATAAATACAGTACAGTACTATACATGTATTTTCTCTTATGGTTTCTTAACATTTTCTTTTCTCTAGCTTACTTTATTATACGAGTATAGTATATAATACATAAAACATACAAAATACGTGTTAATCGACTGTGTTCTCGGTCAGGCTTCCCGTCAACGGCAGGCTAGTAGTTAGATTCTGGGAGGTCAAAGGTACCCACGGATTTCTGAGTGGGTGGGTTCGGCGGGTCAGCCGTAGGTACTCACCTTTCTTCTTATGATGATGATGTGAAACGATAAAAACGGCGGGGCGCCTGGGTGACGCAGTCAGTTAAGCGCCCGACTCTTGGTTTCGGCTCAGGTCGGGAGATGGAGCCCTGCCTCAGGCTCCGTGCTGGACCGGAGCCTGCTGGGGATTCTCTCTCCCTTTCCCTCCACCCCCTCCCTCTCTCCTAAAAAAAAAAAAAAAAGATAAAATGGAGACCAGACGAGATGAAGGGAGGAAGATGACGTAGCATGGGCCGTATGATGTAGCGTGTGACGTATGACGTAGCGTCAAACTGCCACCCACGTTCTGACGCTGCGTCAGAGGAGGATTGTATGCTTCCGGCTGCGGTTGTCGCAGTAACTGGGAAAACGAGACTGCAGATAAAAGGCGACTGCTGTATGTTGTTATGTATTTGAAAAACTTATAATATCAGTGAGTCTCTTGTTAAGTAGTTTGTGCCCTTTTCCTTGTGGATTTGAAGAAACTCTGTGTTCCTGGTATAAGCCCTTTGCCAATCACATGCGTTAGAAGGATCTTTTCTGACGCTTCAGTTTCCCTTTTGTCTAACATAATGGGGTCTTTTTTTTTTTTTTAAAGATTTTATTTATTTATTTCACAGAGAGAGAACAAGTAGGCAGAGAGGCAGGCAGAGGGAGAGGGAGAAGCAGGCTTCCTGCGGGGCAGGGAGCCCAATGCGGGGCTCGATCCCAGGACCCTGGGGTCATGACCTGAGCTGAAGGCAGACGCTTAACCACTGAGCCACCCAGGCGCCCCGGAACTGACTTATTTAAATATGGTGTGAGGTAGAAGGCAGAAGACATTTTATTCCCATATGGATATCCAATTGACACGACACCATTTATATTGAAAAACTGCCTTTCTCACTGCTCTTACAGCATCACGCTTTCCCATAAATAAAGGGGCTTTATTTATGTGAGTTTATTCCTGAATATTCTATTCTATTGCTCTATTGGTTCATCTTGTACCGACATCATAGTATTTGTGGCTTTAGAATAAATTTGCCAATTTCTTCACTATTGCTGACCGTTTGCATTTCCGTATAAAGTTTAGAATCAACTTGCCAGTTTCCCTAAAATGACCTGCTGGGATTTTGATTGGAATTGGATTTTGATTGGAATATAATGTAATCCCTATACATTAATTTGGGAAGAATTACAATTTTACAACATCGTCTCTTTATTCTGTCTTCCAATCCACAAACATGGTAAATCCTTCCATTTGTTTCAATTTTCTTAGTTTCTTCTAATGATATATGTAGCTTTTACAAAAAAAAAAAAAAAAAAAAAAAAAAACTAACAGGTTTGTTCCTAGACATCTGATGTTTTGAGTTATTATTGTAAATGGTATTATTTAAGTTTCGTTGTTTCTCCAGTACAGTGTTGAATAGAAGTAGAGAAGTCAGCATCAGGCATTCTTGTCTCCTTCCCCATCACAGGTAGGAAGCCTACAATATTTTGCCATTAAGTGTGTTAGCTATAGGTTGTATGCATGGATTTTTATGGTTTTCTCCTCTACTAATTTCCCTTCTCCATCCATCCTCCATCCTCTGTAAAAATTTCTCAATGTCTCTTGCTTGCTTTTCTCACCTCTTTTTTTTTTTTATTTTAATTTTATTTACTTGAGAGAGTGTGTGAGAGAGAGAAAGCACAAGTAGGGGGAGCTGCAGAGGGAGAAGGAGAAGCAGGCTCCCAACTGAGCAAAGCACCCTATGTGGGGCTCAATCCCAGGACCCTGAGATCATGACCTGAGCCAAAGGCAGACGTTTCACCGCCTGAGCCACCCAGGTGCCCCTCTCACCTCTTATCCTCTCTTTGTCCTGGTGGGTTTATACATTTTTTATTTAACTTTAGTGAGGTTCAAAAAGGAATCAAGATAAACATGTGTTGGGGTGCCTGGGTGGCTCAGTTGGTTAAGCATCTGTCTTCGGCTCATGTCATGATCCCAGGGTCCTGGGATTGAGCCCCACATCCGGCTCCTTGCTCAGCAGGGAGGCTGCTTCTCCCTCTCCCTCTGCTGGCCACTCCCCCTGCTTGTTCTCTCTCTCTCTCTGTCAAATAAATCTTAAAAAAAAAAAAAAAACTTAAAAAAAAAAGCTAAACATGTGTTGAACCTATCATGCCTAATTAGAAGTCCCACAAGAGTAGACATGAAAAAAATCCATTTTTTAATTAAAATGTACTTAATACACTGTATGAAAATTCAGTGTTTCCTAAATTGGCAGATTTTTTTTTAAGTTTCTTGTAATATGTCACACACATCGATTGTAGCTTCCTTAAGTGCTAAAATAATAAAGAAATATTATTTCTCAGTAATTAGAATCTCACTTTGAGGTGCCAGAAGCCATCTTTACCTCAAATGATTTTTTTTTAATTTTTATTTATTTTTTTAAGTAATCTCTACACCCAGTGCGGGGCTCAAACTCATAATCACCAGATCAAGAGTTGCATGCTCTATTGACTAAGTCAGCCAGGAGCCCCTCAAATGATTTTTTTTTATAAATTAACATTCTGGTTTTTTGCCAAATTCAACTCCCCACTTCCTGGAGGACCCTCTTAGGCATCCCTGAGTAATGACCAATGAGCCTTTGCTTACATACCTCCTGTGCCAAAGAGTTTATCATTTCTCCCATGTGTAGAACCAAATATTTATCTCAACTTAAAGGAGAATCACTTAGGCTTGCATACTGAAAAAAAAAAAAAAGGAAAACCCAACTAAACAGTGGCTTAAATAAAGCCAGGGTCATTGTTTTCATATAAGAAGGAGTCCAGGGGTGGGTCATCCGGGGCTGGTCTGGCGTCTCCATGGTGCGACCAGTAACTGCCCTATTTCTAGCTGTCTGCTCCTTCACTCTCAGACCAAGCAGGACCTTCAGCACCACGTTTGTAAGAAGTGTCCTCCCCTCCAGGTAGTGCTTCGGCATTCCAGGAAAGGTGAAAGGAAAGTGTGAAAGGCATGGCTTATTGAGTCTGCCCCTTTATAAAGAGCATATTCCCAAAAGCCTCACCAGGCAACTTGCTCTTACATCTCATTGGCCAGACTATTTCACCTAACCACAAAGACTGAAGTCAATGTTTCATTGGGCCACCCTGAACAAAACAGGCTCTGGGGGTGCCTCTGGCCAATGCAGTGCCAGGGCTTGTTGAGGAAAGATAATTGATACTGGGTCAGCAAACACAGAGTCCGTTACAAGGGTTTACCTGTTTTCCCCTATTGATTCCTTTCCCCCAGGAGAGAAGAGTAGTCAGAGCCTTTGACAATAGCTAAAACTTCAAGGGACCAACTCTGAACCGTCTGGGAAGGAACGGGCATTAGGACGTGAAGTCAAGAACAAAGGAATCTCTGAGAACATACAGAGAAAGCAGAGTGGACTCCTGCTTCCCTTGGGACAAGAAGCTTAACAAGGGCCCCCAGGAGGACTTCCAGCTTCTGGTGGAGCTAGGAGGCTGGCAGAGGGACAGAGCAAGTTGAAGATCAGAATAGAAACAGCTGTTGGCTACACTTGCCAGCCCTCAGGGAATCACTTGTGTGCATGTTCTGTGGAACAACTCCATTTGATCCACACACATGTACAAATCATTGCCTCCTTCACTTTCTAAGTGCTTGGAATTATTCCTTTCCTCTTTAAGCCTCATATTCACTAGGCTACACATGGCTAGGAGCCTGAACTTGCAGAACTACCAGCTCAGGACACGCAAGCCATACACTGCTTACCCGTTACTCTAGAACCCTCATTTTGGGGGGTGGCCTACCACAGACTTCTACCTTGTGCCAGGCCCCAGGCTAAGCATATTGCTTTTTATCCCTTGTCCTCAGAATAACCTTAACAGTATTGCAGTTTTTAGGATGAGAAACTTGGGGCTCCAGATGGACCAGTAGCAAGGTTCAAATCCACATCTGCTGACTGATTCTGAAAACAGGAACATATCACAAAAGCCTTGTCCTCACTGCCTTGAAGCCCGAAAAAAGCTAGTCTAACTCCCTTTTTCTTTTTTACAGAAGAAAACACACACACACACACACACACACACACACACCCTGAGGTGTCAAGGACCTGGCCCAGAGTAGCAGTTGTAGAAGACATAGTGGATATCTAAACCCAGTCAACTCATTCCTTTTTTTAAATATATATTTTAAAGATTATTTATTTGAGAGAGAGAGACACAGCGAGAGAGGGAACACAAGCAGGGGGAATAGGAGAGGGAGAAGCAGGCTTCCTGCGGAGCAGGGAGACCGATGAGGGGCTCGATCCCAGGACCCATGACCTGAGCCGAAGGCAGACACTTAACGACTGAGCCACCCAGGCGCCCCAATATATATTTTTTAAAGATTTATTTATTTTGAGAGAGAGAGCACATGTGGGAGGGGCAGAGGGAGAGAGAGAATCCTAAGCAGACTCTCTGCTTAGTGCAGAGCCTGATGCAGGGCTCGATCCCACGACCCTGAGATCATGACCTGAGCTGAAACCAAGAGCTGGATGCTCAACCGACTGTGCCACCCAGACACCCCCGACTCAACTCACTTCTTAAGAGAAAGTGAGAGTCTATGTAACTGATGCCTTTAGTGTTTGGAGTGTTTAGTTCCACTTTTTGCCAGAGATGGAGATCATTTTCAAGACATTTCATTAACCACATTAAAGTTTTTACTTTCTAGACTAACAAAACACATAGCTTAAAAAAAAAAAAAATCATGTCCTGAATATAAAGAGCTAGGGGAACTTGCCAGGAACTAACTAGCTCTAGTCACATTTTAGCTTGATGATTTTGCTGAAAACCAAAACCAAGGCAAAATGTCTTTAAATTCATCCAAATAACTGTTTCCTACTTCATCTCAGAGGAACTAGTTAGGAGGCAAATGAGGACCCACTGCTCCGCTGCTTGACACCCAGTCATCATCTGTTCCTTAGGGAAGCCTTCCCTGACCTGCCTTTCTAAATGAAATTCCTCGCTATAGCACATTTGGGATTCTGCTTCTGGCCACGGCAGATTAACAGGTACTGGACTAGCCCTCCTACAGCAAACAACTGTTAACAGTGAACAAAATATATGGAATTACAGTTTTTGGAAGTCAGGCAAACGGCAGCACAAGACCATGTTCCCTAAGAGATGAGCCCCATGATACCCTTTCTGCAGGCACTTTCTAGACTGTGGCGTGAGGAGGAAGCCAAACAGAGCACAGCAGTCTTGCAAAGCTGAGGAGACAGAAATTGGAAGTTTGGACTAGTATGAGAGTTGGAAAGTGCAGGGCAAGGTACATAGAGAAGGGAGCTGTGCAGGGGGAGTTCCAGATATCTGCAGGGGGTCCCCTTGAGGCTTCAGCTAAATACCAGGCTACTCATCTTAGGATAATACTCCGTGAGGCTGATCAAAGACGCTGCAGATGGGGGGTTGAACAAATACTGGAGCCTGCATAGGTCTGGGACATGTTCAAGGACTGACCAGTCAGAGTGGAGAAATGTCACTGGCCCTAGGCACTCAATAGAGACCCTAGGGCGCCTGGGTGGCTCAGTTGTTTAAGCGACTGCCTTCGGCTCAGGTCGTGATCCTGGAGTCCCAGGATGGAGTCCCGCATCGGGCTCCCTGCTCGGCGGGGGGTCTGCTTCTCCCTCTGACACTCCCCCCGTCTCATGTGCTCTCTCTCTCTCATTCTGTCTCTCAAATAAATAAATAAAATCTTAAAAAAAAAAAAAAATAGAGACCCCAGAGAAGCTATTCTAGACGTACACTAACACGGCTCTAAACCAGCCCTTGAACATATTAAGATGATCTGCAAATTCACTACCAGCCAGAACAAAATTCAACACTGTATTAAAGAGGCTACAGAATCTAAACACTCAACTATGTAGCATCCGTGATTTGTAGCATACAATAAAGAATTTCTAGACATGTGAAGAAGCAGCAAGATATGATCCATAACCAGGAGAAAAACAGCTAATTGAAAGACCTAGAAATGACAGAGATGATAGAATTAGCAGATAAAGACTTTAAAACAGCTATATATCTATATTTTTAAACAGCTGTATTTTTAAATGGGCAAAATATTTGAAGAGACACTTCACCAAAGAAGATATATGAACATTAGCATATTGACACATTATTCATTAGAGAAATTAAAACCACAATGAGATACCACTACACACCTATTAGAATGATTAAAGTTTATTTTTTTGAAGATTTACTTATTTGAGAGAAAGACTGTGAGTGGGGAGAGGGACAGAGTTAGAGAATCTTCAAGCAGACTCCTCACTGAGCATGGGGCCCGAAGTGAGACTTGATCTCATGACTCATGAGATCAAAACCTGAGCCGAAACCAAGAGATGGATGCTTAGCTAACTGAGCCATCCAGGCGCCCCTAGAGTGGTTAAACTTTAAAAAGACTGACCATGTCAAGTGTTGGCATAGGTATGGAAGAACTGGGACTCTCACACTCCTTTGGTAGGAATAAAACATGTTACAAACACATAAAGTTTGATGTCTTATTACTTCCCAATGTACACAATATGCTCTCCTCACACGGAGAATCCCCGCAGGCTTCATAGTTCTGGGCCCGCCTGCACTGTCACTCCCGTCAAAAGACATTCCAGAATGAATCTGCTTTGGGGACGTGACAGACACATCAGAAGTTGCCAGAGAAGTGAGGTGACCCTTTTGTCATCAGAGACCAAATGTGAAACCAGAATGACTGCAAATGTGCAAATCAGGCTGGTTTGAGAAGGACTTTTCCCCTGAGACACAAGCTTTTAAAAAAGACACTAATATGATAAATACATATTTTTATTTAAAATACCCCTTTTTTCCCAACATCACATATTAAATTTCAATATCCTCATTTCCACTGTGCTCTCCTGCCACCAGGCTGTTGCTAGCCCTGGATTCTATGATCTACAGAGAGATCCTGGCAAATTCGCTTCCAACTCTTTCCTCTTGCCCCTAATAACAGTGATGAGGAGGATAAGAATGCCCCACAGTTGTAGGGCCATTAGGGTCTTTATATACCTGCCCCCCCCCCCCCATGAGTCTCTCTTTGCCAATTGTTACAGCGGAAACTTAGAAGAGCAGCAACATGGCAGAGGGATTCACTGACTTGACTCTCCTGAGCCCTTTATCCCTCCAAGGTGTCAGCAATTCTGAAACAATGAATCAAACCATCTTGACAGGCTTAGGCCATTTAGACCATCTACTCTAAAAAGAAACAAAAGAAATTAAAAGGCTTTAAAACTACCGACGTTGAAGGGCATGCCATTATGTAGCGGGCAGTAGCCCGCAAAAATAGTCTTCTTGATAAACTTTCAGGAATTTCCTGCTTAAATTTTTGGAAGCAAGTTTCTACTCCTCCTTGTCCATACTGTGATTTTAATTATTCAAACTGAAAAGCATTGTCCAATAAAGGATAACAATTCTGAATGAAGTGCCATTTTGAAAATGATCCACATTTTCATGTAGATCAAAGTCGCTGGAGTTTTCCAAGTAAGACGTGTTACTGTTTCTTGTATAGCAACTGCCCAATTCCGTTTTCTTAGCTCCTTAGAATATGGATCTAACCAAAGCCAAGGATTTGGGTGTGCCTCCCAAGTAAGGAAGTTACCATCAGAGGGAAAAAGGAAAAAAAGTCTTCATAGATAGCAACATCATCCTGATTCCCCAAAAGCAATTCCACGTGCTTGTCCTTTGGATCAGTGACGAGCATCGTCATCTCCTGGTGTGAAATGCAGCACAGACATTGTAAGGCTAGAACATGGTGGCCACAAGCCAAGACCAGGGAAAATTCAAGCACAGCACAGACTCGGGCAAGCCAGAGATGGGGCGATATGCAGGCTGCTGGTCACTTTGGTGAGAGTCACTACCATGAGCCTTTTGCGTCTTTGTCTTCCTCCCACAGAGTTCTCCAAGCAGTAACACAATTTTGATTGGGACACAAGGGGGCAATAAGAAGTATTGGAGGAAAGAGATCTGTTCTGGTTCTGATGGCTTTACATCACTTCTTATTTTTTCTGCCCTCTTGGGTAAACTGATCCAGAGAACGCCTTTGATCTTTCCCTCTCTCTCTTTTTTATTTTTATTTTTTTATCTTACTCCTGCTAGCTTTTCTGCCCACCTGTAAAGCCCGAGGAGAACGGGATTGTAAAGTCAGTGTTGGGTTTTAACCGTTTCAGGTTCCTTCATCCAACCTCAGAGCTGACACATAAGTGCTCAAGGAAAGCTTTTTTTTTTAAAAGATCTTTTAAATTTTATTTATTTGACAAAGAGAGAGTGCACAAGCCGGAGGAGGGGCAGAGGGAGAGGGAGAAGCAAGCTCCTCGCTGATTAGCCACTTTCTTGAGTAACAATGAAAATACTTATTATAAGGATCAATATCTATAGAAATGGATAGTGTTGGAATATGGTTTAATTTTTTTTAAGATTTATTTATTTATTTATTTGACAGGGAGAGAGCATAGCAGGGAGAGCAGCAGAGGGAGAGGGAGAAGCAGGCTCACCTAGCAGGGAGCCTGATGTTGGGACTCGATCCCAGGATCCTGGGATCATGACCTGAGCCGAAGGCAGATGCTTATCGACTGAGCCACCCAGGTGCCCCCACCTTTTTTTTTTTTTTAAAGATTATTTATTTATTAATTTGACAGAGAGAGAGAGAACAAGCAGGGAGAAGGGCAAGCTTTTTGTAGGGAGATCAAGGGGTGGTGCTGGGGTGAATGAAGAATGGTTGGATAGGATGGATGCATGAAAGGAAGAAAACTTTTCATTTTGAACTTTTCATTTCACTTTCACTCTGTTGACAGCCAGTTGAACTGGCTCAGTCTCAAAAAGCTGAATTTGATGAATAGGGGAATATGGTATTTAGTAATGATGACTGCTACAGCCCAGGATATACTCAGGAGCAAGGCCGAAACCTCAAGCTGCCACTCAGAAAAGCAACAGTAAGAGCTGGGAGGTGGGTCACTAGGAACCAGGAGAGAGAGCAGATGCCGGAGGAACCGCTTCTCTGGGATCCCATGCATCTTTAGTTCACGACAAAGCTTCCCTGCATTAGGCCCAACTCCAGGCCTCACCAGCTCTGCCCCTGAGGTCAGCCACCTTTGGAGGAGCAGGTCCACCAGGTAAAATAAGGAAATCAGTAAGCCTCCGGCCACACAAACTCTCAGATGCGGACACCCAGGCGATGGCTAACAGGCCCTCACCTCAGTATTCTCCCATCTTAGACCCCAGTGAGTTTGGTCAGGCTCTGAGGCCCTGGAAGCAGTAAGAACAGCAGATCCAACCATCAGACTGACATGAGATAAGATCTTATAAGCCAGAATGTCAGTTAACATTACACAGAACTCGTGGCCTAACTGAAGCCTTCACTCGAAGGTTCGGGGAATGTTCTCGTGATGGTGCCAGGCCCTGTCACGGGTCCTGTGGTGGCATGTCTAATTTACGCCAAATCTGGATCAAGACTGAGAGGATTTGTGTGCAGGGCTCCTGTGGGAAAATCCCCTCCCCCACTCTGGCGTAGGTCAGGGATGCCACAGTGTTAAGGAGGGTAAGGCTCTTCTCAAGTGAGCCCGAGGGCAAAGGTTTAAAAGACAACCAGATTTATGACGAGCTTTCAACTTTCTGGTTTCAACTGAATCCAGATGCATAAATACCAAAAATACTGGAGGGAAAAGGAAAGTCTAAGGATCTCTTTACTCCTTCCAGAAAAGCATGGCTGAAATGTTCCAGAAAAAATCATCAGCAATCTTGACATTAAAGAGTAATTAATTCTACCTCTAGGTTTATGTGCTGATATCTTTATATTCACATTTTAGGGTGAACCACGGTACTGAAACTCGTGACCCAGTAAATTTTATGAGTTAGCCATGCAAGTGCTGATTCAGTCTGGTTCTGTGAAGCTAACCTCCCAAATGTATTCGTTTCCTAGGGCTGCCATAACGAATTATCACCAACTGGGTGGCTTAAGAAAATGAAAATTTATTCTCATAGTTCTGGAGGCCAGAAGTTGTAAATCAAGGTGTTGGCAGGGCCACCCTCTGTCTGAAGGCTGGAGCAAAGATCCGTCCTCACCTCTCCCAGCTTCTGGTGGCTTCCCTGGCTTGTGGCCACAACACTATCTTCATGTGGCCTTTTCCTCTTGTCATCTCTTCTCTCACAAGGACACTTTGCTTTTGGATTTATGGTCCCCCCTGGATAATCCAGGATGATTTCATCTCAAAATCCTTAATTATATCTGCAATGACCCTTTTGCTACATAAGATCACATTCACAGGTCCCAGGGGTTAGGATGTGGACATCTCTTTCGGGGCGGGGGGGTGGCACAATTTGACCCACTACACTAAACAAACTCTGGACGTCCAGGTCTTTCTAAAATTTCAGGTGCTTGAAAATAGACAGCAAATAGGGGTGCCTGGGTGGCTCAGTCATTAGGCATCTGCCTTCAACTCAGGTCATGACCCCAGGGTCCTGGGATCGAGCCCCGCATCGAGCTCCCTGCTCCACGGGAAGCCTGCTTCTCCCTCTCTCACTCCCCCTGCTTGTGTTCCCTCTCTCGCTGTCTCTCTCTCTGTCAAATAAATGAGTAATCTTTAAAATGAAAAAAATAAAAAATAAGTGAGGAAACTTGCTCCTTTTGCTTTATATACCATTTGGAAGACACCTGGCATACACCTCAAATGTTAAGAATCTGGTGCAAGCGTGCCCCATGCCAATTGCACATGGGTAGGCAACTTCAAAAGTATGTTTTCCTAATTATACTGTTTACACCTGATTACACACATACAACTGAAGAGTCACCTGCTTAGATACACTGTGCTTTCAGAAGCAAAAGTATACAAATACTTTTACACAGATTCCAGGTTATAATGTTTTGGCAGAAACCGTCTGTTTAAAATGTAAAAGCAAAACAAGCAAGCCAGCCAGCCAGTCTCACACTAGTTGTGCGATCTTGGACAAATTATTTATAAATCACCCTGTGTTTCAGTTTTCCCATCTGTAAAAGAGTTTAATAATATCTACTTCATTGGGTTATTATGAGGATTAAATAGTTTAGTATTTGTAAAGCATTTAAATAGTGCCAGCACATTGTAAGGGCTTTGTTAAGTTTTATCACAATTTTTTTTAAAGTCTTAATTAGAAATTGCACTAAACAGGGGCGCCTGGGTGGCTCAGTCAGTTAAGCATCTGCCTTTGGCTCAGGTCATGATCTCAGGGTCTTGGGATGGAGCCCCACGTCATCGGGTTCCCTGCTCAGCAGGGAGTCTGTTTCTCCCTCTCCCTCTGCTCCTCCCCCTGCTCATGCTCACTCTCTCTGTCTCTCAAATAAATAAATAAAATCTTAAAAAAAAAAGAAATTGCACTAAACATTGAAGAGATCATTTACAAACACATTCAAAGCATGCATATCAATTAAAGTTCTTGGTTGCAAGTAACAGAGATGCAGACAAAATTTTTTTGGAAATGAATGGGAAGGGCTACAAGATGGCTGGAACCAAGAGAGGCTGGGCAGCAGAGGACAGAGCCAAAGAGACCTGCAAAGAACATCACCGAACCATTCTGTCCCATTGATTTCCAATTTAGAAAGCAGAAGGTAAAAAGAATACACAAAACTAACGATTTTAAGTGAAGCTTTGGACTTGTCATTATCCACCGTGTCCTTAGAAATAATAGTAAAAATAATCTTACTTTTTATTGGGTATGTAAGCATGTGATGGAAGGTCACCTATTAGAAGGTCTCTAGAATATCTCAATCTAAACTAGCTATCAATAGCTCCTGGACTTTGAATCTTAGAAAGCTTCTCTCCTTTCTAGCTTGAAAATCTTGCAAAGAACTCAGATTGGCCCAGCTTGGGTCAGACGTGCACCTCTAAAGTAGTCAAGTGTGGTGAGGGAAGATCCCTAAGAAACCACTTGGCTCCTGCCAGAGATACAGTTAGCAACGGAGGCAGTTACTCCAGAGGACAGAATGCCAAGCAGACATTGGCCCCGCTGAGCATTATACACTCACACCCTATCTACACTGAACGTAAGAACTGATGGGAACTAATTCATGAAGAAAATCCATTATTTGTATACACACCAGTTCTAACATGGCTAAGAGAGAGGAGTGACATGAGTAGAGAAGAGAGAAAATAGGGCAGGACAGAAATAAGTAAAACAAAAAAACCAAGGAAGGCATAACCACCTCCTAGAGTGACAAATCACAAGAAAACAAGCCAATATTTGCTGTGAATGTATTTTTCTGGTAAAGGTTGTAAAATATAAGGTGTAAAGACCTAGTCCAAATGCTATCAGAGCTATCTGATGATCTGTGACGAACTGGATGCTGTATGGTAGTACTGAAGGGTCCCACATGGAAGACTAAATGATTTATAAATTTATAAAGAGGCACAATTTATAAAGAGGCAGATAAAATTTTAAAGTTTTCCCACATTAAGGGTTAAAGTTTCCTCAGGAAAACATTCAATTAAGCATATAACACCCTTTTCCAAAACAGTGTGACAAATTGAGGCTTTTTCTTTTTTTTTTTTTTTTAAGATTTTATTTATTTGAGAGATAGAGTGAGCAAGAGAGAGAGCACAAGCTGGGGGGAGAGGCAGAGGGAGAGGGAGAAGCAGATTCCCCCGCCGAGCAGGAGGCCCGATGTGGGACTCGATCCCAAGAGCCTAGGATCACGACCTGAGCCGAAGGCAGACGCTTAATGACTGAGCCACCCAGGTGCCCCACAAATTGAGGTTTTAAGTATGAAAGGATATGGTGACATTTCTAAAGCATGCTTCCCAGTTGGAAGGGAGACTTGGAAGGAGGGTCTGTTTGCAGCCAAGCAAGTGGAAATTGCTGGCATACTGCTATTTTTTTTTTTTCCCTTCACAATTCATAGACCAAGTTAAATTCCCTAAGTACTATAATAAATATACCTATTCAACTTTGTTTGACTAAGTGCTTCTCAAATATATTTGATCAGGGAACCATTTTTATTATGACATCTATTTGTATCCTAATACAAGGAAGAATTCCTTGGAAATCCCAAGGAACTGATGTTCTAAGGGACATACTTTGAGAAATGCTAAGTGGCAAATAAATACTGCAGTTCTAAGGGTGACGAGTTGAAAAATAGTGATCTATTTGTGTCTCTAAGGAAATAAATAAGTGATACATTACTTCTCACATGCTCTTGTTATAGAATGAGTATTAAGTGCAGAAATCTCATCTACCTTTTTTACATACCTTGATGCAAAAATGCTACAAGAGATTACCATAGTATTGAAAACACATACCATAACAATCCCACTTCAAATCATTTTACAAAGGATGAAAAAAAGTAGATATATAAAGAATGACTCTGAAAAGGTGAGAAATTACCAAATTCTCTCTGTTCTCTTAAAGGAGTCCTCAGAACTGCCAAAAGGGAGTCCACTCCAAATGACTGAGCCGATTTAGCTCACTTCCTTCAGCCCCCTGGATCAGATGATGTCTAGGATTTATCTAAGAGGAGCTCCCCAGGTCCCCCCCAGGAGAGCTGGAACCTTGCAGAGCTACTGCCTCTATCTGGAGACAGCCCCCCCCCACCCCCATAACTCTTCCCCCACCCCTGGGCCAGCTCCATCAGAAATCACATTTTTGATGGCAGAGGTATGTATCAAAGGTGGGGGAGCAAAGGAATCCTTAATCTACTACAACAAGTGTACAAAAGTAGGGGGTGGGGATGGGGATGGGGGACATATATGCTCCTAATATGTGAGTTGGCTGAAATTGGAATGAGTTTTTGGTAAGAAACAATATTGTGAGTGATGAATAGGTATCTAGGTATGTAGTCCAGCTCTATCATTGTTAGGTCATTTTACGGGAATTATTATGAAAATATATTACTATTTAATAACATTATTTCCCCCCAAAATAAAAAAAGCATTTTATGTTCTAAATAGTGCACATTAAATATAATAATACAGAGAACTAAAACACTGATTGATTATGGATAGACTGCAGTTAGTTTCTGAAGTCCTTGGAGTATCCTCCAAGATTTATTCATGGTCCCTGGCTTTTTTGTTCAGTATTTTCTCAATCTGATATGCACCCTTTAATTCTTAGAGGAATTCCTAACTGAAGCAAATGTTAACCAGCAAATGTCTTAAGTTTTGATTTGGAGATCTGGTATTAACAGTTAGAATGAAAAAGTGAATGCCTTAAACAGAAATATATTTAAATCATATTTATTTTTTCTGCTAATATAAAAATATGCATTTCAAAACACTTTAAGATATTTGACAAGCTGCAAAACAGAAAGGGCCCCTCTAGCGAACTGTTTCCAAGCGAGTCTGAGGCATCTAGTAAACAGTGTAGCAAGGTCAGCCTGTGGCCGCAAGTACATAGTCCTGTTTTATAAGCGCATACTGACTCAAAACAGTATTAGGAAAAGATGTGCTTCGAAGAACAAAATAAAGGTAAAGCACTGAGCATCTTTTACAATGCCATAATAAAATATTCATTAATCCCTCAGTGTGAAAATCTGGGAAAAGATGGAAGGTAAAAACAGGTATAAAAGGAGCTAAATGGTTAAGTGTTTATAAAGTCAGTTTTCTCTGACTTGTTTAAAAACAGATTAAAAATCCTCTGAGACAATGTGAAAGTTCATGGGTTTTATATCTGCCAATATCATCACCGGCTAACAGCAGCTTCTTAGTTGTTGATAGAAATTTTATATTACAGACTGATGCATGTGGTCTTATAGTGACATCGATCTTTCTTTTCTGACAATGGCGCTGTCACTGGTATATCATGAAGTACTATTACACACAAATTATAACCACACTTCATCACAAGCAGAAATTAAGAAAGCACATTTTGCCAAACTGATTTTCGAATCTTCTAAATTGTATTTGTTCACTCACTTGCCAATTTGAAAAACAGAGTAATTTGTAGAGGGCTTCTTCATCATTAATGTGAGTTAGTAATGCTATAATTTAATTCAAAGCAATTGTTTTTTTAAAATGAGACTCAGACCAGCAAAGCTTAACATCAGCCAAAATCCGACGGGCACACAGTGGGCAAAAGGCCAACTCTACAGTGATATATAAAGGTCACTTTATGAAAAATCCAAATAAAAATTACCCTTAAAATATTTTGTCCGTTAGAATTAGTTTACAGATGGAAATTTAAATTAAATGAGAGGACTCTAGTCCTTTGGGCTAGAATCTTACAACCAGAAAGATAAGCAATGTTAACAATCATTTCTGTGATATGGTCAGAAGGTTAACCATTGACTTCAAGAATTCTGTTGAAACAATACATGATAAAAGGTATGGGGGTAATAGATAGTAAGTCTACAATTAAAAATTTATCCTTTAAAAAATTTTCCCCTGAACTAGACACAAATACCAAGCATTTTCTACCTTTCCATCTCCAGAAATTCCAATGGGAATCCAGAAATGAAAAAAAAAACGAGTGAAGGTCAAACCCACACCTGGCTGATACACGATGAACACCTTGGAAACAGCGCTAAGACGGTATTGGAGCTCACTGAAGGAAAACGACAAACACCTGGCAGCATTGGTTTCCACTGAAGCTTCAGGAAGATTGTCTTTCTAGTGTTATGATTCAGTAGTTAGAACTACTTGCAAAAGCAGTGCTGAGAGTTGATAAATATTTACGGTGCCACCTGGTGATGTCCTCCCGAGTTTCGCCATCATTGCTTTTGGATTGATCAGGAGCCCCCACGGGAGCACATCCTCCTTTGCATGTATGGGGAGTTGCAGAGTTGGTGACCAGACTGTTACAGGTGCTCTGAAACATCAGTGAGAAGAGCTGCCAGCTACAGGAAGAAAATGCAAATGGAGTAAGTTTACTATGCTTTTCCACGATAGAACCACTATTTCACACGTACAAGACCTAAAGAAAATGGAAGCTCCTTTATTCCAGACACCCTGTAAATTCAGAATTCCACAAAAAATTTTCTTTGTAGGAGCAGAATATGCTGTATATCAATATCCATTTTCTTACTGAATCCTCGATAAGAGTTTGGCTTAAAAGACGAACGAGAAACAGGATCCAGATATTGAATGATGGCTTCGGTAACATCATATGAGGTGGCTTTTGGGTTTGCCACAGAGTTCAAGTTTCTTTGTTGTGAGCAGGTGTGCCAGGCCATTGAGAAACACCAGGACAATGGTCATAGACATGACAATCACGTACTGGCTGATGCTACAGAAGGAGAAAAAGAAACATGTTACGGGAAGAGAGAACATATGTGGGAAGGAACATAAGATCCCTCTAAATAATGTTTCTAAATGTACACATAAAATACACATAATTACAAAAGATACCAATGATTTTTTCAAGTTTATTTATTTATTTATTTATTTATTAAGAATTTTATTTATTTATTTGACAGAGAGAGACAAAGCGAGAGAAGGAACACAGCAGGGGGAGTGGGAGAGGGAGAAGCAGGCTTTCCGCCGGGCAGAGAGCCCGATGCGGGGCTCGATCCCTGGACCCTGGGATCATGACCTGAGCCAAAGGCAGACGCTTAATGACTGAGCCACCCAGGCACCCCATCAAGTTTATTTATTTTAGTAATCTCTACATCCAACATGGGGCTCGAACTCACTACCCTGAGACCAAGAGTCTCCTGCTCTTCCAACTGAGCCAGCCAGGCATCCCACCAATGATTTTGAAATAGATACCAAATGTTAAAAAAACAAATTTGTTACAGAAGTAGTGATGAACATAAATGGTATTTTGAGATCTCTCCAACAACTGTAATATGTCATGAAAATATCTGAATGATACTGGCAGGGCCTGTGTGTTTGTCACCAATATAAGGTCACTGTCCCCAGGTTTAAGTATTCTGACATTCTAGAGCAGGCCATCCTATGCTTTGACAAAAGTTAGAAGTACTTTAACAGAACTACCAACCACACACACACACACACACACACGTTACCCAAATTCAAATTCAGGGAAGTAAAAGTTTTATAGTCAAGGCATCTAAACAAAGGTAGAAGGATACATTTCTTCATTAAACTCCAAGTCAAAGCTACTGTCTCCCAGACTTTGCTCTTTTAGACCTTTTATCACTTTTAATACTTTATTTTTATTTATTTATTTTTAAAGATTTTATTTATTTATTTGAGAGAGAGAATGAGAGACAGCACAAGAGGGAAGAGGGTCAGAGGGAGAAGCAGACCCCCCGCTGAGCAGGGAGCCTGATGCGGGACTCGATCCCAAGACTCCAGTATCATGACCTGAGCCGAAGGCAGTCGCTTAGCCAACTGAGCCACCCAGGCGCCCACTTTTAATACTTTAAATTACCTAAAACACTCTTAACATTTTAAATTACTTTAATATAAATAATATTAAATATGACTTGATTTCTTAATAAGTTTCATAAAACCAGTAGGTAGGTGGCTATCCTCAAATTTAGTAGAAGTCTATCTATAAAAGGTATTTCACAGATCACTTATCTCTTTACAGTGGCCTGAAATCACAAACTTTGGGCTCATTTAAGCCAACATTATTGGTAGGAAACAGTTGTGAAGCTCATCATCTTCAAGCAGTGGAGCCATAAGCCATTCAGCTTGTGGTATTTTCCATCAATCAAGTCTTGGTATCATCTTAGCATAGCAGAGTTAAAGGAGCATCCAATTTCAACTTGAAATGAGTTTAGCTGTTCCCACTCTTCCCTTCACTATTTTGACATTAGGTATTCTCAAGGTGCACATGTGTGATGGCAGAGGGCCAGGTCTCTGTGCGGAGGGGCATACAGAGGCACCAGGAGGGCCTGTTCAGCCTGTACAAGGGGTGCTGAAAGGCTAACTGTACTTTTCAATCAGGGTAACGGGCAACAGAAGTAGGTCATCTCTGTCACATGCATTGGAGAAGAAAAAGTTTGAGAATCATTGATTTTTTTTTTTAAGATTTTATTTGTCAGAGAGAGAGCACAAGCAAGGGGAGCGGCAGGCAGAGGGAGAGGGAGAAGCAGGCTCCCCACTGAGCAGGGAGCCCCACAAGGGACTCGATCCCAGGACCCTGGGATCATGACCTGAGCTGAAGGCAGCTGCTTAACCAACTGAGCCACTCAGGCATCCCGAGAATCACTGATTTTAATAAAGCTTAGTATTCATTATAAGAGTAAAAGCATTTATGGCACTTGTTAATTACATTTAGGAGGATATTAAGATAGTATTGAACATAATGAGAAGTTATCATTATATCTAGAGAGAAATGATACTTTAGTTGTCATTTGTATTTTAATAAGGTATAACAATAGTGCACGTAGGAAACAATGGCCAAATGAACACCACTATCAAATCAAACCAAACTGATGATGCCGACTCTATTCACCTCATACCAAATACATTTAGAACATAAATTTAAATATGTTTTTATAGTTATGAAGATTACCTCAAAGGGATTTTTTTCTCTAGTTTAAGAAATGCACTTCTTAAAAAAAAGAAATGCACTTCTTTCAGGATGCCATATAAAGGGCAGGACTCTGAAGTTTACGACCCGCTATGAATGAAGATACAGTGTAAAAGATCAAAAGAAGAAAATACTAAATTGTAGCTCTGTCAGCCCAACTCGGTTTTATGGCCTGGGCAGGATATTCTTCACCCGGCTGTTAAAAGAATACCTGATGCCACAAGGTTCTCCAGAGAACCACTGAGCTCACAGCCACAAGCGCAGCTGCCTACACTGACTGCAGTCTATTCCTTTAAGAGTCTCAATTTAATTCTGCTAAAATCTGCTCTGAAGATGCATTTTTAAACATACTGGACTACACCCATAAATACTGTCTCATGCCCTAATAATACACTCTTCATTTTTAAACAAACTATTACTTATTTGTTTTGTTTTTTAAACATTTTATTTGTTTATTTGACAGAGAGAGACACAGCGAGAGAGGGAACACAAGCAGGGGGAGTGGGAGAGGGAGAAGGCTTCCTGCTGAGCAAGGAGCCTGATGTGGGGCTCGATCCCAGGACCCTGGGATCATGACCTGAGCCGAAGGCAGAAGCTTAACAACTGAGCCACCCAGGCGCCCCATTACTTATTTGTTAACCTGAAACGAACAGCTGAGGAATCTCTCAAACCTATTTTGAAAACCCACTGCAATCACCATGATGACACTATGACCATTACAGATACGTGCAGACCACATTCATGGGGTTGGTGAGCTCCCACTCCTCTCTAGAATTCTGGGACACATTCTCACCATTTCTGTATTCATAAAGCAATCAAGTAGTAAGAACAAAAGGACAACATTCTATTCCTGTATATAATAGGCATGTTATGGCTGAAGTTATTAACTATATTACTAATAAAAAGGAGTTTAGAAATAAAATTTGTCACAAAGGGAAACCACCGCAGGAGCACAATTCAAATAACTCTGGATCCCATTAAGGAAACTCTGCCAATAAATTTAGTAATATCTGCAACATGACAAGAAACATCTCAGCTTTTCATATATACATTCACATAGGAATAATTAGAAACCCAAAACTTAAAAGCAACATTCTCACAAACAGAATGCAGGAAAAAGTACAATAATGAAGTTTTGTTTTGTTTTTTAAGATTTTATCTGTTTATTTGACAGAGAGAGACACAGAGAGAGGGGAACACAAGCAGGGGGAGTGGGAGAGGGAGATGCAGGCTTCCTGAAGAGCAGGGAGCCCAACGCGGGGCTGGATCCCAGGACCCTGGGATCATGACCTGAGCCGAAGGCAGACGCCCCAATAATGAAGTTTTGATAACGTGAACCCTATTATATGGTGTTTTAGAGCTTTGAATCTTGAAGCATATTTTCCAGCCATTATCCAAGCCTTTTCCTGGCAATAAATTAGATGCTGATGAAGATGCATGCACCACTCATGCCCATCAGACCTGTCCCACATGGGTCCCCAAGGCGGTACATGCCATCACTGCTATACAGGATACCCAGAGAAGATTCTAGAATTCTAACTTTTCAACAGGAGCAGCAGCAAATCAAAAATGTCCCCCTGCAGCCTCAATCTGGGCAATTCCATTTAGAAAGCCTAATTTTTCTAACTCAGATTTTCATTTTGTTTCCCCATCCCCACCCCTTCCATCCCCCACCTCCCGTCTGCAATCATCTTCCTTTGTTAAGAGGGCATTTTTTGGATGTTATAATAAGAGACAAAGAAGACAAACAGCAGAGCAAGGAGGTATTTCAGCAGGGATGACCAGGAGACTATGTGGGGAATTTATGCAGGATCATTCATTGCTTTCAGCCTGATGAACAGAACCCAAGCTCTGAAGTCCCCTATTACACCCGCCTTCAAGAAGTCTCTCAGAACAAGCACCCCATTTCACTGACAGGAGTTAGATCTGTGAGGACAAAGCACTGAGACTGAGATGAACTGTGGTTTAACCTAACTTACTAACTGGCTGTGCCTTTATCACCTTGCTGTCCCTTCTGGATTCTGTCAGAGTGACGGAGTGCACCAGGACAACAGACATAATCCAGGACCGTTCCAGGTAAACCTGCACTTGTCACTGTGTGTGGAGGGCAGCTCCCTTTACAAAAAGAACCATTACCACAAAATATTTCTACAGCATAGTTTTTACACTGCATAGCATGAATCAATTATATCATATTTTAATAAGTATCATCAATAAATTATAGTACTGAAACATGGGGTTAGCATCCTTTTCTGATGGTTAGTCCTGCAGAGCGAGGGTCATCAACACATTCTCGACCCGCGAGGGCTGATGCACCATCCTGTTTCCCTTGGTTTGAATGATGCTCAATGTTTGTCTTATGCATCTATAGTCTCTCGTTCTGCAATTATTTTGTGCTCTGATGAACACTTTATTCCCATGATGGTTGTGTAAAGGAATGCAAGAAATAGGCCTGGAGGTACCACGCAAGTGCCAGGAAGAATGTCATGCTAGATGTTAAATACAAGTTTTGCAATGGCTCAAAGCCTCTTTTAAAAAGGATCAAGCAAGCACAGGTAACACAAATAAAAATAGATAAATTGGACTACATAAAAATTTAAAACTTTTGTGCATCAAAGGACACAATCTACTTCTGGCTCATACCCTCCTAATCAATATTTCTTTCTCCTTCAAATCCAAAACGTATGTTATCAAAACTCTGCAGTGAATGGTTCCTTTGCAACAATCACACACAGGATCAGACACAAAGCCACTTTTAAAAAAGATTTATGAGAGTCACAAAACAAAGACTTCGGGAAATTCCCTGTCGTAGAGGCAGTGAGGGGCAGTGGGGATTCTACAGCCTTGGCTACTGAAGCGCTGCCCTCCGCGCCTGCTCCATCATTCACCAGTCTGTGAAACAGGCGAGTCACACTCTCCTCATCTCTAAAATGGGCCACAGTGTTCTCATCTCTAAAATGAAGACACTAAATATATCTACTGTGAAGAATATCTACTTTACAGCGTTGTGATAAAGATCACATGAAATAATGTGCTGGAAGATCCTTAAACACTGCAGCACAACACAAAGGTTGGTCAGTTGTGGCAGAGGTGGGACGGCAGGGGGGCAATCCTTTGACTGACAGCTTAGACCTCCTATTCAAGTTCGAGCTTCTGTCTTATTTTGCCTTTACCTAATGCAAACCGATTGCCCGGTCTCTGAACTGCCTTCATCATGTCTTTCAGGACTCCTGTCTCAAATAACCAACTGCTGGGCATGTGGACTCTATGTTGCAATGCACAGCTTTGCTCTGACCTTGTGGGTAAGTCTCTGCCTCTACTCTACTCTAAACAAGCTTACTCCATTTGGGCCCCAGTACTGGCTCCAGAACTCCAGATTTGACAGAGGGCAATCAGAATTGATGTACTGAGGGACATTCACTCCTTCCAACTATAATATCATTCTTCACGCTCATGAGTGAAATGAAAGGGCAATAAAATCTCAGAGAGACGTGAGGGTATTCCATGTGGTTACTGCCCTGCATTTCTCCTTTCCTTTCTAACGAAGCTTGAAAAAGTGGTCTATACTTAAACTCTACTTCTTGACCTCCCATTTCATTTATTCCTTTCTCTTTAATTTTTATCAGAGTCAAACACGCAGTATTAAAAACGTAAAATACTGGAGAAAGATTTACGATGAAAACCGACAATCCTCATTCCTCCTTCCCTACTTCTCAAGACAACTGCTTTGGCCACTTCTCTTTTTAGATCTTCTGGCGGTTACCTCCTTACCATGAATTAGTATCTTTATGTTGCTATTTATTGATACATCAATTTAAAACATTATATATTAAGTCCCTGCTAGGAAAGAGAAGAACTGAGCATACTTATACTATATCCTACTAATTTCACTTTTAGATAGTTATTTTTTCTTCTATTAGTTTTTCTTCTATTTTTCCTTATGAGTTATCTTTAAGGATTTATATGTAAGAAAATGGGACTATTTTAAGTGTCCAGTTAGATGAGTATTAAGACATGGTACACCACATAACCATCCTCACTGTTAAGACAGAGAACATTTCCATCACCCCAAAAGTTCCCACATTCCCTTTTACAGTTCAGCTCACCCTAACTCCCAGTGCTGGAGATGGGTAATGGTGATACTGCTCAACAGTGTGAATTTACTTAATGATGCTGAAATGTACACTTAAAAGATGTTAAGATGGTAAATTTTGTTATCTGTATTTTACAATTAAAAATAAAAAGTCTCAAAAAAACCCCAAAAAGTCTCACACACAAAAATACTATATTTTACGAGAATATGTCCCAAACAAAATTCTGGCGTATGTCTAAAATGAAAGAAAATTAATCAAACATCGGAGAGAGTAAGGAGATGTATGTCAAACACAGGAAACACTCTGAAGGATAAAAAAATAGAACCACAGAATAACATCAATACTAAATAGCTGCCTTTACTGAAACTTCTTAGATGCCGGGCACTGTGCTCAATGCTCCACGTGGAGTCATCCATTCAGACAACTACACGAGACAGGGGAGAGATGAGAGGGTTTAAGTCACTTGCTGATGGTCTCGTAGCTAAAATGTGGCTGAAGTTGTCCAAGCCCAGGTGCTCTGGTCTAAAGCCCATGTTCTAACCCACTATCTTGTCTGGACACTTTGGGATCAGAGGGCTGGAGAGAGAGAGAGACGTCAAAACTCTCCCTAAGCATTTAAGAGTAATGAAAGCAAAATGATCTAGGGACACCTTTTACATGCCTGGCACATATGGAATGAAGAAGATTCAAATCAGATGAGGCAGGGAGGCAAACGTGTATATAAATAAGAAAGCAGGACCAGAAGTGAGCTGCCAAGAGGTAGGAACAGAGGAGAGAATGTCTAACACAGTCTCACCCAAACCTATGCAATTTCCAGCAACACAAGTGCTAAATAAATATTGACTAATGAAAAAAAAGCAGTCTATAAAAATGTATTGTCTCCGCGGGCGCCTGGGTGGCTCAGTCGTTAAATGTCTGCCTTTGGCTCAGGTCATGATCCCAGGGTCCTGGGATGGAGCCCCTCATCGGGCAGCAGGAGACCTGCTTCTCCCCCTCCCACTTCCCCTGCTTGTGTTCCTGCTCTCTCTCTCTCTCTCTCTGTCAAATAAATAAATAAAGTCTTTAAAAAAAAAAGTATTGTCTCCGAATGCATTTGAAAACAAAAAGGCAAAAGGACTGACTTTGCTTTATTTCTCAAAGAGAAGAAATTTAACAGATTATGGCAATCATTCATATTCAAATCATGTTAAAGAAAAAACTGACTTTTTGTTCATGTTATACTAGAACACTGTTGTAAGGTCTCACATGTTAAATGTTCTCATATTAAAGATTTTAAGAGGCAGATAAGGATTACACACAATTTAAATTGACACAAAATCTATACTGCCACTGAGTGCATCATTTTTCTAAAGAGACTGACAGATTATGAGGACAGACTCTGAAAACCCAGATCAGATTCACAGTTTCCCTTGCACCTTCCCACTGTTCTATAGTTCTCTCCAGAGTTAGCATCTATCCCCACATCATCCCAAGAAAACATCTGCTAATGTGTTAATGTTAAGAATTGGAGAGACATGTCTCACATCCAGAAGCTTAAAATAATTGCTACTTGCTACGTTTACCTCAAAAATCAAATTGGTACCTTCTACTAAGATGTCAAGTTATTATTTTTCACTGTATTCTTAAGAATTTCAATGTGATTATATACTGCACCTTGTTCCAATATCAAGCCAGCTTCCATAATCCTTGACTAAGAAGAAAAAATGCTGTAAAATAAAACAAAATATGGCTCCATTAAAAACAAAGGTATTTTCATTCAGATGAAAAATAATTTATTTTAGGATTATCAGTTTCAGACTTCTGACCTCTTATAACCACTATCTGACTAGAATCTATAAGAATATGTCCTTTATAGAAATTTCTGCTTGGACTAAAATGAGCAATAGCCTAAAAGCCAGATGTAGCATTACAATTCGATCAAATGAACACAAAAGTGACATTTATGAATAGCTAAAAATAAAGATAACCAACTTAATTTTTTTAAGTAAGCTCTAAGCCCAACGTGGGGCTTGAACTGAAGACCCCGAGATCAAAAGTTGCAGACTCTACTGATTTTAATAAAAGACACGAATAATACCAAAGACCTCAGTGAAAAAACGCCATATCATCTATTTATCAAGAAATATCTACTGACAGCCTACTATGTGCTAATCACTGTGTTAGGTCCTGGAGATAAAATCTCTTTTGGGAGTTGTATAACCTAGTGAATAATTCAATCAAATTATCAGGTGTGTGTGTGTGTGTGTAAGAGAGAGACAGAGAGAGAGGGAGAGAGAGAGATGAGTGTTATCATTGGAAAAGACAGGCAATTATGGGAGCACAAAGGAAGGGGAAAATACCCCACATGGAGTATAAGGGAAGGCTGTCCCAATAAAGGGTCTAAAAATCTAAGTAAAAAGTAAGAGTCAGGTGAAAGAGGAGTCTGAGGAGATCGGAGGAGAAGTATGTTTCTGACAGAGGGAGAAACCTATGTAAATGTCAAGAGTCCAGGGGGAACGCGGCAGGTACAGGTGAGGAGGCAGGTGTGGACAGAACAAGGTTGGAGATGATGCTGGTCAAGTAAGCAGAAGCTAGGTCACAAATGGCTTCGTAAGCTAAAGAAAGCAATCTGACTCTTTACAAAATTAATCAGAGAATTTAAATTCCCTTCCATTAACATATCTTGCTCTTTGTGAGCAAAACTGAAAGCTGATTTGTTCTAGCATTATTATGTTTGGTCAATTTCAGATATATAATGGATATCCAGTTCAACAGAACACAAAAATGCTCTCACCTAAATCAAGTGACTAGGAATCTGATTGGGAAGTTAGACTACTTGGTGTCTCCAATCAGTTCTAGCATAGGATGTTATATAGTGAAGAATTAGCTTTACCCAAAGAGAAATCTGGCCTTTGCCTTCAGCTACCTAGAATGACTTCTAGGCCCATGGAATGCCATGCCTGATGGGAGTATTTTGCCTTGGGGCCTTAGCCACTGGACAGTCTAATAATGTGATTTATATTGGAGGCTTCAGGCCATGTGCTATCAGGTACCACCTCTAGAAGGAGTGAACATTAAAGGTCAGTCATGGGGACAAAATGTGATTGATCCTCATTAAAAAGTTGAACAACCGAGGCTCTTGTGAGCCTCGTTGGCAGTACTCCCTATGAACATCACACATCAATGCTGGAACAGTAATGCTGTCCTGACTCCACAGGGAGAGGACCAGAGTTCCACATCCGGACCCTTCCTAGACTGCCTTCTGAGTCTCTTCCCTTGGATAACTTTAATTTGTATACTTTCCTACAATAAATCGTAACTGTGAATATAATAGTTTTCCGTGAGTTTTGTCCTTCTCGTGAATTATCAAACCTGAGGGCAGTTTTGAGAACCCCCTGAATTCGTAGGTGTAAAGTAGGTTCTTTTTCTTAATACGCTATGTACAAGAGGCCCACCTGCATGCTCCTTACTCAGAACTCACTCATAAGAGTCATTAACTTGGTAACATCTTCCCACTTGAAAAGCTCTATTTCTTCTTTCCTTCCTTCCTTCCCTCCGTTTTCTCAATCTTAGAAAAGGGTTAGAGAAATCAACATTTCAAGTAGGAAAATGATGTATTACCTAAATCTAAAGTTAGCTTTTTCTGTGAACTTCCTATGGAAGGCTCATTTCAGACACAATGCACCATGGAAGACTAGGTATAAAATGACAGATGCAAATAAATCAAGTAAGAAGACTTTTGACACCTTCAGAAGAACACCCTTCCTGCATAAGTCATTTATAAAAAGAAAGTAATTTATATGTGTAAATTATGCCAGCACTTATAACTTAATATCTAAAGATTTCATGCACAGAAATGCATTCAGATTTCTCTTGATTAAATTAAACCAGCACTTGGTTTCTCAATCTTTTTATACTGAATATCCAGTAATGCCTTACCAAAGCCATAATGTCTGATATGATGAGAACCATGAGAAAAAGGCTGGAAAAAAAATAAAGAAAGATTACACATAATAGAACTGGCACATTTTTAAAGCACATTAAAATAAAAATGAGAATAATCAAATAATCCTCTATTAGTATTTTTGCTTCTGAAAATACTACTTTAGACAAGGGCTCTATTCACATTATAATGGACAACTGTCCCACAGTATAGTCTGGAATTCAAAAATGCTATTTAACATTTTGAATATTTGTTTCAATGGTAGGAAAGGGATGTGAATTATGATTTTTATTTATTTATTTTGGAGAGAGAGAGAAGGAGAGGAGGAAGGGGTGGAGGAAAGGGAAGAGGGAGAAGGAGAGAGAGAAGCCCAAGCAGGCTCCATGCTCAGCACGGAGCCTGATGCAGGGCTTGATCTCATGAACCTGAGATCATGACCTGAGCTGAAGTCAAGAGTTGGACCTTAACCGACTGAGGTGCCCAGAATTATGATTTTTAATTAAACTTTTTATTTTGAGATAATCACATGTAATTACAAGAAATAATATAGAGGGATCTCATGTACCCCTGGCCTAGTTTCTCCCAAGGCAGTATCTTACAAAACTCTAGTTCAATATCACAACCAGGATATCCACACTGACATTGTCAAGATACAGAATGTTTCCATCATTACAAGGATCCCTCATGATACTGTTTTATAGCTACATCTATCCTCCCTGCACCAACCCCCTGCCTAATCTCTAACCCCTGAAAACCACTAATTTGTTCTCCATTTCTATAATTTTGTCATTTCAAGAGTGTTATATAAGTGGAATCATTTATATAACACTTTGTAACCTGCTGGGATTATATTTTTTCACTCAGCATAATTCCTTTGCGATTCATCTAAGGTATTGTAATGTATCAATAGTTAGATCCTTTTAACTGCTGAGTAGTACTCCATTTATGGATGTACCACAGTCTGCTTAACCATTCAAACACTGAAAGACATTACAAATAAAGCTGCTATAAACACTCGAGTACAGTTTTTTATGCAAACATAAGTTCTTATTTCTCTAGGAAAAATGCCACAGGACGTAATTGTTGGATCTTATGGCAGTTGCATGTTTGGTTTAATAAGAAACTAAAACTCCATGGGACTCCTGGGTGGCTCAGTTCATTAAGTGCCTGCCTTTGGCTCAGGTCTTGATCCGGGGGTCCTGAGAGGAGTCCCACATCGGGCTTCTTGCTCAGCGGGGAGCCTGCTTCTCCCTCTGCCTGCCGCTCCCCCTGATTGTGCTCTCGCTCACTCTCTCTGACAAATAAATAAATAAATAAAACCTTTAAAAAAAAATAAGAAACTAAAACTCTTTCCAGAGTGGTTATACAATATATGTTCCCATCTGCAATATATGAGAGCAATTTCTTTGCATCTTTACCAGCATTTGGTGTCACTACTTTCTATTTTTAGCTATCCTGATCGCTGTATGATACCTCACTGTGGTTTTTTTTTTTTTTAAAGATTTTATTTATTTATTTGACAGAGAGAGTGAGAGAGCACAAGCAGGGGGAGTGGCAGGCAGAGGGAGAAGGAGAAGCAGAAGCAGGCTCCCTGCTGAGCAGGAAGCCTGATACGGGGCTCAATCCCGGGACCCTGGGATCATGACCTGAGCTGAAGGCAGACGCTTAACCGAGTGAGCCACCCAGGTGCCCCTTCACTGTGGTTTTAATATGCATTTCCTTAGTCATTAACGATGTTGAACAGCTTCAACTGCCATCTATATATGCTCAGATCTTTTGCTCATTTTCTCATTAAATTGTTTGGTGTTTACTGTTGAGTTTTGAGAGTTCTTTATATAGTCTGGATAGTAGTCCTTGGTCAGATACATAGTTTGTAAATATTCTCTGCCAGTATGTAGCTTGTCTTTTCATTCTCTTAACAGGATCTTCTTTTTTGTAGAGCAAGAGTTTTTAATTTTGATGAAGTCCAATTTATCAATTTTGCCTTACACAGATCATGGTTTTAATGTCAAGCCTAACTCTTTCCTAGCCCAAATCTCAAAGATTTTTCTCTTATGCTTTTCCTAAAAGTTTGAATCTGGTCTATTTTGAGTTAATTTTTATGTAAGGTGTAAGATTTTGGTCAAGATTAAAAAAAAAAAAATCACAGCATGCCTCCTTGATTTCCTTAACAAGGCAATGAAGAACTTAATGCTCATGTGTAATACAGAATCTTAGCTTTTTTATTTGCAGAAGAAATGGACAAATTTCCCTCTCCCATTAAGGTATCACAGCAATTAGGTAATAAAAGGGGAAAAAATGTAAATCATTTTTGTCATCTAGTGCTTTTCTCTTAAGTCCAAACAGAAAACAACAATGAAAAGTGTTCTCAGATTTAAAAATTTTTATGTACAATACAGAGCTGCAAGAAAGCTGTAGATTTCTCTCATCTCACTTACAAACTTAATGTTCTAAAAAAGTATTTCCTCCAGGGAAAACTCATATGATCAATTATTGAATTGCATTACACAGTTCCATTTCAACTAAAGTTAGTATGCTTATTTTAAAATCATCCTTGACTTCTCTTTTAGACATAATTGTTTTTCTAACTATAGGTTTGAAATATAGAAATGTAACTCAATAGTTCACATACACAGACATATAGTATAGTCAGACTTACCATATCTAATTGAAGTGTTATGTATCATTCACAAGTCTGACAAAACAGACATATAATAAGTGTTAAACTAAGAGTTTGTGGAGAACAAAATGGTCATTGAGTAAACCTTCTGAACAAAACACCAATTCTCAAAGTAACAATCCCAATGAAAGCTCTGTCTAGCATGGGCTTTAATGGTTCCAGTTACTGAATCCACCCCAATTTACACAGCCCCAATTACTACAAAATGCTTTCCTTCTTTGACTTAAAATCAGTGAAACAAAAATTCTACCCTATGGCTCTAGTTCTTTTGAGACAAGAAGAAAAAAAAGAAATACAAAGCAATCTACATATTTAATGCAATCCCCATCAAAATACCACCAGAATTTTTCACAGAGCTAGAACAAACAACCCTAAAATTTATATGGGACCACAATAGACCCTAAACAACCAAAGCAGCCTTGAAAAAGAAAAGCAAAGCCGGAAGCATCACAATTCCAGACTTCAAGCTATATTACAAAGTTGCAGGCATTAAGACAGTATGGTACTGGCACAAAAACAGACACATAGATCAATGGAATGGAAGAGAAAATCCAGAAATGGACCCATAACTATATGGTCAACTAATCTTTGACAAAGCAGGAAAGAATATCCAATGGAAAAAAGTCTCCTCAACAAATGGTGTTGGGAAAACTGGACAGCAACAAGCAGAAGAATGAAACTGGACCACTTACTTACACCATACACAAAAGTAAATTCAAAACAGATGAAAGACCTAAATATGAGACAGGAAACCATCAAAATCCTAGAGGACAGCATAGGATTTGACACTGGCCATAGCAACTTCTTACTAGCCATATCACCAGAGGCAAGGGAAACAAAAGCAAAAATGAACTACTAGGTCTTCAAGATAAATAACTTCTTGGGATGCCTGAGTGGCTCAGTTGGTTGAGCATCTGACTCTTGATTTCAGCTCAGGTCATGATCTCAGGGTTGTGAGATCAAGCCCCTCGTCAGGCTCTGCACTGGGTGTGGAGCCTGCTTAAGATGCTCTCTCTCCCTCTCCTGTGCCCCTCACCCCCTCTCTCCTTCTCTTTCTCTCTCCCTCTCTAAAAAAAGAAAGAAAAAAAAAGATAAAAAGCTTCTGCACAGTGAAGGAAACAATCAACAAAACTAAAAGGCAACCTTCGGAATGGGAGAAGATATTTGCAAATGACATATCTGATAAAGAGTATCCAAAATCTATAAAGAACTTATCAAACTCAACACCCCAAAAAAACAAATAATCTAGTTAAGAAATAGGCAGAAGACATGAATAGATAGACATTTTTCCAAAGAAGACATATAGATGGCTAACAGACACATGAAAAGATGCTCAACATCACTCATCATCAGGGAAATACAAATCAAAACTACAATGATATATCACCTCACACCTATCAGAATGGCTAAAATTAACACAGGAAACAACAGATGTTGGCAAGGATGCAGAGAAAGAGGAACTCTCTTACACTGTTAATGGAAATGCAAACTGGTGCAGCCACTCTGAAAACAACACAGAGGTTCCTCAAAAAGTGAAAAATAGAACTACCCTATGATCTAGCAATTGTACTACTAGGTATTTACCCAAAGGATACAAAAATACTGATTTGAAGGGACACATGCACCCGATGCTTATAGCAGGATTATCAACAATAGCCAAGCCAAGGGCGCCTGGGTGGCTCAGTTGGTTAAGCGACTGCCTTCAGCTCAGGTCATGATCCTGGAGTCCCTGGATCGAGTCCCGCATCAGGCTCCCTGCTCGGCAGGGAGTCTGCTTCTCCCTCTGACCCGAACCCCTCTCATGTGCTCTCTCTCATTCTCTCTCTCTCAAATAAATAAATAAAATCTTAAAAAAAAATAGCCAAATTATGGAAAGAGCCTAAATGTCCACTGACTGATGAATGGCTGAAGAAGATGTGGTGTGTATGTAATGGGATATTACTCAGCCATCAAAAAGAATGAAATCTTGCCATTTGCAATGATGTGGATGGAACTCGAGGGTATTACACTAAGCAAAACAAGTCAGTCAGAGAAAGACAAATACCATATGATTACACTCATATGTGAAATTTAAGAAACAAAATAAATGAACATAAGGGAACGGGGGGAAAGAAAGAGAGGGAGGCAAACTGAGAGAGCAAACTGCAGGGGAAAGGGCAGAGAACAAACTCTTAAGAGAACAAACTGAGGGTCAGTGGAGGGAAGGTGGGCAGGGAATGGGCTATATGGGGGATGGGTATTAAGGAGGGCACTTGTTGTGATGAGCGCTAGGGGTTTGTAAGTGATGAATCACTAAATTCTATTCCTGAAATCAGTATTACAGTGTATGTTGACTAACTAGAATTTAAATAAAAACTGGAAACAAAAATAAGAAATGCAATTTAAATGCAACAGACTTTTAAATATCTTTTTTGAAGTTTGGTTTGATAGTTTTAAATGTTTTTCTAAAACCACGTTTTATTGTAGGACACAGATGATGTTCTGCAACCCTTTGGAAGTAAGACACACGTGATTAGGGTACTTACTATCTTCTCAGCCTCAGTTTCCTTATCTATAGAATGGGCAGAGTAATACCTACTTCAGAGCACTGTTGGGAAAATTAAGTAATATATGTAAATTATCTAACACAGTGCCTGCATATGGTAGGTGCCTAATATATACTGATTTCTTTTTCACTCTTTGTAACAAAAACTTTAGATAAAATTAAAGACACAGTGAAAGACAGAATCTCTGCCCTTTCAGAGTTCATAGGATGTGTATTAGTTTGCCTGGGCTATCATAACAAAGTACCACAGCCTGGGGGGTTCAAAAACAGCAACGTATTCTCTTGTAGTTTTGGAAGCTGAGTCTGAGGTCAAGGTGTTGGCAGGGTATTCTCATTCTGAGGCTCTTTCCTTGGTTTGGAGATGGCCATGTTCTCCCTTTGTGTTTACATGGTCTCTCCTCTGTGTGTGTATGTGTCCTAATCTCCTCTTCTTATAAGGACACCCATTTATATATTGGACTAGGGCCCACCATGACCTACCTTATTTTACCTTAATTATCTCTTTAAAGGTCCTATCTCAAATACAGTCCCATTCGACATATGCTTTGTTGGTGTGGGGATAGGGGAGGGCACATAATTGAGCCCACAACAGGGCGTGAAATAGAAAAGTAAGAAATAGTTCATCATGGGGCACCTGGGTAGCACAGTCAGTTAAGCATCCAACTCTCGGGTTCAGCTCAGGTCGTGATCTCAGGGTCATGAAATGGAGCCTTGCACCAGGCTCCACGGTCAGTGTGGAGTCTGCTTAAGTTTCTCTCTCCCTCCCCCTCTGCCTCTGCCCTTTCCCCTGCAGGTGTGTGCTCTCGCTCTCCCTTTACCTAGGTAAAGTTACCTAACTTTAGCTAGGAATTTGAGGGGACGGCAGTTGGGTAAGAAAAGTTCATCAGAGAATATGACGTCTGATCTAACACTCAATTAACAAGAAGGAAAAGCTTTTCCAGAGCAAATTTTGAAGTATTCTGTGAAGACTGAGGAACAAAGAAGTTGTCCAAGGTCACACAGCTAGTGAGAGGGCAGACTTTTTTTTTTTTAAGATTTTATTTATTTTGAAAGAGAGAGAGCACAAGTCGAGGAAGAGCAGAGGCAGAGGGAGAAGTAGACTCCTGCTGAGCAGGGAGCCTGATGCAGGGCTCGATCTCAGGAGTCCAGGACCACAACCCAAGCTGAAAGCAGATGTTTAACCAACTGAGACACCCAGGCTCCCCAAGGGCAGAATTTAAACATAGTAAGTCTGGCCTCAGAGCCTGTGCTCCTAGCCATGATGTGCATTGTCTCCCCAAGGCACTATCTACTCTTGGAAGCCTTTGGCATGCTTACCATTTTCCCTTGAATGTGTCCTTTGTTTCCCTTACTTATTCATATATTGGTCAAACAAGAAGGCATAAATGTGACAGTGTTTACTACTTATGGTGATCAAATTACTATGAAAGTAGGATGGGATTATTACTCTCCTTGTTCTGGAAACAGTATTTCCATTAAAATCTGGTTAGTTTTGATATTTTATCCCTGTTTTCAAGCTACTGAGCACCTAGATCCTATGAGACTGTCCCATGAATACTCCTTGATTCAAGAAATAAATGCATGCTACTGGGTTTTTATACAAATGATAATGAATGTTACCTCTTATTACTTCCACCAAACCACTAAGGTCATTCAGCTCTAACCATCTTCCTGCTTTTACTCTTGTCCTCCTAAAGGTATTAGTCATAGAACAGACAAAGGTGGGGCGCCTGGGTGGCTCAGTTGGTTAAGTGACTGCCTTCGGCTCAGGTCATGATCCTGGAGTCCTGGGATCGAGTCCCGCATCGGGCTCCCTGCTCGGCGGGGAGTCTGCTTCTCCCTCTGACCCTCCTCCCTCTCATGCTCTCTGTCTCTCATTCTCTCTCTCTCAAATAAATAAATAAAATCTTAAAAAAAGGGCGCCTGGGTGGCTCAGTTGGTTAAGCGACTGCCTTCGGCTCAGGTCATGATCCTGGAGTCCCGGGATCGAGTCCCGCATCAGGCTCCCTGCTCGGCAGGGAGTCTGCTTCTCCCTCTGGCCCTCCCCCCTCCCATGTGCTCTCTCTCATTCTCTCTGTCTCAAATAAATAAATAAAATCTTAAAAAAAAAAAAATCTTAAAAAAAAAAAAAGAACAGACAAAGGAGACTTTGAGACCTTCCAATGGCTTCTTGCCTCAACTAGGAAAAATTCAGAAGTCCAAACTATGGCCGAAATGGCCCCATATGATCTGGCCCCTACCTATCTCTCCAACCGTCCTTCCTACAATTTTTCTGTTAGCACACTCTGCTTATGGCTGGTCCTCCTGCTGTTCTTCAAATACTCTACACCGGTCTCACCTCATGCCCTTTGTATGCTCCACACCCTCTCTACCTAAAAGTGCTCTTTTCTCATATAGTTTCATGGTTCACTCTGTGTTTATTTCAGTCTCTGCTTAAATGTCTCCTCTTCGATCTGTTTTTCTTCCTGACATTTAACACAACCTGACATTTTATGGCAAATATTTTATTTCTTATTTGTCTCACTGAGTAGATGGTAAGCTCTATTCACCACTGTATTACCAGCAGCTAGAACAGTGGCTGGCTTGTAATAGAAACTCAAAACATCATATGCTAAATGAATGGTAGAAGTAATCAGCATAAAATAAAATTGAAAATGGCTACTACTACATATTGTGACATTTTTTTAGACACAAGACTGACTGAACTTCTACCTTCTGGTTCCATAGAACACTACAAAATTGTTTCTTTTTTTTTTAAGATTTTATTTATTAATTTGACAGAGAGAGACACAGCAAGAGAGGGAACACAAGCAGGGGGAGTGGGAGAGGGAGAAGCGATGCGGGGCTCGATCCCAGGACCCTGGGATCATGACTGGGCCGAAGGCAGACACTTAAATGACTGAGCCACCCAGGCGCCCCTACAAAATTGTTTCTAAACAACACCAAATAACACCATAGAAAGCTAAAACCACCAGGGTAAAATCTGGAAGTGACAAAATAATGATGGAGGAAGCAAATTTTCTTGATAAAAACCCGATCTATACTCTGACCTAGGTAAATTAGTTAGAACTGCTGGAGATAATAACCATTAAAAGAAATCACACCAGAACAAGCTAAAATTCATAGACTTTAAGATAGACAAAAATTAGATAAACGAACACAAATTTCTTTGTTAAGAAATTTTAAAATATTTGGAAGTAATTTAGTTTCACTTCATATAAATTAAAAAATCAAGCTGGCTTAATATAGTTTCCCCTGGAAAATGCTCTTGCAATAAAAGTGATTTAATATAGGTATAATTCTTTTTTTTTTTTTAAAGATTTTACTTATTTATTTGACAGAGAGAGAGATAGCGAGAGAGGGAAAACAAGCAGGGGGAGTAGGAGAGGGAAAAGCAGGCTTCCCGCTGAGCAGGGAGCCCGACGCGGGGCTCAATCTCAGGACCTGAGCCAAAGGCAGACGCTTAACGACTCAGCCACCCAGGCGCCTCAATATAGGTATAATTCTGATTCAAATTTGAATTCCTAAATATGGGGGCATACCATTCTGAAGATCAAAACGTCTAGTAGGACAAAATAGTATATTTAAAATGATAGTGTCAAAATATCTTATATTCATTTCAGTTAGTACAGGGCATGAGAAACTAGCTTTTTGGTTGCTGGATCACACTGCTGACAATTTGACCTCCCCAAATTCTTTTTTCAATCACTATTGTTTATCCATGGCTTGCTTGTATAGTTGAGTATGTAATCAAATATAGAACAGAAAATTATCCCTTTTAGGTCTCGTCATTTGGTTGATTGTCAAACACTTCTGTAATCCTAATGATAAGGAAAATCTGTGTTCTAAGATGGCCGACCGAGCCAGTGAGAGTCCCAGTCCTTGCCCCAGGGCTCTTCCAGGTTCTTCTCCCTGCCCTGCTTCGCGCACGTGCCAAAAGGGCCAAGTATGAGGAAGTAGAAGTGTATAAATTGCCCCCTTTGTTTGTGCTTGGGGCTCAGACTTTTGGAGATCACTCTCCTCTGAGCCCACCAGCGTTAAATAAACCTCCTATCCTCCAAGATCTCCAAGGGCCACTTGGTTCTTTTTGTCGGGCGATCCAGTCCAGGTTCCGTAACACTAAAACTTGCTTCTCTTTCTCAGCTGCTGTCCCATAGTCTCTTATGCTTTGTTGCATTCTAGAGGTGAGGAAGCTCCATGTTATCTCATGCTGTGAAATGGATTAACTTCAAAATGTCTTCCTCAACTGTGACAGGCACTTTGGGTTGTCAGTTTCCTATACCCATTCCAATCCACAACTTCTTGCTCTCTAGTCACCTTCCAGGTTAGAAGGAACTTGTGCTCATTAGAGTTCTGCTCATTCAGACATAATCTGAAATCTGTTGGATGGGGCATTTGGGAAAGAAACTGTTGCCCTGATGGGAGGGGAAATCTGACGACGTATCTTTTTGTCTCTTCCCCTAATGGTCCTTCTTCCTATCTGGATGGCAGATTTGATGCATGGAGGTATGAGGAGAAAGGCCAAACCCTAAGAAAGGGAGGGCAAAAAGGCAGGGTTGCTGATGACATCACACCAGCTTTGCACTGCCAACCTCTAGACTCCAAGTTACACGAGACACATAATTCCCTATTTCTCTCAGCTACTGTTAGATTTTCATTATTTACAACCAAAGGCATCTTTTTTTTTTAAAGCTTTTTTTAAAGATTTTATTTATTTATTTGAGAGAGAGAGAGAGAAAATAAGTGGGGGGGGGAGCAGAGGGAGAGGGAGAAGCAGACTCCCCACTAAGCAGGGAGCCCGACATAGGGCTCAATCTCAGGACCCCGAAGCGGGGCTGGATCTCAGGACCCCAAGATCATGACCTAAGCTGAAGGCAGATGCTTAACCAACTGAGCCACCCAGGCACCCCAGTTTCAAAAGCATTCTTTTTTTTTTTTAATTTTTTTAATTTTTATTTTTTAAAGATTTTATTTATTTTATTTGACAGAGAGAATGAGAGAGAGAGCACATGAGAGGGGGGAGGGTCAGAGGGAGAAGCAGACTCCCTGCCGAGCAGGGAGCCCGATGCGGGACTTGATCCAGGGACTCCAGGATCATGACCTGAGCCGAAGGCAGTCGCTTAACCAACTGAGCCACCCAGGCGCCCTCAAAAGCATTCTTAATGGTTCAATCACTAAGTAATCTTCATGCCCAGATACTTCCTTGTAGTGATCTCTATGCAAAATACACAAGTCTTTGAGATGAAGCTAGTTATCAAGGTTGAGGAACTAGATAAATTGTTGATACTTAGAAAAGTTAATTTTAAAGTCATGCAAAATAAAATAATGTGAACACAGCTTTTCTACTTCACCTTTTTTAATACTAACTTAAGCAATGAGTTGAAAGAAAAGCAGTTAGAATCATTCCCTGGTCTGTTATACTGAACTCATCCTTGGCATTATGGATCTAACAAGTCGGTCATTAGTATAAATGCCACCTCCACCTTAACGCCTAGGCTTTCAAAAATTGTGTTGTCAGAAAATGTTTATCAATATAAATACTGAGATTGAAAATGAGGATAAAAAGGAGAGATGCTATCAGTGATACTTAGCAAGTGGCAAGGTGGGAAGGATGGACTTAGGCGTGTGTGATGAATTAGATAAAGAAAACAAGATGAGCTGGTTGTCAATAGCAAGAAAGGGAATTACCAGGTTCAGGATGTGACATATTAAATTTGAGGGGTCACTGTGACATTGCAAGTAATTTGTAAAGGTTTAGAAGTCACAAGAGAAGACATTTATGATGTCTTAGTCACCTTTGCCTCAGTTCTCTACATTGATGTTTAGTTTTTCCTTGTGCGGCTCTCAGGACACAGTTAACACACACACACACACACACACACACACCTCTACTTCTCGTTCCATGTGTCAGGACACAGTTAACACACACACACAAACAAACACACCTCTACTTCTCATTCCATGTGTTACCAGCTCTTCCTGCTAAAAGAAATGTATCTGCTAACGGAGATCCAAGAAAGTACATGTCATTTACGAGCTTTTTATTGCATCTAAGTAACTATTTTTTATGTGATGCTGACAAGGTATAAATGTTTTCACTGTTAAATTTATGTAAATATCCTGCAAAAATACTAAATAGTTAAACTAGAAAGAAATTTCTACTATTTTTAAATAGTGGAAGAAAACCTTTTAAAATTATAATTGTTATTACAGCATATGCATAATAATATGCTAAACCCAGTTCTAGCTTAAACTCATCAGAAATATGCAAATTTATGCTAATATTAGTTATTTCTTTCAGCACTGAATATGCCAGTTTGATTCAAAAATAACAGAACTGCTAAGAAGCTTCGTATTTATCTCAAGTGTCTTTCAGAGACGCTGATCAGTTCTATGCTGATGAGGCAATTTTATTGGTTCAAAAAAGCAAATAGTTTAGTTGCTAGCTTCTCTAAGAGTCTTGATTGCTTAAGACTGACTGCTCCAGGGGCGCCTGGGTGGCTCAGTCGGTTAAGCGACTGCCTTCGGCTCAGGTCATGATCCTGGAGTCCCGGGATCGAGTCCCGCAACGGGCTCCCTGCTCGGCGGGGAGTCTGCTTCTCCCTCTGACCCTCCTCCCTCTCATGCTCTCTGTCTCTCATTCTCTCTCTCTCAAATAAATAAATAAAATCTTTAAAAAAAAAAAAAAAAAGACTGACTGCTCCAGAAATTCCTCAAAACTTAGAAAGAATAATTCCCATTCCACTTGTCAAATATGTAGAAAATAAGACTGAGAAGGTATGTAAATTACTGACATGTAGAACAGTTAATTTAAAGCCATGTAAAATGAAATAATGTTAACACATTTGTCTCATACATATTTTAAGAAATAACCCAAAACAGAATGATATCCCTCCTGTTTTGTAAGCACGGTTATGTCTACAATAAACAAATCATTAACTATAATTTAACATTTATGTTTTACTGTTTTCTAGGGAAGCTCTTCACTGGCTTGAATAATATTCTAATAACATTTTACTGTTGAGAAAGCATATTTGTCTGCGAGAGGCTCTGATAATCAACTAATTCCCTCTAATGATGGCTGAACTCTGGCTCTAAGGGTACAACATTTTTTTCTCATTTTTATAATAAACAACTTCTGCTACAGCATTGTAGCAATCACATATCTACTCTCACTGCCGGAGAGACAGGGCACGTCCAGTGCTTCTTAAACATTCACCTTACCTTTTTGATGATAACTGGGTAGTTAGCTGAACCGCTTCAAAAGCACACATCACAAGAACAAAGGGGATTAAAATCTGTTTAAAAGGACAACAAACCATGCCATGGGTAGCTGAAACATTTGAAAAACTTAAAAATAAATGCTATTTCTGCTTATAGCAATATTTCAACTTCTCAAATAAATTTGATCTCTATTAGTGAAGAGCAAACTCTGAAATAAAACCATGACATCAATGACATAGAATACTGATGAAATGATTTAAAAATCTACATCAACAGTGTATGTAGTATAAAAAGATAAATATCAACACTTATTCCAAATAAAACCTAATACAAATTTTTGTTCTAACTCATTATAATAATTAATGACCATGTTCAAATGATTCCAAGACAGTATGAGAGGCACAAAATGCCCAAATCCAAATAAATCATAGAGCCTGATAATTTGATTCACAGATTTCTGAATCCATCTGGTCACTTGATACTATAACTCTATAAACATGATCTTTTCACGCATTTATCTTAATACAACTTTATTTCTGATTATATAATTCATATTCACTGTAAAATATTTATAAAAATTTTGAGAAAGGTATATTATAATTTATACTGGTTGAAAACCCATAACCCAGAGCTAATAAATACTGTTAATATTTTGAGATACTGCTTTCTAATAACCAATTCAATATATATATATGTGTGTATATATATATATATATACTTGATGTATAATAAAAAAGAAAGAAAGAAAATACGGAAAAGAAATGATGTTCAGGACAGTGTAAGATTCCTTCAAGTGAAGGACATATGACTAAAACAGTTTGGGAGAACCTTCACTTCTGGCCACATTAGACAAAAAAAGCCATTGAGTGCATTATGTCAGTAAAGCTCTGAATGAGACTGGAGAGTAAATCTAGTATTCTAATTTAAACTTTTGTTTTTCTCTGCTTTCTTCTTATTTTTAATGAAAGGCCAATGGTCTCTTATAGACTAAGAGCAACTATCATTAAAAAATGTAAAAGAGGGGCGCCTGCGTGGCTCAGTCGTTAAGCGTCTGCCTTCGGCTCAGGTCATGATCCCAGGGTCCTGGGATCGAGCCCCGCATCGGGCTCCCTGCTCCGCGGGAAGCCTGCTTCTCCCTCTCCCACTCCCCCTGCTTGTGTTCCCTCTCTCGCTGTGTCTCTCTCTGTCAAATAAATAAAAAATTAAAAAAAAAAATGTAAAAGAAAGTTAAAGAAATAATGCATGTTTTAAAATAACTCAATAAGTAAAATAAATAAATAAATAAATAAAAAGAAAAAATAAACATAACAAAATAACTCAACAGAAATTGTAACATGAGAAAAATATCTTTTTAACATTTCTTAAGATTACATTTGTATTAATGCAGTAACAAAAAAAGGATATTAATCCAATTAAGAGACACATACTTTTTAACAATTAGTACTAATGTGAACTGAATAGAAGGTAATTAGATTTTAGGCAGATATATACTAACTACATAAAATGTGCCAGGCACTGCGGTAGAGGGAATAAGACAGGAAAGAACGTGAATCACATTCCATAGGAGTCTAAACCTCCAAAGCTGAGGAATTTACCATTATCTTGGTATCGTCAGCACCCAGCTGGTGCCTGCTGCATTACTGAATGTAAGCACTCAATGACGGATTTGTGGAGTGAATCAATCCATTCTAGGTACATGGATTATGAGAAAAGATTATAACATGTGGGCAGTCTCGTGGGGAGCATATAGAATCTTTGGGAGCACTGCAGTTCTGATCTGCACTGCCCTTCCCCACAGGCTTTCATCATCTGTGATAGGACTTCCCAGAACTTACACAGAATCTGTACTCTGTGGAATTTAAATGGGCTTCAGGATAAAGCAAAAAGGTTAACTGTATTTTGGAGTAAAAGCTAAAGGGTCCCACCTCTCATTCAGCATCATCTGTGAAGGTATCTTCTTTCTGTGCTATTTCGTTCTGTCAGAATGACTTTATAGTCTTTTTTTTTTTTTTTTAAGATTTTATTATTTATCTGAGAGAGAGAGGGATAGAGCACAAGCAGGGGGAGCAGCAGAGAGGGAGAAGCAGGCTCCCCGCTGAGCAGGGAGCCCGATGCGGGGCTCAATCCCAGGACCCTGGGATCATGACCTGAGCCGAAGGCAGACGCCCAACCGACTGAGCCACCCAGGCGCCCCAAGAATGACTTTATAGTCTTAAAGTCATGTAATGTTACATAATCTTAATGTCACAATGAATTGATAATCTTAACAAGTATCTTAAGAAAATAAGAAAATAAGAAAACTAACCTTCCACATCATCAGGGCTCCCATCATAAAAGGACTAAACACGGTCAGAAAGCAATAGACAGAGGCAAGATCAAAGCTAAGGAACCAACAGAAAGAAAAAAGATTTTAGAATTCACATTGTAACTTTAAAAGAATATTCTACTAAAAAGGATGTTTAAAATAACTTTCTGAAAACTACTCTTACTAAAACACAAGCATACACTGTATCAAGAATATTAGGAAGCCACTAAAATGAATGAGGTAGATCTGTATGTGCCAATACATACCAATCTCCAAAATGTATCCTTCAGTATAAAACGCACAGTACAGAAGGAAATCCTAACTTGTATTATCTTTTATTATAAATATGCTGTCTTCGTTTAAAATTACCTGTTAACAGAAGCTATGTTCCCAGTTCCAAAAAATGCTGTCACTAAGAAGAAAACCTAAACAGAGTTAAGGAAATGCCAAAACAAGTCAGAATTCATACAAATTTCTCCTTCATTTAGAAAAGATATGCCTTTTCTACCATGAGGGTAACTTGATTTTTAACCTGTACATTTGGCCATAAATTGTTGTAAGTGAATGTTCCATTATATCTCCTTGTGGATGCATTTTGAAAGAACCAGACTGAAGAGGCAATGTGCTAAGAACCGGAGGCGTGGGAGTTTATCCTCACTTGTCACTAGTATCTTTGGGAGGGCGTTTTCCTCTTCTCTAGCAGAAGCAAGTCAGAGTATTGTATCTGTAGTTGGCCACTGATGATTTTTTCACAAGAACAGGGACCTAGTGCATCACATAGATATTCTCAGGAGAAATATTATTTTCAGTTCATGTATACTTGCTGTGTGCCCCACTACATGTGAAATGTGCCAGGTTCTTTGGAAGGCTCAGAAAGAAATAGAGACCATGTTCTACAATAATTCAACAGAGAATGAGTCACGAGAAAATGTTAGATATCTTTTTGACACTTCTTAAGCTTACATTTGTTTTAGTGCAGTAATAAAAGGTAAATATTAATCCTACTGGTGTCTAAGAACTAACTGCTAGGAAAGCACTAGGAAAATACTGTCTGGCCCATTGAAAGGACTCAATAAATGTTAGCTATTTTATTATTATAGACACATACACAAAAGTGGTAAAGAAACACTGAAGAGGATGTATGAATTATGACAACTTTCAGTGAAAAAGTGGCATTTGAATTGGTGACTTGAACCTCAAATGTACTCATGGATCTATTCATTCAACCAATCAATTAACCAACATTTATTGTCTAGTATATGTCAGAGGCAGAGCTAGACCCTAAGAACATAAATATGAATAAAATAGTCTCAAAGTGCTCCCATGTTAACTAAGATTATGATGATATACAGAAGTATACAAGAGGCATTTTAAGGTAAACAGAGGGAAAATAAAAGACATAGTCAAGAAACATTAAGAGGTGTGATAGAAGCTTAGGGTTTATTGAAGGATACAGTGAAAGATAAGGCAGGAACATAGATTGGTGGCATATTAATAAAAAGCCTTGAACTTTACTGTGGAGACAATGAAAAGCCAGCAAACATTTTAGGTGAGTGATACAAACAAGAAATACCAGTGACAGTGAGATATTCAAATCAGGGAGACAAATAATTATAGGCAGGAAATACAATTGGGAAGCTATTTCAGTAGATGTCAGGGGCAAGGAAGGTCTGAACTGATGCACTGGGAGCAGAGATGGAGAAGTGGGGGGAGACAGTGGGACTTCAGAACTGGACAAGAAGTAGTTAAATACGACAAGTTTGATGGCCTGGGTGACTGGGAATATGGTGATGCCATTCGATGAGATAAGGCTTGCCAGAGAGAGACTTTGGAGGGGGTGGGCTGTTGTTAGTCAGTTTGGGACATATATTTGGTGATGCACAGCAGAATATTGGACATATGGCTTGTGAGGTCAAGAGAGGTCAAGGCTGGAGAAGTAAATCTCAGAGTTGTCTGCACGGAGGTATCAGTCAAAGCTATAGGAGAGGGTGACAGTATCCAGGCAGTGTAAGAGGAGAAGGTTAAGGGTAGAGCTTGGAGAAGAACATCATTCAAGATCAGACAAAGAAAGAATATGTTTTAGTGAGGGAGAATAGAGAGGACATAAAAGCTAAGAAGAGAACCTGGACCACGTCCTGGAGGGAAAGGGAAAAGCAAGAGAAGTCAACAGAGCTGAATGTTATAGTGGTCAAGTAAAACTGAAGCTCGGACTGTGCAGTCAGGGAGCCCCTGCAGACCACTGACGGCGGCACAGCCCTGGCAGGGACATCTGACGGATACTCACGGAGCTACTGCGTACCAGGCACTGCTCAAGGCTTAAAGATCCAGTATCTAAGTGGGGAGGAAATGGTAGCAGCAACGACAGATTTTTCTTTTAAGGAGCTCGGTTGTAAACAGGAAAAGACGAGATGAAATTATACTCTAGGGGGACGCAGGGTTCAAGGGAAGAAGTGTTGATTAATGGAGGGTGATGGAAGGAGCCTGCAAAGACAGAGAGAGCAAAACCGAGGACAGAATCAAGAGGTAGAGAAGGACAGCACCACAGTGAGTTCAAAGGAAATACCTCCCTACGAATTTCTTGAAGCGGGTCAGCCTGCCTTCCCAAATGAGACTTTACTCTGCCATATTGTCTTTCAAACTTCTAACACTAACAACTTTCACACAATGTTGCCTCTGATGTGATTCAAAAACCTTGTGAGGTAGATGTTATAGAACATGAGTACAGTTTAAAATACACAAAGAAAGTACAAACCAAACTCAGCACAGTGGTTTCTTCTGGATGAGGGAAATTAGAGTGGAGTTGGGAATTGAAAGAAAACTTTAGCTTTGGCGGTAGTGTTTTAATTTTTTAAAAATGTGTGACACGTGTGACAAAATAGTAATTGTTGATCTCTTGGATGGTGGGAATACACACATATACATTTGCTTGTTATATCATTCTGCATGCTTTTCTACAGTTTTGACATTTTTTTTAAATATGGACTGTATGAGAAAATTATAGTTAAGAGGTGGTTAAATGGCCTCCAAGTGGTCACTATTCACGCAAGGCAAGTACCTCCTTACTCCACTAAATGGGAGGTTGCAGCACCTTAAAAGTCCAAACAAAGGATACAAGGAAAAAGGCCCTCCGGACATCATCCAGATAAATCTGTCGAAACTGGGTTATATCAGGATTGTAGGTGAACTGGAGACTGGTGACCTGTGAGACAATAAGAAATACATGAGCACACGAGAACAGTTCACTTACTTCTACCCTCAAGGGCAAACTTCCAGTCTGGTACAATAGCTAGAAAGTTATCCTGCACTGACAAAATTAACTGACAATAAAGCTGTTCCTATAGTTTAATTACATCTTAATACAATCTGCCAAAAGGTAGAATACATTGCTAGTAACATACTGAACAGAGCTGTAGTATTGCTGAATAAAAGGGAGAATCAGGCTTTTCCTTATCTTATATAAATGCTTCACTCTTAAATCCCTATATAACTCTTCCCTTTTCTATGTCCTGGTTTCTCAGTGTCCTGATATTCTAAAACCCTATCATATTAAAAAAGCATGATAAAATCAAATATTTCTGTTTCTTTGTTCTTCTGTTAATTAGAAATTATTTTCTCTATATACAAATGCAAAATATTCCTATTTTTGGTAAAATAGAAAGTCACTCAATTTCAACAAGAAGGATGCACTTTTGCTTAATCCCCCTCTCCCCAAAACAGAAAAACTAATGGGTGAGTTTAAAGGGAGACTTTCCCCTCCTCCACTATCCATGTAATTTTCTACTAAGTTCTTTGGATGCTTTAATACTCCTTTCTATAAGAAGAAATATGTTTTCCATTAAAAAACAGAATTTAAAAAATGACACAATGAATCTCATTTTTAGATTTAATATTAAAATATTTAATATTTACTATTAAGGACAGTCTGACCATTTACTAGAATCTGAACAAAACTGTTTTCATGTACTGTTTTAATATGTCAGGGCTGAATGTTAAAAACCAGTAATTATTTAATATACTTCAATGAAGTTTCCTCATTATTGAAATTAATTATTCTAAATTATCAATTACCCTGTAAGCTCAACTGGAACCAGTTATGGATGGCTCAATGGATCAACTATGAAGGTGTTTTTCTGCAATATTCATTTTATCTGACCTCAGTAAAACTGTAAATATTCTATCACCAATGGTTTATAATTACCTTCAGTTCTAAAATAAAGGCAAGAGACATCAGTTTAACTCTATAGCTCAGCATGATAAATGTGTCCTTAAAATTTAGCTGGCTTTTAGCCAATTCAAAGTGTACTGTGTTGAATAAACAGCCTCAGGGGCACCTGGGTGGCTCAGTTGGTTAAGCGACTGCCTTCGGCTCAGGTCAGGGAGTCTGCTTCTCCCTCTGACCCTCCTCCCTCTCATGCTCTCTGTCTCTCATTCTCTCTCTCTCAAATAAATAAATAAAATCTTTAAAAAAAAAATTTTTTTTAAAAATTAAAAAAAATAAACAGCCTAAGATTTGGACTGAGGCCACAATCACTAGGGTGGCAGAATAAGCAATTCAGAGTAGGACCACTAGAAAGAGAAAAACCACACTGCAAACACAAATGTCACCTTACGATCGAATTCATGAACTGATTTGTGACAACATAAATATTCTTGTGAATACAATAAATTGAGGGAAAGAAAAATTAGATATGAAAACAGAGGAAAATAAGATAAAAAGCATTCTTTCTCCTCCACTCCTTCATCTACATTGATGTTTTTGTACATCAGTGATTCTCAAATAATCTCTAAGAAAAACCCAACCTATTTAATGCCTATTAAAGAATAAAATCATGCTTTTCTGTTGTAAATGAACAATTTTCTTACAAACTGTTTAACTTGATTAATCATTAACTAAATTATGACTGCCTTAAATGGTGCATAGTTTTTGATGAAATAACACTGCAACTTCCTTACAGAACAGGGAATATTTTAATATTCTCAAATAAACACAACAATGATTTTGACAAGCTACCTTCTGTTTATAGGAAACACTGAGTTGCTGAAGGGTTTCTTGTTCCACCTGTATCCAGACAAACATTAAGCATGACAATACTAACGGAAAGAGAGCTTCATACCTAAGGGGCAAAGGGATTTGGGGTGGAAGTGGGAGGGTAGAAAAGAAAAGAAAAAAACATTAAACAAGTAAAAATGCAAATTTATGCAAAATTAAAACAACCTTGATAATACTTCAAAGTCACAATATCACAAAATTTAAATTTTCTAGGCTTTCCAGAAGAAGAAGGTGGGAAAGGAAAGGAACATTTAAATATCAACTCCAACACCATCTTTTTTTGAAATTTATTAAATCTTGAGATCATTTTAATTTTAAAATAGTAGAGATATTTAGAAATCATTCATAGGGTAAACGACAAATACACAAAAAAGGAAAGAAAACGTTAAGATGAAGGTAAAAAGACAATGCATGAGTTAAAATCATTAATATATATAGAAAAGCAAGACCAATGTTCCAAATTTAAAAAAAAATGGGTACAATACAGACCTAAATCTCTCAGAAAGAAAAAAAAAAGAGAGAGCCAATAAACACATGAAAATACATTTGACCTTACTGATAATTGATATGGAAACTAAAATAATAAGATGATACCACATTCACTTACCACATTTATCCAGTTAAAAAAAATAATGTCAACAAGAGTATAATGAAAACTAACCCTCATACTCTCTATATAGGAATAAACAATTTCTGGAAGGCAATCCAACACTCTGCATCAAGAATCTCAAAAATAGGGGCGCCTGGGTGGCTCAGATGGTTAAGCGTCTGCCTTTGGCTCAGGTCATAATCCTAGGGTCCAGGGATTGAGCCCTACATCGGGCTCCCTGCTTGGCGGGGAGGCTGCTTCTCCCTCTCCCTCTACTGTTCCCCCACTTGTACTCTCTCACTCTGTCAAATAAATAAAATCTTAAAAAAAAAAAAAAGAATCTCAAAAATATTCATATACCATAATCCAATGATGTCACTTCTAGGAATTTACCCTGAGAAAATAATTCACTATGGGCACTAGAATTCTCCTATGAAGATGTTTGTTGTAATACTGTTTACAGGAGGGGAAAAAACAAAAACAAAGACAGGAGACAAGCTAGGGAGTGATTAAATAACGTATGGTACATCTCTAGGCTAGTATAATGTGGGCATTATAATGTGGACAAAGGAGAAATGTTCATGAGATAGACAGTGACAGAAGTCTTTTCTAATCCCCCTCTGGCCTACTTAGGGATACATGTGCCACCTGGGTAATCCCTCAAATACTCCATGATAGTTCTTCTCCCACCATTTTAATCACATGTTCACACCTTTAATCACATGACACGCCTTTCCCTCTAGTTTGGAAAAGCTCTGACTGTGTCAGTCTTGTCATCACTGCAGGCCCAGCTAACAGAAGTATTTGCTGAGTGAGTTACTTAAGTGGAAGTTACAAAACAAAATCAAACTAACCAAACCAAAACAAAAAACTTTATTTCTCTCAACTTTTTCACCTATTGAACTCTATTCCATTTGGTGCTACTTCCTAAACATGAGAAGACAAAAGAAGCAAAATGCTTTAAATTCTATCACTGACCATAAAAATAAAAACTGAAGACCGGGCAGAAGGAAGTGTTTGGCTTTAAGACAGCATACACAAATCACTCGGTATAGAAGATGCAGAATGCCCAAGTATATGAACAGACAATATATACATGAGAAAATATCATTAGTAAAACAGGCATAGAAAATTTACACAAAGCTGTACCATTTTTGACCTATTAAAATAGCCATTGATGTTCTTATTTAAAAATGAAAATACCAAATACTGTGAAGGATAGGACCCCTCAGCAGTTGCTGGTGATATTATAAATTGGCACTGTTCTGAAGACAAAAGTAAAAAAAAATAAATAAAAAATAAATTCATACTGTATGGCTCAGCTATACTACATGTGAGAAGTGAACAAAGGAAGTAATAGAAACTATATAGAAAGCTTGTGCACAAAAACATAACTCAGAGTATTATAATAAGAAATGGAAATAAATAAAACGATCAAAAATAGAGGAATGGCTAAATAAATTAAGGTTCCTCCACACCACAGAATATTAAATATCTATTAAAATGATGGTTAGGAGCCTATGAGCCATCTGGGACAATGCTTCTAAAATAATATTAGGTATGGCATAGTTGGTGAAGCATCAGACTCTTGATTGTGACTCAGGTTGTGATCTCAGGGTTGTGACGTAGGGCTCTGTGCTCAGTGTGGAGTCTGCTTGTGATTCTCTCTCCCTCTCCCTCTGCAACCCCCCCACTCACTCTCTCAAATAAATAATTCTTAAAATAAAATAATATTAGGTAGAAAAAGAAGATGAAATAGTACATGGACTATGATTAATACTATGTTAAAAAGACAAATACAGAGGTAAGACTGGAAGAAATATATCAGAGTATCAGCAGGAGGGGTAGGGTAAATAGATGATTTCCCCCTTATCCATACTTTCCAAAATGTGATCAATACCACTTTTACAATGATTTAAAAAAAATAATTGAAAAACAAATGTTGACTTAGAATGCCTGTATCCTAGCTAGTGTTTAAAATTTAGTTCAGGGGCGCCTGGGTGGCTCAGTTGGTTAAGCGACTGCCTTCGGCTCAGGTCATGATCCTGGAGTCCCGGGATCGAGTCCCGTATCGGGCTCCCTGCTCAGCAGGGAGTCTGCTTCTCCCTCTGACCCTCCCCACTCTCATGTGCTCTCTCTCATTCTCTCTCTCTCAAATAAATAAATAAAATCTTTAAAAAAAATAAAATAAAATTTAGTTCAACTTCCACAGGAGTCCTCGATATCAACGGCACCAATTCAGCTCCCCTACGCAAATTCTTTCTCTAGCCATTCTTTATATCTTACAATTCCCAACCTAATTAAGTAACAATAACTTAACTGTTGCATTCTATAATTGCCTAACACTGTAAAATCAAGTCCTTATTTTATAGCAGCTTACAACTCTATTATACACCTGGGGTAAGCTAATTGTTCTGCCTGTTTGTCTGTTGTATCGGAGATGGGAAAGAAAAAACAACTGTTGATTAATTGAATCAAGAAGGTGTATACTCTAAGCAAAAGAAGACCATGATTTTTAAAAATATTTGCAGTTATATATGAAAGTATTCTTTCCTAATATATGAAAACATAAATTTCATACTTCTACGAATAGTGCTACAGATTTATTTCCTTTCAGAAACTATAAACTATAATCACTTTCATTTGTAAAATGTAGATTAATAAATCTGATAAAGACAATCTTCCAATGGGACTTTATTTCTTTAGACAATCAATATCTTGTATAAAGTCTGCATATCTGAATTAATAAACTGAAATACCAATAAAATGTCATCACAGGCTCACAGTGTACATAGTAGAACCTTACAGAATTAGGATCTTCTACTTTGGTCTCCGTGCAAATTCAACAGGGGGAAAAAGGCATTTAGCTTTGTATTATAGTTTGTTAAGCAAAGGGATAATATAAATACAGTTTTGGTGAGAAATGTTTAACAAACTTAAGAGAACTATTTTCAAGCATTTCAATAGCTTCCATTTGCATAAAAATAATGAAATGCTGATTAAAATGAATCTTCTTTATTCATTAAATCAAGGATACATTGTTAGAATTTAGGATTACTATTACTGTATTTCTGTAAAGTAATAAAAATGCATTTCTTTTAAATATCTTTTATTTATTCACTTATTCACGAATTTACATAAAGAATCCTCCAGATTGTCCAAAATTGTGATGTAGAACAATCAGGTGGACTATAAATTTTGCAAAACTGATTTGAAATTGAAAACTGTGCTAATTGAAAATGTCAGACTGTGCTGTTTTAGGCTATCTCTGTTGCATATTTCTGCAAAGGTAAATATACTTTCTGATGTTGGACAATATATTTCTTAATACATTCATTAATAAGGTTATACTCATTATTACTGTTCTGTTTTTACACATGAATTTTTGCTTTTCAGATTTTCTTAAAATAAATTAAATGTGCTTATGGTAATATGCTTTGGTCTCTTTATGACTCTGAAATTGATGATTTAAAATACTATCATATTTATCCCCAATGTAAGTTACATGATTAACCTCATACATTCTGAAATATTTTTTCACTCAAAATTCAACTTTAATCATCCTTTCTTCTTTCCTTCCTTCCTTTCTTTCTAATCCAGTAAACCAGATCTATTTCTAGATTTGTATTTCTTAAATCTTCTAGACATTCCTTTAAATTTGTTTATTGCTTTAGAATGTGAAGGCTCAAAAAAGAAAAGGGCTTATTGATTATTAACTGACTGTGTAGAAGTTGGCACATATTTCTGGACCCTCTCAAATACATACTTTCTTAAGGCAACCTCTGGGTAGGATCTCTTAATGAAACTTGCGTGTCACCCCAAAGTGGTGAGTTAGAATAGAAATTATTTTATATTTTGCCTTCTCATCTAGACTAAAAACTAATTCATATATAGTTTGATGGGTTCTGATTGAAACTAAATTATTTATCCTGAAATTTCACCAATAAAGGGGAAAAGAGTGAACAGTTTTGTTTTTGTTTTTAAGTAGGCTTCACAAAGCCCAACACAGGGCTTGAACTCACAACCTTGAGATCAAGATGGGGGGCGGAGATTAAGAGTTGGACACTTAACTGACTGAGCCACCCAGGTGCCCCAAGAGTGAACAGTTTTAAAGTCTCATTACGTTTATCAGTCTTGAGTAAGAATATGCTGATAGACTTCAAGTTTTATTTGAAAGTTCAAAGTTCTAAGTCAATAAGCAAGCCCCTCTTAAAATCTTATTAGGTAACTGGTGAAGATTTCCCTATTGCTTATATTACTTCTTCACATCTGTGCTTCAGATCTGTTTATGCAGGGAGAAAAGAAGGCAGGAGGTGTGGGGAGCTTTGATAAGAGCAGGTTTCGTACCCCACACTGGATCATCTCTTATCTGAGGACTACAAGAACTCCTGGGGCCTAGGTCACTTAGGATGTTAGGGCCTATCATGAAGAGATTTTTTAGAACATCCCTCTAATTCTGAATTAGGACAACTAAGTTTCCCAAAAAATGAACCTAAGTCTTGGACCCCAAATGGCTTTACAAAATCATTTAAACTGGGAATAATCTGTTGACAGCACAATGGTGAATCTGAGGTTTAGTCTAGTTGGGATTAAGATCTTCTATCTGGGCCAAATTTTGAGCTATCTATGAGCGGTGGTAATTTGATTTGTCTGTTCTATAAAATGTTGTTATAATGCACACATTTCTCACCCTCATAAGCATTCAAGTAAGGATAAAATAAATTTCAAAAGCAAGTGAAGAATCCTTTTCTTCAAAGCAGATGGGGAGATTGTATCACTGCTTCATGGACTTCTAGAGAACATTTTAGGATCCAACCCAAATCAAGCTGCTAGTTTTTGTTTTGTAAGAAAATTTAAATCTTAAATAAAAATGGATTCTTTAACTTCTGGGAAAATATTCTGAAAGTTTCTGAATCAAAAGGAATATTTGGACTATGATATATGTAAGAGTAAAAATAAAAAGAAAATATATTCAAATAAGAATGAACAAATCAAGGCATAATTTGAAGTGCATGAAAGGAATGGAACAATGCTACAGTTCTTCTAAGTCATTATTTGAGAAGACTTCAAATTCCTCCATAATCAATCAGAACTTTCTAAATGACATTTTAGCAACTTCAGGAAATAAACAGAAAGACAAAGACAACAGACAATACTATAAAAATAGGAAAAAGAAAACAGAAGATTTAAGATCAAGTCATATATAGTTCTTATGAAGTAGAAAATATTTATAAATTTATTCCTCAAGATATACACATTTTTCATTTCCAGAGGTAAAATATTCAAAGATAAATGTCAAGATCATTTAAAACTTGCTACTAAAAATTAAATTTTAAAAACAGTGTATACCCTGTGCTTAGCAGTAGGTAGGCTGACATCGAGGAAAGAAGTATGCTAAACAACCGCTCGAAGAGACTTGTAGGGCTCAGCAGTGGTAGGAGGAAGGAAGAGGCTGCAATAAAACAAAGCAGGGCAGTGTCAGTATGACAAACACAACGTATATGAGTTCAGAAGCACTGATTCTAGTAACATTTATAGAATTTATTGTTTCTGTGGCCTCTCAAATGGGCTATACTGTCCTAATCATTTTTGTGAGAAATTTGAAACTTCACATTTTTAAAAAAAGATTTTATTTACTTATTTATTTTAGAGAGAGAGGGAGCGCGCGAGAGCGGGTGGGGAGGGGCAGAGGGGGAGGGAGAGGGACAAACAGACTCCCCGCTAAGGGTGGAGCCCTACAACATGGGGCTTGATCTCATAACACCAAGATCACGATCTGAGCGGAAATCAGGAGTCAGGGGCCTAACTGAAAGAGCCACCAAGGTGCCCCTGACACTTCACAGTTTTACACTTGATCTTAGCCAAAAGGCCGAGAAGCAATGAAACTTCACATTTTTAATTAAAATTACATTTCATTATTTTGCCACATTTTGGCTCAGATTTTTCTCAATTTTATTTAGCCTTGCTCACTGTAACATTAACAACGAAACGAATAATTTATTTGCTAATATAAATAATAAAAACCATAATACAACATATTGTTCAAGATTCAGCAGATTTTCTTTTAATTGGGCATTTAGTTCAAAGACAACTTATTCCCCAGAAATTGATTTTTCCTAACGTCCTTCTCCTCCCAAGTTTTCCCGCTGCAAAGTAGGCATCGAGAGTGGTAGCGCCTCACTCAGAACATGAAAAACAGGAGAGGGTTTCCCCACACGAGACCTGTAATAAGAGTAATTTAGTAATCCTTCCCCACAGGACAAGAAAGCAAGTACTTCAGTAGAAGGGCAGCAAAACATTAACTGCCCATTTCTATTTGGGGAAGGAAATACGCCTAAGTTCCTCATCACCCTAGTTAGGCAGGAAACATGCATGGAGTTAAACACTCCTGAGTATGGAGACAGATGACTTGGGATAAAATCCTGGGTGATTCATTATTAACTTTTTAACCATGGGGCAAGTTTATTAACCCATCTAGGTAGTATTCCTATCTGCCCGGTAGAGAGGATATAAATAGGCTGTTGTGAGACTTAACTACAACTTTGCCTGTAATATGCTCCCTGAGCATAGTGCGAAGGATATAGTAGGTGCTTAATAACTGTTAGCTGCTATTATTATTACTAATCAATATCTACAAATAAGTTAAATTTAAAAACAATCTCCTTCAAAGTCAACTCACTGCAAGACGTAAGTCTCTGAAAGTTATATTGATAATCCCCAGACAAATAGCTTCTGATATTTTTCAGATGTGTAGTTCCAATACTGTGATCATCACCTGATATGTATTTTAACAGAAAAAAGTAACATTTTAATATTTCTTATTATAAAAGCCAGTTCAAATGAGACCTCTTCTGTAAAACTCTATTTTCTATCCTTGTTTTACTTTTGTCTAAAAAATTGATGAGGTGCTAAAGGGGGAAATAAGAGTCCCCATTCTGAATGACATATGTTAGAACCAGTTTCATAACATATAATCCATTTGGAGATCACAGCACATTAGCAAAAAGTACTCACTGGAACTAGACTATGGTGAATTCGTGCCTGGAAGAGATCTCTGGAGATACTGCTGACCTACTTATGAGTCATGCCTTACAGCACTTGGTAGGCATCCTCTAGTACCTAGTTCTCTCAATCTCAAGGACTAAATGTCTTATTTAAAATGTATGCTCAGGGGCACCTGGGTGGCTCAGTTGGTTTAGTGTCTGCCTTAGGCTCAGGTCATGATCTTGGGGTCCTGGGATCAAGCCCTACATCGGGCTCCCTGCTCAGTGGGAAGTCTGCTTCTCCCTCTCCCTTTGCCTCTGTGCTCTCTCTCTCTCAAATAAATTAAGTATAATCTTTAAAAAAATAAAATAAAATACAGGCTCAGCCTAGAAATAAGCCCCCAATACACACAGTAAATTAATATTTGGCAAGGCAGCCAAGAACACTCAGTGGGGAAAGGATAGTTACTTCAACAAATGGTATTAAGAAAACTAGATAACCACATGCAGAAAAATGAAATTGGACCCACTATCTTACACCACTCACAACAATGAATTCAAAATGGATTAAAGACTCAAGCATAAAACTCCTAGAAGAAAATATGGGGATAACATTAAGGATAACATTGTTCTAAGCAATACTTTTTTTTGATATGACATCCAAAGCACAAGCAACAAAAGCAAAAATGAACTACATTGACTACATCAAATGAAAAAGTTTTGCATGTCAAAAGAAACAAAACAACAAAATGAAAAGGCAACCTGTGGAATAAGACAAAATATTTGCAAACCATATATCAGATAAGAGGTTAATATCCAAAATATATAAAGAACTCACACAACTCATTAACAACAAAAAAAATCCAATTAAAAAATGGACAGAGGGACTAGACAGATATTACTCCAAAGAAGACATCCAAATGGCCAATAAGTGCATGAAAAGATGCACTTATCACTAATCACTAATCATCACAGAAATGCAAATGAAAACCACAATGAGATATCACCTCACCCCTGGCAGAATGGCCATTATAAAACAGACAAACAGAAACAGAAAATAACCAGAGTTGACAAGGATGTAGAAGAACTGGAAGCCTTGTGCACTGTTGGCGGAAATGTAAAATGGTGCAGCCACTATGGATATAGTACTTTCTTTAACATGACAAATACATATAGCTCAATCCTAAAGCCAGCATCTACCTTAATGGGGAAACTCCAGAGGCATTCCCACTAAGGTCAAGGAAAAAAAAAAAATCAAGGAAGTTCACTATCTCCACCTATTTAACATTGTTCTGGAGATACTAGCCAATGCAAATGAACTAAAGGAAACAATTAAAGGAATAGGAACAGAAAAGGGGGGAAATATACATCTATATTTGTAAATAGCACGACAGTATACTTGGAAAATCCTAGAGTCAATGATAAACCTAACTCAAGAAATGAAAGAATTCAGTAAAAAAAATAGAATGTAAAATCAATAGCAACTTATTCTCAATAATAATTAGTAGATAAAATGAGGGAGAAAAGCCCATTTACAATAGCAACAAAGCAGATAAAATACTTAGGAATATACTTTAAAAATATGTAAAGCCTGTATGAAGAAAACTATAAAGATTACTCTTAAAGGCAAAAAAGTAGGCTGGAGCAAGTGGAAAGACATCCCTTGTTCTTGGTTAGAATGTTTCAACATTACTCATGATTAAAATATAAGTTTTCCCTAAGTTAATTTACATATTTAATATGATCTCAATAAAATTTCCAGTGGCCTTTTTGTGAAGCTTGAGCAAGTAGATCCTAAAGTTCATACTTTATTGAAATATACTATGAAGTCTCTGTAACTAAAACAGTATATTACTGGCACATGAATAGACATATAATTGGAATAGTTTAGAAAGTCTAGAAATAGACCAGTGTATCTAGTGTGTGATAGAAGTGTTATCTCCAATCACTGGGGCATATAAAGTCTTTATTAATGATACTGGATAGCCATTTGGAAAAAAATTAAATTAAATCCTTTCCTTAAACCATATATTTAGAATAATTAACTCTAAATGCATCAAGAATTGAAATGTAAAATGTAAAGGTATGCAAGTACTAAAACAAAATATGAGTGAATTCCTCTATAACCTAGGTATCAAGGAAAGGCTTTCTAACTGTGACTAAAAAGCCAGATGCATTAAAAAAAAAACTGATTACACAAAAGTAAAAATCATTTAGAGGGCAAAAGACTTATTATAAGCATAGTCAAAAGACAAGGGACAAACTGGGAAAAATTTTTATTACATATATCATAGGTAAAGGACTAATATCCCTAATTTATAAAGAGCTTTCAAAAATGAAAGCAAAGGACCAAAAAATCTATAGAAAATGAGGGAAAAGAGATGAATAGATAATTCCCAAGAGACATATAAAAATGGCCCTTAAGCATGTGAAATGGTGTTTGACTCATTCATTAATAAGAAAAATACAAATTAGGGCGCCTGGGTGGCTCAGTTGGTTAAGCGACTGCCTTCGGCTCAGGTCATGATCCTGGAGTCTCTGGATCGAGTCCCGCATCGGGCTCCCTGCTCGGCAGGGAGTCTGCTTCTCCCTCTGACCCTCCCGACCCTCCCCCCTCTCATGCTCTCTCTCTCTCAGTCTCTCTCTCTCAAATAAATAAATAAAATCTTTAAAAAAAAAAAAGAAAAATACAAATTAAAAACCCAGATACACCATTTCTTAAACACAAGATTGGCATAAATTCAATAGACTTTGGTGAGGCTATGGGGAAATAGGCATTCTTCCTATATTGTTAACAAAAATGAAAAATGGTACACCTCTGGAGGGGAATTTAGCAATATCTAAAAGTACTACATTTGCATTTACCCTTTGTACCAGTAATACAACTTCTAGGAATTTATCCTGAAAATATACCTCTAACAGTATGAACTATGCATATGCTCAAGGTTATTTGTTGCAGGATTATTTGTAATTAAGAAAAAAGATTACCTACCTAAACATGAAAGCATAGGAGGCTGGTTAAATAAACAATGGAATACACACACAATGGAAAACTAAATAGCTGTAAAAAAGAATAAAGAAGAGCTCTATGAATTGATATGAAGTGATTACCAAGAGGTGTTAAGTGAAAGATGCAAAGTACAAAAGAGGATATATAAAATGCTACTCCTTTTGTGTAAGAAAGGAGGAAAAGTAAGAAAACATCCTTATATCTATTTATCACTGCAAAGAGAAACATATAAAGGATAACCAGAAAGCAATGAAGGTTATAGCCCATGAAGGATTAGGGGTATAGGAGAATGGGGGGAAAGGACTACAGGCAGCACTTGAGTATACCTTTTTGTATTGTTTCTATGTTTGGAAACATGTGAATATTCTACCTACATAAAAAATTAAATAAAAAAGAATAGGAAAGAAAAAAAAAAGCCAAAAGAAATTGAAACAAACCTAGCTGTAGTTCAAATGAATACCATAATCACAGTGAACAAAATGGAGGAAGGGAGGCAGGCAAGCAGGCTGGCAAATCCAAATAACTATGAACACAATATTTAACCGTAAACCCTTGGTCTTGGGCAAGGTGAAGTCTGGGCGCAGAGTGAGAATTACAAACAAATCTCGAATAATATTGTTTATTGTGACGGTATGGGTGAAAGACTCCTGAATTTGTTTTAGATGTACTATAGGACTGAACAAATGAGTACACATGTTGACGTTGTGGGAGCCAGGGTTACTTATCAACATGGGAGGAGCATATAAATATGGAATGGGGGAAGGCAAGAAAGAATAGACAGAGATATAGGTATAGTGTGAACTTACGATTTCTGAAATATGTATAGGTATGCATGTTTATGTGCATATATGTGTATGTTAATTTGTGTATATGTATTTATATGTAAGAGAAGTTATATGTATATAAAAGCATATATTTCCTAGCTCTGTCCGTTGAAGAGCAAAGAAGCAAAGATACTCCAGTAGTGATGAGAACATATGGCACTCAGATCTTGGTGTCTAATACTATTCACCCAATAAAAAGAGCTATGGTTCCTCAGAAAAATAACTGATTCCAGAGCTGGGACAGTGTGGATACAAGGTAAACCTTATAAAGTAAACATCTTCTTAATGCCAGAAAATAAGAAAGTGCTCAAAAAACTTAAGGGAGGGTGGCTGTCTATTTACAAGCTAGCTCCAAGGTGCTATCTCTAGCCAAATCTGGGACAATTTGATCACCAAAGTATCAACAGTAATGAGTTATAAATCTTTGAAAAAATAGGTGCTCATGAGTCCACAATAATAATAAATAGATGAGTGAGTGAACGAACGAACGTATGAATGAATGAATAGGAAAGAAGGGAAGATTCTCAGAGGAGAATGCTGAGAACCTCTGATAAATGCAGTAGGAGTTATTTTGTAGCCATCATGACAAAGACTGGATCAGCAAAGATTTATGAATGGATGCTACATCTAGGGAGAAATTTTGATGAGAATATCTGCTGGTCTTAGTGTCCCCACTGACAGCTTATTTACGATGAAAAAAACTGGGTGACACCTTGGTAGGGTGATGGAAATTAACATCAACAATGAGGGACAGATAGAGACCATGCGCCTCCAAATGTGACCCTAGGAAGGGCACAGCATCACTTATGTCTGAAACATCAGACAAATCCAAATTGAGTAACAGTCCATTGCGGGGTGGGTGTTGCGGTTGGTTATATTCTTCAAAAATGTCAATGTCATAAAAGACAAAGAAAAAAATGCCATGAACATTGCTAGGTCAGCTGAAAAATTAATATAAGGATGGCAGAATAAATAAAAATACTGAATATGGTATCTAAAAAATGTTACCCATACATATGTTCATAAACACAGATGAGGGACAAGCACATGAAATGGAGGATGGTTTTCTGTAATTCTATGTTCTCTCTCTTTTTAACCTTTTTAGAAATTTAAAAATGAGATATAATGAAATGCACACAAATTATGTTTTCTTTGCTTCTCTTCTTCACTGTAGTTTACCCCTACGTAGGTAAGAAAACTAAGGAGGTGAGCCAGGCTGCATTGGAAAGGAATGAGCAACAGATGCATTGCTACTATGTACATTGGGTCTCCTATTTGCCATATACTGTTTATCTGCTGGTGTGAGTTATATATGACTGTGCACTTGAGAAATGATGGACTATGACAGAAAGACTTCCCTTTAGTACTACAGTTCCCATTCACAGTTTTTGTTTTTTCTGGGGATTTAAAAACTAACACATCATGTGAGAGAGATCATTACTAATAGTCACCTCATTAGAATATTACCCACCCCTTCCTTGCAGTATATAAGCTCCAAAAGGGCAGGGACTTGGCCTATCTTTATTCTTCTCAGGGAACAGAAGAGTGCAGTGCCAGAACATAGTATAAACTGAACACATTTTTTTTTTTTAAATGAAGGAGCAGTCATCAATATTGTTCATGCAAAATGAATATAAATAGTAATTTTATTAAATCAAGATAATTCAATGGGAAAGCCTGCAGAACAGCCTTCATCATTTTTAAGGTAAAGTTCCATCCAAAGATCTTTTTCTTTTTTAATGAACAACAAAAATCATTAAAACACACACACACAAAAAAAAACAGAGGGGCTAAATTGCATGTCACATTATTCATAGACATCACAAAGTGTCTTTTTTTTTTTTTTAAAGGAAAATCCTAGACTTCAAGCTTCCTCTGTCTTATCTTCTAATTGGAAGGAAAACCCTAGGTCCTTAAATTACTTCTGTTTCCTTCACATGCACACTTCAGGATCCTTAAATAAAGGTACTATAGAGGAATGCGTTTTGAAACATTTAACTGGCTTTATAAAATGTGTAATGTGTTGGGAAGTGACTAATCAATGTTATTTTCAGCAAGGGAAATACAGATAAAACTGAACTATTTCCTAGTCCCTATGTAAGGATGGAGAATTTATGAATTGACATGAAATTTCAGCATAAGAATCTCTTCTCTTTGGGAATCCGTTAGTTTTATCAGATGTGAATAAACATATAGCCTTATTATCAGGCCAATAATATTCTAACAAGTAATTCTTACTAACACATGAATGTATTAGAACAAAAGTTCTAATTTTCTTTGTCAAATTCCAGCATAAGATGGAATTCATAGCTGGTTATTATTATTTTCATTCAACAAAATTATTTCTTTCAGTAACAATAATACAGGTATATATGGATAATTTTAAGATATGACTTGCTATAATAACATTAACTCATTTAGTTTGACTGTCCTCTTACCTAACGTTATCCAGCTAATGATCTGGTTAAAAAGAGGCAGTCCTTGTTTCTTGAGCAAACTGTCATGGGTCGTATACACAACACACATGGAAAGCACGATGCTCAGCATCTGAAAGTAAATACAAAACACACCAGTAGAAGAGAAGGTGGTGAGAGACTAATTTATATATAAAAAGAATCCTTAGAAAAGTGCCTGAACAACTGGAATCTAGCCCCAAAACGACTGAAATTGGACCGGCTCACATACAGCCAAGGCTACAAGTTTGATAGAACTCTGGCAGTAAGCAGAGGCCCTCCTTTACAAGCACGAAATGAGGCATTTTGCACTTTCAAGAGTAGTCTGGTATACATGATCACACCATATCTATTTAGAAATATTCATTACTAACGTTGAAGATTTCTTAACTCATGGAAATGCAGATAGTGCAATGTGGCTGAGTGTCTTCTACCCAGTCATATCCATTGATTCAACACGTATTTGTGGCCTGAATGTTCCCCTGGTACTGGGAACACAAGGAGCACAGTATTCTTCAGGGAATATATATAAATTCGTGGAGAACTGGTAAATTATGGCTTGTAGGCTGGTGGCCTGTTCCTAGAAATACCGTTTTGTTGAAACACAGCCACTTATGCGAGGTAACATTCATTCATTTATGTGTAATCTACAACTCCCTCTGAGCTACGTGGTAGAGCTGAGAATTTACAAAAGACTCCATATGACCCACAGCCTAAAATATTTATAATCTGGCTCTTTAGAAAATTATTTGCTAACCCCCGAACTAGTGGATTATTTGCCATTTTTAAGAAATGACATAGCTACAGTTGTAAATGAAGTAAAATCTCCTAGAGATCAGATTAGCAACCCCATCACCAATCCTTGAGATACCTTTAATTTCTCTTATATTTTCAGTGAATTTAGAAAAAAAAAATGCTGTTGATAAAACTATGACACAATCCTAGGATCCTTTCAATTGTAGGACACATTCTCATGTCAGAGATGTTAACATGTCAAAGATATTTTTCTTGGAATCACCAAAAATATGCTATACAATAGAGCCATCAATCCAAATTAATATAGTTAATGTAAAAAGAAATTTCATAACAGATTTATCAACTCAGGAGTATTTCCAACAAAGACTGTGAGAATTTTAACATGATATTTGCTCCTATAGAGTAGGATCCAGGAACATTCACTTCTTCCAAAGTAGTCATAATTATAGGTGAATTTTGTCAAAGCTACCTATGGGCTTTAGTGTAAAGCCAGTCAGTGCACCATTTAAAATGAAATATACATTCCTATGTCTTGACAGGATATTTGACAAAACATTTCTTCTCTTTTTATATGTTCTCTATTGTTCTCCAAGAATAAACTAACATCTTTTAAGTGTTGTTGTATTTTTATTTAAGAGTGTTCTTGGCATTACTTTCTATTACCCCAGCTTTGTTCGGAGGAAATTCTTTGAGAAGATTCCTATAAGTTTTCTTTTGTCAGTGTTTTGGATATGTTTAATTTTTTTGTTGAAAAAAACAAATTTAAGTAGTGTCCGTGCTTATATACAAAACAGCTATCACTTCACAAAATATGACATCATATATTCTCTAATTCTTACAACTCTACTAGATATTATCTCTACAAATTAAAAACAAATAGACCAAAGCTATATCACTGAAAATCCATCATCTAGTACACAGTATAACTGAGAATTGACTCAATTTTGAAACCTCAAGTTCAAAGTTCTTTTCACCACACCAAAGCCAGCAGCCAAGGTGAGGTCTACTTTCCCTGGCACAGCATCTGAAGTCTTAAACTGGCTATTCTTCATATAAACATACTCAGAGGCTGCTTTCACTTCAAAGATTACCCTTCTCCTGACTCAAACGAGAACAACATAGAATCTCAGTCCAAAGGAGGCCATTTATAGCTCAGCTTTTTGGTCAATATGGATGCCTCTTATATCTCCTTAACCTCTGCTCTCTTGGCATCTTCAGGCTGCCTCCTGCTGACCTTTTGGCTATTTCATACCTTTTAGAGAATATATTTCCGTGTAATATCTTAAACAGAGAACTTTCTTCTCAGCTGGCAGGCATTGAGCAATGTAAATGTGATGGCATCTTAAGAACAATATCATTATATACAACCATAAGATCCGTTTGGTATATCATTAGTATAACATGATGTTGAAAACCTGTAACTGACCTGAAATAGATGTAACAGCAGCTCTTCATTTATAAAACGATCTTTTCTTCTTATGAGAGATGTTACAACACAAAGGGATAGCAGAAGAACCAGCAAGCCGGCACCCATTCTGTTTTAAAACACAATTCGCAATTTCAAATTTTCTTAAGATATTTACTGAACACATAAAAATATTAGATATTTTACTCTAATGTAGACCCTATTAGTCATTTGGTTTTATCTAGATGAAGGAGCAAAATAGGTATACTGGTATAAGAGGAATAAAAATTACAGGATGAAGATGCAGTAGGGGGACACCTGGGTGGCTCAGACAGTTAAACGTCTCCCTTTGGCTCAGGTCATGATCCCAGGCGTTCTGGGATCGAGTCCCACACTGGGCTCCTTGCTCAGGGGGGAGCTTTCTTCTCCCTCTGCCTGCTGCTTCCCCTGCTTGTGCTCTCTGACAAATAAACAATTAAATAAAATCTTAAAAAAAAAAAAGATGCAGTAGGGATGGGGTTACTTTTAATTTCTCACAATTTTTTAGATATCTTTACCTTATTTCTTTACTTTGATTTTTTAAACTTTTATGCATACCAGCTACCATAATTCTTAGCCTGACTTGGATAAATTTACAGAAAACAATATAAAAAATATTTAAACATATCATCAGTATCTACAACATAAATTTTCTGACTATGAGCTCTTACTCATACAAAAAGGATCAACATTTCTATTCCCTATTATTGTTCTAGTGTTAGTAGGACAAAATGTTTCTTTTTATCATTAATCTTGGTGCTTTCCTCAGCAGCTCCTGGCTAAAGAAAGGGTAGGATAGAGGTCACAAAGGTAGTACGCAGGTAAGGCATTTGTACAGTAAAGAAACAACAAATTACACTTTTTTTTTTTTAAGAGAGGGAGGGAAGAGGATGTGGAGGAGCAGAGAGAATATTTGGCAGGCTCCACACCCAGCGCGGAGTCCCTGAGACCTGAACCTCATGACCTAAGCTGAAATCAAGAGTTGGTTGCTTAACCGATTAAGCCACCCAGGTGCCCTGATAAATTACACTTTTTCAAGAACACCAGGTATAGTATGGTTCCTAAAGTTGAAGGAAACTGATACCAAGGAAATGGTATACTAATGTTAAGCTATATTTCTCACCTCCTAAAAATCTGAGTAACATAGGACAACTGAAATAAGGTTAAGGATAGAATCTGGAAGCAGGCAATACAACAACTAAGAGAAAAGGAGTTGGTTAAAGAGGAATAAGAAAGAGCAAAAAGGCAGGGCTAAAAATGAATGCAAGGCAGGAACTCCTAGGAAAGTACTTGCTTATTTTTGTTTTGATTCTTTTAATACTCTTTGAGAATTGTAAGGAAAAAAGTAGTTATATATTCAACATGGATTACCATTAAGACTTATGAAAACAGCCATCTATGGTCAAGATTATTTGCTTTTCCTTTAAAAAAAATTTGGTATTTTAATTCATTGGCAAATGTTTTTATTTTAGAGACTTGAGTAAGAAGAATATTATAGCTATGTTATTTTTGCTTTTTCCTTCAATTTTATCCTTAAATGTTTTACATATCTGTCTTGGTAAGTGTCTAAAGGGAGGTGATGTGAGAGATCAAATGGAGAGTAGAAATTTCTCCATGAGCCAGGAGTCAACATAAAGAAGTTGCAAATATAGCTTACTAGAATACCAGAACAAACTTAAATCACTGAGGAACTTAAATTAAGCATAGATGGAAAAAACAATTTTTAAAAATACAAATTAGATTTCTCATGTTTTAACAAGTTTGCTTCTTGAATTCATCTTTAGTAAAATATGCAAGTGGCAAAGTTCTATGGAGACTATTTATATAATCTCTTCTCCTTTTAGTGTATAAATTCTGCTCAACTATGTCAACACTGCTTGAGCAGGACAGAAAGGCAGAGATTGACCAAAGTGGGGAAAGGGGCTTTGTAAAGACAACAGGAGAGCTCATAGAAAAATGAAACAAGCAATAAATTCATCTTCTTACCTACTACTATAGTTTATGACAGATACAAAATGTTTTTACTTAATAACACTAATAAATTATGTCTTAGAAGTATGGTCTTAGAATTCAATACAATTGGGCCCTGGGTGGCTCAGTCGTTAAGCGTCTGCCTTCGGCTCAGGTCATGATCCTGGGTCCTGGGATTGAGTCCCAAATCCAGCTCCCTGCTCTGCGGGAAGCCTGCTTCTCCCTCTCCCACTCTTCCTGCTTGTGTTCCCTCTCTCACTGTGTCTCTCTCTGTCAAAAAATAAACAAAATCTTAAAAAAAAATAAGAATTCAATACAATTATTTTGGGCTCTGCTAATAAACTGACTTTCTGGAATAATTCCTGACTTATTCCCTACTAGTACTTCACAGAATGAGATAAAATGTGTTCACTGATAAATAACAGAAACTCAAAAATTAACACATACTTTAAAAAATATCGTTTAGTTAATATTCTTTCAGCTAAAAAAGATATACCCTCATCAATATTAGTTAAAACGCTAAAAAAAAGTTGCTTATACAGAGTTCAAAACAAAGTAACAAAGATGATTGCATGATTAGAAAATGAGAGGAAATGTTACACAAAATACAGATCAATTTAGTTGCCAAGCACACACACACACGCACACACACACGCACACACACACAGCCAGTGGATTTCTTGAGAATAATTTAAAAGTAAAGTCAAAAGCAAAGGTAATCAATTATTTTACAGATTTATTTGGGATATACTGAGAAGAAATAAATGTGACAGCAGCATGGAGAATTAGGTAAGGTATACAGAATTTTGTAACAGTGTAAGTGATTAGATATGGTAAAGTTGTCAAGGTACAGAGCTTTCTCCCCTAGAGATCATTACATGCAGATTAGGAGAGAATTTCATTATTCTAAGACAGTTAAAGTGTGGAAATGCTCAAAGGCAAAGATTACAGCAATGGGTTTTAGATATTTTCATTTTTGGCAAACAGAACATTTTTTCATATGAACCCTTTTACTGATTCCTCAATATACAAAAGAGTCTAGACTTTTTTTTTTTTTGGCATTTTAAGTTATCAATGTTTGGCCCAATTTCATTTTTTTTGAAGGCTCAGAAGCATCACCAAGGAGCTTTAATGCTCCCCAGAGCCTGAGCCAATATTTATGACTAATTGTTTGATATTAGTATTTTAACTTTTAGTTTATTCACTAATTTTGAAACTCATGACCAAGATTAGGTTCATATTTCACAGTGCTGATTGAGAAAAACAATTACATTGAAAAGAAAGTAAGTTAAAATATTGTTCATACACTAGAAAGATATCTGGCTTTCGTCCTACAACAGGCATCAGTGGGAACACTGCCAGGAGCAAAGAGAAGAAAATCCAACTCAGTGAGATGCTCTAAAATAAATAAAAAAGTTATCTTTAGACAAGTACGGTTAAGAAAACTGTCTTTAGTGTTTCACAGACTGCACGAGTGTGAAGACCACATGCAAAGCCTTAGAGCTGTTTAAATTGTAATACAGTTCCTCTTGGTGGCGGATCTGTCATGTAATAGGTACTGTATTAGGTATAATATGAGCATTATCTGATTAAAGTCTCACAATAACCTCATGAGGCAGGTTATATTACTCACAATATTTCAGATGAGGAAATGGAGCTCAGAGATGTTAAAGTATCAGTGGTACCAGGTCTATGACCAGTAAGTGAAACAGCCAGGATTTAAACCTGGGTCATATTTCACAGCAAGGGCTTTAATCAATTTATGTTACACCATATACTGATGACATCTATAAGAAAGCTGGCCTGCAATCATAATCAAGTGATTGAGCTCAGGAGGGAAGGAAGTAAAAATACTTTTGCAATTAGATTAAGACAAAAAATTATCAATAACCCCATTAACTGGAGAATCTTCTAAGTTCTCAGAGGCTGGAAAGAAGATATTTCTATCCTCCTGGTACCTCCATCAAAAAGTACCACAGTGGAAACCTGAGCCAATTCTCAAGGCTAGGAGAAAGGTGACTCCTCTGACTTGAGTTGAGAGCACTGCTTCCCAAGCCACGGCCTTGTTCTGGACAATACCATCCTTTAGACATTTGAGGCCAGCAGAATCTAGGAAGTGATTTAGAGAAGGATAGACCAGTTCTGCCTCGGCATATTTCAGTCACTGCATGACCAATTTATTTTGATATGAAAGTCTATGTGAATCACTTGAAGGTAACCTCAGTCCTCCCGTCAAAAGGACCAGGCTCTTTATGTAAGGACACATTCTACCCTTTTCTTTAAAAATGAACAATTCCCTGAGTTAAACACATATCAAAACCAAGTAGCTACTAATCTGTCCGATGTCAAAACAAGTACTTGTACCTTTGCTCGAGTCCATAGCTGAGTGATAAATGGCCAACACGCAAATGCAATAAGTCCAGCTGTGAGCATGTAGCGGTAGAAGAAACTGAGAACCTAGCAATGCATTCCAAAGAAGAAATGAAAAATGAGGTCATTTAAGAGGAATTACATATGTATGAAAGAGATCTGAAAATACTGGAATGTGGTAAATTACTCACTAATACTTCAATGCCCAGGGTAAAGACGAACAGATATCCAACCAACTGACTTGGAGGAAAGGTCAACAGTGATAAGACAAAGTCTTGAATGACTTGAAACCTGTTTGACAAGATTATTTATAAAAAGATTATTTATACTATATATTGAACAAAAAATTTAGGTAATATATGGTAAAAAATAAAAACTGCGCAAACCTAGAAATCAGGGACTTTTCAACTCATAGGTTATTCAAAAACTAATATAATTTCTAACAGATTTCTTTCAATGGCTTCACTTACCTAAATCATTTTTTTGAAAGCTAGAAAGAAGTATTTTAGGAAAAAGTGTAATTTCTGAATTTGATAATGATCACAAAAGTTTGTTTTAAAAATAAACATTAATGATAAATAAATGTTTGATCTTAGCTTAAACATGAGTACATACAATTACACATACAGGATCAGAAATAAAATACAATGAACCCAAATGGATAAAAGCTGGAAAAAATTTTAAATTCACCAAGATCAATCATATTGAAATCTCAACTGTCTTAATAAAGTAAGCGTAGGTTTTCCTAATCTAGGTAGAGAAACTCCTAATTGCACTTTTTCACTGAACTAAATAACCTTCTCCAAACCCAATTTAAGATGTTGCTAACTGTACACTCATTGTAATTAAATGTGAATCCATAACCATTAAAACTGTATTACATACTTGAGTACCTTTTACATTTCATCACTGGAAAAATTTTTTTTAGCATTTGTAGTGATTAAGTAGGTAATTAGAAAAGGTCAGTATCATTTGGTTTATGATCTTTTTCTGACTGAAAAAAATGGCCACATAATGTTATCAAAACTACTAAGGTGCCATGTAGGAAAGCAAAGATAACACCAGTCCAAAGGAGAATGCTTCTTTTGTTCTCAACAGTGAATAAGCACAAGGAAACAAGAGATGATTCTGTAAATCATTTAGAATATTTTATAAGAAAAGTGAATTTTTATGTTTTTTCTAAATAATCTATCAAAAAGATAAAGATAGAACATAACGTACATTCAAAATCACATTTCCTCTTAAAGTTTAAATATATACATCATCTTCATAATTAGGACACTTAATAATTCAGGAGAGGTTCTGTAGTAGAATAGAATTTTCTGTAAGGCTAAAACGTTGATAAAACGTTCATTCTAAAAATTTTTAAGCCAGAGTACATATATCCAGCAATGGGAATTCCTTTCAAATGGAGAAGCAACACTATGTCATTTTGTTTGTGTCTTTTTGTCTTATACTTTTAAATGTTAATATTTTAAACATTTTAATATTAATTTTTATTTTGATATTTTAATGTTAGTATTTTAAAATAATGTTTTTAAACATTGTGGTCAAAGCTGGAGTTAACAAAAATTAGAATAAAAATACACATCACATCATGACAAACATGCTGGCCAACCCTGGAAATTTTCAGGCCAACCTTGAAAATACCCTTAAGTCTGGGCTCTAATTCCCTGCTTTTGGGGTCTGGTTTGCTCAGAGGATGCTTGGATGCCCAAGACTAAGTTTAAATTCTAGATTACTGGTGCAAATATAGAGGTCAACAAGATGTGCAACATGACCCTCGCTGCCTATGAACGTGAACCAGCCCAATATTTGAGTGGTTTTATTTTAAAGTGCTTTAAACTCGCCTAAGAGCTCTACCTCTGATGTTTTCTACAATGGTAAGAATCCATTTTACTTCCAGCTTGTGAGGAGGCAGTTAAAGGAAGAAACCATGGTACATGTGAATAATATCCACCTCTGTGTGTACACATTACTAGCCTGGATTTAATTACAAAGTTCCATTTATCTAGGTTTACATGATAGCTACGAAAGGAAGGGCAAAAATGTGTGGGGAAAGAAAACATGGTACATTTCCTTATGAAACATGAAGATACACTGGAATCTCAGATGATGAGACAAATTCAAAATATACATTACTCCTGGCATAGTACCATCAACATTAATTATTCTATTTGTAGTCCAGATTTTTCTTATTTATAAAGGATACATACACAAAGAAGGGAACAAGGTCAATACTACCTCAAGGCAAAAAAGGTGAAGTCAAAAGAGAAAGGCAAAATAAAAAGGACGTTTATATGCAACAATCTGTGCTGCTATAAATGAAGTGGGAGGGCTCAGAGATTGAAGGGTATTATAAATATCTTTTATGATTTATGCTACAGAAATCTAATGCACTTTAAATACAAATTAAACTGTCAATGAAGTGTAAAATAAGACAGCAAGGTGTGTTACTTACTCTCTTAGCACAGCATACCATATTGGCATTGGCAACAAACAATATACGTAGTAAGTCCAGGGACAGTCTTGAATCAGAAGGAAAAATGCTACTAAAACACTGACAGCTATAAAACAACATGGCAGGAGGTGGCTTGGTTTCTGAAAATCAAACAGAACATTGAAACACTTCTAAATTCATGCTAACTGATAGGTTTTTAAAAGAGATTTTACAAAGTGGAGGGACATATTACTACTTTCTTTCAATGGTTCCACACAACTACCTGATTAACTGAAGAACTACATTTTAAAAAAATGCCGTCATTGGAGAAGTATCAGTACAGAGGAAAAGGTTGGGTATCCTGGCATTGTTGCAATTAGGCAATTCTCAATTTAAAAGTGACTATGTTCCTCAAGTTTGTCTGCAATTAACTTGTTTGGAACTCTGAACATATTTCTCCTTAGTAACAATCTTATAAATGTTGATTGAGCTCCCTGACCAGCTCACAAAAGCCCATTTAATGCACAATAAACTGTGGGACTTAATCTTCATTTGGAGCAATGCTTCTATCTATTCAAACTCCAACTTGACATGCTGCCCACGCTCCTCTCTCCATTGCCCAACCACAGTGTGTTCATTCGGTCATATCTTCTCTTCCCAACCGCCTGCCAAACGAGAAAGGAGTTCCTCAATGTAAGCCACGAGTGATGGCCTCCATGGGCTGGGCAGGCCCGTGGGTGCTCTGGGCCAGGAGTAATGAAGCAAGCTTCAGGTACAGACATTCCAGTAATTGGAAAAAGAACACACCTATGGAAAGCTGTGATGCTAAGAACAGCACCGGAAGAAAAACCCAGGAATGGAGGAGCAATTTGGCATTCTCTTTCATCTGTCCCTTGTTTTGTCTCTGTTTTCCCCTTGCTTTGCTAGCCAAAGCTAAATAAGGTAAGAATTAAGAATTACTGGAGTAGAGGAATTGCAGGGGAGGGAGATAAGAGATTTTTTTTCCTCTTTATAATTACTCTTTACAGGCATAAAATGTCACCAGAAAGGAAGTAAGAAACAAGGATAAACTAGGACATAGTTGTAAAAAGGAAGGTAAAACACAGCAATGTGATTAAGAGTTTAGAACTACACAGAGCAGAACTCAAATTCTGGCTCATTCACTTGATCTATATACAACCATGAGCAAAGTACAAAACTGTAGTGAGACTTAATTTCATCCCATTTATAAAATGAGAATAATAATCCATATCTACTTATCAAGGTTGGTAATGTTTAAATTAGATTATGTAGAGCTTAACAAAATGCCTGGAATGTCATTAATGCCTAGTAAACAACAGCTGCTGTTATTACCATCATTTTTACTCTCTCCTCTCCTACTTGTTTGCATTAGTCGCAGCAGGCACTACAGAAAACTGTAAGTGAACAGCACTGGGAATGGAGATGTGTGAGACAGCAAGGGAGGTCCCACAGCAAGGCACAAATCTCAAATAAATGTGGATAGCTGGAGTCTATAAGCTGAAGGTGACCAAGACACATATTAAGAGGTGAGACTGGTTTCACATCATTTTGAGACTAGTAAAATAGTAACAAAAGAAGTTGAAAAGAGTAAAAAATTCCAGGGATTTTCTGGAGTCAGTATAATATGGTGTAATAATCTAATCCTTTGATACTTAAAATAGACACTACCAACGGCATCCACCTGTAGGAAAGGAAATCATGAAGAATCCAGTTCAGCTGAAATAGAAGATTGAGCGGCTTTTAAATAATAAGAGTCGGGGGCATTTTCTACTTTATCATAAGTTGACTCCCCACCACCTCCTGGCCCCTCCAAAAACACCTGATGATAACGAGCCATGCTGGTGCCTTACGGTCACTCCTTCATCCAACAAGCACGGATTAAGTTGCACACTCTATGCTGTGCTCCGTACTAGGTGCTGGCCTTCAAGGAGTTCAAACCATACAGGTCGAGATGGAAATCCTGAGACTTGGTTTAAGGGGTTAATATTTTGGGATTTTTATTAGGTAATAAGAAAATAAAGGAAAGCATGTGGCAAAATAAGGATATTTAGTTTTAAAGCAAGTAACATCTGAACTGGCAAAAAAGCAGAGGAGAAGAGTATGTAGAAGTTACATGCAGAACACAATTAAGAGGAGCCCTAGCAAATTACATTTCAAGAAAAGAAGATATTCACTGCCTGTAATGGTGATAAATTAGAACTGACCTGTATAATTTGGGTGTCATGTAGAAGGGACTTAAGTTTTGGAGTCAGACCTAAATTTAATTCCAGTGCTGTCCTTCTAGTTGCTTGTCAATTTGACTAACCCATTTAGCTTGTCTAAAGCTCTGTTTCCTCATCTGGCAATGAGGATAATATTTGTTGTAAGCCCATCGCTCCCTCCCCTGCAGGCCCTCTATAGTCTGGCCGTATCAGTGGCTCGCAGCTCTTGCGAGAAGCCATGCTACCTCTCTCCTCATCTGGCACAGGCTGCTCACTCTGTGCATTGCCTTCCTTTTTTCTATTGCGCTATTCACCCTTTAAGCCTTCACTTTGTGGGCGCCTGGGTGGCTCAGTCGGTTAAGCGTCTACCTTTAGCTCAGGTCATGATATCAGGGTCCTGGGATCGAGTCCCGCACAGGTCTCCCGGCTCAACGGGAAGTCTGCTTCTCTCTCCCTCTCCCTTTGCTGCCCCACCCCCCTGCTAGTGCGTGCACGCTCTCTCAAATAAATAAAATCTTAAAAAAAACCAAAAAGACTTCACTTTGGCAACAGCCTCCCCTGTGAAGCCTCCCTACAGCCCAACTGCAAGCATCTCATTCTAATACATGCACAGCTGAGCTTCCTCTGACCTCCTAACTGCTCTCCATGCCTCCCTTCAGTTAAGGCTATGGACCATTGGCATTTTATTCTTCCTTCAGAACTGTTCAGATTGCGTCACTTCACTAGGTTATAAACTCTCACCGAAGAGGAATCAGAATGTTTTTGCAAACAGAACCAAAGGGTTCAAAGTATTTTTGATAACCTCAACTGTAACAGTCAGTTTTGTGTGTCAACTTGGCTAGGTTACCATCCCCAGTTCTTCAAACACTGACCTAGGTGTTGCTGTGAACATATCTTGTAGATGTGATTAAAGTCCGTAATCAGCTGACTTTAAGTAAGGGAGATTATCCTATGTAATTGGGGTGGGCCTGCTTCAATCCGTGGAAAATCTTTAAGAGCACAATGGTGGCTTCCCGGCAGAAGAAAGTGCAACTCCTGAGTGTGGCTTCCGCTCCCGCCAGCCAGCTCCAGTGTGGTCCTCTCGAGGGCCTGACCCCTGGATTTAGGACTTGCCACCTAGCCCCCACAATCACATAAGCCAATTCCTTACACAAAATCTCCTAATATATATATCCCACTCGTTCTTTCACTCTGTTTGAACTCTAACGAATGCACCAACACTTCAGTAATAGTTTAAAATCTATAGTCCACCATTTGAGGCCTTTGATTATTTCAGCCTAATCTACACTGTTGGTATAATCTTTTATTAGTCCCTTGAACAAACCTTCCACATTCTGTGCAAATTGAACTTTATTTTGAAAGCAGTATGGTGTAGAAAGAGCCTGAATTTAAGCATCAGAAAATATTAGTTATTTCATACCAGTGTGTCCTTGAAGAAAACATGTCTCTCTGAGCCTAAATTCCCCCATCTCTATTTATGAGAATCTCAACTACCAAAGTTAGAGTAGTGTTAAGCTTAATTGAATAACACATGTAAAGCACCCAGGATAGTCCTGGCATAGTGGGGCTCAATAAATACTACTCATTATCCCAGCATACTCATACATTTTCCCAACTCTGCCTCTGTTTATATCATTCAATTTGCTTCAATTCTCATCTTCTCCCTATCGTTGTTAAACTTCCACCAAGACTTACTTTTCCTGTTATCATCACCCTTGCTGAAGTAAGTTCCCCTCTATTTAAAATAGGACAGTCTTTGTATCACAATGTATATTAAAGTTGTTCAATGTCAAAGCTGTCTTTTGCAATGTCGTGTAGTATAGTGACCTACATCTGATAAGGTGATTATGTGTGTACATCTCTTACCTACTTTCCTTACTTCCAGTCTCCTTGAGGGCAGAATCTGGATTTTCTATTTTTTTTGGACAGCCTAGGCAGTAGCTAGCATTATACTGTACACTCAATTAAACATTCACTGCATTATCAGATGAATGAATACAGGAGAACTATCAGCCATGAAATCGTGTGGATTCATCGATCTAAAGACTTCATAACTTTTCTCAACAACCTGAATATCAAGATAAACATGAAAAGGCAGTGTTTGGCCCAAGACTGTTCTGGATTCAAATCTCAATTCCTCCACATCCTAACTCAGTGGCCTTTTGCAAAATACTTAAACAGCTTTGATTTCCTCTTTTGTAAAACAAAATTATAATGCCTACTTCCAGCATTGTTAGCACTTTAAAATGACAAATTCCAAATACCAAGCAGAATGCCATTGCTAAAACACGGTTGGTTCTGTTTCTTTTGCTACCATGTCAAAAATTATTCCTGTCCTCGTCAATTTTACATACAAATAATGAAACTTTCTTGAGGGAGGGCGCCTGGGTGGCTCAGTTGGTTAAGCGACTGCCTTCGGCTCAGGTCATGATCCTGGAGGCCCGGGATCGAATCCCGCATCGGGCTCCCTGCTCGGCGGGGGGTCTGCTTCTCCCTCTGCCCTCTTCCCTCTCGTGCTCTCTGTCTCTCATTCTCTCTCTCTCAAATAAATAAATAAAATCTTTAAAAAAAAAAATTTCTTGAGGGAAATTATTTAAGATGCACTAAAGCATTATAAAAAACTGGCATAAACACTACTGTTCTTCCTTCCCTCATTACAGAAAAATAAAATATAAAATTGGAAAAAGTTACTACTAGAAATGTTTGCAGACTGTTAGTATTAATAATATATCATCCAGATATATTACTTTGTAGAGGATTTGGACACGGTAATAATCATTAGAATGAAGTAAAGGAAATGGAAATGGCACATTTTCCCTAATAAATGATAATTAGCAATATATTTTAAAAGAGTAAAGTGTTTTAATGTAGTAAAACCATATATGTATTTTCATATTTACTCAATTAATATGAAGTACTATTAAAGCTTTTTGGTTTTTTTTTCATTGAAAGTACAGTAAACTAGGGACTAATTCTTAAAATGAGGATAAACAAAAAGCTCTGAGAATTTGCATTAAGAATCTCAGAAAGTTGAAAGAAGATAAGAATAGTTCCAGAAAAGCACATACATTATTTTAAAAGGGACATTTTGAGTAAGGATTTTATCACTTTCTAGCTCCTAAACTTTTAATATCAGATAAAGTTAAATATATTGCTTTGAAGTAGTTTTCTGACCTCCTGTAATAGAAAGATATAGGATGCTTATAACATGCTAAATAATTATTAAAGGGAATAGAAAATCATCAGTTAATGCCATAGGAGGATTTAAATTGTAAGTTATCTTTATAGCCCTCTTAAGTTACGGGGCCATTATTATTAATATACCCTTTCCCCAACCAGAGAAATAAAGATAACTGAGAAAAAAAGACTCAATACGACAAAAGCAAATGAAAGGTAAGAGTTAGCTTAGTACGACTTGCACACTGTATGAACTCATTACAGCTGATTTGATTCAATTTCCTTCCCCGGTCCTAGTGATTTTACACCATTATCTGAATCTTCATTATCTTTTCTGAACATACCTTAACTTCTTTGCTGACACCTCTAGTAATGGAATTAGACTTGATGATCAACAAAGAAGCGTAAGATGTCCATCCCACAAAACCAAGAACAACATTGATACCCAAGAAGAATCTGTCGTAAGTGTGATAATAGGACAAGCCTTTCAATGCAAGATGAATCAGCTCCTTGCAAAGGGAGACCTATGGAGAAAGGAAAATGTAACTTGCCACATGGGAAGAATCAGAAAACCTAAGTTTTAAAGGCAGGAAAATTGTTAAAATTAGAGTGCAAACTGTAAATGATGGATCAAGAACAGATTTTAATTATTCAAGGATCTTCTTGCAAAGTACAAGAAAAATTCCTGAATAGAATGAATTTTGAATCTTGATAAGGAAGGGCATTTTAAATGTAAACTACGATATGTATAGTGATTTAAAATGATTCACTCTGTGGAAATACCTACAGATGACATACAAAAGAAAGAACTGAAGTCTCTCTAATACTGATCCCAAATAGCAGAGATATCCACATCTGTATCATTTTTTATTTTCTCATAGCAGATTAACCACATCAGTTATAGAGCATCATTAAAACAGAAAAACAATAGCTCACTGTTTTAAAACCATAACAAAAACAAGCATTAGAAATGCATGGTATTTTGCTTAGGCAATTTGAGAAACTGAAAATAGAATTCTCTCCTTCTTTAAAATTATGACCATTTAACAAAAAGAAAATTAATGGAAAACCTAGTGGGGTAGTTGCTGAGATCTGAAGCTTCAGTATGAATCATTAGACTTCTGATAGTGTGTAGATAATGTCAAATGTACAAATATGCCATGTCCTAAAATGTTATGGGTTATAGGGTTACAGAAAATTGGAATATACTTTCTCATCATAGAAAATGGCAACTGTTCATTTCCAATGCTAACCTAAAAAAGTGTACCCCTGATAATATCAGACATAACAGAAGCATGTCCATGGCTAAAGCAGCTACTTAGAAAATCCAATCCTTCTTTAATGGTTTAGGAGAGCTCCCTGGCCTGCCCACTTTGCTCTCCATTGTGTATCTTTGCCCTCCCCACACCCAAAATGACAACCAGTTATTTATGTAGATAACGCCTGCATACTTACTGCTTCATCATACTTTCTCTGTTTTATATATGATCTTGCTTTTCTTAAAATGTTTAGCTGTTTAGATTCAGAAAGCAACCTACAAAAGAAAAGGTTAGGTTTAAAATGTTTCCTCATTTCAATGATATTTTCTTTCTTTTTTCTTAATTGAAAAATAAAAGGATGGTGAAAGTTGAGAAAATAAAGAAATTAAACAAGAGAGAAACCTAAAGCTCATTGTATTACTGCTCATTATCTGAACTCTCCTCAAAAATAGCTTTAGTTAAATTTGGTTTTCTTGACTCAGAGTTTCAACCCCAAACTCCACTTATCAGAGTCATATGATCCATCATTTTGAAGAAATGGAATACTCTAGTTAACAAAGAAATTCTGCCTAAATCAATGTAATTAATGGAACAGCAAATTAGTGGTGTGAGTTTCACCACTCAGCAGTCTTGTGCTCATCTGCACACAACAGACAAGGCAAATCCATTATGGCTCTTTGTTCCCCTGAGCTAGACAGGCCTGAGAATTGTCAAAAACTCCAGGCAATCAAAACCAACAATCAAAGTCAGTGAATAATTTGAACCTCTTTGCCATTCTTATACTGCACCATGTACCTTTTCTGGTTCCTTAACCTTTCATTTCTCTTTCTGTCATTTCCTTGTCCTTATTTTTACCACATTACATTTCTTAAACCTGGTTGTGGGTACAAAGATTTTTGCCATATTCTCCAATCTTTTCAGCATGTTTGAAGAGGGATATATATGAAAGTTGTATGAGAAACTGCAACTTTGCCTCCAGGGAAAAAGACTGTAAGACTAGAACTCAGGAGAGGTAACATTTTATTATTGCTTGTATAATTTTTATTGTGTATATACATCACTTTTTCATTCATATTTTCCTAATGAGGTTTTTGTTTTTTGTTTTTAAGAAAATAATTAAAACATTAAAGTTTAACCACAGTTTCTGGCTATGATGGAAAAGCTTGGATATATCAACGCTCCCATCAGGAACAACTAGAAAGCCTGACAAAATAAAATTAAAAATCACTTTGAAGGTGCTGGAGAGCCACTGAGACCATCAAGAATTGAAGAGTTAAGATCCTAGAGAGAAGCAAACCAGAGAAGTAGTCCAGCATTCTACAAACTGTAACTCTTAAGAGCATCTGCCCTTCTTATTGTTGGCAAAAGGCTGAGAACTTGGGCATACAGCTGGTGCCAGGAGGTAGAGAATCCAATGGAGCCTTTGGCAATCCCATAAGGCTGCAGAGATAAAAAAATAAAATTTGTGGCTGCCAATGCAGCCCGGACTTGAGGACCCAAAAGAGGAGACAAATAGATGATATACAATTTTCATTCTGGATTTTAAAAAAAGACAGGAATGAAAAGCTATGTGGAATTACTTAAACTAATTTAATACAGTCTCTGAGGTGAAGTCTTATGGAACTTTTATAAGTGAGAACTCCTTTTCTAGTCTATGTGGAGAACTCAGGTAAAGAAGCAAAGGACACGTCCTGGTGAGAAGGGGAATGAGGCGGACACCCAGAGAATTCTTCAGCTGTGTAGGACAAGAGGACAAGAAGCTTCGAAGAAAGCCCCTCAAAAGGAGGACAAACGTTTTGGCAGTCTCAAGATATAGAAGAGAAGGGCCACCATGGAAGGGCTCTGGGTAACACACACTTTCCACTGAGATCCCTGGGAGGCTACACTCCAAGAGCAGACACAAACCAGAGGTAAGAGACGACGACATATGCAACACAGTGTTGAGTCAGCTACCACTCTGTGCCCGTCAGAAGATAAGACGAAACCTCTCTGGTCAATGAGATAATCCAGACCTTCCAAAACTTTTAACATACAATGATAAGCATTCATCCAAAAACCACCAGACTCAACAACAGGACCAAATGAAAAAAGACAGCAGAAGCACACTCACAAATGAGGTGGTTATTGGTGGTGTTATCACGTATGCTTTAAAATAATTGTGGTTAATATATTCAATAATAAAAAGAAAGATCGAAAACTATACCAAAGAGCTGGAATCTATTTTGAAAATGAATTGAAATGGAAATTCTACAACTGAAAAAAAATGTAATAACTGAGACTCAGAACTCAGCGACAGCCAACTGGACAAAGTAGGAGAGAGAGTTGGTGTATTAGGATAGGTCAGTAGCAAATGTCCTGCCTGAATTTGAAGAGCAGAAAGAATGAAAAATACGGAAAAGACTATTAAAAAAACCCCAAACAATACACAAGTTGTTGTGAACAGCCCTAATATTTATACATGTAAACAGAATTCTGGAGAGGGAGGGAGAATTTGGCGGAAGTAGTATTTGATGATAATGATGACAGCATGTTTCTACATAGTAATTTGTATGAAAAAATTTTTCTTTATTGACTAAATTTTTTTATATTGAAAACATCAAATTTTAAAAGAATCTATTACTAGCATGTTATGCTTCAGTAAAAAGAAAAAGAGGATGGGGCGCCTGGGTGGCTCAGTCGTTAAGCGTCTGCCTTCGGCTCAGGTCATGATCCCAGGGTCCTGGGATCGAGCCCCGCATCGGGCTCCCAGCTCTGCGGGAAGCCTGCTTCTCCCTCTCCCACTCCCCCTGCTTGTGTTCCCTCTCTCGCTGTCTCTCTCTGTCAAATAAATAAATAAAATCTTAAAAATATATATATCTTTAAAAAAAATTAAAAAAAAAGAAAAAGAGGATGAGTATTAATTGTGCACATTTCTTTGCTGTGATTGCTACTATTCCATCTTTTTTCAGTTATTTGAACACTGTAGAAGAAAGTAAACCATGCTTTAGGATTATTAAGAATTTTATCATCAATTATTCAGGATGACTAGTGTTTGGAGGAGAAAATCTTAAAATGCTGCATTTTGAAGTATTTTATCTTCCATATCTTCTCAAATTTTTATTACAAAAATATTTTGCTTGCACTTAATACACGATATTTTAGAGATAGCTAGTGATATCTAGCCTATTCCTTTTTAGAACATCTATTTAGATTACAGGAAAAATATTTCAAGAAAATAAAGACAGAGAAGGGATAAGTTATTTCTAGAATAATCTGTGTTCCTTTATACTGACCATTGATACAGAATCTTATTTTCATCTTTTTAGTCATAACTGAGTAAACAAACATTTTCTATGTATGTATGTGATATATAAAAGTTACATTTTAATTTTAATTTTATTTTTTTAAGATTTTATTTATTTATTTGACAGAGAGAGACACTGCGAGAGAGGGAACATAAGCAGGGGGAATGGAAGACGGAGAAGCAGGCTTCCCGCAGAGCAGGGAGCCTGATGCGAGGCTCGATCCCAGGACCCTGGGATCATGACCTGAGCCCAAGGCAGACGCTTAACAACTGAGCCACCCAGGTGCCCCAAAAGTTACTTTCTTTTTAAAACAAGAATTTCAATTTTGAAGAAGAAAACTGCATTTCTAGTAAATAATTAGTAAGTCAGATGGGTGAAGTGGTAGAAAGATTCACATTGAAATCAGTATTTAAATTTGGTCTAAGGGAGGAACTTTAATCCATATCAGCTAAAAGAAACAAATATATTAAAAAGAACCAAAGTAGCTTTTGCCATTTTGGTAGAAAATATATTAAAATATTTTGTTAAAATTTAACTGCCCTGAGTTTACATAGTGACTTTTAAGTAAAAGAGAATAGCTACTTTTGCTTCTATTGGCAAGGTACAGTATTTCCTTCCCACTTTCATTTTCTTCTGAAATACTCCTTAAGAGACCTTTCTTGTTGTCATTTCATGTAATTTTTTTTCCTTTAAAGTTATTCTGACCTTACTTTGTCCTCTAAAGTACACAGTTTTCAAATACAAAGTGTATCTCCTCCTTTTTAAGGTACTTCCACAAAGGCAAAACTTTTATGCTTCTCCTAGTCATGTAGCGCCACCTGCTGGTCACCCCTTGGCATAGCACAAGGTTTTCTTAAGTTCTACTTGTCAGGTATTTCATGACTTTTATTCTTTCTTAGAGGTCTTTAAGATATAAAAGATAAAATCTACTTAATTTTTAAAGAACAGGATAATATAGGATATGCAATTACCATATGGATCCACTGGACTCTTTTACAAGTGTAAAGATATGTTAAAGGATCTTAGCAATTAATTTTTCTCACATCTTGAAACATTTGCTATTTCATCACCCCAGGAATTATTACATTATTCATAAATTATTCATGCTAGACAAGACTAAATAAGACAATGGAAGAATGGTAGAGAGATATCATTAAACTAAAATCTAGTGATGCTGGTGAAATTGATCATGTTAAGTTAAATCTCAAGACTATGACTTCAGATGTCAATATCCTAGATAAATTTTCTCAAACTTAAGAACTGATGAGTGAATCATATATTTCTAAGAAGAAAAAGGAATTATGTTACTTATTCAAGAGGGAATGGCTTCACTGGACAATTGTTTGTAACAAAAACTTTAACTGTTTTGCAAAAAGGATCTGTGACAAGTATTCTTTCATCTATTATGATGTTTATATGCCAACATTTACTTGATATAGTTTCTAAGTGGATAATGCTAACATTAAGTGTATATATAAAGGTGAATGGAAGAAAACGGATGGTGTAAACCTGAGGAAATTCATTGGATTAGAGAAAAATAGAGAGTCCCTTGTACTCAGATGGTAAATGGCAATAACTGTTTTTTCCTGGTATACTGAACATATGTAATAAAAAAAGATACTAATCATAACAGAAATAAAATATCCAGGAATAAAATAATGAAAAATGTATATTATAGGGAAAACTATAAAAGTTTACGTAAGGACGTAACGGAGAATATAAGTAAGTAAATGTTGTATAGTAATACTGTCAATCCTCACCAAATTACTTCCTAAATATAGTATAATAACCAAAGAATTTTTCAATAACTCAAGACACTAATTCTAATATTTATATGGAAGAATACATTTCTTTATTGATGCCCATTATTTTTATGATCTCATTTGATCATTTGTGCCAGTGATTAAAATACCTATATATTTTTGTTCTTTTTAAAAATATGTGCTTTACCAAAGTACTATATGCACATAATTTTAAAAAATCAGAAACAGTACAGAGAGCATAATGACAGCCAACAAACCCCTGTCCCACCCGTCTCATCTCTCAGTTCCCCAACCCAGAGACAAATATTTTTACACCTGTCTATTTTCAGTTATTCTGGTAGTTACCTCCATGTTTCTTAATAATATGCTTTTACTACTATTTCTTGACTGGATGACCGGAGACATTTTCTGGGGACTCCTCACTGACCCTGCCTGTTTCTGCTGTCTCCTCCCCACTCAATACGGTTATATTATTTTTACCTCTTCTGTTGGCTACATTGGTCACTTTATTTTTTAAAAGATTTTATTTATTTATTTGACAAAGAGAGAGAGAGTACAAGCAGGGGGAGTGACAGGCAGACAGAGAGGGAGAAGCAGGCTCCCCGCTGAGCAGGGAGCCCAATGTGGGGCTCAATCCCAGGACCCTAAGACCAGGACCTGAGCAAAGGCAGACACTTAACTGACTGAGCCACCCAGGTGCCCCTGGTCACTTTAAGTAACCTCTACCTCCAACGTGGGGCTCGAATTCACAACCCCTAGATCAAGAGTCACATGCTCTACCAACTAAGCAAGCCAGGTGCCCCTACATTGGTCACTTTAATAAGGTAATACCTACACCTCTGTCTTACTTTCTCAACTATATCCAGAATTTCCACATTCTATTTTATGAGGACAATAGCACCACTACTATTCCACTTATATTTCTTTCCTCCTCTGCCTTCCAACCTGTAACCTTGTACACTGTCAAGATGGGGAACATTTACATTCTAGTCTGTAATCACAATTAAGTCTTCCTTGCTTTGTCTGAGGTTTGACTCTAAAAGCTGAAAACCAGTATTTACTTTTTATGATTATTTAAATACTTAGTAGCTAAGTTTTATGCTATGATTAGATTCTTGTCAGTTTCATTGAAGCTTTGATCTATGTGCCACTGTTAAATGAATTCTCTTTCTCATACTCCCAGCAGCTGTTCGAAATCACCTTACATATTATATTAGGTTGCTTCATGTTTGAAGCATGCTTTCTTGTACGGTTGGAAATGTTTTCCTTTCCCTGAAGTTTCCACTTGCCCTTGTTTCAGGGGATGAAGAAATGTACACCATCCATGTGTGCCATTGTGTTTCCTCCAGCTTCTTATTCAATGCATATATTAAAATTCATTTCATGTGGCTATTCTAATTTGGAGGATTTGTCTCCCAGTTGAACTATTCTTGTACAATGTATTATTCTATAAATTTATAGTTGCATTTCTCTTTTTTAAAATATGCATCTTGTACTCTTTCTCATTTTGTAAAGTATGTGCTTTTTGTTTTATGGATACCACAGCTTCTCAGATATTTCTGAGAATTTTAACATTTTTAGGTTCTTTTCTGTTCCTTAAATTATTTCCTCAGGAGTCAATTCTTCATTTAACCTTAGGCACTTTTTGGTCATATTGCAGGCTTTTGACAAATGGTGATTTTTCAGCCAGACAAGTCTGCAGGCAGGGCTGGTAGCTTTGCCCCGGAGTGGGTGAGCCACTGGGGAGGAGTCAAGCATGCTGCAGGGCCCCCAGATGACATGAGGCTGGCAGTGGCTCTGCAGGCAGATGTTGAGCATCAAAGCACAGTAAGTTCATGGTCAGCCAGCAGGTAAGTGGAAGAAGGAAGGCAGTGTGCACCTGAGCCCTTTGCAGAAGAGTACCTCTTCCCTGACCAGTCCTTTTAGAGTGGCTGGTCTAAAGTAACCCACAGTCTCGCTTTCAATGTCCTGTGTATTTTCTTCATACCAGGAATTGATAATATATTTCTTACTCATTTATTTATTTTATTATGCTCTGACTGTACCACTATACTATAAACAGATGCATAAGTTATGTATATGAGATAATATGGGGCAAGTTCCAATCAGTGAAGACTTGGCTTTATAAGCACATGTGATAATCTTACAATTAGGGACACACTTCAAAGGTAATTCTACCTTTAATGTATATTATATAATATTTAGGGTAATTAATTTCATATGATCATAAGTTGCAAAACCCTAATTTTTCTTGGTTTTTGATCTTCTGTTCACACAAATACACACACACAAAGTCAGGGATGTAATCACATTATTTAGAGGCTAATGCAATATTTAAGCCTTTCTAAGTTTATGAATACCACACTAGCGCTACAGAAGTTGTCAAAAATAATTCCAATGAAGTCATTCAAATGCATCCCTAACACCCATATTTCAAAGAGTTTCTATGTATTTTGGTAAAGACCAAAATCCTTTCTAAGTAAATGTGAATCCTTGCTAATTGAAAATGACCCTTGAGGAGGAGGAATAAAGGGGGCTGAATAAACCAGCCCACATCAGAAGTGCGGAGCCAGGGTTGTGACTCATATCTCCCCTCTCCTGATTCAAGGAAAACAGATCTAGGAAAGCAAAATCCTACTGCCCACCAAAGTCTGCTCTCCTCCTTACCCACCCAATAGTTGTCAAGGTCTCCCAGAATTGTATCATGGGCCTTTTCTTGTCACTTTCTAAGTTCTCCTAGAGCCTCCTACACGTCCAACAGTTAACACCACCATCTTCTCTTATGCTGATGCCTCCAAATCTACACAACCAACTCCCATCTCTATATTGAGATCCAAGTCCCTAATTTTTACACTAATTTTATTTCTAGCTAACTTCCAACTAATTCTAACTAATTAATTGGTACCTTCAGATGTAAGCTAAACTCAGAAACATTCATCCTTGACCCTCAAACTATCTCTTCTTTCTTTCTACAAGCCATAATGGTACCACCACTTCCCGATCAACCAAGCCAAGAGTCCCTACACCTTCCCAGGCAGGCCCTGTTCAATGATCTCCTTAATGTCTCCCACATCTCTCTGTGCCCCTTTATCTCCTTTATCAACCATTCAAAAGCATCTGGCAACTGGCCCATTATTTACAAAAACAATAGAAGAGGCTTTTGTTTTGGAGTTTACACTACTATAAACAAAAAAGACAAAGTTTCTAAGTAATCTACCCTGTCAGTCCTCAAACTCATTAAAAAATTCCTTCCTACAAGTTAATAAAAACATGAGACTTACTTAAATGGTGTAAAAAAAAACGGTAAAGTAGCTTCTTTTTTCTGAGTCATTTTCACCTGGAACGAGACAGGAAAATATTTTACTATATTATAAATGAGAAAAAAAAAATCAGTTTCATTTTGAAATACAAATATACATTAAAATGTCTCTTTGGGGATAGTTTATTACTTTCAAACTAAATGGAATTTTATGTTACTATTTTATTCCATAAATATTTAAACAGAAATTTCAGATTATCATACTATCACAATAAGCTGAGAATGAATCATATCAAGCTTGCAAAATAACATATTGTAATGTAATTAAACAATACTTTTTTTTTTAAAGATTTTATTTATTTATTTGAGAGAGAGAGAATGAGAGAGAGCACATGAGAGGGGGTAGGGTCAGAGGGAGAAGCAGACTCCCCGCCGAGCAGGGAGCCCGATGTAGGACTCGATCCAGGGACTCCAGGATCATGACCTGAGCCGAAGGCAGTCGCTTAACCAACTGAGCCACCCAGGCGCCCTAAACAATACTTCTTTTACTCTTAGAAAGCAAAATAAGTCAAGCTGCATTAATAGTATTAAGAATAACAAAGTTTCAGTTAAATGGTCACCTCTTTAGCTTAGTTTAAACATATGGTAATGTACATGAAAAACCAAGAAATGTTGCAATCTCTAATACTACTTCTGTGGGGGCAAATTCCAATCAATAAAGAGTTGGTGTGTAGTCTTTATAAGTATATGTGGTAGTCTTAAAATTAGAGACACTTCTCAAAGGTAATTCTACACCTCAAACTGATTCATGGAAAGTGTACTTCAAAAATGTTAAACTTTATGACACTAGTCAAATATACAAAATTTAAAGATAATAAACTACAGAAAATAATTTCTTAAAACACAAAATCAAATATTTTCACTTATATTTGATTTTAAAGTTGTAGTAGTATCCATTTTTGTATCATATTTTACCTTGAATTGTTCAAGAATCTGCATTGCATTTGTAAACATGCTCTCTGCTTTGAAGAGATCAGTGTTGTTAAGATAATCTATAGGAAGGATACCCTGTAAATAATAAACACTGGTTTAATATTAGTATTAATATTATTAGCATACTATTATTAGTATTAATAGCTCAGGCTGTTCTTATAAAACAAAACATACTTACAAAGGAAGCACTAGAGATACTTAGATGAACAAATTACTGAAATAATTAAGCAAAATATCTTTTTAAAAATCGTAACTGAAAAACGTTCTATTATTTTTTCTACAAAGTAGATATAATAAAGTAAATAAAGCAAAAGAGATGAAATAGGTTCAATAAAACCTAGAATCTATTCAAAGACTACTGTGTGCTAGGCAGTGAACAAAATGCTTTGCACACATAAAAAATCACTATGGTGGGTCCCAACCAGTATACCTAAAAAGAAAAAAAAAGGCATAATAAGAAAATTGAGAGTATACTGGGCACAGTAAGAGTAAAGACTGTTCTGTGAAGCTTTTGTCTCAGTTATACACATGCACACATACTTATGACTATAAGGGTCATTTTCTCAGAGTTCTGAGTTTGATGACATAATTTCTTAGAAGTTTGATTTGAAGAGCTAGTAAGAATGGCTGGTTGGAAAATACACATTTTGGCTTTTCAGCATCCAGTTCCCTCCCATTCTTAACAGCATTACCATTCTATGTTTAGAAATCTACCCCACTATGGAATTTAAGAAACAAAACAGATGAACATAGGGGGAGGGAAGGGAAAAATAAAGTAAGATAAAAACAGAGAGAGAGGCAAACCATAAGAGACTCTTGACTATAGAGAACTATAGAGAACAAACTGAGGGTTGCCGGATGGGTGGGGGCTGGGTTAAATGGGTGATGGGCATTAAGGAGGGCACTCTCGATGAGCACTGGATGTTGTATGTAAGTGATGGCTCATCACTAAATTCTACTCCTGAAACTAATACTACACCATATGTTAACTAACTTGAATTTAAATAAAATCTTGGCAGAAAAAAAATCTCCCCCACTGGATATAATATAGTAGGTTTCTAATGGAGCCCCACCTTCCTTTACTAAAGGGTAGACAATTAACCTAGGCTAGCCCACTCAAATGGTAAGCACTGGAATTTGACTCTTGACAGTCAAGGAATAAAAAGTACAACAGGTATAATACTCTTCTCCCCTAGTGTAGGTGCCCTGGGCACAACTGTTTGGTTCTTTCTTCCAAGTCTCTGGTGCTCTCTTAGTTCCTATTCATTTCTAAGTCTGGTTTTTGAGCACCCCTTTGATTCAACAACCCAGCAATATCTTTTTAATAAATTCCTTTTAAATGGATTAAGTTTCTGCTGCTTGCAATAAAAATTATTTATATATTTTTACCACTTATAACTGAAATACAAAGATAAATCTGTACACATTTTAAAAAATAAAAAATTTTAAAGAAAAGCTGTTAGACTAGTGCTCCATGTTGTAGGTTATAATACACACAGTTATGAGACATTATCGTATACTTAGAGAGGAAAATACAGTTTTAAATGTAACCAAAGATTATTCAGTAAGACATAAAAAACTAAATTTTACTGTACACTAACTTTTTTTTTTCCTGAGAGCTGATAAGAAAATTTTACTCCTTACCACTGAATTAAGGGGAAAGGGAACTCCAATAAGAGAAGCCATCAATGGTGCAACATCAGCCTACAAGCAGAAAAGTTCAATTCTAATAAGTCTACAGACATCAATAAAAATATTAAATAATTTAATGCAACTATATTTTGGACTATAATCATGATGTTCATTATATTCCATTACCTTGAAACATTTAATATACAATAGATATCGACTCTAAAAATATCATTTGTTACAGCTGCATTAATGTATAAAAAAATAAATTTGAAAGAGCCCCAAAAAGGTTACCTACCCTGGTGGCTAAGAACTTGACTACTTTATATAAAAGTTTTTCAGTATTATGAAAAGGATGCCTTAACTAGATAGAAAGTAAATAGCAATAGAGGGCTCTAACTGGAGAAATGTATTCATTAACTAAAGAAGTATATACCAGAAGGTTTGGCCAGCCAGTGAAGTCCAGGAAAGATATAACCCCCCTAGTTTCCTAGAGAGTTGTTTCTGCCCCCACTTCCATTTCCCCAGCTCCCCACCACTCCTCAGCCCGCTCCAAGTTCCTTTTTGACCCTTCACCATCCCATTGACCACTCTCCCTTGGAGAGCTAACATCCTCTGTTTTTCGACATCTGACTGTTTTTATATTAGTCCTTATCATTTTTCAGGCAGTAAAGTGCTTAGATGTCAGAATACCCAGTTCCAAATCCTTGCCTGCAATCTCTCAGACCTTGGGCAGGTTACTTAACCTCCCCCAATGCCTTGGTTTCCTTATCATTTATTTACTTATTTCCTTATCATTTATTTATTTTAAAAACTCTCCCTTAACAGAGTTATAGCATAATTAAATGAGATTAAATTTATGAAGTACCTGGCACATAATAATCGTGCAATAAATGGTAGCTACAAATGCTGTTGTGGTTATTTTAATTGGCCTCTCAGCAGCACTGTGCAGCCCACTCCCTTCTCAGCTTCTGTAACACCGCACTCCACTGAGTGTCTTCAGTTTCACTGTGGCTCTTTTCCAGATACCATCTCTACTTCCCCATTTAAAGTTGGAGCTTGGTCCCAGGCTCTCAACGCTTCTCACTCTTTACCATCTGGACTCTCTTTATGAAGTAGCATCCCAGAGAAAATTGGAAAACTCCAATGGCCTTTAATTGCCTTCTCCCTTTTCCCCAGTCCCCTGTTGGCCTCCTCTAATGCTGCAGCCAGAGAAGTCCTTTCACCAAAAGACAGATTATATCACTCTCCATGCTTCAAATACTTCAAGGGCTTCCCCAAGCTTCAGGATTAAGTCCACAGGCCCAAAAGGCCCTTCAGGGTCTAGCACCTACCCAGACATCATACTACAGTCTCAGTTGCTCTGTGCTGTGACCCTTTCATATACCATTATCCTCTTCCCAGAGCTCTGTGTACATAATGCTGCCTCTGCCTGGAAAGGGAGAGGGAGGATCATGTGCCTCGTAACTCCTACTTCTTCTTCAGTCTCAGCTCAATCCTCAATGTCTTGGGAAGACTTTGTTGACCATACCGTCTACCAGATACATCCACTCTACGCTCTCCTGGCTTCACAGTCCTCTTTTGTAGTACTTAGCACAGCTGTAATTTTACATTTATTTGTATAATAATTTGGTTACTCTGTTCTCACCCCCACACTGTAAGCTTCCCAGGGCAGGCATTTTGTCTGCTTTGACTCATCATTATATCCCTTATACATGTTTAATGCTAATGTCTACACAATGTTCAAACATACTGTAGACACATAACAATGTTGGTGGAAGGAATGAATAAAGAAATTCTCATCTAATGTAGATTTGAAGTAGGAGCATTCAGAGAGCAATAGCTGAATCGATATTTAGTTTTAAACTATAATCCAGTCTGGCTATAAGTAAAACATTTTTTTTTTTTAAGATTTTATTTATTTATTTGACAGAGAGAGACACAACAAAAGAGGGAACACAAGCAGAGGGAGTGCTAGAGGGAGAAGCAGGCTTCCCGTGGAGCAGGGAGCCTGATGTGGGGCTCGATCCCAGGACCCTGAGATCATGACCTGAGCTGAAGGCACACGCTTAACGACTGAGCCACTCAGGCACCCCTAAGTAAAACATGTTTTATGATCTTCAATATATTCCCTATTCCTCTGACAGTGATTTTTATTGCAAAATTAATTAAGTTGCTATTCTAATTTTATATATTTTCATTTATTTGGGTGATATGCAGCCATCCTGAGAGAAAAGACCATTCTTAATATGCTGACAGAGAACAGGCTTCTGCAATCACAGGCCTGAAAATGAGCTCCTGGACCTTGGTTTATCCACTACAATAAGAAATACCGGCTTGTGAGGTGACCTGGAGAAGGTAAAATAGTCCTACCACCTTGAAGGCCATATACCAATAATGCCATGCCTTTTACAAATAGTGAAGATGGCTGTTTACATAGCATATCTTCAACAATGAAAATTCCATGCTTCCTATTCATACATAATGTTACCAGTCTAACTTGATTAAGTTGGCCATGCATTTTCCTGTAATCTAAGGTTTCTAGCTAAGTAATCTATATTTTGTCATCTTTTTTCCATTGCATTTGTAAGCATCCTGGCTAGAATTAAAGATAAAATATGTGTTAATAAAAAAGAAATGGTAACTCATACTACAGGGGAAAAATCCATAATAGGGTTTTATTATTTATTAGCTCTGTGCTTAAAGCAACTAAGCAAAGCAACCATGACAAGAAATCACAGAAATTGAACAGGCATGCAGATTTCTAATTCTTTAATTAGCCAATGTTATTTGGAGGGAGTCTTCTTTCAGTTTTACTTGAAGCTTTTTTTATTTTGCCAGAAGAAAGATTAGTTGAGTTAAAATATTTGCACTAGAAGGATTTCCCTTGGTAATTGAAATGTTTTGAAAAATCCTTTATCATCATTATTTTTAGTATTGTTTTTCACATTTTTTTTTTTTGGTCTAAACTTCTTATAGGAGATAAATTTGAAAGTGATTAAATTGAACTGAATACCTGATGGATATCTTGCCTTTTCCAGTTCTCTAATTTCCATTCTGAAACAGAGATACAAGAGCTGATGTTAAGATTAAAAATAAATAATAGTTTCATTATTAAGAGAGATCAAGGCATAATGTCAAATGAAAGTATTGGGAAAATCTATTTTAAGCCAACTATGAATAAAAAGGGCACTTAAACAGGCACAGCTATATATTTTTAAAACTAGAATTTTAAAGGAATAGCTTTAAAATAAATATTAGTGTTTTCTGTGATGATTTATTAAACTTTCAAAATGCTCATTTGCAGACAATTGTTTCAAAACATCAAAAGGCCAAGGAAGGGAAGATCAAGTAAAAGGCACAATGATAACAGCTGTCAGCATGACTACAACTAGTGACAGTCCTGCTCCAGGGAGTAATTAAGGCAATTGATAGTCTGTTAGGCAACCTAACCCTTTCTTCTTTCTATAATGGCAGTTGCTTGCAAAATACTTAAAATTGTAGCTGTGATGTTCCTACTGTCACTAATCCCAAATGTTAAAATACTATAGTGAGTTACTATTAAAATCACCTTCAGAGATACCTCATTCCCCTATTTTTCTACATATAAATTCAGAAATTTCATTAAACAGTCATCAAAACAAATGATGAGAGACCATGTCTTGATTTAATGATTTTAAGATATATTACCAAAGGGTTCTAAGATATTTTTTATGATGAAATTTCCTTTAATAAGCTAGTAAAGTTTAAAAATATGTTCCTGGTTCTACTAGTCAGCTACTAAAAATTCACACTAATCACCTGATGAGGAAAGAATGCACATTCCCTTTCTCTATAACTTAAGATTCCTAATATTCATGTAAGAAAAAAGTATATTCCTTCTGTAGTGATTTTTGAAGTTAAGTCATTCTAAACCATTAATTCACTGAGAAATCAAGTGCCAAAATAAAGTTTTATCTCCTAAGTACAAACATACTATTTAACCTAGTTTCTATTAGACCCAATCTAATCCATTTACCACAGAGCATAGGAATATAAAATGGCAAAGCTGCTTTAGAAAACAGTGTGGCAGTCTGCAAGAAATTAAACATAGAGTTATATATGACCCACTTATTCCATCCCTGGGTATCTACCCAAGAGAAATGAAAACATATATCTATACAAAAAATTTTTACACAAATGTTCATAGCAGCACTATCATAATAGCCAAATATGGAAACAACCCAAATGTCCATAAGATGATTGAATAAATATGGTCTATACATACAATAGAATATTATTCAGCTATAAAAAAACTACTTATACATGCTACAATACAGATGAACCTTGAAAAAATTATGCCAAGTGGACGAAGTCAGACACAAAGACCAGACAGTGAGTAATTCCACTTTTTTGAAATGTCCAGAATAAGCAGATCCAGAGAGAGAAAGTAGAGTAATGGTTGAGGGAGAAATAAGGTGTGACTGCTAATGGGTAGGGGGTTTCTTTGGGGGTGCTGATGAAAGGTTAGTAATTAGATAGTAGAGGTGATTGTACAGTCTTGTGAATATACTAAAAACCCTGAATTGTACACTTTTAAAACATGAATTAAAATTAAAATGGTATGAGAATTATATTTCGATAAAAAAATAAATTCAAAGAAATAGTCTAAGGAAATCTTATTATGCAAACCAAAAAGAGTCTTCCATGATAGAAATACCTAAACATGGCTGTCCCTGGAGAAGGTTTTAAAAAGAAAATTTCTAGGCCTCACCCAGACTCATGGAATTAAAATATCTAGTGACAAAGTCTGGAAATCTGTTTGTTTTTTTAATCTGTATTTTTAGCAAGGGTTTTGGATGAGTTTTGTTTTTTTTTTTTTTAAAGATTTTATTTATTTATTTGACAGAGAGAGACGGCGAGAGAGGGAATACAAGCAGGGGGAGTGGGAGAGGGAGAAGCAGGCTTCCCGCCGAGCAGGGAGCCCAATGCGGGGCTCGATCCCAGGACCTGGAATCATGACCTGAGCCGAAGGCAGATGCTTAACGACTGAGCCACCCAGGCGCCCCTTGGATGAGTTTTATACAACTAATCTGGAGTAAGGCATTTGAAAGGAATTTGTTTTGGCCAATTAATAAAAATTTTGGAACTCTAGAAAAAACCTTACCTTACCCAATAAGCAGAGCTCCAGGAAAAAGGAATTCATTTTCCTTATGGATTAGGAAGGAAGGGAGGCTTGAGTAACACAGACAGCCTTCAAAAGTACTAGAGACAGGGCACAATCAGTCCAGTTGTGAAATGTCAATTTGTGACATATGTGTGATTTATCTGAATGATAGTCTTTGCAGGTAAGATTTGACTCAAGAGTTTAATGTAAATCCCAGCAATAAAAAGGCTTGTGGAAAAAAAAAAGTAATAGGATAATTTATACTTGTATCTTCATAAGGCAGATAACTAAGACTATATATTTCCTTTCTTTTTTCCTTTTTTTTGAGAGAGAGAGAGAGAGAGAGCGCGTGCCCATGTGTGTGCAGGCACGTGTGAGGAGGGAGGGGAGAGTGGGAGGGAGAGAGAGAATTCTAAGCAGGTTCCAGGCTCAGCGCAGAAGCCTGATGCGGGGCTTGATCTCATGACCCTGAGATCATGACCAGAGCCAAAATAAGAGTTGGATGCTTAACGACAGAGCCATCTAGGCACCCCTAAGACTATATATTTCAATCTGAATATTATAAACCAAATAATACAAACTATATAAAAGTAATACATAAAAATCATAATGATACAAATATCAAAATGAAAACTATAACTTGAAAAGTAATCTTTTAAAGTTAAACTTTGGTTTTATTTTAAAATGTTATATTTATAAAAACAATAAAGATAAATGTTTATACCTTTCAAAAATGCATCATCAAATTTCTGAGCTGACACTTTTTGGGGATACTTGATTCCAGCTCCCCAAGAGACAAAAGGAGTTAAAGTCTCTGAAGGATGACCAGCCCCATGGAAACCTACAAATAAGACACCAAGAGTAATAAGACAAGTGTATAAGAACTAACATATATTTTTTTAAATACTTAATTTTTTTTAAAGATTTTATTTATTTATTTGACAGAGAGAGACACAGCGAGAGAGGGAACACAAGCAGGGGGAGTGGGAGAGGGAGAAGCAGGCTTCCCACTGAGCAGGGAGCACAATGCGGTGCTCGATCCCGGGGACCCTGAGATTATGACCTGAGCCGAAAGCAGACGCTTAACGACTGAGCCATCCAGGCGCCCCTCTAATTTCTCATTTTAAATGAGAATATATTCCTTTTATAGCTAGAAGATTCTCTGCATAAGATCAGGTTTTTTTCTAACATTAACACATTAAGCAATTTTGTGCTAGACACTACATATACTAAGACATCTAATCCTCTTCGACATTACAAGATATCTATCTGCAAGCTACATTTACCACTACTTTAATCATAAGGTACATGTCACTTAAAGACAGACTAACCCCAGTCTGTCATCCCATGGTCAGAGGTAAAGATAAATGCTGTTTTCCCATCATTTCCATAAAAATGTTCAAGCATGGACACAATCTCTTTTATTCCATCATCAACTACTTTAACGTTGTCCTTATATTCCCTGTTTAAAAAGAAACAGAAGAACAAATTAAATTACAATAATTTGGAAAACTCAAATTTCTTCAACATGAACTAATTACATCTAAAGTTGGTAACTCCTAAAATACTTTTATTTTTTTTAATTTTTTATTTAAATTCAATTAGCCAACATATAGAGTACATCACTCCTAAAATACCTTTTTTTTTTTAAGACTTTATTCATTTATTTGTCAGAGAGGGAGAGAGAGACAGAGAGTGCACAAGCAGGGGGAGCAGCAGGCAGAGGGAGAAGCAGACTCCCTGCTGAGCAGGGAGCCCAAAATGGGACTCAATCCCAGCATCCTGGGATCATGATCCTGGGAAGGCAGATGCTTAACCAACTGAGCCACCCAATCATCCCTCCTAAAATACTTTTAGATTTCATCATGAATATTTTAAAATCAGAGCTCTTTAGATTGTTAAAAATAATATTCTTTCCTTTTAAAGAAGCAAAAGAATATGAAATAGTTTTCAGGAATAGTTTAAAAGAAGAATATTCTCCTATACTAGCAAATACATTTTAATGAATGCTTTTTACATCTCAAATGCATTAATTATGACTTCCAAGTTCATGCCTCTCGGTGCAAACTATATTGTTCTTGTCATATTAATAGGTATCACTGTTTCAGGTATAAAATGTTTCCATCCCTTAGTGTTTGTGATATAAAACATTAATATAATATAACATTCTAAACAAATTATATTTAAGCGTTCCATTCAGTTGAACAGATTGGTTTGGTATGAACTCTTTCACTTGAACCAGTCCATCATGTTTAAGAAAGGGAGCATGAGGTATTCATTACTGGCAGCTAATCAATAGGCTTTATAGTTACAGTTAGACTTATCTAAACCAAATTCTAAATAAAGAAATATAACATGGATTCTTCCTCTTTTGGTTCACAAAACTGAGAAAAATATTTGCTGTTCTATATAAGGAGTGCTATTGAAATATAGTATACAAAACTTTATACATTTGCTAGATACAATACTGATTAAATGGAACACACAAGGAATAGCTAATTACATCTTTTTGTGATATAAATATTAACACCATATAAATGCTTTCCCCCCTAAGATTTCCTTAAATATTTCTAAAATATGTAATTTGTCCCTGCCTTGATAAATGAATATGGAATATAAGTAATGTTATAATTACAAAAAAATTATAATACTTTAAAAGTTCAAACAGAATAGCTAAGTCTCTCAAAAACACGAAATTAAACACAGCATTAAAATTACCTCGATGTTGGTCGGTGAGCATGTCCATTTGTATCTATTCCTAATAAATGTAAGAAAAAAACTATTTTTTCTTCATTTACTTTAGAAAACAAAGATTGGTTGTTTCTGGCAGCATGAAAGAATTCCTATATGTAACAAATCAGTTAAAGAAATTTAGTTCATTTGTTTTATTTAAAAAATAATTCTGATGAAAACATTTAATTACATTTATATATAAAATTATCTTATTTTGTTTAAATTTATCCTCAGGACCTACTAATACAAAGTCCTTATTGTTGGTTCAGACATCAACATTCAAATAATGAGTGAGCTATTCTCTGGGTTAGAAAAGTAGGCCAAGAAAAGGTTATAGAAAGGGGATCTTGATTTCATGAAGATTTCATAATCACTGAATAAAATACAGCAGGTTGAAGAAATATTTTGACAAGAATCAAGTAAAACAGTACTAGAGGCAACATTTTAGGAACATTTTATCATTTTTAAATGTTTTTGGAGCTGGACTACTTCTCGCTGTCCTGTCTAGGTTACCACCCTAGTCCCAACAAGTTCAACCACAACTGCTCACTCGGAACATTGTGAATAGCTTCCAAACAATCTCCTTTGCCCAACGCTAGAATCTGTTCTTCACATTGTATGATAGAAAAGTGCCCTAACTTAATAAAATATGGGTCAAAAATTATTATATTAATTTCATAATGATAAGCTGGATTTATAATGCCCTAAGACAAAGGATTAAACTTCTACTTACATACACATGAACATGTAAACTATTTTAGATAAATCAACAGGCTAGGCCAAGATACATAATTATTGTTCACATAAATGTCTCTAACTATACAGTACATGGTAACTTTAACAAGAGCTATTTAACTGTCCAATAAAAGTCTGAAATACTTTTTGAAATAATTCTTCATTATTATAAATACTAAAAAATACAAATGGTGCCATTACAGAAGCCTGCTATTCAAGAATAGAAGTAAATAAAAAACATAATATGTAACCTGCTACCATCCTCCTTAAAAGCATAAAACCATCCCCTAACTTTCATATACATTCTACTTAGCCCCTAAGAAGTTTTAAATCTAGATAGAAGTGGCAAGTTCTTCAAAAGAAAGGAGTTAAATTCTAATGATATAACTGAAAGCTGACAAAAACAAAAAAAACCTAGCAAATTAAGTTAGAATTTGTTCCATGACTGGTAAAAAAAAAAAAAAATTCCACTGTGTAAAAAGGGCTATTCATTCACATATGGACATAAGATCTGGGAAGCCATGAAATAATCTTGTAGAGCTCAACCCATTAGATTCCTGTTGGCTTTTTAAAAGCTAGTCTTTTGGACACAAGAGGTGGAATATACCCCTAGCTACTTTGCCTTCCATATTTAGTGCACTAGTGACCATCAGCCCCCACTTTTTCTTTTCTTTTTTTTTTTTTTTTAAAGATTTTATTTATTTATTTGAGACAGAGGACAGAGAACATGAGAGGGAGGAGGGTCAGAGGGAGAAGCAGACTCCCTGCTGAGCAGGGAGCCCGATGCGGGACTCGATCCCAGGACTCCAGGATCATGACCTGAGCCCAAGGCAGTCGCTTAACCAACTGAGCCACCCAGGCGCCCGATAATGGTTATTTTTTAATAAAGATTTTATTTATTTATTTGAGAGAGAGAGATTGAGAGAACAAATGGGAGGAGGGGCAGAGGGGGAAGCAGACTCCCTGCTGAGCAGGGAGCCCGATGCGGGACTCCATCCCGGGACACCAGGATCATGACCTGAGCCGAAGGCAGTCGCTTAACCAACTGAGCCACCCAGGCGCCCCAGCCCCCACTTTTTCTCACCTCCTTGCAAAGGCACTCATTCATTTTTACGCTCAACAAATGTGTGGTATGCATCAGGGGAGACTGCTCAGTGACCCCCCAACAGGCACTCTCCTTCTCTCTCTGAGTAAAACTTGTGCTTTCAAGAAACACGGCAAAGCTCAACCCTAAAACCTACGTATTTCCCATCCTCTCATACAGCTAGATGTACCTTAGAGGTTGTGGCCAACGAGATATAAACCAAATATTTCAGCCAAAAGACTATGCAGAACTAAGGCTCTTTGAAATAAGTATAACTTAGTAGGAAAGAAGTTCCTTTTTGATTCCTTGCACTGTCGGTCCTAAAACACTGAAATAATGGCACCTCTTGGATCATGAAAAACACTTTGGAAGATAAAACTCATGCTCTGAGGACAGAGGAGAAATTCAAAGAGACTGGGTCTTAATGACACCATGGAACCAGTATGGCAGTCATGTACTGCATCAACCCTGGGCTGCCTACTTCTGGCATTATCTTTACTGAGATAAAAGTACACTTTTAAGCCATGTTTTTTCCCCTATTACACAGAACTAAACCTAATCTAAGCTAATACTTGTATCTATGTACCAGACAATTCCTTGACAGGAATTAAGTTAACAATGAGAAAAAGTCATTATCTCTACCAACAAGATGTATGGGGGATATGCCAATGTATCAACAATTATGGTACAGCATAATAAAATAGTTAAGATAGAGGTATCAAGGGAATATAGAAGAGGGTTATCTAAGTTGAACGGGAAACAAAGTGAAGCAAAGGGAAGTCATGGAAGGCTTAATAAAGGAGATGGTGCACAAACAGTTTTTTATTTATTTATTTATAAAGATTTTATTTATTTGAGAGTGTGTGAGCGAGAGAGAGCACAAGCCGGGGGAGAGGCAGAGGGAGAAGCAGACTCCCCGCAGAGGGGCTCGATCCCAAGACCCAGGGATCATGTCCCAAACCAAAGGCAGTCACTTAACTGAGTCATGCAGGCGCCCCTGCACAAACAGAGTTATAAAAAGCAAATAGATTCGACACGAATGAAGCTTAAGGACATTATGCTAAGTGAAATAAGCCACTCACAAAGGACAAATATAGTATGGTTCCATTTATATGAGCTGTGTAGGTACAAAACATAGATACATAGGTACAAATACAAAGAAAGAGAAAGGAGAATAGTAGTTGCCAGAGGCTGGGAGAGGAGGGGAAATGGGGAGTTGTTTAATGAGCACAGAGTTTCAGTTTTGCAAGATAAAAAAGTTCTGGAGATTGGAGGTACAACGATGTGAATATACTTAACACTACTGAACCTGTACATTTAAAAATGGCTAAAATGGCAAATTTTATGTTACAGGTATTTCACCACATTAAAAAAAAAAAGTGAGTAGACATTTACATGGATTTGTTTTGCTTGGATTAAGCATGAGTCTCTGGCCCAGGCACAAGTCCAGGTAAAGACCCCTGACTCCTTCTCTAGCCTTACCTCAGATCTTGCTCCCAGTGAGTATTCCTGCCACCTTAACTTCCCCTTCTTTCAGTTCCTCAAATCTATTATGCTGCCTCTTCCTTCAGTGCCCAAGATTTACATATTACTGTTGACCTGAAATACTTTTTCATGTGCAATCCAGATCCATCCAACTTTGTCTCCTATACTTCTAATATCATCTCAAAACTCTCAGAAAAGCCTTTCCCTGTCTAGATCACAATTTTCTAAAAGTATATTTTTAGTCCCTGTATTTTTCCTTCACACCATTTCACTGCTGATGATTTCATATTACTGTTATTACTATACATATATACCATATTTTATGAAGTCATGGGCAAATCATTTTTTCTGATCACTAGCAGTGTTGAAATAAAGAAAGGAAAAAAAGACATAAAATCAGGCCAGCCACAAGCTGTATCTGCCCATACACAAGGAATCTAATCCACGATTCTGGAGCATTTTTAGCTATGTCTATGAAATTAGAAACCAAGTGCCTTTCAGCAGATGCTAACATAAGTAGATTATATTAAGAAGTGACAATAAGAAAGTAAAATTTGCCAATTATTTCCTTAAAGAGATTTTATTTAACTTCAAGTTCTCCCTGTTGACAAAAGTATACGTTAAATGAAAAAAGAAAATTTCAAGAAGGTCCTGATAAAAGAAATAGGGTTTATCAAAGAATGTATTGAACACTTAATTCCTGCTAAGTAAATACAGAGAAAAATGCAGACACATACTGAGGAATACATTTACAAACTAACAAAAATGACTATATCATGGAAAAGTCCACAACGCCAGTTCAGAAGACACTACTGGTAAAAAGAAGAATCATTAAAGGTCAATCAATGAATGTTTCTTGCAACAGACAAATTATAAGTTGTAATATGTAAATGAGAAACAATGGACAGGAAGAAAGGAAGCCATTATCCACAAGTGAGATTTTTCACACAATTTTTCAAAATGTAAATTCTATTGGATTCCTGGTGAAAACTGTGATAATTATCACTATCAGACAGTCCAAACTACTTTACTTCTTAGAGAAACTCATGGATATTTTGTTATGACTAATTTGCTGATTAGTTTTTATCTTTCTCTAAAGTGCAATTTTTAAAAAATCCTGTTATTATAAATGCATTACATTTGAATAGAATTTTCAAAAGCATTTTTCATATATCTTACATGATCTCACCACTATAAGAGACTATTGTATGGTAAAAGAATGATCAAGGTTTACCTAGGATTATTCAGCAAATAGGAATGAAGTATAAGCTCCCTGAATTCCAATCTATGGAGCCCATTTAACTGTCAGAAACATGGAATTTAAAAAAGTTATCTTTTTCAAATAATTTTTTTAAAACTTCCATTAATTGTTTATTGTAGAATGTGTAGTTTCTTAGAATCTAGCCTTTTTAAAATAGTATGTTACAATACAGAACTTTCAAGTTTATGCAAGTAGGAAAAAATTAAAATGTATTTACTAACAAATCAGTTTCTAGTACTTTAGGTATAAATACATGTGCTGCAGATGATCAACTCAATAGCACTCACCTTCACATTATCAAAAACCCAAGTATCCAGTTTTGTTACATCATGGGCACCAAAATCCTCACTCTCAGCATCATAGCTATATGTATAAATATGGTCTCCACCAACACCTGAATAGGAAATTTGGGGAAAAAACTTAAAAAAAATTTTTTTTAACTGTCATAAAATATGAAATAGCCATTTAAAAATTTTTGCGAGCAACCAGAATTTTTCACAAAGCATTTTGTATTATAATGGGGAAGAGAAAGACAGGAGGAATAATGAACATTCATTTCATGTGCCATGGACCATGACTTCTACTTTAACATGCTGTTGCTTTTTGTTCTCACAGTAACATTTTTAATTTTAAAGATACACTACATGTAAGTTAATTCATTTAGCCAAAGTCACAAGGCTAATACACAATAGCACAAAAATAAACACCAAAGTGTGTCTCCCTGTACAGATTAAACTATTCAAAAAATTTGTCTTAGGATGCTACAACCTAAAATAGATGAAGTCATTTGGTACTTCCTAAAGCAAGAAGAAAATTTAAAAACTTCACTTATCTTATTCATAAAATGTGTATTTTTCTCAATATAAGGGAATAAATATTGTTAAATTATTTGAAGGGGTCAACAAATATATTAATCTTACACATTTACAAGATTTTATTAAGAATCTATTCAATTGAGTGAATTGCTGAGATAGGCTGAGATAGGCTCTTACAGGTCATGAGGAAGAGATATAACAAATAGCAATCTCTTGGGCGCCTGGGTGGCTCAGTTGGTTAAGCGACTGCCTTCGGCTCAGGTCATGATCCCAGGGTCCCGGGATCGAGTCCCGCATCAGGCTCCCTGCTCGGCAGGGAGCCTGCTTCTCCCTCTGACCCTCCCCCCTCTCATGTGCTCTCTCTCTCCCCTCATCCTCTCTCTCAAATAAATAAATAAAATCTTTTAAAAAAAATAGCAATCTCTTATAATAGCAATACAGTTCCAATGACACTACCATTGCTCAGCCATTCTACTCCCTACATCCTAAGTACAGATCTGAGTGAGTTTGTTGGTTACAATAAATGGAACATTCCTGTTGGATTGTTTCTGATTCAGGTGTTGGTCCTGTCCTGTCAGCTATAGCCAGAAGTAGGAAGGTAAGCTTGGTGAGTCACAGCAACTTAATCCACCCTCACCACCACCAGTCCCCACAAAAGCTAAACTGCTTTCCTTTAAAAAAAAAAATTTTTTTTTTTTTCAGATTTATTTGACAGAGAGTGACACAGCGAGAGAAGGAACACAGCAAGGGGAGTGAGAGAGGGAGAAGCAGGCTTCCAGCCGGGCAGGGAACCCAATGCGGGGCTCGATCCCAGGATGCTGGGATCATGACCTGAGCTGAAGGCAGACGCCCAATGACTGAGCCACCCAGGCACCCCTAAACTGCTTTCCAAAGAAAGGAGTATATATATAAATGGCAAATAGTTTGAGGTTTTTTTACCTTGACCTACATAATTATGTTCTATGAATATCATATGTAAAATTCTGAATGTATATTTTGCTTTCAGGACATACAATAATATTCAATAATGCCAATTATTAAGATTACACCTATGGCTAAGTATAATGTTACAAAACCTTTTCATTAAGTGAAATGACCAGTCATTCTGCTCTCACTAAAAAGCATTTAATGACACAAAATTCAAGATCCAATAATTTCAGAAAAATAATACTAATGAATTTTCTAATCAATGCACAGAAACAAACAGAACAAATCCAAATGGCATGATCTTGAATATATGAAAATAGAAATTATAAGTTATAGCATTTAAATCTTTATGTGAATATCTACAAACTTAATACATTATCAAAGTAAAATGAACCAGACATCAACATCATCATCATAATGAAAAGTTACATGGTAAGCATACTGCTAAATATTTCATAAGAATTACCTAATTTACCTAAAAACAAACCTATGAGATAGAAATTATTATTATCATCACATTTTACAAAAGGCAAACTGAAGTTCAGAGAAGTTATATAACTTGCCCAAGATTATAAAGAGGTTAAATGTTAGAGCCATATACCACTTCATTGAATTCAAGATACTAACAACTATATGATGTGCCAATATTTCAAGTACAACTAAAAGAAAAAATCAAATGGACATGTCTATCCATTGTAATATACATTCCTATGTCAGAGATGTTAAATATGTAAAAACAAGTATCTCAAAAATCAATAAAATATAGTAAGTAATATAAAAAAATTACCACATTGACTTATTACATATATCACCTGAGGAAAATATAATCAATGACTCTTACCTTTGGCAAACATAGTCAAGATATCTGGGCTTCCCCAGCTCCATGTGTACTTGCTCTCATTAACAAGAGAATCAAATCCCACAGGATTTTCCTTCCATCCTTCAGGTCATTGGAAAAAGAAGCAAACAGTAACAACAGTAATATATACATGGTGAAGTATTAGTATAGCTGCTAAAGAAGTATTCCTCAAATAGTAACAATGACAATTAATTACAGAACAAATGCAAAACTAATAATAGATTTTATGTTACATGCATTATACTATATTTTAAAAAAGAAGCTTACAATAGATAATTTACTTCTTACTAAAACAGAATCACTTTTGAACTTTTGAGAGTTAACATTTAGGAAAACCATGGATACATCCAGATTGTTTCAGTACCACAGAATGATAAAAGACCAAAGCTTAATTCTTGAATCAACACCAGTGTGTGTTTATGAGTAAGGCATGCTAAAATACTTGCCAAAAGTATGTCAAAACACACTTCACTTTATGTCATGATTCAGTGTTAAAGAAGCAATATATATGCAATAAATTTTTCATATAATAAAGTCATATAGGAGGATATATAGTCATATCAGGAGGGCTCGATCCCAGGACCCCAGGATCATGACCTGAGCTGAAGGCAGATGCTTACTTAACCAACTGAGCCACCCAGGTGCCCCGTTCAGACCGTATCTTTTTAAAATCCAAAGTGAAGAACAAATAAAACCTCTCACAAACAGGTTTAAAAGAAACCAGAATATAGATAATACCTTTGGCAACTGCACTGACATCTTCATAAAACCCAGCTATCAGGGCTACGTGACCAGGCCGAGATTCAGTTGGCACACGTGTATGAGATATCCCCCAGCTGCCCTCATGCATTATGATATTCCTAAAAGATATTATAGATCAATAGTTAACATAGACTTTGATTAAATCCTGTTAGAGCTTTAGAAAAATAAGATTATTACAGAAGGAATCAAAACCAGAAAATGAGTCAAAATTTAACAAGGAGAGGAATCTTTCTGATCCCAGCTGAACACAGTCCTAGCCCTCTGACTAGCTGGATTCAGCAGCATAATGAGCTTAGGCGAGACAAAGAACCATCTGGCTACTACACAGAACAAAATACACGATTGCTGTATGAAGCCACAAAGTATTCAGATGGTTTGTTACCTGAGAAATAACTGACACACACAATATTGTTCTATAAATGTCAAATTTCACTAGGTGTGATGTGGTATTGCGGTCATGTAGGAGAAAGTCCTCGTTTTTAGCTGATACACGCTGAAGTGTTTAGCAGTGAAGTGTCATGAGATCTTTCCTTCAAATTATTCAGGAAAAAATAAAAATTTAAGCATATGTGTGTGTGAGTGTGTGTGTGTAGTGAGAGAGAGAATGCAAATACGAAAACAATTAAAAATTGTTAAAACGAGGATAAACTACAGATTTCATCATATACTCCTTTCAATTTCTCTGTGTTGAAAAATTCTCAAAATAAAAAATTAAAGGTAGTGGAAATGGCTAGACTCCTAATTAGGAGTTAAATTATATTCCTAAATTTGAGATTACAACAGGCAAAAGGTTTCTAAGACTGCTAAAATGTATCAACAGTCTTTAAGTTGTATCACAATGAAAGCAAAGGACTAGCAATGCCATGGCAAGTGAAAGAGCAGCAGAGCAACAAGTTATAAAACCCTGACTGCATTGGTAACAGTTTCCAAGATGAATGCTTGCCGCCCAAAACAAGAAGTACTGGTTTAGATACTCTTTATTACTGACTTACCTCATCCTAAAACCAATTTTGGTAAAATGCATGCATAATAAGTAAAAGTTTGAAAACCATTGAACCATTTGTTATGGGAGAAATACTTTTTAACTTCTTCAGTTATTTAATGAAAACCAAACTTTAACACAAAGGAGGCATAAAGAAATTTGGATATCTGTTTAAAAACATTTTGATCAGTTCAGACCATATATATTTTTTAAATTATTTTATTTATTTATTTGACAGAAAGAGAGCGAGAGAGAGCAGAAGCAAGGGGGAACAGCAGAGGAAGAGGGAGAAGCAGACTCCCTGCTAGCAGGGAGCCCGATGCAGGGCTCGATCCCAGGACCCCAGGATCATGACCTGAGCTGAAGGCAGATGCTTACTTAACCAACTGAGCCACCCAGGTGCCCCGTTCAGACCGTATCTTTTTAAAATCCAAAGTGAAGAACAAATAAAACCTCTCACAAACAGGTTTAAAAGAAACCAGAAGATTCCTGGAATCATAAACACCTGATGGCATACAGCATAAGGCACATCAACTATGGGAGCTCTTGGCCTGCTACCCACCACCCAAAGGAGAAATAAGTGCTACCGGGAAAGCTCACCTTTTCTCTAACAACTGGTATACTTTTACCTTATTAATTTGCAATGAACTGTATTTCTCTCCTTTCTTTGACAACTAAGAAATTCATCCAAATATATCACCCCAATTTTAAATTATTTGTAGAAATTTATGTGACACATTTTTGTGAACTGAACTTAACTCTGGTTTGATCTTATTTTCCTACCCATATTTTCCCACTACCCTGAATTGCTCACTTAAATTACTTTTATTTTTTGGGGTGCCTGGGTGGCTCAGCCGTTAAGCGTCTGCCTTCAGCTCAGGTCATGATCTCAGGGTCCTGGGATCGAGCTCCATATCAGGCTCCCCGCTCCGCAGGAGGCCTGCTTCTCCCTCTCCCACTCCCCCTGCTTGTGTTCCCTCTCTCGCTGTGTCTCTCTCTGTCAAATAAATAAAATCTTTTTTTTTTAAATTACTTTTATTTTTTTAATATGGTATGCATTTATTTAAGCCACCATAAATTTCTGGAAATTCAACAGAAATCCAAGTTCATTCATTCTTCTAGCAGTCAACAAAGATTTAAATTGCCTACTATGTTCTAAGAACTGGAAATAAAGTAGTATACAAAACAAAGGCCCAACCTACATAAAACCTGCACATGCTAAGTACTACCAGGAAAACTAAAACACAGTAAAGAGATAAAAGTAATGATGGCAGGTAAGAACAGGAGAAGATGGAATATTTTAGATAAATTTCCATTTGAATTTGAGTTTTAATCTCTCTATACCAGCATTAGGAAGGGCTTTTGAGGGACTTGTCACTAATCAGAAAAATAACAATTATTTGTAGGAGCCCCATAAGTTTAAAAAATTAAACATTTCTTTTCAAAGCCACTTCATAAAAACTAAAATCACAATTAACAGTGACATAAACTTGGAAGGGCTTTATATATTTTATAGGCGTATTTTCAGTTGAACTCTGTATGTTCTAGTCAAACAGCACTATAATTAGCAATTCATTAATATTTAAGCTTGTCATTATTTTAAAAATGTAACAAGTTTATTGTATAAGAAAAAGATAATATAGTGAGTTATAAGCCAGGTTTGGGAAATTAGGACAAGTTAGGCCAAGCAGCTAAGGTCATAACTCCTAGAAGGAAATAAATTTGTTAATCCATAAGACAAAGGTAGATGTATATGTGTCCTATTCTCTTTCTCATCATCACTTCTATGTCCAACACGAGATAAAACAGTGTCAAGATAACACTTTCCAGAGAGTTCTTTGTATCAGTTGACATGCTTACCTAATAAATGGCGCTCTAGTATTTCCATTTTCATCAAATTCATAAAGTGTATCTGCCCGCAGGCCATCAGCAACAAACAGTACTAATCTTTTTGCTGGAGGAGACAATGGTGTAAACTGAGGAGTCATTCCATGAACCAAAGGAGATGTAAAATAAATATCAAAGATGGAGCCGAAGAACACAAAATGTACAAGCAATCCCAAAATAAAGAAGAGCAGCATATCCAGTGTAACTAATCTTCAAGAAAAACTGAAAGAAGGACAAAATTAAATCTGGGTAAACCTTAATGCAATTATACATATTTTCACATATTTTCATGACTGCATGTAGACTGAACATATATTTTAAAATATTACCAATGTACAACTTCACTTTCATTTATGGTAGCAACAATAAACATTATTTAATAATGAGGTAATACTGAAATAAAATACATGATAAAATACACTCACACAAAAATAGAAAGTTCAAGTATAATACCCAATTAACACCACTAAACTATTTATAATAAATTTAAATGTATACTAAGCTCATAAAAACTAATATAGGATCAAAAAACAAGTATATAAATGAGTCCTAAAATGAATCAGGGTTCAGTCAAATCAAATCCTTTATAAAATAGAAAATAAAATTCATGGTTGTCGTGGTTGCCCATATGACCACCATTGATATTCTTGGAATTTAATATTACTTAAAGTTTGAGGATTTTTTTTTTTTTTGACTTTTGGTTATCAGCCCAGGAGACTTGTAGATTCTCCTGAGAGATTATATGCATTTTTGTCCATTTAAATAAATTATAGGAAGGAAAAGTAGTTAAATTCCATGTGTTTCAGAAAATGTACACTCGGGGCGCCTGGGTGGCTCAGTCGTTAAGCGTCTGCCTTCGGCTCAGGTCATGATCCCAGGGTCCTGGGATCGAGTCCCACATCGGGCTCCCTGCTCGGCGGGAGGCCTGCTTCTCCCCCTCCCACTCCCCCTGCTTGTGTTCCCTCTCTCGCTGTGTCACTCTCTGTCAAAATAATAAAATCTTTAAAAAAAAAAAAAAAAAAAGAAAGAAAATGTACACTCATTAAAGGAACATTTTTAGTTCCCTGAACCAAAAAAAAAGTGGAGGTTATATTCATTCATTCAATTAAAATGTTCTTGCACATATTTTATACATAATTGTGTGTGGGGTACAATAGAGAACACCAAGAAGACATAGTCACAGATCTGATAAGCTTACACATACTTACAGAAGGAAAACTAAGCAACATGAAACATTTAAATAATACTGTAAGACAGTATGCCATTAACTGCCAAGATCAAGTCCATGGGAATGCTTTTCAAGCCAGTCTATACTTTTGTTGGTGAATCTCCCTGCAGATTAAAAACAACAAAGTACTCTTAACTTGTCTTTTTGTAATATAACTAACATTGGTTACATACAGTGACCCTTGGCTGAAAAACACCAAAGATGAAGTAATTTTAATTACAGACACATCTTATTCTTCCTGGCCTGAAGAATTATGTCATGGAAGAAAAGGGTGGCAAAAAAAAAAAAAAAAAAACCCTTATCAAAGTCAAGCACATCATAAAAAGAATATAAAATAAAGTAAATGGCCAAATTATGGGCCACTTTTTTTCCTGAGATTTAAGAGTCAAATAAGTATCAAAGATATTCCACAAAGTATAAAAGTCCCTTAGTGAGTAGATACTATTTTGCAACCTAAGGCAAAACTCTCAGAATAAATATTCTGCTTTTTCTACTACATATGAGCTTCAACTACACAGCAAGCACCATCTTAATAATGGTATTCTGAATATAAAAATAAAACAATCACAGGGTGCCAGGGTGGCAAAGTCAGCTGACTGTCTGACTCTTGGTTTCAGCTCAGGTTGTGATCTAGAATTGAGCCCCACACTGGGCTCCATGCTCAGCACAGAGTCTGCTTGAGATGCTCTCTCCCTCTCCCTCTGCCCCTACCCCTGCACTCTCTCTCTAAAATAAATGAATAAATCTTTTAAAAATTTTAAAAATTAAACAATCACTGTGGTAAGTTTGGAAAATATAGAAAAATTACTTATGATTTTACCATCTAAAGAAAAATCTGTTACATTTCTTAGTTTTTATCCAATCTACATTTTTATAAAGGCTCACAATTTCATGTATTGATTTCTTTATTATACATTAACACTTCTTTGTTATTTGAAAAAAACTCTTCTTACATCATTTACCATCACCACACTCTATTCAATGGGCACATCTTAATTTTCCTGATCACCTCCATACTACTAAACATTGAGTTGTTTTCCATTTTTTCATTATTAAAAATGTTAACATGATTAATTTAAATTTTAATGTAATTTTTATGCTTTTAGACATTTCACATTATGTGTTTTAAAATACTGCCTATAAATGCGATACTGAGTCAAAGGTATAAGCACCTTTAAGGCTTTTGATACACTGTATATGGAAATAATTATTTATTTTAAAGATTTTATTTATTTGCCAGAGAAAGAGAAAGTGAGCGCACAAGCAGGGGGAGTGGCAGGCAGAGGGAGAAGCAGACTCCCTGCGGAGTAAGGAGCCCGATACAGGACTCGATCCCAGGACCCTGGGATCATAACCTGAGCCGAAGGCAGACGCTTAACTGACTGAGCAACCCAGGCGTTCCCGGAAATAATTTTTTAGCTGAATACTGATTATCCTAATGATAAATTCATTTAGCACTTGCAATGTAGATTTCTCTTATTTCACAAGCCCTCCTAAAGAAAAAGCTAGCACTTCAAATAAACGCAGTATAACTAAATTTGATGAATTAACAAGACATTGAGAAGAATACTCTAAATGACAATATTTCAAATAGAGAAATTATTATTAACATCAGTGTTTCAAGAAAGGAAGCTGTGGTCAACTTTGTCAGATACAGTTAAGATTGGAGTAAGAGCAGGGCCACAGGTGACTTGGTTGCTGGAAGTTCTTGTTAACCTTACTGAGAAATTTCAACAGAGTAGTGAAGGCTGAGTCCTATCTAAAGCGCTTGTTTGAAAAGCCAAGAGGAGGCGAGGAAGGGAAAGACAGTGGAAAGCGCACAGCTCTTTGGGAGAGTGTTAACTCTGAAAAAAAGAAGGAAAACGCAAATTGACGTAGGGCCAATAGAGGGTTTTCTTTAGCTAGGAAATAGATTTAGATGTCAAGGAATGACTCTGAATGTAGAAAGAGATCAATGCTGCAGCAGCAAGCTGGAATAACGGTAGGAGTTAAAAATCCTTCTGATAGGGACGCCCTGGGTGACTCAGTCAGTTAAGCGTCTGCCTCCAGCTCAGGTCATGATCCCAGGGTCCTGCATCAGGCTCTTTGCTCAGCGGGGAGCCTGCTTCTCCCTCTGCCCCTCCCCCTGCTTGTGTCAAATAAATCACGAATAAATAAAATCTTTAAAAAAAAAAAAAAAAGAAGTTTGAAGAAGGATGCTTCTTTAAAAAAAAAAAAAAAAGTCCTTCTGATAGCCAGAAAAGATGACACCTAGGACACAAGTGGAGGAGTTGGCCTACTCCTGGTTTCCCTGGGATCTTCCTGCTTTGGGCTGAAGGTCTTGCTTCCCAGGAATGTTCAAACTGTCTCTGGTGTCTTTAGTTTGCTAGTCCTATGGCAGCCTGCTTTTCAACTTTCTTGCATCCTCTCAAAAGTCGCCTCCTCAGGATTTCTCTGACCACCCAGAAGTAGACCCCTCCCTCATTTTCCTTGATTTAAATACTCTTACATTCTGTATTTTTAAAAATACGTATCTAGCAGCCCATTTTTCAATGCTAACAAGGAGCCCTGTGATAATTCTTTCAGATCCAAAAAACTACTGTGTTTTTAATTTTTTTAAACATATGCATATTAAATTAAAATTACCTCTAGCTGCTTTTCTTTTTGGATATAAGGGCTCTCTGTCATGATAAATCCCACTTATTTAAACAAATGTTAATTATTTTAAGGTCAAGTCTTAACTAAATTTTTCGTGAAGCATTCTAAAGATTGGCACCTATTTTTAAATTTTTCAGGCAGAATGGACCCATTTTAAGTTTTACAAGTTTTGGCAAATATATACTCACATAACTACCCTAGAATATTTTCTCTCGAAGAAGTTCCCCCATGTCCCTCTGAAGATAATCCCTGCTCCACAGTCCTGACCATAAGCCATTGCTGATCTGTCTTCTGTGATTCTAGATTAATGCTGACTGTTCTAGAACATCACTGAGATGGAATCATGCAGTACGCAGTTTGTTGTATCTATTTTCATTCAACATAATGTTTTTTAGATTCATGCATGTGATTTAGTTGTTTGTTCCTTTTTAATATTAAGAAGTATTCCATTATATGGATATACTACAAATTGTTTCTCTCTTAAACTCTTAAAGGATATGTGAATTATTTCCAGTTTTTGGCTATTATAAATAAAGCTTCTTAGAGTAGTAAATGCACAAGACTTTATGTATTTGTGCTTTCATTTCTCTTGAATAAACATGCAGAATTAGAACTGCTGGGTTAAATGGCAAGCAGATGTTTAAATTTATAAAAGGAATTGTCAAACTTTTTCCAAGCTCTTTTACCTACCTGTTATACACACTGTTTTACACAATGTTGTTTCAGAAAGTGTTTTAAAACTTTACTTTATTGACAATCTATAATTTTGCTATAAATGCCATTTAAGAATTTACCCTAACTTTTAGAGTAAGTGTAATGTGCTTTATATTCTTTCATATATTGTGTATAATGTTTCTCCACAGTGAGAGTAGTCAATGATAGCACTAGCTACTATTGACTGAGTGCCTACTCTGCATCAGATCCTGCATCAGGGCTGGGGTACTTTACTTACATTATTTCCTCAAATCCTCAGAATCTGCTTTGTCAATGAAGCATTAGAACCCCAATTTTCATAGCAGGGAATTGAGTCTCACGGGGCCTAAGTGATGCTGCAAAGATCACACAGCTAGTAAGGGGAAGAGCTGAGATTTGAACTGGAGACCATAAGCTTTTTCTAACACTTATTCAGATGACCAGTGTGTCCAGACCTTATCTCAGTATCTTTCTTTGAGGGGCAGGATGGCATAATGGTAAAGAGGACATACCAAAGCATTCCACTGCAGGGATTCAAAACCTGCCTTCTCTACTTACTAGCCATGTGACTTAAGGCAAGTTATTTAATTTCTTTGTGCCTCAGTTTCATCAGTTAAATGGGGATAACACAATAGTACCTACTTGCTGGGGTATTATTAGAATTGAGTTAATATGGGGGCGCCTGGGTGGCTCAGTTGGTTAAGCATCTGCCTTTGGCTTAGGTCATGATCTCAGGGTCCTGGGATCGAGCCCTGCATCAGGCTCCCTGCTCAGTGAAAGGTCTGCTTCTCCCTCTCCCTCTGCCCCATACTGTGCTCACTCTCTCTCTCTCTCCCAAATAAAATCTTAAAAAAAAAAAAATTGAGTTAATATGTGTAAAATATGCAAAAGAGTGCCTACCATAGTCAGTACTCATTAAGTATTAGCTAATATTATTGTTCCTGATGTTCATGAAGTTGGATTGAGCATGTGAGAAAAACTTGTTTGCCACCCTTGCTGACTTTAAAATCTAATCTAATAGATGTAAATCAAGTCCCAAACTTTGTTTTATACCAAAGCATCAACTTTAGCGTCATTGCTCTACTGCTATTTTCCTTATCTATATGGGTATATATATATTTTTTTTAATTGTGGTAAGAACACTTAACATGGGAGACCTACCCTTTACATTTTCAAGTGTACAATACCGTATTGCTAACTATAGGCACAATGTTGTACAGACGTCTAGAACTTACTCATCTTGGGTAACTGAGATTTTATAGCTGTTGAACAACAAATCCCATTTCTCCTTCCCCCCAGACCCTGGCAACCATCATTCTACTCTCTGCTTCCATGAGCCTGAATCTTAGAAATCTCATGTAAGAAGAATCATGCAATATTTGTCTTTCTCTGACTAGCTTATTTCAGCTAGTATAATGTCCTCCAGGCCAGAAATGTCTGATAGCCCCAGTTGCTCCATATATTTGCCAACAAAATTTGGTACTGTAGCCTGTTTAATTTTGCCTTTTCTGTATGTGGGAGTGTACTTGTAACCTACTGACGTTTTAATTTACATTCCCCTGATAATCAATGATGCTGAACAACTTCTCATGTGTTTAATGGACATTTTTTTTTAATACTCTTTTTTTCCCCCTTTTCATTTTTAAGTGTTTTTCAAAGAGCAGTACTTTTCAATTTTGGTTAAGTTCAATTAATTTTTCTTTTGGTTACCTATTTTGTGTCCTACATAAGGAATTTTTGTAAATGATAGCACTTTCTTTAATACAGATTTTTAATACTTGTTATTTGAAAATAATTTCAAACTGAGCAAAAAGTTGCAAGCATAATGGTACAAAAACCCATAAACCCTTTAGCCACATATATCTATGCTAACATTTCTGTTGGCATTGTCATTTTTTCTCTTTCCTCTCCTGTCCCTGCTTTGTCTATCTTACCCCTCATGCGTGTACACACATACATGTGTGTGTGCATGTGTGTAAAATCACATAATATTGTTTCAGAACCATTTGAAGATAAGTTACATACACTATGGCCCTTAACCCCTAAATACTTCAGTGTTTATTTCCTGAGAACAATGATACTCTCTTATATACCGACAGCCAACTGTCAACTTCAGTAAATTCAAAGTCGGTACTTTAACTCATCTACCATTCTGTACTCCACAATTTTTTTGAAGTGCCCCAATAATGTTCTTTATAGCATTTTTACAGCTCTACTGAGGCATAACTGGTCTAAAACAGACTGTACAGATTTAAAATGTACAATAAACACAGTCAAGATAACGAACACACCCATAACCCTCAAAACTTTCCTCATGCTTGTGTAATTCACCCCTACATATTTTATATATTTTTATATTATTGTAAATGATATTTTGTATTTCAATTTCCCCTTGTTAGTTCTTAAATCATGGATTTTTATACATTCACCTTGTATTCTGCAACACTGACAAACTGTTATATGGTAGCTTTATTATGTAGATACCTTTTGATTTTCTACAGAGATAATTATATCACCTATGAATGAAGGACTTCTTCCTTGTCATTATAAATGTCTTTTATTTTTGTCTCATGCTTACTGTACTGTCTAGGACCTCTAGTATGATGTTGAACAGAAATGGTAACAACAGAAATCCTTGCCTTCCAATCCTAGGGTGAAAGTTGTCAGTTTTCCAGTTTGGGGAAATTTCCTTTATTAAGTTAAAGAAGTTCACTTTCACTCCTATATGTGTAGTTTAAAATCATGAATGAATGCTGGATGTTGTCAAATGCTTTTCATTGGATCTATTGAGATGATCATGATCATTTGGTTTTTCTATTTCAGTCTCTTAATGTAGTGAATTACACTGATTGAATTACAAATGTTAAACCAAGCTTGCATTCCCAGGATAAACCCTACTTGGTCATTAAGTGTTATCCTTTCTATGGACCGTTAGATTTCATTTGCTAAAATATTATTTAGCATTTTAAAGCAATGTTTATGAAAAGATATCAGACTCTAATTTTCTTGTCTTGTAATGTCCTTCTCTGGTCTTGGTATCAGACACTGAGTTGGGAAGTGTTGCTACCTCTTTTATTTTTTTGGAAGAGTTTGTGTAGAATTTGTATTATTTCTTCCTTCATTGTGTAACAGAATTCACTGGTGAAACTACTGGCTTTGTGAGAGGTTTTTAACTATAGATTCAATTTCTTCATATATATATAGGGATATTCAGATTATTTACTAACTGTTGAGTGAGCTTTGGTAGTTATACCTTTTAAGAAATTTGTCGATTGGGCACCTGGGTGGCTCAGTTGGTTAAGCGACTGCCTTCGGCTCAGGTCATGATTCTGGAGTCCCGGGATCGAGTCCCGCATTGGGGTCCCCGCTCAGCAGGGAGTCTGCTTCTCCCTCTGACCCTCCTCCCTCTCGTGTTCTCTCTCATTCTCTCTCTCGCAAAAAAAATCAAAAAAAAAAAAAAATTTGTCGATTTCAGGGCACCTGGGTGGCTCCGTCGGTTAAGCGACTGCCTTCAGCTCAGGTCATGATCCTGGAGTCCCGGGATCGAGTCCCACATCGGGCTCCCTGCTCAGCAGGGAGTCTGCTTCTCCCTCTGACCCTTCCCCCTCTCATGTGCTCTCTCTCTCTCTCATTCTCGCTCTCTCAAATAAATAAAATCTTAAAAAAAAAGAAATTTGTCAATTTCATCCAAATTGTTAAATTTATTGGTTTAAAATTATTCATAATATTATATTCAATTATTTTCCTTTTTTTTCTATTTCCCATTCCAGGACACAATCTGTCAGGTATCATATTTAGTTGTTCAAAGTAAGTCGCTTTTCAAGTACTTAATTCATTTCAGTTAGATCTTAAACTCTAGTCAGAGCTAAAGCACATATGATATATTTGGATGTACAGAAGCTCACACTGGTTTATTCTTTTTAAAAGATTTTATTTATTCATTTGACAGAGAGAGAGAGAAAGAATGCAACCGGGGGGAGGGGCAGAAGAAAAGGGAAAAGCAGGCTCGCCGCTGAATAGGGAGCTAGATGCGGGGCTCAATCCCAGAACCCTGGGATCATGACCTGAGCCGAAGGCAGAGAGACGCTTAACCAACTGAGCCATCCAGGCACCCCAAGCTCACATTGATTTAAAGATCTTCGCTTTATCATGGAAACATTAATACTTCCTATCATGGTTATAAATAAGCAAACATCTATGTCATTTCCCACTTTAATTTGCATTTACGAATAACTCCCTGGAATTAATGTTCTTTCTTTTTTTCCCCATTGCTATTACACAGCTTTTCTGAATAAAGTATCAAAGTCTATGTGTTAAAAGAACATATAAATTTTCCACTACCCAAAAGCTTACTGAAGTAGTCAAACAAAAATTTTATTTGAGAATTTTGACCTTTCTAGAGCTGTAAGAGTCAAAGTAAAAAATCACACTCTTGTTATGTAAGAACAGCAGGATCCCAGTCAAGTCACTCCCTGTCTTAGTTTCCTTATCCATAAAAAAAAGATACCATCAGCCTTATTCCATGGCAGGAGTCTAGTGGGAAGTAACTTAAGACATGGCACCATACAAATGCAAAGCACTAATAATACTCTAGATTATAAAGCACTCGATTTTTATTTTTATTTTTTAAATCAAACTCTAAACAGTTGAGTTTACATTATTTTACAAGAAAGCAATAAGAAAAAAAAGGTATACTGTATTTTCCTGTTCCAGTCAAATCAATTTCATAACTTCTTGATTACAGACTTGTAATATTCATTACCACCAAATATTAATGATACAAACACTATATATTTATTTAATATTTCTCAGTGCCCAGTTGGGTTCTCTTTTTCTCTTTCTTTTCTTTCTTTCTTTCTTTCTTGAGAGAGTGGAGGGGAGGGGCAGTGAGGGAAAGAGAGACTCTTAAGCAGGGTCCACACCCAGCGCAGAGCCCTACATGGGGCTGGATCCCACAACCCTGAGATCATGACCCCAGCTGAAATCAAGAGTTAGTTGCTCAACTGACTGAGCCACCCAGGCACCTCTGGGTTCTATTTTCAAAAGGGCTTGGTTTCTCACTTCTCCACATTCACAACCACCGCATAAGTTCATCAAGTCCTCACCTGGACCACTTCAACAACCTACAAATGGGTTTCCCTACTAAACTATATAATACAAATTCTTTCCTTCCTCAAAGTAATGATCTTATATATTGCACTCTACAAATCATACTAAATTTCACTGGTCATTATATTTTATTCTAATGGGTCTTTAGGAATTTTATACATAGGCCTTAACCCTAAAACTCATGTACTTTCTAACCCATTTTCAAGTGATCCTTAGTTTTAAATAATTTATATCAATATAAGAAAGATAAGGTGACATGAGAGTATCTAAAAGAATTCCAGGATGGAAAATCAAATGAGAATATAGCTGATGTTTTTTCTCAAAAATCACGTTAGAGATAATTACTTCATCAGGTAATAACTTAAGGATCTCCACCAGAATGCAATAAGAGATTAATGACCTTGGAATCTCACACCTCTTCTACAGAAGAATTCCAATTAATAAATGTAGAAGGAATGAGAAAAATATATAAAATTACAACTAGACAAACACCACAGTAATACTTATTACCACCAAGATGCATTGATAAATGCTAAACTCAGTGGGTGAAAGTTTGAGGCAAACAGGATATTTGCAGTCTCAAAGAAATCTCTCCCAAATATATATATAATTATAAAGGGAAAAACACTAACTTAAAATGAAGAAACCCCTCAGACACCACCTTACCAATTGGTCAAAGTTAACATAACCAGTAATAAGACACATTAACATCATGTAACCCTAATATGGTGCACTAAGAAAGACACGACATGGTATATTTTTGGCAAAAGAATATGTGGTGTTCTTGCCAAAAATGCTAACCTTGATCTATTCATGGGAGTATATCAGACAGACTCAAATCTAGAACAGTCTGGAAAATAATGAAGCAGTACTCTTCAAAAGCATCATGGTCATGAAATACAAGGAAAGACTGAGGAACGGTCGTAGGTAGAATGAAGGCTGAAGAGACATAACCAAATACAGTAAGGAAACCTGGGCTGGATCCTGGGTCAGAAAATAGACAATAGCTGTGCCTGGGTGGCTCAGTCGGTTAAGCGTCTGCCTTCGGCTCAGGTCATGATCCCAGGGTCCTGGGATCGAGCCCTGCATTGGGCTCCCTGCTCCGCGGGGAGCCTGCTTCTCCCTCTCCCTCTCCCCCTGCTTGTGTTCCCTCTCTCGCTGTGTCTCTCTCTTTCAAATAAATAAATAAAATCTTAAAAAAAAAAAAAAAGAAAATAGACAATAGTGGAAAAACTGGTGAATTTCAACTAAGAACTGTAGATTAGTTAATAGTTTTTTACAAATGCTAATGTCCTGGTTTTGATAACTATACTGTGGTTTTATAAGATGTTTACATTAGGTGCAGTGTGAAGGGTGTACGATAACTCTCTGTACTATTTTTGAAACTTTTCTATGGATCTAAAAATAGAGTAGGAAAAAAATTAATTTGAAGCCTGAGTCTGTACTCAAAAGATAACACTGACTAGCGTCATAGTTATAACAACCACAAATTTTTGTGGACAGCTCTGATTTCATATAACCTGTGTTCTTGTAAATAAAGGTTATTTATTAAGCTCAAAGACTTTAAGTGTTTACATCAGCATAAACCATACTAAAGAGCTTATTATTTAAAGATGGTGTTTCGCAGTTCTCTTAGGCTCTGTTTACCTGCCATGTGAAGAGTAAATATTGCCAGTTAAAACTGTAAGGAAGTAGCTGAGACCTGCACACAACAGAGTATTACCAGGTAAACTATTAAGCCAGGTTATTAACACTAATTCATTTGTTTCTTTATACTTATTATTTTGCGATGTATATTTTTTTCATCATAATGTATGTCACTTTCAAGTGAAAACTATATGTGACTTTACAAATGCCATAAAAGAATTAATTTTCAGATTTCCTCATGGATAGTAGACCAACAGAGGTTGTTAGTTATTTAGATGACTCGTACCCAGCTATACACTTGAGAATAATGCAATTTTTTTCTTCATATCTAATGTTCTTTATCTGTTCCAGCATACCACAGTACAGTTACTTATGACGTCTCCTTAGGCATCTCTTGGCTGTGACAATTTCTCAGAGTTTGCTTGTTTTGATGACTTTGCGAGTTCCGAAGAGTACTAGTCAGGTATATTTTAGGAGACTCCTATAGGAATTTGTTTTTCTCATGATTAGGATGGAGTTATGGAAGAGGAGAGGAAGAGGGAGGAAAACTACATGTGTAAGGTGCCACTTTTATCACATCTTACCAAGGGTGTATGCCATCAATATGGCTTATCACAAGTGATATTAAACTTGATCATCTGGACAAGGTAGTGTTTGTCAGGTTTCTCCACTATAAATTTAATGATTGCATATTGTACTCTTTGGAAGGGTAAGGAGTTATACTGAGTTATACTCTATCTTCTGAGAGCACAAAGTACCTACATAGATTATTTGAATTCTTTTATAGGGAGGGTATACATTTTAAACTCAGTCAATTATGGGATTAAAAGCTGTCATTCTACAAGATTAGATTAACAATATAATCACCAATATTTGCACTCATGCTTTCCCCATCCTACTTAGAAAATAATTTTTATCAGTATACATGCAAAGCCATTGTTCCTTTTATGAACCCATTCTAGCCAGCACTATCAAAAACTTATAAATTATTTTAAAGATTTAGACATATATTCTATTATATGACTATACTACAATTTATTTGAAAATTATCTTGATAGACATTGTCCCTAACTGTCATTACTACAAAGAATGCTGCAATTTAGCCTATCTCTCATGGTCAATTGGGAGATTTTCAGAATTACAACAGAAGGATGATCCATCACAAAATTAATTTGGTGGACTGCAATTAGCTTCTTTAAAAAAAAAAGAAATAGAATAGAATAGGATAGGATAGAGAATACATCACAATAAAGTACCTCAGAAGTAGGAAGGTAAATTATTGTTTTGAAAAAGTATTTTAATTTTTCTCTGTGTGCACATGCATGCATATGCATTGTATGAACATAGCACGTGGTAGTGAAAAAAATGTATTTCAAACTATTTTACATACCAGTAAGTTTGAAAATTATCTCTATTAAGTGGAATTGCTGGAATAAACCTATATTCTCAACTTTACAAGACAGTAGCAAAGTGTCAATAACAATTTAGATGCATACCAGCAGTGTATGAGAATTCCTATTTTCTCTAAATCCCCACAATTGACTGGTATTATCATATTTACCTTATGCCAACCTACACAGGATGAAATGGCATCCTGTTGTTTGAGTATCTATTTGCCTGATTACTAGTGAGGGTGAACATCGTTTCATGTTTTTACTGGCCAGTTGGGTTTCCTATCCTTTCAACTGTGTGTCCATATCCTTTGATCAAATAGTATTACACTTGTTGGCCTTTTTTCTTTGACTTGTACATTATATTATATGCATGTGTATCTGCGTATCTCTCTCTCTATAGATATAAATAGACATATATATTTATTTGCACCATACATCCAAATAAAGCAAACAAATTTGTTTATGGTGCTTTTTTTTTAAATAGAACTTTTATAACTTTAATACAGTGTAATTTACCAAATTTATCCTTATGAAGTTTTTTCGTGTTTTCCATAAGAAAACGTTCCTCGTTTTTATGTCACATAAAAATAGTTTTAAATTAGAACTAAATTCGGGCGCCTGGGTGGCTCAGATGGTTGGGCGTCTGCCTTCGGCTCAGGTCATGATCCCAGGGTCCTGGGATCGGGTCCCACATCGGGCTCCCTGCTCCTTGGGAGCCTGCTTCTCCCTCTGCCTCTCTCTCTCTCTCTCTCTGTCTCTCATGAATAAATAAATAAAATCTTTAAAAAATAAATAAATAAATAAATAAATAAATTAGAACTAAATTCTAAGTTTTAGATTCTTACTTTTCACAGGTCATTATCTACAATTTATTTGTACGTGGTGTGAGACAGAGATCTAGGTTGAATTTTTTTTTTTTTAAAGATTTTATTTATTTGAAAGAGACAGACACAGTGAGAGAGGGAACACAAGCGGGGGGGGGCGGGGGAGTGGGAGAGGGAGCCCGATGCGGGGCTCGATTCCAGGATCCTGGGATCATGACCTGAGCCAAAGGCAGACGCTTAATGACTGAGCCACCCAGGCGCCCCTCTAGTTTGAAGTTTTTTTTTTTTAAAGATTTTATTTTTATTTATTTGAGCATGAGAGGGGGGAGGGTCAGAGAGAGAAGCAGACTCCCTGCTGAGCAGGGAGCCTGACGTGGGACTCGATCCCGGGACTCCAGGATCATGACCTGAGCCGAAGGCAGTCGCTTAACCAACTGAGCCACCCAGGCGCCCTAGTTTGAAGTTTTTAACCAACTGACAAAAGCACTAGTATAGCTACCATTTTTGACTGTATTAAGGTAAATTCCATATCAAATACAAATACAGGCAAAAAACTTTAAATGCAATTCTTGTCTGTTACTCTTTGTATCATAAAAATTGGAAACAGTATTTAACAATAGGAACAGATAGTTTTTGTTCGATGAAACATTATACAGTACTGAAAATGAGTTAAGTCACACCTGTGCCAAGGATATATCTCACAAATAAAGGATTAATAAAGAACGTATTTAAAGGCATTGGCTGCCCTTTTCTCCCCAACACAGCCAAACTTTTTGAAAATAATATGATCTCTTTTTTCCTGATCCTGTAAATCTCAAACAACTTGAGCCTTTGTTTTCCATTACATCAGAGAAAAAGCTTTCACTAATGTAATGTAGCCAATATTGCAAAATCCAGTGGCTTTATTTTAGTCTTCTATCTTCCATTCAATTTGTCTTCCTTAACCATGACTTCTTTCTTAAATAGCTGTCATTTCTTAGCTTTTGTGAACATTGCTCCAGTTTTCCTCCTACTTCTCTGCCCAATATAGAAAGGTCTCTATTTGGTCATTGAATTTTGGAGTTACTCAAAAGTTGGTCCTAAGGCTTCTTTTATTCTCACTCTTGTACTTTCTGTCTAGACTTTTTTTTTTAAGATTTTATTTTTAAATAATCTCAACACCCAACATGGGGCTCAAACTCACAACCCCAAGATCAAGAGTTGCATGCTCCACCAACTGAGCCAGCCAGTACCCCCCCCCACTCCCCCTTCCCATCTAGGCTTTTTGGACCATACCCTTGGTGTCAGCTAACACCTATATGTGAAAGTCTTAACAAACAGCTCCAAATCCATATATGTAATTCCAACCTTAACAGATCCACCTGAGACACAAACTGAGTATGTTTAAAACCAAACTCATGATATTCCCCCATGAACCTTGTTTAGGTAGTAAGCCTCCTAACTCCCTAGTGTTTACAATCTCAGGAGATGGCACCACCTTCCACTCAGGTGTACCAATCAGAAAACTAGCAGTCATTCTTTATACCCCATTCTTCAGCTGTATAGCCACGTATTATTTTTTTATTTTGCTTTTTTCAAAATGCAAATAGGAACATCTCACCGTTTGGGTAAAACCCTTCAGTGTCTCTCCATCATAATCAAAACTAGAATCCTTAATACAACACACAAGGTGTTACATGAACTGGTCTCTGCCTCCCTTTCTAGCCTTGTCTCATGGCATTCCCCCTTGCTTTATGGCATCTCACCACACTGGGTCTTTTTTATGTACGTAGCCCATGCTTCCTACTGTTATTAAGACCTCTGCATAAATGCACTTCCAACCCACCCTCCATCCTCTCTCACTCCATTGTCTCATGACTTCTCCTTGCACTTTCAAGCGTCACTTCCTCAGGGACTATGCAGTCCAAACCAAAAACCAAAACCTTTACTTCAAGTTTATAAGTACATACCTCTGTTTTTACCATTTGGATTAATGTCTGTCTCTGTCACTTAATTGTAATTCCATGACAGCAAGACAGAGTTCCTCCAGCACTCATCACAGTCCTACGCGCTTAGTAAGGACTCAAATGTGTGCTGAAGAAATTATTTAGGATTATTCTCTCAAAGGTACACGTAATATGCACTATAGCCACTAGAGGCTGCCTTGCTTCTCTTTTTATTCCTCCAGAACAAACACTTGAACTGTGAAGATTCAGGATACTTAAAAAACAAAACAAAAACCAAACTTATATGCTTGAGTCATTTACTATACATAAAATTGCAGTGATTCCAAAATATCGTCCTTCACATACTACCTATTTTATTATCGCCAAGCACATGTATATTAAGCAATATTATTACCTAACATTTCTCTTTAAAGAGAATCACATTTTATTCAGATTTACTGAAGAAAATTTTGTCATGGTTGAATCGTTTGGAAACCTCTCAAAATAAATGAATAACTACTAAAAATCTTAAAAGACACATATCCATGTACCAATAAGTTATTTAGCTTATACCTGTGGAATGTTTACATGTATTGAAAAACAATTTAAAAATTAGATTATTTCTAAAATTTCACATCAACCAAAAATTTGCATTTAAAATGTTACCTGTGGTTATTTTAAGACTATTAAAGCCAAAAATTAGTTTTTAAGCCCTAAAATTTGAAGTATTTAAAAGAAAAAGCAATCTTTAACGTTTCATTGCTAAGATACAAAGTTCAATGACTATCCTCATTATCCAAACTTTAGCTGCAAAGACCTACATTAATGCAAATTTTGCTAAGTAGAAAATTTCCCAACCATATTAATAATTATTATAAGTAGAGATTAGCAATTATTAATATTCTAGTATGTGCTACTTCTTAAGCACTTTTATTGATAAGTAAACCTCAATGTACCGTGGAAAAGAAAAGTACTTACTGAGAAAATTGGCCAGTTGATTTGTCATGGGCTTGGAAGGTCATATAAATAAGTCCATGATTACAGGATACGAAGTAGAATCAGGAAACTAAAGATTTATATAGGAAGTCAATCATGGAAGCACTTCTACGTCTAACTTCTTACAACTCTCTGAGAAAATATATTTTAAATCTATTTTCTTTTTTTTTTTTAAGATTTTATTTATTTATTTGACAGAGAGAGAGAGACAGCGAGAGAGGGAACACAAGCAGGGGGAGCAGGAGAGGGAGAAGCAGGCTTCTTGCCGAGCAGGGAGCCCGATGCGGGGCTCGATCCCAGGACCCTGGGATCATGACCTGAGCCGAAGGCAGACGCTTAACGACTGAGCCACCCAGGCACCCCTAAATCTATTTTCAACTTACATTTTAGAAATCAGACCCTAAATTAAAGATACTCCCTTTGTACCCTACTGACTTAATTGCTTTTTCCAGCTTTAGCTGTTGGATAGTTGATATTTGTCTTGTTTTATTTTTAAAAACATCTCAAATACTTTCAATATATACTAATATTGCACTATCTATAACTGACTATAATAACATTTATGATGTACTAGGTACCAGGCATTGTGACAAGCACATTCCTAACTCTGTGTACTTTCATTAATCCCCTTGACAGATAAATGTTAAGTGAGACTAAGAGAAGTTAAATAACTTAAGGTGTTACTGCAAATAATTGGTAGAATTGGAATATGAACTCTAGGCACTTCTACCAGACAAGGACAATCTTCAGGGACCCTAAGTGCAGGAGATTTCTAAAAGTTCCATTACAGAGATGGAAATATTGTATATATATAACCCATTTCCAATCATGCCCTTTCCATGCCATTCACTAATCCCTCCCATTTCTCCATTCCAAAAATTGATTCCATTTTCAATCTCTCTGGCAAACTAAACTACAGTAAGTATTAGCAATCCTTTTTGCTAATAAATAGTAACAGATACAGCATTGGCTATTTTGATACTATTTTCCTAAGATCGGGGATTTTTTTCATGTTTTTCTTCAATATATATACATCACAGAAAAATATTTAGAATTCGAACATTAGGAGCTAATATTCTATAAAAAAATATTTTGAATTCTTAGTACTACATTGTAAAAAAAAAAACTTTCCAGCAAAAACAGAAGAAAAAACCCAAAGCCTCACTGAAATGAAAATTTTAGTTTCCTGAGCCTGGGTAAACTGAAATTAAAGTCTACACTTAACTATTGGCATACTTTTACGTGTAAGCCAATAACCTGACCTATGGTTATATAAGAATGATCTATTTTTATTTTTCCACAGAGCTAAAGGAGATACTTTACTACTTCAGTGTAATATGTAACTCACCTGATAACAAAATTACTACTACCTATTTATTTTGGTGTTTACAGGGAGCTACAGAGAAAGAAAGGAAATTTAAAACCTTGCAAAAGCAGCAATTTATGTGTGAAGAAAATAGGTCTTAGAAATAGCATCCCAATACTGTTTGTTGACTAGAAACTAACATCCTCTTTACCACCTTGGACTGTAATCAAGGAATGACAAAAAAGATAAAGGTGGAACTTCCAAATTTAGTATAGTTACTCTATGTGCTAACATTTGATAAAGGAAATTAAAACTGTGCAAAGCATCCAAGCTTTAAAATAAATATGTTCCACAGTCAGTATCTTGATTCCAGCCTAAATGGCCAAGTCAGAAAGACTGGAAGGCTAGTGGGAGAAGAATGGCTTTGCACCTAAGAAAACTGACTTTAAAGTTCCTTTGAATACTTATTAATGGAGTTGACTTGACCAAGTCGTTGAATGTTTCTAGGCTTAAGTTTGCATTCTCTCTCTACTGATGAGGCTGCATTTGACATTCTGAAGGGTCCCTGCTGTGCAAACTGTGTTTTAAATCCTAAGTGCTCATTCAGGGTATCTAGCCGCAAATCCAACGACATCCAAAACTCACGAGTTCTGTCTGGTTACTTCCTCCACCTCCCACGCCCCAGCACACCCCGCCCTATTATAGCACTAACTCGGTGGCTAGAAGGCGGTCTTCCAGAAGTTCAAGCAGACGGTGTTGTCGCCAGGCCTCCGGAGCGAGCAGGCACTTGGCTGGGAAGGGAAGAAAAAGGAAGTCAAATTCTAACTACTGCCCTGGGCACCTGCTACACGGGCGAAGACAGTATCACCAACTGGCAGCAAACAACGAGAAAAAGTGAAAAGTGCTAAGGAAGCAGCGCGCCCGCGGGCGTGAGGCCAGTTTCGGTGCCACCGCACCTCTGCGCTCTGGTCCCCGGGCTTTACCTGGGGCTTTTCCGGGTCAGGCGTTATCTCGGGAATGAGGCCTCCTCAGCGCAAAGGCAGGCTGCAGCTCTCCGGCAGAGCTCCCCTCTGACCCCTGAAAGGAGAGCCAAGAGAACGTTCCCGAGCCACCGTCATAACTGCCTCTCAACGGCGGAACGCCCCCGAAACCTACCTGCCGGGTGACTGCTCTCGCGATAATTCTAGAGCCAGTCCTCTGTAACTCCAGCCCCTCCCTCCTCCTCTGGCCAATCAAACAGGAGTGGGGGCGGGGTTTTTCCTTTGAGCGGGGAGCGGGGCTTTCAATATTCGCTCTCTGGTGTTGAGAACGGGCGGGGCTGGGGCGGGGCTGGGGCGGGGCTGGGGCGGGGCTGGGGCGGGGCTGGGGCGGAGAGAGGGGCAGGACTCGCACGCTTTCTCGCGAGATTGAGACCAGGAAGACGCCTGCGAAGCCCCGCTGCTGGTGCAGCAGTGGCTGAGGTAGCGGGTGCTGTTGCGTCCGGACATTCTGTCTCCGAGCCTACTCCCGGTCTCTGGGTGGGGAGGTGAGACGTGACCAGGCCAGGGTTCTGGAGGTGCGCAGTGCCCGCTGAGGCTGAGGGGGAATCCAGGCTGCGGCCTGTCAGAGCTAGTCAGGGAGGCGCCCACAGTCCTGACAGGATAAGATGGCGGCGATGGCGCCTGGAGGTAGTGGCAGTGGCGGCGGCGGTGTGAATCCATTTCTCAGCGATTCGGACGAGGACGACGACGAAGTAGCGGCGACTGAGGAGCGGCGGGCAGGACTTCGACTGGGTACCGGGAGCGGCCTAGATCCTGGCTCTGCGGACTCGCTATCGCCCCAAGATCCCGTGGCCTTAGGGAGCAGTGCGCGGCCAGGGCTCCCTGGGGAGGCGTCGGCGGCTGCGGTGGCACTGGGGGGCTGTGGGGAGACCCCTGCCCGATTGTCAATTGATGCGATCGCGGCTCAGCTGTTGCGCGATCAGTACTTGCTGACCGCCCTGGAGCTGCACACCGAGCTGTTAGAGAGCGGCCGCGAACTGCCTCGGCTGCGCGACTACTTCTCCAATCCAGGCAACTTCGAAAGGCAGAGTGGGACCCCGCCGGGGATGGGGGCGCCGGGGATTCCTGGAGCAGCTGGCGTTGGAGGCGCAGGAGGTCGGGAACCGAGTACGACGTCTGGCGGGGGACAGCTCAGTAAGTGAACGCAGCCTGTCACTCCCGCAGGGTGGTTGGGATTGTCGGGGAGGGGGTATTTCTGGGCAGGTAGTGAGTATTAGAAACATTTGAGAGAGAGAGAGAGTTGGGGGGGTGAGTCTTTTGCGGTGGAAGCAAAGGGATCTGGCAGCGACTGTTCTGTGTGTGTGTCTGCAACCTTTAGCTGGCCGTCGACTTGCTCCTGGTTCCTCTGTTGGCTTCGGTATCTAAAAAATATCCAGTTTCCAGTTCGCGGACTGTAGAAGGCTCCTTGCAAACTGGCTTATCGCTTAATCGTTTTTCTTTTTCCTCCAATCTCCTGGATAGCCTCTACCAGGAAATAGTGTTTCTTAAATTGCTTGCAGTAATTTCTTGACTCAAAGTCAAGAGGGAGAAAAGAATAGAAAATGTTCTCTCCGCACAGTCAGATCCCCTAAAGTCCTTTTTCTTTGGAATGACTTTCTCACTCAAAAATTCGGTTTTCTGCTGGCCAAAATGTGTTGTGTTTAAGTAAAGTCAATTTAATTCCATTCCGATGCCTTAATTGCAAGAAGTTTCCAAAATGACAAAATCTAAGGAGCAGGGTGGACAAGTTTTGCCTGTCGTCTGTCTTGTGATCCCACTATCTCACAGGCTTTTTTTCTCTACATAAGTTAGGAATTTACTTTTTTACCGTGTTATAATCATTCTTAGCAGTACAGAGTAATCGTTTACCCCATCCATCATATATTTATAAGTGCTTCTTTTGGCTTGAAAACATACTATCAAGGATGTGTTCTGGATTCCCGTATCCTCTTTTGGGAGGCATCTTGGATTTTCCCTTACGAATAGTACGAGGTTTAGTGTATCAGATGAGCCCAACTGGAATTTACTAACAAATGTTAAATGTACAATTTTTCAATTGTAGTCTAATTGATTATTTTGTCTTTGTACTTTTGAATGGTGTCAGAGACTTCTATTGCCAAATCTAGATGTAGTGCAAGTGCAAAGAGTACATTTTCTATCCAGGTAAATCCTAGGCAGATTTCCTCTTTGATACAGAATTTTCTCAGTAGGTATAACTTTCTTACTCAGTATGTAGATAATCATCTTTTCAGGAAGAGATTTTCTCATTGCTGGACAGCCTAAATGTCACCTTTGTCAATGCTTCCCACACTCCCCATGTTTAATTAGTTGCTTCTTTCTTTCTTTCTTTCTTTTTTCTTTCTTTCTTCCCTTAGTTGCTTGTTTCATTGTGCTTTCATGTGTAAACTATAGTCGCTAATTGTTTTGTATTTGATTTGTTGACAATATCATTTTTCTCCATTAGATAGTCACTTCTTGAGGTACATCTTCCTATTCCTCACACTTTGTACAGACCCTGGCCAGTTGTTGAACATAATTTAATTGCATCTGCTATGTTTTTCTCCCATATTAATATAATGAAATAGGTTATTCCTTACTTCATGACTTTATTGTATTTGAAAGAATTTCTTCACCACCTTATTACAGTTTGATATCACTGTTCATACTGAAAATTTCTCATTAAAACTTTTTGTATCTAGAAATAGTTATGGGGCGCCTGGGTGGGTCGGTTGGGCATCAGACTCTTGGTTTAGGCTGTGGTTGGGGGGTGATTGCTGGTGGTGAAATCCAGCCCTGCATAGGGCTACCTGCTCAGCGGGGAGTCTGCTTAGGATTCTCTCTCCCTCTCTCTCTCCCCCCTTCCCCTGCACACGTGTGTGTGCATTCTCTCTCTCTCTCTCTCAAATAAATAAATCTTGTAAAATTTATTTAAAGTTCTAAATTCTAATAAAATTTAAAACTCTAAAATTTCATTCTCTCTCAAATAAATAAATCTTTTAAAAAAAGATACTTATATTTATAATTTAGACTCTAAGTAGCATTTTCAAGTTAATACAAAGGAAATGAGCAAAAGAGGAAAAAAAGTAAGTTATCTGTAATCTCACCGATACTATTTGCCTAACCTGTCTTTTCCATGCATATATTTTAAAAAGCAAAATTCAATTACACTATTTTATATAACTTTATATTTTATATAGCTTTATATTGTCAGGCACTATAATTTTTACCATCAACTTTGATGTAAGATTGCATACATAAAAGGCACCTATTTTAACATGTACAGTTTTGATGAGTTTTGAAAAACTAATCACTACTGCAGTTAAAATATAGAACATTTTTATTGTCCCCAGAATTTCATTTTTCTTTGCATTATATCCCCAGCCCCACCTTTAGACCTCCACTGATCACTATACAACAGAATTTTGCATCCTGGACACTATCAAAATTTTGGGCCTGATAATTCTTTTTTTTTTTTTTTTTTAAACAATTCTTTTTTTTTTTTTTTTTTAAAGATTTTATTTATTTATTTGACAGAGAGACAGCGAGAGCAGGAACACAAGCAGGGGGAGTGGGAGAGGGAGAAGCAGGCTTCCCGCTGAGCAGGGAGCCCGATGTGGGACTCAATCCCAGGACCCTGGGATCATGACCTGAGCCGAAGGCAGACGCTTAACGACTGAGCCACCCAGGCGCCCCTGGGCCTGATAATTCGTTGTTGTGGTACTGCCCAGTCCATTCTAGAATGTTTAACAGCATCTCTGGCCTCTCTATCCACTAGCTGCTGGTAGCAAACATTCCTACCCCATCTCTCAAGTTGTGACAACCAAAAATGTCTCCAACATTGTCTAGGTTAAGAACCACTTCTAGGGGCGCCTGGGTGGCTCAGTCGTTAAGTGTCTGCCTTCATCTTGGGTCATGATCCCAGGGTCCTGGGATCGGAGCCCCGCATCGGGCTCCCTGCTCAACAGCCTGCTTCTCCCTCCCCCACTCCCCCTGGTTGTGTTCCCTCTCTCGCTGTGTCTCTTTCTGTCAAATAAATAAATAAAATCTTTAAAAAAAAAAAAAAAGAACCACTTCTATACATAAGTTTTGCCTATTCTAAAATTTCATACAAATAGAATCATGGAGCATATATTCTTTTCTGTGTGGCTTCTTTTTGCATGGACATATGTTTTCATTTCATTTGGGTAATACCCAGGAATATAATTGCTGGATCATATAGTTACTATATACTTAAGTTTATAAGAAACCGTCAAACTGTTTTCCACAGTGGTTGTACCATTTAAAATTCCCAGCACCAGTGTATAAGACTTCCACATCCCCTAAACACTTGGTATTTTCGGGCTTTTTATTTAACTCATCCTATGAGAGATTGGGGGTATCTCATTGCGGTTTTAATTTTCATTTTCCTGAGGACGAGTGATGCTGAACAACTTCTCCTGAGCTTTTTGCCACTAGTGTATCTTCTTTCATGAAATGGCTGTTAATGTCTTTAACCAATTTTTAAAATTCTGTTTTATATATTCTGGACGCAAGTCCTTTATAGTGTTTTGCAAATGTTTTTCCCAGTATGGTTTGCTGTATTATTTTCTACATTTCTTCAAGTTCAGTTAATCAGTTTTTTTCTTTAATGATTCGTGTTCTTTGTGTCCTGTATAAGAAGTATTTGCCAATCTTAAGGTTGCAGGAATTTTCTTCTATATATTCTTCTAGAAGTCTTAGGGTTTTAGCTTTTACCTTTAGGTTTGTGATGGCAAGACTGTATTTTAATTAAAGTTATAAAAAGAAGAAATATTTCTTAAATATTCTTTCTTTAAATGTGCACACGTTTATAGCACAAACTTTAGTACAGCTTAAATACAAATGCATTGTATATTTCAAAATATCAGTGCCTGTGAATGTCTTAATCCAGTTAGAAAATAGATAAATGTTAAAATAAGTCTGTAAAACTGTGTTTATTAGTACCATGTTTTAAAGATTTTGACTAAGCTCCTGGTTGCACAAATTATATTTTAGGAATTCAGAGGATAAGTGTTTCTCTAGGATTGAGCTACAACCTGCTTTTTAATTCAAGTCTAGAGTTTTGATTGTTGCTAATTGGGTTATGATTTTATAATACTCAATAAGAGCTTCATGGTTAATTATGAACAGTATAAAGATTGATAGTATGGATTATCTAAACATTAAGTTATTTTTATTTCTTTTTGTGTATATTTTGATATGTGTCTGATCTGAAAATTCGTAATACTTCAAAATAATAAATATGTAATGATAAGTAGTTTCTCTCTTTGATTGATGTCTAAAAACAATTTAATTTTGCAAGATTTACTGAATTATTTACCTAAAAGTTCGTTGACCTAGGTAAATAGTATGGTAGTGCTATTAAAATACTTTAAGAAGTCTTCATACTGTATTTAACCTTTTTTTCTTGACTGGAAGAGTAATCCATATTTATAAAACATGCAAATGGTAAAAGAATTACAGCTTTATAAGCTTGATGTTTTCAGTAGAAGAATTTTTTTTTTAAGATTTTGTTTAGGTTTATTTAGAGAGAGCACGTGCGAGCGGGATGGGGGAGGGGAGGCAGAGGGAGAGAGAATCTCAAGCAGACTCCTCGCAGAGTTGAGCAGGGAGCCTGAAGGTGGGGTTCGAGATCAAGATGTAAGCCGAAATCAAGAGTTGGTCCATCAACCAACTGAGCCACCCGGTGCCCCAAAGATTTCTGTAAACTAGAAGATTTACTTCTAGCAAATGCTCTAAGGGCGTTTCAGTGTTCGATAAATTGTAGCATCGTTGCAAGATTTCTCCTAGATCTACTTGGTGAACTAATTATATCTTTTAGACATACACTATATATATACATTTTTTTCTCTGTATTTTTGCCAATTGGGTCAGAATAAACTTCCATTTAGTAATTGTTTTGCTTTTCAGTTAGATTGCAAGATAAAAATTGTGGCAATGTCATTGATTAACACTGAACAGATTGTGCAATCTTTGCCAGAGTAATGCTGGTTCCACTTAAGTCTTAAGTAGTTTCATAGATGAGCCCAATTTTTTCTTATAGTACAGACAGTAGGTGATCAAATGGGAAAGACAAGTAACTTAATGCCTTTCAGTGATGGATTTCTTTTATTCTGTATTTACCATGTCTTCAAGTTTTTATAAGGTAGCTTGTCAGGAGGCAGTCATTTATGAATGAATGTGATAATTTCACTTGTGAGCCTACAACCTTCATGAGTCACTTTCCTTCTTTTTAAAATTCTCTGTTTCATGATCCTACCTGTCTTTTCTCAGAACTCACAAAGAGTACATATCTCATTGTACTCAGTGTTCTTTTTTCAGTATCACCAATGCTAAGACTATCACCAATGTCAAGATTTACAATCTTCCAGCATTCCCATCTCTTCCACTTTACAGAGTTGTTCCTCCCTTGTTAGGTTGAAATTGGGTTTAGTGCTTCCTCTGGCTTCTGAGAGAGAAGATATCAATAAAATATTTCTGAAATTTTTGGGTTCACTGCTTTTAGCTGAATGAGACTTTCTACTATTGCCTGGACCCTATAATCCCCAAATTTATCTGTTGCATAACTGTCATTTTTCTTGCCTATATCTGTTTAGTAGTTTCAAGATTATTATTAATTCTGATAAAAATTTAATCAGATATTGTCACTGGCTAGCATAGTGACTTGAATATAGTTGATATTCAATATTTTATGTTGATCAATATATTAAGTTGTGTAATCAGGATTGTAGGAATCCAAAAGATGTTTAATGCAGGTCCTTGAGTTTATGTTCTTGGTGAAGAGACAAGACCAACACTTTGAAGAACTATAGAATAGTCTTCTGTGATACAGATAGTAGGGTAAGCATTCAGATATAGAAAAATTATTGTTGATTATGATAATGAAATGGCCCTTGTGGAGAAAGTGGAATTTCGAATAAATAGTAACTTTATTATCTGGCCCTATTTAGACTCTTTATTGTGAGTGAGGAAAAGGAAGTGAGGGTAAAGAAAAGATAATATTTATTTTATATTTTGCCATATTTAAAACATCTGGTAGTGTGCTTGCCATTATCTGGCTCTCCACTAAATAAAGTGATTCCATTTGGGTACTTGTAAAAATGCAGTGTGATGTTTCAAGCCGTTGTGGTATTTTGGCTGAGAGGAAGCAAGATAGGGCTATTAATAGGGAAAACAGAGCTTCTATCTGTCAAAAATTAAAATTATGCTTTCTATTTGTCAAAAGGAAAGTTGGTGATCTTCAGAATGTATGCTTGTTTTTTTAAAAAACTTCATTGAAAAAACTTTAGGATTTGTGTAATTTTCATTTTGTTTAGTATTTTTAGGTTAAAAACTAGGTTTGGTTAATTTGGTTAATTTTTTTATGGCTTATAACTATGCCCCCCTCCCCCCATGGTCTTATGATGAAAAACATTTATCTTGGTCTAAAAATACAGTTTTATATTTAAAATACAAATATCAGTTGAGGGGTGCCTGGGTGGCACAGTCAAATAAGTGTCCGACTTAGGTCGTGATCTCAGGGTCCTGATCTCAGGGTTGTGAGATGGAGCACTGCGTGGGGCTCCGTGCTGAGCATGGGGTCTGCTAAAGTTTCTCCCTCTCCCTCTGCCCCTCCCTGCCTTGGCTCTCTCTGTCTCTTTATAAAATAAATAAATAAATCTAAAACCAAAACCAAAACAAAACAAAACAAATATCATTTGGGAAGGTCTTATATGTTAATAGCCTATTGTTTTTACTGGCTTTGACCTATAAATACTGTGATAAATTATGGTTTCTAAATTATTTATACTAAAAATATATTTGTTAGTATTTAAGTAAATAGTGTTTTGCTGTTTGTTCATATTTTGAACACAGTGCCCCTTTGATTTGGGGGGATTTGCTTTAGTTTTATTTTATTTTGAATAGTAAGTTATTTCTTCATATGTGTCTGGAATTTGTCTACCTCTTTGGATACCTTATATTGAATATCATGTATTAATTAAATTTGTAAAAATTAGCTGTAAAAAATCATTTTTTGCTTGCAAACTATATATCTTACAAATATAAGGATTAATAAAGAAACTATTTATTTATTTATTTATTTATTTATTAGAGAGCTAGCACGAGGGCGTGTGCAAGCAGCAGGGAAGGGGCAGAGGGAGAGGAAGAGAGAGAGAATCTTAAGCTGGCTCCACACCCAGCATAGAACCCCAGGGGGTCTCAGTCTTGGGACCCTGAGATCATGACCTGAGCCAAAATCAAGAGTCTGACACTTAACCTACTGAGCCATCCAGGCAATAGCTTTTTATTGCATTGTATGGGGTGTCCTGTAAATATTCTGTGTATGGAAGTAGAATTTGAAAAGGACCTAGCAACAGCCTTAAAGTTTCTAATTTTTCTAGTCAATGTAGTTCTTTATTAAAGAACTATTGAAGAACTATTAAAATTTACAATCATGGTAAGAATCGAAACTTTTTTTTTCTGTCAGAGGGAGATGTGTGAGAGTAAGGAGAGTTAATCCAAGAATGTAAGGTGGAATGATGAGTTATGAATGTATCACCAAAATCTCTAGTCCATTTTATCATTGTTCTTAATGATGAATATTTGCATTTTGTGCCCTTTAATAAGTCATAATAGTAAGAATACTGATTTTTGTCTCCTCAACCTTTGAATACGATGTCCATATCAAAAAGATAGCCTGTATCAGTAGGTAATTTTTGAATCTGTGGTCTCACTGGACTCTTCCTAACAAATTTTTTATAAGCAATATTGTCTTCCGAGTATAGTTTTGATAAAAATAGATGTGTGACACAAAGGTGTAAAATGTGTACCCATGCATGGTGTCACACTCTTGAGAGTAATTTGGTGATATCATCAATCACATTTTAAAAATACATTTTCTTTAATCTCCTGTTCCATTTCTGTAATTTATTATAGACATACATGCTCGTTTGCATTAAAACAATTGAGCCAAGATTCTTAAAATATCATTTGTAAGTAAAGGTATTAAAGATTGAAAACAACCTAAGGGCACCTGGGTAGCTCAGTCGGTTAAGCATTCCACTCTTGATTTTTTTTTTATTTAAAAATTTTTTTTTTTTTAAGTTATTCATCCATTTGACAGAGAGACAGCAAGAGAGGGAACACAAGCAGGTGGAGTGGGAGAGGGAGAAGCAGGCTTCCTGCTGAGCAGGGAGCCCGACGTGGGGCTCGATCCCAGGACCCTGGGATCATGACCTAAGCCGAAGGCAGATGCTTAACGACCGAGGCACCCAGGCACCCCTTGATTTTTTTTTTTTTTTTTAGATTTTATTTATTTATTTGACAGAGAGAGACACAGCGAGAGAGGGAACACAAGCAGGGGGAGTGGGAGAGGGAGAAGCAGGCTTCCCGCTGAGCAGGGAGCCCAAAGCGAGGCTCGATCCCAGGACCCTAGGATCATGGCCTGAGCCGAAGGCAGACGCTTAACGACTGAGCCACCCAGGCACCCCTCCACTCTTGATTTGGACTCCGGTTATGATCTCAGGGTTCTGGGATCAAGCGCCAAGTTGGGCTTTCTGCTCAGCGGGAAGTCTGCTTCTGTCCCTCTCCCTCTGCCCCTCCCCCTGCTCACTTGCGTGTTCTCTCTCCCTTTTAAATAAATAAATGAGAAATCTTTAAAGAAAAAAGATTGAAAATGACCTAAATATCCAACAGCAAAAGATTGGTTAATTAAAACAGAATAGTCGGTATGTGCTGATGTGGAATGATCACCAAGTTATATTATAAATTGAATAATTTAGGATGCAGCCAGTATGTATATATTTCCATTTATGTACAAAAAGGGAGAAATTTGCATATGCCTAGCATAATTTAAAAGGATACATACAGAAGAGTCTAAACAATGGTGCCATAGAGGAGGATTGCTGATTGGGAGGTAGGCACAGGGGCTTACCTTTCTTTGTATGCCCTTTTATATTTTACCACAAGTCATGTCTTTAGTGGCAGGACTAAGATTCCAGCCCAGATTACTAACTTCAAAGTCTGCATTCTTTCCATTACACCATAACTACTGTTTTATGTTAACTTTAAAATAGCTCAGCAAGAATTCTTAGGTCATTTTAGTGTATGATCGGTCACTCTCCTTAATGCAGAAGGCAGGTCAGGTAGTCTAAAACTAACCATTTAAAAACAGTCAAAGTGACAGACTGTAGCACCACACTAAGAGGTGAATAATCCACCTAAGCATCACTTAATTTCATCAAGATGTCCATGTTACATAGCACTTAATCTAAATCAGGATGCATGTCCTACATGTGGTTGTAGGATATCTGGGCCATAGACTAGGATCAACTGAGCCTCAAATTAGAGCCAAATATAGTCACTAATTGTTTTTCTGAATGAAATAATCTTACAAGGCTGAATTTGTCCGTACTCTCTTTTTCAGTCTTGAAGTTTTGCTGCATGGTTACCTCTAAGTTTCTGGTGTAGTCATGGAGCGTGACTAATTAAAACCTCAAGGAGGAAGAGACCACAGTTGCAATCATGGGTGTAGCTTTCTTCCACATTTTCCCACCCAGTATTTCAAAAATTCCCAGCAATCAGAAATGATGTTCATTTGTTTTTGCAACCAGTTGGTCCTGTTGTAGGTAGATAAGATTGCTCACTCAAAGTAGTGTCATCATATTTTCTATGTTATTTCTGACCCTCTATCAGTTCTGTGCTTGTGTGCTGCCTTAGTTAAGGCCTTTTGTTCACATCTGGACCATCAGTTTTATAACAGGTTCATGTGCTTTTAATCTCTTCTTCCATCCTTGTTCTTACTTGATTTTAAAAGCTATTTATTCTTGGGGCACCTGGGTGGCTCAGTCGTTAAGCGTCTGCCTTCGGCTCAGGTCATGATCCCAGGGTCCTGGGATCGAGTCCCACATCGGGCTCCCTGCTCCACGGGAAGCCTGCTTCTCCCTCTCCCACTCCCCCTGCTTGTGTTCCCTCTCTCGCTGTGTCTCTCTCTGTCAAATAAATAAATAAAATCTTAAAAAAAAAAAAGCTATTTATTCTTGTCATTCCAGCTCAAACCTTTTAAAATTGCTTCCGCCTGCCCTAAAGCAACTTTTTCCAACTCTTATTAGCAAAATCATATATTACATACAGAAAAAAAGAATTTATAAACCTGTTTAGAAATTTTAATTTTTTTCTCATTTTTTGTGTGGTATGATAAAAGTGACCATAAAATATTTTATCATGGAGGGGTGCCTGGGTGGCTCAGTTGTTAATCGTCTGCCTTCGGCTCAGGTCATGATCCCAGGTTCCTGGGATGGAGCCCCACATCGGGCTCCCTGCTCCGTGGGAAGCCTGCTTCTCCCTCTCCCACTCACCCTGATTGTGTTCCCTCTCTCACTGTGTCTCTTTCTGTCAAATAAATAAATAAAATCTTTAAAAAAAAAAATTGGGGGCGCCTGGGTGGCTCAGTCGTTAAGCGTCTGCCTTCAGCTCAGGTCATGATCCCAGGGTCCTGGGATCGAGTCCCACATCGGGCTCCCTGCTCTGCGGGAAGCCTGCTTCTCCCTCTCCCACTCCCCCTGCTTGTGTTCCTGCTCTCGCTGTCTCTCTCTCTGTCAAATAAATAAATAAAATCTTTAAAAAAATAAATAAAAAAAATAAAAAAATAAAAAAAATAAAAATTTTATCATGGGCACCTGGGTGGCTCAGTCGTTAAGCGTCTGCCTTCAGCTCAGGTCGTGATCCCAGGGTCCTGGGATCCCAGGGTTCTGGGATCGAGTCCCACATCGGGCTCCCTGCTCAGCGAGAAGCCTGCTTCTCTCTCTCCCACTCCCCCTGCTTGTGTTTCCTCTCTCGCCGTCTCTCTCTCTCTGTCGAAAAATAAATAAAATCTTAAATAAATAAATAAATAAATAAATAATTATTTTATCATGGATATGTATAATAAAGTTCTTCCTAAAATGTTGCTTCTTCCTGCCTTTTCAACCATGTTGTCCATATATAAGACTTTTATTATACTTACATTGTTTACTCAGTGTTCCTTGGACATGTTTTATATTTTTGTGACTCAGCATGCTTTTCCTTCTCTGAGAATGCTTATTTATTCCCTGTTGTCCTTCTCTTTTTTCCAGATCTTGTGTATCCTTAAAGGAAGGTCCAGTTTATGTTCCTTCCTCTCCCTGAAGCTTCTCCAGTCCATAGTGAACTCTGAATCCTCTAACTTGTGGCGTTTTTTTGATCTGTTCCACTTATGGAAATTATATAGAGACTTGTGAATTTACATGTCTTTCTAATGAACACTTTTTTTTTTCCCTAATGCACAGTGCCTAACATTGTGCCTGGGAAAAAGCTTTGAATAAATGTTGAAGCTGTGTTAAAGAAATGATCTGTAGTAGGTAGTAGTTTGCTGTAAATATGTGAGTTTAGAATATTCCTTGTGAAAATTAGCCTTTTCCTCTATAGCCTATTCCCTCAACTCTGCCTGAGCAAAGCTGAGTTAAGTTTGATCTTTCTGAAGCCATTCACGGTGTTAACCTCAACTTACCTGGAACTAGGAGAGCTGAACCTACATGCTCTTAGGTATTATTGAGGAAACTAACGGTTTAGAGCTCAGGCCTTGAAATCAGAGAGCTCAACTTTACATTTCTACTCTGCCACTTTCTAATTACAGCACTCTGCATACTCTGTTTCTTCTCCTGTAAAAAGCAGATGGCAGGGCGCCTGGGTGGCTCAGTCAGTTGAGCGTAGGACTCTTGATTTCTGCTCCAGTCATGATCTCAGGGTCTTGGGATCAAGCCCTGAATTGGGCTCTGTGCTCAGCAGGGAGTCTGCTTGAGGATTCCCAACTGCTCGCACCACCCGCGTGCCCCGTGTGCCCACACGGGTGCGCGCACTCTCTCTCTCTATCTCAAATAGATAAATCTTTAAAAAAAAGCAGGTGCCGGGGCGCCTGGGTGGCTCAGTCAGTTAAGCGGCTGCCTTCGGCTCAGGTCATGATCCCAGGGTCCTGGGATCGAGTCCCGCATCGGGCTACCCGCTCTGCGGGGAGCCTGCTTCTCTCTCTCCCTCTGCCTACTTGTGTTCTCTCTCTCTATCTCTCTGCCAAATAAATAAAAAAATAAATAAAAATAAAAATAAAAAAAAGCAGGTGCCAATGACTCCTCTTGCAGGGGGTTGTTATGAGGTTAAATAAGGTTATCCATGGAAAGTGTCTGGCACAGAATAAGTGCTCCAAACATGTTAAAAATATAATAATTATTATTGATAATAATTATTAATAATTCTTCTCTTCACCTAACAGCTGTTCATATGGTAAAATCATCCAGTGCTATAGAAATTTTAACTTAAGTAAATAGTTTGTTATAAAATTTCAGCATTTAAGTCTCTTTCTAATTTTCAGTCTTTTGACTTGGAAGGTCTAGTTCATTGTGGAATCTTCTGACAAAGAGGAAAAGACAGCAGACTGCAAGCTGACAGACTGGATTTCTACTCCTGGCTTACTCACAATTAATTTAAACCTTTTAACATACAATGATCTGATTGTATCATTGTTATCTGTGTACATGACTTAATTTCAGTGGTTTATAAGCTTATTTAAGGCAAGGACCAAATCCTCCTGAATTTTATATTCCCCACTGAGGGTTAGTAAATACTGAATGAATACATAGCTATGTATTCTTATCTGTAAAAATGAGGGGATTGAACTATCTCTAAGATTCCTTCTAGCTCTCAAATATTTTCAACATATGGGTCAGTGAAATGAGCCCCAGCATTGGAGAAGAATTGAGATCAAAAACTATAAATGTAAGTTTTGCCCTTGACAGATCTCTAAGATCCATAATTAATTTAAGTTGATAACATATTAAAATGTTTATATACAATCTCAGGTTTAAATATAATTACTTTTTTTTTTTTAAGATTTTATTTATTTATTTGACAGAGAGAGCGAGAGAGCACAAGCAGGGGAAGCAGTAGAAGGAGAGGGGAGAAGCAGGCTTCCCGCCGAGCAAGGAGCCCGATGCGGGGCTCGATCCCAGGACCCAGGGATCATGACCTGAGCCGAAGGCAGACGCTTAACCATCTGAGCCACCCAGGCGTCCCTAAATATAATTACTTTTAAGGGAAATTTATTATCTTTCTATTTATTGAACTTCTATAATATACATTCCTTTGTTATGTACTGTGATATAGATTTATTTAGGCATGGTTCAGTAAACCACCTTTACTGAAAGAATTGAAATATAAAGCTAATTGTTTGGTAATACTTTACTCCCTGTCCTTTCATTATGAATTGGGTACTTTCGTGACTTTTTAATTGTTAAATGCTTATATTATAAAAAGTATTAAATGTCTTTGGGGGTAAAATGCCAAAATACAAACAAAACTCAAATGGTACAAAGAAAAGTATGTAGTAAAAATTTTAATTCTACTCATCTGAGTCAATTACTATTAGTAACTCATTGTGTGTGTTTACAGAAACATTTAATAAGCATACAAAACACATCTACATGGACTTCTATATCCACATGTTTAAAATTATCCTTTAATACTTTACCTTCATGTCAGTAACCTCGTACACAGTAGTTGATCAATAAATGTTTAATTGAATTAACCAGTACTCTTTACCAGTCAGCAGCTATTCAATTACATTTAGATTTTAAAGTACTATATAATTTCCATAAAAAATACCTTTTCAAGAATCTGAAACTAATTTTTTGAACTATTGTAAAAGTACATCCTGCATCAGTGCTAAAATATTAAATGTAAATATAAGTGAGACTTTTGTATGTGATTTATAAAACTAATCTTGCATGCTTTTTAAAGTCACACTGCATATAATGGATTTAGTTCTCGGAGTTCAGTTAAAACCTACATACAGGTTTTACCAGTTTGTCAGCTCTGATGAAACTTCCAGGCCATTCAGCTTCTTGAGTTATAAAATGAATTATTAAGAATACACAATCCTAGAATTTGAAGATATGCTTTGTGGTATACTTCATATTAGAATATGGTAGATTCTTTCTAAATAAAAGGAGTTAAATTTTTCAAACCTCTCTCTTTTAGAGTATTTAGAAAGGCACTTACCCTGAAAAGAATTGTGGCTGGATCTACAGAAGCATATTTCTCTTGGGGCTATAGTATTACCTGTTATTAGTCTGAAAATCCAAAGTACATTGTATTTACAAAACCTGTTATAGGTTAGTTCAGTCAAAATTGAAATTACTGTCTTTATTAGTATATTTTTTTCTGACATGGAATAAATTTTAATGAATTAGGAGATTTTTACTTTTGTGACATCATAGTTATTATTTAGAAAGGTGTCAGATCTTCTTTTTCGGAAAATATGAAGCTCTTGGCTTGGGCCAAAATATTTTCCAACGGCCATAATAATACCAAGTTAAAAATTAAACTGTGTGTGTGTTTGCTTTCCCCAAGGACTCTCCCATTGTACAGATGAGTTCTTTGAAACTTTCAGAAAATAATAACAGTATAATGGAGGAATAATGTATGGTGATTAACCAGCTCTAATCTAGGCCTATATATATGATTAAACATATAAAGAGGAAGAGAAAGAAAAAAACATAGAAAACTAACAGTAGGTGAATACTTAACATAATAAAAAATATTTATCTGAAATCAACAACCAACATCATCCTTAACATTTCATGAAATCAGGAATAAGACTGTGAGGACTGATGTCACAATACCAGAATATTGGTTGATAAAAGTTGGTCCTATTGGGTGTACATGTTTTTTTTTTTTTTTTTAAAGATTTTATTTATTTATTCATGAGAGACAGAGAGAGAGAGGCAGAGGGAGAAGCAGGCTCCCAAGGAGCAGAGAGCCCGATGTGGGACTCGATCCCAGGAACCTGGGATCATGACCTGAGCCGAAGGCAGACGCTTAACCATCTGAGCCACCCAGGCGCCCGGGTGTACATGTTTTAATACACACGTTGGAGACATCAGAATGAGGAGCTAAGACATGTGACTAAGAGTAGAAGATGTAGTTCTTTTTTTTTTAATTTATTTTTTTATTAAGATTTTATTTATTTATTCATGAGAGACAGAGACAGAGAGGCAGAGGGAGAAGCAGGCTCCCAAGGAGCAGGAAGCCCGATGCGCAACTCAATCCCAGGACCCTGAGATCATGACCTGAGCCGAAGGCAGACGCTTAACCATCTGAGCCACCCAGGCGCCCTAGAAGATGTAGTTCTTAAGCTGAGTTTCTGGTTAGGGCAATAATGGCCAGATTAACTAATATATCAGGAAAATCTAGATGTTAGCTCCATGGTCAAAGAATGTGAATAGAAAATTCACACACACACTTATTTTTCAAAGAGTGTTCAAGTTCACCAGGAATCAGAGATGCATAATTAAGCAAGATACAGTTTTACATTAAATTGGTGAGATTAAAAATAATACCAAGCATTGGCATTATAAACTGCTGATGGAACTTAGATTGTTACATTTACTTATTTTGGAAAAGCAGTTTAAGCAATATGTATCAATAGCCTTAATGATCTGGCAAATTCTCACCATATAAGCTTCAATTTCAAACAGTAGAGGGAAAACATTTAAAATTTTTTTTGTCATTTAAAACAATAATAATAGCTATTTTCCAGTATTACAGCTTTAATTATTAAAATCTAGGAGTCAGTGGATCCTATCAGTGTTTAATTTAACAAGTTTTATTTTTTCCCATATTTTGAAAATTTCAAACTTAAGGAAAAGTTGAGAGAATTTTAATACCCATATACCCACCACTAGATTACACAGTTCACATTCTACTCTGCTTGCTTTGGCTCATATCTAGATATTTCTTCAACCCTTTGTTCATCCAAAACTCCATTCTGTTTTTTTATGCATTTCAAATTAAGCTGCAGATATCAATATACTTTCTTTTAAAATCTTTAGTATGTATATCATTACCCAAGAGCTCAATATTTAGAGTCTTTTTTCTTTTGAGGTAAAATTTAAAGACAATAAGATATGTAAGTTTTAAGTGTACCATTTGATGAGTTTCGACAAATGAATGCACCTGTGATAACCCAAACTCCTGTCAATACATATCCCCCCAAAAGTTCCCTCATGCTCCTTCCCAGTTAGCCCCCCATTCCAAGAACCACTATTATGATTTTTTTTCTGCTATAAATTACTATTGCCTCCTAAAACACCACTTAAATGAACTTATACAGTGTGTACTCTTGTATAAGGCTTTTTTCATTCAGCGTTGAGATTCACTGATACTGTTGTACATATCAGTAGTGTTGTTGGTTTTTTTTTAAGATTTTATTTATCAGAGAGAGAGCGAGCACAAGCTGTGGGAGTGGCAGGGGGAGGGAGAAGCAGGCTCCCCGCTGAGCAAGGAGCGCAATGTGGGACTCGATCCCAGGACCTTGGGATCATGACCTGAGCGGAAGGCAGACACCCAACCGAGCCACCCAGGCATCCCAGTAGTGTTTTTTTAAATTGCTGAGTAGTGTTCCTGAGTTCAGCCCATTTTTAATGTGAACTTTTTTTTTTAAGTAATCTCTCCACCCAATGTGGGGTCAAACTCAGGACCCCAAGATCAAAATTCGCATACTCTACTGACTGAGCCAGCCCCTTTAACATGAACTTTTGATACTTCTGTGGTTACTATTGTTATTTGGTATTTCTTGGCTTAAGCGTAAAAGAAATTATGCTATAACGAGGGATACTGTAATTTTTTTGTCATTTTTGCTTATGCTGTCTTAAAATTTAAGTTAATAGCAAATTATTATTTATCAGGTATAATTAAATTGCAAGGAAATTAAATGCTTCCTTGAATAGAAACACAGTGTTCTAAGAAGAGTGCTATATATAGAATTTCACTTAGGTTACCTTAACAGGAATTTAAAGATAAGGTACATTGATAATTAAGTCAATCATTTCAGTTATTGGCATGTACTAATTGTTTTAAAAGAAGATGGTGGGGGGCACCTGGCTGGCTCAGTCGTAGGAGTATGCGACTCTTGATCTCAGGGTCATGAGTTCGAGCCCCATGTTCGGTATAGAGATTAGTTAAATAAATAAATAAACTTACCCAAAAAAAGGAAGATGGGGGAGCCTTATGTGAGGTCCAAATCTATGTTTCTATAATTTGCATTCATTTGTCCTGATTCTGCTTTCTGAACAGAGATAATCTATTTCCTTAGATCAATATATAAATAGTTAGGTACTTTGTAAAATAGTATTTTAATAACAAACTCGACCTAGCTTCTAATTTGTCCTTTTTTTGCATTAGCTAGTTAGGTCACCCTTAATGAGTATCCACTTTAATTTCTTCGCCTAAGTGAGAATGTTTACATAGTGCTTTCTCTTTACGGACACTTAAAAATCTGGTGTAAGCTAAGGATTCTACCCATCACCACAGTGCACTTAAAACACAGAACCTCTGAAGTTCTATTCACCTTTTGTATCTCATATTACAAATCCAGTAAATGAAGTCTTTAGGAATAATTTTGTTTTCTTTTACTTAAACCCACATCCATGGTATTAGCGGACATGTAGTTCTACATTAAAAGCATAACCTCAATCTGACCACTACTCACATTTCTACTGCCACTATTCTAGTTTAAATCTGATTGTCTCTTACCCATGTGACTATAATAACCTCTTTTTTATAATTCAAGTTTTTAATTAAATTCCAGTTATACAGTATAATATTAGTTTCAGGTGTACAGTATAGTGATTCATCACTTCCAAACAACTCCCAGTGCTCCTCAGGACAAGTACCCTCTTTAATCCCAGTCACATGTTTGACCCATCCACCCACCCACCTACCTCCCATCTAGTAACCCTCAGTTTGTTCTCTAGAGTTGAAAGTCTGTTTCTTGGTTTGCCTCTCCCTCACTTTTTCTTTTTTCCCTTTGCTCGTTTGTTTTGTTTCTTAAATTCCACATATGAGTGAAATCATAGGGTATTTGTCTTTCTCAGGCTGACTTATTTCACTTAGCATAATACTCTGTAGCTTAATTGGTCTCTCTACAAACCACTTTACTTATAGCATATAGGCATATATAAGCCAAAATGATTTTGATTAAAAATTGGTTAAATGATTAAAAATTGTGTGCTTTGTTGTTTCCCTTTGTACTTGAAATAGAATTCAAACTATGGTGGTTTTCTGATTGTTTACCCTAGCCTCTGTTTTTCCTGACTCAGGTCTGCCTGAAACTCTTTTACCTATTCTCACCTCTTCAGAAGGGCTTTCTCTGAGTGCACCAATATTACACCCGAACCTGCAACTACCTACTACTCTGGCCTTCTTTTATTTTCTTTATACCATTTTGATCATCTGAATTAATTAATTTTCTTTTTTTCTTTTTTTTTACTTACTGTTCTCTTCCCCGCTGTAGAATGTTCTCTAAGAACAGGGACCTTGTCAGTCTTGATGACACAGTATCCCCTGCACTTAAGATGGTGCCTGACAAAAAGTTAATAGGGTATGAAGTATTTTCAAGTATTAAGTGCAGTTCAATAAGTCTTTCCCTAATTTGAATATTTGAGTCTCTATTTCTTTTGTTTCCTATATAGTAAAACAGCAATATATTTTTTTTATAATAATGACCCCAACACTTGCAAAATCTTAGTGTCTTCTGAGTAAGAATGCTAGGCAGGCAGTTGTGTACTACCTCAGAAAGAGTAGAAGGCTGAGCTAGTATTTACTAAGGAGGAACCACCTTCCTTGAAAAGCTGAGTGTTCGACTGTAACCAGTTCTACATGTGTAAAATTTAATATAGAAGTAGATTCCTTTGTAAAATTGATGTTACTCGTTTATTTTACAGCGTGGTTCATTCCTGTACACTATTACAAAATGTCCCTGCTGGTCCTTTACCTCCTAGCCTGCCTGACCACCTTGTAGCTTCTGTACATTGAAACCTTACTGCTTACACCAAACTAGTCCTGCACTTTGAAAATTCCATATACTTGTTTGTTCTTTCCCTCATTAGTTGACTTGGTGGACATTTATTCTTTAGTGCTCAGTTTAAAATATTTTCTGATTGGAGCCTTCCACAGCGTTATTGAATCTGGGAGCCACTGATGGTGAAGTGGGATCTGAGAGACAAGACATTTCTGTTTAAAAAATAGTAACAAAAAGACAGCTACATCACAGAGATCTAATAAGAGTTGAGATGTTTTCGTATAAATTAATTTTCCCTTTTCTACTGTTTTGCTTTTCTGCATAGTATCTTTTGGCATACTATTTATCTGTTTTTTCACTGCTATGTACCCTGAATATACAACAGTACCTGGTACAGATTAGGTGCTCTGTAAATGTTTAGTGACTGAATAAGTGATAACAACCCTTTAAAAAATATTAAAGCCACCCTTGGCTTGGGGATCATATAAAAACGGGCCTCAGGCCACATTTGGCTTAGGTCTTAGCCGGCCAACCCCTGTTCTAATGCATTATTTCCCTTAAATGAATATTTTTATTTATTTATTTTTTAAAGATTTTATTTATTTATTTGACAGAGAGAAGGAACACAAGCAGGGGGGAGTGAGAGAGGGATATTTTTAAATTACAGAAAAATAGGGAAAGCAGTTTAACATTTTTCACAATGTGTTCTGAGTAACATTATTTCCTTGTGATAATAAATAGGTATTACTCAAAAAAGGAATGTGGTGGACAAATGATTCTGGGAAATGCTATCTTATTTTGCTTTACCTCAGGACTTCTATGTATCTTTGTTATACTGATGTGCACTATAAAACCTGAGATATCACACATACACACACACACACAACTATATTTTTTTCTTTCTTTTTTTAGAACTCTTCTTAGGAGCATCTTGAGGCACAAGGACCTTTGTGAAAAATATTTAGGGAACTGATTAAGTTTATCTTGCCTTCATTTTGGAAGGATATTTTTGTTGAATACAGAATTTGAATTACATTTTTTCTCATTGCACTCCAAAGCTGTTATACCTTTTTTAAATTAATAGTTTTATTTAGACAGAATTTAAGTATCTTAAATTCACCCATTTGGAGTATATGATTCAATTGTTTTTAGCATATTTATAGAGTTGTGCAACTATTACCTATTCTAATTTTAGATCCTATCCATCACCCCAAAAAGAAATTTCTCACCCATTATCACACATCCTGTTCATCCTCACCCTCCAGCCCTAGGAAATTACTTAATCTACTTTCTGCCGCTATAGATTTGCCAATTTTGTACATTCCTTACATGTAATATGTGGTTCTTTTGTGACTGGCTTCTTTCACTTAGGGTATATTCAAGCTTCATCATGTTGTAACATATATCAGTATTTCAGTCCTTTTTATTGGATAATAACTTTCAGTTGTATGGATGTACATACTACATTTTATTTCTCCATTCATCAGTTAATAGGCATTTTGTTGTTCCTACTTTTTTGTCATTGTATATAATGCTACTATAAATGATCATGTACAAGATTTTGTGTGGACATATGTTTTCATTTGTTTTGGATGGAAGAGGAATTGTTTGGGTCGTAAGGTAACTCAAATGTTTAACAGCTTTCTGAAGAATTACCAACTGTTTTCCTAAGTAGCTGTACCATTTTACATTCCCACCAGCAATATGTGAGGGTTCCAGTTTCTTTGCATCTTGGCCAACACTTGAATATTTTTTGTCTTTTTATTAAAGTAGGCATAATTCATATACCCCAAATTCACCATTTTAAAGTATACAATTCAGTTTTAGTGTATTTATAAAATTGTGCAGTCATCATTATTCTGTGTTCCAGAACATTTTCATCATCCCTAAAAGAAATCCTGTACCCATTAGTAGTCACTGCTCATTCTTCTCTATCAACAGTGCCTGGCAAACCACTAATATATTTTGTGTTTTATGGATTTGCCTATTCCAGACATTTCATATAAGTGAAATCATATAATATATGACCATATGTGTCTGGCTTCTTTCACTTAGGATGTTTTCAGGGTTTATATATGTTGTTGCATGTGTGAATAATACTCCCATTATATGGTTATACCACATTTTATTTACTTATTCATCAGTTGATGGACATTGTGAATAATGTTTTGTTTTGTTGCCATTGTGAATAATGTTGTTAATGAACATTCATGAACAAGTTTTTGTATGAATATAGGTTTCCAATTCTCTTGGGTATATAGTATATAGTATAGTATATACTATATGGGAATTCTATGTTTAATTTGTTGAGGAACTGCCAAACTTTTCCTAAGCAGTTGAGCCATTTTACATTCCAGCCAGCAAAGTATATGGGTTCTGCTTTCTCCACATCCTCTGAAACACTTGTTAGTATCTGTCTTTTTGATTATAGCCATCTAGTGGGTTTGAAATGGTAACTCATTGTGGTTTGGTTTTCATTTCCCTAATGACTAATGATGTTGAGCATTCTTCGGTGTACTCACTAGGCATTCGTGTATCTTCTTTGGAAAAATGTCTTTTTAAATCTTTTGCCCATTTTGAAGTTATGCTCTTTTTTTTAATTAAGTTATAAGAGTGCTTTATATTTGTAGATATAAGTCCTTTATCAGATGCTTGATTTGCAAATATTTTCTCACATTCTGTGGGTTGTGTTTTCACTTTCTAAATGGTGATTTTTTTTTTTTAAATTCCAGTATAGTTAACATACAGCGTTATATTAGTTTTAGCCATACAGTATAGTGATTCAGCAGTTCCATATATTACTCACTGCTCAACAAGATGTGTACTCTTAATCCCTTTCACCTATTTCATGCATCCCACCACCTCCCTCCCCTCTGGTAACTGTCTGTTTGTTGTCTGTAATGAAGAGTGTTTTTTGATTTGTCTCTTCTTTTTTTTTTTCTTTGTTCATTTGTTCAATTCATTTCTTAAATTCCATGTATGAGTGAAATCATATGGTATTTGTCTTTCTCTGACTGCCTTATTTCACTTAACATTATGCTCTCTAGATCTATCCACGTTGTTGTAAATGGCAAGATTTCATTCTTTATGGTTGAATAATATTCCATTGTACATATATGTATGTATATGATATATATATATGATATGTGTATATCATATATATGTGTGTGTGTATATATATACACATATATATTTCACCTCTTCTTTATCCATTAAAGCAGAGGTTTTTCATTTTGATGAAATCTAGTTTATCAGTTCATTTGTTTATCACTTTTATTAGTTTCCTATGGCTGCTATAAAAAACAAATGTGGCATCTTAGAACAACACAAATTTATTATTTTTATTATTTATTATCTCGCAGTTCTGTAGTTCAAAAATCCAAAATGGGTCTTGTAATATGGGCTGAAATTAAGGTGTTGGCAGGCCTGTGTTTTTTCTGGAGGTTCTAGGGGAAGCCTTTAAAATAGCTTCTAGAGGTTGCCTATACTATATTCCTTGGTTTTGGCCCTTTTCCACTTTTAAAGACCTTTGCTATTAAATTGGCCCAACCTGAATAATCCAAGATAATCTCTTTATTTTAAGATCAACTGATTAGCAATCTTAATTCCATCTATATGTAAGATAACATATTCACAGATAATCAGGGATTAGGATTTTTCTGCCTACCACATTGCTTATGCTTTTGTGTTATATCTAAGAAATCATTGCCCTAAGCCAAGGCCACAAAGATTTGCTTCCACATTTCCTACTAAAAGTTTTATAGTTTTCACTGTTATATTTAGGTCTGTGATCCATTTTTAATTAGTTTTCGCTTGTGGTGTACAATAATGGTCCACTTGCCTTCTTTGGCATGTGGCTCTCTGCTTATCCCAATACCATTTGTTGAAAAATGCTGTAAGTCTAAAATCAAGAAGTATGATTCTTCTATCCTTATTCTTTTCCAAGATTACTTTGGCACTGGGGCTCCTGGCTGGCTCAGTTGGAAGAGCATGCAGCTCTTGATCTTGGGGTCATGAGTTCCAGCCCTACGTCAGATGTAGAGATTACTTAAATAAATAAACTTTAAAAAAAAAGATCGACTTTTCTGAGACTTTTTCATATCCATGGTTTAGGATAGTTTCTCAATATTTGCAAAGAAGTGGGAAAAAGTCAGCAGAGTTTTTTGTTTTTTTTTTTTTAATTGGGATTGCAGGGTTTCCATTGAATCTGTGTATTGTGGATTTCTGCTGTCCTAACATGGATATTCTCATCTATAAGTTTGGAGTGTCTTCCTTAAGTATTTTCTTCTTTTGGATGTTATTGGAAATCAAATTTTAAAAAAATTTGCCTTAGGATTGTTCATTGCTAGTATAAAAAAATTTGAATTTTGTATGTTGATCTTGTGTTCTGCAGCTTTGATAAACTTATTTCTTAGGTCTGTTTATCTTTTAGTGGATTCCTAGTTTTTTTATATTTAAAATAGAAATAGTTTTACTTCTTTCTTTCCTACCTGGGTGCCTTTGGAGTTTTTATGAGAAGTCAGCAGTCATTCAAATTACTGTTCCCCTATATGTAAAATACTGTTTTTCTCTGGCTGCTTTTAATATTTTCTTTTCATTTTTGGTTTTCAGCAATTTGATTATGTGCCTAAATTTCTGTTCTGTGTTCTTTGAGCTTCTTGAATTTGTATCTGTTCCATCTCTTGTCTTACCTATTGTTGACTCCAATTCACATATGTCAGATCTTTTGCTATTGTTCCATGGGTCCCTGAGGCTCTTAATTTTTTTTCAATCTTTTTTTCTCTCTGTTCTTGAGTTTGGATAGTTTCTATTAATCTATCTTGAAAATCACCAACTCCTTCCTCAGTTATTTCCATTTTGTTTTTAAACTGTTTAGAGAATTTTAAATTTCAGGTAATTTTCTTTAAGAGTTTCCATTAGTATTTTTATAGTCTCTGTTTTTCTGCTAAGATTTTCTCCTTTCATTCTGTGCACATATTCCTTTACTTCACTGAGCATAGTTTTAGTAGTTATTTTATTTTTAAAGATTTTATTTATTTGACAGAGGGTGGGGGAGAGAGAGAGAGCACAAGCAGGGGGAGCAGGAGAGGGAGAAGCAGGCTTGAGCAGGGAGCCTGACGTGGGGTTCGATTCCAGGACCCCAGGATCATGACCTAAGCCAAAGGGAGTCGCTTAACCCCTGAGCCACCCAGGAGCCCCTTAGTAGTTATTTTAAAATTTTAGTCTACTAAGCATAGTTTTAATAGTTATTTTAAAAACTTGGTCTACTGATTCTAACATCTAGATTATCTTCGTGTTGGTCCCTATTGATTGTGTTTAGTCTTGAGACTGGGTTGCATTTTACTGGTTCTTGTGTATCAAGTAGTTTGGACTGTAAGGTGGACAAATGTGTGTCATGTTTGGAGACAGGGTTCTGTTCTATTTTTTCAAACAGTGTTGTGTTTTTTCATAAGAAATTATTTTCTTGAATTCAGTCTGCGAACACTCAGTAGCTCAAATTTCATTTCAGGTTGTTTTTGTTTGTTTTGGGTTTTTTCATCTTGAGCTGGACAGGTTGCAGTTTGCCCTGTGTGTGCATTGTTCAGGAATTAGCCAGAGATTTGGGCAGGGAAACTTGAGTTGTTTTAAAGTAGCTTAGTTGGTGTGGGCATTTTTATCTTAGTTTATTGTTTTAGTAGAATTTAGAATCATAGTTTTATAAACTGAAAATAATAATGGAAATGATTTCCAATGTTTTATCTTGACAATTAAAAATAAGTTTCTTTTATTTTTCTCATTATTACAGATCGAGCTGGGAGCATCAGTACTCTTGATTCTTTAGACTTTGCAAGATATTCAGATGACGGTAACAGGGAAACAGATGAGAGAGTGGCAGGTGAGTAACATTGTAAAGACAGATTTGGATTCTTTGACATTCAAGAAATAATAAAGTGACTTGAGGAATTCTCTTCCTTCTATAATTTGGTATGTGAATATAATTATGTAGTTATTACACAAAGTTATGTTACTAATTTATTGGCTACAAGGAACATCTGAACCCTCAACTTCCTCTTCCAGTTGTGGGGTGAGTTTCTGGTTATGCATACCTAAAATTTGCTGAGTTCTGCTTGTGACGAACAGTTTACAACCATGTAGTTCTCTAACTGGTGTAAAGCAGGTTTAAGTTAGCCATAGCTTTAGTACAAAGTTAGTTGGACCTTGTCTTTCTCATTCCTTTGATCTTCCAAACCTGGGCTGATATTTAGGTGTTGTATATCAACACAACACTACTGATTATAAAAATTGGTTGAAAAACTTCTGTGTTGGCTGGTGTATAAAACTTTGTCTTGAGACCTCTGAGTGCTCCCTAGCCATCACAGCATCTCTCCAAAAATTTCCCTTGGCTTTCCTATAAGCCAGAAAATAAAGAGTTAATACTTGGTACAGCAGGGCCCTCCAGGACCTTGCTTATTCCAATTAGAAGACCGACATTCTTTCTAAATGCTTGGTTATTCATACCAATCTCCTGTCCTCCCCTCTCCACCTTTCACCTGTTCTGCCCACATCTAATGAAGCCAGTTAGATTCTGTCCAGGTCCACCCTGGAAATTCAGTGTAGCAGCCCTGGCTCCTTTAGTGTCAGCTGTTTCGTACTTGTCAGGTGCTTCAAAGCTGTGGCTATCTGTAATTGAAGAAATTATTGAGTGCTTTACAGGAATTGTAGTTTTCATAGGACATTGGCTCTTAGATGGGGAAAGCAGACAGACATCAGTTAGGTAGTTTGATATCCACCAGAATGGTGGGCACTCCTGGAGCAGGAGGGATGCCACATGGGACAGATGGGGCCCGTGGGGGCAATATGGTATCAGGGAGTACCCATAATGTGAATTACTTTCTTGACCAACTGTTGAATTTTTCTTCCATTTACTGGGACAAGGTTGTTACAGTCTACCTAATGTTTACCTGTCGTGGTCATTATGAATAAAAGTGAGTACTAATTTTTATGTAGCACTTGCTCTATTCTAATCACCATTCTAAATGTGTATTAACTCAATGACTTATAGAGTTGTCATCATCCTCTCCTCCCCAGGAGACTGAGACACTCAGAGGGATTATTTAAGACTTCAGTGGCAAGGCTAGAATTCAAATTCAAATGCAGATAGCCCAGCAACAGAGCCCACAACTGACTGTGCCATATAGTATGTCATAGCAGGAAGGACTAGGTTTGACCTGATTAAAAATGACATTTCAATATATGATTTTCATTCATTGCTCAAGAATAGAAATATTGAATAATTTTAAATCTCAAATGGTATTGTATGAGTTAGACAAAAAATGATGTAACTATTTTTATTTCAGCAGAAGCTAAGAGAGGATTCAACAGTGTAAATAATAGTGATATCAGTTGAATGGGGAAATCATTGGAAGAGTTTAATGTGGCTCCCTATATCAAATCATGATTTAGTCATAAGCATTATTTATTGACTTGTATCAAACAGTAAATCACATCAGTTTTATCTCAAAATTAACAAATTAGATGGAAATTATTTGAATAATTTTAGGACTAATTTATCCTGCTTATTTTATCATTTGTTAAGTTGCATTATGTTATATAATTATGTTGTATATGTTAGATATTAGATATGTTATATGTTAATATTAAATATATGGTAGTTTATTAGACTAACCAAATATATCTGGTTTTATATATTGTATTACTGTTCAGACGGTTATATAATTAGAAAGTAACTCTTAACCAAAAGAGATCACATAATTATTTTCTTTCCTTTAATTTCCATTTGAAAACCTAAATTTTAGATTTAATCAGATTTAAGAGGTTCATTATTCTTGTTATTTAGGTATTTTAGTGTTTCTACTTCGGGGAAACATTATTGATATAAAAGCAAAATGTTATAACCAAGCATACCTAAGAATGAAATGTTATAAATACGTGGTGGTTTTGACCTTATATTTTTAATCTAAAGATTATATTCTGTCTCTAGGTTTGGGGAGATAAAGTAATTTTTGATCATTATACAGTGCTAATATGTAAATAAACACTTTTATCTTCATTGGAAAAGGGAAGGAAAATATATATTACTACAAGAGAATTACTTTTTAGCACTCTTGTACCATAGCCTGTAATTGAATCAAACGTGTGATATGTGGGCAAAACTTTATGAAAAAGTTTCAATTAATCACAATTCCCATTTCTAAAAAGATTTGTGGCTCTTTGCTAACCATTGGTAGTAACTTAAAAGCTTATCTAAAGACCAATAATCCAGAAAAGATCCTGTCATCTGTGATTGGATCACCTGTAAACCTCACTAGGAAAGAATAGAAATTTCTTTATTAAATTTTTCTGTACCTGTCTTGGGCAGAGGGAGATTATAGATAACACAGGTATTGATTGAGACCATTGTCCCACCACGTAGATGTAGGGTCTGCTTCAACCTTTATTCAGGGGCTGCTGTTTATAAGACAAATAGATACTATGTTTTCAGCATCATTCTTACCATCTTTTTCCCAAATTTAAAAATCTGGTTCTTTTATCAAGTCTACATAGGTTTTCCTTCAAAGAGGAAAACATCTCTAAATGAACTGATGTTTATTGAGCATCTACTCTGTGTCAGGCACTGTGCTGGGGTGCTTTGTATAAAATATTTAATCTTGTTAACAGTTCTGAAGAGTAGGTCATGATATCCTTATTTTATGCATCAGGAAACTGAGGCTCACCACGATTGACAGATTTGCCCAGTAGCCTCCATATGATAAGGGATCAGGATATGAACACATAAGTTGTTATTCCAGAGCCCACAATATATCTTTTAGTACCAGCCTGTAGCTTTGACCCATCTGTACATTCCTGTGGGTAGATAGCCAAATTGTGTCTTTCCCATACAGGACTATTTCAACATAGTCATTTTCTTTTAAAAGAAGTAAATTTTTAAAAAGCTTTTCATTTTAAATATTTTCCATTTCTGAATTTAGAAGTGTAAATTTTCATATAAAAATGATTTAAAAAGTGGTAGACACCAAACCAAATTCAGCTTAACCTAACTGAACTTTCTGTGTGTTATTAAAGAAATCTAGTGTTACTTGGTGCATGTACAGAGCACCTCTTAAATTTTCAAGTTCTCTTAAAGATAGCAAGGGACATGCATATTCTAAATATTGGGATTGCTATTTTTTAAAAATTTATTTTAGACATTCTGAGCATCTGCTATGTGTTAGGTACTAGATATAGAAACATGAAATAAAGTTTCCACTCTCAAGAAATTTGTCCTGAAAAATGTCTGTATCTGTAATATAAATAAATGTACAGTACTTTAGAAACGGTGGTAAGGACCTTGTTAATTTTGGGACCACCTATAACCCTGTCTCCATTTTACATGATCTGTCTTTTATCATCAGAGTCTCTGAATATCCACTTATTCAATTAATATTTGTTGAGTGTTTATTCAGTACTCAAGGTATTAAGCTGTTCTGTTAACAATAATCAACAAAATAGACACATGAAGCCTCTATAAAGCTTACATAATCTAGTAGACATTCTAAAATGACTTTCAGATTTTTGCCTGAGAAATAACCTGGCCTGTCCAATGATTAAGAAGCAGCATCAATAGCCCTCTCATCTCTTTGCTATTGGCCTGCAACATACATATCCAGATTCCTGATGTATTTCTCCCCTAGTACAGATATTTGTACTTAGTATAAATTAGTAGGTTTTTTGTTTGTTTGTTTGTTTTTCTTGTTTTGAGCCTTACTTAAATCTTTATGATTTTAAGTGAGGTAGATGTCCAAACAAGGCTTTAAAGGCAACAAGCTTTTAATATGGCTGAAGGGTGTTATAATTTAGGTGATAAATCATAAAGGTCTGAACTAGGGTAATTGCAGAGACAATTGAGATGAACGGTTTTTTAGTAGGGGGTTACTCAAGGGTTGGAATATATGGCTTGGACATTTAATTAATGTGGACTGAGTAAGCACAAGGGATAAGTGAAGAGTAATTTCCAGGTTTCCTGTTTGGGTATCTGCATAGATAGTGGTGCCATTAGTGGAGAGAGGCTGCAGGAGGAAGCAGATTTGAGAGGAAGATGATGAAATTCATATAGATCAAATTCAAAACTTATGAGACACTCAGGTGGGCATGTCCTAGAGATAATTAGGTAGGTCTGTATCTTTGGGAAAATGTTTAAAGATTTTTGAATCTTCGGAGTACTTGTCAAAGTTAAAACCATAAGGCTGGATATCATCCCGGTGGGGTATGTAGGGTAAGAAAAGGGCCAAGATGGTACCCTGAAAAACACCAGCTTTGAGATGAGTGATAGAGGAATCTGTAAGAGAACCTGAGCAGGAAGGACAGTAATAAGATTTTTTTTTTCTTTTAAGGTTTGGGGAAGAGGATTTTTTTCCCCCCACTAAGATGAATATAGAAAACTAAATGTCTATAAATAGAGATTGCTTCTTGCTTCCATTCATTTATTTTTCACTATCTACTCACATGCCTAACAGTTGTATTCCTTTCTGAAGTCTATAATAGGCAGGAAGAAGTCTAAACCCAGGAGGGGTGTTAATGTTACCGTCTTAGGCTTTTAATATCATTTTTAGGAATAGATTTCTATTCTAACTTACAATCTTAAAAGAATTTTCCTATTTCTTAGACCTGTTCCTGGGATAATAAAATAAATATTAAAAAATGGGGAAGTGGTATTTTATTATGAAGTCAAATCACTTTATAGTCAGAAAAAAAAAATCCAGGAAATTCTGACTTGAAAGAAGATGGTTTCATGTCCACTCTGGCAAGGACCTTGACTCAGCCCTGTTGATTTAAACTCTTCAACAATGAACAGGAATAGCAATAAAAAAGTACTTAACTCTGATCAGAGTCATGTCAGTTATGGAAAAAATTTTCCAAAATAATGTTTTGAGTTTTGTGCCAAGATGATCAAAGACTAGCAAATATTTCAAGATAATACAGTGATATATTGATTGGGGCCACAAGGGATTGATATTTTTTTCTGCTTTGAAATTTAACACTTTACCTTTCATGTAAAGGCATGAGAACATGATCTTTAAACACTCAGGTACCTCTGATAGAATACCAATATTCCAACCCCTGTTGGAAAATAACAATTTCAACCAATCTAGAGATGCTCATACTGAAAATCATTAATTATTTTGGTAAGACTGTAATATATAATATTAGAATATACCTACATCTTTGCAGTTATTAGTTTAATTCCAATAAAATTGCCGTCAGTAGGGTTAGACTATTAGTAGAGGATTGAGGTAGTGAAGAGGTGGGTAGTTGGTTCCTACGGTGTTTTTTTGTTTTTGTTTTTTTACAAACATACACATCCTCAAACATTTTTATGAAAAATTAAAATATTCAAAAAATACTTGGAGATTGTTTGGTACAATGTATCTCTTTACAGGATAATTAATTTTGAGCTTTAATCCAATATTTTTTAATAAAGAAGAGACAAATTCATGCATGTGTGAATATAGCTGTTCAGACCTTTCTTGTGAAACTTTCTCATGTAATTGTAATTACTTGATCATACTGTGCCTTTATAGAGATGTGCTATAGAGCTTCAACGATATGCCTTTGTCTTTTAAAGTCTATATTGTATATTAAGAAACATGCAGCAGAGTGAATTCATTTTGATAAGCACTATCTTTTCAAAGCATTGGTAATTTTTAGTGACATTTGACAATGTATTTGTGGATGTGCATAAAAATATAAATTCTTGCCGTCTGACATGGGTTTTTCTGGCTTTCTGTGCCTTGATCATTCAATGTTTTGCTCTTAGTCACCTAAACTTTTCACCAATTGAATTTGAGTTTTTCACAGTTTGTGTTTTAACCCTTTTTTTAATTTATTTTTTTTCATATTTCTATCATTCTGGCGCAGGCATTTCTGATCTGCAATTGTTCTGTAATATGTCTTAGTAAATTGTAAGTGATACTGAAAGCATAATACGTATACTGATTTTACCTAAGGTATGGTTAAATATTTTTAGATCAAAATCAGTTACCTAAAGCTTTGAAATTAGAAAAAAAAAAGTAAACCTATTTTGTACTTACACACTGAATGTGTGCAGTCTGACTTTAAACACAAACTCTGTTTCCAGAAGTGTAAGTTTTAGGGAAAATGTTTTAACTTTGTTGCACAGAAATGTTTGCAGATCAGCATTGCTAACTACCAAAAAAGAAATCGTAACATACATGTCATCTGACTTTTAGTTGTGCCTTCCTGTTGCTGCAGTGAAGTTCTGTGCATCAAAATAACTGGCCTTCATGTACTAGATGTGATTCAATTACATCTTCAGTTTTTAATGAAAATATGCAAACTGAGTGAATCCTAATTTTTCCATGTATTTTTATAGCTTTATTGTCTCTGATAGCATCTCATTCGCCATCTTCTTTTTTCTGTTTATTAGTCAATCAGGAAAAAATTGTCATCTTTAAATTTTTTAATTTGCTAGTTGTTATGCAGAACTATTTAAATACCATAATTTTGTTTAATATCCAGTTGTGACAAAGATCACTTAATTTTCCCAGAGCTTTACTTCATGGAAATGGCTTTCCCCCCACAGCTAAGCTTGCTTTTTCTTCAGAGCAATATTTATATATTTTAAAGAAAGTTCCCAGTTAAGACACATCTAGTTAAATCTTGATCGTGGTGAAACATTTTAAAGAGCTTTAAAAATGTTTCCTCAGTATTCACGTTTATCTTATCAGTAACAAGAGAAGTCGTTGAGTTTCACTAGTTAGTATCTCTTATCATGAAGAGATTATCTATTTGGAAAGTTATCAGAAACATTGAAATCCTATTTAATTTTACTTAGTATTCTTAGGTACTATACTTTTAGAATTGTACAAATCATTTACTTTAGGATGGTCTTAAATAGAAATGAAAGAACAAACTGTTTCAACCCTTTGGCTTTAAATGAAACCTAAAACCATAGGAACATTTTTTGAGATATGTATTTAACATATCTATGCTTGTTTGTAGATAACATAACTTTGTTTGTAGAAAAACTTAAAGCCATCCCAACATTTTTAAATATTTAAGCCATGTTTCTTCAATATCTTAATGAAGGGATATATTCACTAATGTTTCTGTATATTGATTTATAACAATATTCTAGATAATGCATTTAAAAATACTTTTTCTTTTTTAATACTAAGGTTTTCTTTAAGTATATTTGCTTGGACTTGATCTAAATTTTTGTCTTTTCCCCTAAAATTATGTCACCTGAAAATATTCCATTGCATTTTCTTACCTACACTGAGTGAAGTACAAGCATCCAGATTACCAATATTTTTATTTACCTAAATGAGAGTATGCCATAGATTTTATTTTTAAATAGAGCTATTCCCTGTCAGACAGCTAGAACATTGGATCAGCAGTCCCCTGAATTCTAAAACTATGGAAAACATTCACCAGTTTGCTTGCAAACCAACTCTGCTGCATGCGTTCACAAATTTCATAAAGATTGCATGCTTTCTGTTTTCAATACAAATTGTATTTTTTTTTCATACCCATCCTTGCTTTTTATTTTTTAATTTTGTTTCCCTTTTCTTGGTTGGATGCCTGTGTGTGTTTATTCCAAATCCCTGTCCAGTCCTGGAGTTTGAACTACGGAAAGCCAAGGAGACCATTCAGGCCCTCCGAGCCAACCTGACAAAGGCTGCAGGTGGTGTACATAAAACTTTTTTGAGACTTTTTCTACTTTGACAATGTAGAAGTAGCTGAAATATTTTCAAATGTAAAATAGTAAAGTGTTATTTATATTTTCTTCCACCAGAACACGAAGTTCCTTTACAGGAACGAAAAAATTACAAATCAAGTCCTGAAATTCAGGTGGGTGAATGACAGAACTAAAAGTATCTTCCACATAAAATGGTAGCACAAGTATTGAAGGAAGGAAACTTACAGTATTGTATCTTTTATTTTGCCTGTAGGAACCAATCAAACCTCTTGAAAAGAGAGCTCTAAACTTCTTAGTCAATGAATTTTTATTGAAGAATAACTACAAGCTTACATCAATAACCTTTTCAGATGAAAATGATGATCAGGTACAATTTTTTTTTTTTTTGACAGTGATTTGTTTCCTTTTTAACTTGTAATCTATTTATTTTCTTTTTTATCTAGTTTCTTTAATTTTTTAAGTCCTACATACGGTAAAATTCTGTAACGCTAGTTACCAAACACTTCTCTGCCCATGCAGTCTGGTATTCTTTTGGTCATGCTCCCATTGCCACACTCAATTTTGTCACTGTCTTACTCCCACTACATCTGTATCTCCGCCTTCTAAATCTCTCCGTTTTCATGTCATGCATCTCTCCTACCTACTGCTTTAACTCCTTCCTTATCAATTCTAAATTTATAAGCACTCTCAACTTTCTTTTTAGCTTATCCTCCACCTGCCTCTCCAATATTATCTTTTGCCTATTCATTATAATCTTGCCAAACAGAAGGGCTTGCATCCCCCTCAACATATCTGATTCCTTCAGGGTTTTGTGCTTTTGTTCATTCTTCCCCTTGTCTCTCAAATAATTAGTTCCCTTATCCCTTCATTGCCTTGTGCCTTATAAATACCTAAACCTTTTCCAAGAGAGTGCACAGGTCATCACCTTTCCAAAATCTTTCCTTCTACCTCAAGACAGAAATTGACTCCTTTCTCTGAATTCTTGACAGCTCTTTAATTATAATATCTATAATACTAAGAGTACCTGTTTATGTCCTCACTTGAACTGTGAAAGCCCCTGAGTGGAGACAATATTTTATTCCTTTTTCTAAGCACACAGCAGATATCTAATAAATGTTTGATGAATATAGTTAGATAAATGGACATTTGAATAATATGTGTAATAGTCATTTAATAACTTTTTTAAAAAGCTTAAGTTTGTTTAGTTCTTGTTGTAGGCCAAGCACTGTGTTAAGATCTTAATATACATTTTATTTTATCCTTATAAAAACCCTAAGAGGTGAGTATTATATCCATTATACAGATGACCTGTTTAAGTTTCAAATTAATTTATAACAGTGATAAACAGAGACAGATACGAATTTCATCTTGGGTCCAATTTCTCCAAAGCCCCCATTTTTAATACCTGCCTTATATTTGCCTCAGATTTAAGCCTCAATAATGGGTATTCTCATTATTCAAATAAAGCTTCAAAGGGACACCTGAGTGGCTCAGTGGTTAAGCATCTGCCTTCGGCTCAGGTCATGATCCCAGGGTCCTGGGATCGAGCCCTGCATCGGGCTCCCTGCTCAGCTGGAAGCCTGCTTCTCCCTCTCCCACTCCCCCTGCTTGTGTTCCTTCTCTCGCTTTGTCTCTCTCTCAAATAAATAAAATCTTAAAAAAAAAATAAAGCTTCAAAGGAGTAAGAATGTTACATTTAGAACATTCAAATGAATATGCCATAGTTTCTCAAAGAGGGTTTCCCAAATAAATTATAAATAAATAAGTTACAAGATATCAAATTAATACTAAATTTTGATGTATTAGAGAAAGAGAATGGTAGGACAATATATTTGTGTGTGATTAATTACTCTGGAATTTTATAAAGCTCTTCAAAAAATCTTTGCTCATGGAATGCTTGAGGTGCTATGCCTTTTTGTACGTTAGTAATAGAATTGTATTAGATTGAATTCAAGAGAATGTTTCATACACAACAAATCGAAGAATAGCCATTTGGATTCTGAAAATTGTAAGAAGCATTTTTAATAATATAAATTAGATTCAAACAGCTATCACAAGACGGCAAACAGATTAAATTGCTTGCTTACCCACCAGAGATTACACTAAATATATATAGGTTAGAATAATAAAGAAAGGAAGAACAAAATTAATGCCATCAATTAGTTTACTTATAAATAATGGGTAAACTTATAAACTAAGATTTTCTTAATGTGGACATGTTGTATGACTTCATGCAAATATTTATGTTTTACAAGCTTGAAAGTTAACACAATCTTGAAGGTTAAGAGTTTGCATTTTTGAGAGACTTAATAACAAGATTGTATGTGTAACATTTTGACATCTAAGACAGTTAAACCTGTTTACCTAGAGTATCAGGAAACTTACAAGAATAATATCATATACAGTGGAAGATGTAAAGTAAGTTTAACAATGATGTTGTTTTCTCACTTGGAACATACACTTTGAATTTACAACAAAATTATGATTGTGTTAGGTTTTCAAGATATTAACTATAAGGAATAAAATGAATCTCAAAAATGCAGGATAAAATTTCTTCATAGTTTTTAAAAATATTATTATTTATCTTTTAGGATTTTGAACTCTGGGATGATGTAGGATTAAACATTCCAAAACCTCCAGACTTACTGCAGCTCTACCGAGATTTTGGAAATCATCAAGTGGCTGGGAAAGATCTTGTGGATGTGGCCAGTGGTGTGGAAGAAGATGAATTAGAGGCTCTTACACCAGTTTTAGGCAGCCTTCCTCCAAGCCTTGAAACTCCTCAGATTGTAGAGGTGAGCAATATTAACTAACTAGTCAAGTCCACTAGAAGTATTTAAATTGTGTAAAAGCATGCTATGAGATCTTGAGTTTCTGTTTTTCTCCCATTTTGATTTTAGAACTCCTTGCTAGTACAGAAATTAGAAGATAAAATTAGTTTATTAAATAGTGAGAAATGGTCTTTGATGGAGCAAATCAGAAGACTTGAAAGGTTAGTACTTAATCATCATTTCTAAAAAACCTCTTAAAGTTTTTAAAGAAACTTAACAGATTATATAAATATATAAAATAATATTTCAGTTGTAAGACATAATTTTTCATATTCTAATACTTCTGAAAGAAAGTCTTATAATTGTTTTAAATATTTAATATGTTCTTTTTCCACAAAAAAAGTAATAATCATGTAATTGGTTCCCAATGGTTGTGTCAGTATTAATAAAATAACTCCTTCACACTAATGTTGTAAATATTTCCCACTGATTATTTCATTTAATTCTTATTATAATCCTGTGGGTTAGATGAAATTATTCCCATTGTGCAAATACAGAAAAGAAGGCTAAATGCCAATTCAAAGTTTATAAGGTCATTTTTATGCTTCATTAGTAAGAGTTTGTAGTTATACTTTTAGGTATATGAAGCATTCCTTTATGTAGTACAGAAAAGCTTAAATCAGTTGCCAAACAATTTTCTATTAATATGTTTTACTTTTAATGCATGAAACCTAGTATGAGGTTTATGCTATTGCCAAAGTTTTAAGAATATAGTTGTTCTCTGATAATTTCTCTTTCTTTCTACAGTGAAATGGATTTCCTCAAAAACGAACACTTCACCATCCCAGTAGTTTGTGACTCTGTTCAGCCTTCTTTGGATCATAAGGACTCTGAAGACAGTGGACAAAATCCAGTTATAAATAGCTCAGACAAGCAAAAAGACCAAGATATCCATCTTTCAAAATCAGATGAAGTTGATTCCACTATTCCTAAAGAGAATTTCCCAAATTCTGTCCCTAGGAGAGAAAAAGAAGAAATGCCATCTTCTTCTCCATCAAGTAAAAACATAGTCCATTTTGATAAACCTAACAGGTTAGTATGCAGCCTATGTTTTGAAATGCATCTTTCAGCTATTTAATACCTTGCCAAACTGGAAGAGCTTCATTTCTTATTTTGCAGGTCAGATGTATGAATTTTTACATTTGGCATGAACTTAACACATAGCAAGGTACATGTCTCAAAAACATATCACAAAGTAATTATTAAGTTCAATTACATTAAAGAGAATTAAAACATAAATGGGGTAGCTTCTAGCTTAGCAAAGTACTTAAACCCATAAAATAATATGTATGTTCTGTGTGCTGTAAACTCCTGTAACCAGTGATTTTTTTTTAAAGATTTATTTTATTTGAGAGAGAGAAGGAGAGCGCACATGCACAATCGGGAGAGGCAGAGGAAGAGGGAGAGCGAATATGAAGCAGACTCCCTGAGGAGTGCAGAGCCAATGCAGGGCTCCATCTCACAATCCTGAGATCACGACCTGAGCCAAAACCAAGAGTCGGACACTCAGCCGACTAGCCACCCAGGCACCCCTAAAGCCAGTGATTTTTACCTTTTCTCTGTTCAGTCATTAACAGACTCAGTAGAAGATTTTGGTACTGCATAGTTACCAATGTCAATAGGGGAATTGTTTCTGCTCCTAGTCCTTTTTCCTGTGTCTGCTTCCATTACTAATACTGTATTATTAGTATTCTCTTGATTCATTTACTTAATTTTTATTGGGTCTATCTCAGTGATTGAAATCAGATGAGGTAACAGTGGTACTTGCCCTTTAAGATCAGATTTTTCTAGTGGAGAAAAAATATAATTTAAACAACTTTTAGGTTGTAAATCATTTTAAGAAAGGAATATCTACTGTGTTCTTTTTTATATTTTAGTTCTAAATTCTTTCTGTATCCTAACTTATTTCATACTCACAAACATTCTGTAGTGCAATTCTGAGCCACAAGTCATACTTCCTCCTTGTATTAAACAGAGGGATATTACACCTAGTGTTGGGATATAATAGGAAAGTATGACTGATTTCTTTTAGACTTAGAGGCACTCGTTACTAGTAAGAAGTATTTGATTTTTTTTTTTTAAAGCAAATCTTTCCACTGATGAGCCACAACTTTTTGTATACCTACCAGCCATATTTTTCTTTAGGTATTGGGGAGGTTACAGAGTTGAAATAGATACGGCCCAGTCTTCAAGTTGCATTTTTTCTAGTATGGATAAGATAGAGTCATAAAAATCTATGTTATGATACTCAACAATAATGGCATTTGTAATAGTTCTTTAGTGTTTAGGAGTACTTCCATATATCTCTTTTGGTATGCAAAGCTACTTTCTGGAGAAACGTGGTTGTTAAATTTGTTCAACTAATTTTTTTAGCTCTTAACTATGTGCTAGGCAGTGTTAACAAGGAATATACTGGAAGGCAAAACATGCAGTAATCCCTTCAGTCACAAACATTATAGTATGAGAGAGACCAACAATCAGACAATCGTAATAAAGTATGAAAAATGGTAATATAAGAGAAGTTCACCTTGCTTTGGAAACACACAATCAGGGCACCTAAGCTAGTCATCAGAACGGGGAAGTTTTCAGGGAAGAAGTGTCTAACCTGAGGCATGACGACTAAATAGGAGTTAACCAAACAAAGAGGTAGGAGGCAGAGTGTTCCCAGTAATGGAGGATAGCATGTGCTAGGAGAATGCCACACGTTTTGGGGAACTAAGAAGAATTTAGTAAGGTTTAATCAAAGACTAAGTCATGTAAGTCATGTTAACTCATTTTAGAGAGCTGGGACATGGTAGGTATCTAAGTTTTAGAAAGAATCCTCTAAGGTAGAGATGATTGGAGGGTAGCAAGATGGGAGGAAAGAAGACTAATAGGGTGTCTTTTGGAAGAATCCAGGTAAGAAATGGTTAAGGCCTGACTTGTATTAGAAAGAAGTAGGTAGAATTTAAGATAGTTAGAAGGTAAAAGCTTGATTGGATTTGGGGTGAAATGAAAGGGAAAAATAAAGGCTGATTTGTGGTTTCTGGGTTGGTTGATTAGATGGATCATGGCTGTTCCACTGAAAGAATATGGGAGGAGGAAATAGATGAGCAAATAGACTCAAGCTTTGGTACATTACTCCCTGTGATCACAGAAATCACTGAATGCCACTTTGTAGTGTATACTATACTAAATAACCTCTGTTTTGTAACTTTTAGTGTTAGCTCTTTTCTTTGTGGATTGAACACATAAAGCACAACTCATAGTCATATTTTATGAATACTACTACATAAAAACTAGTGTCGTTTTAGAGATACAAATGTTTTAACCTCGTTTTTTAAACATAAATAAGCTAATATTTTCAGTTACAAAAAAAATATACTTTCTTTACAATATGCCGTGAATGTTGACTGAGCCTCTGCTTCATTTATCTTTAATTTTTACCTGTTTTTTGTGGATTTCTATTATTAAGGTTTATCATTATCATTAGAGAGGTCTGCAAAACTTTAATTCCTGTCAGCAACTTTGTATCCACTGTTTACCTTTCTGGGACCAGAGAGAATTAGGGAGAAAAAAGTCCTCATTTCAGATTTTGCAAATACTTTCTGTAATCATTGACCTGTTCTACATTTCAGGTTTGATCCATTGACATTACGGCTGTTCATTCACATATCATTAAACTTTTTTAAAATCAGTTATTGCTAATTTTTTCCCCTGTGTAATTCTCTAGTGAAGTATCCTTCAAGTCATTGGTGGCTGAAAAATCCATTTAGCGTTTGTGGGGCACGATTAATGCAGGTATAGTAGTTATAACATGCAGCTTACCTTCTCCTAAATGCCAGTGGTAACTGTTTGGTACTCTCCCCTTTTCGTCCAATTTTTCTTCTAGGAAATTGTCTCCTGCTTTCCACCAAGCTCTACTCTCTTTTTGTCGAATGTCAGCAGATAGTCGTTTAGGATCAGAGGTAAATTATATCATATATTCTTGGAACTTTCTTAAAATATTTGGTTTTTCTTAGTATCTCATCCAAAAACAGCTGTGATAAGACTCCATTTCAAATAAATATCTATTTTTTAAAATAATGCTCTAAAAAATAATTCCTAGAATTTTAAACTTTTAAAAAGGTATTTGATTATTTCTGTCCTTTGGATTAAAGTTTTGTTTAGTATCAAAGTGACTTTTTGAAGTCTATTTTTAATTTGTTATGTCTGACATACAGTAATATGCCTCTTTTTGGTATAATTTGGAAACCAGTGTAAGTGTACATATTGTTTATATTTTGGTTATTTTTAGATTACTCCATTATTTTTACTTCATTAGGAGTGGTTATCTTTTTTTTTTTTTAAGAGTTTATTTATTTGAGAGAGAGAGAGCACAAGTGGTGTGGAGGGGCAGAGGGAGACCAAGAAGCAGACTCCCCACTGAGTAGGGAGCCCCATGACGCTAGACGACGCTAGGCTCCATCCCAGAGCCCTGAGATCATGACCTGGGCTGAAAGCAGATTCTTAACTGACTGAGCCACCCAGGTGCCCCAGGAGTGGTTATCTTTGATTGCTGAGTTTGTTAGTTCTCAGATTTGTTTTCCTCAAGTGCTTTGTAATTATTGGAGGCTCATCCTGACAGGGTATTTTGTTATTTTTTTCTATCTTAATACTCACTTCTCCCCTTTTTAGTTGTTGTTTTGTGGTTGATTCCACTCGACCTCTTGTGGGCTTCAGTTTCACAATGTCATTGCTAATATGAAAGAGCTAACGGATGGTTTGAATACATTTCTGGCAATCCTCACAGCAAGACTGGGTCAGCCTCCGGGCCTCCTCCTGTACACAGCTTCGCTCTACAGACTCAACAATTTGATTGCCATAGGCAAAGATTAAAGCTATGTAGGGCATCTTTTCAAGAATAAAAGAAAAACCACTGAAGCAATGTCAGTCCTGTGTTATCCGTAGTTGTTCCCAGAACTGCAGCCTAGTAGGGCTCCTCTGATTCACGCTTGCTTCTTCCTGGTGTTTTCAACCCATTTCATGCTTACAGAAATGTTTATCCTACATGAGACCACAGTTCTTGTTGTTGATGGGGATGTCCTTGTTATTACCATTACCATCAGAAGATGGAATTTTGGATGGGCAGAGGTGGCAGGGTCTAAAGCATGAACTTCAAGAACCATCATTCATGGAAGTTCTACACTGTCATCATTTATTAATTCTTTGGTTTCCTAGGTGTCTCGGATTGCAGATAGTGAGAAAAGCGTTATGTTAATGCTGGGGCGCTGCCTGCCACACATTGTTCCTAATGTACTGTTGGCAAAGAGAGAGGTGAGACACAGAAGGGTTTTCATCCCAGTAATCTCATCATGTTGTCCATTTTCTGTCACTTTGAAGTTTAGTGTTATATTTTTATTTTGTTAAAGTCTATTACTTGCAATCATATTCTTACTTTTGTGCATGCATCTCTGCTCCTAGAGAATGGTTTTACACCTCTGTCAGGTGAGTTCAGTAAAACTGCATGGTATTCATGTTTTTCCAGTTTTGCTTAAAGCATCATTAGCTTCTGCAACACTAACTATTACTGTAGGTCCATTTATGTGCCATAAATACTGTCCGTTTTTTACATTACCAGTTAACTAATTTATTTTATCTCTGTTCTTGATATGATATGCTTGATAAGTATTCAAAAATAGATCCTCTTTGTATTGAAAATTAACCGGGACTAATAATGTAACTTTTTTCCTAAATATACTTGTAGTGACCTATTATAAATGTTAGTTTTATTATATTTGTTTGTCAATAATCACACTTGTCTTACGATGATAGGATAGTTATAGTATTGACAATAACTTTTGAAAGTACCTTCTTTTGCTTTTCTCATAGTTAACTCTGTTATTAACAGATGCTTAAAATATCTAAAATACAGTAGCCTCTGTTATGAGCCATACTGTAAGGAGTTATCTTTAGAGTTATATTTATGTAATAAAAAGTTATCTATAATCTAATTTAAATGACAGTGGGTGATTTATTTGTAACCAAGTTTAATAATTTATTTGAATTATTCAATTTATAAAAACGACTTCTAATTCACAAAATTTTTTACAAAAAACGGGGTAAAAATATTTTAGAATATATCCTATAAGTCTTCTATTATCTTCTTAATATTTACCACTGATTTCAATCATAATTCTTGGGACCTACAGTATGATAGGTACACAATGCATTGGCAAAACCCATATAAAGCTTATCCTTAATTATCCGTTTAGCACAAGAAATTTGTACTGATCCTCAAGAAAACTTACTTGTAGAAACTTACATGTAAAACTTACGTTAAAAATTTTTACTCCTATAGGTGTTTTGAATTTAAGAAAAGATTTAAGACTGTTTTCTTACTGGTGGCTTTATTTTACCTAATATATAAAAATAGTTGTGCGATATCAATAACTGTGGAAGATTCCTATATCTTGAAGGATCAGTGTCCAATTTCAGATTGTTTTGCAGGTCTGCCTGGCAGAATGGTGTTTGAGCTTCTTTTCCTTTTTTAGCTTGTAACATAATCCATGCAATGCATTAATGTTTGCATCCCTTTTACTATGTTTCCTTAATATAATCTTTAAAATAGCACAGAAACCTAATTGTTATGAGATGCAGTTTAAGCCTTATTTTAATTTTCCCTTTTTTTATCATAAAAGATTCTACCACTAAAATCTGATTGTACTGCATGAAGTATTTATAAATTTGCATCATCAGTAATCAGATACGTTACATATATAAATATATATGAAGCCATATATATTTATACATACACACATTTCGTTTGTGGTATGATGTTTACTTTTATGGCTGATTTTAAGTTTTTTGTATTTAAAAACTATATACTTATAATTTCATGAAGAAGTGATCGTTTATCTTTATGTATTTGTACATTATTTTATCAGAAAATTTACCATTTATAATATATCAAAGTTGTATTCTCTTGAAACTAAATTGGTAAATAATGGTTTGGTTTGAAACCAATCCCAGGGCATGAAAGGACAAAACGTTTATTTCATTTCATGCTTTGATATTAGATTACTTTTATTTAATATTTTACCTTAATTCCTTAAATATGAATTTTTAAAAAGGTCTTGTGATTAAAGGATTAATATTTTGATTTTTTCTTATTTTTCAAGTTTTATATAATCTTTTATCAGGATAAGCCTTTTATTAATATGTAAATACAATTAAAATGTCCTTCAGTAAACTGGTCGTAGTAATATCCTAGCTGGTTAAATAAATAAATAAATCATTAGAAACATGATTTAAGGTTTTGATTAAGTAACACATTTACATGGTTTAGCTTCTTTTTAAATATAAAAAGATAAACAACAAAAACTCTTCCCCTGTCCCTAAGCCACTCTTCCACATGCAATAAATGTTATAGTTTTTAGTAAGTCTTTTGCCCATTTTTTAATTAGGTTGTCTTTGTTTTTGAGTTGTAAGAGTTCTTACAATTCTGGATATTAAACCCTTATTTTATATATGATTTGCAAATATTTCCTTCCATTTGATAGCTTGTCTTTTCACATTTTTGAAAATGTCCTTTGATGGACATTTAAATGTTTTTCTTTTGTTGCTTGTGTTTTTGGTGTCAAATCTAAGAATCTATTGCCAAGTCTGAAGCCAAGATTTATCCCCTATGCTTACTTCTAATAGTTTTATAGCTTTAGCTCTTATATATAGGTCGTTGATACATTTTGTATCTGTATATGGAGTGAGGCAGGGGTCCAGTTTTATTCTTTTTGTGTGATTGTCCAGTTGTCCCAGCACTATTTCTTGAAATGTTTCCCCACTGAATAGTCATGGCACCTTTGTCAGAAATCAGTTGTCTGCAGATGTTTGGATTTATTTCTAGACTCTCAGTTCTGTTTTTTGGTCTTTAGCCTATGCCTGTATGAACCACACTATTTTGATTACTGTAGCTTTGCACTAAGTTTTGAAATTGGGAAGTATGAATTCTCTTTTTTTTCTTTTTCAATATTGTTTACCTATTCAAGGCCCCTTGCAGTTCCATAGGAATTTGATACTCTACTTTCATTCTGCAGTAAAGATCATAGAAATTTTGATAAGAATTGCCTTGAATTTATAGATCACTTTAGGGAGTACTGCCATTCCTTTTTTTTTTTTTTTTTTTTAAGATTTTATTTATTTGTGAGAGAGAGAGGAGGTGAGGGACAGGGAGAAGCAGACTCCCCACTGAGCAGGGAGCCTGATGCAAGGCTCAATCCCTGGACTCCAGGATCATGACCAGAGCTGAAGGCAGAAGTCTAACCGTCTGAGCCACCCAAGCACCCAAGGAGTACTGCCATTCTAACGGCAGTAATTCTTCCAACTCATGAACATGGGATTCTTTTCATTTATTTATGTCTTTAATTGCTTTCAGCATTGTTTTGTAGTTTTCTATGTCTAATCCTTCACTTCCTTTTAGTTTTTTTAAAGGTTTATTTATTTATTTTAGAGAGAAAGAGGGTGCATGTATGGGTGGGATAGAGGCAAAGGGAGAGACTCTTTCAGGCAAACTCCTTGCTGAGCACAGAGCCTAACGCTGGGCATGATCCCTCAACCCATGAGATCACAGCCTGAGCCCAAACCAAGAGTGACATTTAACCTACTGAGCCACCTAGGTGCCCCTTTTGTTACTTTTTTTTTTCTTCACTTGTTTTAATTTATTCTTAGGTATTTCATTGTTTTGGATGGTATTGTAAATGGAATTTTCCCCTTAATTTCCTTTCAGATTGTTCATTGCTGATTTATAGAAACAGAACTGATATTTGTGTGGTAATCTCTTACTTTGCAACTTTACTGAATTAGTTAAATTGGTTCTAGTAGTTTTTTTGTGGATTATAATGTGATTTTCTTTATCTGGAATAACATTATCTGCAAATAGAGTTTTGCTTCTAACTTTCCAGTTTTGGATGGCTTTTATTTCTTTCTCTTGCTTAATTTCTCTGGCCAGGGCTTACAGTACAATGTTGAATAGCAGTGTTTTGAGAAAGCAGATATTTTTGTCTTATTCCTGATTTTATGGGGAAAGCTTTCAGTTTTTCACCATTGAATATGGTACTGGGTATGGATTAAGGAAGTTTTCTTCTTTTCCTATTTTGCAGTGTTTTTATCATGAAGGGATGTTGAATTCTGTCAGATGCTTTTTCTGCATCAATTGAGATGATAATTATTTTCCCTTCGTTCCATTGATATAGTATAATACGTTATTGATTTTTCAAATATTGAACTACCCTTGCATTCCTGGGACAAATCCCACTTGGTCACAGTGTATAATCCTTTTAATGTGTTGTTGGATTTGGTGTTAGTATTTTTTTGCACAGTTTTGCATCTAAAAATTCCTAAGAGATATATATATATATATATATATATATATATACTACTGAGAATTGTCTGGCCTAACATCCGGTCTATTCTTGAGAATGTTCCATGTACACTTGAGAAAAATATATCTTTTGCTGTTGTCAGAGTGAGTGTTTTATAAATGTCTATTAGATTTAATTATTTTATGGTGTTCAGGTCCTCTGTTTCCTTACTGATCTGTTTAGTGGTGTATCCATTATTGAAACTAGGATATTGAAGTTTCCAAATATTATAGAACTGCACTGTATTTTTTCAGAAATATTTTGTGCATGTAAGCAAACTCAAATATATGATCTTTCTTCCATGACTTACACAAAGTACTACACTCCTATGTACTATTCTTTACTTTGCTTTTTTTCCATGTAACATTATATTTTTGTATCTTTCTAGGTCAGTATATAAAGAACTTTCTTGTTCTTAAGGCTGCAAAATATCTAGTCTTTTTATAGTCTTTTAAACATGTTTTAAATTAGTGTTTTTCAAACTTTATTGGGCACACTCAGTAAGAGAGATTTTACGTGATGTGCCAGTATATACTTTCATATATATAATTAAAATGAAAGTTTGACAAACCAGTATTGCCTTTACTAATTATGAAAAGTTAAATAGAAGACAATTGATATCAAACATGATTTTATAAATATTTTTAAACAATAAGGAATATACCTAAACAATAAAAAAGAAAAGAATGCTCTTTATGATCCATTTAATTATTTTTTTGACCCATTCTCTTAAAGGGAGTGACATAAAGGTTAATTAAAGCTATCTAATAAATTAAACTTACTATTTTTTTATAAAAGTGGAAAGCACAGTGAATAAAGATGTGTTATTTGTTTTTGTTTTTTAAAAGAAAAGTAACAACCTCATTCAATCTTTAGGTCATAATTATTGCGTTTTCTAAATTTAACATACCGTAATATTTCAAATCTAAGATGCCATTAATTGTAACAATTATGTACCTTTACGAAAGAGGAATTCCAATGAAATTATATCATTCTCCATTATAAGGTGTACCCCAATTTCAGAGATAATAAAAAGTGAAAAAAAATTTCCTCCTATCTACTGTTAAATAATGGTAATCTTTTTTAAAAGTATTTTAAAGACCTACTTGTCTATTGATTTGAGGAGGAAAAAAAATCATGAACAAATTTTCTATTTGTGGCTTATGTAGTAGCTCATCTTAATGAGTTCATTGAAGAATTTGAATCTTTCAAACCAAACTACAGAATAAATGTATGTGTATAGGCTAAAGGAGTTGATTTTTCACAGTCTCTGCTTTAAATGCATTTGAAGGGAAAATTCTGTAATTTAAAAATAAGATTTCATAAAAGATTACTTCTAAAAGCATTTTTAAATGATATATCTAAATTTAATTTTTATTTTCATTCTATGCCAAGGAAAGCTGACTCGGAAAAGCAAAGGAGAAGTCTGGGCCTGGAATGGGGATGGGCAAGTGGAAATGGGGAATGAGTCCAAGCTTTCTTTTTGAGACGTTGAAATTGTTCCAAAATTAGATTGGTGGTAGTTGCATGACACTGAATATACTAAAAACCACTGACTGTACACTTGAATTTTTATGATATATAAAATATATCTCATTAAAGCTGGGGGAAAAAAAGAGGCAAAGGAGAGAACCAATTCCCTAAAAGTTTTTTTTTTTTAATTTTATTTATTTATTTTTGAGAAAGAGAGTGAGAGCATCACATGAGCAGGAGGAAGAACAGAGAGAGGGAGAGAGAGGGAAAAAGAGGGGGAGATAATCTCAGCAGACTCTGCACTGAGCCGAGAGCCTGTTGAGGGGCTTGATCCCATGACCGGAGCTGAAACCAAGAGTCAGACACTTAACTTACTGAGCCACCCTGGTGCTCCTCCCTAAAAGTTTTAAATGTAGTAGTATCTCTAAAGAGCTGCTTATCTTCTGAGAAACCAAACTTTGCTCTTTTATATTACATTCATGTTTGCTCCATGATGAATTTTTTAACTTATGAGTTATAATAGCCCAGTAATTATAACTATATGAGAGTGGTGGGGAGGAAAAGGTTATACTTCTGTCCTTCTAAGTTCTTCTAAGTTCTTTAGCTAGTCTAATAATCAGATTAATATAGGACAGATTCATAGGAGAAAAATAAATTCAGTTACCTATGTATAGGAGGGCCGCATAGCAATATAAGATCCAAGGACAAGCTGGGCAATTAATTAGGCTTATATGCCATCTTGAGCTAATGGTGTAAAAACGGGGAGGAGGGTGATTCACAGGACAATAAGAAGAGCAGATGTTGGTAATTAGGTGTTTGTCCTTTCATACAGATAAGTCATTCAGATAAAAATACCTATTTCTTGGAAGTAGCTCTCTTTCTGGGCAGGCCCCCTATCTAAATTATTTTTGGTAGTTTAAGGAAGAGGTAAAAGTTTTTCTTTGGTTCTGCTGGATCTTGATTGCCTTCAGCTCAAAATAGTCCACATGCCAAAATGGCACATTTTGGGGAGACTTGTTCTGAACCCCTTCAAGAGTTATACAAAAGAATAGTAGATAAGTAAAGTAAAATAGATAGTATGGTGAAGTAGATAAGCTTTGTCCATCTCTTTTGGACAAAGCTCTCTAGTGATTACTTTTACTATTTAATGTGTGTTTGTATGTGTATGTTAATTTTGGAAGTAAATCACATTCTCTTTAGCAGTATCAGTTTTTTGGGGTTTGTTTGTTTTTTTTTTAAGATTTACTGGGGGCGGGCAGAGCAGTAGACTCCGTGCTGAACGTGCAGGGAGCCTGAGGCGGGGCTTGATCTCAGGACCCTGAGATCATGACCTAAGCTGAAGGCAGATGCTTAACCTACTGAGCCCAGGCACCCCAGCAGTATCAGGATTTTAAAGTCATTCAAGTATTTTAATTAGGCTTCCTGAAGGTTGAACCTTAGGAGTAATTCTAAGAAAATAATAAGCAGTAGATAATAATTCTAAGAATAGATACTTTAGGAGCCTTGAAGTATAGAACTTGTTCCAAAGGTGAGTAATCTTTTTTTTTTTCTTATGTGAGTCTTTGTAATGTCCTACCTTCCTCCCTCCTTCCTTCCTTTCTTTATTTCCCTATTTCTTTATTTCTTTTTATTTTTTTAAGTAAGCTCTATGCCCATCATGAGGCTTGAACTCAGAACCCAGAGATCAAGAGTCACATGCTCTACCAACTGACCAGCCAGGCGCCCCTCTTCCTTTTTTAAATGTATTACTGTCAACACCCTGACAAGTTTCAACTGAAAATCTAAATCAGAGGGTGTACATTTATCATAGCTTGAATTTAAATTGTAATTTGGTATTGCTTAATATCTAGGCAAAAGACCAAATGGAAAATTTTAAAATAACATCTACTTAAAAATTTTAAATGACGCTTGAGTTATAGGAAATAATTTTAATGGAACAATGAGGGCAAGCAGTGAACTATAATTTACTGGACTAATGTGTTACCTTTCTAAACCGTAGAATTTTTCTTCTTGATCTGAAGCACTCAGACATTTCCTCCTTGGCATCTGATCTAAATGTAGTGCTTCCTTTTCTGTTTTAGAATTCTTTGAGACCTTGAAGCCATTGTCTTACCAACATTTCCATGCCTTTTTTAATGTTAAAATTTGCCTTCATTTCCCCCACCCAACATCTAATCACCGGATTGTTTTAGATCCTTTTTAGGTGCTTCCTCTCCCCACCTCCCCCTTTTTGTAGTCTAAACACACTAATCTTTGTAAGACTAAGAAAGTTAAGTAAAAATACTCATAAAATCAAATGTAAAATTCTCTAAAGACATTTCCTATCTCTAAAGTGATTTCTTTGTTATCATTAGAAGTTATTTTGTTTTAGTTGTAAAACTGAACTGTTTAATGCTCTACAAAATCCCTTTGGCAACCTAAGATTTGAGAGGTGGGAGATCCTTCATATAGAGAGAACTTGCTTTGTTATTAAAATTGCAGAAGTCATTTACTTGAGTAAAATGTAAGTTACTAAGCCTTTTAGATTAATGAATTCTAAAGGCCTTACAAATATCTTTTCCAAAATGACAATAAAGTAATGGAATACCTTCTGCTACAGGATTACTGCACTGATTTGCTCTCTAGTGATTAGTAGGACATCTGTTTTATATTTCATTTCAATACACATTTACTGAGTACTATCAGTTGCTAAAGCATGTTTTAAATGAAATATTTAAGATTTCTGTTGCTTTGAAGTATTGACACAGTAACTTTTTGTTTGTGGGTAGGGGGCCACTACTTTTTGTATATAATGTTACCAAAGCCATAGGTATTTTATTACCATGGTTATTATTTTTTATCAACATGCAGTATTAAATCTGATTTGCTTAAGGATCTTTTCATGTGAAAAATTCTTTATTTTTTAAAGATTATTTATTATTTGAAAGCTAGAGAGAGAGCACAAGCAGGCATCGGGGAAAGGGAGAAGCGGGCTCCCCACTATGAAGGGAGCCCGATGCCGGGCTTCAGTCCCAGGACCCCAGGATCATGACCTGAGCCAAAGGCAGATGCTTAACCGACCGAGCCACCCAGGCACCCCATGTGAAAAATTCTTAAGCTTTAGATATAATGTCTAACATTGCTCTCCTAGTCTCAATACATTTTTTATATGTAATCATTTAAAGACATTTTTAAACCACTATCACCTTGCCTTCTGAAGGAAATTTAGCTACCACCTTTTAAATGTTTCATTCAAGAATTATAAGGAAAGTTTTTAAAACACTAGACTTCTTCATTGGAGAGATGATACCAAAGGGGAGAGATACCAAAGGGAGAATATTGATTCAAATCTATAAATTTATGAATAGTGTGAAAATGGTAAATGCAGACTTAATAAATTCAAGTATTTTAATTAGGCTTCCTGAAGGTTGAACCTTAGGAGTAATTCTAAGAAAATAATAAGCAGTGGATGTATTAATGTGGATGTATTAATACTTCAGAGGCTTGAAGTGGATGTGGATGTATTAATACTTCAGAGGCTTGAAAAAGATGAATGAATTCACAGTAAATAAATGAGAATATACAACAGCAGATACATGTGTACAGAATTCTTTATTTCAAAGGTGGTACAAATGGAACTTGTGAATAAATGAATGAATTTGTACAAATAGAACTTGTGAACAAATAAGATATTTGGAGCCAGTCATAACTTAGCAGTTAAAATCCTTGATGATTCTATGAGAAACAAACTACTCTTTCCACTTTTTTCTGCCATTACTTACTGGGCCTCTTCTCAGCTCTGTATTTATGTAAGAGGAAGCGACTGACCTACTTTATATACTGAGTTATAACTGTTTGAGCCATTAATGTGCCAAGATGTACTCAGTTCTCTTTGGCATGGAATAGCATCCAAAAATGATTGGTAGTGACTTCCCATATGTTGTTAATTTTGCCAGCAAGAAATAAAAGCAAATGGCAATATAATTTATTACTGTGATTCAGAAAAGTGAAATATATTTTCCTTCAAAGTCCTAAGTTCATAGAATTTTAGAGTCTAAGGGTACAAGAAGTGACAGGTTTTCCTCCCATGTGTCAATTTGGATTGGTTGGTAATAGCTGCTGTGTTGAGAAGTGCTTTGGTAAGTGCTAAGGCTTTGTGAGGCCAACTTTGATCTCAGAAGGAAAAATTAATAATTCTACATTAGCAATAGAGAAGAAAATTGCAGGCTGTGCATGAAATAGTTCCCATTTCTGCCCTGATATTAATTCTTTTTATGTTTTACTTGAAGAAACTAAAAATCAGAGAAGTTTGTGATTTTCATTAGGTTTCAGTTTGGCACGTCTACAGCCATATTTCAGTTAAAAGATTCTTTATATTAATGTAGGACGTAAACTTCCTCTTTGATTAAGAATCACTAAGCCTCATGATTTGAAAAAAAGAAAATGAAAGGCACAAAGAATAAATAGTAACACAATTATTTTGCTATGCTTGTTTTTGAGATAAAAAAGCTAAATAATTATATTTTCAACAGTGTGTATGTATGTATTTGCGATTATAGCAAATATCTACATTGCAAAACTTTATATTTAAAGAGTAATATAATAGGAAGAGAATGGAAGAGTATGTATGTAGAGACAATGGAAAAAGGAGGAAGGTTGAGTAGGAAGCAAGAAAACTCAGGAAAGGAGGATCTGACATGAGGGGAAAATACGAATAAAATAGAGTCTTTCTTGATTTTCATGCATTAAAATTTTTTCTCCTTTTGTTAGTGCCTTCTAGAATAACTGCTTTTTCATCTTTAAGGTTCTCTTCTCAGTGGGATATGCTGATGGAATGTCTCAGTCCTCTCCTGAGTATCATTGGCTCTTAGTAGTCTAAATGGAATCCTCTAAGGATTAGGATAATCCCTGTTATTAACGATCTCCTACTCTAGTATCTCATAAAAGGTTGTTTATTTTTCTCATACAAAGTTAAGACTAATCCATCAAGCATCATATTAAATCTCTGGTAAAAACATTACTTAACAATATAGGATCTGTATTTTGTCTTCCATTCCCAGTACAAAATTATTTTCCCTAATTACTTTTTATTACTTTTGCTTTTCATTTGCTCACTAATGTAAAACCTACAGAGGTGCCCAAATACAAAGATGACAGAATAAATGTTTTAAATTTAATTTTACTTCTCAGGTTTATTCTTACCTCTTATCTGTATCTTTGTGCCTTCAATTTAAGATTTATACCAGGTAATTATAATTTTAAAATAATACATGAAGACTTTAGAAATAATGGAAAGGGACTTGTAGTCATTCCTCTAAGCTGTAGTCTCAACTCTGCTAAAAATCGTATCATCCTTTTTTAAGCGAGCATCTTCAGAATGGGAAGAAACTTCTACAGTGTAGACTTTTCTTCAGGATATCATGCATTATTCATAGTGATCGGTTCCTTTTTTTTTTTTTTTAAGATTTTATTTATTTATTTGAGAGAGAGCACGAGTGGGGTGGAGGGGCAGAGGGAGAGGGAGAAGTCAACCCCCCAGGGAAGGAGTCTGATGCTGGGCTCCATTCTAGGACCCTGGCATCATGACCTGAGCCAAAGGCAGACACTTAACCCACTGAGTCACACAGGTGCCCTGATCAGTTTCTGTTTTAAATCTACTAGCACTTTTTGCTGGGTAAGAAGATAGATGGGAAAAAGAAATGGTGAGAGTAATCATTCTGTTCTTATAACATCATACTGATTTCTTTAAAATAGCTGTAAAATATTATTTTTACAGTTTAGAAAGTTTTCCTCCAAAAATAATGTTTTGGGACTTTTATTCTCATTAGATTTGAAAATTTATTCCAAAATGAAAAACAATATCTTTTGAATATATTTCAGAATTTTGTTTTAGTTTATTTAAAATATAAAACAACTTTGGTTTACATAGTTCTTTGGAAGAGAGAAATAAACTTCTGTTATTACTTTCCTACAAAATACTGAATTTACCTCTGCATGTTGAATGTACAATTGTTAAAAATTTCCATTTGAATATAAAACATTTCTAACACTCTATAGCAGTGCTGAGACCATTCAACACCTGTGGAAATGGTCTTCTTTTTAATTAGTCATGGGGTTAAGTGGGAAGGGTACAAAATTATTAATTGCAGGTAATCTTAATTAAGACAGATGATATTGTACTTGTGGAAGTGGGATGAATTGTCTTGATTTTCTGTTAGCTTTCTAAATTTTAAAATATAGTTAGCTTCTGCAAGTTTTTTTTTTAAACACTTTCAAAATTAAAATTACTCTATCAGCTTAAAGTAAGATAGAATGTTACTTAGTGCAAAAACTAGTAGACCATTAGAAAGGACTGGATAAGGAAATAAGGTTAGTTGCAACTTTAATAACCTTATTACATTATGATTCACACCTTCTCTACAACCAACACATAAATATATGTTTCAGTGTTTTCTCTTGAATTACTTATTTTACAAAATTAGAATTTGCTCTTTTGTATGTTGAGGTTTATTTCATTTTAAATGTTCATTTAAGAATACTCTGGGGGAAAAAATGAATATTCTTCAACACATTTTCACTTTGAATTTTTCCACCTTCATATTTCTTTAGGAGTTGATCCCCCTCATATTGTGTACAGCATGCCTGCATCCTGAGCCTAAAGAAAGAGATCAGCTTCTCCATATACTTTTCAATTTGATCAAGAGGCCAGATGATGAGCAAAGGTAAGTATGACTACTTCTTTGGGAAATAAATATAATGTTAATTTATTAATCTTACGAATTTGGCATCACGATTAGCATTTTAAGCTAAATGCCTTCTTTCTGTCCCAGTATTTATTTTAATAAGCAGAGGAAACATTGGTCCCATTCACAAAGCTCTACATTGTTTCCATTCTTGTTATTCCAATTACTCATGCTGGATTTGTACACTTTTGTATTAGTTACCTTTAGACTTCTAATTCAAATATTTCTTTGCCTTTAATCTTTCACTTTTGATTTCTAAGAATATTCCCCCTTTTTCCCAAAGATGAATGGCTTCTTAACAGGTTCTACAAAAGTAAAATATTTAATATATCAATTTCTGTATCACTGGGCTATTTGTAAACCAATTACTATGTGGCTAGAGGGATATAGTATTTTGTTTTTGTTGGTTATGACTTCAGTACTCACAACTATTGATACCTGAGTGGAGAAATGAGTTATATCTGAGGGTAGTGAAGGGACACACATCAGGATGACTTTCCAGAAGAATGGGGAATAGGTTTTGCTCAGGCAACAATGACGCCTACCTGAGAGGTAAAACCTTTAAATAAAGGTGAGACTTTTAAGTGAAGCTGTGCAACTGTGAACATGACCCATCCTTGTGCAACTATGAACATGACCCATCCTTGTGGGTCAGTAGGTAAACTAAGCACTGGATGGGTAAAATTGGGCAGTTGAAATGTTTTTCTATGTTGTAATTTTCTATTTTAATGAAAAAAATTTTGCTTATACTTTTGCAAAACAGTAGTATTGTACTTTATGATTAGGTAACTTTATATATTCAATACTTGTTTCACTGATTGTCAAAATTTTTACCTTATCTGAAAATGTTGGGAAATCATAAGATTGAACCATAGAACAAGTAAAGCTCAAAATTTTAAATACAAAGTATCTCTCAACTCTGGGAATAAAAACAGTCATATAGACTTTAAAACCTTATGAGTATATATCTCTTTCCCCTTCTTACCAGAATATACCTGGGCAAGCAGAGAAACATGTCCTTTCAGGATCCAGTCAAGATGAATCTATACCAGCAGTCCTCACATGCTAGTCAAATAGAAGGCAAATTAAATCACTATTTATTGCAAACTGAAAATTTTCTAGAACAATTTGATGGTGCTGTGTAGAAAAATTAATATTTTATTTTCACGTTGAAAAATACTATTCCCAGACTATTAACTCTAGGAAACAAACTGAGGGTTACTGGAAGTGGGGGGGGGGTGGAGGGATGGGGTAACTGGGTGATGGGCATTAAGGGCACGTGATGTAATGAGCACTGGGTTTAATATGCAACTGATGAGGGCGCCTGGGTGGCTCAGTTGGTTAGGCGACTGCCTTCGGCTCAGGTCATGATCCTGGAGTCCCTGGATCGAGTCCCGCATCAGGCTCCCTGCTCGGCAGGGAGTCTGCTTCTCCCTCTGACCCTCCCCCCTCTCATGTGTTCTCTCTCTCATTCTCTCTCTCAAATAAATAAAATCTTTAAAAATAAAAAATTAATAATAAAAAAATAATATGCAACTAATGAATAACTGAAGTACATCTGAAACTAATGATACACTAAATGTTAATTAATTGAATTTAAAATAAGATAAAAAATACTATTCCCTGTCTTCATAACTTAATAATTAAATAACATTTATTACATTGTTATTTTTAAATTTACAAGGCAAAAACCTCTAGATCTCTAGCCTGTTTCATAGACTCCACATGTAAAGCTAATAGCTGCCACCTGGTGGCCAAAAGTACCTATTATTACTTCAGGTTGAGATCTGTCAGGAATTCAGCACTCGTGTTCACATTTAAATTTTTCACCTTTCAGATATACAAGTATTTTTTTAAATATATTAATCAGTTGACTCACTGTGTGTTTTGTGAATAACAATGTAAGAAAGCAAAATGTTTAAGTTAGCGTAATATATTTGTCATATAATTAGTTGTTACTTTTCCTTACTTAATAAATCTCAGACTTCTTTGATTGTATCCTAAGAAAAATTTAATTTTATACTTAGTATTAGTGCTTTTTTGCCTGTTCTTTGCTAACAACCATAATTGACACCATATTTCTACCTGCATCAAATACTAGTCAAACAACCCCTGTCCTGTGATTTTTCTACAAGTGGGAATGTTAATTTTTTTTAAAGATTTATTTATTTATTTTAGAAAGAGAGAGAGAGTGTGAGGAGGGAGGGGTGGAGGCAGAGTGAGAGAGAATCTCAAGCAGACTCCCTGCTGAGCGTGGAGCCCAGCACAGGGCACGATCTTACCACCCTGAGATAATGACCTGAGCAGAAGTCAATAATTGGATGCTTTACCACCTGAGCCACCCAGGCACCCCAAGGGAACATTAATTTTTACCGTGACAGGAGCCTGTTTGCAATGCTGTTAATAATCTGTTGGCCATCTTACCTTTTCTGTTTTCAACCTGTATTTCAAAACTGTCAGACTTTTTAAAATTAACTCTGCTGGCTAAGAAGTTTGCCTTGAGGGGCCTAACATTTTTTCAACAAGTTTGTACATCTTTAGTATGTCGATGCTGGCTCGTGATTTAAAGTTATTTCACATGAAGATTTCATACAAGTGTATACTTCTTGCAAGTGCTTGAAATGCCTACATTTCACCTAAGTTCACTTATTACCAACATTTGTGGAACCAATGTATATGCCTTCTCATTATTTTAAGATACTAGTGGGGAAAAAACAATGTTCAGATATTAGGAAGTTTTCATTGGGGAACAGGCAGCTAAAATGCTGTCTGTAAATCTTGGAATTTCTTTTCCCATTTTCTTTTATTCACTTTAGTTGCCTTCCCAAAGTAGAAGGAAATAGAAAAGCAAAAGGAAAGTTGAGAAGTAGGCATAGAAGACAATAATATACATATTAAGGGGAATCAGATAGATTAAAAATACAAGGTTGTGGTGAGAATAAGCTGCAGTATACAATGAAGATAGACTGGCTCAACATTTTCCTCATTGTTAGCCACATATTCTTTGTCTGTCATTATTCTTCTCTACTTGAGAGAACAGTTATTTAGAAATTTAAGGTCATTTTGCAGTTTAAGTTAAGTTGACTTGAAGTAGCAATGAGCAGTGCCTGGGCTTAAAGTGCTATTTTTATTATTAATATGAATTAAACATTCTAATTTGTTCTTCCTAGAAGCTGGCTACTACCCATCAGGTTTTACTGTTTTGAACTAGATAAAAGAGGAAAAATTTATAATTCTGCATTTTAAAGTCATTTAAAATGGAACTTCATTCTGAAGAGTGCAAAATCATATTTAAAGTTTTATACTTTCTTAAGTTTCGAATCTGTCAATTCAAGTGAAGTTATTATATTATTTATATACTGTTCTGTAACAAATTACCCCAAAAGAAAGTGGTTTAAAATAACACTTATTTTTATATTACAGTTTATGTGAGTCACTTAATCTGGGTCCTCTGCTTCAGGGTCTCTTACAAGGCTATAATCAAGATGTTGGCTGAGGCTATGGTCCTGTCAAGGCTCAATTTGAAAGGATTTGCTTCTGAGCTTACTCATATAGTTGATCATTGGCAGATTCAGTTTCTCATGGGTTCGTGAACTGAGGGCCTCAGTTTCTTACTGGCTTTTGGCCAGAGTTTCCTTAAGTTCCTTGCCACATGGGCCTCACCAGCATGGCCACATACTTCATCAAAGCATGCCAGCTGAGAAGGCAATAGAGAGGGTCCCAAAGATGGACATCACAGACTTCTGTAACCTAATCACTTTGGCCATTATTCTGTTCATTGGAAGCAAATCATTAGGTACAGTCTACACTCAAGGATATGGAATGACACAGAGCATGAATATCAGGAGATAGACAACACTGGGAGCCATGTCAGAAGCTGCCTACCACATTTATCTCGTGTATAAAATGCTGATTTAAGAAATACCATTTTACTAATGTGATACCATAGTTTTAAATTATAGAAACATTGGGGGAATAATCACTGGCTGGTTTAGTGTCTAGAAACTGAAATTCAGTAGAAGCTGAAGCATTAGACATATTATCTCAGAATGCATGTATGGGAAGTTAATTTAGGAGGTTATGAGATTAACCTCCTAAATTATGTTATGTGATTAAGCTTCACACCAGTAGAGAATCCCTTCACTAAGTCTCACAAATGGTGTTGCCACTGCTGGGGGAAGGAGTCTTAACTAACTCGTTCTCTTGGTGGCGGCCTAGTCCATTGTTGGAAAAGTCTAATTTGATTGTACAAAAATGTTGTATGTTGTGTGAATTACAGAGCTGGCTTTTTTTAACCCTTAGAAAGTTGTGCTTTCTAATGCAAGTACAAGTGTTTATTAATTTATGTTATTTTTCAGGCAGATGATACTGACAGGTTGTGTGGCATTTGCACGTCATGTTGGACCAACACGTGTAGAGGCTGAACTTTTACCACAGTGTTGGGAACAGGTAAATAACTGTATTGGGTTTTCCCCTAGCTACTATATTCTAATTTATTATGAGTGTTCATATTTTCTGTTTTAAATGCCAATAGGAAATATGTGGGATCTAAATTATGCTGCTCTTTCTGTAGTCCAGCACGGTGATTTAACAGCACTAAGAATGCTCTGGGATGCTTTGCTTTCTTCGCTCTTCCAACACATAGTTAAGAAACACTGGTTTCAGTGCCAGGTACTGCTGCAGTCATTACATGCAGTAATGGACAAAATACATACAGTGGTGAACAAAAGACAAAAACCTTTTAGTGGGGAGATAAGAGTAAACAAATAAATGATATGTCTTATATTATTATAGATTATGAAGAAAAATAGAGCAGGATAAGGGTTAGAGAATGATGGAGAATGCTATTTTAGAAGGGGTGGTCAGAGCAGGAATCTGAGAAAGGGATGTTTAGGCAAGGATCTGAATGAAGTGAGTTACTGTGAATGCAAAAGCCCTGAGGTAGGTTCAAGGGAGAGGGAGGCCATGTGTGTTTGCATATGTGTAAGGGGGGGGGTAATAGAAATAATATATGTGTTATATATTTGTATATATTACAAATATATACAGAATATAAAGTGTAAACTGTTGATGTGGGAGGTTTTTGTATTTATAATCCACCTCACCCATTTACTTACAATACTTTTGGTTTTATATTGAATTTTAATATTCCAGTCCTGTGGAAAACTCACAGTCATTGACTTTCTAGACTTGATGTTTAGATCATTAAGTGGCATACTTATCCATCTTTAAAAAAAGATGGATTTCTTACTTATAAAGACAAATTTCATGGCCTTATTTATAATAGCATAGTCACTTATTCTTAATACTGGTCTCTGGAATATCATTAAAGCATATGGTCCTTTAGAATTCTATTCCTCTTTAAAAAAAAAAAAAAAAGAATTCTATTCCTAATTTGAGTATTCATTTTTTTCTTTAAAATTTAGTGGTGTTATATCTAGATTAAATATGTAAACTGAACATTATATATGGTCCTCTTATCTCTGACAGTCCCTTAGGTCACCTGGATTATAATGCATACTAATTTAGGGTGAGGCTCTAATCATTGGAAGTCGAATTTGGAAACAGCATATACAATTTTAAATTTACAGTTCTGTACAGTTATTCATAGGTATTTATAATTTCTAAACAGTTTTTTCCATTTCCTTTTTTTTGTTAAGCTCTATTGAGATATTCAGATATAATACACCCATTTAAAGTGTACAATTTAGTGTTTTTTAGTATATCCACAGAATTGTACAGGCCTCACTACAATCAGGTTTTTTTTTTAAGATTTTATTTACTTATTAGAGAGAGTGCAGCAGAAAGAGAATACAAGCAAGAGAAGGACAGAAGGAGAAGCAGGCTTCTGCTGAGCAGGTAGCCCGATGCGGGGCTCAATCCCAGGACCCCGGGATCATGACCTGAGCCGAAGGCAGCTGCTTAACCGAATGCACCACCCAGGCGCCCCTGCCACAATCAATTTTAGAACAGTTTTATCACCCCAAAAAGAAACTCCAACCATTTGAACTTAGTTCTCTTACTTCAAGTTTGTTTTGGCTATTCTGGGTCCCTTGAATTTCCATGTGAATTTTAGGATGAACTTATCAAAATCTGCAAATAAGCCATCTGGAATTTTCATAAGGACTGCATTGTATCTGTAGATCAGTGTGGAGAGTATCTCACCATCCTAACAATAGTGAGCCGTCTTACCCATGAATTTAGGATGTCTTTCCATCTATTTAGTTCTTTTAAATTTTCTTTCAACAATGTTTTGTTGTTTTCAGAACACAATTTTTGTACTTTTTTTGTTTAATTTATTCCTAAATATTTTATTCTTTTTGATACTGTTGTAAATAGAATTTTCTTAATTTTATTTTGCATTTTTTGCAATATAGAGAGATACAATTGATTTTTGTACGTACATTTAATTTTAAGACTCATTGAGCTAGACTAAAAAGCAAAATGAAAGTTTACATATAACATACTTTGACATTCAAACCATTCTGCTCTGAGGTTACTATTTCTGGAAAATTTAGTTTACAGATGTTCATAATAACCATCATTACCACCACCTCTTCTATTACCTGAATAAACATGGATATTGGGGATCTATCTAGCCGACTGCCTCCCATTTGTTGCCCAGTAGATTGCTATGTAATTTCTTTTCTTAATTTTAGGCATCCAATACTTTAATGAATTATGGCACCTTTTCATATGGGAATATGAGAACAGATATACTTCTTTTCCAGTCAAGGAAAGATTTATATTCTATGAAGAAGACATATGGGAACAAAACCCAGTATGTGTCATTTTTTTTATTTTGTTGTTATGGTTCAGTGTAGTCATCATAACAGCAAAACCCCAACATCTTGCATATACAAACAGGAATGGATTGAAGTCTGCTTACTTTAAAAACAAAATCGTATTTTGGCTCTGGTTAAATCATTGATTAACTTACTTCCTAATCCCTTAGTTAAAAAAGAGAACTGATGAGTCGCTCCTGGCACATATTATAAGCCATATCTATAATATCCAGAAGCTGAGTTTTTCAAATTTAAAAATAAACTAATGTTGCTAGGGCTGGAGAAAGGTGCTTCTGACATCCTAAGGAAAGCCTAGTTATAGGTAAGCCTACCATCTCTAGACACCTTGCCACATTTTCATCTTTGCTTTATCCTTTTTTCTTTAACAGATAACCGCTGTGGCCTCATTTTTTAGTCTCTCTCTGATTCCCTTATTCCTGATCCAATTATGGGCACACAGGGATTCCCAGAAGTGGGAAAAAAAAAAAGATGCTTTATTGCATTCTTAACAGGATTTATTGTGAGGAGTAATTCTCTGTTGGAGGAAAGGAGGTTATGTTGTTTATGCTTAATTTGTTTATTTTTTACTCTAGATTAACCACAAATACCCAGAAAGACGACTACTTGTGGCAGAATCCTGTGGAGCATTGGCACCTTACCTTCCTGTAAGAATTGTCATTTTTTCTTCAAAACTTTTTTCCTTTTTAATAATAGAGAAACTTTTTATCAAGTGACTTATATATTTTAATTCAAATTCTCCCAGGGCATGCTATCCTAATAAAAGGAAGGAGATGAGCCAAAAAGATTAGTCTCACATTGATATAATATGGCATTACAGGCAGATAGGTATATTAACCATTTTGCATGAGCCATAAATGTATTAAATTATCAGCAGTTCTCAAAATTTGTGGTTCGAGGACCCTGGGAGATTCTTTGAGATCCTTTCAGAGGGGTCCATGAGGTGAAATTATTTTCATAATATTAAGACACTTTTCATCTTTTTCTCTGTGTTTACATTTACATTATTGGTACAGAAGCTATAATGGGCAACAATGCCAATGCATTAGCCCTGATCTAGGCAGTGACCCCCCAAATATACTGATAATGATGTATTCTTCACTGCCATATACTCAGAAGAGCCAGTTTCACTCAAAAATAAGCTTTGATGAATCAATAAAATTATTAATTCTACTAAATTTTGACCCTTGAGTTTATATCTTTTTAATATTTTGTGTGACAAAATGGAAAATACTAACATCAATCCCTTTTGCTGAGGTATCCTGAGGTATAATGGCTACTTCAGGAAAAGGATTTCAAATAGCTTGAGTTGTGAATTGAGCTAGCTCCTTTTTTCATGAGATACTGATTTTACTTGACCAACCACTAACACACAAGCTCTCGTTATTCAGAAATGAGTATTTAGCAGATATTTTTATGAAAATGAGTGAAATGAGCCTGTCACTTTAAGGAAAAACAAGTAGATGACATTTATTGCCAATGATAAAATTGGAACTTTTAAGTGAGAACGAGAATTTTGGAAAATTTATTATCTGCCACCATGGGTTTGACAGCCTCTGAGTATGTAAACACATTTCTGAGATCTTAACATGTGATTTTTTTGAGATTATAATAAAATGTGTCAATATTGAAGAGCGTCTGAATAAGTCTATGGTACAATGTTTCCCAAATGACCAATGCATACTGCTCAAAATCACACATGGGTAAAAATAGAGGCAAAGTCCAAGATAGACCAGTGGAATTTTTGTCTTAAAGACTTCATTTATTTATTTGACAGAGTGGGGTGAGGACAAGCAGGGGGGGTGGCAAGCAGAGAGAGGGGGAGAAGCAGACTCCCTGCTGAGCAGAGAGCCCCACAAGGGGCTTGATCCCAGGACCCTGAGATCATGATCCCAGCTGAAGGCAGACGCTTAACCGACTGAGCCACCCACACACCTAAGCAGTGGAATTTAATGTGCCAGAGTTTAGAGTTTATTAGCAAGGAACCATATCATGGTTTCAGATTCTACATTGCATCTAACCTCTAAGAAACTACCACTTGTCCAGTTTTAGTGTAGAATTAAAATATCTATTCTTGGGCGCTGGGTGGCTCAGTTGGTTAAGCAACTGCCTTCGGCTCAGGTCATGATCCTGGAGTCCCGGGATTGAGTCCCGCATTGGGCTCCCTGCTCAGCAGGGAGTCTGCTTCTCCCTCTGACCCTCTCCCCTCTCATGTGCTCCCTCTCTCTCATTCTTGCTCTTTCAAATAAATAAATAAATAAAATCTTAAAAAAAAATCTATTATCAGAAAAGGCTATTAAAATACTCCCTTTTTCAATTACATGTCTCTGTGGGGCCAGATTTTCTTAAAAACTTCAGCTGAAACTATCATAACAATTGAATGCAGAGCAGATAAGGGAATCTACCTGTTTGCTTTTAAGTCAGACATTAAAGTGATTTGCAGCAAAATGTAAAGCACCATTCTCACTAATTTTTTTGTTTTATAGTTATTTTCATTAAAATGTTATACATGTTACTAACCTTAAATGATTTTATTGTTGTTTTTAAATTTCTCAGTTTAAATTCTAATATGATAAATGTCAGTAGATATTACCCACCCAAATAAAAGCTGTTTGCAGTGCTCAGTAATTTTTAAATGACTAAAGGAATCCTTCCATCAAAAAGATGAGGACCCCTGGACTGTTAAACTCTTTTAGGTATCTTTCCATAAGTCCAGGGCTTAGAGAGGGTAGAGGAATGAGGTGACATCACAGTTATTTTAATTTAAACAACCATAGTTTAAAGGAGGACTTGACAAACTGCAGCCTGGAGATCAAATCTGTTAGACCTTGCTCTGCATACTAAAATCACACTGTAAATTTATGAAAATGGTCACATCCTCTATATTTATTGTATTCTCACTATTAGATGTGAAAAGGACCTAAACAGGTGCCCCTACATGAGTCAGTTTTGAGCATCCTTTTATATACTGTTCCAAGCAGAGATGAACATCACATGCACAAAGGGGATAAATAAGCTGTTCTACACTGCCCCTGATAGTAGAATGTTAAGCAGTATCAAGAATAGACTTAATGGGTGCCTGGGTGGCTCAGTTGGTTGAGCGACTGCCTTCGGCTCAGGTCATGATCCTGGAGTCCCGGGATCGAGTCCCACATCGGGCTCCCTGCTCAGCAGGGAGTCTGCTTCTCCCTCTGACCCTCCCCCCTCTCATGTGCTCTCTCTCTCTCTCTCTCATTCTCTCTCTCAAGTAAATAAATAAAATCTTTAAAAAAAAATAATAATAGACTTAATGTTTCCTCCATGGATTTTCACTTGCCTAATATCCCACCACAGCTGCTAACAGTAAAATCTCAGCGTGGTCATGGCTTCAGTGGAGTAGCCTCCTGACTTGTCCTGTGGGTTCCCTGTGGCGTACTGAAACTAACTGCTGCAACTGACGTCAGCCCAGAGCAATGTGAAGCAAATACCCAGCTGAAGTTTACTTACCTACGTCCTGCTGCCGAGGCTGATACCAACCCAGAAGCCCTTTTAAGATCTTCAAGGCAGTTTTTTGGGCAGTTTTTATCCTAGAGGATAAGTAAACAAGGCTGTACTAAAAGACATACTCAACAACCTAAATGTGACCAAAATTTGGTAAAATTACATATACTTTTGTTTCTAGGAAGTCAAAGCAAAAACTAGGTCATTTAAAGATGACCGTTAGACCTTGCTCTGCATACTAAAATCACACTGTAAATTTATGAAAATGGTCACATCCTCTATCTTAATTGTATTCTATTAGATGTGAAAAGGACATAAACAAGTTTAGATTTGAAGAATTTTATAAACTGATCAAATTATAATAATGGTCCAGAGAAGGGAAGTAAGGGCAAGAATTGGCATAATGATAGCTCTTTATTTTACCTTCAGGCATTAATTAGGCTAAAACATTCTTTAACAGAAAAAAAATTGTGAAATTAAGATACAACAGTGGTTGACATTATATTAAAAGAGTAGCATCTGAGGATAGCAATGCAGTTCCCTTTGAAGTATTTTTAAAGTTTGCTCTCATATTTTATCATCCTGTTTCTTTTCTCAGTTCTTCAAAAAATAGGAACACCAGGATTTTAGAATGTTTCCACACTCCTACCCCAGACAAAAGTTTTTGATTAACGGAGCCATGTTTGTAATCTTTCCTGTTATTAAAACTCTGAAAGCTCTTCTCTGAGTTAAAAACAAGTATTGGTAGAAGTCATTGTCCATTTATAGCAGTGTTGACTTCGTTGGTTTGCCAAAAGTGCTTGCTACTATGTGCTGTAGGATTTGAAGGATTTGCACATATTTAGTAGATAGAAAAACATGCTGGGGGGCGCCTGGGTGGCTCAGTCGTTAAGCATCTGCCTTCGGCTCAGGTCATGATCCCAGGGTCCCGGGATCAAGCCCTGCATCTGGCTCCCTGCTCAGCAGGAAGCCTGCCTCTCCCTCTCTGCCTGCTTGTGTTCCCTCTCTTGCTGTCTCTCTCTCTCTCTGTGTCAAAATAAATAAATAAAATCTTTAAAAAAAAAAAAAGAAAAACATGCTGGAAGATGATTAATACCAAATTCAAGGTAGATGTTATCTGTAGAGAGGGAGGGTAGAAGAAGGTGGGAGAGGCTGGAGAGTCAGACAAGCTGTATCTGTAATGTCTTATGTCTTTGAAAAATGAAGACTTAAAAAAACAGAAAATGTGAATATATTTAATCTGGATTTTGAATATGTGGATGTCTGTTATTATTTTCTATGCTTTTCTACTGCTAGTGTAAAATAAATAGTAAAAACATGTTTTTATTTATTTTCAGAAAGAAATACGTAGCTCCTTGGTTCTCTCAATGTTGCAACAAATGTTAATGGAAGATAAGGCAGATTTAGTAAGAGAAGCTGTGATCAAAAGCCTCGGTATCATTATGGGATACATTGATGATCCAGACAAATATCAACAGGTATGTTTTTCAGAATGAACTCCATTTACTCCATTATAAAATTCCAAATAAGTTAATATTCCAAATCTCTGATTCAGCTACCCAATAATCTATAGTAGGGATGGCAGGTATGTCAGCTTTAACCAATTGCAGTTGGCTGCCTGGTTTTACTTCAATTCAGAAGAAAGAGTGCTAGGATTCATTTGCAATCTCTGCCATAGTTTTGTGGCAGGAAATTGGCAACAAGCATGCCATGTTTACCACCTTTTCTTTTTGGTTTCTGCATCAATGGATACATGACATTTTCTTTAAAGAAAATGGGAAGGATAGGATTATGGATGGCTTGCTTTCTTGCTTAAAATGTTTTCTAAATGTACTGCAGTGTATACTTACTGCTTTTTATTGAGGGGTTTTTTTTTTTTTTTTTGGAAGTTTATTCTTTTAAAAATCTAAATTTTACCTGTTTCTTTTTGGCAGGGTTTTGAATTATTGCTGTCAGCCTTGGGTGATCCCTCAGAAAGAGTAGTTAGCGCAACACATCAAGTATTTTTACCAGCCTACGCTGCCTGGACTACAGAACTGGGAAATTTACAGTCTCATCTTATACCTACATTGCTGAACAAGATAGAAAAACTTCTCAGGGTAAATGCTTTCTTTATGTATACAGTTTATAGAAATGTAAAAGGTGTGTTCTAAGTCATCTTGGAAGAATGCTGGGGAGCAAAGACAGAAAGTACCACTTAGCTGAACATTCTAATAATTTACCAGTTAAAGATTTTTATTGGATTAGAGCCAAGAGAGATTTGAGGAAGTTCTGCTTTGCTGAAGCCAGACGAGAAAGGGCATGAAGTAGCACCTTTGTGGAACTCACTTGTACATTATTCAGAAAGCTAGCTCTTCCTTGTCTCTTCTGAAGATTTAAAGATTTTAGGTGACATATCAGCTCCAGTCCCAGAATGCAGAGATAACTAAAATATTAGTCTCTAAAGCTTTCTTACTTACACGATTTCAAAATGCTTTAACTGTGTTTACTTCACTGCAGTAGTTCATTTCCTTTTTAAAATGAACATTTTTTTTTCCCAAATAAAAGAAATGAAGAAAAGTTGAAAAAAAGATAGTAACTTCTTGATTTAATTTTTGTACTAAAAAGTCCCTTTAGAGTCTAGAAGAAAAACTAACATTTCTTTAATGCCTATTATGTGCATTAGGGTAGATACCTTCTAAATAAAACGTATTATTTCATTCTTATAACTCTTTGAATTGTATTTTGGTTTCGGTATGGAAACTGAGCTTTTAGGGAACCTGCCCAGGGTCTTACAGCCATCAAATGACAGGTATGAGTCACTGATACTAAACTCTTACCCGTTCTACCCCCAAATTTTAAAGAATCTATAAGGCTCTTGCATAGTGACTACTCTGTAGACAGTCTTATATGTATCCACATGTATTTATTTAATTTAAAAATTTGGATTTTTTTTCTATAAATTTAAAAATGGGTATTAAAAAAACTATAGACAACTAGACCAAAGTACTCCTTTTTATGAAACCCAGGAAATTTTTTAAAGTATTTTTTTTAATGTTTGCATTCCTTCTACCTGAAAATTATCCATTCCTTTGTTTTTCTTGTTCCATTTCATAACATGGTTAATTCCATTTTGCTATTAAGGATGCAGTATTCCGCACAGGTAGTAATTCTTCCATGAAGAGATTAACTAATTTAGTTGATAGTGTGTAACTCATATATCTGGTATCTCTGACACAGTTGTTATTTTATAACATAGTAATGACATCTCAAGTGGATTTGAATAGCAGTACCCACTTTTGTCTCTAATGATTCTATTTTCTACTTTAACATTTGGTTTCTGTGTACCATACCGATCCTTTTACTCTTTTTTTCTTTCTGTTATCTCTTTCTTTTGTTTCCTTTTGAAATTTTTTCTCCCACATTTCATCTGTGCGTTGAATTATTTTAAAGTGCTTTTAGTGCTGGCAAATACAGATGCCACCAAATCTGTAAAAGGAGACCAGAAGTAGGAGAAGGAAAGTAGCAAGCGCTGCTGCTGATCTAACAGTTGAACATTTAAAATTATTCCTGTGGCTCACTTTAGTTTCTTTATCCTGACTTATAAAATTTCAAAGGATAAGATCCTCTTAAAAGAAAAAAAGCCTGTAGAAACAGTTTCATACAAATTGAAATGACTGATGTTCACCCTAAAGATTTCCACATAAAAAATTATATTACTTATATAGTGCCTTAGTGCTTCTTCACATTTTCATGTACTTAGAGAAATTAAGAAAAGATTCATAGACATCTCCACTAAGTGCTGTGCTGTGAGTCTACCATACAGATCCTTAAATGCTTTATACATTGCCACGAAAGGAAGAGCATTATAAATACCTAATTTCAGAAAACTAAAACTGGCTTCCACCTCCTTATGTTTCAGGAAGGAGAGCACGGGCTGGATGAACATAAGCTGCACATGTATCTTTCTGCTTTGCAGTCCTTGATCCCATCTCTCTTTGCATTAGTGCTGCAGAATGCACCTTTCTCCAGCAAAGCCAAGCTTCACGGTGAAGTGCCACAGATAGAAGGTACTGAACTTAAATTATGGAAGGAAGATGTAGAATATCAGCAACTTCGCTTCCCAAAGAATTGTTTTTGTTTAAACTTCTAAAAATTACTTTATAAGATAGCATAATTACTAAAATATATGTGTGGAATCTTGTGGTCATAGATTATATGATAGCTAAGTTAAATGGTGCCTTCATCTTTTATGAAGAAGCCTCATGGTATTATTTTATAATATTTGTACTTTCTTTCCATTCCTAATCTATAGTCTTGATAACCTTTTTTTCCAGCGGCTGAAGGAAGTTTTCTTTCATTAATAGAGCTGAATCAATGAAAAGGTCACTGAATAGTTACTAGTGCCAGTTTATGAAGCTTGTCATTTCCACTTTCTTTATATTTTTTTCTCCCCTATCTGCTTCATCTTACTTTCAATAGGGGAAGGTAAATGTAATTACTCTTTTCTACTTGTCCTTGACAGGAATATAAGCATTTGCAGCAGATTTTTTTTTTCCTCCAAAGAAGGACTATGCCTTAGTTTCAGAAATAGTGACATTGATAGCAAAAGCCAGTATTCTCTTCTCTCAGTGTCCACCTAACTAGTAAGAGACCTTTGATCCATGGCACTTAGTAACCCCACTGCACCCAAACCCCAGGATAAATGGCTATAGACCAGCTATTACTCTGTATGAGATCCCTTTGCAACTTCTTCAGATTTGTGAAATTGTCCATGTCTCTTACTGGCTTCTGATAGACAAAAGAATGATAACATTGAGAACACCAACAGACACTTAATGTTTTTGCAGTTTTCATGTAAACTGTGGGCTGCCTTTAATCTTTGGGAATGAAGTCGTGTCCAAGAATACACGAAGCACAACATAAAAATGGTATATACTGTTTGAATGTCTGTTTTACTGGAAAAATTGAGAATGGATGGAGTAGAGTTAATTTAACATTTTAAAATATTATTGAGGAGAAGGAAAATTCAGACTTTTAAGCAAAGTCTTCCTAAAGCATTCACAGCCATCTGCTTCAGGTTCTACCCTCTCACATATTAAGGTTCCTCATCTGCCTAGGGGCTTTCCTATCTTTCTAATTCCCTCTCTTTCTCTTTCTCTCTTGCCATATTGGTTTGCTAGGGCTGCCATAACAAAATACCACAAACTAAAATTTACTGTCTTGCAGTTCTGAAAGCTAGAAGTTTCAGATCAAAGTGTCAGCAGGGTTGGTTCCTTCTAATGGCTCTGAGGAAAAAGCTGTTCCATGCCTCCGTCCTCGCTTCTGCTGGTTTGCTGGCAATCTTTGTCATTCCTTGGCTTATAAATGCATCACCCCGATCTCTGCCTTCATATTCACATTCCATGCTTCCTCTGTGTGTGTTTGTCTCTATGTCCAAATTTTCCCCTTTTATAAGATCAGTCATATTGAACTAAAGGCCCACCCGATTCCAGTATGATTTCATCTTATCTAATTCTACCTGCAACAACACTATTTCCAAATAAGGTCACATTCTGAGGTTCTAGGGTTTAGGACTTCAACGTAGGAATTTATGGGGGGGTACATAGTTCAACCTATAACATTTGCTATCATTCCTTCATTAATGTATTTAACAAATAACTCTTGAATGTTGCCTGTTGCCAACCATGTGCTGGAGAGTAGATGAAAATTGTCAAAACAACTGCTTTAACATCCTGAATATATTTCTTTTAGTATTTATATGACCTTTTCTTGTGATTATATCTTCATCATACCAAAAACAATCTTTTCTTGGGGCACCTGGGTGGCTCAGTCATTAAGCGTCTGCCTTCAGCTCAGGTTATGATCACAGGGTCCTGGGATCGAGCCCCACATCAGGCTCCCTGCTCGGCAGGAAGCCTGCTTCTCCCTCTCCCCCTCCCCCTGCTTGTGTTCTCTCTCTCGCTGTGTCTTCCTCTGTCAAATAAATAAAATCTTTAAAAATAATAATAATAATAATCTTTTTAACCCACACAAATATTTTTATTACCAATTTATTCTACACCATTAGCTAATACTTATGTCAGGAACTGTTTTTTAAATACTTGGGATCGGGGCATCTGGGTGGCTCAGTTGGTTAAGCGACTGCCTTCGGCTCAGGTCATGATCCTGGAGTCCCGGGATCGAGTCCCGCATCGGGCTCCCTGCTTGGCAGGGAGTCTGCTTCTCCCTCTGACCCTCCTCCCTCTCATGCTCTCTGTCTCTCATTCTCTCTCTCGCAAATAAATAAAAAATTAAAAATAAATAAATAAATACTTGGGATCATTCATGAATAAAATAGACACAACTTTCTGTCATCATAGAGCTTACATTCTATTGAGAGGGAAACACATTAAAGAGTCATAACAACTGTTATTTTGCTGGGTAATTGTGGTTATTTTGTTGACAATAAAATGCTGGTATTTTGCCAGCCTATTAAAATGGCATTCTGAGGACCTTTCTATATTGTTATGTTAGATCCTCACATTTTTAAAAATTCTATTAAATAGAATAATGTTTTGAGACTCTTGAACCATTCTGATTATTTACCTATAATAACTGAGTTATCCAAGTAATTGTTTATTTCTTGACATTATTTTGCTTCTATTGGACCTATCTTTAAACTTTTTAGACCTTACTTTCCCCGTAGTTAATTTTGATGTATCTATTTTACTTTAAACTGTTCCATTTTTTTTCAATGATTTGTTAGTACTTTTGAAGAAATAACATTCATTCTATCATAGTATAGCAGATTGTGACGAGTATGATATAAACCCTGTTTGAAATTACATCTAATATGTTTGACATGATCTATTTCTAGATGAAGTACAGATATCCCTCACAATCCAAATCTGTTTGATTCTTGGGTTGAGATACAGTGAGAATTCAAGCAGAAACCCCAGATAGTGAGAAATACCATGTTACCCAAACTCATTTATTTGTTGGTTGGTATATTATGATAGCAAATAGGAGAGTTTGGCTAGCAAGGGATGATCTTTATCTGTCCTTAATATATTGTTAAAAGCCTTGGGCAGCATAGAAAGACAATGACATCTTAATTTTGTCTTTGAGCATTTTTTAAATTTTGTGTATTTCATGTTTTCTTAAGCTTAATAATAATTATTAAGCCATTGATATGTTTCGAGACAATTCTGTGTATTTATGTGTCTTTTTAGGATGTTAGCCTCTATACAGGAGTTGTTAGGCAGTTAGGAGTTTCCTACTAACAGTTAATGAGCTGTCGGCATGCATTATTCATTTAATAGCCATCAAGAAGTGTTCTCTTAATAACCTGGGATCTATTATGATCTATAGGATCATAAGTTTTATTGATATGTTTGCAAATTTAAAATATGCTGGTTATATCTTCATGTTTTATTTACATAATTTTAAGAGTTCTTCAGTTTTCCCCCAAATTTTTGAACTATATACTTGGGACCCTGGTTATAATATTTATAGTACATTTTGCCTCATCTTTGTGGTCACCAGCTTTAACACTTCATGTTAAGTTAATGTTTATCAAACTGTGGAAATTTTTTTAAATTAAGTATTTAATATTGGAGATTAACTACTTAAGAAACCTGTTCAGCTCAAGCTTTAATGTATTTTATATCATTATTCTCTGGTATTCATTATTTCCCCACTATTAATCTGTTAGTTCCTTGCTCCCTGAAGGAAACATATTTATCATATTTACTATTTCATCATTATAAACAGTCTGGTGGACTTACAAGTATTTCTTTTTTTTTTTTTTAATTAAATTCAAATACATATTTTAGCTAACATCATTGGGCCAATTTTAATTTAACCTAAATGAAATTTTACTCTTCATTAGCAAACTGTTTCATTACAGTATTTGTTTATTAACTGTTGAGTCTTATAAAATCTTTATTTTTGAGATTGTTAAATTTGTTCACATGTGACAAGAATTTGTTTTACTTTTTTCTTAAAATTATTTTATTAATATGTTTCAGTTCTATATTTAGTTTATAATAAGCTGGAGGCGCCTGGATGGCTCAGGTGGTTGAGCATCCGACTCTTGATCTCAGCTCAGGTCTTGATCTCAGGGTCATGAGTTTAAGCCCCGCACTGGGCTCTCACACTGGGCGTGGATCCTACTTTAAAAAAAAAAAAAAAAAAGCAGGGGGGCGCCTGGGTGGCTCAGTTGGTTGAGCGACTGCCTTCGGCTCGGGTCATGATCTCAGGGTCCTGGGATCGAGCCCCGCGTCAGGCTCCCTGCTCGGCGGGAGGCCTGCTTCTCCCTCTCCCACTCCCCCTGCTTGTGTTCCCTCTCTCACTGTCTCTCTCTGTCAAATAAATAAAATCTTTAAAAAAAAAAAAAAAGATAAAGTTTATAATAGCTAATTAAATATCAGGAAGCAGAATCTTAGTTTCCTTTTGACAGTACAGCTAATTTCACAAATTGCCATTTTTCACATGATTTACTTTGCTTCTATTATTTATAGTGACTAGGTTCCCTCGGCCTATGTCGCCTCTTCAAGATGTGTCTACTATAATTGGAAGTCGTGAGCAATTGGCAGTGCTCCTACAACTTTATGATTACCAGCTGGAACACGAGGGTACAACAGGCTGGGAGACTTTACTATGGGTTGTCAATCAATTGTAAGTTACTGCCTCCATATTCATTTGGTACACCTCTGTCAGTTTAATGGAAGATAGCTCACTATGTTTAGCCTTGGCACTGAGGGACAAAATACAAAAAATATCACAAAACATAAGTTGCCATTATCTATCTACCACTATCTAAAGAAGTGGTAAACTTCTTTAGGAGAGGAGATTTATACCAGTGGATATGTAGTTATTTATCTATGCAGATGGTGCTGCTGTATTATATCACAACGACCTATTTGCTGCCTTGTTGTTGTCTAATAATGGTGATGGATTTTAAACTATATCCAGATTCTCATTTTTGAAGCTAAAATGGATGCCATGTTAGCCAAGCTCTTATGTGAGGCATCGAGTCCAGTGATTTGTGTCTCATTAACTCCATAGTTAGAACTCTACCATTAAGGTTCCATATATTTTATGGCAAGCAGTTAAAATATAGAAGAAGTTTATAGAATAGAATATAAACTTAAAACCTTTTCAAAGCATCTCAAACCACTCCTTTGATTTGCAATTTTGCTGGCTATGAAAAGCAAAACAGTGGGCGCCTGGGTTGCTCGGTCAGTTAAGCATCTGACTCTTGATCTCAGCCTCAGGTCTTGATCTCAGGGTTGTGAGTTCAAGCCCCGTGTTGGGCTCCACGCTGGGCATGGAGCCTGTTTTTAAAAAAAAAGAAAGAAAAGCAAAAGAAGAGGTTGTTAGATTTGCATTGTTTCAGAAATTGGCAAGGAAACAGTAATTTATATGTATCCCCTGCCTATTTTTCTTTCCTTTCACATTTAGGTTGCCACAACTTATAGAAATAGTTGGCAAAATTAATGTTACTTCAACTGCCTGTGTCCATGAATTCTCCAGATTTTTCTGGCGCCTTTGCCGGACATTTGGCAAAATTTTTACAAACACTAAGGTAAAAACTTGTATTCCATGTTTTCTTATGTTCAAGAGATATAGAAATGTAATGTGTTAATTAATGCTGTAACAGAGTAAATAAAAGCATGAGCCCTTCCTTTAGTCTAATTATCTTTTAACATCTTAGAAAACTATGATAGTTTTTAAAAGAAAATTCTAGTCAGTAATATTCTTATCTTTATTGGTTTTCAGATGATTTAGCCTAAACTTAGTTTGTGTCCAGATTTGGATATAATATCTACTCACTGTGGATATCTTGAAGATTTCCAGCATAGGCAAGTGATACTTCCCTAATAAGTATCACTTAAGGAACTCAACTGCAATTCTTTAATGTGCTTTTCCTGCTTTACCATCTACCCCAGATTCAGGGGGCGGCTGTTTGCTCAGCACACTTTGGTCAAAACCTCAGGCGATGGAGGAACCAAAGTAGCTTATACAGAGGACTTGCTGCAAGGATACCAGTTGTTAGAATAGCGTGGACACTTGAGATTAGTGCTGCATCTTTCAGTCACTACCAAAACTATAGTTTGTCACATTTGCACATCCAGGTTATTTTATAATTTTAGACAATTAAAACTGGAATGTCCTTAGATCCCGGTTTCCTCTTTAATCCATTTGTCTTGCTGGCATATTGTTAAGTCAGTTCTTTAGAGACCTAATAAAAACATAAAAAGATACAGTTGCTATAATCAGATGCTAATCAAGACATTTAAAAGGTAAGAATTTTGTGCAGCTCTTTACTATTAACTATTACTTTACTCTGTAGTTATTGAAACATTTAAAGTAAAAGTTTGGTATAGCAGACTGAGCAAAATTCAGAAAATGGGTTATAATGTTATTATGTTTGTGACCCATAATAAATAATTAAGTTGTTTGGGCATGTGTCAAATGAAGAAGTCACTTCAATGTCTTTGTTTTATGATCCTGTAGATTAATCTTTTAACAGGGGGCTTCACCTCAGTTTAAGCTGAATATGTAAGTTGTTAGGCCTGACCTGCCGATAGGAGGGCAAAAACCAGACCTTGATGCCACTGTAGAAGAACAGGATCATTTTACATTTTTCACTAACATCTAATTATTAAATATAATTTGATTTTATGGTTATCAACATTGGCAAGCAAATTGACATCTCCGAAAGAAGTAGCTATTATTTAAAAAAAAAGAGAGACAAAGAAGTAAGTAGGAGTCTGCTTTAGCACTTAGCAGTAAGTGGTTGGCTTCAGTGGCCTGAAATCTGAAATTTGTGATAATGTTAATAATAAAAAATTGAATTAAGCATAAAAAATTATAATTAAATTCTGTATTTGATGTTTAAATTTATATTTTAAGGAAGTTAAAATCTAAGCAGATGGATATTGCATGATGAATATGTTATTTATTGAATACATTAAATGAATGGAATTTCCTTTTCATTCCTTTTAAATAAGCACATTTTTTAAAAAAAATTCTAATGTAATAATATTTACCTAAATAATCTTTCTGTCATCAAGTTCCGTTTTAGGAGATAGTAATTTCGAGCACTGAAAGTCACCTTGGAAATTATTTTAATTTAGTGAAGGAAACCAGAGGCCCTTGAGAAAATACTTACTGACTTGAATTGATTTTGAAAATACTTTTTCTCTATATGTTGTTTTCAGTAACTTTTATTCTAAGCCTCTTAAAAATTGTTATCAGTAACTTGACTCTTATTTTATTCTAAGCCTCTTAAAAATTGTTATATTTCTGACCACTCTACTGGTCTATAAAGCAAAACAAATAAATAGTAGCAGTAGTAGTAAACATTTTATTTATTTAATCATCAATTGATCCATTGGACCTAAAACTTTTTGTATCTTTTCTTTGGGTTGCATAGGTAAAACCTCAGTTCCAAGAGATTTTAAGACTGTCTGAAGAAAACATCGGTAAGTTCATTGTTATTACTTTTAAAAACAATTGATTGTATAGTGACTAACATAACATAATAAAATAAAATTAAAAAAAAACAAACAATTGTATCTCTTCACTCAGGAAAAATGCTATATTCCTTATATGCAAATTGTATAAATGAACTAGCAAGTATACGTGAAAAGGAAAATTTTATTTCTTGGTTTTATAACTGTGTCACATCTAATCTCTTTACTATGAGACTGTAGTGAGATTAATCTTTGTTAATTTGATTATAAATATCTACCTTCCTTGTAATCAGATTGACCCAAGACTGAGTTTCTCAAACGGAGTACTTGTACCCTTATAGATTTGAAGTGGTATATTCAAGATACTGAAAATTATAAAGGGCCTCTAATTCATAATTAGTTATTTAAAACTTTTAAAATTAAACAAATATAGTGGAAGAGAATGTAAGATATGCATATACATTTTTAAAATGAAACTACATGCTTGAATGGGCAGTTCCAGCCCTTCTGTTGATAGTTTTCACTCATCTGACTTAAGAAGTCTAATTATAGCACCATTGGCCTAAGAACTCATTTCTGTGTGGATCTTATGTCCTGTGTATTTTTCTAGTTTCTAGGAATAAATTGTGGAAAGTGTTAGAGGGGAAAATGTATAGCCTCCCTCTTTTTTTTTTTTTTTAACTTGGTTGATTTGGGATATATAAGTAATTCTTATCTCAGTCCAGTCCTACCTTCGTGATTTGATTTGAGTGAGCTAGAAAACTCCATCTTGGGCTATCCTCATAGTTAGAGAATGAATACATAAATCTTTTTCTTTTAAGTTTGAAACATGATGAGATTTTTTTTTTTTACAAATGCTTCCCAAAATTTATATTTTAAAGGGTTAATGTTTGGAATGCCTAATAGTTGTTATTATCTGTTAATTATTAATTCTGATGATAAATTAGTGAACCAATATTTACATATTTTAGAAACTTGACAGCTTTTAGAATTATTCAGTTAGCTCTGAATGTTTAGCTGTTCTGTAGGAAGACATTATTAATCCCTGTATATACAGACTATATCTATGAATCCAATTTAGGCTTATTATGTTCCTAACCTCAGATTTAACTCTCAAATACCATAGCCACATTCAGCCAGTATCAGTATTCCCCCCAAAGAAAAAACATTACTCTTATCAATAGAATATACAAACCTCAAATACTAATTGTTCTGAAAATGGAACTTTCTTTTTTGTTATAATTCCTTCAGGGAAGTTAGTTAAATTTCTTTATATACTACTTTCTGAAAAGAATTTAGAACCATATAAAAACAGAAAAAAGTAATAAATAATTTGGGGGTATATAAAAGCAAATATAAAGCACTTAAAATAGTGCCTAAGGAACAATAAGCAAGAGGTGTTGGTGAACAAATAATGTCATATCATCTCTAGAATTGCTTTTTTGAAATCATCTACAGGTGATTTTATCTTATTTTACAGTAGTCACAGGGTACTCTCCTAGGGTTAAATGCTTTCCTCTTTTCTGCCACTTTGAAAATAATCAGGGTTATCTGGCTGAAAATTGCTATAGAGAATGCAGGAGGAGCTCTGGAACCAGACTAGTCCTGGAAACTAGGTAGTATCTCATATCTAGAAGCAGATTAAATAATATATATCTAGGTGCCTCCTTTACCTAAGTGCCTTTACGTTTTACTGAATACTATAAATTGAAAGTATAAAAATTTAAGAAGACCTGCTTATACAGACTGGCACTTGGGAGATTTCAAGAAAGTTCTGATTTCTGAGTATGGAAATGGAAGTATTTCCATTTCTCATTTTGGTTATTAAAGTTCTTTCCCATCTATCAAAAATGTTCATGCTAATGGCTTTATAAAAAGTATTAAGTTGTATTTTTACAACCATTGGATATTGTTTTAATCAAAAAATTATTTTCCAAAGTAATGATAATATTTAGTATAAACCTTCTAGCCAGTTGGACTTTGAAATATAATTTGAATTGTGACTTTTTGCTTTACATTTAAAATATACTCAGATTTTTAAAATTATTTTAATGATTTTAGATTCCTCAGCAGGAAATGGGGTCCTCACTAAAGCTACCGTCCCCATTTACGCAACAGGAGTCCTTACGTGTTATATTCAGGTAAGGGAAAAATCCTTTTACTAGAAAATGTAAAAGCACTTTCTATTTAGAAAGATACTTAACATTATGCCTTTTTAATATGTGTACAAGTGAAAACGGTACCCATAAAGGAAAACAAAATTTATATATTTGTCTTATTCAATAAATAATTTATAGTGGAGAGCATATTTGGATAAGTCTCTGAGTAAAATCTCCACTGAACAAATACATTTAGAGATGGTATACTTCTTGATATTTTGTTAGAATGTTAGATTGCACTTACTTAGCAAAGTTTCATTGTGTTTCATAATTAATTTTTCATAAACAACAAACAAAGCACATGTATTAGGTGGAGCAAACTATGAAATGCTGTAGAATTCTATACTCTATCATTTTTAGCAAAGTATCTTTTAATAATACTTTATTTTTCTTACATAATAAATTATCCAAAAATGTAATGGCTTTTTATAACCCTTTTATTTGCTCTTGGGCTTGACTCAGCTTGGCCTCTCTTTTGTGGCCTTGCTGATGGTCATTCATGTTGTTGCATTCAACTTTTTGGTTGGAAGGGAGGTCAGCTAGGGTGACCGAGCTTCAGTCTCCATGTAGTCTTAGGGCTTCTCTCTCTCCACAGGACCTCTGGAGCAGCAGAGCCAGACTTAATACATGGTGGCTCAGGGCTCCTAAGAGCACTTTTAAAAACAGCATTTGCTAGGCTGGAATCAGCACTTCAATTCTATTGCCTTCTCTTGTTTATAGCAAGTTACAGGCCCAGCCATGAACTAGGAGGTGTGGTTCATTGGGGGTCACCAATATAACAGACTACCACACTCTACTTAACCTTATTTTAAGGAAATAATATGATGTTATATTAAGGTATATCAGTCATTTTTAAATGTGCAGCAGTCTCACCAGTAAAGTGAAAGTATGGATTCAGGATAAAGCATTTTTAGAAATTAGAATGTGAGGGGCACCTGACTGGCTCAGTCAGTGCAGCATGTGACTCTTGATCTAAGGGTCATGAGTTCGAGTCCCACATTGGATGTAGAGATTACTTTAAAAAAAATAAATAGAAATCAGAGTGTAAGAATCAAAAAGGAAGACCTTTTTTCTGAGTTTTCCCCTAATTAATACCTAAGGTTTCTTTTGCCCTTTGAATTCAAAGTATAACAATTCATATTTATTGTACTCTTCTTCCAAAACAGATTTGAGCCATCTTACAATTTTAAAATATAGTCCTACAGTATCACATACCTTGCAGTAAAGCTCCAATTCTGTTGAAGTAACACAGTATTCCTTTAGACTTTTATTTTCTACCACTAGTTTCAAAGACTGCCTCATAATATGAATATACACAGAATATCCCTGTGTGTAGGATATTTTAAGTCATATAACCTTAATAGATTGTCTGTATTGTTGTTCTTAAACTCATGGAGATTAAATCCCTGCATATTGTCAGGCACAATAGTGTGGATACCGTTTTCTGCTCTTTAGTTTTGAAAGCTGTACCAGCATAATAGCAAGTGTGATGTCAGTTTTTTTTCTCTCTTTAACCTCTGGAAGTTTGGTTAGTATGTTGATTTTGACAATAAATAGTATCTTAAAGCATCATAAAGTACCAAATGCAAGGTTTGCCTTATAGTAAGCCCTCAGATTTGTCAAATAAATGAAAAAGTCTGTGAGTCATTGTGTAAAGTTCAGACATCTAAAAGAGATAAGAACTTCTCAACTCGTTACAAAGTGTGAATTGAGGTAGCTATCATAGATTGCCAGTGTTACTTGTTTTAGGAAGCATGTACCAGCAGTTAATATTTTTCTTACTAAACAAAATTTTCTATTAGGGCAAGTCACTGTCCTGTTTGCTTTGGTTAACAAAAACTATTTTGAATCAAATACATTTTTTGTCTTGAGATTCTAAAAATAAGAAATAGGATTATAGTAAAATTTCAAGTTAGAAGAATCTGTGCTTATTTAGAAGTATGGATTTTCCAAAGTAATGATAATATTTAGCTCTTACTTCACAATTTAGGTTTTTCAGGTTTACAGTTTGTTTTCCAATTTTTTGTATACTTTGTGTTTGATATAGTAGGCAACTAAAATTGGGTGAAATCTCTATTCCAATGTTGCTTTGATGCTGGTGTGTCAGTGTCCTGAGCTTTATATTAAGTACACTGTTGTGTTCTAAAACTGCTCTTTCTGTCATTGTTCATGCTGATCATTACTTTTGTCAATCCTTTATTCATTCTAAATGAACCTTATTATGTAGAAAAAAATGGTAGGTGGCAATCTAGTATGCTTCATAGATCTATTTATTAATATTCAGAAACTATTTATTGTTGACTAATATATCCCTAATAACAAAAAACTTGACCTGATTTATTATATATTTATTTCATGATAGAATGTCAGATTCTCTTCCTTTATAGATTCAGGTTAATTCAACATACACAGTTATATTTCTAATGTTCCTAATTTAGCAGACATTTTCTTAATTAGTTTCTTTAATAGAGTTTCTTTTATTAACATATTCTTAATAGAACACAATATAAGAAAAAAGAAAACACTATTTTCTGATTATGAAAATAATGGTTTATTAAAGAAAGTTTGCAAATACAGATTACTACTTTTTAATCAAGGGTGTGACTATTTCTCTTATGAACACAGTAATCTATATTTCAACAAGCATGTAGCTTCTGACCACTAAGACATTGCAAAGATAATTTTTTGGAAATGGATTTTCTGTTAGGGGGATAACTTTTACTAGTTTGTATTTAAGTATTTAGTGTCAAAATTAATGAGAACTAAATTGGTAAAAATAAATTTTAATTTAAAAATATACCTGATGATGTTCCAAACCAGGACTGTCTAATAAAACTTTCTGCAACAGCAGACGTAATCTATATCCGAGCTGTCCAATAAGGAAGGCTCTAGCCACACGTGGCTTTTAAGCACTTGAATGGTAGTTAGTGCCAAGGAACTGAATCTTTCATTGTACTTAATTTTTCATCTAAATTTAAATATTATAAATAATCACATGTGGTGAGTGGCTACCATTTTGGACAGCACAGGTCTAAATCTATGAATCAAGATAGTCTTTGTCCTCATACCATTGTGGTCATAGATATGCTTGATAAATATCTTTAATTAAAATGCTTCTAAGACTGGATATTTCCCCATATTTGGTAAAATTTTCTAATTATAGATAGGAAATTATTATTTTAGTTCTACTTAATTGCTTAGAGATTCATTATCAGTCTTTATCCTCTGTAGGAAGAAGACCGAAAACTGTTAGTTGGATTCTTAGAAGATGTAATGACCCTGCTTTCATTATCTCATGCTCCTCTTGATAGCCTGAAGGCGTCTTTTGTGGAACTGGGGTAAAAATAATAGCTTATAGTTGTGTTTGTTTTTTTTTTAACTAATACAAAGTTTTTAAAATTGGATTTATAGAACACATAATTTGAGTCTAAAAATATTGGCATATACACCAAATCTTTTGGTTTTTGAGGCCTAAGTTGTTTTTGGTTTTGGTTTTGGTTTTGGTTTTGCTTATTTATACATTCTTAATATTTTGTAAAATATTATAGTAAAAGAATAGGGGAAAGAGTACAGACATGTTTTCTTTGAAGCAGTTGGAGAAATAAAGTTCACATTTGAAGAAAATTTAGTTTTCCAAAACTGAAAAAGTAGCCCCAAGTAAAAGCCAGTTCATTAAGCTCCTTTTTATGTCCCATTTGATTTCCCTAATCCTGCTCATAATCACATCATCTAGCTGCTATTGTAGTTTTATCTCTGCACTTAATAGCAATACAGCCTTAAATCTGGATAGGCTTCACAGCCAACTTACCGTTCCTTCCTTACAGATGATTTGAGTTGATCTGATTTGATCCTACAATAAACATATGACAAAATAAGGACATGTATTGCTTCCCCAATTTTTGTAGATGTAGAAATTAAGCCCCACAGAGGTGTGACTTACCCATCTGACTCTTAGTCCAATGCTTTCTTTTTTTCCTCCTAGGTAAATTTTCTTTTTCTTTTTCTTTTTTTTTTTTTTTATAATTTTAACTTTTATGCTATTAAAGAGTTGAAATTTCTATCGTAATTGCAAATGTTTATAGAACCTAAAAGTATAATTCCTGAATATGCTATGTTTGTAGCTTTATAAGGTGACTTCCTTTTTTTTTTAAAGAATCTTAGATATAACCTATTAAACCTATACAGAATAATTTCATGTTTTGCCAATATTTTTGTCATCAATATTACTTATAAGTATAGTATTTTTCAGTACACCAGTAAGGCACTGTGGCCCTCACTTTTAACACTGAGTTTTTTCTTTCAGTGCAAATCCAGCCTACCATGAATTACTGTTAACTGTTTTATGGTATGGTGTTGTCCATACTTCAGCACTTGTGAGATGTACTGCTGCTAGAATGTTTGAGGTATGTAAACAAATGCTTCTCTCGGTTCAGATTATAATGATTTTCTTTGGAAGAAGGAGAAGGGAATGTTTTTTTTAAAAGGCTTTGCATACTGTGTTATGTTGATGTATATTTTATAGCAATAAACAGTATCTAGTTGTGTACTGTGTGATGGGGCAGAAATTTAGCTTTGATATATTTAAGAATGTTTTCTAGCCTTATTGGTTCCTTGGATGTTATTCTATTATCAGTTCTATTTCTCAAATTTTCTTTTAAATCTTATTTTAATTTCCATCCTATATAAATCTTTCTGATTATACTTTTCTATTTATTGAGATAAAATGGCTACTAAAATAAACAAAAACAATATAAGATATATTTAAAGTTGTAAATTCTAGTGGAATTCATGAATAACATTAAAAAATCAATTATTGCAAATATGAAAATATTTACTTTACTGATTACTTCCACTTGGTTATTTTCTCACATGTCATATCTAGAATAATATCCCTATACATTAACTGCCCGTAGACTTTTTAAGAGAGAAGAGACTATTTAACTAGATGTTCTTAAATTGCCACCTACCCAACTTAAGTATGAAAATTGAAATGCCTATCTTTTGAAAATTGAAATATCCATCATAAAGGAAATGCTGCCATAACCTACTTTATTTATTTATTCATCCATTCATTTGTTTATTGATTGATTTATGTCTCCAGAACTTGTATCTGGAGACTAAAATTGATTTAGAGTGTTTCTTATCGCTGTTGAGTCTTGCCATAGAGCCTGACTGCCTGGGTTCAGTGTCTGTCTCTGCCACTTAGTGGCAAGTTCAAACTTCTCTGTGCCTTAGTTTCCTCATCTACACAAAGAAGTTGATAATAATAAGAATCCATCTCAAAGGATTTTTGTTAATATGAAATGAATTAATACTGTAAAGCCCTTAAAACAGTGTATGGCACATAATAAGAACTAAATAAATGTTAACTATCATTACCATTACTGTTCTTTTTTTTTTCCTAATCATGCTATTGCATGAAGTAACATACAGTTTAAGGAACATATATTTATCCAAGCTAAAAGTATCCCTAATATGCAGGTGATTCTTAAAACATCTTAAAGCATTGGGCGCCTGGGTGGCTCAGTTGGTTAAGCGACTGCCTTCGGCTCAGGTCATGATCCTGGAGTCCCGGGATCGAGTCCCGCATCGGGCTCCCTGCTCGGCGGGGAGTCTGCTTCGTCCTCTGACCCTATCCCCTCTCATGTGTTCTCTCTCTCTCATTCTCTCTCTCAAATAAATAAATAAAATCTTTAAAAAAAAAAATCTTAAAGCATTTATTTCTGTAAAGAGAATTGGTTAATTCAGTGCTTTAGATAATTTTTCCTGAGTTTCAGAATTTTTCCACAATTTAAGATACATTGTCATTTGAAGAATAGAGCACTGGTATGTTTAAAATATGTTATCTTCTAAAACTTTTAAATATGTAAAATGGATTTGTGAAATCTAAAGAAAATTCCAGTCTTACCAGGAGGTTGAACATCCTCTGTCCATGTTACTCCCTCCATTATTATACATATTTGATCCAAAAAACTGTAATCAAGTGTTCTTTGTCAAGTTGAATGCCAAATTAAAAAATTCAGTTTGTTCTGAAAAGTTCCTTGTGAGTATAAATAATGTTTGATTATTCAATATGCTGAAAAAAAAGTCACCCATGAAAGAAAAAAGCATCCTTTTATATAAAGAACTGTCTTTAATACACTATTCTCATAGGATTTTATTCTAAGACCCTAAAAGCTACTTCTTTCTCTTAAACCATTTGTTTTTCAAATTATGTATGCACTGGTAAAACATGCCATATAAATGGAAATAGTTTTAAGTAAATAAAATGGAGCATCCTCTCTTTTTACTTGTTTTTGGGTTCTTTCTGTCTTATTTCTTATAGGTGGCTTTTGTCTGGTTTTGGTTTGTATGTTTACAGTCAGTGCTGGGTTGGAAACTATACCTATGCTCCAGCAGTTTTCAGTGTTCTTTCAGGTTGCTTATGAACTTCTGAGTCGAATTTGAGAGATTCATTTCAATATTTTTTCAAACTCATTTATGATAAAAAATTTTCAGTGATCATGCCAGTAAAAGTCATCAGTAGAAGAAATTAAAGTTACTTTTTTGGGGAAGCCTGGGTGGCTCAGTTGGTTGATTCCAGCTCAGGTCATGATCTCAGAGTCCTGGGATCGAGCCCCACATTGGGCTCCACCCTCAGCAGGGAGTCTGCTTGAGGATTCTCTTTCTTGCTCTCCTTCTACCCTTCCCCCCTGTTTGCTCTCTCTTTCTAAAATAAATAAACAAATCTTTAAAAAAAATGGTTACTTTTTTTTGTCAGTGAACCTTATTTTGAACAAAACCGTACTGAAAGAATGTTGCATTAGGTTTTTTTATACTAATACCTTATAATTTACAGTTGTGCCTGCTTCCTCCCGCCAAGCGAATTAATTCAAAATAAAAACATAAAAAGCAGGACATTTATAATAAAAGAAAAATTTTAATGTGAGACCAGAAACTGTTGAGAAGAAAGCAAGAAATAGATATACCAGGAACATAATAGGCAATACTTAATGAAATTGGATGCTAAATGTAGCTCTAAGTTTTCAGATAGCAGGACAAAAAGGGGAACCCAATCAGTCATATTATTTTCATTGTTAAATAAGAGACAATATGTTACTTTTTGAGGTAACAAATTGTTATTGAAATTGATTTATAAGGAAACTTTATCATGTGACATAATGGATTTCCCAAGAGATGCAGAAAAGAACTTCATGTCATGATTCCTCATATCAGTAATAAGGAAGCTAAACATGTAAAAGTAGCCAGCTCAAAGACCACTGGGGCTTGTGAGACAGATGTGGCTGAGTCCGTTTTCTAACACTGCCTATTGCCTCTAAAACCCTGGACAAGTTACTTAACTTCTTCCCTAAGCCTCCATTTCTTCATCTGTTAAAACATTGATAGTAATTGTACTTAGCTCACCAGGTTTAACGGTCAAATGAGGGGTACCTGGGTGGCTCAGTGGGTTAAGCATCTGCCTTCGGCTCAGGTCATGATCCCGGGGTCATGGGATCAAGCCCCACGTCAGGCTCCCTGCTCAGCGGGGAGCCTGCTTCTCCCTCTCCTCTGCCGCTCCCCCAAAATCTAAAAAAAAAAAAAAAAAAAAAGATCAAACAATACATTGTATGTAAAATGTATACTGATTGATAGCTCTTAAATTTTGCTTTTTTATTTTCTATCTTAATAAAGAAATTATACATAAAACTGCAGAGCAGTGAAAAATTAACTTGTCCCCTAGGTTACTCCCCCCCCTTTTTTAAATGCTTTTTGCCTGGCACAAGATAGCAGACACTTTAAGATACACTTTACTGATTCAAATCTAAGCTATCTTACTTATAAAGTGGTGTAGAGAAGAAAGGTTTATTTAATAGTGTTTGAACTTCTTTCCCCTATTTCTTTCCACTTGACATCTATAATATTTAAGGTAGTAGCAAAAGTGCTTTTGTCATTTTATTCCAGCCTAATTATCCATGTATTTTTATAAAAATTATTTCAGAATATCGAAGTCGATTTTAAAAGTCAATCAGTTGTTAAATAGTAATAGATTATTGTAAAATTAAGAATCCCACATAAAGTGAGTTCTGCTGTTTCTGATATGGTGTGTAGGAGGAATGTGTTAACATGTACACAGTATTAGGTTTTTGTTACTAAAAATTCCATGGCATCTTCCATCTTCCTTGAGGCCTAGATCCATTACAAGGTGAACAGATTGATTAGCATTTAGGATTCATTTGTTTTTAAATTCTGAAATTGAGAATGTAGGATTAGGATGTCACCCTTTTAAAAACAAAATGTATACTGCTGAATATTGTCCTCTTTTTCTAGATTTAGGGTTGGTGGCTAAATGGATTATTTTATCATTAGATTATAGAAATAGGTCTGATTGTGCTTATCGTATTTATTTTCTTATTCATTTGAGCTTTTAGAGAAATGTAAAGTAACAAACTATAAATGTTAACTACTTGGACCAGCCAAAACAATTTTTTAATTAATAATTTCTTTATTCAAATATATCATAAATCTTATATCATGGAGTACTCATAATAATTAAACTCACATTTCTTGAATGCCTAATCTTTGTCAGACACAATATTTAGGTATATTATGTGTAGTTAGTAGCACAATGATCCTTTAAGATAGATAACAATATCACCACATTCAGATGAGAAAACTGAGTTTCAAGAGATTATGTAATATATCTAAGGCCACATAGCTAATAAATGGAGAGGTAGAGTCTGAACCCAGATCTAATTCCCACACGTAATACTTTCTACTTAGGCTGCATTATGTCTCTGTACCTCAAAAGAGAAAGCTATGTGATATAAAAGGTTTGGAATTGTCCTGGATCTTTAAGTTGACTTGCCATAGAACAATCAGAAGCAGTTTAGTGGTGTCTGCTAGCCATTTGAGTTTGGTTTAAAAACAGTCCAGTTTGTAACTTGTTGGTCTTTACTTCAACAATTTTAACCGTAGAACCCAGTATATATCTTTTTTTTAGTATTAAAAAAAGAGAGAAAGAAAAGCTTTCTTTTAAATTGCATTTAATTGAACACAAAAATTGCATAGAGACTGACCAAAAGTACAAACTGTCATTGAATTGGTGACAATCTGTTTTCGCGGACTGCTAGGCTATTTAAGCTTTATTTTCCTCCTAAGCATTCTCTGCCTTTATAAAGCACTCTAGTAGCAATATTTGCTTAGCTTCTAATTTTGGTTTTGCATTTGTGTTTTCTCTCTTTCTCTTGGTTGTTCCTTTCTTCTTCCCGTGGCACTGTGTTTGCTCTTTCCATGCATCACCTGTGAATACCCCCTGCGCTGACCAATCAGCTGTTGGTGAAGGGGGTGAATGAAACTCTGGTAGCTCAGAGGGTTGTTCCTGCTCTCATTACTCTCTCCAGTGACCCTGAAATGTAAGTGTCATCCCTGCCTTTTACATTCAGCATCCCTTTCAAAATGTGCCTGTCAAGAAATAGCCATCAGCTTTTAAATCCATTAAAGAATATATTTATCTCTTTAAAATGATCATATTGGATTATGTTCACTTGATTTTAAACTTTATTATACTGTTCATGTATCTTTTTTTTTTAATGTCAACCGTCACATTTGGAGGCCATATATGAAAAGAATACATTAATATCATTCTCAATAAACATTTCCAAAACTTAGAATATGCTGATGGACTATTTCTTCCAAGCCAAGAAAGGATGCTCTGCTAATCTCACTAACATGTTGTTACCAGTAAGTATAGTGGCATGAACCAAAGGCTTAACATTTTAATGTCTCGTGTGGGTGACTAAACCAAGAAAGACCAATGAGTCTGCCTGCCCATCCTCAGTCACAGCTAACCCAGTTCTCATTCCAGTTTACCAAACCATTTTTTATTGCATGTTGACTGGTTTACAGCTGACTCTTCGAGGCATGAGTGAAGCGTTAGTTGACAAGCGGGTTGCTCCGGCCCTTGTTACCTTGTCCAGTGATCCTGAATTGTGAGTTCCACAGACTGCGACCTTAAGTTATCCTGTCTGTCTTTTTGAGCATTCTTCTTGGTCTGCTTTTTTTTAATTTAATTTGTCATTGCTAGAGACTAATACAGTATATTTACCTTGTACTTACTTTGATATACATTTTAATAATCAGTTTTTCATCTCAAAGAAAGTTTCAGTTTCTTTCTTTTTTAATTCTAACAGCTCTGTCAGAATTGCCACAATTCCAGCCTTTGGCACTATTATGGAAACAGTTATTCAGAGAGAGGTAGGAAATTATTGAAATTTAATATCTATGTACTGTTGAGGTGATGATACATTACATACATGCACCCGGGGGTAAGGGGCAGGGAGCATTTTATCTCTTAGTTGGTTATGGGCCAGAGGACTATCTCACTATTTGAAAACATGAGAGCCTTACCCAAAATATATTTTCATATCCTAAGGAAATCTCTATCTTCCTTCTCAATTAGAAAATTAAATATAAGCCAACTCTTAGATGTTCCATTTTAAGCCTAGCTGAGTACTGCAGTTTGGAGTAACCTTCAAACCAGATCTAGTTCCAAAGCCTTCTGTTACCCAGTAGACTTCTAGATAGTCTACATAAATTCCTGATTGCCATTTTGCACAGATTTGAAGACGATTTTGCTAGATAACTTTAGGAACACAAACCTATTTCAGTTTAGCAAATGGAGGCTAGAGGGCACCTCTGTTCTCATAACTGTGTCATTGATACCAAGGTGCAAGTCTAGTGGGCTGGTACCATGTCACTGCAGTGCATATGACTGTGACAACCCTCTGTTAGGCCTGCTTGAGGAGATTATCACGGTCTTTCTTCCTAACAGTGTATTTTGATTTAGAAACTTGTGATTTAATTTCAAGTTTGTTAGGTTCTGTCTGCAACATTAACTATAAGACACTTCTTAAAATTAGTATCAAAATTTCATTCTTTATTATCAAATTGGACATGTTTTATACAAATGAAAAACCCTATAGATTAGAAAATAAATCATTTGTGGCTGTATTACATAGCCACTTAAATGGAAACAGACATTTTACTCCCCCAAAAAAGGAAACAGTATTTTATGAAGTTCCTTTGTCATAAAGATTTTTTAATAACAAATTAAACAACTTAGTTATCGCAGGGGGGAAAGTTTTACGTTTTTTCCTTATATATTTCACTGGTGAAGCAACATTAAAAAGTATCATTCTGCAAAGCTTGCAGTCTTGGCAGAATTTCAACATGTTCTTAAATCCTAAAATAAAAATGTCTTTTAGGGAAATGTGAGTAAGATGTAAGTCATTAATGACTCATTGCTTTCAGAAGGTGAATAATTGGGTAACTTACACTGTGATTGGTTTTAAAAATTAAAATGTAGATACAAAATCATTATGAATTTATCTGTTTTTCTCTAAATACTGTGGGGGGTTTTGTTTTTACAATTTGTTAGGGAATATTTGTATTTTCAAAAAATAAAAAAAGAAGAATTAATAAGCATAAACAAAAATGTAAAACCTTTCTGAACCAAAAGACTAAATAAGTACTTGTTTAATTGCAAATTTTTACTGTCATGTTGATATAAACCATTTGAACCCATGCTGCAAGCCATGTTTAATGTGTAACATTCTCTTTAACAACTTTACTCAATTTTTAATATTCTGTGAAATAACTGTACAATATCCAATTTTAAGTTGCTGGAAAGGGTGAAAATGCAGTTGGCTTCTTTTCTGGAAGACCCTCAGTACCAAGACCAGTATTCTTTGCATACAGAGATCATAAAAACATTTGGTAGAGTTGGGCCTAATGCAGAACCAAGGTTCCGAGATGAGTGTAAGTTACATTTTCTACCTTTTTTTCCTGAATTGTAATGTAAATCAAAGCCAGAAGCTTCTCTCAGGATTTGTCCTATGTTAAAGCCCTTCTACACTTTATCTTTCATTTACTGAAAGCTAAAAGTGAACCAAGTGGACTGTTGTGAATTGATCAGTAATACCGTTACTGGATAGTTTCTATACTATATACTGACTGCTGTAACACATATGAAAAGTAACTCATAAACAATTTCAAGTTATTCATAAAACATTTTTTAATAACTAAACTTCAAAATACTATGCTATGTTCTATTTAAAGCTTACCATGTAATTCTCATTTTTAAGGAAATTTTTATGTGTTTCTAGATGTGTTCTTATGAAAAATATGCTTTTCTTCCAGTTACCATGGCATTCAGCTATGATCAGTGATTTTGTTTTAATGCACAGTTTGTTCATCTGCTAAATGATTTGCATAATTATCTGCTAAAGCATTTTCTCTAGTTTCTATAATACCTCTTTTACTGTGGGCCTCAGCCTTTATGACGGCGATTTCTTTTAGTGGCATCGAAGTGTCCAGTAATTATTACTCCAAAAGCATGTGTTAGTTATCATTGCTATACTTTAGTCCTTTAATTTTTAGCAATTTGACATGCCCTAGAGAGGACCACAAGTTTGGCTTCTTAAAAGTCATTTTGGTTTCTAGAACAAAATTTGATTCTCCCATGGTCTAGTTGTTGCATATCTGGCCTGATACTTTTAATGTAAGTGTCATCAACAAAAAATATTGTTAGGAATTGGACAGCATTGTCCAAAAGGTCTTTCGAGGGCATAACACTTAATGAGCTACAGAAAGACAATCACGAAATTATTTTTTAATGGGTAATGTTGGTAACATGAGAAAATAGCAATATTTCACGATTAGTTAACAGGAAAAGGTTTGGTATTTTAGCTAGCAATAGGGATAGTTCCATATACTGTAACATCAGATTTGTAGGTGATTCTAGTAAAAACTCTGAAGGTACTTTGACTAGCTTTATTGAGGGTGTCATTGTTCTGAAGTGGAGAGACTAAGTCTTAGCTCTTGGATCAAGGAATTGGCTAAGTAGGCAATGAGTCTTTGGTGTGTGCCATGCTGTCGAGTTAGTAACTCTCTAGAACATGATCTAACCTTTTTTGTGCATTCAAAAGAAAGATTTATGCATCGCAGAGAAGGAAGACATTTTCTTTTCATAACGGTCCCAAAATAATAAAGGTTGGCTTGGGAAAAGATTGACGATAGACGTTTCCACTGCTTGAATAGGTGTAATAAACCATTTGTTATCCCTGTGGCCTTCTACAATTTCATGTATACCCACAGTTAAGTTTTATACAATCTTCTTTCACGTTCTGGTACGACCAGACTCCCCCCACCGCCCCCCGCAAGACAAAAAAAAAAAACAACTTTTTTTTTCTTTTGTACTTACTGTCCAGTCAATTGGCTTTCTTTTTACTTTAAGACTTTACCCTGAAGACTTTAAGGTACTATGTTAATAAGGCTAATGGTAGAGTAGAACCCATATTGACAAGGATTCCATACTGTTATCCATCTTTATTTATAGACAATTGCTTTTAGGAGTTTAGAAGAAGGACAGAGTATTGTTGAGTTGTAATATCTTCCTTAGAGTGGCATTTTGGATATTTGTCATTCTATTTCTTAGAGAATAGAGGACATTGATTCATCCAGTGGACTTTTTTCTTTCCCAGCTCTTCATTATCACAGGACCTTTTGGTCTTGATTTTTTTCAGAGGCCATTGGTTTTATCCGGAACACAATTCAGCCTTTTGTTGTTGTTTGTTTTCAGCTTTTTTACTTTATAAAGCCCTCTGAAAATGCTCAGTCATATGCTGGAGATTTTCTAACATAGCAATTTTACATTTCAGATTAGTTTTTTTTTTAGAAGTTCTTTATTTCAGTTCTGAGCCCATTTACAAAAAAAGAGGATAAGATTCCCTTTACTTTGGCTGTTGGATCTACCCCAAATATTTTTTTTATAACATAATAATAAAAATAAATAAATAAATGCATACAAAGTATTTAAAAAATATACTTTATTTATTTATTTGACAGAGCGAGACAGGGAGAGAGGGAACACAAGCAGGGGGAGTGGTAGAGGGAGAAGCAGGCTTCCCAGTGCACAGGGAGCCCGATGTGGGGCTCGATCCCAGGACCCTGAGATCACGACCTGAGCCGAAGGCAGACGCTTAATGACTGAGCCACCCAGGCGCCCCTACCCAAATATTTTTTGAAAGTTTATTGAAATCAATTTTTATAAAGTCTCCTATTGATTTATTTTGTTTGTAGTGTAGACTCTGTCCAATCTGCCCTTAAGAGAAAGGCTTCTGCAATGGCCTTATGTTGTGCATTTCCTATTTTCCTTGCCCACTGAAGGTGAGTTGTAGAATTACGCATATCTTCGTTAGGAGATCTTTTAACCATTCATTTCCATCTGAGGAGTTATCAATTAAGTAAATTAATTGCTACAGATGTGGTAGCTAGGATAATATGTATGGAATGAAATGTTGAATTCTGTAGTAAATTTTTGTCTCTTTTGAGATTTAGGAGGATCTTTAATTATAGCCTTTAATTGGCTCTAGAGTTGAACTTCCGTAGATTTGTTTTCTAGTTAAGAGGCTATTGTGCAGTATGGTTACGGAGTTTCTGAGAAAAACATTAAGGAAAGGATTACTTGTTTAGGAGGTCAGAAAAGGAGCAGAAGGAATAAAGAGGCCATGTGTCAATAGAAAAAGAAGTTCGAGGAACTTTCTAAAGGTTTGGGTAGAAGTGAATCTCAAAGATTCTCTAGAGAGACCATTTTGTTGAGGCCTCAGCATGCCAGTTAGTGAACTGGAGTTTCAGTGAATTCAGTGGGAAATCAATGAATGTTTGGAGTTTTTGTCTCCCCATTTTTTAAAAAAAATATTTTATTTATTTATTTGACAGAGAGAGACACAGCGAGAGAGGGAACACAAGCAGGGGGAGTGGGAGAGGGAGAAGCAGGCTTCCCACAGAGCAGGAAGCCCGATGTGGGGCTCGATCCCAGGACCCTGGGATCATGATCTGAGCCGAAGGCAGACGCTTAACGACTGAGCCACCCAGGCGCCCCTCCCATTTTTTTCTAGAGCTTCTCTTAAGTATGTTGTTATTAATTTTGACAAGTCAAAATACCCTAAAAATGGCCATTGTTATTCTAATTTTCCTTTTTTTTTTTTTTTTTGCCATTTACTAACGTAAGTGTAAAAGTTGTAATTATAGTGTGTTAATTAGGAAGCAGGAGGTTTTTATAGGAGGAGATTGTGGCTTTCACATACATAAACTCAATGCAAACATGAAAGAAGTCACTACAGTTGATCAGAAGTATGTGCTTATGAGTGGTGTTTTGGGTTCCCCAACCAAGCAGAGATTAGAAAGGGACCCTGTGAGCAATACTTTAATAGTCACTGATCCTGAAACCATTTCTCCAAGGAACCCTGGTTTTACTAGGAACTGGTATTTTAGGAAACACAGTCTTAGGCCGTAGAGATGCTCATTGCTACTGAATTGGATACTGTTTCTTGGGCCATCACTTTTATTTGAGCAGTAGGTTGTCTATATTTTTGAAATTTTATATTATTTATTGAGACAGAAGATTATTGAGCCCTTTGAGTGACTTGAACTAAACCATCAGTGCTATTTGACATTGGTCTTGCTAAGAATTTGAGAAACTAAAGCTAAGAATTGTTTTATGGAGTGAAATAATTTGATATTGAAAAAGAATAAGTATACTATATTTGTCCTTTGTTTAATAGCAGTGGTAATACCTGATTTTTATAAAGAAACTAATTTGTAAAGATAATAATAACACAAGAGGTAGATTGTTTACATTTGTTTATTTGGTTTTCATCTTTCAAATTGGGAAATTTAATTTCAGTGTGGCCAAATGACCTGTAGACATCCTCGTAATTAGGTTATAGTGACAGTGCTATGTTCTGTTCCTTCCAAATGTTTTTATTCTGAAAAACATGCTTTCCTCTCTAGTAAGAAAAAGCAAGTAAAGGATTTGAAATCATCTAGAATTAAAATGAAATTTTAAAATAAAAAATTTGTTTAATGTATGAGTGTATACAATGTTTTAGATAAAAATCTAACAATTTCTTCTTCTTTTTTCAGTTGTTATACCACACTTGCATAAGTTAGCCTTGGTGAACAATTTACAAATTGTGGATTCTAAAAGACTGGATATTGCTACCCATCTTTTTGAAGCCTACAGTGCACTTTCCTGTTGTTGTATCCTTGCTTTATTAATGTGTATCTATATTTATATAACTAATCATACAGTGAACCTCAGTTGTTAAAGTTTGGAAGGTAGTGTTTTTTTCTTCAGCTTACTTACATAAAGGTTATAGAAAATTAAAATTTGGTTTGACTTGCCCCACTGCTTATTCTAGTCATCTCGTAATTTTAAAAGATGGTTTTAAGTCCTCTGTGCTTATATGTTCTATAATTTTGAAACACTGACTAAAGTTTTATCTATGTTAATTGGCTATGTAACTGAGCAAGAAATGAGTTATAGCAGAAGCTTCTGTTAATCAAAAGGAAGCCTTGTATGTGTTCTGGAATTTAGGTTTTTCCGTGAATGTTTAACCATCCGTATCCCGTGGAAAGCTATGGAGAGATACCACTCATTGAGGAAGTGTAGTGCCAACATGGCTGATTATCTCCAGTGATGGTAGAACTGAAGGAAAACTCAAAATTCATCTAACCCATGTCAACCAGTACATTTTATAAATGATTAGACTGAAGCTTAAAGACATTAGTGACTTCTGTTTTTTTATAGTTAAAAACAAAACTGTGACTAGAACAAAGAACTTCAGCTGTCCTGTTACATGTTCTCTTTACTATCCTAGGCCTAGTAAAATAAAACTAAGAAGGAAGCAAAGATAAAGATGGGCAGAGTGAGCTGTAGCTTCTTTGCTCTCCCACTAAAAGGCAGGCGAGGTCAAGAAAGGAAATAAGAGATTGAAAAAGGAGTGAAAGGCTGAATACGCAAACAGAACTATAAAAGTACATGCTAGACAACATAATCAGAGAATTCTGATTATAACAGAAAAAAATGACAGTAGAGAGAGGTTCCTAGGAGAAAACAGAGGACAAAAGAAGTTTCAGGATTAATATTTATGGTTCCATATTATTATATACCAGTTTGAAGTAATAAGTCAAGTGAACAAGTAATTTTAAATAAGGTAAATATGTTCCAAAATACCACTGATTGGTGTTTTAGTATATACCAGTTCACTGTCACTGGATTCTTAACTGGAACATTCCAGTGGGAGGTTTTGTTTTGAATAAATCAAATAGGGAAAGTAGAAACATAGAGCTGTTAAGGAGCTATTTGTCCTTTGGAAATGTTAAAACCTGAAGTTGGATGAGTAGTTGAGAGCATTTCATTTTTAGGAATCTACTATAGATCACCTATTCATGTGGATGATGTAAGCCATGTTTTTTACAATACAGATTATAAAGTGGCAGAGACACCATATTTTGGTAATTTTGTATTTCAACTATCCGTATATCTTCTATAAGTTTATTTCCACTAAAAGGAGAACTTACTACTATTCTTGATTTATCTTGTTGGCATTTTCTACTTAGGGAAGATAGAGGAAGCAAAAAGAGGAAGTGATATTCTGAATTGGCAAGGAAGAACTCTTTAGTAATGGAGAAGTAACAAGACCCTTTCAAGAAAATAATAATGGCATGTCAAAGTTTGTATTCCAAAGCAAGAAAATATTGCTATGTTTATACCTTCCCTAGACTTCGTGAAAATAGATGTTTAGAAACTTAAGCCAAAAGTTATGTATAACCTTATATAGCAGAGAGTTTCTAAAAGAGTATGCCTCAAGGGAAACTGGAAAGTCAAAAGATCAAAAATTGTAGCTGTATAAAACCAAATATTCCAAGTAGGCAAGTCAGTGATTTCTAAGTGCATAGAATCTGTATAGAAAGAGTATTATTGTGTGTTTAGGTATGCACACAATATAGAGTAAATATAATAAAGTCTTTACACCAATACGGTAAGGGGAAGAACATCTTAACAACAGACCCACTTCAAGTACTAAAAGTATTAGTTCTACATGAGTCATAACTTGTACTTGTGTCAACGGAGTGGTATGGCCACAATAAAATCACATTGTTCTGTGATCTGAATCTGTTCTGAGGTTCCATTGCATTCTGAGCTGATAGAACACAAGAGTATTCCTTTCAGCACTGATATCATATTTTAATAAGGACATGGAAAAACTGTAGTGTTTAACATTAAGTACAGTGATAAGTCAAAAAATCTGTTTTAAAAAAATTTGAAGGAATTTAGAAATGTTTAACCTGGAAAAGAGCTAGCTTGGGGATGAAAAAGTAATTCAAAAATTATTTTAAAGGTTATTACATAGAAGAAAGTTTAGGCACACTGTGTAACTCAGGTGTAGAGCTAACACTAACAAGAAGGTTACAGAAAGTCTGATTTTATAAGAAAAACTTTCTGGGGGCGCCTGGGTGGCTCAGTTGGTTAGGCGTCCACCTCTTGATTTTGGCTCAGGTCATGATCTCAGGGTCATGGGATTGAACCTCCTGTCGGGCTCTGCACTCAGCAGGAAGTCTGCTTCTCTCCTTTTCCCTCTCCCTCTGTCCCTCTGCACTTTCTCTCTCTAGAATTAATAGATAAATCTTTAAAAAAAAATTTTTTTTTAAACTTTCTAATTTAGCTATTTAAAAATGGAGTGATCTGTCTTACGAAACTATGAATGCCCTGTCATTATTAGCAGTTAGAGGCTTTATGGCCATTCACAGATGAGGTAGAGGTGATTCCTAATATCAAATAGGATAAAATGACCTCTAAGTTTCCAACCCTTAAGAAAGATCCTGTGATTCCACAGGGAAAAGTTATAAACAAACAGTGAGTAGAAAGAGGAGGAGACGTAACTCTTTACTTCCAAATAAGGCCATCTTCAGCTTCTTATTCCATGCCCATACTTCTCTAGATCAGACTCTTTTTTTTTTTTTTTGAGAGAGAAAGAAAGTGCAAGCCAGGTAGGGGAGCGGTGCAGAGGGAGAAGGAGAGAGAATCTTAAGGAGGTTCCACACCCAGTGGGGAGCCCAATGTGGGGCTTGGTTTCATAACCCTGAGATCATGACCTGAGCCGAAGTCAAGAGTCAGCAGCCTAACCAACTGAGTCACCCAGGTGCCCGATCAGACTCTTAACTACTAATTGAAAGATCACTCACAGTTACATTTTGGTGGTACTTTCCCCATATCTAGAAAACAAGACTACATAGCCATTATGTTGCAGCCATCTCTATGACTGTAGGGATTAGTTCAACCAAATGATGTCTATATTTTTAGTACTTAACAAATATAAGCCACTCATTATAGGAGTCTTATTTACAAATAATGTTTACTCATAACTGTATTTTTTAAAGTTTATTTAGGACGTAAATTTTTTTTTTAAGATTTTATTTATTTAATTGAGAGAGAGTGAGTGAGCACCACCTCGGAGACAGGTCGAAGGAGAAGCAAACTCCCCACTGAGCAGGGATCCCGATGCGGGGCTTGATCCTAGGACCCTGGGATCATGACCTGAGTCGAAGGCAGATGCTTAACTGACTGAGCCACCTAGGCACCCTGGTCATAACTGTATTTTTAAGGCAAAAGTTATTATACTAATTTTTTTTAATTAATGAAATTCATAATTTTTTTTCCAAAAAGACTAATTAACTCATCTTTATAAGGGAACTCATTTACTGGCATTTTTTACTTTAATATAGTGTATATATAATATTAAATAAGAACTATTTTTAAATGGCTAACAACTATGATAAGGTAAGAATGTGCTGTGAATAAACAAAGGGAATTGTTTTCTTGAGAAATATACCTGCTTTCTTGATCCTTTTGAATGTCAGGATAATCAACTAAAACTCAAAAGTGACCAGGAAATATAACTAGTACTAAACTTATGTTATTATAGTAAAAGTTCTCTTACCCAATTCAATTAGGACCAATAGTAGGCCAGTTTAATAGGATGCTTAAAGCAGGAAATCAAGAAAATGGTTTATATAACTTATTTTAACTTAAAATACGTAATATTTTCTTTACCAATCTTTTTATGTAGGACTGAGGTCTTTCTTTTGTGTGAGTCTGCTTAGTAGACTTAAATATCATCTTTCTTAGATAAACCACATCCATAATGTAATTGTGATTTTCAGTTTAAGTTTTCTTTAAAGAGGATCCAGAAACATTTCTTATACTGGGTATAGACCTTTTTTAGTTTTTTATCTTTTTCCTAGTCTTTTATAGTTGCTTCACACAAACATAATTAAACAGCACCATTTTAAGCAATTGGCCTTTACCAATTCTTTTAAACCTTTCAACTTAGTTGTCATGGAAACATTAATTTTCTTACTTTTCATACTCATTTAAGCATCCAACTAAATTACATGATTGAATTTTTACACTTACTGCATGTGTTTACATAACATGTAATTAAATTATGTAGTTTTACAATAATGAAGACCACTGACATTAAGGGATTCGTGGGGATAAACACAATTGACTCTTGGTAGGTGACTAACTCAACAAATGAGAATCGTGCTTGAGGGAAACCTGTTTGCTCTAAGTGATCTGCGTGCCTTAGGGATCATTTTTATTATTACTCTGTTGTTCTATTGGACATAACCATTTTGTTTTTTTTTTTTTAATTCCCTTAACTGCCTTGTCTCAAGTCATTTCAGAGGATTTAATGGTTAATCACTTTTTACCTGGTCTCAGATGTTTACGGACTGACATGGAACATCTTTCTCCAGAGCATGAGGTGAGCCACCACGATGATTAAGCCACTGTGATTATCTGTTCCACATTCCTGTGTTTTACTATCTCCTCTACAGACTTGCATTCTTTATATGAGGCACAATTATGATATGTTGTGCTTAATTCTTTTGAATCTAGTATAGGGTCATTTTATGGCTTTACTTACTGGTTAGGAGATCTTGAAAAACTCCTTTAACATCTTTGATCCTCTGTTTAACTCTGTATAGTAGGGGTTACATGCTTTCCTTCACTGAATATAATTAGAATTTAATCAGCTAATGTACATGAATTGCTTTTTAATCTGTAAAATGCTATGCGATTTGATCTCTGACCATTAACTTTCTTAGAAGCAAAGCTTCCATTTTCTGTCTTCCATTTCCTTATAACTCTTTTATTCTATTTGTCTTCCTTGTTTCCTCCAAAACCATTTATCATTTATTTCGTATTCTGTATCTTCATGCTGTTTATCTACCCATTATCATGGTGGGTTTGATTTTTTTTTTTTTTTTCTATTTTTCCAGCTTTCTACAGAGGAAGCTTAGATTACTTACTTTTAAACTTCTCTTTTTGGATACATGAATTTAAGACTGCATATTCCTTTAGCCACATCCTGTGTATTTGCTACATTGTATCTTCACTATCATTCAGTTCAAATTGGATTCTCATTTCTATTATTAGTTGATCCATGAGAGGCGCGTGGGTGGCTCAGATGGTTAAGCGTCTGCCTTCAGCTCAGGTCATGATCCCAGGATCCTGGGATCAAGTTCCACATTGGGCTCCTTGCTTGGCAGGGAGCCTGCTTCTCTCTCTCTCTTTCTCTCTCTCTCGCTCTCTCTCTGGCAAATAAAAAATAAAATCTTCAAAAAAAATGGATCCATGGGTTTTGTTTAATAAGGTAAATTAAGATTTAATTCTCCTACATTTTTATCAGTTTTTTGTGATCTGCTTCTATTAGCTCTTGAAACTTGTATTAAAGTTAGGAGTGGGAATTATCTCTTTCTCCTTGTGGTTTTTTTCAATCTTTGCTTGGTATGTTTTATAGATGTCCTCTGTCAGGTTGAGGAGGTTCCCTTTTATTGTTAGCTGGTTGACTGTTTTTATCATGAAAGAGTGTAGGATATTGTCAAATGTTTTTTCTGCCTTAGTTGAGAGGATCGTGTGGTTATTTCTTTTAATCTCTTGATTCATTGTTTTATACTAATGGATTTTTGGACATTAAATCAGTTTTTGCATTCTTACAATAAATCCCACTTAGTTATGGTGCATAATTCCTTTTATATGAAGCTGAATTTGGTTTGCGAGCATTTTCTTGAGGACTTTTGCATCCAGGATGAAGGCTAAGCCTGCAGAATAGAAGAAACAAGATATTATAAGGTGTATTTCTCCACCCTCCATTAGGGTAGGTTGGCCTGAAAATAGGAGTGGTTAAAAGTTTTTCAAAGGATCAGACTCCCAGATTCCCTTTCCAACCTTGGTAGAACTCTGGAGCTTTACTTTTAAACATGTAGCTGAGAACAGGAATGAGTGCTATAAGAAGAGGGAAATTAAGTGAAGGCATATGTGCCAAAGTGATTGGAAACCTTGTTACCTTTCCCCTTCTTGGATCCAAGAATGCAGTCAGAATTATACCTACAGGGGAAAAAGATTGACAGAAAGTTTGATTTGTGCCCGATTTACCTTAAAGTGAAGTTATTCATGCATGAAGAGATTTTAATCAGCAGTTTAGTGCCCCAGTCTTCAGTGGGCATCCCAAGATCACCAACCATTTGAGAAAAACCTTTAACGTCAAAGATGGAGATGAAAACATACATGCAAGAAAGAGGGTACTAGAGGAAACAGAGACAATGCAGGGAGCAGAAGAGAAAGTACAAAAAACTCCCACCAAACATAATAAAGCAAAAACTAGCTAAACAGACAAAATATATAATCTGTGAGATGAAAGAGTGGAAAACCAGAAAAGATTCAAAAAAGGATTAATCTAGATCTAACATGCATATGACAAAAGTCTCATTTAATAACCAACGTCCTTACTATAATCTGCAAGGCAGTCTAAGATCTGGCTCTCTCCTCTTTCACATCTCAGACCTCATCTTCTACCCTCTCCTTTGCTCACTCTGCACTCACCACTCTGGCCTCCTTGCTTAGAATGTGATAGACATAACTTTCACCTAGATGGAGCCTTTGCTCAGACTCTTCCTGGTGTCTCTTCCTTGCTCCTTCATCTCCCTCAGGCTTTTCCCTAAATGTCATCTCCATGAAGCCTGCTTGGGACACCTCCATGTAAATTGTAACATTCTTCACCTTGGCCTCCTAGTACCCTATATTTTACTTGATATTCTTTCCAAAGCCCTATCACCTTCTAATATACTATATAACTTACTATTTTCTATGTTTATTGTCAAGAACATAAGCTCTCCATAAGGAGGGAATGTTGTCTGTTTTGTTTGTGCATTCTTTGTATCTAAAAAAGTACCTGGCACATAGTAGGTGACAATAAATATTTGTTGTGTAGTGACCTCCATGCCCAAATATGGGTCAAGAATATTCAGAAGACCAGTTTCTGGTGTGGTCGCCAGCAATTGGAGGAGCAGCTTAGATCCCTCCACCCTTTCCATCACTCACTCAGTCTCCCTGAAAAAATGATGTTAATTCTTAGGTGCCCATTGTATTCCCAGTTACATTTTAGTAGCCACAGACCTATACCTGGTCCCTGCTCTAGACATTAAAATAGAGCATCTTGCTATTTGCAACCTGGAGAAAGCAAAGGGGTATGGGACAAACAGCTTTTCCTGGGAAAATATGTGTGATCATGGTATGTGTATATGTTAAATGTATAGATGTATACAAGTTTTAACATTAGAGGTAGGAAAAACTAAGGGAGAATTGAAGTCAGAGTTGGAAGGTTAGTGAAAATCAAAATCAGTTATTAAGTTATATGATTGAGGTCTTTTAAAACTGTTTCTGCAGGTAGTGTAGCAATCTAATGTGAACTTCTTTAACAAAGTAACTGCCAAAATGTTACATTTTTAATAAACATTAGTTTGTGGTAATATTAAAAATTAAATTAAAAGGTTTAGATTAAGTAATAGCATTTCACTATTATAAACTAAAGTCATTTCACTAAAAAGTATTTCACTAAAGTCATTTTTTTTTTGAAATCAGGTCATTTTAAGTTCCATGATAAAAGAATGTGAACAAAAAGTAGAGAACAAGACCGTCCAAGAGCCTCAAGGGTAAGACATTAATTCTCTTTTTAAGGCTTCATATTAACCTTAATTTCTCTATCTAAATTTTCTATAGATGGTTATGGTGTTTATTTTGTGTTACTTTTCAGTCATTTATTTGGAAGGCAAGAAAATTATTCAAATCAGTTGTTATCAAATGCCAGTTTATAAACCATCTGTATCAGAATTATACGGCGAATTTAAAATTTAGATCTCTGCCCCATGCTCTGTGCCATCCTCTCAACAATCTGATTCAGCCTAGGGATCTAGATGTTTAAAAGCTAAAGACGATGTGATAGATAGCTGGATTTGAGAATCACTGGTCAAAATACTTTCTTAGAAATTTGTGACAGGAATTATAAGGTGTAACTTGATTCACTGCATAAAGGATTGTAAACTTGTGAATGTTCTATTCACATGCTCCTAATCAAAGTAACTAGAATTCGAAGATTCATTGAAGTTAAAATATAATCACAGATGTGAAAGAGTAAAGGTGAGCATTCAGGAGAGGAAGTAACTTACAAATAGACTGTGTGTACTCTTATCTCTTGTTGATGTAACCTTGAGCAGTTAATCTTAAATAAACTGTTAGGCATAAAAAGCTCAAAGGTTTTTCCTTTATAAAGCTGACAACCAGGAATAAGTGTGTCATCCCATCAGGCTAGGTACCCAGAAACACACACTTACCTCCCCACACCCCCAGCCTCTCCCACATATGCAGCTTTTTACCTCGTACTGTAGGTCAGAGCCCTTTCTTGAGCCTCCTGGGATGGTAGGAACTCTCCTACCATTGTAGCCATGGAAAGTTAAACAGTAAAAATACTTTGATAGGCTTCGATTCTGAACACATAAGCCATAAAATTAATGCCAAAGCAAACACTTTTGTTCATTTGTCATACATTTAAGTGTTAAGATTATTTGGTGCCTTATCAGTTGAAAATGTAAAAAGTTTGGGGGCAAAATTAAGAAGAATTATATGTGAAATGCATTCTAAATGAAATTTCATTAAGTAGCATGTAGGAATTAAGAAAGAGAAAAATATCGTAATAACTTCCCAAGATTACTTCAGTTATATGACCTTCCTTAAAAAAAAAAAAGTTTATTTTCATAATCATATTTTCCCATGTTATTCAGATCTTTGATATTATTTTTTTAACTTTTAGATAATTTCAAATAAGCACAAAATAATGTAGTGAATTCCCATGTACTCATCACTCAGCTTCAATAATTATCAACTCATAGTCAATTTTATTTCATCCAGCCCCCTCCTATATTCTGTTATGTATCTCTAAAAGACAAATGCTGTTTTCTAAAACATAAATGTAACGTCATTAACACCAAAATAACAACTTCTTAATATTATCAGTTATCTGGCCTGTGTTCAATTTTCTTATTGTTTTATAAAAGTCATTAGTGATCTGTTGTTTGTTTTTCTTCCTTACAGTCTGTTTCTTTGAGTCAGGATCCATAGGTCATTCATTGCAATTAGTTGACATGTCTCTTCAGTCTCTTTTAATCAGTAGGTTCCCCTTCTATCTTGTTTTTTTCTTCACGTACTTATTGAAGAACTTGAGTCTTTGTTCATAATATAGAGGTTCCCACAGTCTGAATTTGGTTGCTTGCATTTCCCTTTTGTTGTTTTAACATGTTCCTCTGTATTTCCTATAAATGTGGTGTTTGGGTCTAGACCTAGAGATCATCACATTCAAGGCATGTTTCTTTATTTTGCAAGACTGCTTCATAGGAGGAGGTGTGTTTTCATCATGAGGGAGACAGTGTCTACTTCTCTCTTTTTTTGGTGGTATTAACATCTGTTCTTGATCAATACCTAGCTCCACTAATTCATTAGCTATTACTAAATACATTCTATCTTTCCCTTTTCATTTGTGAGCTAGAATACTTAAGGGAAGAAACCTTTATAGTAAAGGCAAGGTAAATGTTCAGTTCTTTCTCTTTACTTACCAGTTTTCTAAAATAATGAATTGATTCACCCTCCGATGGTGACTGGTTAGGGGATTTGTTTTGTTCAAGTATCATAAACTCATGTGTTTTCAAATATTTGATATAATTCAGTGCATTGCACTTACTATCTTTTGATGCCCAAATTATCCCATCTTTGGCCATTACAAGGCTTTTCAAGTTGACTTCCCAAGTCCTTTTGAAATTAATTTGCAAAATGGAATGGTATGGAGGGAGAGAGAAATATTCTAGGATATAAATTGTTTTAAAGAAGATCAGTCAGGTATAAGAAGTTCTGCAGATTCCGAATCAACAATCAACTCATGGTTTGATATGAGTTGCAAAGGAAAGATCTGTGATTTCTTTGAAAACTTGCAGGAAGAAGACAATATTACCTTAGAAGGCAGCCCATTTCATATTTTAGCAATTTTTTACAAAGTACTCTTATCCTGAGTTAAAGTCTCCCTTCCTATTATGTTTCCTCTCTAAAATACGTTTCATCATCTGGCAGAGAGATGGGTGAGTGTTACAAACCCCTTTGTAAAACTGATAAAAATGTAAACTTTCTCTTCAGAAAAAATGCTGTAATGTAATCGTTCTTTGTTGGAAAGCTTTGTGTAAAATAGATACCTGGGTCCTTTATACCATATGGAAAGAATCAGAATAACTGGGGTTAGGCCAAGGCATCTGTATTTTCAATAAGTTCTCCAGGTGATTGTGATGTATATCAGTAGAGCTATATAAATATATACAGCTGTGCAGATATATATTTATATCTAATTTTTTATGTAACATTGGTATTTGTTAAGTCTTCTGAATCTTCTCTTCCCCAGACTGAAAGTCCCAGATGCTTTAACATCTTTGTCGCCCTCTGGTTAGAATATCATTAAAACATGATAGTACTCAAGTATTATCTGACCCTGTATCCTATTTTTCTCAATGCAAACTAAAATCGTGCTTTCCTTTCAGCTTACAGTATTGTTCTACAGAAAGAAAACAAAACTGTAAACTTGGAACATTAAGGAAAGGCATTAGAGAAAATCTAGGACTTAAAGGATTTGAAGGATGTTTAGACACGAGATAGAAAGGAAGAGATAAGTTAAAAATGTTTTGAACAAAAACTCGGCAAGCTTGACTCAGGGAGGTCTAGAAATTGAGCAGTAATGGTTGGTTAAAACACACATACACACACACACACAAGAATTAGATTGCTATGTTTCTTGAATGCCAAGCACACTTTTATCTTGTAGGTAGTAAGTAGCCATTGAAGATTTTTGAGAAGGGATAGGATATGAAGAAGTGATTATTTCAGAAGTTAATCTGATCATGCAAGGAGACCAGATCTAAGACTGTTGGAATAATTCAGTTGGAAGATATTGTCATTGGAAATAAAAATAAATGATAGATGTTTCATAGGATAAAATCAGGATTTGATGATTGGTTTTATTTTTTTCTTAAGTCTTATTTATTTAAGTAATCTCCAAGCCCAGCGTGGGGCTCCAACTCATGACCCCAAGACCAAGCAAGAGTCATGTGCTCATCTGACTGAGCCAGCCAGGCACTCCTGGTGATTGGTCTAAATAGAAGAGAGGGAGCCATTATATTCCCTGTTGGGAGGAGAGGAAAATAGTAAAACCACTAACAGATAAGGGATTAAAAACGGTGGATCATTTCTAAATTTAGGGGGCGAAAAAAAGCTTGATGTTAGCTTATCTAACAAACAAGAGTAATAGGACACTTTTCCCACACTCCTTATGGAGATGATATTTGAAACTTCAAGAGAAGGTTTCAATAGTAAGTTTTGTAACTGAGGAACTGGGAGCCAAATGCTGAACCTTATGGAGGATTACTTTGTGGGAAGAGAAAAGGCAGCAGGGGATAAGTAGTCAGAGACAAGGGAGAGGCCAGGTTGGTGTACTGGCTGAAGAGCTGTGGGAAGAATAGATTTTCAAGATGGGAGTCGTGGTCTGGCATTTAACTTGTAATTCACAGCACACACCTTTAAGAAATATAGAAAACCAGAAGTCCTTGGTGGCAGCACGTACTTCATCTGTAGCTTCAGTGGACATCTGCTGAGCTCCTACACCTCAGCATTCACTGCCCTTGACATGTTCAAACATACTCTCTCCTTTAGTCCTCAGATATTTTGCAATAGTAATTGCAATCTGTATTTTTCAGTTGAGGAAATTGAATCAGAGTAATCTAAAGCATATTGGCTAAAGCCACAGGCCAATAAACTGGGTTTATTGTTGGATCACTGAAAAATTGTACCTGATCAGTGTTCTGTTTGGTATTATGATAAATTAGCAATCTTCAGTAGTGATTTAGATTGTGTTTACTCCCTATACAAAAGGTTGTTCAAAAAGAAGAAGAAATGGATTTAAAATTGTCGATTGAAACTAATGCAAGTGGCAATGGAAGACATTCTGCCCTGTCCTCCCAAAAGTAATGTCATAAGATTGTTATCAGCACAGTATATAAAACCTCACTGTGATTTAATTTACTCATTTGTGAAAATAGGGATAATATCTATCTTCCAGGGTTGCTATAAGAATTAAAGTGATGCTGGTAATAAGAAGAAGAACTGCTAACTTAATACTTACAGCATGCTATTACATGCCTGGCACTGCTCGTAAGCACTATATGCACTTGTATAATTCTTAATAGACCTATGAGGTAGGTAATAGACTTATCTCCATTTTACAGATGAGGATTACATTACAGATGAGATCAAATAACTTGCCCAGGGTCGCACAGCTGCCAAATGACAGAGCCAAGATTCAGTCTCACTGCAGACTTGCCTCTAACCTCTACACCATTCTGCTTCCTTTAATAGAAACGATGAACATGAAGCTCCTAACCTAGTATGGTCCATAAAAACTCCTGTCCGTAAATATTAGTTTCCCTTTTGTGATACCAGTTCAGAATGTATTTATTAACATTATTACTACTGAAGAAATGAAAAAATGGATATTTTAGTTTTTTAATTGCTTTACTTGAATTTTAAAATTTCTTTCCTAGCTCAATGTCAATTGCTGCAAGCTTAGTAAGTGAAGATACAAAGACCAAGTTTTTGAACAAAATGGGCCAGTTGACAACATCAGGTGCCATGTTGGCCAATGTGTTTCAGAGAAAGAAGTAAAAGCAGGAAGGAAGCCCCCAGTAAACACTAAGATGGACTCAAGCAGACTGGTTCCTTGTACTTGAAGTACTTGCCTTTTTTATCCTTATTTTATGTTCTTGCATTATAATTTTATCCTAACCTCCAAAGATATTTGCACTGCTTTTGATTATTGCTGTATATCTGTTAATTTTGGAGTTATAACTGTGGTGATAGAAAATTGAGTTTATAGTCTGTACCTAGTCCCTCTTCTATGTTCTTGTCTTTCAGAATAATTTTTTTTATATATATACATATAGTGAAGAGGTGTTTTTTTTTTTAATTTTTGGATGGGATATTAGCAAGTATCTGTACTATACACTAAGCTATTACGATGGTACTTAAAATAATGTAAATTTGAAGTCATTGTTATAAAGTAATAAAAGTGGAGATTACTTAAGTATTTAAATTATGAAAGAATAATGCAGACTTTTTATTGTTTCTTAACTGACTAGAAAGAGCCACCAGCATTACTCTGTGCCTTTTGGACTTCAGTTTGTGTGTCTGTAGGAATTGTGTGCATTCCATTCACACAGTATTTTATAATGCTGTGATGAATTTGAGTTACAAATCCTACAGTAAGTAGATTATAATGAAACTTTCCACATTTCAGAGCTCTCATGAATATTCTTTAAGTGCTATTCAAACCTCCCCAGCACTTTCATGCATATAATGGACTTACCTGAAGAAAGACAGCACATAAACACAGGAAGTGGTAACCAAGGTGAATTTTGCAAACTGATGTGTAGTAGATTTAAATACTCAAAAATAAATGTAAATTAAAAGAGCTGATAATTGTGAAATTCCTTCCCAAATTTAAATACACAGGAAAATATGGTTTGAATTTGAAATTTAACACTTATTTATGTAAAATATTTTATTTAAGATATTTTTTAATGATTTTAATTTCAGAGATTATCTTTTCATTCTGTGTGTTACAGAGAAGTACCGAAAAGTTAAGGACATTTGGGGGCTGCTTTTTTCCCTCTAAACTAAAAATGACATTAGCTAAATTATTATTGGTTAGCTAACACCTTGTCCCTTAAAGTCAGTGACTATTCTTGTGTTTGATATATATTACATAGAGTCTTAAGTCCGTGTACAGTTCCACTGGAATTTGACAGTTGTCTATAAAGTAATGCAACTTGAAGTAGAAAAGAGTGGTACTGGACATAGAAGTGGGTGATTGGTTTGAGGGGTTAATGTGAGGCCTTTTTGAAAAATGAATATTTTGATAAAGAGAATTCTTGTTTGAGCACAGTTGATACATAGGTGATTCTCATGTTTGTTGTATAAACTGGTTTAATACACTTGGAACATAGTTGGATTACATTCACTTCCTGGGAAAGCTAGCTTACCACACAGTCAAGCTTATAAAATAAGTTGCCATAAACAAAGCCATTTAAAAAAGTTCATTCTGAAATTATTTCTTTTACCTATAGTGACATAATTGTTAAAATTAACTAGTCTTTCAGAAACGGTTGGATTCTAGGCATTCCTGAGAAATTGAAAGTGGCTACCTTTCATGTCAAAAATGTTGATCTATTATAAATAAAATGTTTTTGCATACTTGTTTTTGTTTTGTTTCTGGCTATGTGTATTTATTTTCATTTTGAAACACTATAGGGGCGCCTGGGTGGCTCAGTTGTTAAGCGTCTGCCTTCGGTTCAGGTCATGATCCCAGTGTCCTGGGATCGAGTCCCGCATCGGGCTCCCTGCACTGCAGGAAGCCTGCTTTCCCTCTCTCACTCCCCCTGCTTGTGTTCCCTCTCTCGCTGTGTCTCTCTCTGTCAAATAAATAAATAAAATCTCCAAAAAAAAAAACAAAAACATTATATATTCTCTATCCAAGCAAAAGGAAATGAGAAAGAATATATTCATTAAAATGTACTATGTTATTTAAGGAATATAATTTATATAAATTACCTATTTAGTTTACTTTTACTAAAAAAAAGATTGTTGCTATAAAATGAATATATTTCAGAGACAGTTTAAAGAAACTGTTATGGCTCTCATTTGCTTTGAAATACAGTAAAAGAAGAATATTCGTTACCAGATGAATGAATATAAATATTTTTATTGTGATAATTTTTATCAATTTGTGAATCCATTTATCTAAATGCTAGTGGTTTTTTTTAAAAGGCAACAGCTAGTAAGATACACGGTATATTTCAAGGGAGCCTCCCTTAGTATGCTGTTAATATCTTAATGTCAATAAGACTTCATGTTTATTTTCACAATGATTTTTAAGGCAAACTATAGATTCTTTAAAGACAAGACAGACTAATCACACTAATCACTGAAACTGAGTGTGTTCTTCCAAAACAGGCCATAAAACTCCCATATTCACTCTTTTTAAACAGAAATAAAAACAGTACAGGTTTAAGTATTCGACTTAACAAAAAACTAAGTTTGCAAAGTAATGAAAAGCTAATTTGAAATTATGCCTGTGTTTCTAAAGTAAACCAGAAATTAAAATTTTTCAGAAACCCATAAATGCCATAGCTGGCAATTTTGCTGAATTACTCCAAGAACGATGCTTGAATGGTAGCAGTATCTAACTTTATATGTGGGTGTCCTTGACTTCATTTTGTTTGCACCAGTCACCCCTTTTGAAAGATTACTTTGCTAAACACCAAACGGATTTACAACCTGAATGAAATTGTAAGTAATTTTAATGGAGTCTCAATTCAAGTTGCTATCAGATTCCTTTTTTGGGGCACCTGGGTGGCTCAGTCGGTTAAGTGTCTGCCTTCGGCTAAGGTCATGGTCCCAGGGTCCTGGGATCGTTTTTCACAGAAAAAAAATACCGGTTCAAATAAATAGTCTCTGATAAAGTTTGGGGAGATGAAATGACTATGTATTGAATTGTCTTGTCATGACCCCAATTCTTAAGATAACCTATTTGAGACCATTATTTGAACTTTAAGGACAGAACTTTCTCTAGACACCACCTTATTGATCTTTGAACTGTGAGAGCTAACTACAATGAACATTTTGTGCTAGTTACCAATTCCTTAACTATTTTTGTATAAAGAATGTATGTTTGAAAAGTCTTGTAATTAGCAATTCTAATTCCCAAAATTCTCCAGATTGGCTAGGTAACAAACTTCCCACTTTGTCTTGGATGTTAACTCTTTTATAAGCAAACTATGAAATAAATTTAGCTTTTCATATGAGTAGATATGTGTTTGAAAATTCTAATGTAACTTTACAGTGTGCTTATTTTCATTACTATTTTATTTCAGTACGTTTAAAAAATAATAGATTAAAGGTATTTGCTAGTAATAAAAAATAATGTATCTGGCAGATTTCTGCATGTTGGCAAAATAACTGTATTTTAGGCTATTTTCACACTACAAATGGATGTTCTGCGTGCATTTCATCTGTGGAATTTGCACTCCACAGTCACAATCTCTGAGTGGCACATTGGTCTTTCATATTTTCCCTTCAGAACAAACTACAGGAAACTTTGCTTTGATTGCCTTCTTTATAGTTTACTTTGCATATTTAAGAAAAATCTTAAAATAAAAAAATTCCTATTCACTGTAAGACCACACCATTCATAAAGTACATGACAGTTATTGTGAACTTAACACAATATAAAAAGGTTTATTATATTTTTTGATAGTATATAAATAATTCCTTCAGTTCAGTGTGCTGACAGATATAAATTATTGCTTTCCTTAAGAGTCTTCAGTAATACCTGGAAAATTCTGTCCAAAACATCTATATAGAAAAGTATATTACTATTTTAATATCCCTTTATTACATTAAAGACTAATCCATTATATTTATTTCAGTTAGAACATTGGGTGAATAGATTTCTTGAGGGACTTTAATGTAGTAAAATTTGTTTTCTATAAACTGGCATTTTGTGTTATATGTAATAGATATTAAATTTTTTGTCAGTGATGTTATTTAGGGTTATCATTTTTGATAGTCTACTTTTAACATTTTTTAGGGGTGTCTGGGTGGCTCAGATGGTTAAGCATCTGCCTTCAGCTCAGGTCATGATCTCCAGGTTCTGGGATTGAGCCCCATGTCCGACTCCCGGCTCAGGGGGAAGTCTGCTTCTCCCTCTCCCTCTGCTTCTCCCCACTGCTCGTGCTCTCCCTTTGTCTCTCTCTCTCTCTCTCTCAAATGAATTAATAAAATCTTAAATAAAATAAAATGAAAACTTTTAAAACTATTCTTACTGGAAAAATAACCCCTTTTTTAATTGTTAGCATTTCCAACCTTAGATATTTTTAGGACATGCATTTTCAATGAAACTGAAAGTGTTATAAGTATCTTACGTAACATGTACATTGCTAAGTAAATCTAATGATTTCTCATTGACTTTATAGTTTTATAGATACTTTATCTTCATTTCTGATAATTACTTGACAATTCTTTAAATTTTTAGCTTCCTCTGTTCATAAATCTCCCTGTCATGTATTAAGTATTGAACCTAAGATGGATGCTTATCATAATGTAAATCATTTCCTCATTTCTTTTTTATATGAATTTTATAAATACAGTTCCCTTTCTAGCAAATTCCTTTTTGTCTTACCATCAAAAAGCATGGAAATAATAACATGCTCTCTATTCCTTACAGGATTTTATGAAAATTATGTAATAGTAAACCTAAAAGTGCTTTAGCACTTAGTATTATGAAAGTTCAAAGAGAATTAAGATAAGCCCCTGAATAACTAAAGCATGGGTAACTGTGGATAACCTCCTTCCCCATACTTTTGTTTTCTAGTAAGTGTGTAAGTTACCATGACATGCATCATTTACCTAAAACTGCAGTAGAAGGCAGAAACCACTTTTGATTGTTACTTTTGCCTTAGTGAAGACTGGTAAGGTAATTTTACTTTTTGTTTACCAAAACTTGAAATTAAGTTTTTTTTCAAAAGCCTAATAAGTTAATTTTCATTACATAATTAATTTAGAGTTTGTAAAATATTTTATTTACCCTTTGCAACTTCACTCGTGTCTTTTAGTATATATTTGATTTTTATAGTAATTTACAGCTTTCTTTGATATTTAGTTTGAACCACCTCATAACGAAACTTTTCATACTAATGGAAGAAGAACAAGAACTGCCATTTCTTGAAAATAATTGGTTCCTAGTGTTATCTAAGAGAAGGAAACAAAGGTTAACCATTGACCAATGATTTTAAAAGTTAGAATTCTGGTTTCTTGCCGACACTACAAAAGTATTTAGATCTTAGGAGGTAAATGCTACATACCAAATTTGGAGACCATTTTGTTTTATTTGTCATACTACTGAAACAGTGTTGTGGTATAATCATCCTCAAGAAAATCATGGAGAGGCGACAGATTAGAGATGGATAAATGTCCTGATTTTCGAAAATGAGAAGCCAATAGATATGACAAAATGTGGATTACCATTCTAAATCTGTATAAAGCCTCTTGGTTGGCCTTTTCTGACTACTCAATCCAAAGTAACTCTTCTAATTCCCTAAGATCTCCCTGGTTCTTCTTTTTCATAATTACTCTTCTCAATACTCATTTTCTTGTTTTTTATTGTCTATCTCTTTCACTAGACTCAGCTCCATGAGAGAGAATGTTGTCTATCCTTTTCAACCAATGTGTCTCCGGTATTTGAAGAATGCCTGGTGTATGATAAGTACTCAACATTAATTGAATGAATTAATGAATTGCAAGCTTGATACCAATTCCATGCAAGTTTGCCAATTACATTGAAAGGATGAGTCCCCCAAAACAGGATGAATTTACTGAGACTATATGCCAAACTCACCTAAAGTCCTTTTCATTGAGCTATTGTATGTTGTTGATCAGGAGAATTGCGTAGTCTTGTGCATCTTGACCTCAGCAAGGTATTTGACTTTGTTTCTCATAATGTCCTTATTTATATCCAAGGTAGAATATATGGAATAAATAAAAGTGCAAAAGAGTTGTGTCATGTGTATATGGGCTAAAAAGCTCTACAGTGTTTACATCCATATCTGGTTCTCTGGGCCGCAACTCTTACCCACAAACCTCACCAAGTCTTCCAAGTGATCTGTAAGTGTGGAGAAGCCATCCCTTTCTGAAGATTGTAGAGTCATTCACCATTCAACCTACATTTATGGAGGACTTATTTTGTGCTAAGCATGAATGAGACTGACAGAACAGAGCTTACAGCCAGTCAGGGAAACAAACAAGTTGAGAAAGTAGGGCTGAGGAAGACGTACTTTAATTAGGGGGATTATCTTTATGGTTTGCTTTGGAAGACATCTCTGAGGTAACATTTTACCTGAAAACCAGGAAGAAAAACAAAAGAGAAAAACCAGGAAGAAAAACAAAAGAGAAAAAAGAGCAGTATGTGCATAGGCAATGAGATGAGAAATAGTGCTGTGTTCAAGGAACTGGGAAAAAAATGACCAGTATGGTTGAGACACTATCAAAAGATGAAATTGGAGGGCGCCTGGGTGGCTCAGATGGTTAAGTGTCTGCCTTCGGCTCAGGTCATGATCTCAGGGTCCTGGGATCGAGTCCCGCATCGGGCTCCCTGCTCCTTGGGAGCCTGCTTCTCCCTCAGCCTTTCTCTCTCGCTCTGTCTCTCATGAATAAAAAAAAAAAAAAAGATGAAATTGGAGATGGGTGTAGCCAGATCATATAGGGCTTTGTACACTATGATTAAAAGAAAGGGAAGCCTTTGAATAGTTAGAATAGTTATAGTAGAATGGCTTAATCCAATTTATATTGGATATACTTGTACTTTCTAAGAATGTTTTTGAAAAGGAGATGAGTAGAGGCTGAAGGCAGAAGCTAATGAATGCAGTAGTCTAAGCAAGAGATAATGGCAGCCTGGACAAAAATAGAGGGAAAGGATCAGATCTGCAACATAGTTGGAAGTAGAATTTGCATGACAGATTGGGTGTGAAGAGTGAGGGAAAGGGATAAACCAAAGATGTCGCTGAGATTTCTGACTGCAGTAACTGGACAATAGTAAGAAAGTAAAGAACAAGTTTGGGGGCTGGGTAATCTACATTTTTGTTTTAGATGTGTTAAATTCAAGATGTCTGAGAGCTACCTATGGAAATGTTAAGTAAGAAGTTAGTTATCTGGATCTCAGGCTAGATTATGGAGTCATCAGTATTTGGATAAAGCCATGGGACTAAATGAGATGGCCTGGGGAGAGAGGAACCATGGAGAAGAGGATCCAAATCTGAACCCTGGGACACTCCCCATACTTCAAAATCCAACAGAGCAAGAACAACTACTAAAAGGATCAGGAGGAGTGTACAGTGAGATAGGCAGGAAACCAAGAGAGTGGTTTCATGGAAGCAAAGAGAAGAGCCTTCTAAGGAGGGTCAGTTGCTACTCATAGGTCAAGATGAGGATAAATCTGAAACCCACTGGAAGATTAAAGTCATTGATGACCTCAATAGAAGTTTCAATAGATTGATGGAAATGCAAACCTGATTGGAATGGGTGAAAGAGAGACAGTGACTAGAGATGACAGCCCTTTCAAGACATTTTGCCATGAAGGAGAGCAGAAGTACTGGGAGCTAGAAAATAACAGGAGGTCACAGGAGGGTTTTGTTTATTTTGTTTTGTAATAGGAGAAATTAGATCATGTTCATAAGCTAATGAGAATAAGCCAGTAAAATGAAAGAAGGTGATGATGCAGCAGTGGTAACAAGCAAAAATGGTGCAAGTGAACTTGAGAAGGCAAGAGGGGTTGAGATTCAAAGCACAAATGGAGGGACTGGCCTCTGTTATAATAGGGGAGAAGGCCGATAGATGCATATGGAGGTGATTCAGTAGATTTAGTGGTGGGAAGATTAGGGGGTTTCCATTTAATTCTATTTTCTCAGTGAAGTATGAAACACAGAAATTAACTTGGCTGGCAAATGGGAAGTGTTAAAGGTTTGAGGAGAAAGAAGGTAGAAATGGTTGTCTTTGAGAATGGCAGAATGAATTACTGAGGGAATTGCAGGATTGCTAAGCAGTTTTGAAAGCCAATTTGAGAATAGTAATTGTGAATTTAAAGAGAGCTAGTTCACTATACGTTAACTAACTGGAATTTGAATAAAAACTTTAAAAAAAACAAATAAAGAGAGCTAGTTAACACAAGTGAATTTTTTCTCCAGTCAGGAGCAATTCAGGAGCAGGTGTAAAGTATCAGAGAAGTATAAACAGGGCTGGGTTTTTCTAGATGCTTAAGAGGAGGAAAAAGGACAAGGACTTTAAAGCTACTTGTGAAGGAATGATTATAGTGATGGACCATAGAATCCAAACCAGAGAAGGGGAGAAAGGAAATACTGGAGTGAAGGGGGAAATAAATAATCTGAGGGATGGGTCCCAATAAAATTTTTTTAAAATGTGTTTTAGTGAAAATATCCAAGTAGGTGAACTGCAAAGATACTTCCTTTGGGAGTAAAAATGAAAAGCAAATAAGATACATTTCCTACCTCCAGGCTATAAGGTACAGAAGTTTGTGAGAACAAAAATGAAAAGCCTCCACTTAGAAGCTTAGCAGGGCATCTTATCTTGGGGATAGGTATCTTAGGGGTAGCCAGGATTCAATTACAGTTGACCCTTGAACAACATGGGTTTGAACTGCACAAGTCCACTTATACATGGATTTTTTTTTTTTACTGTCTAGTACTGTAAATGTATTTTTTCTTCCTTATGATTTTCTTAATAATACTGTCTTTTCTCTAGCTTACTATATTATAAGAATATGGCATATATATACAAAATATGTGTGAGTCAACAATGTTATTTGTAAGGCTTTCAGTCAATAGTAGGCTGTTAGTAGTTAAGTTTTGGGAAAGTCAAAAGTTATATGCAGATTTTTGACTGTGTAATGGTCTGTTCATGAGACATAATGGTCTGTAGTTTTCTTGTAATGTTTGTGTCTAGTTTTAGTATTAGGGTAATGCTGGCCTCAGTTTCTATCTTCTGAAAGACTGCAGAAAATTTATCTTCCTTAAGTTTTGATAAGAATTCATCAGTGAACACACTGGACCTAGTGCTTTCTGTTTCAAAAAGTTCTTAATATTTTGATTCAATAAATATAGGCCTATTCTGATTCTGAGTTTTGGCAGATTGTACCAAGAAATTGGTTAGTTTCTTTTCTTTCTTTCTTTTTTTTTTTTTAAGTAATCTCTACAGCCAACATGGGACTTGAATTCACCACCCCAAGATCAAGAGTCACATGCTCTACCAACTGAGCCAGTCAGTCACCCTGGAATTGGTCCATTTCATTTAAGTTATCAAATTTGTGTGCATAGAGTTGTTCACAGTATTCCTTTATTATTATCCTTTTAATGTCCATGAGATCTGTAGTGATGTCCACATCCTCCTTCATTTCTGATAGTAGTAATTTGTGTCTTCTGTCTGTTTTTCTTAGTTAGCCTGGCTAGTGGCTTATTGGTTTTATTGATCTTTTCAAAGAACCAGCTTTTGGTTATGTTTATTTTTCTGTTCATTTCCTGTTTTTAATTTCATTAGTTTTCTTGTTTGTTTTTGTTTTTTGGTTCTCTTATTGTTTCTTTTCTTCTTTTTACTTTGGATTTAATTTGTTCTTTTTCTAGTTTTTTAAGGTAGAAGTTTAGGTGACTGATTTTAGATCTTCCTTTTCTGATATATGTATTCAATGCTGTAAATTTCCCACTAAGTACTGTTTTTGCTGCCTCCCACAAATTTTTATAAGCTGTATTTTCATTTTCATTTAGTTTAAAACATTTTGTACTTTCTCTTGAGGTTTCTTCTTTGACCCATGCATTATGTAGAAGTTTTTTTAATCTTCACATATTTGGGGATATTCCATTTATCTTTCTGTTACTGATTTCTAGTTTAATTCCATTATGATCTAAGAGCAGACATTTTCTGATTTCCGTTCTTTTGAATTTGTTAAAATGTGTTTTATGGCCCAGAATTTGGTCTATCTTGGTGAATGTTCCATGTGAGCTTGTGAAGATTGTGTTTTCTGCTGTCACTGGATGAAGTAGTTTACAGATGTCAATTATATCCAGTTGATAGATGATGTTGAGTTCAACTATGTCCTTACTGATTTTATGTCCATTTTTTTTTAAAGATTTTATTTATTTATTTGATAGAGAGAGACAGTGAGAGAGGAAACTCAAGCAGGGGTAGTGGGAGAGGGAGAAGCAGGCCTCCTGTGGAGCAGGGAGCCCGATGCGGGGCTCGATCCCAGGACCCTGGGATCATGACCTGAGCCGAAGGCAGACGCTTAACGACTGAGCCACCCAGGTGCCCCTTCTTTTTGTGGTTTTAAATAAGAATTTTATGATTCCATTTTCTTTCCTTTCTTAGCATATCAATTTTACTTTTTTTTTTTTTTTTACCAGAGTTTCAAATATATATGTACAGTTAATCCAGGTCCACTCTCACAAACACTAGAATGCTTCAAAGGTAGTGTAATTACCTTATGATAACAAAATAATCCTAATTCCTTTCATTCCTTGTATTATTACTGTCATTCATTTCACTTATGTATAAGCATATATATAATATATACACAAGCATACATAAACACATTGTTGATATTATTTTTAAAAAAACTGTTAAAGAGGGCGCCTGGGTGGCTCAGTTGGTTGAGCGACCGCCTTCGGCTCAGGTCATGATCCTGGAGTCCCGGGATCGAGTCCCGCATCGGGCTCCCTGCTCGGCAGGGGGTCTGCTTCTCCCTCTGCCCTCTTCCCTCTCGTGGTCTCTGTCTCTCATTCTCTCTCTCTCAAATAAATAAATAAAATCTTTAAAAAAAAAAAAACTGTTAGAGTAAGAAAAGTAAAAGTTTTTATTTTACCTTCACTTATTCTTTCTTCAATGCTTTTCCTTTCTTTATATAAATCTGAGTTTCTGACCAATATTATTTTCCTTCTCTCCATTAACATTTCTTGTAAGGCAAGTCTACTGGCAACAAATACATTCAATTTTTGTTTACCTAAGAAAATCTTTATTTCTCCTTCACTTTTGAAGGGTAATTTCACAGGTTACAGAGTTCTAAGTTAGTCAATTATTTCTCTCAACACTTTTCGTCTCTGCACTCTGCTCTTACTTGCATGATTTCTGAGAAGTTGGAAAGTAGTTCTTATGTCTGTAGGTAAGACATTTTTTCCCTCTGTCTTTCAGGATTTTTTTCTTTATGTTTGATTTTCTATAGTTTGAAAATAATATGTGTATTTTTTCTGGCATTTATCCTGATTGGTATTCTCTGGGCTTCTTAGATCTGTGGTTTGGTGTCTCATATTAATTTGGGGAAATCCTCAATCATTATTGTTTCAAAGATTTCTTCTGTTTTCTTTCTCCCTTTCTTCTTCTGTTATGCCCATTATGCATATGTTACACATTTTGTAGTTGCCCCACAGTTTTGGATATTGTGTTCTGGATTACTGTTCTGTTTTTGTTTTTGGTTTTTTTCCCCAGTGTTTTCTGTTTGCTTTTCATTTCTGGAAGTTTCTACTGAGATATCGTCAAGTTCAGAGATTCTTTCCTCAGCCATATCCAATCTATTAATAAGCCCATTAAAGGCATTCTTCCTTTCTGTACAGTGTGTTTCATCTCTACTGTTCCTTTTCGGTTCTTTCTTGGGATTTTCATCTCTCTGCTTACATCACCCGTCTGTTCTTGCATGCTGTCTACTTTATCCATTAGAGTCCTTAGCATATCCATCATACGAATTTCCAGTCTGATAATTCCAATATCCCTGCCATGCCTGGTTCTGCTGCTTGTTCTGTCTCTTCAAATTATATTTTTTTGCCATTCTATATGACTGGCAATTTTTTCTTGATAGCCAGATATTATGTGCTGGGTAAAGGAACTATTGTAAATAGGACTTTACTAATGTGGCAGTAAGGTGTGCGGGAGGTGGCAAATATTCCACAGTCCTCCAGTTAAGGCTTCCGTCTTTAGTGAGCCTGTGCCTCTGGGCTGTGAACTTAACAAGCGTTTCTCAGTTTTTCTCTCCCCACTTAGGTAGGACAGGCAGGTGAGAGTGGGCTAGAATTTGATAATTCCCTTCACCAGGTTAGTTAGGCTCTGATAATACCCATCAGGTTAGGCTCTGGGTAACTAGTTTCCCCCGAGGGCAGCAGGCCTTATTAAGAAAAACAGAGTACTCTTGTCCATTTCAAAATGGTTTCTTTTCCTCTCCGTCTGCCGAAAGCACAGGAGACTTTTTGTCTGGTATTTACTGTGAGAACCTGGTTGAGCTCCTGGAGGTAAAACTTACAAAAGTAAGGGGAGCCCTCTACAGCTGGGTCCCCGTAGAGTTGTTTTTTTTTTTTTTTTTAAGGTTTTATTTATTTATTTGACAGAGAGACACAGTGAGAGAGGGAACACAAGCAGGGGGAGTGGGAGAGGGAGAAGCAGGCTTCCCGCGGAGCAGAGAGCCCGATGTGGGGCTCGATCCCAAGACCTCAGGGGATCATGACCTGAGGCCAAAGGCAGACGACTGACACCCAGGCACCACCCCCCACCAGAGTTTTTAACTAAGACCTGCCCACTGTGCCTCCAGCAATTCATTAATTACAGTTCTGGTTTTCCTACCCCAGCACTGATTCCCAAGGAGATTTCAGCTCATGAGTGTCTGACCTGGTATCTTGTGATTCTCTGTATTTGCCTGTCAGTCTCTACTTTGGGGGGGCAGCAGTGTGCCCTGTGACCTCACTTCTCTTATGGATTTGGGAAGATTTGTTGATTTTTCTGTGTGTTTGACTCTTCACTTGTTGTTAGGACAGAGTGGCAACTTACAAACTCCCTGTGTGCAGAACCGGGAACAGGAAGCAGCACACATTTTTTTTTTAATGCAAAACACAGAAAAGAGGGTAAAAGTCATATGAGGCTGAAAGAAAAGAAAGAATGGGTAGAAATACTATTTGCAAAGCAAAATGGCCAAGAATTCTCTCAAACTGACAAGAACCATCAAGAACGTCAATGAAACACAAACCAGGATAGATTCAAAGTACACTAAGCCTACACATGTCATAGTAAACCTGCTGAAAAACAAATACAAAGAGAAAATCTGAAAAGCAGCAATGTAAGACTCATAGTTTACTTACCAACAGTAAAAAAAGAATGATATCTTTAAAACGCTGAAAAAGGGGCGCCTGGGTGGCTCAGCCGTCTGCCTTCAGCTCAGGTCATGGTCCCAGGGTCCTGGGATCGAGACCCGCATTGGGCTCCCTGCTCATCGGGAAGCCTGCTTCTCCCTCTCCCACTCCCCCTGCTTGTGTTCCCTCTCTCGCTGTCTCTCTCTCTGTCAAATAAATAAATAAAATCTTTTAAAAAAAAAGTGCTGAAAGAAGGGGCACCTGGCTGGCCCAGTTGGTGGAGCATGCGACTCTTGATCTCTGGGTCGTGATCACAGTAGTAAAGCCTACTTAAAATAAAAATTAAATAAATAAATAAAATACTGAAAGAAAATAACTGCTACCCTAGAATTCTATACTCAGCAAAAATACCTTTTACAATAAAGGTGAATTAAGATATTTTTAGACAACTCTTGCCCCCTGCCAAAAAACACAATTTGTTATCAGCAGACCCACACTGAATGAAAAACTGTAAGAAATTGTTCAAGCAAAAGGAAAATGATCCTACATGGGTACCAATAAAATTAAAAAGTTAAGAGGGAAGGACATATTACTATTACCAACACAAAGGGGCACCTGGCTGGCTCAGCCAGTAGAACATGTGACTCTTGATCTCAGGGTGGTGGATTCAAACCCCATATTGGGCGTGGAGCCTACTTTAAAAAAACATAAACTTTAAAAAGCCAACACAAGAAGAAACAAAATCTCAGTAGTTCTAGATCTATTAAAGAAATTGAACGTGTAATTTCAAACTATGCCCCAAAGAAAGCCCAGTGCTCATATGGCTTCATCAGTGAGTTCTACCAAATATTTAAGAAAAAAATGGCATTCTTACACACCCTTTCAAAGTTCTTCCATATATTTCACAGTCTTGCCCAGCAACATACTGACACCAAAAATTGACCCCATTGAAAAAAAGAATAATGACAGGCCAATCTCTTAGATATAAAAACTCTTAAACTAAATATTAGCAATCTGATTCCATCAACATGTGAAATAACCCAAATATCCTTCACCAATAGAATGACAAATAAAGAGTGATATATTCCATACTATGGAAATTACACAGTAATGAGCTGGATGTCTCACAAATAATATTGAACAAAACCCATACACAAGGTAATACTACAGTGCAGACTCCATTTATATAAAGTCCAAAAGCAGACAAAGTGAATCACTGGTGTTCTAATTAAATCTATCAAGTAGGATGAGGGGTTAATGATTAAAGGGGCTTTGGGGGTTCTGTTCTACTTCATGATTTGGGGGCTGGCTCCATGTACATCTTCATTTTATGACAATTAGCCATGCTGTACACTTGATGTATGTTCTACTTCAATAAAAGTGTTGTTGAAAAGAAACCGTTCCGTCTCCATGTAGATTGGCAACATTAGTTGTCTATTGTGGCCAGTCTGAACCTGACCAGTCTGAAAGCAGAAGTGCCATCAGCATATAGGATAGTATTTGTTCTTGTGTTTGTATATAAGGGACATACAGCTACTTCGTCCCTCGTAGTATTCAAATAGGGTTAAGAAGAAGGGAAGTAGAGGAAATGTAAATTCCCTCTCTGTTTCCACTTGAAACCATTTTATCTGTAACAAAATATCCAAAAAGTAGTGGTAACTACTAGTTTTACAGGTCAGTTCAGAAATTCATTTATTTTGAATATCAAATCTGTAGAACTAAAAAAAAAAAAAAAAAAAAAAAAAACTTGTCTACCAAAGCAAGCAAAATAGGTTTCCATGTATACAGTTCAAAATTTCCATAAATTTTCATGTGCTGTTTGGATATCATTACGGGATAGTATTGTGCCTTAATTTATCTCTGAATCAACACTGATTTATCAATGCCTTACTTTTGTTTAAAAAGTATCTCATGGGCAAGATGAGAAGAAGAGCAGAACATAACAGGGTAGGTGATAAAAGCATTTGTATTTATTAGTAAGTTTTCCCTGAAAGATTTGTAAAGTCCTACATTTACTTAATAAATTTTAAAATAAATAATAAACTTGCTTTTTTAATGTATTCTCTTTAGCTCCTTACCACAGTAATAGTGACTATTTTGATATCACCATGTCAAAAAATAAGGATTTCATTAACAAGATGGTGCCTCTGTTTTCTGCTGCCTGAATGAAGATTAAAATGTCACGTTAAAATTAAAATATTGCATTAAAATGTAATATAAAACTTAAAGGCCATCCACTAGAAACAAAAATGATAGCTACATTTTTATGTTACCTTTTTGATTCTGAAAACTAAAGAGTTCATGCAGAAGTGGGAAGTAGTGGGGATTTCCAGGGTAAGATGCACACTATCCATATAGAAGAATTTTCATATAAACCTATGATTCCTGTATTTGCATAATGTACTTTATTTTTCCTTAGTACAAGTAAGTACAATTCATTGTCAGCTGATTACTTTTTAAAATCAGAAACATTTAACTTTACTATATACTAAAATATCTTTTGCTTAAAATGTATTTTTACATTCATTACATATAACCAAAATTTAATTGTACATGTGCTGGTAAATGGGTGGGGGTTCTTAAATCATAAATAACATTTAAACTAGTTTCTGTAAATGATGAACAACCTAACGGTAATGTGTGCATCCTTGACTTAAGAGAGAAAAACAGTATTTGAAATAACTTCCCTGTTCCTGATAATAATAATGCTGTTTTTCTGGGAAAGATGACATCCTCAGGCCCATTTTAGTAGATTTTGTTACCAAATGGTATTCTACATTAATATTTATAAAATATTTGAATTATGCGAATGATAGTTCTGTAAATATAGAAATAGAGCCTTCAAAAAGTAATACAGTTTTTTTTAAATTAAGGTCTTTTTTTGCTAGTAGATTTAACGTGTTAACATGGGCATTCTATTGTTCAAAGTGCTTCCAAACCAGCACACTCACCTCTGGGGCTTTCCAAGCAGAAGTTTAAGTCCTTTAATCTTTTTTGAGAAAAGAAGGGGGTAATGTTGGAAATGTGCCAGGAGCAAGCCTTGGTATTTCTCATGAAGTGCCACGGTGAAAGTATCCTCTCCACAAGTCAGTTCCTTGTAGCAAAATCCTAATCTCATCTGGCTTTCACACCATTGCTTTTTCTAGAAAGCCTGTCTCCACATTCCAGACAACAGTAGTCCAGATACCTAAAGTTGTTCATTTCTTCTTTCCCTTCATCAACTCACCTGATATTAAAAATCTGATGGTTAGTGAGGTGGGATAACACTCCAGAGCCAGATAGCCAGGGATTGAATCCCAGTTCTGCCACTATTGGCAAGTGACCCTAAGGCAAGTTATTAACCACTCTGTGCCTCAGTTTCCTCATCTGTAAAATGGGACTAATAACATTCCTTGCAAGGCTGTGGCAAGGATTAAATGAATTTGCATGCTTAAGTATGCTATTATTGTTTGCTATTATTATTGTCTTTCTAGAAACGTCCTTTGCATATATAATAAAATCATGTTTATGATTGTTTACAAACATGGGACATTACTCTATAACTTGCTTCTTTTACTTAATAACAATAGACATCTTTCCGAAACCACTTAATTGTCTTAAGCAACTGCATTATATTCTATACTACAAGGGACTAGAATTTTTTCTACCATTTCTCCATGAACACTCACATTTTTCTCTTTTTGTGGTTTTACAAAAATGCTAAGGTAAATAAGCATCCTTGTATGTCTCTCTTTATATCTTGATATATTAGAGTCCAAGACATGGAATTGCTTTTTCAAAGGATATTTGCACTTTTAATTTTTTTTAAGTCGGCACTACCAGAGAACTTTCCAAAAGCACGGAAGTAGCTGGGCAGGCTGCACAGTAGGGAGTTACAGTGCAAAACCAGTAGTCTGACTACAGAAGCACAAAGCTGGGGGGGGGAAATGGATGTATGCTGCTCTAAGGCCCTTACACTATACATGAAGTGGCAAAGTTGTATCCAAAGGTGGACTATGATAAGTTACAGATGCATACTGTAAACCCAAAGCTGAAGAAATACAAGGAGGTATATAAAATAAGCTAACAGTGGAGACAAAATGGAATCCTAAAAAATAGTCCAAAAGAAGATGAAAACATCGGAACAAAGATGGAACAAACCGAAAACAAACAGCAAGATAGTAGACTCGAATTTCACCATCTCTATAATCACATTAAATGTGAATGGTCTGAAAAACTCCAATGAAAAGATAGAGACTGTCAAAGTAGATAACATGAAAGAGCAAGACCCAATTATATGCTGTCACTTTAAATAGATTTAAATTGAAAGGGATGGTCCGGAGCCCAGGGACATGGCAGAGCTGGAGGGTCTGCACTCCCGAGGCTCTGGCCATGACTTTCTTTCCCTGGCGCCTTTTCTCCCCTGGGCTTTGCCTACCTGACGCACCCCCAAAACCCACTGAGGACGCAGCAGCTGCTTCGCCTTTCTTAACCTTCCAATAGCCATCTCCATCCTCGTCCTCGCCCTACTGGCCCTTCTGTGGCCCCAGGATGTCTCCTCCCCTTCCTAGATCTGGCTCCTTCAGAGGAGTTTGCCTTGAACATTTGAACCCACCAATCAGCATCACACACCCTCAGGCCAAGGCAACCGAGTGGGTCCCAGGGGGTTGGAGGTGGGCCTGCAGAGGCCTGGTTGGGGTCCAGTGTCCACCCTCTGGCCACTTGGCCGAGAGCATGGTAGGGAGGGAGGGTGGTATATTGGGGCCCTCCAGGCTGGCCTGCCTCTCACCGCTTCTCCCCTGGAATCCTTGGTAGTCTGTCAGTGGGAGATCCTTGTCACCATCCCCTTGCCCTCTCCAGCCCTGCAGAGCCCTACAAGTCTCAGGCATCTCCATCCATGGTGGCCAGGCTGGTGTGCAGATGGGCAATGACTACTGGGAACTCCATTGCCTGGAACAGGCATCCAACCTGATGGCCAGATGCCAAGTGACAAGACCCTTGGGGGAGGAGATGACTCTTTCACTGAGACAGGTGTTGGCAAGTATGTGCCCAGGGCAGCGTTGGTAGACCAGAAACCCACCATCATTTGTGAAGTTTGTACCAGCACCTACCACCAGCTCTTCCACCCTGAGCAGCTCATCCCAGGCAAGGAAGATGCTGCCAGTAACTGTGGCCCTAGGCACTACACCATTGGCAAGGAGATCATTGACCTCGCCTTGGACCAAATTCACAGACCAGGGCACAGATTTTTAGGGCTTCCTGGTTTTCACAGCTTTGGTAGGAGTACTGGTTCTAGGTTCAATTCCCTGCTGATGGAAACTCTCTGCCAATTACGATGAGAAGTCCAAGCTGGAGTTCTCCATTTACCCAGCCCCTGGGCTTCCACAGCTGTAGTTGAGCCCTGCAACTCCATCCTTACTACCCACACCACCCTGGAGCACTCTGATTGTGCCTTCATGGTGGACAACGAGCCCATCCATGACATCTATTGTAGAAACCTCAATACTGAATGCCCAACCTACACTAACCTAAATAGGTTGACAGGTCAAATTGTGTCCTCCATCACTGCTTCCCTCAGATTTGATGGAGCCCTGAATGTTGATTTGACAGAATTCCAGACCAAGCCTTTATTCCCACATTTACTTCTCTCAGGCCACATACGCCCCTGTTATCTCTGCTGAGAAAGCCTACCATGAACAGCTACTGTAGCTGAAACCACCGCCCATGCTCTGAGCCAGCCAACCGGATGGTGAAATGTGTCCCCTGCTGAGGTAAATACAGGGTTTGTGGCCTGTTGTGCCATGGCGACAGGGTTCCCAAAGATGTCAATGTTGCCATTGCCACCATCAAGACCAAGTGTAGCATCCCACTGGCTTCAAAGCTGGGTTAAGTACCAGCCTCCCACGGTGGTAGCTGGTGGAGATCTGGCTAAAGTACACCACAGCCATTGCTCAGGCCTGGGCTTGGCTGGACCACAAGGTTGATCTGATGTATGGCAAGCATGCTTTTGTTCACTTGGATGTAGACGAGGGCATGGCGGAAGAAATTTTTCTGAGGCCCGTGATGACATAGCTGTCCTTGAGAAGGATTATGAGGAGGTTGGAGTGGATAGTACTCAGGGAGAGGATGAGGATGAAAAGTTCTACCTGTCTGCTGCAATTTTCCGCTCTGTTGTCCTGGGACTGTCCTATTTCCATTGTTCTGTGAAGCTGTCCATTGTGGCCCTAACTTGTCAACAAAAGTGATTTTTTTTTTATTATTATCAAGAGGATATTAAATCGTTTATTGCTTACACATAATGAATGATATACAAGCTTTAATCCCATCTATAATTTTATCTGATACTTACTCATATTTCAATATGAATTCAATTCATATTTAGATATATTGCATAGCATGTGCCAACAATCATATTGATAACCAAATAAACTCCATGACTTTGCTTGGGTGACCCTTTTAATGGTAAACTACAGGTCACAACACATTAACTGTCAGTTCAACTACACCAAAGTCTGTGGAAACAATGGCTTCTCTGCCCAAGCAGGTTGCAAGTAAATTTCTAATGGAACCTGACATCTCCCTGAAGGAATTCTAACTTCACACTGTTGGGGTAGTTTACCAAGTTCAAGTTGACTTCAAGTTGACTAACTTTACACAAGCACATTTTTTGAAAAAAGACATTTATTCAGCATCATGATTAGACTATTACATTTAGCAATCAACCGCATGGGTGCAAAAAACAAAACAAAAAAATACACGACATTAAAGCCCTTTGTTGGAATGCTTTATACTTTCCACAGGACAGAAACTAAAATAACCTGTTATACAATTACAAATACAGTCCTCAAGTGTTTTGCCCCCACACATAACTATTGTCTAAAGCATGTCTTCTTCGTAGCAGCCCGGCCCTGCCACCACTGTTCTTGGCTGAATTCACAAATGTGTTAGAAGTAGCTTCCGTTTCCCTTGTCTGGCTCTCTGCCGCTCCGCTTCGCTCCCTGGCAGGAATGAAAATCCTCTGCCGCTGCCCTAGCTACTGCTGCTGCTGGAACCACCATACCCACCTTGGTTTTGTGGTTTGGCAAAGTATTGGCCTCCACCACCATAGGGGCCAGAGCTCTGCCTCCGCAATTTCCTCCTTTCAAGGGCCCAGAATTTGAAGATGGATTGTTGTCATTGCCAAAATCATTATAGCTTCCGCCACTCCCAAAATGGCTTCCAACGTTACCAAATCCATTATAGCCATTCCCGCTGCCACCATATCTGCCACCACCTCAACTGCCCCCAAAGCCACCTCGCCCACTGAAGTTCCCTCCATGACAAAAGTTGTCATTTCCACGAAACCACCTCCACGGCCACCACCAAAGTTTCCAGGACGACTTCCACCTCTTTGGCTGGATGAAGCACTCGCATCTCTGGCTTAGACAGGGCTTTCCTTACTTCCCACTTGTGGCCTTTCATAGTGTGGGATTTTTGAATGACAACCTTGTCTACAGAGTCATGGTCACCAAATATTACAAAGCCTCTCTTCTTACCACTGCCTCAGTCAGTCATGATTTCAATCACTTCAGTTTTCCCATACTGTTCGAAATAATCTTAGATGATGTTCTTCAGTGCCTACTTTAACGCCACCAACAAAAATCTTTTTTACAGTTAAGGGGGCACCAGGTCTTTAAGAATCTTCTCTTGAGACCACTCCCCTTATGTGGCCTTGCATTCATGGCTGCATCTACCTCCTCCACAGTGGCAAACCGACAAACAACCCAAAGCCTCCCGAGTGCTTCGTATTCGGATCTCTCATTACCACACAGTCCGTGAGTTTTCCACATTGCTCAAAATGGCTCCTCAGACTCTCATCAGTTGTTTCAAAGCTCAGAGTTCCCATGAAGAGCTTCCACAGCTGTTCAGGCTCTTTGGGAGACTCTGACTTAGGCATGAGGGCCTTGGGAGGGGAGACTTTAATGATGCTTACACACCAGCATCCATGGGCAGAAAAGCTGGTATTTCTTTCTTTCTTTTGTTTTAAGTTTCTATTTTAAATGTAAAAAGAAAGAAAAGAAAAGGAAGGAAGGAAGGAAGGAAGGAAGGAAGGAAGGAAGGAAGGAAGGAAGGAAGGAGGGGAGGGGAGGAGAGGAGAAGGGAGGAGAGGAGAAGAGAGGAGAGGAGAGAAGAGGAGAGGAGAGGAGAGGAAAGAAAGAAAGAAAAAGAGATATCCCAAGTAAATGCTATTCATAAGAAAGGTGAAGTGGCTATATAACGGATATCAAAGTAGACTTCAGAACCCAAAGTTTTATCATGGATCAAGGAGGACATATAACAATGATGAAAAGTCAATTCATCAAGAAGACATAATAATCTGAGATGTTTATGTCTCTAATCTGAGCTTCAAAAACAAGTGTGTGTGGGGGGGGGTTGAGAACGAAAGGAAAAAATAAATAAACCCAGTTATTGTAAATTTCCAGTTTTCTCAGAACAAGTAGACAGAAAATGACATTTCAAACAATTTGACCTAATTGATATTTAAAACCCACTTCACCCAACAACGGTGAAAGATCATATAGAATATTCACTAGGATACACCATGCACTGGGCCAAAAGTAAGGCAAGTAGATAGCTGGCACTCAAGAAATTCAAAACAGAACCTTCTGTTGACACCGGACAAGTATTTTCTTTTCTTTCTTTTTAAAGATTTTATTTATTAATTTGAGAGAGAGAGAGATAGCGAGAGCAGGAACACAAGCAGGGGGAGTGGGAGAGGGAGAAGCAGGCTTTCCGCAGAGCAGGGAGCCCGATGTGGGACTCGATCCCAGGACCCTGGGATCATGACCTGAGCCGAAGGCAGACGCGTAACGACTGAGCCACCCAGGCGCCCCGGACAAGTATTTTCACTCAAAAAGTTATGGAAAGGAGCGTGTGTGTGTGCGACCAGCATCGGCCTAGAATGTGAGGGAAGGTACTCTCCCAAGCAAGGAATAGCAGGGGACGAGAGCGACAGGTGCAGTGCCCCGGACACTGGCTACTTCCATCCCCGGAAAGGGACGCGTCAAGGCCGGAGACAGGGCGGTGGCGGGCAGCCTGGAGCAAGATCCTGGCGCAGAGGCAAGAAAAACTGGCTGCTGGCCGGGAACCTTTGAAGGAGGATTGTATGAAGCGTGCTGGACGGTATACTGTGGTGACCTTTGCGCAGTAGTCCTCGAATTCCCCAACGAAGATCCTCTTCTGGCTAATTCCAGGGCGGCGGGGCATCCACCCTCGCTCGGGAGGCGGGGTCGGCCAGGGCTGAGCGCGCGGACTCCAGCGGCCGCCGGCGGGCGGGCTAGGCCGCCACTGCGCGTCCTCCCGGGGAAGCCGGCGCCGGAGGTCTGGGCGCAGAGCGGTCGATGCCCGCGAACGTGGAAGACACCGCAGGTCAGGCAACCCCGTCTGCCCACGGGCGGCGTGCAACACGAAGAGCCAAGGCTGGGAAGCTCCGGGCTCACTCACGCGCCCGCTGCCGCAGAGGATGCGGACGGCGGGGCGGCGCTCCCTCAGCTCGCCCCCCGCCACCCTCACCTCCCCGTGGCCCGGGTCCGCCCGCAAGCCCGAGGAACGGAAGGGGCGCGCCCCGCGCTCGGGCACCACCTGGCGGGCGCGGCCCGGGCCGGCGGGAGGGGGCGCCGCGCGGGCGGGCGGGGACAGGTGGAGGGGCGGGGCGGGGCGGGGCGGGGCGGGGCCGCGCGCGGCGGCGGGGCGGGGCGGGCCGACCGGGAGGTCCCAGACAGCCGCGCAGCCCGGGCCGCAGAGGCCGCAGAGCGCGGCGCCCGCCCGCCCGCCCACCGCGCCATGGCTCCGCGCGCCCGGCGGCGCTGCCCGCTGCCCGCGCTGCTCACGATCTGCGCGCTGCTCGGCCCGCTGCAGGTAAGGAGGCCGCCCGGCCGCTCCCGCTCCCCGCGCACCCGTGCCCGCGCGCGACGCCTCCTCGGGAGCTGGGGAGGGTCCCGGGCGCGGGGGCAGCGAGACGGCCGGGGACGTCCTGGGACCTGGCCGAGAAGCAGGAGACGGCGGAAAGGGGTCCCGCGGCTTGGACGGTGGAGGGGCGGGAAGGGCGAGCGGAGGGGTGTCGGGGCGCAGAACCCGGAGTCGCGGGGCCCGAGCACCCGGACACGGGCTTCCAAAAGTCCGCTTCGTGGCAGGCTTTGAGGGCAGTTATTCGAGTTCCCACGCAGAGTAGCTGCCGTGCCGACGCGGCCCCTGTCCGCCCGCGAACGGAATAAGCGAGGGGGGAATTCAGAGCCGCAGACGGGCCCACATTAGCTAAGCGCTCCTGCACATCACCGCCCCTTCCAGGCCATTTTGAGTCCCTCGGGAGCGCTAGGCCCTTCCCTCTACCTGGCTTCGCACCCTCTCCCCACCTCAGTTTCGTTGGTCACCTGAAGACGAGAGAGCAAGGCTCGTCGCCTCACCGGGATGTCTAGAGCGCGCAGTGAAGCCGAATTTGGCAGTGTCTGCGGGCAACTGCCGCAGAATCTGACATAAGATTTTCTTTTTATGCCCCCCCATTCTGTTTTTTCTGTCTCGTCCTCCCCTCCGACTCTCCCCACTGACAGCTTAAGGTGCACCCATAGAATGCCCATAGAATCACTTGTCCTTGGAAACACTCTGATGACCTTAGGACAGAATACTGTTTGCAGTTGGAGAAACCAAGGCCCATGGGGTGCTTCAGGCGGGGGGCCGGGGCGGGGGGGAGCCCGAAACTGAGCCCCGCTGTGCGCGAGCTCAGCCCGGGCTGGGGCTGGGATGGCAGGCATGCCCAGCGGCGCGGGGCTCGTCCTCGCTGCTGCCAGCCCTTCTGGGGCTCCCCAGCCCGGGATGCACCTGGGGCTCCCCACGGGGGCCGTCCGCCCTTTGCCTCGGGAGGGCGAGGCTTCAGCGTGCCCGAAGATGAACACCCTCTCAGATCCTTGTTGCCGCCTGGTTTGCTCAGAAAGAAATTTCTTTACCACATCACTCAGCACAGTTGCCAATAAATAAAGCTGGTTCCTGATTTCCTGACCTCCTGGAGGAGAGCTGAAGTGCAGCAAGCCGAGCGCCGCAAGCACGATAAAAACCTTGTATGCTTGGAAGTTCCTCAGAGGGAAGAGTGAATGGTGGTGGTTTTCATGGTTTCGGCAGTTTCAGATTTCCCTTCTGTTACAGTTGGCTGAGGCTGTTGTTGACAGGGGCTCCGCAGAATGGCCCAGAACCCGTGAAGACGGGAGAGGCACTTGTAGAGCTGTGTTTGGGGTGCGAGATGGGCCGGGGGGGGGGGGGGGAAGCTGGCTTGGGATTTAAAGTCTGGACAAAAATAATAGGAATATGCTGTAGGTTGGAGCAGAAAACTCTCGTGAAGGTTCATTCTATTCCGCTCCTATGGGTACGGGTCTCTTAGAATGGCGGAGGGAAAAGAAGGCGGAAAAACCTAATGGAATTTTTCATTTTAAGCACGTCAGGTGTTGCTTAATGAAGTGCTCGACAGGTTGGACAGGGTGCTACCTTATTTGAACTAAAGGACCAGGGTGCCCGTGAACGGTTAGCTACCTGAGAAAAACCTACCCACTCTGCAGTTCCAAAAAAGCATCTCACGCTGCTCTTGCAAAAACTACATACATACATCTATTCATTCGACGCCGTAGGTTCTAATATGAACAGCAGATGCTATGAAAACAAATTTATTTTTTTGGAGATAGCTTTCAGCAAGTGCTATTTCCCCTCCCTTTCCCTTTTGGCCACTCGAATTAGGTGCAGTTTTGAGTCATACCTAAACAGGAAACCGATGATATTACGACAGTTCTAATCAAATGATAGAAGTCTGTGCCCAGTCCCACCAGTGGAAATCCATTAATTCTGAAAGGCGGGGCTGGGTGTTGGAACAGTGGCAGTATTACCCCCAGATGGTAACGTGGTATGTTCAGCTGTGGCATGTGGTTCTCTGAGTGTTTCATTGCTTCTTTGGCCAACCGGTTCATTCGTTCAAAAAAAGAAAAGGAATGGCATTGGCAATCCACTGGTGTTAGTTATCACACCCTGGGCAAGGCTTGAAGAGCGGCTTAGTGAGAGGCAGGGCGTGTTGGTTTTGTAAAATCGCTGGCAAAGCTGGCTTCTAGAAAGTGCTTTGTCTACAAGTATTGTATTTTGTTTCATTGACATTCTGGTAGATAGATTGAAACATCCCTGGAAGGCTGAAAGTTTTGCCTTTTAAAACGTTCCTGTGGGGCGCCTGGGTGGCTCAGTTGGTTAAGCGACTGCCTTCGGCTCAGGTCATGATCCTGGAGTCCCGGGATCGAGTCCCGCATCGGGCTCCCTGCTCGGCAGGGAGTCTGCTTCTCCCTCTCCCACTCCCCATTTGTGTTCCCTCTCTCGCTGTGTATTTCTCTGTCAAATAAATAAATAAAATCTTAAAAAAAAAAAAAAGTTCCTGTGATTAGATCTCTGCTCGTATCTGGGAGGGAATTTGTTTTCAGTGTTTGCCCACCGATAAAAACATTTTATGATTTTATGTTAATAGTTCTGCTGTTTATTCCCAGTAAGAAAATAGAGAAGCTCGCTGTTTTCCTTAAGGTCACTGACTGGAAGTAGCCGTGTTTGTCCCCAGTTATCTACGACCTAAGGGCAGATTCATTCAGACCTAGGCCAACAAAGATTTATGGCCTGCGACACCCACACCGTGCTGGTGAGAAACAGGACGAAGACAACTACGTTCACGGGCCACTGTCTAGTCAGAGGACTAGACAGGTGAATCTGTAATAATAATAAGGCAGCACGTGATGACGGAAGTGCAGAGTGGGGGCGGAGAGAAGGAGGGAAAGAGTGCAGCTAGAGCAATTAGGGTGGACGTCTGCAGGAGGGGGTTTTTTCTGAAGTGGTCTTTGCAGCACAGATGGGAAATCAAGGGTCAAAGAGGGATTGATGCCAAGAAGCTGTTGGGGAAGGAAAGCTCTCTAGTCGAGAGGGTGGTGTGAGCGGTTCAGGCCCAAAGGAATCTTGAAAAAACAAACCAAAACAACCCACGTTGGTTGTTTTTTTTTTTTTTTTTAATGACTTTACAGATAGTACAAAGCACTTAATTCAGGAAAACCGACAACAGACAAGTCATTAAACATTTACAGTTTTTGAGATAGCTCTTGTATGGCCCTTGCTGAGGTGGTAAGGTAGACTGATCAGACAGATAAGCCACAGGGCCCTGGAAAAGCCTGTGGGGAGACCCCACGGAGGAAATCCCCTAGAGTGGAGCTCCAGGCTGTAGGATAGGCACCTGCTTGCTGTCTTCCTGCCCCCTCCCATCCTAGAGAGAAGACTTGGCTATATGTTAATACTTTGTTTGGAGAACCACAGACATGTAGATCAGTGGTCTTTTAGTCCATTCTGTTGATAACAAGTATTTCAAATACCTCGCCTGTTACTTCCTTCCCACTACTCCCCCCGCCCCCAAAATGACAAATCTGTAATATAAACACATTCTCTGTGTTGATAAGGAAATATGAGCTTGCTTTTTCAGTTATCTACCAGAAATTCTTACACCAGGAAAACTGAAACAATAAAGGTGTATCTTTGAAGGTCAGTAAATCAGTGTTTTATGAGGCCATGAAAAGGGGAGTTCCAGACCAGGGCCTCCTTTGCAGAGAGTGTTGTGTTAAGAAGGCGCTGCGTGAACTTTATATGCCATGTCAGTATTAAAATTTCCCTCATTGTATTTTCCTATTTTTGAAGTACAGGGGAAAACAACATTAGTGTTTTTCCCACACGGTGTGTCCTGGTGTGTCCAATGGATTAGGAATGTTGTCTAGGCCATTTTTGTTTTGTCTTGGTTTGGTTTGGTTTTTGTTTTGTTTGTTTGTTTGTTTTGTTTTGTTGCTGGTACGGCTCTCCAGGTGATTCACTCCCAAGGGCACCTACCTGCCTGGCCAGGTGGCCTCCCTAGACAACCAGTGGCCTGTCTGCTATCTCCCTGCAGCATCCTGACCCCAGTCCACAGGGCAGCACCCCTGACTGAGCCTGAGACAACCTGGCCTCACCTCCAGGCACCCAGAGCTGGCCTGGGGAGCATTCTGCCCAGCAGGTGATTCTCCCTCAGAGCACCACACCGTTATGTTCTCCACCTGGTTGGTAGGAAGTCATTCCCTTTCTCTTTGTGTTTCCCTCTGCTTGCAATGAGTGGGCTTCCCATAGGATCCACCTCTAGAAACTCATTTTATTCTTTCTGCCCCCAAAACACTGAGCCCGAAGAAACCAAGATGGAGACAGGGAGCTTCAGCAAAACAAAAGACTTGGTCCGTCTGAAGTTCTTAGTGAGCTTTTGAGGTTAAGCCCCGCGTGGGCGGCGAGTGAGATTAAGCACAGCCCCACATCTCTGTCCTCATTCTGAGAGACAAGCTCAGTCTGTTTCCTGCAGCAAGACCGACCTGCCTGTGTGCCCCTGGCAGGCTTCCCCTCTGTCTCCGAAGTCAAGGGCTGCCGGGTGCTGCCGTGAGAAACGGCAGAGCCCCCCCCGCCCCCCGTCATTCTTTATGGATGTGTGCTGATCACTTGATATCTGTATTTGCTGTGTGGGCCCCTCCTCTTTCAGCCTTTGATGTCTGCGGACTGCCACATTCAGGACAGGGAACCCAAGAGTGAGAAATAACACTGAATCTGTGTTCATTTATTTCAACAAAGTGAGCACCTACTACGGCATGCCGGACACTCTGCAACAGGCTGGGGAGACAGAGACCAGGGACATAGCCCGCGCCCCCTTCTCCAGGAGGCACACAGCTAGACCTGCACCCAGAGGATTAGAGGAGGCCTGTTTACTGAGAGCCTTTTCCATGTGTGGTGGGCACCCAGGACAAAGAGTGCTTTAACCTGCCTGAAAGAATATCTCCTTCTTCCTTACCATCCAGTCGTGTACGTCTGAAGCTCAGAAGGAGGGACAAGAGGCAGCGTTTGGTCTGGGGGGCCAAGGGTGGCTGGTGCCAAGAGACATGACAGTGCAGTGTTTTCAGGGAACTCTAAAAAAGACAGCACTCCTGGACTCCCAAAGGCATGTGGGAGAGGGAGGGAGAGCGAGCCAGCACTCCAGGGCCTTATATGCAAGCAAAAGAGTTCAGATTTTATCTCGCTGCATTGTGCGCTGGGGAGGGTCATGATCAGATTTGCGCATTACGGGGAAGGGTGTCTGGGGGTGGGTCCAGGGGGCAGTAAGGAGGCCACTGCCCTGTTCGGGGGAAGAGCTAGTAAAGGCTTGAATCAGGTCGGTGTAGTGACAAAAGAAAGGAGAAGCCAAGTGCAGGAGTGATTTCGGAGCCAGCCGAGCTGTGCTAGGCGCCCACAATACAGGGGCAAAGGATGTGGTTGGACCAATTACTTAAAAAGAAAAAAAGATGTGATAGATGTCAGAGTAAAATAGCTGACCATTTGAATTGTGTTTCTCACAGCTATTTAAGGAGATTTCTGTCTCAGGTTCAAGTAAAGAAGGATTTTTTTCTTTTCCCTAAACCAGCAATAAAGGAGGATGAATTTTAGGCCATTGAATCCCAGCTGCTTTGGATTATTTTACTGTAAGGCAGAGACAAAAATTCTTCACACCCCAGCAAGGTAAACAAGCTAAGAGCCCCAAGGCCCTGGGATCCATGGAAATTTGTGTGCTCTGGAATTTAGAGCCATTTCCTGACCTAAAGGTGTCTTTGAATCAGAAGTTCAGGATGTAGGCAACATCAAAACTCTCAAACTCAGGACTAAAGAGAGATAAGCAGCCAGGGATCCCAGAGGGTCCATCATTAAAGCAGGTGTGACCTGACCCTCAGTTTTCCTGCACTGGCCTTAAATATGTCACCTGCCCCTGAATAGAAGCAGTGTTTACCTTGGAACTATGGCTCAGCAAACCCCTTTCGCTCACACGAAACACGTTTTCCCAGTGGATTGCTAGCGCCACAGAGGAGCGTTTCCCTTTCTCTCTGCCCAGTTCCCTTCTGCCTCCCCCGCCACCCACCCACCAAAAAAAAAAAATCTATCTGAGCAGGTGACACAGAGGCCCGTCTGGCACCAGCATGGTCAGAAAGCTGCCAGGTTTCAAAGTGGAAGGAAGAACTGACTGCAAAAACTATCCTTCCAGTTTATCAGAGTAATAATAACTTATTACATTTCCTGTTCACTGTTGAGAGTGCAAGAGCCACTTCCTCCCACCACCAGAAATTTGAAGACTTTCCATTAAAAATGAGGAAGAAAAACTCTCTAGCTTTTCGTGAATGTGATGGTTAAACCTGGCAAGTGGGAAGAGAGGACTGCGGTGTTGCATAAATCCTACTAGCCCCGCAGGGTTGGCACATGTGGGTTCTCATGACACCCCCCCCAGAGGGAAAACCAACCACTTCCCTAAGGTACTGATTTAAAAAAAAATATATATGTTACTCTTTGTAATGCAGTTAGCAGCAAACTTAACAGTGTGTATCCTTAAGTAACACAAACAGCTGCCAAACCCATATCCAGTTAGAAGAAACCTGTAAAGAGCCCTTCCCTCCTCTCAACTTTGTACCCAAGATATAAAAGCAACATCACATTTAAAACTTTCACGGTTGAGAATCTGTTCCACTTTAGAGGAGAGTAGAGATTATTCACATCCGCCTTTGCTAATCCAGTTCACTGTTAATAATTCCCAATATCAGGAACTTCCCTATAGCAGACCTAAATCAGATATGTCACAATTTGACCCCATTTCCTCAAATTTGTTCTTTCAGAGGGGTAAAGATCAGTTGGTCAATGTTCTTTATTTTAATGTTTCCATTGTTGAAGATTGTTACCCACAACTTCCCTCTGCCCAGAGTTATTCATTCTGGTTCCTTTAACCTATCTGTCAGCTTTTTTTCCTTTCAATCCAGTGGATCCTGATTTTGTACTTAGTGGCAAAACCCCACAAACACACAAACAAAAGTCCAGAAGACCCCATGGAAAATGCCAGACGCCTGCCACACTGCCCGTGACCCGGAACGCTCCCCATCTAGGAGGGCAGACAAGACTGGACAGTCTGCACTCCTTGCAGTTATGAGGGTCTAAAGCCCCACAAAAGAGGAACACGCAAGATGGCCAGAAGCACAGGGTGGGGCAGATGCACGGGAGCAGGTAGTTCGTGACCTGGTCCTGGAGGGTGGGGTGTTTCTGAGGGCAGGCAGCAGGGGAAGGGGCAGAGCACACAGGGGAAAACTGAGTCCAGTCCTGATGTCTGGAGTCCAGGGCTGGCCAGAGAGACCAGGAAAAGATCAGGCCGGCTTGGCAGAGGAGGGGGCGTGAGCTGGTTAGTCGTGAAGAGCTGTGTGGACAAACCTCAGGAGCTGGGACTCTACCCTGTGGAGACTGTGGTCCCTGGACCCAGCATCCACCCTACCTGGGAGCTTTTGGAAATGCACATTCCTGGGCCGTACCCCATGTCTACCGAATCAGAACCTCTGGAGGCAGGGCCCAGCAATCCAGTTTAACAGTCTCTCCGGGGGATTCCGATGCACCAGGAAGCTTGAGAACCACTGCTGGAAACCCTGGGATTCCCTAAAAAGGTTTTGAGCTCAGCTCTAAGTTAATAGTATAGGATCGGTTATATTAAAAACACCTGCCATTTGTTGAATCCCCCCTCCCCCCACCATGTGCCAGGATGTGCTTGGTGCTTTACATGGATTCTCCCTAATCCTCACTCCACTTTTAGCAGGAGGGAGAGGTTGCACAGCTCATAAGTGGTCCAGCTGGAACTCCTCCCAAGGGTCCCCTCCAGTGACATGGCCTTACCCCGCTCAGGGAAGGTGCTTATGCAGTCGACTGCATGACCCGGTGGGGATGGGAACAAGACCCTCTAGGCGTGCTAGGACAGAAGCAAGCTTTTTAGTGTTTCTGGAAATACCATAACCAGGATCCAGGGTGCACACTCATGAGGGTTTTCTTTGGTTAACTGTTGTTATGCAAAAAGAAAAATGCTGTGACTTTAAGGCCAGCCAAGTTTAAACTGGCACCCCGAACACCCAGCACAGCGTCCGTCCGTCCGTCCGTGGGCCAGTTGATCCCTGACTCAGGAGGAAAAGAAATGTGACATATTGAATCACCTCGGCCACTTCCTGACGCAGAGGCATCTCTGACTCCTCTGTGCTGCCCCCACCGGGAGTACACCGGACCGTCGCTCTGCTCCTGCCAGGACAAGTCACCGTCCTGTGTGTGTCCCCCTCCTGCCACCTGCCCGGCTCTGTGCTGGATGATGTGGGCTGGAGGGGAGACAGGCTGAATGTAGCTCTATTATCTCTTTAAAGGTTCTGTATGTCTTAGTATTACTATAATTACAGTGAATCTGGGGACTCCTCTCTTGGCCCAAATGACCTGACTCCAATTTTGACATCTCTACCATGGCATGCATCTAAATCCTTCCTATTAATGACAGCTGTTTTTCAGTGCCGTAAAAGTCTCTGCCCTAAGCAGTAGGAGAAAAGTTCCAAACAGAAAGACAGAACGTACACAGCCCCTGGTCACCATTAGGTCTTGAGCTTTCCCTTGGAGTGAGAGAGGGAGCCTCCGGTGGGGTTTGTATTACCATGCACAGTAGCAAGAAACCTAGACACGGACCCCAAACCTCTGACAAGGGAGTGTCAGATACAGGGGCAATTAAATTCGGGGGCGGGGGGCACAACTGGAATCTCTGTCTTAAACTTTAACTCATTAATTTCTAATGGTTACAAGGTTTTAAACTTTTTAAATGAAATCATAAAACATTGCCCCCTTCTGATGAGCTCAGGTTTTCCATGGCCCAGTTGGGGTCCCTGTGACCAGGCCGTCAAGGTCCGATTTATGCGTAAAATTACAAATGAGCAAAGGATCAGAATGTACAGCTGAGTGGTTGTCATCTTAATTGTGCAGAGTGAGCCTCACAGGCCAGGGAGTGCAGGGGGCATGAGCACCCGGCCGCTCTGCCTGGACAGGGAATGTAGAGTGACCTCATAAAAGGGCGAGAGGCCCCGCATTCCCAGGGCGGAGTGCTGGGCATGAGGCTAGGCCAGCTGCGTTGTGTGCTGGTTCGGCAGACCTGTGTTCTGTCCCGATTGGAAGAGAATTTGAGCCCAGGAAGAGATTTCTGATTTTGATTTTGGAACCCCCTTCCCCAGGGTAGCTCTAATTTTGCCCAAAATTGGTGGAACTCTTCCAAGCCCATGCTTGGGAGTTCGAGTTTGATCCAGAACTAGTAGGAAATGATTATGTCTTCTATAAAGGGAAGTTAGGAGATCCCAGTGGCCCTTCAGGAAGAATTATTCGTCACTTTAACAAGAATCTGAGCCTTTGCTACATGCCTTCGCTACATCACTAACCGTCTGAGCAGGTCACTCCGTCTCTTTGTGAGGATGCCGGAAGTCAAAGAAAGGAAAAGCCTCCAGCATAGTGCCTCACGCACAGTAGGTGTTTTGTAAGGGCCAATTCTTCCTTCACTCCCCCTCAAGGTAAATGGTGTCTGCATCCAGCAATGGGAGAGGTGGTTCTCAACATCCTTATGTAGATGGAGATGACTGTGTGGTGTTTGGGGATATGAGAAAGTTCTGGATCTTGGTCTTTGACGTAATCTCTGACCTTGCCACACGGAGACCAGCCACAGCAGCACCCGGGAGCCTGTTAGAAATGCAGAATCTCAGGGCCTGCCCCGGACCTACTGAATCAGAATCTGCACTTTCATCAGATTTCCAGGTGATTCTATGCACATTTGAGAGCACTGGACTTCATTCTGAGGGCCAGGGACCATCTAGTTCCTTCTCTGGCCATGTTGGGGGATAGTGGTCTTATTAGCTTGGTGCATCCCCAGAATGAAGGCAGGGCCTAGAATGAACCTTGGGCTTCAGCAGACCAGCACGCTCTTGGAAGCACAGGGGTCATTGACTTTAAGGAAAGAAGAGAAAAGTAGCTCTCATCTCAAACGAACACAAGTTAAAAAAAAATCAGGAATGGCAAGAGAAAGAAAGAGAGAGAAAGGAAGAAAAGAAAAAGAAAAGGGAAAGAAAAGCTGGGCACTGGGAGAATAAAGCGGCATTCACTGGAGCCTCTTGGGTGATAATATAAAGACAAGTCAAAGCCATTCTAATTACTGTGTTTAGAAAACAAAGGGTCCTTGCACTTTCCTTTCAAGTAGCAAACTTGTTTCCCTCTTTATCTGTCTGGAAGACAAAGACACTTGAAATTGAAGTTTTGAAATGCAAGGTTGTTTCTTCGTTTTCCCTTGGGCCATATGTTTTCTTTTCAAGAAACAGAGATAATGACTGTATTGTGAGGAAAGTAAGGAAGAGGGTTGAGCAAAAATCAATAGAGCTTTGATGGGCCCCTTCCAAGTGAGTGCAGTGCTCCTGGTTTTCCTTAAGGAGCACACCTGGAACCCAGGTGGTTCAGGGGACGAGGCTGATGGGGCCACACGGCACCTTCCAAGATAGCTGATGAAGTCAGTTGTTGAATGCTTGCTGAGTCAAAATGACCAGTATGTCAAGACATCGGATAGGCCATAAGTTACTCTACGTTTTTGAGGTGTTTTTTTTATCACACCTGACCTAAGTCAGATTTTTTTTTTTCTGTGCATAATATTTAATCCTAAAAAAATCTTACGGCAAAATGGTTAAGATAGTAAATTCTTGGGGCACCTGGGTGGCGCAGTTGGTTAAGCATCTGACTCTTGATTTCAGCTCAGGGTGGTGGAATCGAGTCCCGCAGGGGTCTCCAACCTCAGCGGGGAGTCTGCTTGAGATTCTCTCTCCCTCTCCCTCTGCCCCTCCTGCTTGTGCTCTCTCTTTCTCTCAAATAAAAATAAATCTTTAATGACAAAAATAGTAAATTTTACATTATGTGCATCTTATCATAACTAAAATTTTTAAAAAAATTTCCACCTCTTATGGCAGATGTTGTAATTCCTGCCTGGTAATGAAAATAGCATGAAGTGCTAATTATTTAAACCTTGATGGTGTCAGTCACTGTCGGATGGGAGCCTACAGTCAGTACCACACAGTCCGGGCACTGCGGGGGTGTATTACCTCAAGATCTGGGTGATTATGTAATGAGTTGTGTGACTTCCTATACCACCCCCCACCCCCCCCACCCCCACTGCACCAGTCACAGGGGCCTTCCTGCTCTTCCTGATCAAGCCCTTCACACTCTTGGACTTCTGCAAATGTTCCTTATGGCCACAGGCAATACTCCTCCTCCTGACACACTGTGAACTTGGCTTGTTCCCTGCCTTTATCCAGGTCTCCACTGAATGTCATCTGACCCCAGGTTCCCCTCCTGAGCTCATCACATCACCTCACCCAGTTTTATTTCTTTCATCATAGTCATTACAACCAGATTGCATTTATTTTTTTAAAATTTTTTTTAAATTTTATTCATTTTTTGACAGAGAGAGACAGCGAGAGAGGGAACACAAGCAGGAGGAGTGGGAGAGGGAGAAGCAGGCTCCCCGCTGAGCAGGGAGCCCGATGTGCGGTTCGATCCCAGGACCCTGGGATCTGACCTGAGCCTAAGGCAGACGCTAAACGACTGAGCCACCCAGGCACCCCCAGATGGCATTTTATTGTCAGTCTTCTCTGTGGACTATAAGCAAGGACACTCTCTTTCTCCCCGGGGCTCCCACTGCTCCCTCCTCTGTCTCCCTCCACCTGCCCAAGCACCAGCCTTCACTTCTCCCTGCTCTGGCTGCGCCCCTCACCCCTGCCCTCCGGGATTTGTGCACCTCCCTCTATGATTGCTTCCCAGTCCTGGAGCTGGGGAAGATGTAGCCCAGGCCCTGCTCTCTCTCCTTCCCTGCCCATGACCAGGGAGGGCCAAATCCAGGGACTTAGCGGGACTTGGATCTTTCCAGTACATGGACCAGCTCTTGTGCGGTCATGTGGGTCTCTATTACAGTTGTCTGTCTGTGCCTATGTCCGGTGCTAAACACTTTGAGAGGCCAGGGATGGGCTAATTTCTTTAGTCCTGCACCCAGCCAACCCTTTGCCCAAGTATGTGAGGGCTCAGTAAAGACGATTTTGAAAGTCTGCTGATAGCGGAGCTTTTAAAGAGATAGATGCTCTCTTCCGGGGACGGCGTCCATAGGCATTCAGAATGGTCCAGCGTTTGACCTACCGTCGTAGGCTGTCCTATAAAACAGCCTCTAACAAAACTAGGCTGTCCCGAACCCCTGGTAATGGAATCGTTTACCTTTATACCAAGAAGGTTGGGAAAGCACCAAAATCTGCATGTGGCATGTGCCCAGGCCGACTTCGAGGAGTTTGTGCTGTGAGACCTAAAGTCCTTATGAGGTTGTCCAAAACGAAAAAACACGTCAGCAGGGCCTATGGTGGTTCCATGTGTGCTAGGTGTGTTCGTGACAGGATCAAGCGTGCTTTCCTTATCGAGGAGCAGAAAATCGTTGTGAAAGTGTTGAAGGCCCAAGCACAGAGTCAGAAAGCTAAATAAAAAAATGAAGCTTTTTAGAGTAATAAAAAAATCAGAAGGCTTTATCTGTTATTGCTGTTGTAAAAAAAGTAAATAAATAAAGAGATAGATGCTATCTATTATTAAACCCTAGACTAGAGCAGAATGTGTCTTCTGGTCATTAGCACAGCAAATGACAGGCAAAGGAATGACTGGCCTTACTCTGTTATTTGCACAGTAGGTAAATGAATCACAGCCCCTTTATGGGGTGTGGTCTCTGTGTGGGGAGGGGGTTGATTCATATTTATGATTTTCAGTGAGACCAGTAGGAGTTGACCAGCTGTGATGAATGCCCTTTGAGTCTGAGTTTTACATCCTCTTTGTCACTGGAAACATATTCATAAAATGCATTTTAGAATGTTCCAGATGCTTTAAAGATTTTATTTATTTGAGAGAGAGAGCAAGAGCGGGATGGGGGTTGGGAGGACAGAGGGAGAGGGAGAAGCAGACTCCCTGCTGAGCAGAGAGCCTGTCATAGGGCTCGATCCCAGGACCCTGAGATCATGACCTGACCTGAAGGCAGATGCTTAACCGACTGAGCCACCCAGGTGCCCCCTGTTCCAGATCCTTTTTTTTAAAAGATTTTATTTATTTATTTGACACAGAGAGAGACACAAGCAGGGGGGAGCAGCAGGCAGAGGGAGAGGGAGAAGCAGACTCCCCGCCGAACGGGGAGCCCGACGTGGGGCTCCATCCCAGAACCCCAGAATCATCACGACCCAAGCTGAAGGCAGACGCTTAACTGACTGAGTCACCCAGGTGCCCCATTCCAGATCCTTTAATAGCAGGTCAATTAGCAGAGTATCTGTGACCATCATAATGTCCTTCACAATCTCTCAAACAAACTAGACACATCTTTTCATGTTAATTAATCAGAGAATACTTGAGCCTCACTTTTCGCAGATTTTTTTTTCAAGAGTTGTGTGTAAACTATATTTCTGTGAAATGAATTATATTTTGAACATTCAGGGAGTTTTCTGTTTAGACGCTCTGTATCTCTGTATCCACTTCCATTATGACTTGGGCCACGTACCTGGCTGGTTTGAGGGCGTCTCCAAGTTTTTAATGTGTCCCATAGCTCAGTGTCTCCCAGGTGAGGGGAGTATGCTAGGTGATCTGTTGGGGTGTATGGGGGATTCCCCAAAAGCTGCCCCTTCTGTTTGTGCCTTTCTAACATACTGTCTCCATGAGTGCCTATGTTAATGTTCTGAAGTGTGGAATGTGAAGCTTTGGTTTGTACAAAAGGAAAATGAGTCTGATACTCTGTAAATCTCTAAGCTTGAAATTCTGTCAAGTTTATTTAAAATGTAAGTGTGTAGAAGGGCATTTGGTCATAACTCAGTTATGTCCTAGTTAACAGAAATCACTGACAGATATAATCTAGCAGCCGCTTTATCAGCAGCCACCCTGAGTAAACTGCTTCTGCCCTCACCCAAGCTTGGCCTGTATCACAGACTGAACCCCCAGGCAGAAAACCACTGAAATGAGTCTGACCACTTGTCACGATTTCAGTCCTATGAGAAAGCACTTCTTTATGTGCTTTAAAAAAAATAAACCTCTTTGATTAACAACATTTTTTTCAGGGCGCCTGGGTGGCTCAGTTGGTTAAGCATTTTCCTTCGGCTCAGGTCATGATCCTGGAGTCCTGGGATTGAGTCCCGCGTTGGGCTCCCTGCTCAGCAGAGAGTCTGACTCTCCCTCTCCATCTGCCTCTCCCCCTGCTCATGCTCTCTCTCTCAAATAAATAAATAAAATCTTAAAAACACCACAACAACATTTTTTTCCAGTCACCCAGATGAAATACTGTGCCATCACCTTTACTGGTCATAGGTGGGTTACAGGTAAACAGGGATGGTGCACTCAGTGAGACTGCGGGCCTTCAAAATTTTCTTGCGGGTCCCCACCCTCTCTTCTCCACCCTCTTCCCCCCTTCTGGTGACAGTCTTCCCTTTACCCCCTCAGGAAATGATCTGATGTAAGTAATGGATGCTTACTAATCCTGCTTGGGTGTGCACAGAATTCCCCGCCCCCCATCACTGACCACTGGCCAGGGGTGTACCACTGTGCTGAGTGAATAAATCGGTTACCTCACTTCATTCTGCCACCAGTTACTAGAGAGGTCTTTAGCTTCAACGTGAGGAAGCAGAGCCTTAATTTTTCTGAGTATTGCTGCCTCATTTACATGGATTATCACATCTGATCCTCACTGCAGTGGGAGGCGTGCGATGATTAGCCCCATTTTACAGGTGAGAAGACTGAGGCTTAGAATTGCCCTCCCCCTTGCCCTCAAAGTGTAGAAATGTAGACAGTTTTATTAAAGCAATGTCAAGGATTCTACTATCCCAGCCAAACGGGAAGCTCAGTTCTGAGCACTGGGTGGAAGAATCCTGTCCTGGAGCCCACTGTCCTAACCACTGGGGCTGCCTGGCCAGACCCTTCCTCCCGGTCCCGTGCTCCCCTCTTCCTGTGTTCTCCTGGCCCCTCCCTCTGTTCTGCTGAATTCCTACATGCTGGCACGTCAGACTTTGTTTTAGTTAGTATTTCATTTTTCTTTTTTTCTGTAGAAACCTGTCTTATCGGACCTCTGAGCTACAAATGACAGCTGTGTCATTTCCACTTCTAGTTATGAACTTTTAACCAAGAAGCATGAGGGTAGGATGCTTTCTTTTAATCAACAGATGTATGACTGTGCCATGATCGAGAACAGATAAAGCAGAGTATGGCATCTGGAAACTTCTGGAGGAGAGGAACTAAGAAAAGACCAAGACCCCAAGGTTCCTCAGAACATCATGAGGCGAAGGGCTTTGCACACTAATTGAGACGTCTGTGAGGGGAGAAACTCAGAGCTCTCCGGCCTGTCTTCGCAGTCGGCTAGGAGAAAAAGTCCCTCAAGGAAACCCTCGAGGAGCAACCGCATTTGCTAGGTTGCTCTGCTCTGTTCAGTCATCTTTACCACCGTTACCTTTTGTTTGTTTGTTTGTTTCTAGAAACAGAGTCTTCAGAGACAGTTTCCTGGCATGAGACCATGCTAATGAACCAGGTCTCTTGGTGTTCTGGGGGACACGGTCCCTCGTACTTTGTATTCAGTGGTGACTTTCTTTCAAGATGCTTTTTCTCAAGGGCACCAGGACTATTAAGTGAGGTGTTAGTTTCACATTTCATAGTTTCTCTCTTAACAAAAACCACATCTTTCAATTCTGCAACATTCAGAAATTTGATACCATCTTTACTTAAATTATAGCCAAATTTCTCAAATATAGTCACGGATGATATTTTATAGAATAAAATCTATGGAAAATCCCTCATTTGTTTTTCTGGGTTGGGTTCTTTTTCCCCTTGATCTGACAGAAGGGGCCAAGCTTCTTTCTGCTTTGTTAGATGTCAGCATGAATTTTCAGTAGGGCCAGAAAGTAATTTTAGTGTTCATGATGACTTTCACTACAATTGGGTTGCTTAACGGCACAAAAAATAAATATTTAAGTCAACCTTCCTTACAGGATCTAAATAGAGACCCGCTGGTCTCTGTCGCTCCACTGACAGAGAGGTCATGTTTCCTCGGCTTCGGGTTTTTTCAGAATTAGACCCCACATGGCTTTGCATTGGGAAATAAATCCATGTAGCTTTATAAAGAGAAACTTGATTTACCATTTATTATCTTGCCCCTGCCTCCCAAAGCCTTGCACCGGCTGTGGACGTGCTTGTTCAAGACGAGTTTGTTGTCTGTCAAAATAAACAGCAGCCTGTATGCCTTGGAAAAAACATACACACGACACAAAACATACAAGAAAGTCAAGCAACAGAAGGCAAATGAATTAAGTATATCGTCTTGCCATTTTAACTCCTTTTTTTAGGACTTTCCAAGGAATTTATGCGGGTGGGTGGGCAACGTAAAGACTATTTGCTATAAACAGACTCTAGTGTTCCTTATTAATTCAGGGGGAGTCTATTAGAAAACAAAGGTTCGTTGACATAAACTCTGTGGGCCAGACCTCATTTTAGTAGGTTATAAGAACTGTAGTAGGACCCTGTCAATACATGGCTGTTTGTTTGTTTTTTTAAGATTTTATTTATTTATTTGATATAGAGAGAGGGAACACAAGCAGGGGGAGTGGGAGAGGGAGAAGCAGGCTTCCCACTGAGCAGGGAGCCCGACATGGGGCTCGAACCCAGGACCCTGAGATCATGACCTGAGCCGAAGGCAGACGCTTAACAACTGAGCCACCCAGGCGTCCCCACGGCTGTTTTTTTGGCTTTTTCCCCCCACTAAGACTTATAAGAACCATTGTATTCCCCAAACACAAGTGCTACAGACAGACCTGATCCCAGGCTGGCCTCCAGAGCAGTTGTTTTGTAGAATAGTTTCCCCAGTGGATCACAGGTCAGTTCTCCCCTACACCTGCCCAGGGATGCACAAGGGAACGGTCGCACTGATCCTACTAGGAGAAGTGGTTGGGAGAAGGGCGGCAGGGCGACTTCCCCCAAAGCCTGTTGTTACTTTTGAATTTTGTGTCACGTTACTGTATTCTTTATTTAATAACTAGACATTTTCTTGAGAGTGGCTGCGGGAGTGTGGGGGGAGGGAGAAGAAAGAGGGAGGGAGAGGAAGAGAGAATCTCCAGCAGACTCAGTACTGAGTGTGGAGCTGGACATGGACCTGGAACTCACGACCCCGAGATCACGACCCAGAGATCATGACCCGAGCCGAAACCAAGAGTCTGACGCTCAACCAACTGAGCCACCCAGGTGCCCCTAATAACTAGAAATTTAAAAAGTGGTTCCGCTTTATTTGTTTAATGAAAACAGCGACGGTTCAAAAGCTCTATTGTTTTAGAAGGAAACAAGTCATTCTTAAAGGAGAACTGGGGAAAAAAAGATTAGATGACGAAAAGGTTGTGTATCTCAATTCAGTTACCAAAAGCCTTTTGCTCTTGCATCTTGAGCAAAAAAGGAGACTGTAGGTGGGCTAAGAAATCACCCCACTGACTGCAGCCTTAGGCTAAATTCCCCTAGTCCCTATTCCCCTATTCTGTAACACTGGAGCAGGAACAGCTTTTTATCAAATTACTGCCTTACTACCATTGCTATCAGTAATAACAGCCACCACCTCTCAACCATTGAGGGCTTGGTCTTGGAGGGTGGAGTTAGGCCCCAATTCTGAGCAGTTGGAAGGGAAGGCTTGAGGACCAGCAGGGACTCCAGGGGCCTGGTGAGATGGTAGACATCAGGACCAAAATCTGTAGGCAAAAGGAGGGATGGAACTGGGAGGGGCTAGTGGGCATCCATTCATTCACACCCAAACATGGCATTCAAAGGATGTACCTGGCAAGGCATCCAGGCGGAAGGAGATTGGCATACAGGAGCTCCAGTGCATAAAGGAGATCTAGCGCAGGCTAACTGGAAACCAAGCCCTAGCAGGCAGGACTTGGGGACTTGGAAGCTGGGAGGCAGGCAGGTAGAGCCAGTCTGGCCTGCAGCACCTTGAGACAAGTCCCCAGGGGACCAGCAGAAACAAGACAGGCCAGCAAATCAGAGATCTGGATTTCCTAATCGTTCAAACACAGGTACTGCGATTCAGAGAGCAGCCTGGAGCCTGTTCCTGGGAGTGGAGCGTGGGATCGGAGTGAGATCAGCACAAGGCAGCTGCCGCAGGTCTGGGGAGCTGCAGAGTCCTCTAGTACGAGGGTTCAGCCTGGAACTGCATCTCTGCAAGTGGAGGGAAAGTTAGTTGGTAGAGAGAACTAGGAAGGAAGAGGAAAAAGGACAAAGGCATGGCTTGCCTTCTCCTGAATGTACAGGCATTCAAAGAGAATTTTCCAGATTCTTTTTATTTACCCCCAAACACATTTCCTTTAATGTAGCCTTTTAAGTTGTAGATGCATTGCCATTTTGAAGGTTTGAAGGCATACTGCAAAGTATATAATGTGCCTAAAGAACAAAATAACATTCTGTTTGAGTTGTACCTCAAATTAGATTAATACCTTAATTTTCTGCCTCACCATTGCAGATTTTCCAGTAGCAAAATTGGTGCTGCTTCTTAAAAGATCTGTAATCCTATAGCTCTGTCAAGTAGATATGTCGATTTGGGGTTGATAAAAATGTTCCAGAATTATATAACAATGGTGGTTGCACGGCCCTGTGAATATACTGAAAACCACTGACATGTACCCTCTCAGAGGGTGAATTTTATGTGAGTTATATGTTCACAGTAAGCTTAGGAGAGAGAGATGAGTTCTAAGGAACAGTCTGTGAAACTCTGTTTAGGAGATGCTGAGACATCTGGTCACCTCTGGAATCAGTAGACTTCCCCCTGTTTGCCAGGAGGTGTAAAACCCCCGGGTTAAACAATGGATTGAGTGGATCACGGCCACACTCCTAAACGGGTAAACAAATTGTCCACCTGTTCACGTCAGATGGTGCTCAACAGGAACCCGGATTTGGAGCCTAGGACATAGCCAGAAGCCTGACAGTGTGCTAAGCAGCCAGCCGCTACATGGGGTAGCCCTCTTACCAAATTCCCCTAAAAAGAACCTCTCTGTGTGTAACATAAAGCCTGTGCTTATCTTACAGAGACTGTTGCAACTTTCATATGGGTCAGAAGAAATTGATAACCTTTATCATCTGAAATGAGGCCCAACCACATATTTCTCTTGTTTGCCTTTGTCATCAACATGGCAGGAGCGTTCGCTTATCATTAGGCTCAGAGGAATCCAATCTGTTCAAATTTGCATTGACCACATTCAGCTTTACCATTTTGCTTCTGCTCATCTTTCTTCCACTTGCATCCGTTACCGTCCTAGACGCAGACAAGGGGTGCCTACGGAGAAGCGGATTCCTGTAAAAACAAAAAGAGAAAGAGAAGAGGAAGGAGGGGTGATTTCTGTTGGGTCATTCTTGCTAGTTTCCACTGGGCTCACTGTTCTTGTCCTTCAGCCCTCATCCTGCAGTGAAGGCATGGAGAGCATCCAATTCGCAGTATCCCGTGTCCACGGGGAGTGTCGGCCCGACCTGGTCCAAAGACAACCTTCCTGACACAGCTGGCTCCAGGAACACATTTGACCTTCTCATTGACCTCAGTGTAACTGTCCCTGCCCCCCACCCCACCCCCACCCCGTAAGCCCTTTGCCTGGCCAGGATGGGGTCAGAGAGGTCCACGTTGGCTGTGTCCCTCACACCCCACTCAACTAGCCTAGGGTTTTTGGGGTGTGGTGCTCTCTTAATAAAATTTCCTCCTGTAACTGAGGTATTTTAGGATGCATGGCTTCTTCTAAGCTCTGTTATTTCTACACCTTCAATCCAGTATGCCAATGAAGCCCTCTGTGAGCTCTGTGTTGTCTCCCACCACTCTGCTGATGGGCCTCTGTTGCCACCCCTATCCCACATACCATTGCAGGCCCCAGTGCCTCTGTTTGAATTGTTCACACGGTCTTAAGTAGTCTTCCCTGCCCCTCCCCCACCTTCCCCCTGCCAGTTTCTTTTCCCTCTTCTGGCCGATTTCTCTTTATCCTGCAGACTGAGCTCACTTGTCACATCCCTTAGGACACACTCCCTGACCTTCTCCAGCTGAGGTAGGGGCCCATCTGCCCCTGCAGGGGGGTGGGGGGGAGGGTAGGGTAGTAAACCCCCTTGTGTGTGTAAGCCCCTTGAGGGCAAGGTTTGTAACTCTGGATCCCTGACACCCAGCAGGGAACTTGATCCTTGGTCAGCAGCATTTGATGTCTGTTCAGCCAGGCCCAGCTGGTCGGCTAGTTGCACTGCTCAGTGTCCAGCGTGACCGCCTGTCAACAGGACTGTTGTTGTTTCTCTCATCTGGGAAAGCTGATGCAGAGAAGAGCTTTTCTGTGGCAAAGTGATAAGAATCTCTGAGTGACTGCAGGGGACTTGGCTTTTTGTTTTGTTTTACGTAGACGGGCAGATTTGAAATTATATTGTACTAGAATCATACAGAAATGAAACAGGCTCAAAAAGCTTAAGCAGCTTGTCGGGGAGGGGGGTTCCCCTCAGCCAGCAGGCGGTGAGGACTCCCTCAGCCAGGACTCTGAGCTCCAACCCTGCAGGGTTCCTATGACACCTTGCTGTCCCACTTTAAAAAATCCTATGCATGTTTAAATTTTAAAAGGTAGAGGTGCCTGGGTGGCTCAGTTAGTTAAGCAACTGCCTTCAGCTCAGGTCATGATCCTGGAGTCCTAGGATTGAGTCCCACATCGGGCTCCCTGCTCAGTGGGGAGTCTGCTTCTCTCTCTGACCCTCTCCCCTCTCATGTTCTCTCTCACTCTCTCTCTCTCAAATAAATAAATAAAATCTTTAAAAAAATAAATTTTAAAAGGTAAGCAGTATTAAACACTTTTTAAAAATCAGAGATAAGTGTGTAAGACCAAATTTGACATCCCTGGTATATAATACATATATGAAGGGTCCTCCTTGTGTTCTACAATTTTGTGACCAAAGTAGATGAGCATTTGTCCACCGTGTGACCATAATCCATCATATTACCATGAGCATAACCAGAATATTTTTTTAAAGACTTATTTATTTATTTTAGAGAGAGAGGAAGAGAGAGGGAGAGCATGAGCAGGGGGAGGGGCAGAGGGAGAGGGAGAGAATCCTCAAGCAGACTTCCCACTGAGCGCAGAGCAGTATGCCGGGCTCGACCCCAGGACCCTGAGATCATGACCTGAGCCAAAACCAAGAGTCAGACACTTAACTGACTGAGCCACCCAGGTGCCCCATAACCAGAATATTTTTAAATGCTTTAATGGATTTTTAAGCCAGTATCAGTTGGCTTTATACATTCTTAGTGGGGAATGCGCTAGTGTAGGAAAGTGACATTTGGGGGGGAGGTAATATCACACAGAGCAATTTCAGGACTGTTTATGGTATTTTCTTATGCTTTTCAGAAATGGAATTCAGTGATTCACTTTTTATTTTATCCAGAAGGGACTTGTACAAAATCTCTACCTGATGTCAATTTTCTCTTCAGGTAACTTTTCAGATCACCCCTCCGTGTACCCGTGAGAGGCATTATGAGCATTTCGGACGATGCTGTAATAAATGTGAACCAGGTTTGTATTTCTGAGCCACCTTTCCTTGTTCCTCAAAAGTGGGTGGGGCTCTCATTTATTTTTTTAATCCAAGGAATAATTTCAATCCTGCCAGATTAAAAAAAAAAAGAAATTGCGTAGACTTTCTATGGTAGTGGCAGGTAGTAATGTGTGTCACCCTGAAGATAAAAACCTTTCAATAGATAAAAATCACTTAAAAGCCGTTGCAGAAACTAGTACTTAATGTATGCTGGAATACAGTTTTCCAAAATACTATTTCTTGAGAAAGCAAGGTTTTAAAACAAAAACCAAAACCATATTTTAGCACTTTGCAATTCAAACTTTTGACATATAAAATGCAATTTAAAAGTATTTTACAGAAAAAATTCTGGGGGGAATAACCATACTGGAGTTTTTGCTTCTGCAAATTGCCTAAACCCTATTATACCTTCTCACATACCTGTTGAGAGGCAGGTGGACTGGTTACCTCCTCCTATCTGCATTGCCAGAATGTAGCCGAGGATTTCTACAGCCTCAGTGAGAGTCCGCAGGTTCCTCACTCACTCATTGTTCTAGAAACGGTGGTTACATTACATCAAGATCCTTTAGATATTCAAGCTATAAATATTTCTCAGATGTACAGAACCAAGACCAGTGATTTTTGTGAGCGTGCAGGTGTGTGTGTGGGGGGGGGGTACTCTGGTCCTTCTGTTAACCGAGGGCCCACAGTAGATGTAGGACAAAAGAAGTTTACACTCCAAATTGAAGTAGAGGGGATATTGAAGATGGGAGGGAAGGGGTAAAATGAAATTCTTGCCCCTCAAGTTTTTTAGGCACGTTTGAAAACCATCATCCTTTTCCTTGGTCAGCGGAGGTGTGGGGTGGGAAGGATGATCTTTTACTGAGATGAACTAAAAGGTGGCCTTGACCATAGACACAGCAAGTCTAGGAGAGGTTATTTTAATTAAAAAAAAAAAGATTTTATGTATTTATTTGACCAAGAGTGCACAAGCAGGGGGAGGGGCAGAGGGAGAAGGAGAAGCAGACTCCCTGCTGAGGAGGGGATCAATCCCAGAACCCTGGGATCATCACTTGAGCCGTAGGCAGACGCTTAACTGACTGAGCCACCCAGGCGCCCCTAGGAGAGGTTATTTTAGCCAGCTGGGAGACCTGAGGAGCCCATCACTGATATATGGCCTCATCCCGTGTATCATACTGTGTGAGGGGACTTCCTGGGGTCACAGTCATTTAAATGGTCCAGTAGATTGCTGTATTTTTGTTGTTCTGTTGTTATTTTGGGGGTTATTTTTCATTGCTGCATTTTTTTTTCTTCTAATTGAAGGAAAGTACATGTCTTCTAAATGCACTACTACCTCGGAAAGTGTATGCTTGCCCTGTGGCCCAGATGAATACTTAGACACCTGGAATGAAGAAGATAAGTGCTTGCTGCATAAAGTTTGTGACACGGGTAAGTCAGTCATGCCAGTGGGGAGTGTGGATAAGTGCTATTTTTAGATACAGGAGTGCTATCTCTTTTGGGGGGGAATAGGAAGAAGTTTTCGACCTCGGACTGCCAGAGGTAAGTGCTTCAGATCCCAGAAGCATCGTGTTAACATTCTTCATTTAGAACTTTCGTCCTGGAATACAATTGTGTCTCAGTTTAATCATGGAACACATATGTTACAGTTGACAAAATCTTGCCACAATGTTTCTGTGTGTGTTGTGTTATTTAATTTCCACAGAAACCCTGCAGGGTAGCCACAGTTATCCCATTTTAGAAAAGGAAGAAACGGAGACCAGGAGAGGTTGGGTGACTTTTCCAAGGTTAACAAATGTGAAGCAGGATTCAAAGCAGATCTTACTCTCAAGTCTTTCTCCTGAACCATAAATGTCTTATGGTTGATCTTATCTTGATCTTATCAGACTGCTACAGTTTTGTTTTGTTTTTGGACTCAAAAAATTTTTCCCAAATTATAGTTTAATTGTAGGAATCAGAATCAAAATATGTCCCTTAACCTAGAGGTTCCTTTCCCTCTCTCTTTCTTTTTTTTTTTTTTTCCATTTAATCTCTCTGTTGGAGAAACCATGTTGTTAATCCTGTGGATTACAGGAATCCTGTGGATTACAGGAATCCTGTGGATTACAGGAATCCTGTGGGTCACAGTCTGATTTCTGCTGGTTGCATTCCCTTGGTGTCATTTAACATATTTTCTGTCTCCTATGTTTCCTATAAGTGGTTGTTGGATCTAGAAGGCCGATCAGAACCTGGTTTGTATTTTTATGTATTTTTTTATTTTTTTACAAAACCAGAATTGGCATAATGTAGTTATGTCAGGGGTCGTATAGAAGCTGTTTCTCTCTCTTCTTGTGATATGAACTGCTGTTGACCATCATGGCCTAGATCCACTTTCATGAGGAGCTGTAGAAAGGTGACCTTCTATCATTCCTTCTTCATGAATGGCTGGAATGCTTTATGAAGAGAAGCTTCCCTTGGCAACTATCCCTTACCCTGAAGTACAGTATATACGGGAGAGGCAGAATGAATGTTTGTAGCTTTATTTGCAACTTTTCAAAATCATGACTTGATCTCCATGCTTTCTCCAAAGGATTTATATAAAAATGATAAACTCAGCCATTCAGACATATTTGAGGTGTTTTACTCTATTACAGTTCCTAGGTTATGGTTCCTCAGATTGTCTCACCTCTTCCAGGTTCCCCCCTCCCCGCCCCAGTCTTTGATATGACCCCAGGTGACCTTAAGAGCTCTCCTTGCTTCCAGGTTCATCTTGGACATTCCCTGCCTCAAACCTCAAATCAGCCATTTCTTTAAGAATTCCTGATTGCTTCCAGTGGAACATCTTATTTAGTGACCTCAGTCTGGGTGCTAGGGAGATTTGTTGCTACCGGATTGATCCTTGTTCATAGGTTCTCTGCAGTGGACAGAACTAGGAGTTAAGTATTTTTTTTTTAAACATTATAATTTTCTAGTGGGCAAGAGATAGCTGGCAGATTATGGCCGCAGAAGGTAACATGGAAACTCCACTGAGCAGAAGCATCTGATCAAGTCTTTTTCTTTCCCACTGCTTAGTAATGACTTTGACTCACTGCTGCCCCTTGGAAATAAAGATTCATTCTGTCTACTGCCAAAGTTGATTAAAGCCCCAAACCTGGTACATTAAGATATTTTAAAATATGTCACAATTGTTCATCACCACACAGGCTTGCATTCACTCATAATTGAGTGGGGTGGTTGAACTAGAATTTTCCAAGAGAGTGACCCTTGTCCATGTCTGTTGTGTGCATTATGCACGTTTATGCAGATTGGCGTCAGTGCTGCGCAAATGACCCTCAGAGAGTGGACACGGGAGGGACACAGGAAGATTTCTCCAGGTTCGCCATGCTCTGGTCTGAAAAGAATGGAAATAGGAAACATACCCTCCCTGCTGGTGGTAACTTGAGACAGTAGAAGGAGACAGGGTTCTGGTCTGCCTGTTTATTTTTCCCCTGGACCTCTGTCCTAGTCCATTCAGGCTCCTATAATAGAATAGCACAGACCGAGTGGCTTAAACAACAAACATTTATTTCTCACAGTTCTGGAGGCTGGAAGTGGGAGACAGGGTACCAGCATGGTTGGGTTCATGGTGAGAGCCCTCTTTAGGATTTCAAGACACTATTTTCTTGCTGTGTCTCCACATCGTGAAGAACAGAGAGGGAGGAAGCAGGCTCTCCTCTGTTTCTTTTATAAAGGCACGAATCCCAACCTCATGGCCTGATCACCTCCCAAAGGCTGCACCTTCTAGTACCATCTCACATTGGGGGTTAGGATTTCAACATGAATTCTGAGAGGACACAAACATCAGTCCATAACAAACTCCTATAAGGACTCAGGAGTATAAGTCCATGGGTTATTGGGACAATCCTGGTGACATGGGGGTCCTATAGGGGTAGAAGTTCTGTTTCAAATAATATTACTGTGTTTCATCGTGTGTGTGTGTGTGTGTGTGCGTGCGTGCGCACGCGCGCAGATTGATTCTTGTTATTCATAGAATAATGTCAGTGTTCTGAACTAGCAAATACTAAACCATTGCTCCTAGGGGAAATACAGGATTAGGTTCCCACGAGCCTCTAGTCACAACATTTTCGTTAACTGATCCACACATAACCTTGTTTTTTGTGTGTTTCTGTTTAGACACCTTAGTAAATATTTTGATTCATTAACATTGAACTTAGAACCAACAGCTCTGTAACTCACACCTGAACAAAGTTTATCTAACATGTATTTGCTCATGAGACACATCACAGCCTTCTTGGGCCTGGAAACAGCAGACAGCACTTCAACACTATGATTGTGGGCCATTGTAAGCAGTAGAATCGCTAACAAAAAGAGCAGAAATGCCCCAAATGGGACACTAAGTAGACCACAAAAAGGACGCTCACTTCCAGTCTAAGAGCTGTAACAAGAAGGCGGAGGGTGACCTTGTTTGACCTCAACTGAGAGCATGAATATCCGTCCGTAGCTCAAAATTTCCACTGTTCTGCATGTGTCCAAGAAGTTCTGCAAAAGTGCCAGAAGTACTGATTTGGGGGTGACGCCGAAATGTTAGTGAGTAGGTGAAATTGCAAACAGGAGTCAACAAATAATGAAGATGGACCGTGTGTGTCAGCATGACCTCTATTCCGCCGAAACTGGAAAGGGCAGGAGATTTGGGACAAGGAGAGCACTTTGCTATGTGTTGTGAGAAAAGAGACAAGTAACACACGGGTGGCCCTAAGTATTTAGGGAGATTCACTTCAAGCATGTCATCAGGCTCTGTAGTGCGGTCCCTTTTCTAATTACCTGTGGCCCCTGTTTCCACAACTCTGAATACTCCTGTGGTCCTGCAGGATCCCAAGATGAATCCCCAGTCTCCAGAACCCTATTCTCTTAGGTTCAATCTAGCATTCGTGTTCAGAATATTTCTCACATTTGCATTTACTAAAAACCAAGAAGCTGTGAAGTCTCTTTGGCATTAGCCAAAATAGTCAAGGGTCATAAACTCTCCAGTTCTTAATCCTCCTCCTAATATGAAAATTGACTTTTAAAAAGCCACAAGACTCTTAATTATTACTTTTTTTAAAGCTTTTTTTTTTTTTTTAAGATTTTATTTATTTATTTGACAGAAGAAGACACAGCGAGAGAGGGAACAGAAGTAGGGGGAGTGGGGGAGGGAGAAGCAGGCTTTTCCCGCTGAGCAGGGAGCCCAATGCGGGGCTTGATCCCAGGACCCTGGGATCATGACCTGAGCCGAAGGCAGCCGCTTAACCGACTGAGCCACCCAGGGGCCCCAAGACTCTTAATTATTGAGGAGGGTACCAACCCTACTGGGATGTTTTAGTGCCAGCACAGGAAGAGGGGACTGGGGAGTTCTCGAAACCTACTGCCCTGAGGGATGCGTTTGCGCGCCGCGTCCGCGTGTCGGGGCTCTGCTCGTTGCTCCCGCGCTGGGGAGGTGCTCGAGGTGGAAGGTGAGCCGCCGTGTCTCTGTCTCCCGCAGGCAAGGCCCTGGTGGCCGTGGAGCCCGGCAACCGGACGGCCCCGCGGCGCTGCGCGTGCACGGCCGGCTACCACTGGAGCGCCGACTGCGACTGTTGCCGCCGAAACGCGGAGTGCGCCCCGGGCTTCGGCGCCCAGCACCCGGGTACGGCTTCGGCTTCGGCTTGCGCGCCCCGCGGCTCGTCGACTCGTGCAGTTCCGCCCAGGCCAGAGCGGGCTTTGAGAGGCGTCCCTGCGTCACTAACGCTCCGGGGAACCAGGTGGCGCTGGAGTAGCTCGAGGGGCCCCTCGAGAAGGGCCAGGTTACGCTCTTCCAGGGCAATGGGAGCGAGCGGCCCCCTTCCCCCCCCGGAAGGCTCCTCCCCCTGGGAAACCTTGGGATCCCCCCTTAGGCGGGCAGGGGTAACGCAGGGGGCCGCAGACTCTTTTTTTCTTTTTTCTTTTTTTTTTTTAACTGGCGCACATCCCTCCCCCCACCCCCGGAACAATTTTGAAGAACCATGCGCCCCTGGAATATTTTAAAGTTGGCAGCTAACGTTTTTTATTGCCAGCTTGAAGAGTTGCTAAGGAATTAGTTTCCAAGGAATTTTAACAGCAGTAACACTTTTAAAAATGGAATTCAATGGAATCTAAACACCGTAGCAATTTGATAACACCATCACCCTTTTTATTTTATTGTTTTTTAAAGATTTTATTTATTTGACAGAGAGAGACACAGTGGGAGAGGGAACGCAAGCAGGGGGAGTGGGAGAGGGAGAAGCAGGCTCTCCGCTGAGCAGGGAGCCCGATGCGGGGCTCAATCCCAGGACCCTGGGACCATAACCTGAGCCAAAGGCAGATGCTTAACGACTGAGCCACCCAGGCGCCCCCATCATCCTTTTTAAAATGCACTCATCGTCCTGCACTGTTGGAAGATTTATACAGTTCTTGTCCCTTCCTTTGATTTGTATCCATTTCACCTTCCCCAAAGAATTTTATACTAATGTGTTTTTATGCTTGGAGGGCTTTTACTAATCACCTTTTCATGCACTTTCACATCAAAACTATGTACCCATTTGAGATCGTAATTTTTAAAAATTTCCTGTGACTCAAGGTTTTAAGAGTTAAAACACTTCTGGACTAAGTTGTTATTACAGTTATTACAGGATTGTCAAAAAGTAATATATTTTCCTATATTATAGTTGTAAAAGCTTTATGAACTTAATAATGAGTGTTTTTTTCCTGATTCATGTATTCATGCTTGAATATTATTTATTGCTAAAAAATAACAGATTTCAACATTAATTCTATTTCCACTAAGTGCTGAGAAACTTGTTCACATGGATAACTGAATGGCTAAGGAAGCCTTCTGGTAGAGGAGTATCAGTCAGTTCTTTGAACACTTTCTGAGTTATATGTCCAGGACACATAGTGGTCTGACATCAAAAGCTGTTTTTAATGATCTCTCAGTTAAGAACTCATCTGTGTTCTCAGTTTTGTTAAAAGTAAAGAAATAGATATCTTTTTGCCAGAAACGTATTTCTTAGAGTTCTTTACCTTCCTGATTTCAGGAAAATACCCCCAAGCAGTTTTTTCAAGGTGTAACATGATTATTCATACCTGCTAATCTTTCACTTAGACCCATCTTGTTTTAACCCAGAAGACTTGGATAGGCTTAGGAGAATTAAGATAGTATTCATTTCAATTCATATGGAGGAAAATGTCCCTCAGAGTCTCACTGGTACAGTCAGTCCTTATTACCAAATGTATCAACGAAACCAGATGAGCTTTCTCTTGGAAAAAGTCTGACTTGATTTTTTTTTTTTTTTAAGAGAGAGAGAGTGGGGGGGGGAAGTAGCTGAGGGAGAGGGAGAGAGAGAATCTTCAAGCAGACTCCCTGCTGAGTGCAGAGCCTGACTCGGAGCTCGATCTCATGACCCTGAGATCATGACCTGAGCCGAAATCATGAGTAACCAACTGAGCCACCCAGGCATCCGTTGATTTTTTAATTATTAAAATAAGTCTCCCGACGACAGCCAACTCCCTTATGAATTCAATTCTAAGACAAGATGCAGAGTCTTTTGGTAGGGAGGGGCTCTGAATCGCAGGAGCTTTGCTGTTACCAGTATTTTGATTTGTTGTGGGGTTTTTTTTTTTTTTTTTTTTTTGGTTTTTTTGGCATAGCAGGATTTGGAGTGGATAAGCAGCGTGCCTTCTTTTGTAAAGTGGGGAAAGGGTGATTGTGTCAGGGGGAAAGGGAATGGAGAACCTGCAGGATGCCCCTGGCAGGTCAGCATTTCAAAGAGTCAATGTGGAAGTCAAGTGCATGGATTTAATGCCCTTAAGGCTATGTGTGACTTGTGGCTCCTTAGGAAGTCTCTTTGTTTTTAAGGGTTACTCTTCTAGACTGTGTTAATATTGTAAAAAGCTGCTTGAATTCATGTGAGCAGCTAGATGTTAACTGGGCTTTTGTTAAGATCATTACAAGGTGACTCAGATTACTAGACTGGGGGGGTACCCTGCTTATTGAGGCAATTGCAGAAATTAAGAATGCACTTCCCATTGACTTTGGACAAAGAAAATGTAATTCCTTATTTTAGTGTTTTATTTATGACAATAAATCACAGAAGTGCTACTAATTTCAGGAGTAAATTGTGGTTTTGGCACTAGTCAATTGCCTGATTATGATACCATGTGGAAGCCAATGTTCTTCTTTATCGGAATTACCAAAGGGTCATCACGTGTCAGTTGCAGTGAGGCTAGTAGATGTAGGAAATTGGAGACATGTCCTATTTTGATAATGTAGTTGGTGAGGAATGTGAGAGAACTAAAGAAAGCTTCCTAACCAGGATCAATTCCTGCTTTCACTGCTGTGGCTTAAGGCAGGGATCCAAAATCCATCCCACCACTTGTGTTGGTATAAATAGAGTTCAATTGGAACACAGGCACGTCTCTTTGTTTACATATTGTCTATGATGCTTTCATGCTGCAAGTAATTACAGCAGAAATCAGAGGCCCTGCAAAACCTAAGATATTTACTGTATGGCCTTTGTTTTTTTTTTTGAGGGGGGTTTGTTTTTGTTTGAAAAAAGTGTGTTACCATCACTCTAGTGTTTGAAGACTTATCTGGGTTCGAAGGAGTCAGGACAGGAAGTTTCCCTTCAAGGCAGGAAAAGGGCTGTGATTCTCTGTAGACGAAGACTGATACAATCCCAAAAGGCTGAAAGGGGTGGGCAGACATGTGCCTGGTGAAAATAAAGGAGACAGCAGGCTCCCCAGCTAGGAAACAGAGGATCGGTGACCAGGACAGTGGCTCTGAACAGCCAAGGGTCAGTACCTAACTCAAATACTGATGTTCGTTACCTTGCTGAACACAAGTCTGTAACCTTCTGCTGGGACCGGGGCCCTCTGAAGCCAGGAGGAAAGGGATGGGAATGGGGGGCCAGAGGCACAGGGGGCAGCTCCTGATCTCTGGTCCTCAGGAACATCATCCTGGCCGATCTCTAAGTGTCCTTGTTTGTTATGCTTGTCCTTTGTCCGTTCATTTTTTTGACAGTGCAGCTCAACAAGGACACTATTTGCAAGCCCTGCCTAGTGGGCTACTTCTCTGATGCCTTTTCTTCCACCGAGAAATGCAAACCCTGGACCAAGTAAGTGGCAACTGCAGAGGAGCCAGGAGAGTGTGTTGATTTTATACTCAACCTGAACTGTCTCAAGACTAGGTTGAAGCCGGACTGATTCCATTTGGTGAGGCTTCCGCTCAAACCCAGTTTCAGAATGGGAAAATTCTGTCAATTCGGCATGGGGAAAATAAGCCAGTCCAACTCACCTTCAGCCTCATGTGCGATAGGAACTCCATACTGCTTTTCAGATTCAGTTGGACCAAATCTTTGACTTACAGTTGCAGCTTCTTTTGTCCTTTTACTGACTTTGGTTACTTGAAAATGATTTACAATGTTTATTATCCTTCACTCGCCACTCCCATGCTTCCCAGCTTCCCTGCATCACTGGTTTGTTGGTCCAGAAATGTGTGTGTGTAGTGTGTGTGCAAAGAGAGGTATCCTGTGTATATAAATGTTTGCATATGCTAAACACCTTGGGTTTTTTTAACATAATATATGCTAAAGGAAGCTCATTCTGTATTTGTTCACTTAGATCTTCATGGCTTCTTGTAGCTTAGAAGACATTTGCTGCCAACTCTTGGTTTGTACCGTAATTTATCTTGGTAGAGATGTACCATAAAGATGTACCTTAATTTTACTTAATAAATTCCCTATTGGTAGTCATTCAGGTAGTTTCTAGTCTGTCATGGTAATAAATAATTCTGCAATGAATCATCATATATATATACTGGGTTTCACACTTAATGTGAGTATGTGTGTATGTGTGTGTATGTAGTGGAATTATATGTATATAGTGTGTGTGTATATATATATATAGATATATACATATATATCTATATAGAGAGAGGAATTTCTGGGTCCTTCCATTGCATGCTTATAATTAAATACTAATATAGTCCTAATATTTTTTTAAAGGTTTATTTATTTATTTTAGAGAGAGAGAGAGAGTGGGGGCAAGGGGCTAAGGGAGAGGGAGGGAGAGAATCTTCAGGAAGACTCCCTGCTGAGTGCAGAGCCTGACACGGGGCTCGATCTCACTACATTGAGATCATGACTTGAGCTGAAACCAAGAGTCAGATGCTTAACCAGCTGAGCCACCCAGGCGTCCCCCCGCAATATATTAATTCTCATTAGATACTTATTTTCTGATCCACTTATCCAAGTTTTATTGGATGTTGAAAAGATTTTTTGTGTTTTCAGCTTCAAAAGAGCTTTCATCAAAAGTTTATCACTCTACCAAAGGCAATTGAGGCATTTGGAATCTTCTTCACCGAGGACACCAATACACGCTCTTTTGGACCATAGTGTCAGAGTGGTTCTTAGAGAATCCTGGTGGTGCTTACTTTTGCGTATTCATTGGTCCACCCTTCCGAGGTGTGGACAGACACTGGGAATTCAAACATGCAGGAAGACCTCTCAGTTCTTCTCCTGAAGAAGCTAGCAATCTAGCAGAGTAGAGCCTTTTAGTACATGTTTTGTTTTGTTTTTTAAGAAAGATTATAAAAGCAAAGCACTTAACTACCTTTACCTCTACAGCTGTAGCATTCTTGGAGAGGCAGAAGTACATCATGGGACGGATAAATCTGATGTGGTTTGTAGTTCTTCTCTGTCATCAGCAAAGCCTCCAAGAGGTATGTTTAAACAGAGCTCGTTGGCTGTAGATGTGCCCAGTCTAGTCAGCAATTCTAGATTTCTTCCGAATTACATGCTGTGTCTGAAGGGGTTCACCTCTCCCTCTTCATCAAGACCATCTTAGCTGTGGTCAATTTTATCAGTATTTTAACTCCAGATATGTTGTTACTTGAAAATTTCCTGCTCTGAAATGGATAACTAATAAAGAATCCGTATATACAAGAAAAGAAAGAACAGAAACTGAGCTACAAACGTGAATTAAAATGCCCAAATATGGCAGGATTGTGGCGGTCCCAGTGGGGGTGTCTGTGGGAGGTTTTGGTCACCAACCAGGGTTAGAATATAGCTATCATTATGTAGGGCACATTTTGTAGATCAAGTTTATCTTAAGTACAGTTTCAAAGCCTGAAAGAAAGTTGACAGTTCATGGTGGATGCTGGTTGCCTGGGGGCGTGAGATTGTGCAGAGCTGGGTCCAGATAGGCAACGCTGGAAATGGACACACGGCAGGAAGAAGCCAGGCCACGGTTTAATGGGGTTAAAGAACTAAGAAAATCAGGGGTTTAGATTTGACATTTTGGGAAACAGGAGGATATCTAAGCATTATGGATATGGAGTTACCCAGAGTAGCATGTAAAAAAGACCATTTTAAAGATAACATTGAAAATAACGGAGGGAATAAAAAGTTACTTTAAACAAAAGAGAAGGAGTGGAGAGGTGAGACTCCCAGAAACCAGGGCACATAAACCAAGACTTCATAATATAAAGGTTCTAGCAAGGAAGCGATCAAGGAGGATGGGAGAAATGGTTAAGTCCATGTTGTGTTGTAGATGAAATACTGAAACGCTTCGCAGGATGGCTGTGGTTCTGTTCTCATGACCAGCAGAACCCTGGTGCCACGTTGTTCTTTGGAAAGAGATATGATAAGGGGCTTCCTTTGGCCTCAGAGGCCATCCACCTGGAGAGATTGAGGTGTTCTGTAGGTAAGCAAAGATGGAACTGGATGGCGTGGTCAAGACAATTAGAGTTGTGATAAAGTGGCCACTTTTACTTATTTATTTATTAAAGATTTAATTTATTTATTAGAGAGAGAGCACAAGCGGGGGGTTGGGGCGGCAGGCAGAGGGAGAAGCAGACTCCCTGCTGAGCAGGGAGCCAGATGCGGGACTCTATCCCGGGACCCCGAGATCATGACCTGAGCCAAAGGTGACGCTTAACCATCTGAGTCACCCAGACGCCCCTAAACTAGCCACTTTTTTTTTTTTTAAAGATTTTATTTATTTGACAGAGAGAGACACAGCGAGAGAGGGAACACAAGCAGGGGGAGTGGGAGAGGGAGAAGCAGGCTTCCTGCCGAGCAGGGAGCCCGATGCGGGGCTCGATCCCAGGATCCTGGGATCATGACCTGAGCCGAAGGCAGACGCTTAACGACTGAGCCACCCAGGCGCCCCCTAAAGTAGCCACTTTTAAAGATGGTCATGGGCTGGCCTCCCGCGGAGTGACGCCAAGCATGGGGCTGGCTGCAGTGTGGTTTCGCCCTTCTGGAAGTGAGCAAACTCTCCTCACACCTAGAGTCAGGGACCGTCCTCCTTCTCCGATGCCAGACCAACATCCTTGATTCTGGGCCTTGACTCAGAGGGTTTTGTTTTTATTTTATTTTATTTTATTTTTAATTTTTTTAGATTTTATTTATTTATTCATGATAGAGAGAGAGAGAGAGAGAAACAGAGGGAGGAGCAGGCTCCCAAGGAGCAGGGAGCCCGATGCGGGACTCGATCCCAGGACCCTGGGATCATGACCTGAGCCGAAGGCAGACGCTTAACCATCTGAGCCACCCAGGCACCCGAGGGTTTTGTTTTTAAACAAGAATGAAAATAATCAGAGAATTAAATTAAATACTCTTTAACACCTTTTTCTCATTTTCTTCCAATGCAGAACCCCCGATTTACTTGCCCAGTTTAATTATTCTGCTTCTCTTCATATCCGTGGCATTGGTTGCTGCTGTCATCTTTGGTGTTTATTATAGGAAAAAAGGGAAGGTGCTAACAGGTACTGTGTCTACGCTGGTTTTTGAAAATTAAGCTTAAAGAAAGGAGATGCATTTCTAGGTGTATGCTTTGGAAGATGCACATACTGCCCATGACTGTCTCTGGTGATCAGCCTCGAGTAAGTGCCTTGACAGTGGTTGCAGTTAAACCAAGGAGAAATACCCTTTATACCTAATTCATTGTTCTCTGGCCAAATAAACAAAAATCCATGGTGCCTGTGGATGTGTAAGCAAACAAAATACGCCAGGTTCAGGAAGCTGATGACTTGTAAGCTGTGTGTTCGTGGCAGGTAGATCATGTATCATTAGGTATGAATGGGTTGCCTTCATCCAAGAATACCAACATGTTTGATGCACCCACTTAAAATAGAAACAAGTGTTCGGGTAAATGGCAGACAGGAAGTTTTGATTGGGGTCTTACCTTAAAATATGAGTATAAAATTATGAAAATAAGTTTTCTTGTTTTCAGTAAAATTTAAGTGCTCATTCTTTTTTTTTTTTTTTTTAAAGATTATTTATTTATTTATTTGACAGAGAGAGAGAGATTACAAGGAGGCAGGCAGGCAGAGGGAGAGGGAGAAGCAGGCTCCCCGCCGAGCATGGAGCCCAACACGGGGCCCAATCCCAGGACTCCGGGACCATGACCCGAGCCGAAGGCAGACGCTCAACCGACTGAGCCTCCCAGGCGCCCCTTAAGTGCTCATTCTTATAGCCAATCATTCGGGGTTACCTTGTTTCTTGGAAATCATTTCTTCACAAACAGTTATTTGATAGTGCCTTTTTAACATTACGGCATATTTGACATTTACACAAGGCTAATAGAATGTCATTTTTAAAAAAGATTTTATTTATTTATTTGAGAGAGAGAGAGCGCGTGCTCATGAGCAGGGGGACAGGGGCAGAGGGAGAGGGAGAAGCAGGCTTCCCGTGGAGCAGGGACCCCGATGCGGGGCTCGATCCCAGGACCCTGGGATCATGACCTGAGCCGAAGGCAGATGCTTAACCGACTGAGCCACCCAGGTGCCCCAAGAGTGTCATTTTTAAGAAAAGATTCCTCGAGAGATTTCTTCATGCTTTCGTGGTCAGATCGCCTTCTCTAGGAGCACTGTTGTCTTACTATCCTTTTTTCCCTTTTGGGTTGCTCAGGGGTTTATCACGTCCACCTCTGCTTTGCTGTGGTTTGATCAGTGCTCCTGCATCACATGCATGAACTTCCTGAAACCCTGCCTGTCTTGCTCTTTCCACTAACGTCACATTATATAACACTGGGCCATCAAAAGTCTTAAAGAGGGAAGATGGTGTTTGGAGATGCCTATGTTAAGCAGAGGACAGTGTTAAATGACTTTTTTTAAGAATCTACTCATTATTGAGTATTTTTATTTGATGCCGCTCCACTTCCCTAGCAACCTGGTAACAAGGGTTTTGAATAATGCATGTTCAGATGATGAGGATCACTCGTGGAGTCACATTTATGTGAGATAAACAGATTTCTGACTTTTTTTTTTTTTTTTTTTTGGTCTCTGCAATAATCTCTTCCTGCCATATCTTATCAGTGAGAAGGACAATGGGCCTACCAGTTACCGAATCAGGAGGTAGAGCTGTTAGCCCTCTCTTCATCCGTTCATGGGACCCCCCCCCCTTCGGGGGCAGGACTGGCCCTGGGGGCTCCTTACTGAGCGGCACACAGCGAGTGCTCTTGTTGGGGAAGTGGGCACGGCAGGTTGAGGCCCCCAGAATGAGGCCGAGTGCTGAAAGGGAAGTTGCAGAGCTCCAGGTGAGCAGATGACAGGGGTGGTCTGACCTTGGGGCCAGCAAGGGCCTCCCAGAGGAGACCAGGAGCTGAGCCCTGAAAGCCCTCTGGAATTGGCTAAGGTTCATGCAGCTGGTGCTGAAAGTCAGAGCCAGCGTGAGAAACACTGGAAAGGGAAGCCAGGGCCAGATGATGCAGCCCTGCAGGCTCGCTCCTGGTCCTTAGCAAAGAGAAGTAAAACTAGCCCTCTGGTTGTAGGATAGAAAACAAATTCGGGGGTACAGTAAGACTGGATGCAGACACACCAGTTAGGAGGGCTTTTGCAGGCATCCAGGAGAGAGATGAATATCTCCTCGTGTACAAATGTCATTTTTTAGTACCATTTGTGATTATCTAGTACTGATCCCTACAAGGGAAGAGCTACAAATTTCCTTTAATTTGGTGTAACTTTATGTAATTTCAAAACTATAGAAAGGAAGCAAGAATAATTATGAAGATGCTAGCAATACCTGACATATATTGAACATTTATTCTGGGCCAGCCCCACTTACGCATTTTACACGTACTCACAAAATCACAACGGCACCAGGAGGCAGGCACTGCTATTTCTCCCGTTTCGTGATGGAGAAACTGAGACTCAGGGAAGTGAAATGAACCGGGCAAGTTCAGGTGATAGGGATTATCATGACCTGATCATCTCCTGGACAATGGACAGCCTCCCGCTTCAGTGTTTATAGTGAATTTAGCATCAAATAGTCAGTGGAAGTGGGGTAAAGTTGTATCTTTGTAGAACATAAATTCATAGGTTTTTTTCAGTTCGTAGATCTGACTTTTTTTAAAAAAAGGTTTTATTTATTTATTGGAGAGAGAGAGAGAGCACGCAGAGGGAGAGTGAAAGGAAAAAGCAGACTCCCCGCTGAGCAGGCAGCCTGATGCAGGACTCCATCCTAGGACCCTGAGATCATGACCTGAGCCCTGAGCCGAAAGCAGATGCTTAACTAATTAAGCTGCTCAGGAATCCCGTCACTTCTGTTTTTAAAAGTTAATGGGAGATGTGCTTTGTTTATGCCACGGAACATAACTCTTCCTCCTGAGAAGCAACCAGGTATAGTGGAAAAGGATTTGAGGCCCCCTGGAGCTCATTGGGGTCTGACCACCTTCCGGTCTGCCCTTTTCCTTTATCGTACATCCATGTGAGCTAGTCTACTGGAAGGGCAATGCCTGGACCTGTGTCTTCGTCATTCCCCTGCAGTGCCTCGCCCCGTCCCTCGGAGTCACGGGAAAGCGGCAAAGGGAATGAGAATGCTTCCAGTCCTAACAGCAGCTCTGAGTGTGCCCAGAGGAGTTCAGTGGAACATTAGCCAGAGGATGCTTTGCTTTCCATAGATCAGAAAGTTCTGTTTGGGGGAGGAGGAGTCTTTGAATTGGTTGATTTTTCTTTTAAATGTTTTCACTTTCAGGAACTCTCACTGAAAGACTTGCAGAGGCCTGTGTTTAAAGAAATACTGAGCTGACATAGTGATTGATAATACTGAATTAGATGAAATAATATCAAGTTCTTATCCTTTGTTTTTCTAGCTAATTTGTGGCACTGGGTCAATGAGGCTTGCGGCCGCCTAAGTGGAAATAAGGTAAATTTAAGTCTTAAGTTGCCTCCTTAACATCCTTTTAATGGTTTAGGCTGATGTGGCTGTTATTAGTTCACCCACTGTGAACGGGGTCCTTCCTTGAGGGGTGGAACCTCAAATCCCAGGATTGATCCCCGCAGAATAACCCAAAGCCCAAGTGGGTGCCCATTGTAAATGCTCTTTTCTTTGCATTTCCTTCCCCTCCTCATCTCTGTGAACATACATTATTTATGTTGTTGTTCTAGCGCTGATCTTGATTGCCTAGGACAGGTTCCAAGGAGGAAGGACCTGCCATTTCCCTCTACTCTTTAGTTATTTTGCTAACTTTTCATTTTGATATAATCAAAATTATAGAAAAGCAGTGAGAATAGTACCAAAAAAAAAAAAAAAACCCAACTGCCACACATGCTAAACTCAGACCCACCAACTGCTTGCACTTTATCACATTGCATTATCATTTGCTCTCTGTGTGTATATGTGTGTATTTATTCATGGACCATTTTAGAGTGAATGGCAGACATCATGCTTCTGTACCCTTAAATACTTCAGTGTGATTTTCTTGAGAACAAGCACATTCTCTTACATAACCATAGTACATTTATCAAAATCAAGAAATGTAATCGTGGTACCAACTATTATCTGATCCACATGTGATATTAAAAATATCTTTGATTATCCCATTATGTCCCTTAGATCTATTGTCTGTGGCATAAAGAATATATATTTTAAACCGTGAGCTCCTCCTGATTCTTCCAGTTCCAGTCCCAACACCACAGGATTCATTTGGTCTTTCCCTTCCCTGGATTTGAATCTTTCCTTCTCCAACAGGACGAAGCCCGGCTCCTATTATTCTCAATATGTTTACTCATTTGCTCAGTGCCAGAATACACAGAAAGTACTTTCAGAATTATTAAACCATACTACAGAGAAAACAAAGCTACTAACTAGAGTTCCTTATTTGTTTACAGTATTTTTTTTTTTAATTTAGATCGAATGTATTTGGACAAAGTACTGTGTTCTAAAGTTACTTGAGTTAGCGCTTCGCTTTGCTTTAGTGTAAACATGCTATTCGTTTGAAATGCGGTTTGACTCCCTGGTTCCCATATTCCATTTTAGGGTTCTCCCCGCTCTGGAATTGTAAATAACACAAATAAAGCACCATAATGAGTGTTTGTTATGTCCTTGTTATGGTGGAAATCATTATTCTGAACCATTTTCAGCCATGTTTAGCAGAAAGACGTTCTAATAACTCTGGGTATTAATACTTCTGCCTTCTGAATTTACATCAGCAGGAGTCCTTGGGCAACAATTTCAGCAACACTCACGTGGAAGCCTCTAGTCAGCGTGAAATTTGTGAAGGTGTCCTACTGCTGACTCTGGAAGAGAAGATGTTCTCTGAAGATATGTGCTGTCCAGACAGTGGCGGTGTCTGTGAGGGTGCGTGTGCGGGCGGCGGGCCCCGGGCCAGGGTGCTCCCCTTGGTCAGCGAGCTCGAGGGGGACCCCTTCCGGCACATTCCCATGGAAGACGAGTATGTGGACAGGCCCTCCCAGACCCCAGACTCTTCGCTGTTCCTCACTCAGCCTGGGAGCAAGTCCACACCCCCTTTCCCTGAGCCCCTGGAGGTGGGGGAGAATGACAGTTTGAGCCAGTGCTTCACTGGGACAGAGAGCCTGGCCGATTCTGAAAGCTGCCATTTCGCCGAGCCCCCGTGCAGGACTGATTGGATTCCCACGGCCTCCGAAAAGGACTTGCAAAAAGAAGTGGAGGGTGGCCATTGCCCCCACTGGGGGGCAGCCCGCGGCAGCTCGGCAGAGGGCTGTGCAAACTGTGGGAACCTGCCTGGGGAGGCCCGGGAACCCCGCATGGCTTCGCTGCAAAGCGGACCCTTGCCCCAGTGTGCCTATGGCATGAGCCTTGCGCCCGAAGATGCCGCCGCCGGGCCTGGCCAGCCCGCCGACGGGGCTGAACGAAGGCTCCCCGGCTCCGTGCGGGGGGGCCCTGGGTCTGGAAGCGCCTCCAGCGACCAGCCACCTGCATCTGGTAAGTGACGTCCTGCTCTCTCTCGCTTCTGAGCAGAGAGGCCTGTTCCTGGTGCAGTGTCTGGAGGCAAGGGGCACAGACCGTTTGGGGAAGAAGGACGCTAACATGGGGAGGATGCCACTCGAACCTGGTCTCCTGATAGGCCTCTTGGCAGGGTGGGTTTTGATTCAGTCCCCACACTGAGGCTGTGGATTGTGCCCCCTGTCCCCACCCGGGGGGCCGTCTCTTCGCTTCCACGTGCCGGTGCCCAGCACTGACCATCTGGGGGCAACGTCCACATTGACCTCGGGATCCTCTGTCGTTGAGGCATTCCCTCAGATCTCGGGGTTTTGTTTTTGTCTTTAAAGCAGCCTCTACCTCACATCTCCCCTGAGAAAGCTTTTGTAATTGTCAGGGGGACAAACAACACTGTTCAGTTAATCCTTAATTAATTAATATTTATTCAGAGTAGCTTGTTGGTTCTATACCAAATTAATGATGCACCAAAGCTGTCCTTTGATGCTTTATATGAGAAGCCCCTTTTACAACCGCTGCATGTAATATATTTATGGAACCAGGAGGATCATTTTACAATTTAAAATCGTTATAGAGATTTATCACTGCAGCACTGCTTGAGCATGAATAGCCCACCAATTATAATATTATAACTTTTTTTTTTTTCACAAGGGTAAAACACCATCTGTTTGATGATGTAGTTAGAGGGAAATCTGCCACTGATGGTGAGGGCTCTGGGTACTGTTTACCACATGGCGGGGGTCGGGGATCTCTTTGAGAATCTTCTGACAGCTGTAGATACTCTCTCCAGAAAAATGAATATATGGATATATGCTATTTAAGGGGCTGCACAGAATCCTCCCACCCTCAAAAAGAAAAAAGCAAAAAGCCCATTCGTGGACCTCCTTTATCCTGGGATGCCTTTTCTTTTTCATTCCTGCCTCTTTATTTAGACAGCAAGTAGTGCTAGCAGCTGCTGTTTGAATTATTTTATAACCCTGAGGTAGCTAGATCCTGCCCTGAACACAGAGACCCTCCTGCCTCATGTTGCTGATGGCTGCCCCTGGCTTATTTGGTAGAACAATGTACTTTCATCTGTCTTCCAAGCTTTGTGGTTTTGCTGCAACCATACAAATCCACTGATGTGTAAATTCTATGACATCAGTTCTCAGTCAGACTGAAAGGAGGAGATACATTGGGGGATATTTTTCAAAGAACTGATTTGTTTTTCCTTCCGAAGACCTCCACATTAAGATTTTAAGGAATTTCCATAACTAAAAGTTTGGTTCTCTTGTTCCTTTGTATAATTCCATTTCTTTTTTTAGTAGTTAATTTTCTTCCTGTTGGTCATAGAGACATACAAGAACACGAGTTTAGGGGGCTGCGGGGGGGGGGGGGTGGCGTGGGGAGGCCCGAGCTGAGCGTAGCAGTGACCGTGTCCTGGTACCATGGCCAGGGGCAGACCAGTTTTTCCGTTAGTGACGCCAGGAAGGTGATGTTTGCCACTGTGTGAAAATCGTCAGCAGCTGTTGGAAGAAAAGACTTGGCCAAATTTAAAGAGATTTTTTTTTTTTCCCTTAGTGTCCTGAAGCCAAAAGCCAGATCTCGGTGCCCTAGTCTGGTTTTCATTACCATTTATTTCTCCAGGACTAAAAAAAGAAAAAAAATAGTGTGTCATCAACTAAATGGTGCTGCTTTGCAGGAAGTTTACACTGCTTTCTCTCTCCTCGTCTGGTGCTTTGCCATGCGACCCATCCGTGGAGAGTCTGCCTGTGGGTGCCAGCAAGAGGGCCAAATTCATTCTCGCCCCAGGAGGAGCGGCGGCCAGATTCAGTTTTGAGGCCATGCTCTTCTCCCCATAATTACTTCTACATGAGCAGGCCTTCTGGTGTCTGGTCAAAATAGCTCTTTCTCATTATTGCTTTTTTTTTTTTTAAAGATTGTCATTATTTATGTTCTATAAAATGTGTGAAAGAGGATGGATGTTGGGTGAAAGATCAGAAGGAGTCTAATCCTATTTGATCTCCTGAAAGCCACTGTTGCTCTTGGGGACTTGAAAGAGGTGGCCTTTTTTATTAGGTTTTAGATTTTTATTTGTGGGTATTTAAAACACACACACACACAACCAAATCAAATGACATGATTGGGCACTTCCTCAGTAAGGATGAGTATCTCCTTTGCTCTCAGCATCCCTTTGAAGAAAATGATGGTTCTTCAAACAGTTCTACAAGTGTAACTTTTGAAAATAATATCCAATGTTAAGGTTATTCTAGCAATGTTATAACCCTTCAAGAACGGTAAGAATGATTAGCAAAGACCAATACGGGAAAAACATATATTTGGTTATGTCTTATAAAACCATTTCTTAATTTACATCTTAAATTACTACCCTGATGACATAATGGAGGCGCCCTTGGTTACAAATCCTTTCACCTGGAGTTTGGAGAATTCTCACTGTGTCCTGAAAATTCGTTCATGTGAAAGAATCACTTCTTACAACTAATGCGTCTGTAGTGGCCGGGGGCTTGCTTTTGGCTCCTGAAATCGCTTTCTTGCTTCAGCTGCTTCGGAGTTGGAAACAGTTGTTTATTTATAGGGTCCACGGTGGTTATTAATGAACAGCAACTACATATTTGTTTTTCTATCGTATCTTTATTGAGGGTCTACTGAGCCCCAGAGACTTGGGAAAACCGGCAAAACAAGTAGAGATTGAGGTCAGGGAATGGACAACTGAAGAAATCAGTAACGTGAGACAGTAAGGCCTTGGGCAGCCTGCCGCCCCTGCCCCCACCCCGCCTGCTGCCCCTTCCGCACCCCACCTCCCCCCCAACCTGCCACCCCTCGGCCTTCTCTCCCCCAAGCCCCCCAACCTAAGTTTTGGCCAAAGCCAGCCCCTTTTACTACAGACACCTCTCACTTGCCTCTTCTGCTCTGTCATGTGCTTCTGCTAGTGAGCTGCCCTGTCCGCACACTGTCCCCTTTTCCAGAGCGCCCCCTCCTCCTGTCCTTCAAGTCGCAACTCCTGTGCTACTTTGGAACCAGGGAGGGCAGGTGTGCTGGCTGAGCGGCCACCCTCTCCCCCCGCCCTTCTGTGCACTTTCCGTCTTTCTCACTGAGCCCGGCAGGCGCACACCTTTATCAACAACGGGCTCTAGGTAGCACGCCATTCAGTGGGGATTTCCATGACCTTCGCCACACCTGATCTTTCCAGTATCTCGCGAGGTGGCTTAGTCACAGGGTGTGAAGGTCATCCATTCAGCCAGTCATGAGTAACTAGAGGAACAGGAGACCATATCTCCCTGTTTGTTCCCTAAAGTCACTCTCAGCCTCCCACATTTTTAGTCTGTTCTGAGAGCTGGAGGCCAAGCAGGGGATGGAAGGACTGGCCTGAGCTGTCCTGGACGGACCTCAGTGTCCTGGGCAGAGGAGGCAAGGTGAGCTGGTTCATCCAAATGGCAGTGACACACCAAGGCTGATTCCTGGGAGCCCAGGGCACTGGAGGTTGAAAGGCACCTGCCTGACCCCGTTTCTCCCCAGCCTCAGTCTCCCATCCCTGGTTCCCCCTCTCTTGAAATGACTATCTTTGACCATCTGTTTCCATCCTGAAAAGACAGATAAAGGTTCTCCTACCTTAATTTTCTTCCTTTCCCTCCCCCTCCCCCAAGCAATGGACGACACTCTATCTAGTTCTAACTTTCTCTTCTTTCTGGTTGGAATGCCATCCCCTAGCTTGTGTTTCGCTTTTAGCTAAGTACTGCAAGGGCAAGTATTAGCTCATTAACCGTGTAAGTTAAGAATGATATTTTATTATTTGGTTGTTTGGCAATATTCATTGATACTAAAAGTCGATGCATTCTTTCAAAGTATATGAAAAACTTAGTTACTGTATACTTTAATTCAGTCCTGCTTGCTTTCTCTCTGTTCTAATGGGGCTCATTTTGGAAGAGTTTCATTCGTAAGCCATTCTAAGTAACTTTCAAGCATGATTCAGAATGGAACTATTAAATACTGCTTCCCTTCCCTTATCATCATCATATACTCAGTTTCTTCCAAATGCCTAAAACAGAGCTTGCATTTCCATAAAAAGGAAAATCACATGAGAAGCATATGGGTTAAATATAAGTTTTTAAAAAATTCCAAAAGAACTCCATGTAGCCTGGGTAGTTTGAGTGTATTTGTATATATTTTTAGTGCTGTTCCTTGGGAGAAAATCTACATGACAATTGGGTGGTATTATTTGCTATAGTTCTTGTGATTTAATATTCATACGTTATGCATTTTAAACAACATAATAAGCTTTTGGGAAGAAGAGTGTGTATTACCTTGCTTAAAAATGTGAATTCTGCAGAGACTGAGTTCTTAAAACGAAGCTTGTTTTTCTCTGCCCAAGAAAGAGAGATTCCATGGAGCCGCCATGTCAAGCATGGACTTAGCAAAGTGTAGACATCTTTCTGGTTAGGATGGGACACTTCATTTGTCCATTGTTTCTGTTGACTTCAATGCTATTTTTAACTGTCTCGAGTTACCTGAAGATATTGTTAGTTAAGTCACATTAAATATTAATGTTAACCCAACCAACCCATTTTAAATGTTAGAAATTCTTCAAACTTTCTAATTTAGGAAAAATCCTCCTGTCATTCTGGCTCTCAAATCCCACTTTTAGGTAGCCTCAAATACAAGTCCCAGTCCCCTCGTGTTGAGAGATGAGGAGACTATTTTGACCTCCTGATCATCTGCTTGTGAGGTCTGTACCTTAAGCCGCTGTTCTGCTGCCATTAAATTGGCGCCATCAATATTGATTTCCTTTGTTCACTGTGTGTTGGAGACTCCAGTGTGCCGCAGAATAAGGGTCTGGGATAGCTGACTACTCTGGCTGAGCGAGGGGCCATAGCCAGGCCAGGCCCAGAAAGTTCCATGGGCAGGGACACTAGGGTCTGTGCAGCAAGGGATGGCTACCTTGGCCTATGGGTCACCTCCCTTCCACCAGCTGTCTCCAGGAGGTACTATTTTCACTATCCCCGGTTCTTTTGTGAGGAAAGCTCTTTCCTTCATATACCTCCAACCCCATCTTTTTTCTCAAGTGACAGTAAAGTTAAGATCAATGCCAGGGGCAGCCTAGCAAGGGAAAGGTGTCAGAAGGACAGCCGAGGAAGGGAAGGAAGGGGGTAGTGACGGGCCCTTGCTTTGCCTTGTATTCCTGGAGGCTGAATAGACTAAAAGTCTCAGGCCTTTGTAAGGCATCTTGGATAAGCCTCATCTACACCCTCCTTCCCTTTTCATATTTCCCCTTACCAGCACCAACAAGGGCTTCCGCGCCCCCCCCCCCTCCGAACAGCAGAACAATCTGGGGCTTCCTTGGCCCTCAGTGGGAAGAGTTACCCCTTTGGGGCAGATATTAACTACAGGAGCTATCCAGCCATGCCCAAAAGGAGGCCTAACAGCACCCACACAATCATGCAACTTGCTGACATGGGGACCCACTGACTTGCCCTCTCTGGTCTACTTGCATAACCCTATAACACCTTTCTGTCCTAAAAGGTAGAAAGCACATTGTAAGGAATTATTTGCTCTTGAGAAGGACAATTCAGGACTTACGTGTATTACAGGAGAAGGATATTACCAACTCATTCTAAACCCTGTGCTACAGGCAAGTCATCACTGACTTGTGTGAGGAGAAACAAGACTATGGGGGTTTAGTGCAGAACGATATAGACGAGTGTTCAAACCAGTGACAGTCATAATGATGAATTAGTTCAGCAAAGAAAACAAAAGTTGGTTAGATTTCTGGAGGAAAGTGCCCTCTTGGTCCTTAAGACATGTTGAGATCCGCCAACAAGACACGGATGGAAAAATAACATTACTGCCCAGCACATTCCCCCCATCTCTCTCCCTTGGAGGTCCACCTGCCGGGAGCAGTGATGCCATCAGCGTCCCTGTGACTGATTCTCTGCGATTCCCCGAGCATTTTCAAATCCATCTTCGTTTGAACTTACACCATCCTGCGGGTGTTCATTCATTCACTTCTTCTTTCATTTAACAGGTATTGTGTGCTACTCTGTGCAGCCGCACCCGCCAGGCTAGCAGGGCTTGAAACTTGATTCTCATTTCACAAATGAGCACACCGAAATCTGGAGAGGTTCTTAGGTGGCTTGTCCCAAATCCCGCAGCGAGGGAGGGCCGAGCAGGACCAGACCAGAGCTTCCAGACCCCTGCTCTCTCCTCTGTCCCTTCCCACTTCTTACCCTCCTAGACTGAAAACTCATCCCGTTAGTCAGCAGTGAGTACCTTCTGCTCTTCAGAGACCACAAAATCAGGATGACATTGACATTATTAGATGACTGGCAGGTGAGTCTGCATTAAGATAAGCCATGAAAAAAGAAGGCTCTTTGACAGTTTCCCTCCTTAAGGCAGAGAGGGGAGAAAGAAGCCAGCCTGGAATGCTCCCATGCAAAGTAGCTGCGAGCTGGTGTTTGCAATGCACCCAGCCCGGCGTGGAGGGAGCACTCAATAAATTCTGTACTGGGGGCGTTGTTTCCATTACTATTGTTACTATAATGGGTGCTCTCTTAACCGTGTACACCTAAACATAGATTAGCACACATTCTTCCCTCCCTCTGTAGAGTAAGCCCACAGTACACTGATTACTCACACCTAATGGATCCCTCCAGAACACCCAGGCCCTTCTGCTCCCACTTGGTGAATGGCTGTGCGTACTAAATCCATGGGTGTTCCCTGTCCCGGGACTGTGAGTTGATCCTATTAAAACTGGTGAGCTGGTAAAAAGAAGTGAGTTTGAAAAGCATGGGAACTATTTCTGTGAAAACCGTTCAGTGCTTTGGGACTATTCAAAGAATGAGTTGCTAAAATCTTTTTGCTGTTGAAGCTGAGGTGGATGAGACAACTATGAACGTTGAGGGAAGACAACTCTAGAAGGATTCTGCACTTAGACTGCTTGGCAGGTGGCTTGGTTCTCATTGCACTTTAAAGAAACCAAGACTCTAGACATAGGCAGAGCATCAAAGGTACCATCGATACCATCACTAGACTTTCTTAAAGGGACGAGCCTCAGTGCTACACCAGAAAGCTGGTGTCGAACATTTCACAACAAATGACAGGTGGCTCTGAACATCGGGAAACATGTCATAGGATCCCTGTTGTAGTGGCACCATAGTAGCCTCTGGGACTCAGTGTCCTCCCAAACATCAAGTTCTTTATCAGTACAGAAAATCAGATTCACAAACACTTCTGCGATACTGAAGGATATCCAACTTATAAGAGGTTACCTCCAAAAAGAGTGACACTGAATTAAAGCATTGGTGTGGGGGAAGAACCCAGAGCAATACTCCTAAGAGCTGCCTGCTGCTCAGGACCCACTACATCATTTCCAGAGCCCAGGGAAAAATGAAAACACGAGGTGTCCATGTGCAAAAATTAATAAGAAATCCAAGATGATAACAGCAGAGCATTTAATCAAGCATGGCCTTCTGAGGGTCGGGCACCATTAACCGCACAGGTCATGTGCCCATGAAGACAGCTCCGTAGCCACTTACTGTCGTTGGCAGATCAGTAGAGCTTTTTAAGGAAGTTCTAGTCTGTACCAGTTTACTACTCTCATAAAAGTCGGCAGTGCGGAATGGGCTTGGACTTGGTCGAAGGTGGTTTTTGTCATTAATTGTACCTTGAGTAAAAAAAAAAAAAGAAAATGTGAAGAATAAAATTGCTTTAGAATCTTACTCTTCTAGATACCTTTTCTTTACATCCTAATTATCAGGAAATTAAAGGCCTTGTTCTTGTCCACCCCCCATTCTGTCCCTCCCCCACCCCCAAAAGAATAATATTCTTGATCCAGTCTGAGTCAGAGGATCCTGAAATGTCTAAATATATCTTAGGCAAAAGGATTTGAGTTCCATTTTAGATGGAAAAAAAGAATATAGATCCTATGGGATATATCAAAGATATTGTTTGCCCCGAGGTAAATTGGCATGGGATGAAATTCTTAATGTGAATAATTAAACAAGATCTTGATGTGCAAGATGATAAGAAAAAATGGGCTTTGACTTGAGCTCAGACAAACTGAAGATTCTGACCAGGAAGAAGGTAAACAACAGCGTGTGGATTCATGAGGATGATTTGTTGGGAAATAAAATTTAAAATGAGGGAGAAGTCGTATATACCATGACATCAGTAGATAAATCTCCGTATGAAGAGGACGAAGAAGATGGGAGATTAAATTCAAAGCCATAAGTCAATCCCACAGGGGCTAGTGATGCCCTCTGTTAGCGCTCCATTATTCTACTGAGACCAACAGAACCAGCAGTCACTGATGTTGTAATAATAGACCGAGAAAATCATACTTTTAAACAGCTTTTTAAATTGCTTTTAGTAAACAAACATGGTATATTTAAATTAGAATAGAATGTTGGTGGTATCTTCATACTGTTGTTAATTTCTCACTTTTTTTTTTTTTAGAATTTATTTATTTATATGACAGAGAGAGCGACAGCGAGAGAGGGAACACAAGCAGGGGGAGTGGGAGAGGGAGAAGCAGGCTTCCTGCCGAGCAGGGAGCCCGATGCGGGGCTCCATCCCAGGACCCTGGGATCATGACCTGAGCCGAACGCAGACGCTTAACGACTGAGCCACCCAGGCGCCCCTCTCACTTTGACTTCTGTTAACTAGTGATCTCTCGACTGGGAGGACTTCCGTGCCACGGTCTCACTCCTGCTGCCACCACAGGAGAGGCCCCGGTACCAGCGCTGGGTCAGTAGTTGCTGAGTTACTTGGAGCCGTCATTTACAAGTCCATATCTTGGGCATCTTTTTAAACTTAAAACACATAACATTCACAAGGATTATTTTTAGTAAAGGGCCATATGTGTTGGCTGATGATAGTTTTTTTTTTTTTTTACATTAACCTCGTGATCTTAATTTCCACTCTCTCTGTCTTTAGTGTGGCATGAGAAATTGTAGACATTTACAAAGCAAATTTGAGCCCAGGATCCTTCTGCCCTTTTCATGTGTTTTGTTTTGTATCTTTTTTCAACAGTTCTCTTGCCCATGTCTCCTTACCTACTAGTTCAGCCGTTTGTGGATGTTGTCTTTTGCGTTGAGTGTGACTCACTTTTATTTGGGTCTTGCATTCACTTGAGTTTTTACAGAAACAGTTCCCCTTTTTTATCACACTTACATTTCACCACTTTACAAAATATATAGTTAATTAGATTTCCTAATGAGTTCAACTGGTAAAAACAGAACTGAGAACTAACTCGGTAACTGGTGGGAGAAGAAAGGCATAGACATACTAGAAAGTAGACTCCTAGCATAGAGTACACCGTATGTTAGGAGCACCTGTTGGTATATTTCAGAGGACATGGAGTGATCCAGGTAGCTGGTGAATGGAAACACTAGCTGGCCTCCCCCTTGTTGCTTGGGTGGGGGGTCATTAGGCAAATAAATCCCCACCACCATCTTGAAATATACCCCATACAACTGCCTATGAGAGAAATAGCATGAGTCATAAATCTTTTTGATTTGTTGCTCACACTTGAAATCTGTTTTCATTTGAAATCCTTATAGTTTCCTGGGTCACTGGGCCTCCATCTCAGCTTCTCTGAAGGTACTTTGTGGGTGGAGGGAAGGCTCCCCAATGGGATTTCCTGTAGGCTGTTGGTATTTTAGTCAGACCATCCAAAACATGCTTTCCAAACTTGGGGAAAATCTCTTCTTGTGGAGTGGTGATAGAAAAGTTGTATAAATTATTAAAGCTGAGTCACAGTAGATAAGAAAAAATGAGGAAGTTAACAGTGAGGAGCTATTTTGATGTTCATCTCTTCTCAGTATGAAAGATTCTGTTTCTGATACTGAGTGTTGGGACATTTCTGCATCTGCTTGGTTTATGGCATTTATTTTCACCTGGGTCATTTCTAGAGTTATCAATTTTTAAAATAGAAGAGTAATAAGAATAGCAAGTTTCCTAACACTTGTTGAACTTTCTATTTGTTTCCCCAAAGGCTCATCAATTCAAGACTGGTCAAATCTAGTCACCCACAAAGAAGTGATGGTAGACCCCCTAGGGACCAATCACCTCTCAGGGTTCAGAAGGAAAGTGATTTATAGGATTTCTTTTTTCCATTTTAGTCTTATGAATCTCTTTTGTTCCAGGAGTTAAAGGTGTTAAGGAAATTGATTTAACCTCTGCTAAATACTGAGCCTGGGTGGACCCATGGCCCTCCAAGGGCTGAACTATTAGGGACCTCTGTGGAAGTACAAAGGTGTGACAATCTGGTCACCGGGGAGGCTGGGCTGGTGGGCTCCAGGGTCTTATCAGGCAACGACCTTCCCTCCAGCGGTGCATTCCCTTACTGATGCACTTGGCCACAGCCAGGCCACTGGCTGTTTGCGGCCGGTGCATCTCCCGCACGCACACCCTTTCCCAGGTAACGGCTGCACCTGTTACAGTCTAACACCTGGTGTGCTCTCCTGCCGGTATCCTGAGTCCCATGTGGCAGACGACAAAACTGGAGCATGGCCCGTAGTCTTGCTTCTCTTTTGCCTTCTCTCTCCCTCCTTCCTCTGCCTCAGTCGGTCCTGGTGAGCTGACAAATGAAGGAACCAGTGGGAGTGTCCGATGCACTTTATTTATTTATTTTAAAGATTTTATTTATTTATTTGACAGAGAGAGACACAGTGAGAGAGGAGCACAGGCAGGGGGAGTAGAGGCGGGAGAGCCCGATGCGGGGCTCGATGAGGGGCTCGATGCGGGGCTCGATGCGGGGCTCGATGCGGGGGCTCGATGCGGGGCTCGATCCCAGGACCCTGGGACCATGACCTGAGCCGAAGGCAGACGCTTAAGGACTGAGCCCCCCAGGCGCCCCAAGGGAGTGTTCCGCTGCTAGAACAGCCTGTTTCCTTGGGAAACTTCCCTCTCACAAGACCAAGTTCTCATCAAGACTTGATGACTCACCTTCTGCGTGTTCTCTCTTCCTCTCCCCTTGTAGGAAATGTGACTGGAAACAGTAACTCCACGTTTATTTCCAGCGGGCAGGTGATGAACTTCAAGGGCGACATCATCGTGGTCTACGTCAGCCAGAACTCCCAGGAGGGCCCGGCAGGGCCGGGCAGCGGCGCGGGGGAGCCGGTGGGCCGCCCGGTGCAGGAGGAGAGCCCGCCGCGCTGCGACTCGTTCGCCGGCCTCGCGCCGCGCTTCCCGGACCCGTGCGCCGGCCTGGACGCGCGCGCGGGCGGGGGGCTGCAGGAGCGCGGCGCCCCCGGGCCCGACAAGGCGTCGCGGCCGGTGCAGGAGCAGGGGGAGGCCGAGGCCGGCGCGACAGGGGCACGGCGCTGAGCGGCCGGGGACCCGCAGCGGCTCTCGGCGCCCCTCGGAGCCGCCCTGCCCGCGGGCGGGCTCCGGTCTCTGCGTCTCCAGCCCGGCCTCCGCGGGCTCCGCAGGGGCCGCGTCTCTACCCCACCCGGGAGCCAGGGGCACCTGCGCCTGGGCGGGGCCGGGGGTGGGGCTGGCACCGGCGCCTGGGCGGGGCCTGGGGACGGCGCGCACCTGCGCCTGGGCGGGGCCTGGGGACGGCGCGCACCTGCGCCTGGGCGGGGCCGGGGGTGGGGCTGGCACCGGCGCCTGGGCGGGGCCTGGGGACGGCGCGCACCTGCGCCTGGGCGGGGCCGGGGGTGGGGCTGGCACCGGCGCCTGGGCGGGGCCTGGGGACGGCGCGCACCTGCGCCTGGGCGGGGCGGTGGCCCGATCCGCTCCCTGAGGGCCCTCCCTTTCGGTACCTCCGCGTCAATGACCCGACATTCAGCGCGCACCTTGCTCTTTGTAGAATCGGGCACTTTTTAAAAACCTGCAGTTGTTATGACCATTTACTGATACCCACAGTCACGTATCAACTGATGACACAGGTACACGTCGCTCCACTTTTTACCTCCTCTTAGGGTTTTCCTCCGTCCCCTCCTATTCCCCATTATCATTTCATCAGTAGTTTGTCTCTTTATGGCATCTGTTTTAATGATTGTTCTGTTCTCTTTGGGTCCGTTTTTTCCCCTTATATTTGTATTTCATTTCCATAACATTTTCTTAATACTCTTCCCCCCTTTTGTTTTTACTCTGTAAGGATTTTCTTGAAAATTCTCCTAAGGGTGCTGGTCTTCTTTATATATTTTCTTTTGCACCCCTTCTTGAAAGTAGGTTGCCTGTGTTTTGGTGATGGGTTTTTTTTGGGGGTGGGGGGTAGGCAGGGAGGTCTGTACTAAGCACTTTCGGTGAAAAGGCCAGGACTGTGAAGCCTAAAGGGAGGCTCAGGAGCAAATGGAGAGGATTTTCGTTTTTGAAAAATTTCCTGTGTTCTCGTGTTTTTTTTTAAAGGAAGGAAAAAGGGATACCCTACTTTTCCCCTGAATGTTTTTAAGTTTCTGTCAATCCGCAGGCAGAACTAAGCTGTAATGTGTCCTTCTTTCCCTCACCCCAAAAATGGCTCACCCCTGAGGTGAATGTATTTACTCATTCCAGCAGAGGCAATCAGGTACTTTGGTAACTAAATCTCTAAAATCCAAGTTGCTGCAGCTTGGCATTCTTATTCTTAATGTCTCTCTCAAAGATACGTGAGAAATGAATAGGACACAGGATAGCCCGAGTACAGGGTGAAAAGCAGCTGCCAGGGAAATTCAAGAAAGCAGGGATGGGGCACCTGGGTGGCTCAGTCAGTTAAGCATCCCACTCTTGGTTCCCACTCAGGTCATGAACTCAGGGTCTCTGACTCTGCTTGAAATTCCCTCTGCCCCTCCTCCTGCTCTCTCTTTCAAATAAGTAATAAATAAAATCTTAAAAAAAAAAAAAAGGAAAGAAGGGATAAAACTGAAATGTTAATTTGTGTTTTCTTTTTCTAGATAAGAAGTGCGTAAGTGTGTTTAGGCAATAGACCCTATTTTCTTCCTAAATAATTGTGCATCTGTAATTTAGCCTTGTAGAAATGGAAAACATTTCTGCTATTTTCCAAAGCATCTTATTTAAAAACCAAATCCTCATATTGTGAATTTAAGAAAACTTATCACAGAGATACTTTTCTCTTAGATCAGCCTGCTTGTGAGGAAACACACAGCATGAGTCAGATTGAAAGGAAATACCTGGGTTCTTCCATCTGTTGTGGTCAGTGAGTATTTGTTCTCATATACCAAAGAAAAGTTAAAATACCTAAGCACATTAAAATTAATTTTGTGAATCTGGTAGGTTTTAAGAGTGCTAATAGTGGTCAGTGTCCAGATTTAAATGGCCACAGGTGCCCAGCTGAAGGAATGACCATTGGTTACTGGTTTCTCCTTACTGGTTGCAGATCTCTTGGAAGTGCTGGAATAGTAGCAGTCAATTATGACTTTTTTTTTTGAGAGAGAGAGAGCATGATTGGAGGGGTGGAGGGGGGTAGAGGGAGAGGGAAAGAGAATCTTAAGCAGGCTCCACACCCAGTGCAGAGCCCGACGCAGGGCCCCATCTCACCACCCTGAGATCATGACCCGAGCCGAAATCAAGAGTCAGATGCTTAACCGACTGAGCCGCCCAGGTGCCCCTCGATTATAATTTTTAATGGAGAAGCAGAGGGTGGCTCTATAATTTATGGGACTTCTTAGCTTACATAAAAAGCTGCAGGAAGTAACTGCACTGCCGGGATGATTAGTTTGTGGGAATTTACTGTCTGTTCTGCCCATTTAGTTAACATCCATCCAAAGAGAGATGTCATAAAAATGGAAGAAACCACTATACCTTTTGATATGGAGTGTATTAAACAGACAAAATGTGGTTCACAGAATAGAATGCTAAAGCTAAAGACCTGAGTCTCTACCATGACTATCATCATCTCATGATACTCCTTTCACCTTTCTGTGCTTTCATATTTCTTTCTATAAAAAAGCACTAGTGATCATTTTTGACACTTACCCAGAGAAAACAAAAGGATGTTACAGTGAATGTTTAAGTATCTTGAGCTCCTTCAATAAAAGGTGCTAAATAAATACATAAGAATCTACTTTCAGAAAAAGGTGGTATTCTTTCCCACCCTGATCCCTACATTCGATATTGATCCAAAGACAGTTAAGTGGTAGAAATGTATGGCAAATAGAGGTCTGTGTCTATGTATTACAGAGACATATATGACAGATGTAAACAGAATAAAATGAAGACAATAATGAAAAATTTGGGGGGAATGTGCTAAAGAGATTATTAAACTTAGAGTTCACCATAAAAGTTTTTTTTTTTCATGGCTTGCTTGAACAGGGCTCTTTGTAAAATAATTGATGTGACTTATTCCTGATCTCTGTGGTCTGAAATGTTGGTTAGGTTATTTCTTATCAGTGGAACCCTCAACAACAGAGTTGAGACAGAAAATGCTTTGCTTTGACGATGTATCTGCTGTTGATCTCATAAGAAAATTCTTTAAAATACAGGTTGGCTGTGCAGTGAAAGAGTTGAAAGGGAAATGGAGTCTAGGGTCTCCTGCCCACATTTAGCTCCACTACCAGAAGAAGGAAGAATTCATTTCTCTCTCTACCTGTAAGTGCAAAGAGCAGTTTGAATGTGATGTACTCGAACCTTCCTGTGGCGAGAGGAAGGGGTTCCTGCTATGTAACAAGCACCCCCAAACATAGTGGCTTAAAGCAACCACCCTTTATTCTGTGGGTTGGCTCAGCTTGGCTGGTTCTTCAGGCCTGGGTGAGCCTGGTAAGACTTGCTTACCCATGTGCAGGCTGGCTGGCTGGCTTGCTGGCTGGGGTTAGTGGGGCCAGACTAAACACTCCCCATGTGCTCCCTCATCCTTTCAGCAAGCTAGTCTGGCCTTGCTCTCTGGTGGTGGCAGGTTTCTGAGAGAGCAAGCGTGCCAGGCTTTTTGAGGCCAACGCTCAAACTGGTATGCTGTGACTTCTGCCACACTCTGTTGGCCAAAGCAAGACACAGGGGCAGCCCAGGTTCAAGAGTTGGGGGAGACAGACCCCCTGCTCTAAGTGGGAAGAGCTGCAGTGTGAGAGAGGAAGAGGGATGGATGCAGGGAGGGGAAGAATGATTCCCTTTTACCATCTGTCTACCATTGGGGTATTGTTCAGAATAAAATGGTGCGGAATAAAACGCTCCCAGAGCTCATCTGGGAGCAGGAGAGGGATGGATGTTCCTAGCCCCTAAGGAGTGCTTCCATCACTGGTGATCACATTCCTACAGAGGGACACCCACATCCATATTTAAGTATTGAAATTCCTTCCAAAGCCAAATATCCATGGTTGGGGGCCTGGATCGACTGTCCTAGTGCATTCCATTGGCACAGGTCATTGAAAAGCGACTATTTGTAAAGTCAAGAAAACTGATGAGACACTTGGGTAGAGGAACCTGTTATATAAACAGATAAAAGATGTCACGTTCACTCTTTGTGCTGACTCAACAAACTATTTATGATCGGTACTGGGCAAAAGAGTGAGTTTGAGCAAAGGTTCTGTCTCTGGTGGAAGAGGTGTCATTTTGAAACATTTGCTCTTTGACAGTCTCCAAGGGTACATGGCTCCCCTTGGCCATCTGCTCTGGGGAGCTCTGGGGTGCTCTGGCACCAGTTGCATAGCCCCCTTTAAGGGGAGGGAATAAGCATTCAAAGGCCTAAACGTTCAGTTGGTGAGTCATCATTTTTATTTATGCTTGGGCCCTGAGCATCCCTGAGAAAGGAGGTGAAGCTAGCTAGAGTCCTAAGGCATCTGGGGACATCCTAGAGAGTTAGGGAAGACCTTGGACATTGCTCTGCAATAGGGCACCAGAGGAGCTTCTGGGAACAGAGATTATGTGGAATTCCTGCCACAGCATGCCGCCCCCACCCCCGCCCCCACCCTTACCCCCCCGACTGCCGCCAAGGAGGGGCTGTGCTGGCCTGTGAACAGACTGCCTTGCAACAATGCCTTGCCAAAAAGAGGTGGGGACCCAAAATCGGGTACTGGTGGGGCCAGCAGCAGGCACAGCATGTCGGGTGGAATCACTGAAGCCAAGCCCAGAGGGGCAGGGGGCCACAGATGCTGGAGACCCTGGCCCGACACCCCCATGGATGCCCCCACTAAGGAACTGCCTCCCTTAGGAAAACAACTCAGTGTCCCCAAAGGTCTGAACAAGGGGAGCACAGAATACATTTCCAAGTGGGGAGGGACACCTAAGTGACCTCTGATTGTGACCTTCGATGATTCCCTTCACCCTGGCTTCTCATGCTCTTGTGAGCCTGACTCTCTCTCTAGGTCTGTCCACCTCGTTACTGCACAGTTACCTTGACCCCAGGGTGAGGTTGAAACCCCTGCTTAGTTTGCATCTCTTTCCTCCATTCCCCCTAGTAAAACTGACATGCAGGAACACTTTCCCCCCAAAAATCTTCATTTAAGAATAAGATTGCCAATAGCATAAAAGTTAAAATGACAAATTCCAGGACGTTTCCAGTATCTTCCTTCTACTGCAAGGCACTGGAGACGTTCCCCTGTTCCCCCGTGTAATGGAGCAAATAGAAGAGTCGCAGGCAGACCCGGAGTCAAGAGCCAGCCCTGCTGCTTCCTGACTTCCCTCGAGCAGCCACCCTCCTTAGCTCTACTTCCCACATGTGTAAATTGAAGATAACCCTATTAGTTTATAGGGTTGGGGTGAGGATGGGATGGGATGAGAGACAACCGTGCACCAGCAGATCTCCTGGAAGATGTTAGTGGGAGAGACCATCTGTTACACGTCACCCTCCCCCTGTCTCTCACAGCTGTCCATTCCTGGACACAGTGGTGGCCTCAGACGTCGTGTCCACTTCCTGAGTCGGGCCACACAACTATTAACTAACCCTGCTGCCCACCTCAGACACCTTCCCACTCTTTGAAACTAGGTCCAAGAGGTGCGCCTTTTCCATTGTAAATTCACAAGACTGCGGTAGCTGACCCAAAGTTGTCATCTCCTGATGTCACATGGAGGGAAGGGGGCTAATGCTGTGTAGCCCCCCAGTATACCGCCTTCACTGGCCAGTACAATCAAAATGGGCACTGGGGGGCCTTTCTGTCCTGGCCTCTGATATTTGGGGAGAGTGAGGGATACCGGGGTGTGCAGGTTGAAAGGCTGTTTCTTTTTCTCCTAGTTTGGGAAGCATAATAAATTGGCCACCAGCTTGGAAGAGGTGGCATTATAGGTCCAAGCCCCTTCAGGGTTGGGAGTGGACTGGAGCCCTTCCCTGTGACTTAGGCCGTTGATTTCTTATGGGCAGGTGTAGCCCTAAAAACAAGGCTATGTGGACTATGAAGTCATGAGAAAACTACCTTCTTGTGATGAGACTCTGACGAGTTGTCTTAATTTAGGCAGAGGCAGTAAAACATCTTACCCTCAAGTGGAAAAGCAAATTCAGCTTAGTGGCTTTCATCGCCTATTCCAATGACAAAGGAAGCATGAAAAAAAAAAACATATTTAAGGTTCTTAAAAGAGCTTTTTCTCAGTGGGAAAACAAACATAATTTTTCCTATCAGGTTTATTGAGTTTGTGATTTATATCCAGTAAGATTCTCCCCTTTTTAGGGGAGATTTTAACCCTGGAGCCTCCCCTCCCCTCAGCAGCGACTCTTCTATTTGCTCCATTACACTTTCTAGGTATACAGTTTTAGTATAAGTTTTTGACAAAAATTTATGGTTGTGTAACCACCACAATCAAGATAGAGACTATTTTCAGCACCCTAAGATTTCCTGTTTCCCTTTGTAATCAATCCTCTTTGTTTTACCCCCACCCCTGGGCAACCACTATCTGTTCTCTGTCCTTATAGTGTTGCCTTTTCTGGAATGTCGTATGAATAGAATCCATTTGAGTTTGGCTTCTTCCAGCATAATGCCCATGGGCTGCATCTGAGTTGTTGGGTGCTTCAGTAGTTGGCTCCTTTTGATGGCTGCATAGTATTCCGTGGTAAGGATGTACCACAGTTTATCTGTTCACCAACCTTTGGATTCCTTCCAATTTGGGGCGATTACAAATAAAGCTGCTATAAAAACTTGTGTGGACATGTGTTTTCATTTCTCCTAGGAGTGGGATTGTGGGGTCATAGGGTAAATATATATATATGGAATTGCAAAATCATTTCTCTTAAGTGGCTGTGCCATTTTGCACTCAGGTCAGCAATGAATGAGAGTCCAGTTGTTCCATGCTCTCATCAGCACTTGGTATTGTCAGTTATTTGTTTTAATTTTAGCCATTCTGCTAGACCTATAGTATCTCATTGTGGCGTTAATCTGCAGTCCACGATTTTTTATTTTCTAGAAAAATTAAGTTTCGGGAGATGTATACCAGTAATATTTATTCAGAGTAAATGTTTTCCACAATAAAAACTCTTTTCACAGTGGGACTCCCAGTGTCAGGGCCGAGAGCCACCACTTACTCAGTGGACTGTCACATCCTATAAGGCTTTCTGGAATGAAGCAGGCACACTTCTAGGGAGCACGTTCAACCATGGAAACTGTGAGTTTGTGATAAACATGCTGACATAAATGTTTGTTATTGGTTGAGGAAATATGGAATATTTTTCTATTGATATTTTCTGATTTCATTATTTTTATATTCATAATATTGTAATAATGAGTGACTGTGTAAGGAGGAAAAAAAGTAAAGACAAACTCTTATCTTCTGTGTGTGGAAATGGAGAGAGCAGGTGGCCTCGGGAAAGGCTGTCGGTCACCTGAATGTAGGGCCAGGTAGTGTCCTGTTGGCCTGGAGGGTAAGGGAGCTGTTGTCTCCTGACAAAAATGCCTCCACACCTGCCCCTTGGTCTGCAGAGCTAGTGCTGGGGGACAGAGCAGCTTCCTGAGAGGGTCAACACTAGGGAGCTTCTTGAAGGATCAGGAGCATCCTAGTGAGGTCCTCCAGCAGGAAGGACACCAAGGGCTCCCAAGGGGCTCTTGCACTGGTGGTGAAGGGTTGGGCTGGACAGGTGGGTGCACCTGGGGCCCAGCACCTCTGACTCCACTCTAGAGACTAAGGCTGTGCGTGAGCAAGGTAAATGTGATTTTAACCCTGGAGCCTTCCCTCCCCTCGGCAGTCCACAGTATCTGTATGAGTGGGACAGTGTTGGACAGTGACCAGAGACTGTGACGATGCACAGCTGAGCTCACTAGCCTTTCTCAGCCTCTCTCAGGGGTATTTGGAAGGAAAATCTGTTCCCTTTGGATTGAGTAAGAGCTTGGGGTTCTTGGATGACTAGAGGGGGAGACTTCACAGGTGAGCAATTTGACATATGGGGCTCCAGCAATTAATAGGAAAAATAAAAGAGGTGTGGCTACATTTATATGTGCAGGTGGTAAAGTAGAATATGCCAGAGACGGACAGATGATGAAAAAAGAGGAATCAGGACAGTTTGAATTTGACCACAACTACCCCTCCCTCCCCAGAAGACCAAAATCTTTCACATGGACTCCATGGCCCCCAGCCCTCCAGGATCATCTCACGCCACTCTCTTCCACTCCGGTGGCACTGGTCTTCTCTCCAGTGCACACACCTCCAGCCTCAGGGCATTTGCACATGCTGTTTTCTCTAGCTGCAGTTTACTTCCACAGTTCTTCCCCTGGTCCTGACTTCTACCCTGTCAGATAGACAGGGAAGGTATTAGTAACTATTTTTTTAATAGAAATAGAAATTTTTTAATAGAAATTTTTTAACCAATCAGAAAATGAGGACAGTCTAGATGGGGAGAGGCCATGACATGGACTAGGGGTCACTGATGAGGAGAAAGCATCAGAACCAGGGAGTCCCTCTGGCTGCCCCTCCCCAGCCTCTTCCACTATTCCTCTCTAACTTCCCTGACCTCTTTTCTGTAGTTCCTCATTCTGTGTCTCCTTCTCTCTCTTTTCCTCTTGCTCAAGCCATTCTCTGCTCTCTGCCTTGTGCCCCAGGCACTTGGTGTACCTCCCCCTTTCCCTCCTCCCATGTGGGTCCCACATTCCTTATTGTTCCCTCAATGACTCCCCTGTCCCTCCCTGCCTTAATACTTGTCTCCGGACGCTTAGAGCCTCCCCTGCCTCGTCTCCTCCTTTCCTCAGTCCCTGTTCTTGTCCCTTCCCTCTGGGTCTTCCATTTCCCTCCCCCATCCCAGGGTCCCCCAGCTGCAGAGGGTGCTGTGGTGAGATCTTCTTGCTAGAGTTTAACCTTCTACTGATCACTCTTTTAGAATTTGGCCTTTTCCTAGAAGTTACCCTGTTTGTTCATCTCGCACCAGTGGGCATACTGCTTCCATTGCATGGTGAGGTACAGACCCCATCTTCCCTTAGGAAGGAGACACAAAGGGCTGGGTGTGGACTCTGCCTCACCATTTCAGCCACTGGCAGCATGTATGGATCCATAGCACTGTCTTTAAAACGGTTTTTTAGGGACACCTGGGTGGCTCAGTCAGTTAAGTGTCCAATGCTTGATTTTGGCTCCGGTCGTGATCTCAGGATCATGGGATTGAGCCCCCATGTCCTATCTGGCTCAGCGCTCAGCAGGGAATCTGCTTGAGGTCTCTCACCCTCCGCCCCTCCCCCACTTCCCCTGCATGTGCGCGCTCTCTCAAATAAATAAATCTTTTTAAAAATTTTTTTTTAAAGCCCTGCTCGATGATAGTTGAAACCAACAACTATTTCTGACTGCTTCAATGGCTTGTGCAAAGGTTTCAGGGACTAGGAACCCACTCGGGTGAAGTCAGGGAGGGATCTCAAGAAACCAGAGAAAAACAAACCCCCAAATGTTGGAAGGGCAGGACTGAGGTAGCTCCAGACACTGCCCCCCTGTTCTTCCCCCTCCTGTTCCTCCCAGTCTCTCTTCATGACCTTGCTATGCACGGTGCATATAATGGCTACTCTCTTCCCCAATCTTCAGCTCCCAAATCCTTTCATTCCCAGTGTCTACTACCCACTGGCCATATATGTATGTGTGCACGTGTGTGTAATATATAAACTTTGTGTAGGCATATGTACAGTATATAAACTATCCAGTTTATACATATGACTGTTCCAGATTCCAGGAGATAGACTCTGGTCAGCCCAACATAACTACTGAATCAGAGCATTGTTCATAGTTTACATGGGTCAGTCCAATCAGCCGTGGCCAAGGAGGGTCACTAACATAAAATGAGGCCACCTGGGACAGTGTGTCCAGAAGAGGATGGAGGAGGGTGGACCATGTGTGCACCCTGACCCATGTGTAGCCCCAGACTGCTAGGTCCAATGACAAATACAAACACAGTGAGGATGAGATCACTGTAGGACTTTTTTCTCTTCCAACTTCTGTTATTGTTAATGACTCAAGAAAAGATATATTTTTCTAGTTGGAAGCCATGACAAGAAGCAGCTGCAGTTTAAGGGTCTGCTCTGGAGAAGTTGGGGGAAAATAGGGTTATTTAGATAAGGATTCTTTGTGTCTTCCTTCCTTTTTAAAATAGGCATTTTTATTAGGCCAGAGCTGGCTATGGTTCAGGACGCAAAGGAAGAATAGAGCAATAATCCCTGATGATCCATGAGGCAGCCATAAAAATAGAAGGAAATCCTGCCATTTGTGACAACATGAATGGACTTTGAGGGCATTTTGCTAAGTCTAAGTCAGAGAAAGACTAATATTGTATGATCTCACTTATAGGCAGAATCTAAAAAAGCCAAACTCCTAGAAACAGGGACTAGAATGGTGGTTGCGGGGGCTTGGGAGGTAGGGGGAAAATGGGGAGATGTTGGTCAAAGGGTACAAACTCAGTTATAAGATGAATGAGTTCTGGGGGTTTAACATACAGCTTGGTGACCACAGTTAACAATACTATATTAAGTATTTGGAAAGTTGCTAAGAGAATAGACCTTGAACGTTCTCACCACACACACATACAGACAAAACAGTAATTTGTGAGGTCATGAAAGCGCTAACTAACCTTATTGTAATAGTTTCGCTATTTATACGTGTATCAAAGCAGCATGTTGTAGGCCTTAAACATACACAGTGTTGTATGGCAATTATATCCCAATAAATCTGGGGAAAAAAATAATTCCTGACAATGAAAGAAACAAACCTTAGGCCCCGCAAGAGTTCAAATGTCAGGGCTGTCTGCACCGCCAGGGGCCGGGAGCTCTCACCAGGATCCTTGCCAGACGCCGAGCGCCGAGCCCGGGGCCTCTCAGCACTGAGTGGAGCCTCTGTTCTTGGCCTTAAATTCTCACCATAAATACATCTACTGGCTGCCAGCAGGGAAGGGGCCATAGTAGCAATCACTGACAATTCTGTTACAGGAAGAAGAAGAGAGTGTGAGTAAAGAGAAAGTCTCACTTCACATCAGTTAACACTTGGGCAAATAGCCACCATTTGCTGAAGCAACCTGCTGAGTAATGTACATACGTTATGTCATATGTCAGAGCGTTATGTCATTTAATCACTACAGCGAATCTATGAGGTGACTCTTATTATCTCTATTACACAACAGGATATAGGGTCAGAGAGGTTAATAAACTTGCACAAGCTCACAAAGCTAATGTGTGGATTTTGCACCCAAGCCCCAAAGTTTGTGTTCCTGCTCGCTGTTGTAATGATCTTGTGGATAGCTGGTCATGTCTATGTATGTTTCGCTTTCTCTAAAGTATTCTGTTTTCAGCTGTAGCGAAATGATGTGCGTGGAGTTGAACTGGGGCGGGCCAAGGAAGTCAATCATGAAAATGTTTTTAAAATAGCTTTTCATTATAGTCAGACTTAGTTTCACAAATTCAATAGTGAGCCCTAAAACTTGGCATTAGATACCTTATATCCTAAGCATATGGTCTGTTGGCCCTATGTCCCAAAAGAGATTCCATTCTTTGAGTAGGGTGATACTGTTAATCCTCTGTTAGCATCCAGAGCCAGTGTAGACTCATGGGCAGTGTCAAAAGGATGAGCAACCCCCCGTGGTGGCTGTTGGGCATTTTCCCATTACTGCATCCCACCATGTGTGTGCTTCTGGGCCCTATAGATCTGTGTCGATGACTGTATGCTTATTACCGTATTTATTATGAATAATGAAACAGCCACCATTACATGGTTAAGAGATCTTTAAAGCCAAGCAAACAAATATAAACCCAGCAATTACTTGACACGTCTATGTCCCAGCATCCATGGATGGTGTGGACGATGTGCAGACGACATCCATGGGACAGAGGACCTTTTCCAAAAGGGACAGATGGTGGCCACTGTCCTTCTTCTTTTTTTTTTTTTAAAGATTTATTTATTTATTTGAGAGAGCGAGAATGAGAGAGAGTACATGAGAGGGGGGAGGGTCAGAGGGAGAAGCAGGCTCCTCGCTGAGCAGGGAGCCCGATGCGGGACTCGATCCCGGGACTCCAGGATCATGACCTGAGCCGAAGGCAGTTGCCCAACCAACTGAGCCACCCAGGCGCCCTGTCCTTCAAGAGCTCTACAAGTCAGTCATGGGCCCTGTCATTACCTCCTGCTCAGACAGAGGAAAGCAGTTACAGTGCACCACCTGGGCTAGATATTCCAAGAGCAAAGGACCACACACCCGCCCCACCCGTGTTTGCATCAAGGGTGTTTAATGAAAGCTTATTCAACATCAGCGTGATACTTAGGAAGTCACAAAATGACTTTTTAAAATCAGTTTTATGGAGACAGTATAATTTACATGCATTAAAATTTACCTTTCCTAAATCTACTGTTCTATAAATTCTAACAAATGCATTGAACCACACCACAGTCGGGACATAGAACATTTCTGTTATTGCCAAAGTTCCCTCCTGATCCTTTGTAGTCAGTCCTTTCCTCCCCACCCCAGCCCCCGGCAACCACTGCTCTGTTCTCCATCCCTACAGCTTTGCCTTTGCCACAATCAATGGAATCATATGGTGTGTATCCATTTGAGTCTGGCCTCTTTCTCTTGGCACAAGGCTTGCTTTGGCATGCATTCGTAGTTTGTTCCTTTTTATTCCTGAGTAGTATTTACTTTACGGTAGTTTGTTTATCCATTCGCCAGGTGAGTGACATTTGGCTTATTTCCAGCTTGGGGTAATTATGAATAATGCTGCTGTAAACCTTCACGTACAGTTTCTTGCGTGGACATGGTTTTCAGGCTGGGCTGCATGGTGAGCATATGCTTACAATACGGCAGTGTGTGAGAGATCCAGTTGCTCCCCATCCTCACTAGCATGTGATACTGTCCACAAACTGACTCTAGAAACAGTTAAAAGTAGTTGCTAATGCCAGGCAGTGTTGGTTTTGTTTTGTTACCTAAAAGCAAGGCTTCTGTCTATGCTTTAGATCAATCTGAAGAAGTTAATAATGAAATAAAGTGTTTTTCTGGGTAATTGCACCCTTAAATTATGGCTTTTTCCCTGTTAACTATTTAACTAAAACTTTTACAAACACCCTTGATACCCAAGCAGTAGGTAGGATGGCAATTGATCCTATGCTCAATGGGTATTTTTAAACATTCAAATGAGGTGGTATTTTCTTTCAAAGGAAGCGTTCAACTTCCTTAACCTTGTTTTGAAAAGATCGTGAAGATTCCTGTGCTCTGGGAAAAACCAAAGCCAGAATTAGAACAATGGCAACCTTGGACTATTCTCATTTCTTGCAGGAAATGGCTTTTTTTTTTTTCTTAAGTTAGCTCTCTATATGCTACCTATGGATTATCTACTTCCAGAATTATACACAAGCAGTTTAGAATACTGACTTGCTCCACATTTGCCTCTAATTCCCCTCACTTCCCAAGTCAACCGATTTTCTTTCCAGTCAATCCAGGCATACTCCAAATGTTAAATAATGAGCCTTAGTCCAAATGGAACATAATTAGAGAAATAACTCCGGAATCAAAATCATTACATACACCAGTGTCAATCCAAATACGGCTTGAAGTAGTCACCATCTTGGGGGGCGTCGATTCTGAGGTTTTCCTTCAGCAGCTGGGAAAATTGAGAGTAAGATGAAGATGTGTCTGCTACAGGTGGTGGGAAAGATGCAGAGAAGAACCATCTAAGGAGGGTTCTCCCTCCTCCCTGGCCTGTTGGCCTGTAGAACATGGAGGCTTCTGTGAAGATTTTAGCTCACTGTTCTGGTGGAATCTCGTTGAACCTTTCAATAACTAGGTAGACAAGGGGCTACTGGTTTAGTCTCACCGAGGCTTCTAGATGTCTTCGAGCTTCTTTGGGTCTGAAGGGCTGTCCCGGGAATGATGAGAAGGCAATTGTCAGTCGGGTCCTGACTCTGAACTACCCAAACCCCAAAGAAGTTGAAAGGTTGGCAGGGCAAGTCTTAAGAGTGGCTTTGTTGCTCCCGATAGCCTTCAGGAGTCCAGCGAAATGATGTGTTTCCTCCTGATTAACCCCAAATGAAAGAACAGTATGAGGAGAAAGTGGACCTGGTGCTACTATGTGCTAATAATTTGTGCCGGAGTCTATTTTATGACATTTCAAATTTAATTCTATCCCCCATCCTCTGAAGGAAATATTATCTCTCATAATTACGCATAGCTGGGAAATCGAGGGTCCCAGAGGTTGCCTCAGGGCTCGCTTGGGTAGCATATAGGCTGAAATCGGAACGATACAGAGAAGATGAGCATGGCCTCTGCGCAAGGATGACATGCACATTCATGAAGAGGTTGCTTCACTAGCTCGTGTTGCTAGTTAAGCGGCCAAACTCAAAGTCCCGCCAGATCTGTCTGACCCCAAAAACCCTGCCCTCCCTTGAGATCTCAGGAAAATATCAGATGCCCACTTAAATTTTCAGAGAAACAACTATGTATGTTTTTAGTATTTGTAGGTCCCAAATAGTACATGGGATGTGCAGATATTAAAACTCATTCCTTGTTTATCTGAAATGCAGATTTAATGGAACATCCTATATTTTTATTTGCCAAATTTTGCAACCCTGGCCCTCACTGATGTTTTCTGGGCACACGATGGAGTTGCCAATATTCTGCAGTTTGCTCCTCCTCATTAGATCATTGCAAAAAGATTTCGTCCCATCATGTACTTTGGGGGATGGAGTGAGGAGGAAGGGTTCTAAGGGTGGGCTCACCTGAGCACAATCACGAGTGGGAAAGTAACAAACATCTCCTTCTTTCAGGATCACTGAACTGTACTGGGCTGGAAAACGCCCGCGGGCCAGATCATTTTCCATGATGTACACGTGTCTGGTTTAGAGCTTTCCAAAGTTTGTTTTTGTGGAGCCCTAGCCCCTGAGATAATTTGTGCACAGCTAACTTTGCGAAATGCTACAAATGTCCCCCTCTTGGAGGGTCCTGGGACACATTGGATCATTGTAGTTCTTGAGAAAGCCTGTTGGGAAGACCACAGTTGATTTTCTGGAACTGAGAAGGTTTCACGCTCCCTGACCACAGCGGGAGCCCCTGCCTGTGGGATGATGGGAAACTCCATCCTTTCTCCTGTTCCCTTCTGAGACAGTTTCTGAGAATCCACAAGCTATGTTTGTATATTCTTTTTTATTTGGGGGCTTTGGAGTGGAGTTGGGCCCGCAGTACTCAGGTGCTAGCACTGAGCTCACATGGCGTACCAATTGCTAGAGGTGTCAGCGTGTGGACTGAGCTGCACTCCATGTACGCGTCCCCTCCTGCCACCTTGTCACTTGCTTGCCCCCGCTGCTGGGCTCGAACACTAGCCTGCTCCTTAATTCCTCTTGTCCGGCGCAGAGGAGACAAACGGCATTGGAAACCGGACAGCTCCCAGAGCCTCCACGGTGTCCCCCTACCAGTGGTGTGTTGGTAGATGCTTAGCAACGGGCTAGAGGAGTCTGATTCCTAGTGTGTGGGGCGCAAACACACAACCCCGATGGTCAAGGGTCGCGTGCTCTATCAACTGAGCCAGCCAGGTGCCCCTACATAATTTAATTTTTAATGATGGCCATGCTTGTCAACCAACTTGCAAAATTCCTGACAATTGTACAGTTTTACAGAAGTCCATACGTCTAGCTCCAGCACACTACTGCGGCTTCAGGGTCACTTGCTCCTTAGCCTCTAACTCGCATCCCCCATCCGCTTCCCCCATCCCCACGCCAAGCAAAGGAAGGCACTTGAAACCATTTCTGCCCTACCCAGAATCCAGGCCTAACTGCTTCCCCCAGAAACACTCTGCAGATTAATGAAGACAGATTTTTATATTACAATAGAAATGCCTTTACCTTGAGCCATCCTATTTCAGAACAGGATACTTGCTTTTGTTTGCATATATAAAAGGGCAATCAGTGTATTTTTCCCAAAAGAATCATCTGCACCCCCAAAGGCAACTTCTAGTCTCTAGTTGGAAGTCAGCACCAATGGAGAACCACTAAAACTTTAGAATTGGGGGGTCAGTTTTTTTCTCCAGAATTTCAGAGACTTCTGGACCAAATCTTAGATGGAGCTCTGAGTCTCTTAAGCATCCCTCTCCCCAGCTGCTATTGAACAAAGGCTTTTCCCAGACATGTGGCCTATGGGGAGAAGGGTTGGTATGTGGGTTGAATTGTATTTCCACAAAATATGTTGGAGTCCTATAAATGTGGTACCTATAAATGTGACTTTATTTTGAAGGATGGGGAGCTCCTGCCTCCAGTCTTCCTATGATGGACTGCATTGCCCCGAAGAACCTAAGAGCCTGCACAGGAACAAACAGACCCCTCTACATAATTAACCCTGGGTGGTCTATCCTGATCCTAACTTATCCTTGATTTATAACGCATGCAAACATGAATTCACCTCTACTGGTTTTTTAGTAGCCAAGGACAACACTTCTCCCTCCATGCCTCCCAAATAAGTCACTTCCCAGCTAAGGTCTGAGAGTTCTGGAAGTCTCCAGAATTGAAATAGTTCACCTTGGAAATTCTTAATTCAGTTGATTTCTGTCTCACAGCAGATGTTATATGAATACTTGATTATTGATAATATCCCTAATTTGCATAAATGTTGATACCATGTTAAAGGGGATGAGAAGAGAAATGATATAATTACTGCAAACTAATTTTACTAATTACTCAGAGCAGGGCACAATCAGGGGTTCCAAGAGACGCGTGGAGAGAGGACTAGGTGCTGAGCTCTGAGGTTTCAGGGTGCACAGTGAGCCAAGCACTAGGGTGTACGAGGGCTGGGGAACAGCCAGTGTCCTTTGCTGACCAATTTAGCAGCCAAGGGTATGGCAGAGACCTTTCTGGTCTCGGCCAAACGGCAGGGTTTTGCCCGACTGTTCCTTAGTCATTTTGTTGTTGCTGTTGTTGTTTTACTGCCGCTGAAATACCTAAATCCAAGATCCAATCACCTGGGAACCCCTGGAAGACAAAGAATTCTTCCAGAATTCTGGCCCTAAGTGGCTAAGCCTGGCTTAATGTGCCCTCGGGAGGTAGTTCCATGATTCAGGGCCTCTGATGAATCTCTCCGCCCCGTGGCTAGCACCCGGCGTCAGCCCCTCCCACATCGACGCTGGGCAGGCCCAGTCCTGCTCCTTCCTGGCTCTGGCCGATGTGCACCAGCACGTGTGACCCAAGCAGCAGCTGGACAAGCATGGGTACATGGGTGTCTGCCCTGCGGGAGTTGCTATTGCCCTTGTCTGCCGGAGAAGTCATATGGACGAGGACTGAGGCTCCTGGCTGGTAGCCCCGGGCGTTCAAATGAAGCCTTCTGAGACCCTATAGTCGCCTGAGTAACCCCACAGAGGACCGCCCAGCCAAGCCCAGAATGGCGAGCAAATAATGGTGGCCATTTTAAGCTGGTAAGATTTGAGGTTAGTTGTTACTCAGTGATAGATGATGAAACACTGCCCTTGATCTGCCGAACGTTTTTCCAAGGCATACCTTGCTGAGCACCTAGTGTGTACCATACTCAGTGACAGGGAGCCGGGATACCAAGATGAACATAGAATAGCTTCCATCAAATAGATCAAGGTTCCAGGACAGAATGGATGATATCATGGTCGGGACAGCAAGAGGAGGTTTGTGACAAAGATGGTATCTCCTTTCTTTCTTGAATTAATACTTAATAAGCTTCTGTTGAGTGCCAGGTTCTGTACCGGGCAGGAGCGAACACAAAAAACAAGACTCACAGAGCTAGTGGCATTCAAGATAGACACTTCTGGGAGTGCCTGCGTGGCTCAGTCAGTTAAGCATCTGCGTTCAGCTCAGGTCATGATCCCAGGGTCCTGGGATCAAGCCCCACATCCGGCTCCCTGCTCAGTGGGGAGTCTCCTTCTCCCTCTGCCTCTGCCCTTCCCCCCGCTTGTGCTCTCTCTCTGTGTCAAATAAATAAATAAAATCTTAAAAAAAAAAAGATAGACACTTCTGTTCCCATGATTGTCTTTGTCCTGGGAGGTGACATCTGCCTATCTTGCCCTAGCAAGTATGAGGGAGGTAGCAGAAGGAATAACATTGCTTCCATAATAAATGCTTTTATGCAAGGCGACCATTTAATATTCTTTATATCTAAATAATTTATTTTTTTAAAGATTTATTTATTTGAGAGAGACAGAGCACGCGAGCAGGGGGAGGGGCAGAGGGGGATGGAGACGAGCAGACTCCCCACTGAGCAGGGAGCCCAATTCGGTGCTGGATCCCAGGACCCTGAGATCATGACCTGAGCCGAAATCAAGAGTTGGATACTTAATCGACTGTGCTGCCCAGGTGCCGTCCCTGTATCTAAGTAATGTAAGCAAAGAAGTAATTTCAGCAAAGAGAGAGTTCATCGAGATTTTGGCAACAATAGCATCTCCATACCTTTCCGTGGAGTGGATGGTGGCTGTCTGTGGGCAGTGGGTATCAGTGACTTGTTTTCTCCTTCCCACCTTTCAACCACCTGTTTATGAACGGCTTGAGAAGGCAGAAGGAGGCAGGGGTTAGGCTTGGCTTCACCTCTCCTAACAGCAGCTGTGGGCAGCAGGACGGCTCTTTTGAGGGCATCTACCAAACTTCTGGAGAGTGGTTCCCTTGGAGGTGTTCCGGGTTCAGTTCTCGGGGACGCACACTCTGAGATGGAGCTGAGCTGCTGGAAGTTTGTTAGGGAGCATTCTCAGGATCAGCACCTGGGGAAGAGAAAGGAAGGAAGCAGGACTGGGCAGGAGATGGTGGGCGTTAGCTAGCCCCATGGGGAGCTCGGAAGCTGGCCTGGCTGTTCAGAGTTCTCAAGCTGCACTGAGGGGCCAAGGCCTTTATACTCCCGAGTCAACCACCGCTTGCTCGTTGGCTTGCCAGGAAGTGGGGTTCTCCGGGGCACAATAGCTGTTTTCCGCCCATGTAATTCCTGAAGAAGGATGACAGCTGAGGGCCATCTGCTGGCAACACTGCCAGCATCCGACAAACAAGTCCTTTATTTCTAAACAGGATCTGGGGGGTGCATCCCAACAGCTACCACGGAGAATGAGCAAGATCTGTCCTCGAGATAACAGGAACATCTGATGATGTCGAGCTCTGCCTTCATTCCTCTCTGGGCGCCAGTTCTTCCTGGTATAGTAAGTACCTGGCTCCATCTCCTAGACTGCTCTCCCATTTGGCCATTTCAGGATAGAGAGGATGGTGATGATAATGGAGGTGATGATGATGAAGAGGAGGAGCAGGGGGAGATCTGATTTAGCCATTCATTTAAAAAGGCTGGCACTGTCAAAATGCACATAAGCGATGCGCCGTTATACTTGCTGACCAAGGGACTGAATAGATGAACACAGTTTTAGTCAATATGTTCAGTATCTGGCAGGTGCATATTAGCAGACCAGGTTTCAGACTGAGGTATCTGCACTGACAATGTGGGGCTCATTGCCGTGTCCGGTCCTGGCCTTCGGGGTTCTGCTGTCAGTCAGATAAGCAGTGGGGGGCGGTGAGAAGCCAGTCTTCCCGTGGCTCACAGAAGGGACTATGAGCCTTGATGCTTCCAGGGATCCATGCAATAGAAGCCAGGAGCTAATTTAGTTAAAAAAATTTTTCCTCATGAGAGTCATGAAAGGTACTTATCGCTGATCTCCACAAACCGTAACTATAAGAACTGTCATTCTTTTAAAGATTTTTTTCATTTATTTATTTTAGAGAGAGAGAGAGAGAGAATGAGTGCAAGTGGGGTGGGGGTAGGGAAGCAGAGGGGGAAAGACAAGCAGACTGTGTGCTGAGCGCAGAGCCCAGTGTGGGCTCAAGCCCATGACCCTGAGATCATGACCTGAGCCAAAACCAAGAGTTGGATGTTCAACCGACTCCGCCACCCAGATGCCCCAGAGCAGTGTCGTTTTATACTAGGGTAAAATCATGCACACCATACACTAAAATGACCCCTTTCTCTCATCAAACACAAAACAAATATAGACTTTTCAAACTAGTCACTATAAAGAATCCATTAAAATAAGTGTCTCTTCATGACAGAAACTTTATAACATGCACAAAAGTAAAAAGATTAATATAGTGAATCCCCCATGTACCTAGCTAGCACCCAGCTTCAATAGTTAATAATATTTTGCAAATCTTATTTCACCTATTTCCTTTATTTTTTTTCTGGAGTGTTTTAAAGTAAATCTTAAACATCATGTTATTTCACTGGCAGGTAAATATTTCAGTATGCTTCTCTACCTGATAAAGCTGTTTGTTTTTTTAGATAACTAACATGACATTATCTTTAACTTAAAATTTTGCAATAATTCCTTGACATCATGTAATATTCAAACTTCCTTGTCTTAAAAATGCCCTTGTGAGGTTGGTTTATTCAAGTTGGCATCCAAAAAGATCCATGCATTGCATTTGCATTTTATGTCTCTTAAGTCCCTTTTATTCTATTCTGTTACACACTCTTTTTAAATAATGCCATTGATTTGACTTGTTTGAAAATGGGTTATTTGTCCTGTAGAATGTTCCACAGTCTAGGTTTGGCTGGCTGCTTCCTCAGGGTGTCATTTAACCAGTTCCTCCTCCTACTGTTTCTCATGTAAAATAATATTTACATCTTAAGTTATGATTAGATTCAGGTTCAATTATTTTAGGCAAGAATACTTCCGAGGTGGTGCTATGTCCTACCTACTGCCTCCTGTCATCAGGGATGTTATATCTGACAATCGCATGTTTCCCAAAGCCTATATTGTCCTAGATCAGCAGCTTCAGCGGGTCAGACTGATCACTTCATTAGAAAGCCTCTCATCTTGGGCACCTGGGTGGCTCAGTCGTTAAGCGTCTGCCTTCGGCTCAGGTCATGATCCCAGGGTCCTGGGATCGAGTCCCACATCGGGCTCCCTGCTTGGCGGGAAGCCTGCTTCTCCCTCTCCCACTCCCCCTGCTTGTGTTCCTGCTCTCGCTGTCTCTCTCTGTGTCAAATAAATAAATAAAATCTTTAAAAAAAAAAAGAAAGCCTCTCATCTTGACGATGTTCTATCCCTTCCTGCCCTCAAAGTCTCACCTGATATTTGCAGCATCCACCTGTGAGTATAGCCTTGATCCATGATTTCAAAGTGGCAAAAATGGTAATTATTAAACTCCATTATCCTCTCTGAAGTTATTGGCTGGAATTCTTCTTTAAAACCAAGCAAAAACAAAAGACCTTCCCTCATCAATTATCAGGCAGGAGCCCATTTCAATGCCATGGTTAAGTGTGTGATATTTATTGTTTGATTTATGTTTACCAAGGTATCCCTAAAGAAAAGCATGGTTTAAGCATCCATAACAGCAGAGTTTGGGGGAGAGCCTGGCTGCTGGCCTGTGAGCTTGATGCCACGCTCTCCTTCCGTGTTCTTCCCAAGGTCAAGTTCTCCCCAGGTGCTTTTAGTCCCATCTCATGGCACATCAGCTGGGACCTTGCTCTAGCAGTCTCTTCTTTTACCTTTGTCTCTAAACTCTGTCTCCATAGTTTTTATGCTCTGCCTGAAATATACATAATAGATGCCCTTATGTTGGGAAAAAAAATCCTCCTCTTATGCTGCAATGCCTAACGTGAGTTCCTCCTCAGCTGGGCCTACCCATCTTTCCAGCTTGGTTTCTGTTCGTCTCTTCTTATACCTCATGCCTTGACCAGACCAAATCCTACCATTTCCCAAAGGTGGCCTGTGCTTTCCTCCCATCACCTCTTTATTCACACTGTTTCTTCTGCCAAAAACGTTCTTCCCAACATTTGTCAGACCTTCCTGTCCCCAAAGATTTGGTTCAAATGCTACGTCTTCATGAAACCATTCCTGATTACCCCTCCAGAAGAAAACGATCAAGACCCCAATTGCCCAAAGAAATGTATACCTCTGTGGGATATAGTCTATTAAATTTTAGTTGTTCGTTGTTTGTTGTTGTTATTGTTGTTTTTAAAGTAGGCTCCACGCCCAGCATGGAGCCCAATGCAGGACTTGGACTCATAACCCTGAGGTCAAGACCTGAGCTGAGATCAAGAGTCAGATGCTTAACTGACTGAGCCATGCAGGCGCCCCTCTATTAAACTTTTGAAGAGATCTACTAAATAAAAACTGATGCAGAGAGACAATAACAGACATACACAAAATTTAGTGAAATGGAAAATAAAGAATAAGGAACAAAGAGATGCAAGCTCACTAACTATTTGGGTTACCAGAGTTGCTGTGACTGAGCCATGGATCTGAGCTTCCCAAAACCTTGAGAAAATGAGAGAAATGCCTAAGTTGTGTGATTTTCAATATTGGAAGAAGTCCCTTCAGTTCCATAGTGTTATAGGAAAGCTTTCTGGGCCGTAATTTCTGAAATAAACTTTCAGATGGGGTTGTATGGATGGTATAGTGAACAACATTTTACAGCAAGTGCAGAAATATATTTTGTGTGGCCTTTGCTTATAGCAACTTTAGATCAAAGGTAATGCAATTAAAGATCATCTTATGATGAGCTAATCAAATTTAGGTCAAGTGTCAAGGCTTCTGGTGTTCTAATCTGATCAAAGGAAGTGCAGAATACTTTAAGAAATAAATGGAAGGCGCCTGGGTGGCTCAGTTCGTTGGGCGGCTGCCTTCGGCTTGGGTCATGATCCCGGAATCCCGGGATCGAGTCCTGCATCAGGCTCCCTGCTCAGTGGGGCATCTGCTTCTCCCTCTGACCCTACCCCCTCTTGTGCTCACTCTCTCTCTCTCAAATAAATAAAATAAAATCTTTAAAAAAAAAAAAGAAAGAAAGAAATGGAATGCACAGCCTACATAGGCAATCATCTCTGTTTATCACCTTTCCAATCCAGTGATAAGAGCTGGGCAAACAATAGTTCAAATTAAACCTATTGGTGGGAATCTACAATGCTTGATCCTATATTGCTGCACGAGGGGTAGATGCATATAATTTGGAAACCAAGTAAGCAGATGGTAGGGTCGATAACCTTCGATGGGAATTGAGAAGTTAATTTGTGTTCTCACTCAGATGGAAGGTCATTCTGCCTGTGGTTAACTGTAGAGAAAGCTAGGAGTTCCCTAAAAAGGCTGTTTTTGATTGGCTCTGGAAATCAAACACAAGGACCTCTAGACATTTTTCAGAATGGTTTTTAAAAATTACCCTACAATAATACTATGACTCAGTGGCTTTCTGACTGAACCAGTTCTCTATGATATGGCTCCTGTCTGCCTCCATGGGACACCCCCATTTAGCTCGGTAAGGGGGCTTTCTTCAAGGAATTATTGCATGTCATCCGAATATTCCACACTAGGTTTTGGAGAGTATCTGCCAAAGATACTCGCTTGCTTTACTTTATTTAAGAGGTCTTTTATTCTGGAAGATTTCAAAATACATAAAAGTAGAGCTTCAACAATTATCTACACTTTAATTTGCCTGTTTTTAATTATAACAGTAGCACACATGATAGAAGAAAAAAATCAAAGAGTACCTAGAGACATTACATAAAGTCCCCTCTACCTTCTACCCCAGCATAACCACTGTTAACAATTTCTTGAGTATCCTTCCAGGAATGTTCCATGCGTATAGGTATGCACATTCGTCCTTTGTAAAATGTGATCATACTGCTTTTCTTATATATATTTTTTCTTTTATATATACTGTTTTTCGCCTTGCTGTGCTTTTTTTTTTAAGCCAAATAATATACCTTGGAGAGACTGCCACACTTCCAAGTATAAATCCACTTCATTCTTTTATTAATCGTGAGAACCCCTCTTACGTACTCCTGACCACATGCCTACAGTCGTTCATCTTTCTTTACGTGTATTACCTCACCTGATCCTCGTAACTTCCCTGCATACAATTATCCCATTTTACAGATGGGGAAACTGAGGGATGGAGAGGTAAGGTAACTCGTCTGAAGTGCCACAGCTGGTGAGGGTCAGAACCTTGTGTTCTTCGCTACCTCACCGGCCTCCGTGTAGCACAACATCGCACGGCTGCACGCTGTCCCGTCGCACGGACTGGCCATGCTTTCTGTCTGGGGCTGCGGGTTTAGGTTGTGCCCAGCTTTGCTTGCTTTGTAAGCAATGCTGCTGTGACTTCCAATTAAACATGGGAATTTGAACACTTGTATTTATTGCCTCTCCCTCCTGAAACCCCACCAATGTGACAGAAGCGTATGTGTGCACATACACACACATACATACCCACACATACACACGAACAGACAAGGGAAAACCCCACAAGGACAAAGATAACAAGGAAAGAAGATGAAGGGCGCCTGGGTGGCTCAGTCTGTTAAGCGTCTGCCTTCAGCTCAGGTCATGATCTCAGGGTCCTGGGAATGAGCCCCGCATCGGGCTCCTTGCTCGCCGGGGAGCCTGCTTCTCCCTCCGCCACTCCCCCTGCTTGTGCTCTCCTCTCTCTCTCTCTCTGACAAATAAATAAATAAAATCTTAAAAAAAAAAAAAAGATGAAAGTACCAACATTTCAGAAGCTGCAAAGTAGATGGATGACTGGTAACTCATGGCAGATCAGAGAAAGTTGAAACCTTTGTGGTAGTGGGCAAAGCCAAGAAGGGGGTGTGTTGGTGTTTCAGGATCTCAGGAAGCTCAGGCGCCTGGAGCCTCAGAAAGAAAGAAGGTGTGGCTGAAAACAAGAGAACTGGTTAAAAATGTTTGAGATGAATAAAACTTTTAAGTGATACTGAAGCAGAATAGGGAAGGATTTCCTAAAGAAGACATAACAGGCACTAACCATAAGGAAAAGACTGGTAAATTCAACCACTGAAAGAACTTCTCTTCATCAAAAGACACCAGAAAGAGAGTACAAGCGAAAACCACAGAGTGGGAGAAAGTGTTTGAAATGCAGCTAACTAAGAAAGTATTCAAAATCTGTAAAGGAATTCCAGCAATAAGAAAATAAGAAAAAGTACAAATTTTAAAAATAAGCAAAACATGCCAACAGGCTCTTCACACAAGAGAAAATCCGAATTGATAAACATGTGAGAAGCTACCCAGTGTGATTTTTCATCAAGAAAATGCAAAGTAAAGCCATAATGATATATTCTCACACACCCAGCAGATGGGCAAAATTTGAACAGTTCTAATGGGCAAAATTTGAACAGTTCTAACAGTATCAGTTATCCACAAGGAAACAAAGGCACAGACTCGTCTGACCCTGCTGGTGGAAATGAACCAGAGACGGGCCCTTGGAGAACAGTTTGGAATTATATGACGAAGTGCAAGATGTGCGTTGCCTTTGACCTAGACCTTCTACCACCAGCTCTACGACCTCCATTCTGACACCAGTTCTGACCTGTGGGGGTTTTTCCCCCACACCGAGCAAATCCCCCCACACCAGATCCCACAGGTTCAAGGCTCAATCTCACCAGACTGCCTGCCTCTCTTCCGACACCAACCACAGGTCCAAGTTGTCTCCTGTTCTTCTGACCAATGGGCTATACGTCTGAAGTTTCCATGACCCCCTCCTGGGGTCATTAATTTGCTAGAGCAGCTCACAGAACTCAGGGAAACATTTTACTCACTAGACTGCCAGTTTCTTATGAAAGGCTATAACTCAGGAACAGCGAGATGGAAGAAATTCACAGGGCAAGCGCCGGGGGAGGGGAGAGAGCTTCCATGCCCTCCATAGGAAGCTCTCAGAGCCCTCTCCTTTTGGGTTTTTATGGAGGCTTCACTACATAGGCATGATTGGTGAAATCATTGGTCATTGGTGATTGACTCAACCTCCCAGAGGTGGGAAGGAGGGGAGGGTGGAGGTTGGTTCCCTTGGCAACCAGGCCCCATCCTTAGGTGACCTAGGGACTGCCCAAGTCACCTCATTAACATCACAAAAGACACCTTTATTGTTCCCACCATTTAGGAAATCCCAAGGGTTATATGAGCTCTGTGCCCACAAAAGGATGAAGAGTAAACCTATATTTCTTACTATAAATCACAATATCCACAACACCTTAGAGAGACCTGTGCAGACACGCACCGGGACACATGACCACACAGGCTCTGAACATCATTTCACGAAACAGTCTCAAAGCTGTGGGATCCTGTACAGCAGTGAAAATAAATATGCACGTCACACAGTAAGACAGATGAACTGCAAAAAGAAGTTGAATGAAAAAAGCAAGACACAAAAAAATGCAGTAGGATGTCATTTATGTAATCTCTAAAAACATCTGAGAGCTGAAAAATGTTAATTCTAATAATTTTATTTATCTAGTCAAGCATGACACAAAATCCCAAAGTCCATCAAGGAAACACGTGTAGTCCGAGCTGCAAGCTGCATCTCACGGACCTCGCCCCAGGGTCTCTGGACTCCCGGCCTCAGGAGATAGGGCCTCTGCTTTCAAGGCCAACTGTTGCTAACCTGGCTGCCTCCCCACTAGGCCTGCCCCTCAGAACCCTTCTTGTCCCTTTGCTGCCCGCCCCAGCCAGATGCCCAGTCGGCTTCCTTTGCCCGAATCCCAGCCCCAAAGGTATGTGACCCAGCAGCCCTGACTTCAGGCCTGTGGCAATGCAGCTCTGTGCTCAGGAGGGGGGCCCCGGCTCAGACTCGGGGTTCTCATCCCCTAAAGGCTTGTGATCTTTTTTTTTTTAAGTTTTTTTTTTTTTTAAGATTTTATTTACTTATTTGAGAGAGAGAGTGAGAGAGAGAAAGAGCACAAGAGGGGGGAGCGGGAGAGGGAGAAGCAGACTCCCTGCTGAGCAGGGAGCCCGATGCGCGACTCGATCCCGGGACTCCAGGATCATGACCTGAGCCGAAGGCAGTCGCTTAACCAACTGAGCCACCCAGGTGCCCAGGCTTTGTGATCTTGAGCAAGTTACTTAACCCTTTTGTGCTTCCCTCTCTCACCCCCAAATGAGCATATTAATAGAACCCACTTCATTGGGGCGCCTGGGTGGCTCAGTCAGTTAAGCGACTGCCTTTGGCTCAGGTCATGATCCTGGAGTCCGGGGATCGAGTCCCACGTCGGGCTCCCTGCTCAGCAGGGAGTCTGCCTCTCTCTCTGACCCTCCCCCCTCTCATGCTCTCTATCTCATTCTCTCTCTCAAATAAGCAAATAAAATCTTAAAAAAAAAAAAGAACCCACTTCATCATGGTCATTATGAGAAATAAATGAGGTAAACCAATTAGTATGCCAGGCACAGCCCAAGTACCTACGAAATATTCAAGATGGTCATCACCTGCCAAGGTACAAATGACATCAATGACGTAAATCCTCGTGTTGGAGGTTCCACGGCCTCTGTGTCTTGTCCCTCATGGCCGCTCTGCCCCCCGCCCCCACACCGCCGCCAATTCTTTCCCAAGGCCATACTTCTCCATTTCTGATCTTCCTTTGCCCCTACCCTTCGACTCCGTCCTGTACTTTCTCAAGCCACTTAGCCGCCCCCGAGGCCCTTCCTCAGCGCCTAGCCTGCCTCCGCACAGCCAGCGGCACCCCCCTGCCCCCAAGCACCAGGCCACCCACCCCAGGTGACGACAGACCGCAGGGGCTGCGAACCTTCGGCCTCGCCGGCTCCCCCGAGCAGGAGGGGATCATTTTCCCACGGAAATGAACGATGCCAGCGCCCTTCAAATGGAGAAGCCACGACCCACCGTCACCTCAGGTTTCAAAGAGCAAATGTTCCTTCTCGCTTATGAATAGATGCAGCCATCTTTCCCGTGTGATCTGCATCGCTGTCTGCATCACTGTCTTCCCCACTGAAGGGAGGGTAGTGAGACCCGGCTCCCCTGCCGCTCATCTGGGCTCTCATCCCGACCAGTCGCTGGGAGGATGCGGTGCATGGAGTCCAAAGTTGGTCAGGTTTGAGAACCAGCGGTCCGGGTAATCGTCCCACCTGACCCTGAGGCCACGCTGTGACCTCATCTCAGGAGGGACATTAACGTTGGGGGAAGGGCAAAGGGTTCTGATTACAGGCCCCGGGGAGCTCTGCCCTGGCCCTCTTGATAGCGCCGGAGACTAAGAGTCCCAACCCGGAGGCTTGTCTGCATGGTGTTTTGGGGGGTCACCCATCCCCAGAAGGTAGAAAAGAAAGAGACCTGAAGCCTTGGAGATTAGAAAATTCATTTTATAAAAAAAGCAGACCTCTTGGAGCAGATAATCACAACATGATGGGAAAGTTGACGCATCAGAATATTTGCTTTAAAAGCCAGTTACGCCTCATCTCCGCAAACAGCTATGGTGTGGCATCCACAACATTCGGGAGTAAAATGTGTCCTGTTACTGCATTTTTTATCCCAATCAAATATAGCTCTGAGCCTCCACTTGAGAAGAGGAGCAAGAAATTTACTATCAGGTTGTGGGGGGGCGCCTCTGCTTCCTGAGGGTGCTGGGATTCTGTCCAGAAAATGGGGGGGAAGGCCGTCCTGAATGGTGCTGCGGGTCCTCACACACTAACGGTGTCAGCGGCTGTGCCTGTGGGAAGGCGGACGGCCATGTTCTCCCCGAGCGAGCCTCGGACACACAGATCCTCAGACACAGAGATCCTCAGCTTCGGGGCTTGGGGTGTGGTTGTGTGGTTATCCCATCAGAAGTTCTGCAGCCGACAGCGCGCTGCAAAGGGAGTGAGGGGAGGCGAAACCCACCCCTCAGGCCTGTGAGATCTGACCCCTTCTCAGGGGCCACACCACTCCTCACCCTCTCAGCCCCCTCGGCTTCTTGGTGGGCTGAGCAATGGGGATTTGACTACAGAAGAGGCGGAGGTGATTGGTGCAAGCAGATCCAGGGGTGCTGTGAGCGAGGGGACTCGGGCAAGGGCCACGGGCAGCCTCTGGAAGCAGAAAAGGGCAAGGAAACATTGTCCTGGAGGCTCCAGAAGGAACACAGCCCTGTCAACACCTTGATTTTCGCCCAGCGAGACCCATTTCAGACTTCTGACCTCCAGAACTGTGAAATAAACTTGTGTCATTTTACATATTTATTTATTTTATTTCGTTTTATTTTTGTCATTTGAGCATAGTTGACACACAATGTTACATTAGTTTCAGGGGTACAACAGTGATTCAACTTCTATGTTATACCCACCACATGTGTAGCTCATCTGTGACCATGCAATGTTATTACAGGGCCATTGACTATATTCCTTATGCTGTGCCTTTCATCCCTGTGACTTATTCATTCCCTAACTGGAAGCCTGTATCTCCCACTCCCCTTCACACATTTTGCCCATCCCCTTCCTTCCCCCTGGCAACCATCACCTTGTTCTCTGTATTTATAGGTATGATTCCACTTTTTGTTTGTTTACACATTTGGTTTTTTTAGATTCCATATATGAGTGAAATCATATGGTATTTGTCTTTCTCTGTCTGACTTATCTCACTTAGCATGATACCCTCTGGGTCCATCCATGTTATCACAAATGGCAAGATCTCATTCTTTTTTATGGCTGTGTGATATTCCACTGTGTGTGAGGGGTGTATGTGTGTGTGTGTGTGTGTGTGTGTACATATATACACATCTTCCTTATCTAGTCGTCTATCGATGGACACTTGAGTTGCTTCCATATCTTGGCTATTGTAAATAATGCTGCAATAAACATGGGGTGCATATATCTTCTCAAATTTGCGTTTTTGTTTTCTTTGGGTAAATCTGTGTCATTTTATGCCTCCAAGTTTGTGGTCATTTGTTATAGTGGCAAGAAGAAACGAATGCAGCTCCTTTTCTCAATAAACAATTGAGCTCTTTGGCCCAGAATTTTGAAAATTAAATTTTAATGGGATGAGAGAAACCCAGCCCTCTAGGATGCTAAGACTGGGCTGGTGGCCTGCTTAGAAGTGGGTGGGAAAATATCTACATTTCTTTCACATGAGCTCACAGCAGGAAGTAAGACACAGTTGATTTCTCAATCACATGATCCTGTCCCTCAGGAACATTTGAAGTCTTAATCCTGGGGGTTCTCCTCCAACAAACCTGGGACTGGCAGCCTGCAGCATAAAGCTTGGGGCCATGCAGGTCAGTAACCAATGCTTGAATAACCCGTCCTTGGCTGGGTAGGCCTCAGTCACCTGGACAATCACAAAGCCTGCTGACCAATTCTTCCCAAAGAGGAAGATGTTGATGACCTCTTTAAAAGGATTGCCTGAGGAGAGGCAGGACTCATTGGAGACTCAGCAGGAGAGTGAGTCTGGGCAGAGTGGAACTGAGTGTAGGCACAGCAGGGAGGAGGGTGAGCTCCAGTCTGTCCATGAGGGGTGTTGCTTTGGCTGGTGTGTGGACAGGACAGGGCACTCTTTCCATACTCACAGGCTGCAAAAATAGGACATTAACAGGTAAGAATTCCACTTATTTGGGGGAAATCTACATCCTAGATGTTAATCATGCTTTGTTTTGCCTTACTAAGATAATATATATTTCTAATGTGAATGAAAGAAATCTATTTACTTTTCTCATAAAAACTTTATTTTGGGGGGCGCCTGGGTGGCTCAGACGGTTAAGCGTCTGCCTTCGGCTCAGGTCATGATCCCAGGGTCCTGGGATCGAGTCCCGCATCGGGCTCCCTGCTCCTTGGGAGCCTGCTTCTCTCTCTCTCTCTCTCTGTCTCTCATGAATAAATAAATAAAATCTTAAAAAAAAAAAAAACTATTTTTTTTTTTTAAAGATTTAATTTTTTTATTTGACAGAGAGCGAGAGAGCACAAGCAGGGGGAGCAGCAGAGGGAGAGGGAGAATCAGACTCCCAGCCAAGCAGATGTGGGGCTCCATCCCAGGACCCTGGGATCATGACCTTAGCCGAAGGCAGACGCTTAACCTACTGAGCTACCCAGGTGCCCCTCTCATAAAAACTTTAGGTCATCTGGTTAAAGGCAAGTGTATCCATTTCTCACTGCTGCTGTAACAAATGACCACAAACTTAGTGGCTTAAAACAATACAAATGTATTACCTGACAGTTCCTTCTGGAGACTTGGGGAGAATCTCTTTCTTTTTCCTCTTTCAATTTCTAGAGGCTGCCCACATTCCTTGGCTTGTGGCTCTTCCGGCATCTTCAAAGGCAGCAATAACATCACTCCTACCTCTGCTTTCATTGCCCCATCTCCCCTGCCTCTGAATCTCCTACTTCCCTCTTTCACTTCTAAGGACCTTTGGGATTGCACTGAGCCCACCTGGATAGTCCGGGAGGATCTCCCCATCTCCAGATCCTTAACTTAATCACATCTGCATGGTCATTTTTGCCATGAGAGGTAACATCTTCATAGATTGCAGGGGTTAGGACATGGGCATCTTTGGGGGCCATTATTCTGCCTCCCATAGCAAGCTAATTTACTAAGATATTTTAAAATCTAGCTATAAAACACCTGTTCATGGAATCTTCTTGAGGGAGGCTGGTGTTTTCCATAGGTGCCTGGCGTATAGTAGTGACTATTTGCTTCTTTCTCTCACAGCTGTGTCCATTTGTTCACTCATGAGTCCTTCCTTTCCAATAGACAGTCCTTAGAAGCAGCTGCTGGGGATGATCCCATTGCAAAATTTCTAACGCTCCGCAAAAAGGCCTCCAAGGACCTATGGATAAACAAACACATCCTTGACTAGACTCCACCCTCCCTGCCCCAGGGTCTGAGGGCCAGCTGATCAGTCCATTACCAGAAAGAAACCATCCTTGTTTCTAGCAATCAGAAACACACATGCTTCCAGAAGATGGGGCCAGACATTGCCTTACTTTTCCTGCAGTGTTCCCCTATACTGAGCTTTCCTCCATAAGCCTCTGAGAGGGTCCCTGCTTTCTCTGCTCCCTCTCCTTTTCTCCTTCCTTCCCCACCCCTTCCCCAGGATCCTGGCTCCATCCTGGCAGCAGTCCGCAGGATCATGAGAAACATTCCTCCTGCACCATCCAGGAAGGCAGAGCTAGGTCCCTCCCTGCTGCCCTTATTAGCACACGTCCTAAAACTTTCAGGTTCCTCAGAGCAGGACATGAACAAGACAAGCCCTTCTCACCAGGATTGACCACTAATGTACATTATCACATTTAGTATGTCTGTCTAGCATGTCTGTCTTTCCAAGACCCTCTCTCCACAAGGCAGAGGGAAGGAAGGCTTTAAGGGGGAGAGAAAATTTCATTCTCCCACAAACAAATAAGCAACTGAATAAATAATTGAATGGATGAATGCATGAATGAACGATTGATCCAATGTCTTTAACCTCCTCCTGTCTTATACCTCTTAAAACACTGGTAACTTTGGCCTGAAGAATTTGCTTTTACTGCAGAGGTCAACCAGCACCCACCTCCGCTGGCTCATCTCTCCCACGTCCCTCACATACCATCTTTCTGCTCTGACTTTGGCCTCTCAATATACTGAGAGACACGCTTGACTCTGAGAGAAGTCTGTCTTCTCTTTGGGAATGCTGGAAAATATGAAATTCCATAAACATCAGGTTGGAAGGTTATTTCATAATTTATGCTCAGTATATTTTCTCAAAACTGTAACTGTCAAGGGCTGCACAACTGCTTCTGCCAGAAGCTCTTTATTACCATACCAGTCATATTTCTGAATATTAATTTAAATGCATAAAGCCTGCTAGCACCTTCCTGCATGAAATGATGTGCAATAACTATCAGTTAGCCAGGCTAGCATGTACCGTGATGTCAAACCTGCACCAGGAATATTCTCCTGTGATCTTTCAGGGAGTTCTGGGGGTCTGAGCAAAACTTTTTAAAAGTTTCCTCTTTGAGGAAAAATCTCCCAGAAATACCATCAGTGGGGTGTTTCTGGGAGTCGCTAGGCGGTAACAATGCCTCTATTTGACTAACCAAAACAGATTTCAAGAAGGATTTAATTGAATAGTCAAAAATTGTGTCCTAGGAGAGCAGGGTTCATTCTCCTGAAAATCACTTGGAGAAGGCAATTTCTAGTGTGGACTGTTTTATTAGGGGTCTTTGGGCATAGGTAGAAACTGGAAAAAATCCTCCGTGTGAGCATCTTCTGCTAGGACCGTGGATTTTCCACTCTAGACTGAAACCGTAAGTGGGCGTGGCTTCATCAACTACCAATTTATTTGAATATCAAGCTATGAAGACTTTGAAATCAATTATATTGGCTGTGGTGATTAACGTGTGTTAAGTCGACTCTGGCATATAATGACTACTTGTAATGCTTGCTGTCACAACCCCTTTGTCATCGATGATACCCACATTAATAACCAAACTCATATCCAGGTCTGCCTAATGGCCAGTCTGCTGAAGTCAGCCCAGTCAGCACCCACCCCTCCAGCTAATGCATCTCCCTTACAGTTCTCTTTCGTTTTCCTACATTTGTCTCCAAACTGACAGTTTTTCATTCATCATTATGACTTAGGAAAGGAAATGTGATGCATAAAATATAAAATAGGCAACAGCGTCAGAAAAGTCACCACTTAGGAAATGAAGCATGATGTTCCACTTGGTGTTGACTGATGTGAACAGCAGGCTCAAACTTCTGACGAGGCCTGAAACAGAGATGGTTTGCATGACATCAACAGGATTTCAATTTTAGAGGATGAAGAAGGTCAGCTCAGCTTGGGTACCTGTGAAAAATCAGAAACGCTTTCAAAGGTGAACGCGCAACCTTCTAGATCAGAACTGTCCAACAGAACTTTCTGAGCTGATGGATATGTTCTGAACCTGTCTGTCCAATATGGCGGCCACCAGCCACAATGGCCCCAGAGCACCGGCAATGTGGCAAGTGCCACGGAGCACGTGAATTTTTAATTTTATTTAATTTTAAATAATTTAAATTTTTAATTGAAGTATCATTAACATACAGCGTTGTCTTAGTTTCAGGTGTACAACATAATGATTCAACAATTCTATGCATTATTCAGTGTCATCACCATCTGTCACCAAATAATTTAAATTTAAGTAGCCACAGCCCAGATCTAATCCAGAAAGTCCTCGTAGGGGAGAGGTGTGCACATCTGGCCTGAGAGATTGGAAGTTACGTTGAACCTTCTGGAAACTTAACCATTTATATACAGCCCGTCCGCAGGCTTACTCGGATAAAGCTGGTTAACTGGCGGATAGGCTGGAGGCTGTCTTACCTGCACCACGTGACCTTGTTTCCACATTTTGGCTAAATATAATATGAATGCTTATATACAAATTTTTGAGTGGAAACTTAGTGGAATTACTGGATTTAAGCTTTTGAGGAATGAGCTCCCTCAGGGAAGGAATGCATCTTTGTATTCCCCATATCGAAACTGCAATAGGAGAAACGTAGTAAGTTATCAACTTCTTGCTCAAAGTTGCCATCCCAACCATCTTCCTGCATTTTGGAATCGGGAGGGAGATTTGCTATCAGCTGGCCCAGGCTCTTGACCAGGAGAGCTCCCAGGCTGTGGTGGTGAGGTGATCATCCCCAATTCACATTTCTCTGTCTTGTTTACGTGGTGCCATGAGAGCCTCTGCCAAAATCCACATCCACAAGCTCTCTGGATTTCCCATGATGTGCTAGTATACTAGTCATCCTAAAAAATGGGGAAATGTGGTTGGTTTGTCACCACCCATTCCTAGGGTTCATGCCGAGGGCTAAAAACGATCTGCCTGATGACACATTGTCATCTTTAGCCAGGGATCAATACTTATTGTCTATATATTTCACTTCCCCCTTTCTCTTAAAGCAGGACCTCCGATTTGTCACTGGGAGTTGTCACTGCTCTCTCGTGGATCCGGCTCTTCAGGCCATCCCTGCAATGGCTACCAGCCCCCTAGAACTCTGTTCTTCTGAGCTTAGAGGTTTGTCGGCTCTCGTTCTAGTGCGTTCTCTGGGTTTCTCATCTCCAGGCTTATTTTTCTTTTCCACTTCCCGGTAGAAAGATCATTTTCCATGATACAGAAACAAAAGCATTATTGACTAGTTTTGAGTAGCTCTGTATTCCTTCCAGCAGGTACTGACACCACACTCCCCCTCAGGCTCATGAGTCATCTTCCTTGTTCCTTGGCTCTGATAGAGCCACCAAGCCCTCTAAGTTGACCACACATTTTTCACAAGCTCCAATCACTGTCGTCTTTGGAACTTCCTGACATGGCTCTTAAAAGGTCCAGGTTCCTCTTGTATGGCTGGACATGGGGAAGTCAGTCACCCAAGGACCATTTGCCTTTGGGCGCTATATTAGAACTATTTCTGCATGGTGGGGATGTCCTCTTGTTTCTCTTTTCAGCGGGGCCCTGGCCTGGCTGGCTGCTCTTTGTAGCTGCCCCTTCTGATCTTAGCCAGGCTTCCGTCTCTCACTTAGGCCCTGCAGGGAGAGACCCCCTGGACATCTTTCTTGCTCTCCTCCAACTCTAAATAAGGTTAGAGATATTTTTGAAGTCATCCAAGACAATTTAATGCTGGCCAGGGCAGGAAAATAGTCAGAGGAGACAATTAAAAATAACAGAAAAATGATAAGAAAATTGTAACATCTGTGGTCGTCATCCCTGGAGCCTATAGGGACATGATTAGCCCTGCTCTTTCTTGGTCCCTTCATGGGATCAGAAGTCAGCCCTCCCCAAACCTTCCATCCCCACATTCAACTGTGGGACACTTGTGGGTGTTCCTATCTTCCCTCTCCTCCTTATCTATACCTTCCTGCCTTAAATGAAAGACGCAAAGATCAGACTATTTGGTCTACAAATCAGAAGTCCTCTCAAAATCTATTTAATCTAATAACTTTTCTTATCACCTGGTGTAGTTACCTTCATCCACGTTCCTCCTCCCATCTGTGTATGTGCAACTCATCTGAGAGGTGCTGAGCAACCATACTGATCTTTATAGATGCCACCCCCCATCAGGATCGTGTGCAATTCTCTTAATACTCTATATAACTCTGTGTGTGTATAAAATATACAGTCAGTTCTGATTCACAGTAGTTATGATCCATAAGGTCACCATGAATCCTGACCACTGCTCCTGGGGGAAACACAGTGTTAGTTTTCTTTGAGTTTTGATCACATTTTCTTTCATCAACTTATCAGCACGTAAGCTTGCTTTCTGTGTGTTTCCTTTGAAAGAAACCTTATTTAATATATATTGTTAATTAACTACATTGAACTCCCGACTGCAGCATTATAACTCATGCCTGAAGGAGACTTTTCTAGCCCACTTGGTTTACCCTTGAGGCACAGCCTGGCCTTCTCGCATTTAGGGACACCAGGCAATGCATCAGCTCTATACTTGGGGACGTTTTAAACAGCGAAATCTAAAAAAAAAAAAAAAAATTAAAAATTAAAAAATCGGGCGCCTGGGTGGCTCAGATGGTTAAGCGTCTGCCTTCGGCTCAGGTCATGATCTCAGGGTCCTGGGATTGAGTCCCGCATTGGGCTCCCTGCTCCTTGGGAGCCTGCTTCTCCCTCTGCCTTTCTCTCTCGCTCTGTTCTCTCATGAATAAAAAAAAAAAAAAAAAATTAAAAATTAAACAGCGAAATCAATAAAAGCACAAAAATGCAAGAAACATGACACTAAATAGATGGTGGAAAAGACACATGTTTACAATATGGTGGCTGAAGCAAGAAGGTAGAGCGTTGCCTTGTTTGCCCTTAGCTGGGAACATGTCACATCAAGGGGTTCAAATTTTTGACCACTCCACACATCTCAGCAATTGACTGCAGAAGCACAAGTATTGATTTTGAGGGTTTTAAATAAATTTTAGTGAGTCAGTGAATTCACAAATATGGAGCCCATGAATAATGAAGATCAACTCTATACACACAAGAACACACATATACACATACATATATACACACACACATATACACATACATAACTCCCAGGGCAGATCTCCTCTATGTTGTACCTCCCATGGCACAGGGCATGATATGAGCCAGGGGTTATGTTATCTGGTTCACCAGTGTATACACCATACCTTACACAGGGCCTGGCACATTGCCCAATAAGGTCAAGCACATACTCACAGATGCGACTCTCCATCCATCATGTACTGTGTCCATACGAAGATACCGCCCATATATAGTCCATAACAATTAGATGTGATTTTATACAAAACTACTAAGGCCATTTTAAAGTTGCTCATCACATCTTCACCTTCATTAGATACATAATTTTTATTATGATTATTACATTGATGTAGCTCTTTATGGATCGAAACACACATTCGTGTTGTTTCCAAGCCTATAGGGTCTACTGTATGTAAATTGATTGTTGATTCGACCACCATCTGGAATTGCTGTGGAGTATTTATCACTTTTAATAAAGTGATGAATAGAGTAGTCCATTGGCTCAGTTCTATGTGTTTTGACTCACTAATAATGTGGTTCTGGCTCTATGGCCATTTGGATTTCAGGGGCCCAAAGAGGAGAGATGAATTCACAAATGTATTTGTTAAAGAGTTCAAGATATTTTAGAGGTGAGAAAATAGGCATATTTCCATCTAGTGGTCAAAAGTAATATGTGGGAATGTTCAAATGGGTTTGGACCATTAGGCATTCATCTGTATACCTAAACCTGAGCTGCTCTTCTTGTGAGTCAAAGGTTGGGGTGAGGAAAAGGGACAAGATTGGTCAAGGAAAATCCGCCAGGCTGACTGTGGAAGATACGTGAAGGTAGTCCAATATAAGCTTTGGAATCATAAACTCAAATCCAGATTCCAGCTTCATCACTAAAGAGCTGTGTGATTTGGGACAAGATACTCTGCTGTCTAAGCTCTGCCCCCTCATCTGTAAAGTAGAAATGATACTTACAGCATAAGCTTATTTTAAGAAGTAAATAAAACGATGCATATAAATCAATTAGCACAGTGTCTGGCACCTAGAAACAGTCAGTCAATGATCGGCATTGTTATTATGTCTGTTTGAAAGGAGGGATAAAGTATTTTCTATAAGGACAGCACTTAAGTGTTGCAAACATGCCTGTGTTATCAATAACAAGGCAACAGGATTATAAAAAAATATAAGGAATAAGAGTGTTGTATGCTTTGGTGCAATAGGATATATTGAATTATCTATCAAATAGGTAATGTAGCAGATAAGAAAGAATCCTAGAGGGACACCTGGGTGGCACAGTTGATCAAGCATCTGACTCTTGGTTTTGGTTCAGGTCATAATCTCAGGGTCATGGGACCCAGCCCCACGTTGGACTCCACGCTCAATGGGGAGTCTGCTTGGGATTCTCCCTCTCCCTCTCCCCGTTGCTCTCTCTCTCTAAAATAAGTAAATAAATCTTTAAAAAAGAAAAAGAAGGAATCCTAAATAAAATGAGAAGAAAGTTTCTACATATTTCTGGTTGACTCTTTCAGTGGAAATGCACAGTGTTAAACACATCCACCAAAAATAAAGGGCATGTGTTTAAGATATATTTCTAATCTTGTCTTAATAATAGTATGTGATATTGGGGTCTTGTCTGGAGTTGCATATGTAGCCTCCTGTAACGGAAGTCTGAAGGGGTAAGAATGTGGGAACTCAAGAAAACAACCACTGGCCACACTGGGGAGCCCCTGCCTCCATGCTCCCCCACCCTCAAAACTGGTGTTGGTCTTGTGGTTTCTGCCTGCTGTTGTCCCTTCCTATTTCTCGTGGGTTGAATGTGTCCCTAAAAAGCTAGATTAAAGTCCTAACCACCAGTACCTGTGAAAGTGACCTCTGCAAATAGTATCTTTGCAAGATGGAATCAAGATGGAAGTAAAGATAAGGCCACACTGGAGGAGGCTGAGCCCCTGATCCAACAGGACTGGTGTCTTCATAAGAAGAGCAGAGGAAACGCACACAGAGTAGAACGTGAAGACTCAGGTGCACACGGAGGGAAGGGGTTGGGAAATCACCATGGAGTGCTGCAAGGAGAGGCTCGTGTGACAGGTCTACAAGCTAAGGAAGGCCAGGGATGGCCAGAAACACCGGAAGAAGCTGGGAGAGAGGCACAGATTCTTTCCTAGCACCTTCAGAGAGCAGCGCTCTGCTGACGCCTGGATCCTGGAGTTCCAGCCTCCAGAACCAGGAGAGGATAAATTTGTTGCTTTAAGCCACCAGTTTGTGGTACTTTATTTAGGCAGCCCTAGGAAACGAATACACTGTTCCTCACAGAGTTCCAGGGTGGCTGGGTGGTGGGAGTTTATCTGAGCAGTTAATTCCCTGAAATTCTAACCCTACAAAATTATAGCAAGCTGCCTCTAAAGGAAAGGGATGAAAAGACAGAAATCATTTGTGTTCGGAACACATTGGGCAACAGGCGATGCAGAAAGAATTTAAACATTTAGGCCCTTTTGACAATGCCAGCCTGGCGGGGTGGGGGAGAGACAGGATTTTCCCTCTGGATGGCTGAGAGCCAGCTTCGGGAGCCTGGGATGCCAGCTCATCTGTCCGCCTCTGTGTTCGTGAGGACAACGCTCAGTTAATCTGCCCATGCCTGATCTTATAGGAACATTCCCAGGACATGTGCCTTGTTCTCTCCTCTCCTTCCCCACCACTACCCCAGCAGCCAGGGACTCCATCCCAGTATAAGAGATCCACTCTATTCCCCCACACCCCCCACCCCCGAGTCAAGGGTAAGTGCAACTCAAGCTCTCAGGCTTTGAAATAGCCTCACTCAATTAACACACGCCCTGCTTACATCCACGATATGTTAACACGGCTTATTTTGACTTAGCAAATGCCCAATCATCCGCTGACACAGAGCCTAAAATAAGCCCAGGCCAGACCCCTTACGCAAAAGGGACTCCCTTGGCAGCATAAAGCGTGCAATTGAAAGCAATTCCGCTAGATGGAGCTCTGCTGAAGGTTAGGCCTTGACTTCCCCGGTCAGTACGGGCAGTTTCGGGAGCAATTCCGGAATGAATGAGATCTCCGGAGGGCAGACCTGAACTGCTCTCGCGCAGATTTAGAAGACGACTGTACTTCCCCTCAAACGTTTGACTTAATCTTCGTGTTGGACAGAACCTCTGACTGCTTCCGTCATTAACAGTCTCATCTATCCCACCTCCCCGCCCTGGAAGGGCTCAGAATCAACACAAGCAAACCCCAAGTTCAGATGGAAACAAGTGAAAGGAGGCTGTCAGGGCGCTGGGGCTTAATCCAGGAGGCAACACCCAACCAGGTTAGCCGAGTGCCTGCCCCGGGGGTGGTCGGGGCGGGCAGAGAAGGCATGGCCAGCATCTCATCAGCGGTGCCACCGGGCCCTGGCTAGACAGAGGGGTCGCTCTGTGCCTGTTAACAACCTTCTGGAACACTCAGAGTGACCAGCTGAGAGGATGGGATGGATTGACATGACAGAGTTAAGTGCTTTTCTAGTTGGACGAGAAAAGGAACCTGAACAGGCTTCTCCCATAAAGATCACTGTAAGTATTTCAACATGGGAGCATAGCCGGCCACCACATAAAAACAAAAGGGACTAAATAAAGAGTAATAAAACCAGGAAGAGCTCTTTGGCTGCCATCACTGTATACCTTGAAAAGGGCTTCGCCTTTGCATTGGCCACAGAAGACTGCTTTTACTAAGTGACAAAGGTTCTTTTGAACACCAGCTTCAGGACATCCTCCTCATCCTCAATTTCCTCAACTGTGAGTTGGAAAAATTAGTTCTTTCCTTGTGGTATTGCACTGAGGCTTGGAAATAAAACACTAAACACTAGCAAAGGGCTTGGCATATGGCAGGTCCTCAAGAAACAACTTTCTCCTTCTCTTCCCACTGCTCTTCTCACAACTCGGGAGGATAGAGGAGCCCTACAAACACAAGGGATTGACATAATTCTTACACATGAATCACCAAAGCAAAGCTGCTGAATACTCTAGGATAGATTCTTTTTTTTTTTTTTTAAAGATTTTATTTATTTATTTGACAGAGAGAGACACCGCGAGAGAGGGACAACAAGCAGGGGGAGCGGGAGAGGGAGAAGCGGACCTCCCGCCGAGCAGGGAGCCCAATGCGGGGCTCTTTTTTTTTTTTAAAGATTTTATTTTCTAGGATAGATTCTTGCCACAGTGCAACCGGAGTGAATCCTATTCTCTTCACCTCCACCAGCGTCAACGTTGATTACTGGTTTATGAACAGTGGGGAAATAGCACAGCGCTCCCTGCTGCCCTCCAACTTGCCAGCTGAATGACTCTGAGGAAGGAGCCAGAAAGACAAAGCCAGGTGTGCCGACTTCCCCCAAATGACCTGGGCACCGGAGGCTCAGCGGCAGGTACCCATTCTGAGCCGTCCCTGGGACCCTGACGTAGAAGAACCTGAAACAGTACCTTCCTGTTCTTCTCCCGAATTTCCTTCTTTCCTCTCCCAGCAAGGTTACGGGCCCCCCGTCTTTCTTCCCTTTTTTTCCTCCATCAAAACTTAATCTTGGGAAAAAAAAACGATTATCAGTAACTTTAAGTCAACAGACGTTTGTAAATGCTCTCTCTCTAGACAAGATTTTTCCTCATTTATTCACCACCCAGAAGGTGGTGGAAGGGTTTTGGAAGGCAGGCATCTTCTGGTGTCCCTGACATCACCCCAAAGGACACCTCTGCTCTTCACTCTCACGAGGTTGTTGGAAATGTGTTTCCAAAGGCCCTCCTCAGGAACAGATGGAGGTTTGTAATAGTTGGGTACTTGCTACTGGAATTCCTGAAAAATAGCAGCAAATATCCATAAACAAAACATTAGAAACAAAATACAAAGTGCTTGGCATTTGGCATATTTTTAAAACTTTATTTATCCATTTCTTTCTTCTTTTGCCAGTTGTTAGAGTTGCCAAGTGGCTCTTTAAGATTGGGCCTCGGCCCACCTCTCAGATTATGACCCTGGAAAACATCATCTGAATTCAAACAAGCCAAATGTATATTTGCTTGCTGAAATATCCGGACTTTGTTCTACTCCTTCGTCAAACACAGAGCCTTAGGATGTGGGATACGCGCTTGGCTTTGACAGCTGGGAGGCAAACACAGGAATGGCAAATATGGAGCTCCGTTTGCCAGCATTCTCGGCTCCCTCTTCCATAGCAGGGGCTGCTACTCAATCTCAGCCTTTGTTCTCGTGGGGCAGGGATAAAGCCTCACAATCCTTCTCAGTGCAACTGTTTGAGAGTGGGCCCCGAGATGAGACTCTCATTAGAGTTCAGTGTGGGTGCCCAGTGGGAAGGCCAAAGCCATCTACCAATTGTTAGATTCTTTAAGACAATGCAGAGTAGGTGTTTCAAAAGAGGCAACTGGTTGCCCCTAAAACTCCTCCCAATTCCACTGTTGGCTGAGGCCGAACATTCTGTCATTAGACCATCCGTCACTAGAGTCCATAGCTTTGATGCCTACAGAGCAGACACTGTCATGAGTCCATTTCATGTGCTGACTCATTTAACTTTCATAATTTGCTATTATCCCCATCTTACTGATAAAAAAAACCACCAGGGCTCAGAGATTGAAATGCCCAAGATCAGACAGCCAGTAATTGGCATAGCCAGGATGATCAAAATAAGATCTACTTTACACCCCTCCCCAGGACCTTGCTCTCCGCACTGTATCACACAGGCTTCAGTGGGTGAGAATTTGGGAAGGAGCCGGGGAAAGGGAGCAGAAGAATTCATTTCTGAGGGAGAAGAGAACAGAGGAAGGCTGCAGGCTTCCCAGTCCTGAGGAAATTCCTCAGGCTGGCCTTGGGTTGAAAGAGGAGAACCTGAGTAGAAGCTGACAGTTCCCCCCCCCCAGAATCAAGGTACCTGCGTCCAACAGGACTCAGCAAACTCCCCCTTGGGGCCGCCAAGTAAGAGCGGCAGATACAAGTACCAAGTACCTGCTGTCCAATCAAGTAACTGGAGAAATGTGAAGTATCAATGCTGGTGCTGTTGTTACTACCAAATTATGTACTGTTATGCTGAGAGTCAATGTCACCTTTGACAGGTGGAAACTCCAGAATGCTGTACCTTCTCCAGCAGTGGCCTGGACCACTTCACACCAACTGGATTCTTTTTAACAACTCCCCTACCATAGCACACAGTTAATTTCTCATGAAATTAAAGGAAAATCAAAAATGGCAGGGAAAGATATGCAGAGAATGAATTTTTTCTTTTATTATACTTCACATACATGATCATGGCACTTAAATACATACATGAATCAATTAGTAAATAAATAGTACATTTTTAAGGGGAAGGAGTAAATACTTTTATTTTTATTTATTTATTTTTTAAAGATTTATTTTATTTATTTGACAGAGAGATAGCGAGAGAGGGAACACAAGCCGGGGGAGCGGGAGAGGGAGAAGCAGGCCTCCCGCCGAGCAGGGAGCCCGACGTGGGGCTCGATCCCAGCACCCTGGGATCACAACCTGAGCCGAAGGCAGCCGCCCAACCAACTGAGCCATCCTGGAGCCCCAGGAGTAAATACTTTTAAATTACTTTTTTTTTTTTTTTTAAGAAAAGGGAGAACCTTTTTGCCTGTATGTTGGGAACAGATAGAACATTACAGTTTTTGTCTTTGAGACTTCTGCAAATTTGTCAGTGATTTCATCAAAATCGATCCTGAATAGTCCCATTCAATAGGCAGCATAGCCAGATTTGTCAGTGTGTCTCATAGTTCATTGAGGAATATTTTTCATTCATTTTAATTTTTAAAGTTTTCTCTCCTTTTAAAATTGAAGTATAGTTGATATACTGTGAAGTTTACTTTTACCTGTAACAAGAGACATACAAGTAGTTAAGGAAAGTCTGAAGCATAAGGATAAATTTGGCAGAGACCCATACCAATCCCATGTCACAGCGAATTCCAGAAAGGGCAAGATAGTTCACATCTTTGTTTCTTCAGGACCGATTCTAGCAGCTTTCAAATGTCCTCACAGCTGAAAATTTTTTGCCAAAAACCCATCCCCGGCAAATTCATCACAGATTTTTATTGTATTTGGTTCTCAAGTTTCACATGTGCAAAAATCAGAGAAAGTGTCTGACTGACAGCAAATAGGGACTTCCCTGAGCCGTTGGGTTCTTGTCCAGTTCCTGGAGAAAGTGACTCAGGCCTCAAACCCTGCCCTGTTAATTTCACCAGGCAATGTCAGACTGGCACTTTTGCTCATTTCTCCTAACATTTCTTCCTTACATTTGATTCTTTTTTCTATTTCCTCACTTTTTTTTTCTTTTTTGCAGAAGTAATAGTCCTCTCCACAGTTCCTTTGCCGTGATCTCGAGGAATCATTTTAAAGTGTTGTGTGCCTTGTTCAAGGTGGATTCTGCCAGTTTGCAAATATTTTTGTATGTTTCCATACAACAACAGGATTGAAGTCACTCAAGTCCGTGCCTCTGTCTATAAGGGCTCCCATTGTCTACTCCTCATGCACTGTTTGGAAACAAAGCCATGTACCAAGTTAACTCCCATATAGAATACAGTATTTTGTAAAGGATAAAGAATACAAATGTTCTAATTTAGGCTTAAAAATATTCAGACCCGAATACTATATCACTAATGTTATTTAGAATTACCAGGGCATGGTGATAGTGAAAAGCAGACCAACTTGTAGATGGTTTGATCAGCGTTTTAAAATTCTCTGCAGACAATGCCCCCTTCTTCTTCCTGCACCATGCAGAGTGCTCCCACTGCCCACCTTTTAACCCACAACCTTTACATAGAAATTTCACTGCCTCGACGCTGGGGTTCAGATCTCAGGAATATCCCCTTCTGCTCTTACAACCCTGTAACTTCTTGCTGTCAAGCTGGTTTCATTATATGGGATTAAACATTTAAAAACTGAAATCCCACAGGATGATTTTCTCCCACTCAAGCTACAACCCCCTTACCTGGGAAGGGGCCCACAGGTATCAGGGTCCAACTGCATCCCACTAGGGTCAAGGCCAGCTGGTCACAGGCAATATGGGGCTCCTTCTGGGCCTTCCCTCCAGCATCCTACAAATTCTCTTCTTCCTGGCATCTGCAAAGTGAGGTTCTCGTCTCCGTTCAGCCACTAATTAGCTTTGGGATCCTGGAACAACAACTTTCCCCCCTGCTTGCTCACAAGCGAACATTTCACTGAGTCATGTCTAAGGCTCCTTCTAATGTCCTCAGGCGCTGGTTGTGAGGGCACATGACCTTGGCTGCCCGTCCTGGGCTTCTGCACGTGGTGCCAATGCAGGGAAAGGTCAGCTCCTGGCAGCCCCTCTTGCAGACTGTGCCTTGTGCACCATCCCAGGGGCACCGCTGACTCTTCAGACTGTCACATTTCCTTGCTTGGCATCTTCAGAACCCCTGGTCTCCGGAGACTTCCAGATGGCTTTCTTTAACCGTCAGAGCTGGATTTCCTGGGCAGTGCCCTCCTCTGCAAACATTCTTATTTGTCACAGCACTGACCTCAGAATGTGCAGGATGCACATTTTAGAAATCAATTTCTAAAAGACGCCACCAGCCTGTCCTGGGCCCACCCTTGTGCTCCATCCCTGCCGCACACCAACCTGTGGGGGAAGGGAGGGGTGGACTGGCTATTCCCATTTTACAGATGGGGACACTGAGGTGCCAAGGCTTGAAATGTATGATCATGGTGGTGCCCGCAGGATGAAAGCACTCCCATCCCCAGTGTCCCATTCACTCCTCCAACCCCACTCCAAGATGCTGAGCTCAGGCTTGGCGCAGGCCCAGTCACCCTGGTTATACAACTGATACCCAGCGTGCAGACAGCTGCAGAGGAGGAACAGACCCCGTGCTTGCCTCTAAGAATTTCTGATTCAAAAATCACAAGATTTGTACACTGGGCATTAAAGTGTCTGTAGAAATATAAAAAAGTAGTGATAGCATAGCAATAGCTTATTTTTATGACTTCATATATTTCTATATCAGGACATAAAAATCTCTTCCCTATGTTTGGCAGCAACGTATTTACGAAATGGTCCCCCCAAAAAGCTATAGACCAGGGATGACGAATGGGTGACATATGCCCTGATAGTCCCTGGGAATGTTTGTGGTAGATGGTGACTCTCTCATGGCTCTCTTCCCACTTAGCACAGATGCGGCCTCAGAATCCTTCCTAACACAGCATGCCACTCAGTTACGTAATTCACACCAGATTTCAAATAGTGGGGCCAACCTGGACTTGCCAACCTTGCTACACATCTGGGGCTGATTATTCTAGAAAATGGAGGAAGAGTGAAATTTCAGTGGTTTGCCCTCTTGGGGGCTGCTCCTTGGTGTATCTTCTCTTTTGTCCCTGCACACCTTCCCCCAGCTCCCAAACAAGTGCTAAGGTCAACTGATTGCCAGGAGGTGGGTAACCACGGTTGGAAACAGAAGCTGCATACCTGAGATAGATAAAACGTTTGCAGCGTGACAGAGGTTTACTATGTAAATGACCTCTTTGCAAGGCACACCTTCCCGCCCACCTCTTGCAGAATTCCCGGCGCAGGTGTTCTTTTTTTTTTTTTAAGGATTTTATTTATTTATTTGACACAGAGAGAGAGAGCACAGGTAGGCAGTGAGAGGGAGAAGCATGCTCGTCACTAAGCAAGGAGCCCGATGCAGAGCTCGATCCCAGGACCCTGGAATCATGACCTGAGCCGAAGGCACTTAACCAACTGAACCACCCAGGCGTCCCATGGAGCAGGTGTTTCTTTGTAAGACACCCCCACCAGCCAGATGATTCTAATGTTCCCCACCCCTCCCCCCACCCCCAAGAATCACAGCTTGAGAAATGATCTCTCGGAGATATTTGCCATTTCTCGGAGGATTGAGTCTTGAAGATTGGGTCAAATGGCTTAGATATTGTTCATGGGGAAACTCAGCCATAACAGCAAGTGGCAAGGGAGGTATTTTGAACACCAGCTTATTCCCTCCCATGGCATCCACTCCCCCAATGTCAACATTAGGTAATTTCAGAACTAAGAAAGAACCTGAAAGGAGCCTAGAGCCCTGAGCTGGGTTGAATAATGTTTCCCTAAAATTTCATGTCCACCTGGGACGTCAGAATGTAATTAAGATAAGGATTGAGGTGAGAAAGTACAGGGTTCAGGTGGGCCCTAAATCCAATGAGAGTGTCCTTAGGAGAGACGGAAGAGGGTGCAGAGAGACACACAGAAGAAGGCCATGTGAGTACAGAAGCCGAGATTGCAAGCAATGAGTTACAAGCTGGAAATTGCCACGGGTTGGGAGCAACCACCAGAAGCCAGGAAGAGGCACAGAAGGATTCTCCCCTGGAACCTTCAGAGGGAGCGCCGTCCTGCCAACAGCTTGATTTGGACTTCCGGCCTCTGAAACTGAGAAAATACATGTTACTGTAAGCCATCAGTTTGTGGTCCTTTGTTTCAGCAGCCCTGGGAAATGAAGATGCTGTCCAAGGGATAAATCTCCCCATTCTTTACTCAGGCTCTGCTCTCAGGAGAGAGGAAATCCAAGGAAGGTAGAAATAGCCTCACACTGCAGAGGATGAAGCTGAGGCGGTTTTGCTCACAGAGTGGCTATGGGAGGAAGCACTTAGCAGCTAGGTTGTGGCTTGCAGGGGGGCAGTCACCCCCTCAGCGGTGTGCTGTGCATGGGAGCCGAAAGCCCACAGCAGCTCCGTGAGCTCTGGGGCCCAGCAAATGGCCTGAGAGGTGGGTGCAACTGTGGGCCCCTGGGTGCCAGAAATATGGTCATAGAAATGTAAAACGTGAGATCCTTTGTTGTTGGTCGTAAGTGCTGGAAGGACTGTGGGGGGTGGGGGAGCAATCTCTTCCCTTACACCTGGGCTAAACAGATCTCTGACAGGCACTTTACCTCACTTGTATGGTCCCCGGTTGTGAGGATACAGTGAATCAGGGCATTTTGCCCGAGAAACCTGCTTTAACAATTAGCAGCTCAGAGGATAATACAAAAGTATTTCTCTTTCTCTTGTTTGATATATTTTTCAAGGAAATATTTACTATTTTTTGAGAGCTCCTGGACACAATCCATAGTTCGTTTTCAGGGAGAAAAAACCTCAAGCCTTCTTGCCTTTTCCTTAATTTACAATTATCACTGAAAATAATAGAAAAGCATTAGCAACCTATGTTGTATATTTTCATAAACTTAAATAACCAGTCGGTCTATAATCTTTTATCCCCTTTGGAAAAGAAAAAGACCTTTTCCAATAAAGAAGTGTCCTCTCTACTGATGCTTTAAATCTCCATGGCCTTGTTTATTCCCCGGGGGTGGACTGGAAAGGCCATTTCCAGAGTTCTGGTAGGTTCCAGGCAGAGCACAGCACAATCTCCTTGCGCTCCTGGCTGGCAGGGCCTGGGATCTGAAAACAACAGGAATGGAAGGATTAACAGAAGCAAATGAAAAGGAGGACAGAATATCTGCCAGAAGCATCTTTGCTCCCTCTGGCCCTCTGGCGTGCCGCATTTCCCTTTCCCTTCTTCCCTCCGACAAAGCCCCCTTGTGTCCTGCTCATCTGCCTCTTTGCTCCTCTTATCTAAGGATGACTCAGAGGCGCTGCTGAGCCAAGGAATTTCTGCAGACTGGCATGGCAGCCTTTCGATCTCTGGAGCAATAAAATGCAGATGGAGGAAGGCCCTAGTGAGCGGGGAGAAAAGGCGTTGAGGCCTTTGGCTCTAGGTTTCCAAGAAAGGCAGTAGCTACATACTCATGCTGCACAAAGGGCTGGCTGGCCCAGATAGATTGAAATCTTGGGACTGCTCACATCTCCTTCCTATCCCCTGAGTGGAAGGAGCCGCACAGAACGTGGCTGAAAGGTTGCTGCCTTAAAATAGGTTCGAAGAAGAGCCATTTTGTATTCTTTAGAGGTGCACCAAACATAGGCTTTATTTTCATGGTTCCTGAGCCGTATTTTGATACATCAGAGTGGTCTGGGGGGATATATTCTAAATGGAGGTTAATTCCTCTCCCCTCCCCACCCTTCCCGGGCATCACATTTCCCAGAATGCTATAGAAAGTCAGTCCTTGCAGAAGGATGGTACCTTTCAAAAGTCAGAAGAGACCCCAAGAAACTGCCGTACTGCAGGATGGGGAGAAGGGTAGGAGCCTCCGCAGTGGGGGGGTGGGGGCAGCGATCATGACCTGATCTAGACCTAGACCCAGCTCTTTTACTAATGAGCTATTAACTACAAACTAGCTCTCAGCTGCGGCAACACTGGACTCTAGTTAGCTCGCCTGCAGGATGGGCAGGTGTTCCCTGTGATCACCCAGGTCCCATCTATTCCTAATGTTTCCTAATCTTGAAACCCATTTAGTGCCCAGGTTACCCTCAGACCGCTGGACAGATGCCCAGTAGTTCTCTTGGATGGTTCAAACTCCTCTTAGCCCTGCAAAGCTCATAAATGAAAAGCAGAGAACTTCTAGCTCGCCGGTCCCCCTTGCCAAATAGTAAGCTTGAATAACAGCCCCCTTCCCTGAGGAGTGGAGAAAATAAATCAGTTAGAAATAAGAGGGTGATGGTTCGGGTCAGGCAAGAATTTACAAGGGGCTGTTTCAGGAGGGCTGTTAAAGAGGATGAGGCCTGCGGATCCCCCTCCCTCTGCCCCGTAAGTTGTCACAAAGCTACAGAAGCAAACTAATAATCATGTTGTCTACTGCATGACTATGTCGGCTGCAGCTGGGAAGGGGCGGGGAGAGGAAAAGACTACCCTCAGCTTCCAATTATGCTATGATAACTGTTTAAATTTTATTGAGTAAATAATTATCTGTGAATTGAACAAGAAACAAAACACAGCCTAACGCCCATTAGTCATCTGTTGGAGGTAAGGCTTAAGTATATGTTTTACACATGTTTTTTTTTTTTTTAATTCAGTGCCCTGATTTAGCAGAAGGCGTGAGCTATTCATACCTCCAGGGGGTAAGTGACTCGTTCTTTTGGTAAATTAGGTATTTGTTTTAATCGCTTATTAGAATCTTTGTTTTGGGTTTTTAATTTATTTTGAACCAAAGTCAAGAAGGGAGGAGAATATGCAGGGGTCTCATGGGGACCTATGTGAGGAGTGGGTGTGTTTCGGAGGGGTGGGGAAGGGGAAAGCAAGTCCAGTGGGGTTTCCATGGGTCCAGTTCACCAGAGAGGGACATAAGTGTCGCTTTGAACAAGAAGGGAGGCATACAGCAGAGCTTTGGACCCACTGATTTGTCTTTTAAAAAGACTAGTGAGCCCTCTTACAATGTCTGTGCTGGGCTGGAAACAAAGACTTTGTGGACAATAATAGCAGACGCGATGCTGAGATGAAATGGAGAGGTGGGCAGTATTTTCCCTTTTGATTATAAGAAGTCACATCAAACCCTTATGTGTGTGGCTGGTGTTGATTCAGCTGCCAGTTCAGATGACAGCTCTCTCTAATTAAAAATTGAAGGAATGGGTCAGCTTCTGGGGGGCCGGCCGCTGAAGTAAGGTTTCCTACTCTTGTTCATGATTACATCTGGATTTTCTTCCCACCTGGGACATGTTTAGGGAGTTGAAATCGCTATGGCCAGAAATGTGGGCGATTATGGTGACTTGGGGCTAAGTAGTAGAGTTCTGTTCTAACCCTGTGTGGGGGTACGGGCTGTGGAGACTCTGGAAGGAGATACCAGAGAACTCAGAGACAGGATCCCTTGGAGAAGATGGAAAACTATATATGTCATGCTTTGAACAAGTTTAGATAAAGCTGAGCCATTTGGTAGTGAAAATGTTGGGCTACCTATGGATTTCCTCGTCCTAGGACACCACTCTCTAAAAAACCCTTTTGTCTTGGTTTGTAACTAAGCCCAGTGCCTCGTGGGAAAAGAAGAAAAAAAATAGGTGGATTTTGTGCTTCCTTTCATCTTTGCTGGCTAAGCCATCTTGTTTTAGTTTGAATCTCCTGGGAGTGTGAATTGATTGGCATGGGTGCCAATCCAGGTGTCCCTTACCTGGACAGTGTGCCTGTCCCCCGGCTGCTTAGAGCTGCTTCCCTAGAGAGCTGAGTGCCACACAGGAGCTGCCTTGCCCGGGGTGGGGTCGGGGGTAGCCCCTACTCCCATAAGTGCCCTTCCCTGCAGGCAGCAGGGGGACTGATGAGCCACCAGGGGACAATGACAGGAGGACATCAAGATGGGACAACCCTGCCTTACAGCTTGTGTTCCAGAGCTTTCTTCAGGTTGAGTGCTCTTAGGCCTCAGTAATTCCTCGGACAGTTTTGTGCAAGAGGTCATGGTGGCCTTCTGGCTAGAATCCTGCATTTAGGAGCAGAGGCCTGATCTTCTCGTTGGTGAGCCAGGTACTTAAGATGTACTCCAGCTGTGTCAGGAAAGTAGGATCCGTCCTTCTTTTTAAAATTAAATAAAATCTTTAAAAATTATTTGAGAAAGAGCACTCGCGAGAGAGTGGGGGAGGGGCAGGGAGAGGACAAGCTGACTCCTCATTGAGCACGAAGCCCCATGTGGGGCTCGATCCCAGGACCCTGAGATCATGACCCGAGCCGAAATCAAGAGTCAGACGCTTAACCAACTGAGCCACCCAGGCGTCCCAGGGTCTGGCCTCCTTAACCAGCTAACACCAGCGTGCAGCTCTGGAGGGGAATGGCATGGGAGCCAACCCAGGCAGCTGACCCCAGGAGAACAGCATGGTCTCCAAGAAAAGACTTGTTACCAAAGCCAAAGCTTAAGGCAGTAATAACAACTTTGATTTATAACGAGAACTATTTGTATGTAATTACTAAAATATTGATTGCACATTCAGCAGTGTGCTTAAACTGAAGACAAATCAAATCTGGTAAGGGCGCCAAAAGAGTCTTCTTGCAAACAGACACCATTTAGCCCTTTCCTGCAATAACCTGGTGGGATTTTACGGAGCGCGGTTCAATCCAGCGTATGTGCTGCCGAAGCGGGTGCGAGGACAGTTCAATTTATTGAGCATTGCATTTATTGATGATGGCTCCTCATGGCACTTAAAGGCAGAAAACAGGAACCATGATACAACGTCGGCTCTCTGTAGTACGGAGGAACATCGGAACAGGGATGGGGGTGCAAATAAATCCGGCAGAAAGGGTGAGGGAAAACACCAAAGATGGACAAGGAGGAGAAGAGGACTCCAGACACAGGAGAAGAAACACCAGACATGCCGGGATGGTTTCAGGGATTGCTTGCAAGCCGCATTTTACAGCTAAATTCAAATTTAAAGTCACAACCACTAACTTCGTATGGGCCTTTAAAGTGTGATTGCAGCCTGGTGCATCCTCTCTTACTCTGCAAAGCTCCCACTACCTCTCAGAACCCCCCACCCCACTTTTCCACCCACACTGACCTCTGTCAGGAGGTCACATAAAGCAAGCAGATCCCTACTTCTAGGCCGCTGTACTTGTTCCGTTGCCCACAGTGCCTTCCCCCCCCCCCCCCCCGTATGCTCCTGGGTTGTTCCTTCATCTCTTTCAAACCTTTACCCACCTGTCCACTTCTCAGTGAGCTGTTTTTCTGTCCTTCCTATCTAAAACACAGCCCTCCTCACCCCCAGTGCTCTCTATCCTCCTTCCCTGACTTACGTTTTCCAGATACTATGCTCTGTATTTTACTTACTTGTTATAATCTATTTTGTAACCTATGTGTGGGCGGGGACTTTTGTCTGTTCTGTCTATCGCTATATTCTCCCAGCCTAGAATGGTAGTTGACTCGTGGTGGATATTAAATACATATTTGTTCAAGGAATAAAGTGACCTCCCAGCTATGTCTTTTGGCTGTCTCATCCTCTCATCAGGGTACATGGTTTTTACCTTTCACAATTCTATTTTTCATTTTTTGCATTGACTTAAAAAATTTTTTTTTCAAAACCTTTCTGGTCATTTTCATAGTCTCTTATCGCTTGCCTATTTTTATGATCTTTCTTTTTTTCAGACTTTATACATTGGATACGTGGTTATTTTATATATATTTGTGTCTGATAATTTCATTACCTAAAGGACGGAGGTTTAATTCTGGGGTTCATAGTTTCTGCTGATTCTCACTCATGGTGGCCTGTTTGCTTGTAGATTTCATGTTCTTTGATTCTGAACTCATTGGTTGATCTTCATTGGGCAGAATCCTGAGGGCCTACAAGGAGGATGCTTTTATTCAGACATGACTTGAGTCTGCTTCTACTGGGGGCTAGGGGCTGGGGGCACCGTCCTAGCATAATGCAAGAGTCTCCCTTTCTGCACCCTATCCCCTTTGGCTGTGGTCTGTCAGACTCACCATTACTGCGCTGACCCTGACAGCGAGCTCAAAGCAGCTCTGCCTCCATATCCACTTGTTCCCTGACATTCGCTCTCCAGGCTCATCCCACTCCCCTCCCGCCCTTACTTAACGTGATAGAGTCTATTTTGCACAGGAGTTGGTTGTACGGTATCTAATACTGCTAGACCAAACCCAGGCTTGCGTCCTGCTCCCGGGCTGTCCGCTGTCAGCTCTGCTTGCCGCGGGTGGTACTGGAGCCGTGCCCTGACTCTCGCTCTCTCTCGGGCAGGGTGCTTGCTAAACAGTGTCCAGTATATAAACCCTGATTTGTTGGCTAATATGTAAACATCCAATCAAGCAAGTTAACCCGCTTCCCAGCTGTGGCCCGTTAAGCGAATGCTCTAGATCCACGTGATCTAGGCGCACATTCTTCTAGAGTTTCCCTCCCTTCGTGCAGGAGGATTGCTGGTGTTGTTGCTACCGTTTCGCCCACTGCCACCTTCAAGCCTGTTGCCAGCCGTGGCTTGGGGTGGCCGGGCCGGCATCCCGGAGGCCTGTTTGTCCTAGTGTTCATTACTCCTTGGCTCTCGTCCCATCTGCTGCCAGGGCAGGGTTATTTATAGCAAATCGGAGAAGCCCTGGTGAGCTTCGCTGTGCTAACTCACATCCTCAGAATGCCTTGCCTCCCCGAGGACTTTACACGTGGTGTCCTCACAGGAAACCCTTCCCTGCTGACCCAGGGGGAACTCCTGGTTTCCCTGGGAAGTGGCATTTGCTCCATCCATCTGCTTGGCTGATAAGGCCTTTGCATTTAGATGGACAGCGCTGGCCCCAGAGACCCGCCGTGGAACTTGCCCGAAGAGGTTGTGACAGCTGAGTCACAGAGAAGAGCGTTTAAACCGCAATCCTGGGGGGCGGAGAGTGCGTCCCAGGAGTGGAGCCAGAGTGCCGAGTCATGCCCCTCAGCCCAGCATCACGTGGTGTGTTTGAGAGCTTCCAGAAGAAGGGGACACCGCTTGGAAGTCACCAATCCTGCCACTCTCGGGCCTGTCCTGTGCTTTCTGCAATTCTGAGACCCAGCAGCGCGTCCCCCTTGGAATGACTGCATCAATGTCACATTCTGGCTGCAATTCATCAGCTCTCATGTGTTCAACCAATAAAACTTCATCGCAGCCAGGGTTTCACTGTTAGACACAGAACACAGCCAAGTGAAGGTCTTCTGAGGGTCTGGCAGTACTCTAACTCAATTAACAAATTAACATGAGTCCACAGGCACAGATCTCTACAGAAATTAGATCAGCTCTGAAAGATATCAGGCCGGGGGTGGAAAAGGTCAATAATCATTTTAAATGGAATTGAACAAATCATTGGTAGTCAAATCCATACTTCTGTTGGTATTTGTAGCAAGCAGCATCACTGGGGGAAGGAGCCAGAGAGAAAATGGACGGCCTGGCCAAATTTTGTGCTGAAAATAAATTTTCAAATAAAATATATTTATAAGCCCACCACATGCTATCAAATCACGGTGTGGGGAAGCTGCTAGGACGAAGCCTGCTCCATCCTATAGCCTCTGGGAAGGAGTTTCTGCCAGGGAATATCCACATTGCACCACCAGGCCAGTGTTGAAATTCAGCGGGTGCAGGGAGGTGGCGAGTGTGGGCGGTAAGTTTCAAAACAGTTTTGAAATACCCACGGTGCTTGGCATCCCGGGCTCTGTGGTGGGCAGAATCATGCGTGCTGTGTACACATCCATGGAAGGTTATTCTGATTCTCCTGTTATAAAAAGACCAGGTCCCGTTCCAGAAGAGCAAAACGAGCAGTCTTGTATTCTTCTAGTTTCCTCTCTTTTTCTCTTTAACGCAGCACTGGCCACAGAGTGTGGTCATTGGTTAAAATGTCCCCTTTGCTCTAAAGGATTCCTTTGTCATTCTCTGAAGGTTAGTCAGAATAAATATTACAACTTGGACTTTAAGCTTAGGACAAGCAGATGTTAACTATTCCGTCACTTTTGTTTCTGGAGAAAGGTAAACAGAGTGCGGTTTGTAGAAATCCTCCAGAACTTGATGGTGTTCTTTGCTAGAGAAACTGTTCTTAATGGGTTAGCAGTTTATTCCAAAGAGAAAACAATGTATGTAATTGAAATCCCACTTTTGTTCATTAGTGAACATTTTAAGGGTTTTTCTTTTTTCATGTGGTTTCTATCATGGGATATAAAAAATTCAGGAATAAAAGCAAAAACCTTTGAAAGTTGATTAATGTATGTTTCTCTCCTTAAGCCTTCAACATCCTGCTCCCGCTCTTAATTACTGGCAGTCGATCTTCTTAAGTCACCCAGAAAATAGAAGAATTTAGCAAAGAACTCCCGCGGTACCATCTCCCTTGAGCTACTCATCTCTCTGCTTCTGTCCTCATTTACTTTGCCTGGGTTCCCCTGCCCTTCCTCCCAGTACAAAGTATCCCATCCCCTCCCACTACTCAAAACTGACTCTTTGCTCTCTATTTGGCACTGAGTCCTTCCCAGGAGCATACAAATGTGTTGTCCTATTTCCCATCATTAAAAAAGAAACCCCATTGAGCCCACATGCCCCTCTAGGCATAGTCTCATTTCTCTGCCTCCCTTTACAGCTAATTCTCTACACCCAGCTGTTTCCACCTCCTTTCCTTCCATTCTGCTCCCAAACCCGCTCAAATTGGCCTTTTGTTCTCACTACAACAGTGAGACCTGCCTTGTTACAGTCACCTCTACAGTTCCCAGTGTCCTAGTCAGTGGGGGTGTCCCGCGTCTGGGTTGAGGAAGGTGCCTCCAACAGGCCAGTCCTGTGAAACGCTCTGGGGCACCCTTCCTGCTTCAGAAACCCTTGTCCATGGGTGTCCTTGGCACCCTTTCAATAAATCCCATTGCAGCTTAAATGAGCTGAGAGCTGGTTTTTGATGCTTCTAGTCAGGAGCGCTGAACTGGTTCGTCGGAGGAGCTAGACTGACTTGGTTCTCCAGAGTCATTCCTAAAATACAACGGCCTGGGAGATGTGCCCGGGCCCCTCAGCCCCAGGAGGAGGGGGGACGTGTTACAGTTCCATGTGCTGGGGGCTAAAGAAAGGCTTGTCGGGGCGTCTGGGTGGCTCAGTGGGTTAAGGGTCTGCTTTTGGCTCAGGTCACGATCTCAGGGTCCTGGGATCAAGGACCCCCCCACCAACCCCCACATCCCGCTCTCTCTGCCCCTCCTCCCATGCTGGTGCGCGTGCACACACACACACACACACACACACTCTCTCTCTCAATTAAATAACTAAAATCTTAGAGAGAAAAAAAAAGAAAGGCCTGTCATCACCATGCAGACAAACCAGCCTCTTCTCCCAATGCTGCCCCTGGGTGATGGCTTTCCACCTTTTAGGGTTGATCACGATACTCATTCTGTTCAAATTTGTCCATGCAAAAATGAGGCAAACAACCTAAAAAGCAAAATGAGCAAACAATATGAACATGCCGGACTTCACATAAAGCAGCACCAGTGGCCAATAAACACATCACAAAATGCTAAAATTAGTAATCAAGGACATGCAAGTTACCACCCATCAGATTAGCAAAACTTTAAGTCTGTCCTACTGCACTAATAAGGCTGTAGGCAGGGGCACTTGAAGACACAGCTCTCTTGAAGAGCAAATGGGCAATATCTGCAGAAGTTAATGCTGTGCAGGCATTTTGGCCATAGCTGTAGAGAAACCCACATGAACTTGCCCAAGAGTGTGTACAAGAATATATACAACACCATTGTTTTTAATAACGAAAGACTAGAAACCACCTAAATATTCATCATTAGAGTTTAGATAAAGAAATGGCATATACATACGAAGGAGTATTAAACAGCAAAAATGAATGAGCCTGAGTTACTTGTTCAACATGAGTAAGTTTCATGGACAGTATGTGAAACGAAAAAGCAAGTTGGAGTAAGAAGCATTTGGTATCCTTTTAAAAGTTAAAAGAAATATGAAAAGCAAATGCTATATTTTGCCTAGGGATACATACATATGTAGCAAAGTTTAAAGATTTTATTTTTATTTATTTATTTGAGATAGAGAGAATGAGAGAGACAGAGAGCACATGAGAGGGGGGAGGGTCAGAGGGAGAAGCAGACTCCCTGCCGAGCAGGGAGCCCGACGCGGGACTCGATCCTGGGACTCCAGGATCATGACCTGAGCCGAAGGCAGTCGCTTAACCAACTGAGCCACCCAGGTGCCCCCATATGTAGCAAAGTTTAAAGAACTACATGGGAATGATAAACACGAACTCATGAATAATTGTTATTTCTGGGAGTAGGGGTGCAAAGGTGGAAAGAGGAGAATGTAATAATGAGCAAAAGGCTCACTCTATTTCTTATGTTTTAGTTATTAAGCTAGGTTGTGGGTACACCTTTTTACAATATCTAAACTATTTCATAGTAAAAACTTAATGAAACAAAGGAATAGGAAAGAGGGTGAGCCAGAGAGGTTTTCCCAGGTCCTGCAAACACTGAGTTTTTTTTTTTTTTCCTAGAAGTGGTCTCAGGACCGATCTGGGCACTGATTTGGTCAACATTTCTACCAACATCACCCAGTTTCCTAGTTCCCGAAATAATGATTCTGTTGATATGAAGTATCTCCCTCTTGCAGCTTTATTACATGATTTGTTGAGAGGAAATGTGAGCTGCTAACAGTCACTTTGGTTCATTTCTCCTCCTCCTTTCCCATCTCCTTCTTGTTATGGATTGAGTTTATTTAGGAAAACAACAACAACAACAACAGGTAACTGATTTCTGGCAATGCTTTCTTCCCTCTGAGTTCTTGGTCTTGCGCTCACTAGCCTTGTCCAGGAGCAGTGGGGAGGAAAAAGAAAGCACTGAATAAAAGAGAAGGGGCACTGCCATTGTGGGTTTCTTGACATTGGGTCATAACCAAAATGATGGGCCTGTTTGTCCCATATCCTCTCCACGCCAGGACAACGGCCTTTACTCCACAAAGAACTACCCGCCCATATGCTGGGCAGTTATAATACAAGTGTAAGACAACACTAGGATGTGACAGGGACGAAGGCACAAATTCCCTGGAAATAAATTAGTAGTGTTTATCAAGATCCTTTCAAATGCTCATGCCCTTTAACTCAGAAATCCCACCTTTGGAATCCTAAACAAAGGAAATCATCAAATGTTATCAAATATTTATGCCTCCAAATTACTAAACCTAAAGTTCCCAAACAAGGGACAGTTAATAAAATTGTAGGAAATCCTAACAATGTACAATTAAGAAGACATTGAATATGATGGACATAAGAGATAATCATAATAGCACTTTAATTGGAAGAAGTAGGATATGAAAATGTAATCTACAATATCAATTGCAGTCTATGAATTTATTCACCATTTATCTGTTTACACACATACATAGGAGAAAATCAGAAATAAAATATATAGGAGTATTAGCACTACAGCTCTCTGGGTAAACCAAGGGATCATAGCAATTAAAGAACATACTTTTCTGATTTTTCCGAAGTTTTATACGACTATGTATTACTTTAAAAATGAGGGGAAAGGTTATTAAAAGAAAAGTACACAGGGTTGAGAAATAAGTATACTAAGTGGAATAGAGAACGTTCTTCCACAATTCTCCTCTGGGTCTCCTTGTCACTGGCTGTAAGCACGGACGTTCTTTTTTTTTTAAAGATTTTATTTATTTATTTGAGACAGAGAGAATGAGAGACAGAGAGCACGAGAGGGAGGAGGGTCAGAGGGAGAAGCAGACTCCCCGCCGAGCAGGGAGCCTGATGCGGGACTCGATCCCGGGACTCCAGGATCATGACCTGAACCGAAGGCAGTCACTGAACCAACTGAGCCACCCAGGCGCCCAAGTGTGGACGTTCTTATCCCCTCCTTGGGAGTAGGAAAACCTGAGCTGTAACTGAGCAGTTGCTGTGGGCTGAGTGTGGACAGCTCTGAGAGTAAAAACTCCAGGGGGGACTGAGTCATACAATTGTGAGATTTACCCCACAGTATTGTGAGATTTACCTCCCCCAGGTTCCCACGGTAAATACCAGGGGAAAATCCCCTCCTGCTTCTGGCAGTGGGGAGGAAAGGAACCATTTTGAAATATCCCAGAGCACTGCCCTCAGGGAAGACTGGTCACCAGAGCCTAACTTGCTGGGGTGTTCTCAGAGCCTGGCTGACCTGGACAAAGGAAAGAACCAACTCTGGTGCATTCACACCATCCTATCCCACCTAAGGGGAGAGAAAAACTGAGAAACACTTGTGTAGTTCACAGTCCAGAGGCACAGGCTCACTAGAAGGCTGACACCTATCACAGAGCTGTGGGATACTTCCCCTCCCCCACTCCCCACCCCCACATTGCTAAAGGCCTGTTTACATCCATTCCTCTTATCTAGTACACCATACCCGGCTATCTAGAAAAAAAATCATAAGGCATACCAAAAGGTGAAAACATACAATTTGAAGAGACAGAACAAGTATCAGAAGCAGACATGGCAGGGATGTTGGAATTATCAGATGGTGAATTTTAAATAACTGTGGTGAATGTGTTAATGGATAAAGTTAACAGCATGCAAGAACAGATGGGCAATGTATGCAGAGAGGTGGGCAACCTAAGAAAGAACCGAAAAGAAATGCTAGAGATAAAAAACACCATAACATAAATGAAGAATGCTTTTGATGGTCTTATTAGTAGACTGGACATGGCTGAGGAAAGAATCTCCGAGCTAGAAGATCTAGCAATAGAATGCTCTAAAACTGAAAAGCAAAGAGAACAGAGACTGAAAAAGAAGACAGAACAGAATATTCAAGGACTGTGGGACAACAACAAAAGGTATAACATGCATAATGGGAATAGCAGAAGGAAAAGAAAGAGATAAAAGAAGAAATATTTGAAACAATAATGACTGAGGATTTCACCAAATGAATGTCAGACACCAAACCACAGATTCGGGAAGCTGAGAGAACACCAAGCTGGATAAATACCAAAAAAAAACCAAAACAAAACCAAAAACCCTACAGCTTGGCATATCATTTTCAAATTACAGAAAGCCAAAAATTAAAACAAAAATAATCCCAACAGAAGGCAGAGGAAAAAAATACCTATAGAAGAACAAAATAAGAATTACATCTGACTTCTATACAGAAATCACGAGAGCAAGAAGAAAGTGAAGTGAAATATTTAAATAGTTGAAAGAAACCACCAGCCTAGGGGCACCTGGCTGGCTCAGATGGTTTAGCATCTGCCTTCGGCTCAGGTCATGATCCCAGGGTCCTGGGATCGAGTCCCACATTGGGTGCCTTGCTCAGCGGGGAGCCTGCTTCTCCCTTTGCCTGTCGCTCCCTACTGTTGTGTTCTCTCTCTCGCTCTCTGACGAATAAATAAAATCTTAAAAAAAAAAAAGAAAGAAAGAAAGAAAGAAACCACCAGCCTAGACTTCTGTAGCCTGTGAAATTAGCCCTCAAATGGGAAGGAGAAACAAAGACTTTCTCAAACAAAAATCGAGGTAATTTGTTACCAATAGACTGGCTTTGCAAGAATGTTCAAAGAAGTTCTTTTATTTTTTTAAGATTTTATTTATTTTAAGAGAGAGAGAATGTGTATGCACACGCGTGAGAAGGGGTGGGTAGGTGTAGACGCAGAGGGAGAGAGAGAATCTCCAGCAGACTCCCCACTGAATTCAGGGCTGGATCTCACTACCCTGAGATCATGACCTGAGTCAAAACCAAGAGTTGGATGCCCAACCAACTGAGTCACCCAGGCACCCCATCAAAGAAGTTGTTTAGAGAAAAGGAAAATAATCCAGGTTAGAAGCTTGGACCTACATAAAGAAAGGAAGAACATTGGAGAAGGAATAAGATAACAAACTTTTATTTTTCTTATTTTTAACTGATCTAACAGATAACATTTTGTTCCAAATAATAATGGCAACAATGTATTCAACTATGTATACTTAGATATAAGTGAAATGAGTGACCACAAGGGACAGGCAGAAGGAATTAGGATGAGGAAGGCACTCACACCACCCTTGAAGTGGTATAGTGATATTTGAAAGTGAACCTGGATTCGTTGTAAAAATATATTGCAAATTCTAGGGCAACCACTAAAAAAGTTTAAAAAAGAAATAGAACTGATTTGCTAAGAGAGAAAATGAAATCATATGGAATGTTCAATTAAAACCACAAAAGGAAGAAAAAAAAGTAGGAGACAAAAATAGGAACAAAGAACAAGGGCAACAAATATAAAACAGTAACAAATACGGCAGATATGAACTCAACTATTTCACGATATTCACTTTGAATATCACTCTTCCTGATTGAGGTGGTGGAGGAGCTAAGAATTGAAAGCATTCTGAGCTCCCTGAGCAGGACTTCAATGGACGGCCCCCTCCAACACAACTGAGGGCTCAAATAGACTTGTTCACCTCAAGGGCAGGGTGTGACAATGGTAGGGACTCATCCTATGTCAGCCTTCCAGGCAATTCTGGGATGTTCACCCCTTCCCCACCTACCCACCCTCCTTCTTCAGAATCTCAGCCTCCAAGGAAGATGATATTTGAATGTAAGGCATGAAAACCCACATATAGTCACCAGAGCAGGATGAGTTGGCCTCATGGGTATGACCTCAGAATCCTCATGATCAGCCCTTCCTGCCCCTGCAAAACAAACAAACAAAAAAAACAGCCCCTCTTTGTCACCGGGCCCAGAATTCCACACTGAACATCATTCATTGGGCTTGAGGCTTTGGTATCAGACGTGTCAAGGTCATTTGTGGAAGGGACTTGGACAGGTGAACTGGGAGATCTAACACTAAGATTCCACAATCATGTGCTGCATTCCTTCAGGGTGAGTGAATTCCAGATTGTTACTAGAAAGGAGATTTGGAGAGAGGGTTGTAATCTGAGGAAGTGGGAATGAGAACAGGGAGGACACAAACCGAGTTTGGGGTTCCTCACCTATGCGTGGGCTTTCCCACAAGCTAGCTTTTCTCCTCTTGAAAGGGGCTGGGGGGAGGGGAGGAGAATGGATCTCCGGATATGACTTGACAAGCCTGACAGACATGGCAACTTACCCACAGCTTTGAGATGGAGAGTCTGAAGCTACAAGAGAAGTGTCAGGGAAAAGCCCACCTAGATGAGTGTTGTGTCGCTTTGGTCTCTCCAAAACTCGTATGTTCAAGTCCTAGCCCCTAGCCCCTGGCCCCTCAGGATGGTAACCTTATCTAGACACAGTGTCATTGAGGATTGAATTAGTTATGATGGGGTCCTACATGAGGGTGGGCCCCTAATCTAATCTGATTCGTGTGCTTAGAAAGGGGGACGTTTGGAGGTCGATATGCACAGGAAGAGAACACCATGTGAAGGTTGGAGTCATACCGCCAGAAACCAAGGAGCCTCCAGAAGTGGGAAGAGAGAGCTGGAGTAGTTCCTTCCCTAGAATCTTCAGAGGGAGCACGGCCCTGCAGACATCTGGACTTGAGACTTTGGGCCCCCAGAACCGTGAGAGAATACATTTCTGTTGCTCCAAACCTCCTCGTTGGTGGGATTTCTTACGACAGCCCTAGGAAACCAGTGCAGGGAGTTTGTGGGAGATCTGGCCTGGTCTCTGGAAAGGCTCATCAAGCCCTACAGCCAAGAGGGGTGCAGGAGAGGTTCCCCAGTGGCCAGAGGCCCCGCGGGCGCTGCCTTCTGATCCCAACATAGCCTTGGGGGCCGCTGGTTCAGAAGAAGACCTCTCTCCGAGGACCTCCTTCCCAGGACCCCCTCTGCCTCCCGTAGGGCAGCCCCTCCCCCCAGGGGACGGGAAGGGTTAACAGAAATTCCCATCACACAGAAGCCTGCTGCTGGCACACGGTTTATTTAACTGTCTGGTCCATTTTTATTACTCATGCTACACCCCTGTACAAGTGACTCATAAAATTGCATATAAAAGGAGAGGAGTATCATTTTTAATCCCTTTAATGTAATATAATGGGGAAATTAATCATTTATTACAGCAGACGATTGAAAACCACTCAGAAAGAGTGTTCTCTCCTGACTGCAACTTGGCAGTAAGGTTCATTCTCCAGTTTTCTGAAATCCTTGCATCTTTTTAAATCTTTGGCAAAGGAAACCTCAGATAATTTAAATAAAGGGTTTGTTGTTTTTGTTATTGTTGTTGCCATTTTTGAAAGCTTCATCGCTCAAGAAGACCCTAAGAATCAAAGTGAAGGCGGGGACCGCAGGTGAGGCTGTCAGCCTTCTGGGGCTTCACCACCCTGGGTCAGGGAAGGAATCACCTGCCGGCTCCCCAGAAGGGAAGGCCCACGTCTAATCCATTACTCACATTTAGCAATCGCTCTCTCATCTCTACCGAGGACCCCAAAATATTTTGCAAAGGGAGTTGAAACTTTATAATCACCCAAGGGATAGACCTAGGTCAGCTAAATTTGCAACCAAGTAGGGTAAACGGACATATGGAGATGGAGTCAGTCGGGCCACCCGGGCCACCCAGATTGGCCGCGTTCCCGCCCCCGGGCCTGCTCCAGCCGGCTCGACCTGCGCAATCCCCGCGCCGTGGCTCCGTGCAAGTGCATCGGGTCTCACTGCCCTGAGCAAATGCTAACTGGCTCTTCAAGGCTCCTCCAGGTCCCTGAGCAACCAGGCTGGTCCCTCCACTGCCGGGCCTCGGTGCAGAGAAGCAGCCCGCGGAGGCCACCGACGCCCACACTGTCCGCAGGAGCGCAGCCAAGGTGACATTGTGGCATGCGGCCCCCGGCTGCCCCCGCAATGCCATCAGCATTATTCAGGAAGCTTCTGCTGCCGTGACGTGCCATTGCCCAGCTGACCCAGTGAGAAAGCTGGATGTGCTGCAGGCCAACCGAAAACACCAAAGCCGAGCCGACCCACAGCAACGCGAGGGAGTTGTTAAAACGACTTAAAAAAAGAAGAAAAAGAGAAGTCTCTGGCCTCGTCAGCGTAGCATGGATTCAAATGGCAAAGCACGGGAAAGCTTCCAAAGAATTTTTGACTCAAGGAGGCATAGTGGTCCCAAGAGCCTGTCCCTTTGGCAGCGGGGCCAGAGCGAGCTTCCCATAAAGAGCGTCACTTACCGCCACGAGTTACGAGAGCCTAGCAGCTCCTTGGCGGTCTTCATTCGCCACCGCCTGCCGCCTTTCATCAACGGGGGTGTGACGGTCAGCGGGAAGACCCCAGGACAGTGCTCTTCGCCTCCCTCGGCGCGGGGGCCGCCCGTGTTCGTGGCTCCGGAAGAGGAGTGCTCTCCACACGGGGTCCTGGGCCTCGGCCCCTTGTCCCTCCTGCCTCCCTATGTGACACCTGCTCCTCAGGAGGACACAGCCCCTCCCCCCCGTGGGTTTCGGGTGAGCAATATAATTTCCTCTCCTTTGCAATTCATCAGGGATCTGGTGGGTGTCCACTGTGTGCCCAATCCAGAGCAAAATGAAAGACTTGGGTAGTGTCGGTTCTGGAAAATACCTCGTGTTGCCCAGACCCATGTATTTTGTACAGAAGCGCGCCCTGGTATTTAACTCTATTCGCTTCCCAAGTTTTGGAAAATGACAGCAAGAGATTGGATACCAAGGGGTGCTCTTTCTCCAAACTACTCTATTTCAAAAAAAAAAAATTTTTTTTTTAAAGATTTTATTTATTTATTTGAGAGACAGAGAGCACGAGAGGGAAGAGAGTCAGAGGGAGAAGCAGACCCCCTGCCGAGCAGGGAGCCCGATGCGGGACTCGATCCCAGGACTCCAGGATCATGACCTGAGCTGAAGGCAGTCGCTCAACCAACTGAGCCACCCAGGCGCCCTATTTCAAAAAATTTTATCTAAATAATTCAGATCCTGAGTCATGAAGAATAAGAGCATAACAGACAAAGGAGGGACTGATGCTTCCAAGAGAGCTAATAGACTAGCTTCCCAGCACAATATGAGTTATCTACCTCACGCTTTATTTCCAACTTTAAAAAACATTAGTTTGACCCAGCGTCCCTCTCAGGAATGGACTTTATTGTATTTTTTAAAAATTGTTTTATTGTTTCAAATATTAAAGCAAAAATAATAGAGATATTAAATCTTTTAAAATAATGCAAAATTCCCATGCCCTCACAAACCAGCCGTTCCATTTGCCATATTTCCTAGTAGTCTTTTTAAATTTTTTATTTATTTGTTTTTTATTTTTAAATTAAATGTATTTTTAAAATTTAAATTCAATTAACATATAATGTATTATTGGTTTCAGAGGTAGAGGTCAGTGATTCATCAGTCTTATATAATACCCAGTGCTCATTACAACATGTCTACTAGTCTTTTTTTAAAGTGTATTAACATTTTATACATAATTGTACAGCATAGATGGAAATGTATTATCCCTTCCCCCCCATTTTTACCTTAAATCATAAGCATCTATGAAAATTTCATACTTACAAATGCTTACTGATCCATGATATTCGGTCTTGTAAATATCCTACAATTTACCTACCATCATTTGCTGTCACAAACATCTATAATAAAGATCTTCGTGTGTCTATCATTTTTTTTCTTTCATGGAGTATTTCCTTAGGGAAATTCCTAGCATTGGGATTATTTGCCTGAAGGGCATTTTTATGCTATTTTATTGTTTTTGGTAAATTGAAATGTGTTTTGTTTGGAAAATTTCACAACAGCTTTCGAGGTCATAGGAGCACAAGGGTATTGCAAAACCAAGGCTGGTGACCCAAGTGCCTGGCACCGAGTCTGCTCAGGCTATCTCATTGGCATAGAGACATGCCAGCTGACCTTTATGCACAGAGGAGGGTTGTTAAAAGCAGACAGGAAAAAGAGACAAGTAGAACAATACAGACATGGCATACAAATGACTAGACTAGAAAAATGATCTTTTGCCTTCATTGATTTTTTTTCCTGCCGTTGTACAGCATGTTATGAAAATGTCGTTGCCAGTTTTCGTTTATCTGTGACTCATCAGAAAATCTTTTCAGCACGTTCAGGGCTAGCAGTGAGCCTTATGACAAGCACTCAGCCACTATTTCTTGAATTGAATTGAAGGGAACTTAAGTTTTATAAGACTTCATTCCATTTTTTCCATTTCTGCAGCAGACATACAGCAAGAGCAATAAATAAACCATCGTTGCTGAAAGCACAGAAATCTGGAGGCTACTTGTTACTGCAGCATAACCTAGGCTCTCTGGGCTGATACATCACTTGTCAAGTGCATTCTTTGAAAAATGGCTGGATCCACAAAGGTACTTACTGCAGCATTATTTATAATGGCAAAAGAAAAGAAACTGGGAATTATTGAGAACATAATGCAATTCCATCATTTTATCATATAATCATTAAAATCAGTGTCTACAAAGACTTCAAAATTACATGGAAAATCCTCATACTGTAAGATTTATTTTATTTTATTTTTAAAGATTTATTTATTTGAGAGAGAGTGCACATGCAGGGGGCAGGGGCAGAGGGACAGGGAGAGAGAGTCCCAAACAGACTCCATGCCAACTGCAGAGCAGGATGCAGGGCTCGATCCCATGACCCTGAGATCAGGACCCGAGCTGAAACCAAGAGTCGGATGCTTAATGGCGCCACCCAGGCACCCCTGTAAGATTAATTTTAAAAGGATGACAACTGTATATATACACGGTTAACATGACATTTAAAAATTATGTACATGGAAAAAAGGATGAAAAAATGCAACCGAAAGACAATGATAGCTTTCAGGCACCTGGGTGGCTCAGTTGGTTAAACGTCTGCCTTCGGCTCAGGTCATGATCCAGGATCAAGCCCTGCATCCAGCTCTCTGCCCAGTGGGGAGTCTGCTTCTCCCTCTGCCCATCACCCTGCTCGTGCTCTCTCTCTCAAAAAAATAAATAAATAAAATCTTAAAAAAAATTTAAAAAAACACAAAAAACTATGATAGCTTTCAAGTTGAGAGTGTTGTTTCTCCTTCTTTCTCCTTTTCTTAATTTTCTAAGTGTTTTTAAGAGTATGCATTCTTTTTTTATTTTGCAGAAGACCACTCTGCCTAGGGACCAGTTTTTTCTTACCTATTTCTCTTCTAGTCATTCATTCAACAACTATTTATCATTGAGCACCTCCTATGTGCTTCTCATAGTTTGATGCGCCAGCATGCAATCACGAACAATGTAGACGATGCTATTCTTGTTCTCACAGAGTTTCATTTTAATGGAAAATTATAACCAGAAAATTTCCATAATAATTATTTATTTAAATTACTTTGAGACTTTTTGGAAGGAAAGGAAGGAAAGAGGTGTCTAAATGGGAAACTTGATCTTTTTTTTAAAATGAGATGTTTAAAAATCTGGGCTATTCATTTTCTGTTTTAATTAAAGTCATCTGCTAGCACTTTAAAAAAAAAATCTTCCATCACTGTTAGAGTTGTGTCTGCTTTGCAGTTTTAGTTAATATTAATAATTGTTATTAAAATATAAAAAATATTACTCAAAAAGAATACTGTTATTAACTGGTATCCTCATAAAGACGCCGATTGTGGACATGTACAGTATGGGACAGGTACACAATTACTAGACTCCAAGTTCCATGGAAATGTTCGGCTTGATCCTCTGAATTCAGAATCAAAAGCCAGACTCATAAAAGAGCAGAAAGACATAGTGTGCAATTACACATGAACTTTGCCAATGCTTTCCAGTTTGTTATTTCTCAAAGTAGTAGTGGGATTTTAGAATGATTAAATTACTGTTAAGCTGTTAAGATCATTTTTCTAGTCTAGTCATTTGTATGCCATGTCTGTATTGTTCTACTTGTCTCTTTTTCCTGTCTGCTTTTAACAACCCTCCTCTGTGCATAAAGGTCAGCTGGCATGTCTCTATGCCAATGAGATAGCCTGAGCAGACTCGGTGCCAGGCACTTGGGTCACCAGCCTTGGTTTTGCAATACCCTTGTGCTCCTATGACCTCAAAAGCTGTTGTGAAATTTTCCAAACAAAACACATTTCAATTTACCAAAAACAATAAAATAGCATAAAAATGCCCTTCAGGCAAATAATCCCAATGCTAGGAATTTCCCTAAGGAAATACTCCATGAAAGAAAAAAAATGATAGACACACGAAGATCTGTGTAGGAATTTATAATTCTCTATTGATAATATTTTGGCTTTGCATCTTCTATAAATTCATTCATTCATTCCACCAATATTCACTAAGCACCTCCTCTGTGCCAGGAACAATTTTAGGCACTAGGGATGTAACAATGAACTAAACAAAATCTGTACCATCAGGGAGCTTATGATCTAGTGAATGAATGGTGATTTCTCAAACTACTTTTAGCAATCTCTGGTAAGGTTACAGGGATGCGATTCCTTGAAACGTAACGTGGGATCGCCCGGACAGCCGGAGGAGCTGAAGGGAGGCCTGTGTGGCCAGAGCAAAGAGACACCACACAGCCAGCGAGCGGCGGAGGCCAAAGCCAGGACACTGTGGGGCTTTGAGGCACCTAAGGCACCGCCTGAAGCATTTTGGACTTGCTCCTGAGTGAGAAGCCACTGAAGAGTTTTAAGCAGGGGAATCATGAGATCAGCATTATTTCAATGGATCCTGAACTCAACACCCTTACCCCTGGCCACGAGGAAATGTCCCTCTCAGTCCTCTCTGTGCGTTGTTGCAGAATGATCTCTTGAGTACCCCCATCCTGTCCCAGCTCTGCCAAGGCACGTTTACCGGCACCGCGGTGGATGTGTAATGAAGATCAGAGCCCTGGGGCAGGAGTCAGAGCCACCAGACCTCTTGACATTTTTCCTCACTCTTCCTTCTCCTCTGCTGTTTTCTGTCCATACCCCATACTCTCCCACCTCCGTGTTTTGGTTCAAGCTGTTTTCCCCAACTAGAATGGCCTTTATTCCAAGTTCTGCAATCTAGTCCCACTTCATGTGTAGCCTCCCAGGTCCCTGGCTCATGTTCAGGTGTTGTGTGAACACCCGATCCCAAGAACAGAGGTAGCCCTCTCTCCTCCAGCTTCCACGACACGGTGCCTTTTGTCTGTCCACGAGTGCGTTTGTGCATTTGTCTTGTGTCCTTTCCTTGGTGGTATGAAGGAAAGAGACCTGGTCTCTTCAAAAAATAACAAGAGCAGCTGTTTGTAGAGAATTTTATGGCAGTTGCTGAGCTAAGTAATTCACAAATATTATTTTATTTCATGTTTACAGTAACATGGAAGGCTTGTGGTAGTGGTATTACTATTTTATAGATGAACAGTGAGGTACTTGCCCAATGTTATCGAGCAAATAAAAGATGGCACTAGGATTTGAACCCAAACAAACCCAACTCCCAAGACTGCCCTTCTCTGCGGAAGTTTGCATCACTGCCTAGCACCTAGAGAGTTCTGGCTGGAGAGCAGCACCATAAGAGAGAGAATCACTAGAAAGGCCTAAAGAATAATTCTGCCTAAAGCTTGATGTTCCCTCGCATTGCCTGCCTACCAATTTCACACTTAGCAGGGATAGTGAACCTCTTTTTCTCATGAGGGTGGTGACTCACAGAAAAAGATCCATCAATGTTAAGGTTGCTAGATTTAGCAAATAAAAGTACAAAACAATGAATAATTTTTTCATGTATTCCTGAGATTTATTGCTTATCTGAACTTCAACTATAACTGGGCCTCCTGTATTTTACCTGGCAACCCTGATCAACAGCTCAAGAAAAAGTAAAAAGAACCCCACCACTATGTTCCCTAACATCATTAGGAGAAATAGAATTGGTTAAAATTTTTATTGTTCCTACAACATTTAATTTCCAAAACTTACAAAATTTAAAGCCTGAGTGGATGTGCCAAGTTGTTACTAACATTTTAACGAAAATAATCTTTTGCAAAGAATGTAGAAATGTTTAAAACACAGAAATGTATACATATTAAAAAAAAAAAAAAACCCTGAGAATAAAAATCACCTAAGGTCTTGCCACCCAGAAGCAATCATTTATGATAGGTGGGACATTTTCTTATGATTGGTATTTTACCAGCATTCCATTGGGAAAGCTAAAATGGGAACAGCCTGAACACAACAGTGCTTCCTTAGGGAGAGTGAGTCTTTTCAATCTATCTGCTTTTCAACAGGAAAATGAAGAAGGTAAAATCTTATGCAGTGAAAGCAACCCGCTCACTCCCCTGCCCTGCACATACTTCCTTCAGGGAGGGAGTGAAGACAAGAAATGGAAAACAGTGACAGAGAAGAGGCGGGAAAGGGGACAGAGGTGGAGCGGGAGGTGAAAAGGAAGGGGAGAGTAGCGTGTGACCAGAAGGGCAAGATGCGGAGAGGAGAGACAAGTACATCAGGAGTTTGGAGAAAAGAAAAGCAAGGGAGAAACAAGGGGAATGAGATGCTTCCAATACATTCTGAAGTGAGGGCTTGATTATTGTTCTGTCATCTGCCTGCAGGGCAAAAGGAAAGCAAAGCGGAAACAGATGAAGAGAGACGAGACCCACGTTAGATAACAGCCTCTTTGCTGGCCTCAGGTCCTGGGAGCCGAAGTCTAGAGGGCCAAAATGAAGTTTTGTCCCTAGGTTTGTTTGGTTGGATTTCTTAGAGGGGGGAGGGGCAGAGGGAGAGAGAGAATCTTAAGCAGACTCCACACCCAGCACGTGAGCCAATGTGGGGCTCGAACCTCACGACCCTGAGATCATGACCTGAGCTGAGATCAAGAGCTGGATGCTCAGCCGACTGAGCCACTCAGGAGCCCTGTTGGGTTGTTTTTTTATATATATGTATATATTTTTTAGTGGAAACACAACATAAAGAAAAGTACACAACTCAGAAATGCACAACTTCTTGAGTTTCCCAAAGTATACACCCCAGTGGAGCCACTCCCCAGAACAGGAAATAGGACATTCTCAGCACCCCCACACCTTCCACTGTATTTCCTATCCTCCCAGTACTGACCCCTCTGAAGCTAATCACTGTCCTGGCTTCTGGATTAGTTTGCCTGTGTGTTTTGACCTTCATATATACATTTATATGTAAGTTAAATGAGATTTTACCATAAATACCCTTGGAGACCTGGCTTCTTTTGCTCAGTATTATGCTTGTGAGATATATCAGTGTTGCTGTTGTGGGGGCAATAGTTCATTTTCATTGCTATCACAGTTTTCCTTTGCATGAGAACATCACAGTTCATTTACCGCTTGAACTGTTCATGGATATTTGGGGTTGTTTCCAATTTATGGCAATTATGAATAATGATGCTCTGACCATTCTGTAACATGTCTTTTTTAGTACACACATATATGCATTTTTGTTGGAAATGTACCCAGGAGTGAAAATGCTAGATCATGGGGTCTGCATGTTTTCAACGTTAGCAGAAACTGCCAAATGGTTTTCGAAAGTAATTTTACTGATTTGTGCTCTGACTGCATATGAGAGTTCTGGTTGCTTGACATCTTCAACAATTTGTAGTATTATCAGTTATTTGGTTTTGTTTCTATTTAGCTATTTTGATGGGTATGATGTGGTATCACATGATGGTTTTATTTTTGTTTGTTTTTTTTAAGATTGTGTTTATTTATTTGACAGAGAAAGAGAGTGCTCACAAGTAGAGGGAGTGGCAGACGGAGGGAGAAGGAGAAGCAGACTCCATGCTTAGCAAGGAGCCTGATGTGAGGTTTGATCCCAGGACCCTGGGATCATGACCTGAGCCGAAGGCAGGCGCTTAACCAACTGAGCCACCCAGGTGTCCCTATGATGGTTTTAATTAGCGTTACCATGATGACTAATGAAGTTAATCATCTATTTATATGCTTATCAGCCCTTTGCTCATTTTTAAATTGTTTTCTATACTTTTAAAAATTGATCTGTAGTTCTTTAGATGTCTGGGAATGAGTATGTACTTTGTAAAATGTATGTATTACAAATATCTCTGGTCTTGTAGCTTGCCTTTTCTTTCAGTGGTTTCTTAGGTTGAACAGAAGTTCTTAACTATGATATGGTCTTTTCTTTATTATTAGTGCCTTTTGTTTCCTATTTACTTCCTTACTTAAGAAATCTTTGTCTATTCTTGGGGTACCTGGCTGGCTCAGTGGGTAGAGTATGTGATTCTTGATCTCAGGGTTGTGAGTTCAAGCCCCATGTTGCGTGTGTTGCCTACCTAAAATAAAGAGAAAGAGGAGTGGAAGAGGAAGAAGAAGAAGAAATCTTTGTCTGCTCCAAGGTCATGAGGTTTTGTACTACATTATCCTCTAGAAATTTTATTATTTTACCTTTTATTTATTTTTTTTTCTTAAAGATTTTATTTATTTATTTGAGAGAGAGAGAATGAGAGAGAGCACATGAGAGAGGGGAGGGTCAGAGGGAGAAGCAGACTCCCCGCCGAGCAGGAAGCCCGATGCGGGACTTGATCTAGGGACTCCAGGATCATGACCTGAGCCGAAGGCAGTCACTTAACCAACTGAGCCACCCAGGCGCCCATATTTTACCTTTTATATTCATCCACTCATTGTCTTATTTTTTTCCAATTAAGTGTATTTTATTACTTCTTTCTTAAACATACGAAAGACTTCACCAGTGAAGCCATCTAATTCTAGAGTTTTCTTTGAATCAAAGTTTCTTTGATCAAAGTTTAGATTCAGTTTCCTGGGTATATATTAGATTCAGATTTCTTCTTTTATCTTCTTTCATCTTATATCAGTTTGGGTAAGTTATGTTTGCCTAGAAATTTGTCCACTTGATCTAAATTTTCTTATTTATTGGTACAAAAGCATTCATGATCTTTTATATTACCTTTTTCAGTTCTGTGAGATCTTCAGCAATGTCCCCTTCTCAGTCCTAATATAAGTGATTTGTGCTTATCCCTTTTTTCTTTTCCAGTTTTGCTAGGGATCTATCCCATTTATTTGTCATGCCACAGAGCCAACTTTTGACGTGGTTGGTTTTCTCTATTGTACATTTGTTTTTGTTCATTTGTACTCATTATTTTTTTTCTTCTCTTCTACTTTCTTAGGGTTTAATTTGCTGTTCTTTTTGAACTTCTTGAGATACTTAGGTCATTGATTTTCAGCCTTGCTTTTTTTTTTTTCTAATACATGGATTTAAGGCTATAAATTTCTTTCTAAGTACATCTTTGATTATATCTCATACCTTTGTTTCCATTCAATTCAAACTTTTTTTTCAATTTCATTAAGATTCCTTTTTCTTTCTGTAATTCTCAAAAATGTTATCTGTGTTGAGGCAGAAGATGAAACAAGAAAGACCATGAGTTGATAATTTTTGATACTTTTGACAGGGCTGAAAGAGAAAAACCTCTCAACTAAGAATTCGATATCTGGCAAAACTTTCCTTCACAAATGAAAGAGAAATAAGGTATTTCCAGATAAATAAAAACTGAGAGAGTTTATTGCTAGTAGACCTGCCTTACAAGAAATGCTAAAGGGAGTCCTTCAGGCTATAATGAAAGGACACTAGACAGTACCTCAAAGCCATATGAAGAAACAAAGAACACTTGTAAAGGTGACTACATAGCTACTATTATATTATTGTATTTTTGGTTTGTAATGTCTCATTATTTTTGTATAAGGATAGACATATAGATCAATAGACTAGAATTGAGAGTATAGAAATAAACGCATACATTTGTGGTCGATTAATTTTTGACAAGATGCTAAGATCGTTCAATGGTGGAAGAATAGTCTTTTTACCAAGAGGTGCTAGGACAACTGGATATCAACATGTGAAAGAATATATATGGATCCTACCTCACACCATAGAAAAAAATAACTCAAAATGGATCAAAGATTAAAATGTAAGCAGTAATAGCATAAAAATCTTAGAAGAAAACAAAGGTAAATCTTCCTGACCTCAGATTTGTCACTGAATTCTTAGAAATGACACCAAATCTTATGCAGTGAAAGCAACCCGCTCACTCCCCTGCCCGGCATTCCAAGAATCGCTTTTGACACCAAAAAACACAAGCAACAATTAGACTCCATCAAAATTAAAAACTTTGTGCTCTAAAGGATACTATCAAGAAAATGAAAAGGCAATCCACAGAATGGAGAAAACACTTGTAAATAATATACTTGATAAGGCCTTAGAATCCAGAATATATAAAGAGCTCTTACAACTTAACAACTAAAAGACGAACTACCCAACTCAAAAATGGGCAATGGACTTGAATAGATACTTCTCCAAAGAACATAAGCAAATGGACAAAAAGGACTTGAAAAAATGCTGAACATCATTAGTAATTATGGAAATACAGTTCAAAACCACAATGAGATACCACTTTCTACCAACTAGGATGACTATTATAAAACAAAACAAAACAAAATAGAAAATAACAATGTCGGTAGGGATGTGGAGAAATTGGAACTCTCATCATTGCTGGTGACAATGTAAAATAGTAGAGCCAGGGGCGCCTGGGTGGCTCAGTCGGTTGAACATCTGACTCTTGATTTTGGCTTGAGTCATGATTTCGGGAGTTGTGGGATTGAGCCCCGTGTCGGGCTCCGTGTTCAGAGTGGAGTCTGCTTGAGAGATTCTCTCTACCTCACCTTCCCCCCTGCCCCTTCCCCGACTTGTGCGAGCACGCGCGCACGCATGCTCTTGCTCTCTCTCTCTAAAAAAATAAATAAAATCTTTAAAATAAAATAAAATAAAATAGTGCAGCCATTCTGGAAAACAGTTTGGCAGTTCCTCAAAAAGGTAAACAGAATGACTGCATAGCCCCGCAATTCCACTCCTGATATATACTCAATTTGATATATAACAAATACTGGTACAGGAATGTTCACAGCAGCAGTATTCACAGTAGGCAGAAACAATGCAAATGTCTGCCAGGGGATGAATGGATGGACAACAAAGGTGATCTATCTGTACAGTGGAATATGATTCAGCCATAAAAAGAGCTATAGTTGCACCAAATCTGTGAATGTATTAAAAACATTAGATTATACCCTTAAAAAATTTATACTCGGGACCCAAACTGAAGCTCATTCACTAATCTCTAAGTGACTGGTCTACAGCTTATTCTGACTGCTACCTCTGGGAGAGTGTGAAGGAAAAAGTGGTGTGTAGGGAGGGTGTGTTTTGACAGGGAGCGAAGCCTTAAATCAAAGTACTAAAGCTCTGGGTACGTTTTCAGCATCAGCCCGCGGGGCGGACGTGAGGTTTGGGGTCTCCTGGAACAGCAAGCATCTGCCTGTCTCTGAAGGGAAGGCTCGTCAGCTTTGCCTTAAAGCCATTATAATCTCCTTTCAAAGCTGTCCCGCTTCAAATCTGCAAGGAAAGTCTTGCAGTTAACAAGCCTGATTGTGAAATATTTATAAGCCCTAATATAGCATTTACTCTGCTTTTAAGATATGTTGATAGTGTTAAGATTAGCTCAGGGCAACACTGCGTCACAAGGATTGTGGCAGCCTTAATACATATAAGGTTTTTCTCATCTCACCCTCAAACGTTCCTTCTGCCTTTTAAAGTAAATATCCCTCCCTTGGCATTCTTTGATACTCTTTCCTTCCTTCCATTCCACAGCTTCTGTACTTAATGCTGCTTCCCCGCCACCAGCTCAGATCATTCCAATGCATCTGACGAGATCGCAGACTTTTAGAAAAGTGATTCTTGGAATGCCATCTGGCTAACCATTAGATGTGTCCAGACAGACACTTTGCGGATTATCTCCAGGAAGAAAGAAAAATAGAAGAGAGTCTCAGAACTATTTATACAATTAGACTGCAGGGTTTGGCCTGGAAAATAAGAAACTAGGACTTTAAGGTTTTTGACTGAGTTTCTTCCTTCTTGTATTTCCTGAAGTTTAAATTATAACCATCTGTTTCAGAAGATATAAAAATCCTGAATTCCATCTTCTTCCACATTAACAGAATACCAACCCTTTGGGGAATCTTATATTAATGGAGGTGCTCAATAACGATGATACTAAAATCACAGTGTCCAACAAGCACCAAGCTCATTACCTATTTACCTCACTTGCCTCTTGAATCTAACAGTGGAGGGGGCATCTGTCTCCAAGGTGTGTCTTCCGAAGTGAATGTTTGCCTGCGTGCTGACACGGACAAGCTTTTCTGTTCCTCTCATGATGGTGTTGAGGAGGAGGAGGAGGAGGAGGATGGTAGAAATTCTCTTTCCTCCGGTTCTTATTAGAGGCCATTGCCCATTTGGGCTTATTCTTTTACTCATCCTTCATTCTCAAAATATCCCCTAATCATTCCTAGTAGATTCAGAGGCATTTCACACTTGGTGATTAATTTATTTTGCTTTCATTTTTACAGCCTATCAGGCACTCTCTGTGTGAAAAACACCTCTCTAAAATTCACCACCTGCAATGAACCACATCCCGTTCCCCACTCTGTCACACACCCCTCCCCCAGCTCCAATTCCGTGGGTCATTCTCGGTACATTTCCAATAAGCTGGAGGGAAAATATGACATTAGAGCTGCATAAAATAACCTTTTCTATGGCACAGAGACTCGTGTTCCTTTTAGTTAATGTGCTAGACTCCAATTTTCTCTCTCAGTAGGCTTTCTCTATTCTTCTCTCAGAAACACTTTCCCTTCTCCTTCCCATTAATAAACCTTCATAGAGCAGCCACTGTTTTCTAAACACCGTAATGGGGACTGGAGATGGGGAGGTAAACAAAATTTGGTTTTTATCCCGGAGTAACCAAATTCCAATGTCAACAGGCCATGTGAACAAATAACCCACAACACAATGAAACAAGAGCTCTAGGAGAGAAGAGTTGAATGGCAGGGAGGAGGAACGGCCCCCAGAGAACCTTTTACTGCATCAGTTGAATCTTAGAGATCTGGAACGACGTAAAGAGAAGGCTTTGGAGTATGTGGTAATGCGGCCTCTTGTTGGTGACGACTCTTGCGGGCGCTGCTGGGGGCTGAGGCAGCCCTGCCATGTCACACGCCTTCACAGTAAATACGCCTCAGTGAGTCAGCAGGTGCAAGGAGGGGGAAGGCTTCCCTCTAGCCACAAAGAGAAAAGAGAGAAGGCTTGGAAGGCTAGAGAGGTTATATTCCTGTGTCCTTCCAGAGAACAACAGAACACACTCTGATACGACGTACCGACTGTGTCACTTCTGAGGTGAGGCGTTTTTAAGAAGTAAAACTAAGGGGCACCTGGGTGGCTCAGTTGGTTAAGCGACTGCCTTCAGCTCAGGTCATGATCCTGGAGTCCCGGGATCGAGTCCCGCATCGGGCTCCCTGCTCAGCGGGGAGCCTGCTTCTCCCTCTGACCCTCCCCCCTCTCATGTGCTCTCTCTCTCTCATTCTCTCTCTCAAATAAATAAATAAAATCTTAAAAAAAAAAAAAAGAAGTAAAACTAAAAGCAAGTGATTGCTGTTCAGCATGGTGCTCCATCGGGACCCCAAGGCCAAGGGCGAGGCCAAGACGGGTTGTCTCAGAGGTAAAAGTAAGCAAATGCCTTAAAGTGCTTGTCTGGGGGCTGGGAGATGGAGTGTGGCAAGAAAAGAGAGAAATGTGTTAACTCGAGAAAGATCAGAGAACTCAGAGAACGGGAAATCTCTTTTTATCTTGAAAAGGTAATCATGTTCTTGACTAAGAGTAGTTAACAGCTCATTTTGAGGGAAACTGAATGAATGGAATACTAGAAAGAATTTTCTGGAAAGTGTTTAAGGCTTGGCTGAATGAACAGCATGATCCACCCTTGGGGAGAAATGTAGTTGTTCCGCAGTACCTGTGGGTACCTCAAGGGTTTCGGCTTGAGAAGGATTCTTTGCACCAACTGGGTGTTTCTGGTAATCCGGTGAGAAGCCTCTGGGAAAGAGCCAGTGAGCATAACTAATTTTTAAAAGTCAGCGTCAGAGGCGACGGGTGTGTCTGGAGACAGCAAGCTGTCTGTCCCTTGGGGCCAACCACCAGAGCGCTCGTGTACTTGCGGTGAGAAGCCAAAAGGGGTGTTTCCCCGCAAACAGGAGCACAAGCAGCTGGCTGGGGATGCTCCCTAGAGGTTGAAAAGGGCAGAGATTCTTGGCCTCTGCCACTTGGCTGACAGCTTGTGGACCTCAGCTGTGGGGCCAGCCCAGCCTGGGGTGCTCTGCCGTCTCCCCCCACCAACTCCCGGGGGTGCTTATGCAGGTGGACGCTCTGTGGGAAAGAGAACGGAAGAGCTAGCAGGCTTTGGGAAGCACCAGGAAGTCCTTGAACGCGACAGGCCATGAGACCTGAGAGCAGAAGTCCTGAGGAGGGACTTCCCATAACGACACCAAAGAGAGCACCAGGCCCTAAGGACAGTGGGCCACATTTTCCCACTGCACTCTTCTACCTCATACTCTTCCAAGGCAGGAAAGGCAGAGTGATCTGCTGCCCAGGTTCTGGCATCCATAGGATTTTGTCCACCCTGTGTTAGTGAGATATTTCCACCCTGGCTGTCCAGAATGGTGTCTCCAAGCTTGTCTGATTGCATGCTCCATCAATAAGACTTTTGAGCATGCATCCCGGTGTGCATTTCTTTACTTCTAAATTATAGACATGAACTCCTATATGGTATGCATGTTATGAAGCATACACAAAAATAGAAATTACAGAAGAATGAGATAAAAATTAAGGTATAATAGAAATTTTATTATTTCCTTCCAGTGGAGTTCCTTATGCAGCCTATAGGGTACATGGGCCCCCTTTGAAGGTCCCAGGAGGTGGTAGGAATCATTTGGTGGTGACTAGCTGGACAGTCCATTATCAAACCACTCTTCTGTCATCAGCATATGTGACATCAGGAGCTTAGGTGATATTGGTTCAATTCTCATTCCAAAGTGGCATGGGAAAGTCACCCGTCACCAAGGGAGTGAAGTGGTCTTACTATAGTGGTGTAAGATTTAAGCTTACCCCCATGCCCAGGGGATTAGCTGTTGTTTTCACATACAAATAAGCTCAATTTTGGCCTACAGACAAAGGAAACAAAAGGAAAAGTGAGGATAATAGCTGTGAACTCATTGGAAGAAATAAGGTAGGGAGAGTCATTATATATAATTTCTCAGGTTCTTCTTTCTCTTTCCATTACTCCTGAAAGGCACTTTAATGACACTAATTACATCTATCTATTAAGTATTTTGTCTGATCCTCTATAATTAAATTGTGATTATTAGGGACAGATATAAGAAGGCTGATTTTCCTCTGATGGTTATTTCCAGAAGATTTGCTCAGTTTAAAAATTGCTCCCTTTAAAATTACTATGTCTAGTTTTAGAGTGTCCATGAAATAGAAACATTGACATCTTTTGAGACTATCTCAAATCATTATGATTCTTGGTTATAGAATTGAGTTCTAGAGAATTGTGTGCAATTACACATGAACTTTGCCAATGCTTTCCAGTTCATTATTTCTCTAAGTAGTAGTGGGATTTTAGAATGATTAAATTACTGTTAAGCTGTGGCCTCATAGTTTTCTTATGGACACAGTATGTAATGGTGGCGTCCTTGGCATCTGTGTAAAGTAGCACCAAGATGTCATCGGTGCCAGTAACATGCTTACTGCTAAAGATTCAGGGAGAAGTTTTCAAAACATAATCAAGAGACAAAAGACCATTGAAATGTATTACAAAGTAGTTTGAGAAATCACCATTCATTCACTAGATCATAAGCTCCCTGATGGTACAGATTTTGTTTAGTTCATTGTTATATCCCTAGTGCCTAAAATTGTTCCTGGCACAGAGGAGGGAGGTGCTTAGTGAATATTGGTGGAATGAATGAATGAATTTATAGAAGATGCAAAGCCAAAATATTATCATCAGTAGAGAATTATAAATTCGCCTAAGGAACAAAGAACCAACTATCTTTGGGGGGGGGGCAGAATGTAAGTGAGATAATTATAATTTTTTTAAAATGAATGAATGGAGCAGAAATGTTAATGAGAAATGAAATTTTAAAATTTCCTTTCAAGCTATGCCAAAGGAAAGCTTGATTGTGGCCCAATGTTTAATATATACATTAGGAAGAGTAACACATTTAAAAAAAAAAAAAAAGACTTTATTTATTTATTTGACAGAAAGAGAAAGAGAGCACATGCAGGGGGAGAGGGAGAAGCAGCGTCCCCGCTGAGCAGAGAGCCCGATGCGGGGCTTGATCCCAGGACCCTGAGATCATGACCTGAGCCGAAGGCAGACACTTAACCAACTGAGCCACCCAGGCGCCCTGAAAGAGTAATACATTCTTATCATATAATAATGTTTAAAAATTTGCTAAAAATGCATCTGAACTAATATGCAAATTATGGCTATGGGTCAGGAGATCTTGGAGTAAAACTGTCCGAGCAGAGGGTGATTTGCCTCTGAGAGCTCCTGGACACAAGGGAAGGAGGAATGGCAGCCCCTCCTTATAGATATACACTGAGCACTGCACGGGGCCCTGAGGCTACAGAGCAGACACTGAATTGGTCCATGAACTCAAAGATCTCATAATTAAGCAAAGCAGCAGGTGTGTGTTGGGGGGGTGGGGAATGCCTAGGCTAGCATGAAAATGTGGACCAGTGTAGTATCTGCACAGAGAGCTGGCGGGCTCTGGCGCAGGAGACCAGAACACGTGCACCCACGCATCTGAGCGCACCTGCCACACAAGGAAGGAGGGGAATGGCTTTTAAGGGGCAATTGTGCCTGAGGCCATCTGACACACAGGATGGGCATGAGAAAGCCTGAGTTAGTCGGCTCAGGCTGCCTTAACAGAAGAGCAGTCTGAGTGGCTTAGACAGCAGAAATTTACTTTCTCACAGTCTGAAGGCTGAAAGTCAGCGAACCAGGTGCCGGTGGGGCTGGTTTCCTCGGAGGCCTCTCTCCGTGGCTGGCAGACGGCTGCCCTCTTGCTGCCTCTTCACGTGGTGGTCCCTCTGTGCACGCACATCCCTGGTGTCTGTCTGTGTGTCCTGATGTCTTCTTCTTATAAGGACACCAGTCAGATGGAATTAGGGCCATCCTCAGGGTCTCATTTGAACTTAATCACCTCTTTTTAAAGGTCCTATCTCCAAACGCGGTCACAATCAGAGGTACTGGGATTAGGGCTTCAGCGTATGAATTTTATGGGGAGGACAATTTCAGCCCGTCACAGGATGTAAAGTGACAGTTCTCAAAGTGTGATGACATGGACCTCTGGGCGTCTCCAAGGTCCTCTAGGGAGGTCTGCAAAATCAAAATTTTTATCGTAATAGTGCTAAATGTTAGTTGCCGTTTTCACTGTGTTGCCATTTGCTCTGATGCTACACAAGGCGGGGGTGGGGGGTTGGGGAGTGTAAGCTGCTGTTGCCTTAATCCAAAGCATGGCACTGGCTCAGCCTGCCCCAGCAGTCATAGATTCTTCACTGCTGTCCTTGGTGGGTTAAAAAAAAAAGCGGCTAGTTTTTCCATAAGAATGTCCTTGGTAAAGCAGTATAAACTAGTAATTTTATTAAATCTTGACCTTTCACTATGTCTCTTGACTATTCTGTGTGACGAAACAGAAAGTGCACACAAAGCATTTCTACTGCCATCCAGCCACCATGGTGACGTCAAGGAAAAGCACTTGTACAGTTGTTTGAGTTGTGGGCTGAACTAACTGCTTTCTTCATGGGACACTCTTTGTACTTGGAAGAACAACTGGCAACTATGGTTATTCAGACGTGATGGCTTGGTAGAATTTTCTTAAAAATGAACCAAGTGAGCTTGTCACACCAAGGAAAAGCAACCGACAGTATTTGTTTCCTTTGAGCTTTTATAAGCAAAAATTAGATTTAGAAAAATCTTGTATCAGGCATCATAAGTTTGACAGCTTCCTAGTGCTTAAAGGCTTTTCAGATGAGATTGGTGCTGAAATCATGTAATGAAATGGGTCATTGGAAGATCTCCACAACTCAGTGAACCAGTATTTTCCAAATAGTTATAAATGATGTTATAAAATTATGCATGGGCATGAATGAAAGATCATCCAAAGTGCAAGATGGACCAATAGACTAATGCAACTGACAGGAAATTTCACTGATATGGTTTCGGATCCCACATTACAGCTAACTTTAAGAAATTGTTCTTGTCTACTTTTGGTGAGGTTTAAAGAAGAATATCCACAATTGTATGAAAAAGCTATGAATATTCTCCTCTCTCTTCCAAACACATATCTGTACGAGGCCAGACCTTTCCCCCTACATACTTAAAGTAAAACAACATATTACAACAGAGTGAATGCAGTAGTTGTAAGAAACCAGCTGTTTGATATTAAAGAGATGTGAAGCCTGATATTGAAGAGATTTGCAAAAATGTAAAACAATGCCACTTTTCTCATTAACTGTTTTTGGTTTTGGAAAATACAGCTATTCTTCATAAACGTATGTCATTTATGTTAACAAATGATGGATTTATTATTGCTTTTAAATGGTTTAATCCTTTTAAAAACTGTAATACAATAAATAACTATGGGGCTATAGCTCACATAAGCCAGAGCCCTTTGGAGTTCCAACAACTTTTAACAGTATAAAGAGCTTGGGGTGCCTGGGTGGCTCAGTTGGTTAAGCGTCTGCCTTCAGCTCAGGTCATGATCTCAGGGTCCTGGGATCAAGCTCTGTGTGGGGCTCCCTGCTCAGCAGGGAGTCTGCTTCTCCCTTTCCCTCTGTCCCTCCCCCCCCTTGTGCTCACTCTCTCATATAAATAAACAAAACCTTAAAAAAATAAAATAAAAATATAAATAAAAAAATAAAAAATGTTTTATCAACATGGGCCGATGTGATCCAGGACCAGGCCTTTGGGCTAAGATGAGAAAAGGAAGCAAAGAGAGGCTCAAAATCTACATACTGAGAAGTGGAAGATGCTTTTAATTAGAAAGAATAGGATGAAACTTTGAAAGACCTGGAAAATTAAGGGACTGAGCCAAAACTAATCTTAAAATTTGAGCTGGAAGAGAGCTTAAACATTATTGAGTCTCATGATGCTATTTTAGGATGAGGAATTTAGATGAGGAATCTCAGGCCCAGGGATACGGTGACTTGCCCAAGGACACATGTCAATTTGTGGTAGATGGGACTCTAGATTCCCAGCAAAGACAGTCATTCATTCTTACCTCACACCGCCAAGATCAAATTGGGACCTGTTGCAAGAAGGAACACAAGCAAAAAAAAAAACAAAAAAAGAAGGAACACAAGTCATTATAGCCCCTGGGTGTGAAGAGTGACATTCATTCCATTCAGTTACCAGGGAAATGATGAAAGCATTGTTTCAGAAACATTCACCAGGAAGAGGAATGCAGGAAGACCTTTGAACTAGGTGTCTCAGTCCATTCAGGTTCCAATAACAAAGTTCCAGAGATTGGGTGACTTATAAACAACAGATGTTTATCTTTCACAGTTCTAGAAGCTGGAAGTCCATGATCGAAGTGGTGGCAGCTTCCATGTCTGGTGAGGGTCTGCTTCTTGGTTCATAGATAGCCATTTCCTCCCTGTGTCCTGACGCGGCAGAAGGAGGGAGGGAGCTCTCTGGGTCTCACAAAAGGGCACTAGTCCAATTCATGAAGCTCCATCCTCAGGACCTAATCACTTCCCAAAGGCCTGCCTCCTTTTTTTTTTTCTTCCAAATTTTTATTTAGATTCTAGTTAGTTAACATCTAGTGTAATATTGGTTTCAGGAGTAGAATTTAGTGATTCATCACTTACACATGACACCCAGTGCTCATCATAACAACACCCCTCCTTTATGCCCATCACCAATGTAGCCCATCCCCCACCCTCCTTTCTCCGTCAACCCTCAGTTGGTTCACTATCATGAAGAGTCTGTTACGGTTTGCTTCCCTGTCTCTCTCTCTCTCTCTCTTTTTTTCCCCTTACCCTATGTTCATCTGTTTTGTTTCCTAAATTCCACATGTGAGTGAAATCATATGGTATTTGTCTTTCTCTGATTTACTTCACTTAGCATAATACATTAGTTCCATCTACATCATTGTAAATGGCAAGATTTCTTCTTTCTGTTGGCTGAGTCATATTCTGTTGTATATGTACACCACATCTTCTTTATCCATTCATCAGTCCATGGACACTTGGGCTCTTTCCATAGTTTGGCTATTGTTGATAATGCTGTTATAAACATTGGGGTGCATATACCCCTTTGAATCTGTATTTTTGACCTAATCACATCCCAAAGGCCCCACCTCATAATACCATCCCATTGGGGATTAGGATTTCAACGTAAGAATTTGGGGGGGGACAAACATTCGGTCTATGGCACTAGGGTTAGACAGACGGTTGAAGTCCTCAACTCTGATGCTGGCAGTGGGACTGGAGAGGAAGAGTTAAATCGGAAACATAGGAATCAGTGACAGGTTGGAAATTGAGATACAGCCTCAGAAGCACTCATAAATGACCTCCGAGGCTTCTAGTCTCCCGTGTTTGAAGCTTAGCTGTCTTCTGATTGCACCTCATTCAACAACTGGTTATAATTCTTCATAAACCTCACAACAATTTTTTTTCAGTTAAATTCCACAAAAATATATTGTTTAACTGCCTTCTGCATCCATTTTTGCTTTTCTCCTAAATTGCTTCCTGTTCTTTGACCTATGGTACCATCTATATCACTAAGAATGTCCATAGGACAGTTACACATCAATGAGGTGAAGAATTAAGATAAATAGTCGGTTAATTTAAAGAACACTTTGCATGACTGTTTCCTGAAGGCTTCTGGGGAAGGCAGTGGGCTGGCTCTTCTGAGTGGTTACCTCAGTTCTGCATTCACCCAATCCCCCCAACACTGAGGCCCACTTTGGAGATAACATCACGAGGATCCTGAAGTGAAAACAAACAAAATCCTGTATTTATATCGAACATCACCAAAGCCGTATTGCACAGTAGTCAACTAGTGAAAAGGGAGCTCTAGAATCAGAGCATCCTAGGATACTCTCCGTGCAAACCGCTGCACTTTTTATTCTAATGCTGACAGCATGCACTGCACACATCATTGCTTTGCATTTTGTAACTTTTATAAGCCTTATTTTGGATACAAATCAATGTCTGGAATGTCCAGAATGTAGCAGTACTAATGAAGATTAGGAAGGCTGTGTGGTAAGGAACTTTTTAAAATCTATGCAAGATGCTCTTCCGTCATGCACACTGGTTTCCCGGGTTTATTTCTCAGTAGAAGATTCGAAGTAGATTTCAGTAATTGTTTCATGCTTTTACACAGTATCTTGGTAACACGAGGCATTTACCTTGTCATATGCACTGAGATCAGAAGTTTGCTCTTGAATGCCCTGTTCAGTATAGTGGCCCCCAACTATATGTGGCTATTCAAATTTAAACTTGTATCAGGTAGAATTAAATAAGATTTAAAATCCAGCCAGCCCGCTTTTCACTGCTCAGTACCTCACATGACTAACGACTGCCATATCGGAGCGCGCAGATAGAGACTATTTCTCTTACTGCTGGAAGCTCTATGGAGCAATAGTTATCTAGGACATAATCTGTGGTTTTCATTTTTTAAATATATGGCTGTAGAAAAATCATACCCGACTTTTAAAGAACGTTAATAATTTGAAAAATTGCATACAAAATGAATTTTTGTTTTGGAATTCTGTTTACAAATTCATGTTTTTAAAGTAATTAAAATGAATACAGCCCAAAGCATGTACTTGCAGAGGAGCTTTCTTCCAAGTTGCTTATTCTCCCGGGCCAACATTCATTTATTCATTCACAAAATATTTACCGAGTGCCAGGCACTCTTCTGGGCTCTGGAACAACATAAATAAATGCCTGGCCTCATGGAGCTTACGTTGTGCCCAGTGGGATGAGAGGCAAATATTATTTCTGTTTTCAGGGCCAGACACAAAGGTATTATGTGCCAAACCAGTGAACAAAATGAGAATATTCCAGTTCCTACTTTGTTGTTCATTGAGAAGTCATAGAAAGAGGCAAATATTAAGAATATAACTTCTGGGGCACCTGGGTGGCTCAGTCAGTTAAGTGTCCAACGCTTGATTTCAACTCAGGTCATGATCTCAGGGTTGTGAGATTGAGCCCCACGTTGGGCTCCACTGGGTGTGGAAGCTTCTTGGGGATTCTCTCTCTCCCTCTCCCTCTGCCCCTCCCTCTGCTCTCTCCCTCTCTTTAAAAAAAAAAAAATCATTGAGTTCCTGATCTCTCTTTCCTCGGCTAAGGAAAGTATGTAAATCTTGTAAATAAAGGGTTTGCTCTGTTTAAAAAACAAAGAATATAACTTCTGATTTTGAACTATAGTCCCATCATCAAAAACAGGCCTTGCAAAAAATTTTCAAATATTATTTCTGAAAAACCATGTTTGCCTGACAAAGCAGGTGAAGAACTTATACACAGTTTCCAATGTCACCATCTTCCTTCATGGAATCAGAGTATCTACATTTGGAAGTGGTTTAGCTGCTTCTGTTCCAGCTTTCCTCCTGCAACATCCAGCCATGAAACCACTTCATCTCTAGCTGAGCACTTCGGGTAGCAGAAAGCTCGCTGACTTAACAGACAGCAAGGGTATGTTTTCATCAGTCCCAACTTTCTTTAGTATTAGTATTAGAATTAGTATTAGTATTACGGTATCACATATCCGTAGTTCAAAGTTTAGGAATAACAGATAAAAACAAAAATGTTAAATTAGTTGTATTCCTGCAACCCAGAGAGATAACTACCATCAGCAATTTGAGATATAGTCTTCACGAATTTCTCTGTGTCTGTCTCTATCTCTATCTCTCTACATGCTTACAAAATAAATTTCTATTAAATTAAAGTTGTGCCATTTGTATCCTGCTTTTTCTATTTAACCATATGGCACAAACATTTTTTTTTTTTTTAAGATTTTACCTATTTATATGACAGAGAGAGAGCACAAGTAGGCAGAGTGACAGGCAGATAGAGAGGGAGAAACAGGCTCTCCGCCGAGCAGGGAGCTGGATGTGGGCTCGATCCCAAGACCCCAGGATCATGACCTGAGCCGAAAGCAGCCGCTCAACGGACTGAGCCACCCAGGCGCCCCTGGCACAAACATATTTTCATTCAAATAAGTGTGACTCTACAGCACCATTTTAACAGCCGTATAATTTTCCATTCAGTGAAAATAGATATATATGAATATCTAGAGATATCATGATTTATGTAGAAAGTTCATGTTGTTCGAAATGTTTCATTATTATAACCAATATCGTGTTGAACATCCATGTACACATATCTTCGGGATGCTGATAAATTTCAGTGAACAAAATCTAGAAACGAGACTCTAGATTCTAGAGTGAAAGTTTCTACACATATGTAAGACTTTCATGCATATTACCAAATTCTCTCCCAGAAAAATTGTGCCTGCAGCAGCGAGAATGCCCAGCTCCCAAAGCCCTAGCCCATGATACTGTTCTTGAGGGACTTTCACCTTTCCTCTATTTTTTACTCATTGGTTCCCAGCTTGCTCCCGGGACAAACTTTCTACTGTTTGAATAAAACCATCATGTCCTGCAAAGTCTCCTCCTTTTTAGACTTAATATCCCCCCAATATGGATTAATAAATTATTGTCAACCTGGAACCTGCAGGATCAATAATTCTGTCCTTGATCTTTTACGGCTCAACATTCTAATAGATGACTTGGAGGATCTGCACGCTTGCAGATTCTGCTCAACATTTATTTAGTGCCTACCAAATGCCAGGCGTGATGCCTTGTTCTTAGGACGTAAATACAAATGAGCTCTCTTCCCAGCCCTGGAGGAGCTCTTAGAGCCATCCAGATGGAGAAGTAAGTGATGCGGCTCGACCTACTGATTTCCAACATGGCACGTGTGGTAACCAGTATTTGTGACAGAGGGGCACCAGACGTCCCTGTCCCTTTCACAGGGCTGCCACACAGCGACTGGGAGACTCTGCTCTGGTCAACGGCATGTCAGGCCCTGTTCGCCAGGACAGTGCCATAGAAATCCTTTTTTGAAGTGTCACGCCCTTTCGCCCAGTATGGCCACAGCAGAAGCATGTCTCCAATACGCTGGGACACTTGTGTCCTGTGGCTTAGCTCTGGCTCTCCCTCCTTCCGACAATTTCCCAAGAGACGTTTTGTCGGCGAATACAAAACCAAACGCATTTTGAAGAGTTTTAGGACCCAGTCACTTTAAACTTAAAGAAGATAAGCGGCTTCACATCCTTTTGGGAGGGGAATCAAGCAGGGCATAAGTACGCAAGACGGTAAATCCGAAAGTCCGCTGTGAAAGATAAATTAGGCTGGGAACAGAGAAAGCAATGCTCCAAACTCTAAAACATCCAGCACTTCGTGATTGACGGATGATTCTGTTACTAATAATTACGAATATTAATCCAGAACTTTCTTGCCCTGCGATTAGCTCTCCCTGGCGCCCAGCTTCCTGCTGTGCGGTAAGAGCCTCATTCACTTTACCCTCCGAGAACGAGCTCGTCGCTCTCCTCAGGAAGCCCTCACGTCGGACAGGACTTAACACAAGCGGCAGCCCCTCCCTGTCAGATGTCCTGGTGGAGCCAGAAGGACCTAGGAAATGTCACTGTACTTTGCACTGTGAGCTGTTGGGTGCCAAAACCAACAGCCCTTCTTCCCAGAGAAGTACAATCAGCCTGTGATTTGAAGAGTGAAATAACGAAGCATGCCTTGTTCTATTGCAGGTTTGTATGCTTCCATCTTTGGATTGCTGCCTGACACTTTACTTGAAGGCTAGTGGGTGAGTGGAGCAGAACAGTGGATCTTGTTTCTTGCATGTCTTATGAACCGTGTCCCACTTACAGGAGTTCAGGGAGTGGACCAGAGCTGGCTCTGCCTTCTTGCTCTCCTTTCCAGAATTCTATGGCTCAAGGACAGAGAAACTATGTGCCCGCCCTTGTTCCACACTGGGTCACCACCATGTGGGGTTACCAGCTTTCTTGGGCTTCATTTGCCAAATCAAAATCTGTTTGTAGTCTTCACAAACAGCCTCCCCTTGGACCACCCGTGGCCCTAGAGGTGGCCACACCGGCAGTGGGTCAAGACCCACTCAGAGTGACAGCAAGAGGGAAAGGCTGTGCAGGCCCCAGAAATGGGCTGTAGGCTGTTTTGGCAGGGAATTCCAAGGCCCTGGCTACCTGGAGCATGGTTTGGAAAGGGGGAGCGCTGAGCAAGGAGTAGGCAAGACCCCTTAGCCTGTGGGCTCCTTGTCCTGTGAGGAGGGGCTCCTGTGAAGCAGACAGGCCCGGCACAGGGGCTCCTCTCACCTGGGTCTGTGGGCCGTCCTGCACACATACCCACACACACAGACGCTCTCTCTCCAGTCCTTCCTCCTCCTTTTTTTTTTCTAATTTAATTTTTATTGAGATAATCGTAGATGATTACCATGAAATGGTTACAGTTACAATTACATCAAAAGGTAATAAGAAATAGTACATAAGGGGCGCCTGGGTGGCTCTGTCGGTTAAGTGTCTGCCTTCGGCTCAGGTCATGATCTCGGGGTCCTGGGATCGAGCCCCGCGTCAGGCTCCCTGTTCAGCGGGGAGTCTGCTTCTCCCTCTCCTTCTGCCCCTCCCCCCTGCTCCTGCGCTCTCTCTCTCGCTCCCACTCTCTATCTCTCTCAAATAAATAAATAAAATCTTTTTTTAAAAAAAGAAATAGCACATAACATGGACATGGTGACTGGAAGTGTCTACATACATATATGAAAGAGCGTTTATGGAGCAAAATAAGAGAAATAGGGTGGGGAATTCTAAATAGGAACTTGCCATCCATGTCATGATGAAGTTACATATCTGTCAAGGAGGACGTGTCATTTGACAGTTTGTTAGCTTGATTTATGACTTTTAAATATGCAGACCTACGGCATGTGACCTCCCGTTGCACCTCTGCCTCCCAGCCCTGCCAAGGTTAGGGGTGGTCCTAGGACTGGAGAGAGGTTCATTCCTAAGTTAATGACCCCTAAAGATAGCCCGAAGATTCTGTAACCTAACTAGAAGAGCCTGTGAGGCCCCAGGAAAGGTCCTGTCCCTTCCTTGGGGTGCCTGTAAGACCGTGGCAGCCAAGGGAAGGAGCATGGTAGGAGTTTTGGGGGTGGTGTGCAGAAAACTGGGGTTTGGGGAAAGATCCTTTTAGTGAGACTGAAATCAAGAACTTGGGATAAATGATCCCTGTTCCCAAGAACTTGGGATAAATGTTCCCTTGGGATAAATGATCCATGTTCCGTAAACTTGTCCCTTTCTCTGCTTGGTTATTTGCTTCTTTGTTCTTATTCTTTTGAGATTTCCCTTAGCATCCCAGCAAAATTCCACAGGAGAAGCTCCTAGAGTTGAGAGGCCAGGGAGCCCCATGCCTGTGGGCTTGACTAGCTGGTAAGCTCAGAGCCCTGGGGCAGGACACAGCTGGTGGAGCCAGGGAAGGTGGAGGCCTGGAAGCGTTTTGTGAGCTGTTTCATTGCCCTTTATAGGACCAGCAGAAGACCCAGCAGCGAAAGGAACGTAGGGCCTGCTCCTGTCCCACCCTAGTGCCCAGACTGTGTGTGTGTATGCTCAGACAGTGTTGCTGAATGAATAAACAAATGCCCTTAGCCACCATGGTACACAAGGTAAACGCTCGGTAGAATATTGAGTTAAAGAGTTATTTTTAAGGGGCACCTGGGTGGCTCAGCCGTTAAGCATCTGCCTTTGGCTCAGGTCATGACGCCAGGGTCCTGGGATCAAGCCCCGCATCGGGCTCCCTGCTCAGTGGGAAGCCTGCTTCTCCCTCTCCCACTCCCCCTGCCTGTGTTCCCTCTCTCTCTCTGTCTCTCTCTGTTAAATAAATAAATAATAACCTTTAAAAAAAGTTATTTTTAAGCATTTTCATGAATGAGGGATTACTAATAATTAACAAGGAAATAGAAACACAATGTATTATAATTATATAAGTATATCAACATACTGATAATAACATTAAAATATAATTAATACTTATTAACTTAGTTAACATTTAAATAGTCAATAATAAGTTATTTGGATTACCTGATTGAATTTATTTGAACTAAATTTACTCTCTTTTTTTTTTTTTAAGATTTTATTTATTTATTTGACAGAGAGAGACACAGCGAGAGAGGGAACACAAGCAGGGGGATTGGGTGAGGGAGAAGCAGGCTTCCCGCCGAGCAGGGAGCCCGATGCGGGGCTCGATCCCAGGACCTGGAATCATGACCTGAGCCGAAGGCAGACACTTAAGGACTGAGCCACCCAGGCGCCCCTGAACTAAATTTACTCTTAGAAAAGTTTGATCATTTTGTTTAAAGAGAGAGAGAGAAAAAATTGTTATGTTACCGAATGGAATACAGGGGGATGATTTAAAATAGCTTCGAGTCCATGCATCATAATTTCTTCCTGGTTTTAGCCTACGGAGCACCATGTTCTGAATTGTTTGCAATGTCCTTGATGGATCTGCCCTTCCTTAAGATGTTTACTTGTATTTGTAGAAGGAGTTCATCCACCAAGATCAGAACGTTTGCTTCTAGGACAGGTCTGCCAAGTAAGGGTGCTCAGCTTGTCTTTATTTAGATGTTTTTATTCCAAGTTCTTGAACAAGTCCCTAGATTGTTGTCTTAGCATAAGTGTTTGCAATACTTATGCTTCATGTTGAAAGCTCTACTCTTTCTCAAATTTACCAAGCCCTGTGTGTCTCACCTTTGGCCAGGATTATTGACATGTTACCATGACTCTGTGCAAGGCAGACCGCAGTGCATTCTGACACATTCTTATCCACACCAATGAAAGCTAAGACATGTAGATGAGTGGAATAGAATCAAGGGTCCAGACGTAAATGCATACGTCTATGGCTAACTGACCAGGGGTCCAAGCCAATAAAATGGGGCTTCAGTAAATGGGGCTGGGACAACTGGATCTCCATAAGCAAAAGAATGAAGTTGGACCTCTATTTTGCAGTGTATACAAACATCACATCAAATGGATCAAAAACCTAAATTTAGAAACTAAAACTGTAGAACTCTTAGAGGAAAACATAGGAGTAAATCTTCCTGGCCTTAGGTTTGGCAATGGATTTCTTAAAATGACAAAAAAGAACAAGCAACAAAAGAAAAAACAAATTGGGTTTCATAAAAATTGAAAGATTTTGTGCATCAGTGGACTATTATGAAAGTGAAAAGGCAACCTACAGAGTGGGAGAAAATATTTGCAAATCATATATTCAGTAAGGGACTTGTATTGAACATATAAGGAACTCTTAGAATTCAATGACAAAAAGACAAACAACCAAATTCAAAAACGGGCAAAGGACTGGCAGAGACATTTCTCCCATAAGATAGATAAATGACCAACAAGCACATGAAAAGATGTTCAACATCATTAGTCACTAGGAAAATGCAAATCAAAACCACAGCAAAATACCACTTCCCATCCATGAAGATGGCTACAATTAGAAAGAAAGTTAACAGAAAATAACCAGTGTTGGCAAGGACATGGAGAAATTAGAACTCTCCTACATTGCTGGTGGGAATGTAAAATGGTGCAACCGGGGCGCCTGGGTGGCTCAGTTGGTTAAGCGACTGCCTTCGGCTCAGGTCATGATCCTGGAGTCCCAGGATCGAGTCCCGCATCGGGCTCCCTGCTCAGCAGGGAGTCTGCTTCTCCCTCTCCAGCTCCCCCTCTTGTGCTCTTTCTTTCTCTCACTCTCTCTCTCAAATAAATAAATAAAATCTTTAAAAAATAAATAAAATAAAATAAAATGGTGCAACCACTGTGGTAATAGTTTGGTGGTGCCTCAGAAAGTTCAACAGAATTACCGTGTGATCCCGCATTCTAGGTATATACTGCAGAACTGAAAACAGGTACTCAAACATCTGTATCTGGACACAAATGTTCATTGCAGCACTATTCACAATATCCCAAAGGTGGAAAGAACCCACATGTTCGTCAGGGGCTTTATGGATGAACAAAGTGTGGTATAGTGATACAATGGATTATAGTTGGTCCATAATACTCCAGGGCTACATGCGACATTCTACAATGTGGCTGAACCTCAAAAACATGATGCTAAGTGAAAGAAGCCAGACACAAAAGGCCACATAGTATATGTTTCCATTTATATGATACTCTGGAATAGGTAAATCCATAGACACAAGAAACACATTAGTGGTTGCCAGGAGTTGAGGGAAGTGGGGAATGGGAGTGACTGCTTAAGGGGTAGAGGGTTTCCTTTTGAGGTGATGAAAATGTTTTGGGACTAGATAGAAGTAAGATTGTCCAACATTGTGAGTGTACCAAATGCCATTGAACTCTATACTTTAAACTAAAAAAAAAGGTTACTTTTATGTTATGTGAATTTTACCTCAACAAAATACAGGGGAAAAAATGACAACAACCAGGCCCCTGCCCCTCTCCCAGATAGCCCTGTGGAGCGGCCTCTGTGGGAATGAATCCCAGTGCCCACAAACCCTCAGATTAGTCCTGTAGGTGATAAGCCAGTCCTCAGGGGGCAGGGAGCAGCCTTGTCCTGCCATTCACTGGGGCATAGCAAAAAGTCACACATGCCAGGGCCATTCCTGATCTCCCTGTGTCCCCCTCCTCACCTTCCGCCAGCCCTCTGCTAAGCAAGTCTTGGATGTTGTACCAGGACTGGCTACATAATTGGTGGAGTCCAAAGCAAAGTGAAATTGTTAAAAGGTTATCAAGAATTTCAAGATGGCGGCAATAGAGCATTTAGACAAGCCCAGGGCTCTTCTCTTCTAAGTCCTGTGTCCTGTCTGCATGGCACACCTACCCTGGTGGTCCCCATCCCTGTCTCCTGTGCCGGGCTCAGTCATCACTTGATAGCACCGTAGACTCTCTCTCTCTCTCTCTCTGGCCATGGTGATTGCTTGTATGCTGTCCGAGCCACCTCAACCCCTCAGCTGTCCCCACAGAACTGTCTTCTGAAGCCAGATCAGTTTCATGTCCTCTCAACCTTTCTTCTCTCACCCTGTCTCTCACGTTGCGTGGGACTCGGTTTGCCTGAGCCCTCAGTGGGACCTGCAGAAATTCTGGCTGCCATGAGAGCTCACTGTCCTGACAGGGAAGTTGTGGCCCTGAATGTCAGGGGACAGAAAGAGGCTCTGTCCTGGCTGGGGGGGAGGGGGTTCATGCCTGATGATCCCTAAGGCCCCCTCCAGCCCTGAGATTCTATATTTAATCTCGGCTGATGTGTGCTGTTACATCTATTTTCACAGATGAGTAAACGGGCACTCAGAGACGTTAAGTAACTTCGGCAAGGTCACACAGCTGGTGACCTGTTTCATTTTGAGTACAAATGTAACCTAGGACAATTTAAGACATTTAGTTCTCTTACTTTTGGCAATACTGGCTCATATCTAATTACCTGCTACGACTCTCTTAAGATCAGGACTTTTTTTTTAAATAAATTTGCTGACTAGGTTTCAGTTTCGTTTCATTTTCTATCACTTTGGTTTCAGTTCTGTTTCTCAGGATACTCTCTTTCCCTTTCCAGTGATAGTACCTGATCCTGTTAGAATCGTTCCTTTGTGATTCCTCTGATTAAAATACACTAATTATTCTAAGGCAGATATTCCTAAACAGGACATTTAAGCAGATTTTAAACTTAGTACCAGGCAAATTTAGTCCAGCATTAAGCAAAATGCACCTGCTTTATTGTTATCATACATTTGCCCAAGAGCTGCCTCAGTGTGTATGTCCATGTGTGTGGTCCTTGATGTGAAAAGACCACCAAGAATCTCTGTTACCCTGATTAGTCAAATGTAAAGAACCATTGCCTCTTCAGGGGAGAAGGAAGGACTGAAAACTCCCTGACCGAGCTGGGATCCTGACTATAAAGTGGAGGAAAGGAGGTGTGAGTCTATTTCTTCAAAGCTTATTCTCAACTCCGTGGAAGTCTGAACAGTCCAAAGACTCCATGGGACAGCATGAACAGAAAGTTTGAGGAAGGGACTCAAAATAGTGACTGAGTGGTTGGATCTCTTTTCAGACTTGCCAACACTGAGAGGGCGATAGAAAAAATCGAACTTCTGTTTAGACAACCTTCTTCAGAGGCTAAATCACTAAGATATTTGAGTTCTAAAAAAATGTCTGCTTGAAACTTAAATCCTTGATGCCCCCGTATTTGAAATTATATTGTTTTCCATTCCAAAATGAATATATGCTCAATTTTGACAATGTAGAAAACAAACCAAAAAAAAAGTAGAAAGAGAAAGAAAAAATTCAAATTGCAATTTTGCCATAAAAAGATAACTCCTGGGGCGCCTGGGTGGCTCAGTCGGTTAAGCGCCTGCCTTCGGCTCAGGTCATGATCCCAGGGTCCTGGGTTCGAGCCCCACAAGGGGCTCCCTGCTCCGCGGGAGGCCTGCTTCTCCCTCTCCCACTCCCCCTGCTTGTGTTCCCCTCTCGCTGTGTCTCTCTCTGTCAAATAAATAAATAAAATCTTAAAAAAAAAAAAAAGATAACTCCTCTTCGCATTTTAGTGTACTCTCTTCCATTTCTTTTTTCTACTCATATTTTTGCATGTTTTTGTTTTGTTTTGTTTTGTTTTGTTGTGTGGAGAGAGCACGAGCCAGGGGAGGGAGGGGCAGAAGGAGTGGGAGAGAGAGACTCCCTAAGAGTCTCCATGCCCAGTGAGGAGTCCAACACAGAGCTCCATCTCAGGAACCTGAGATCATGACCTGAGCCAAAATCAAGAGTCAGTTGCTTAGCAGACTGAGCCCCCCAGGTGTCCCTTTGCATATTTGTTTTGACCTTGCTATTTGTAAACTGTTTTATCCTGATGTTTTTCACTCAACATTATATTAGAGCATTTCCCTGTGTTGGTACATATTTTACCAACTACATTTTTAATGGTTACATAATATTGTCTCATGCATATATGATGTATTTGCCCATTCATTTATTTTGGGATAGTAATATTGCAGATCATCCTAGTATGCACATGTTTGCATATAAAGCCTTTTTTTTTTTCTTTTTCTGATTTAGGATTATTTCCTTAGAATACATTCCCAGAAATAAGCATATTAAAAGGTACAAAAAATTTTAAGATTCTTGATACATACTGTTACATTGCTTTACAAATTGGTTGTAGTAGTTTACACTCCAAAGTAGCCTATTTAATATAAGTATTACTGGTAAAATCAGCTTTTTAAACTTATATGAAGCAAATATTCCATTAAATCAGTTTACTACACACCTAATTTATCTAAAAATGCCCTTCATTTTACCTATGCCTCTGAAAGGTTTTTGCAGTTTACTAATGTGAATATTTGAATTTAAAAATCAAGTTTTAATCAGTTTATTTATTCGACACAAAGTCATAAAAAGAAATATAACATAAGGTCCATGTCCCATAGAATAGACAAGAATTACACATAGAAATACTTGGGGAGAAGAGAGGGCTGGGTAGGGGGTGTGGTAGTTCAGAGGGAGATGAGGCTCAGGGGGACCAGATGGTTGGAGAAGACAGGTTAGTTCCTTTCCTCTGGGAGTGGTAGAATCTGACACTGAAGTATGGGTAGACTTACAGACAGACAGACAGGGTGAGAAGGGCCTTCTTGACTTGGAAAATAGGATTCACAAAGATGGTTCATCATAAACATTAGAAAATGAGGAGACAGCAGGCTCAAATTTGCAAGTGATGTAGACTATATTTGTACACCAAATTCTGATGTTCCACTTCCTGATTTTTATTCAAAGAATCAGTCTGCAGAAGCTCATATAATTTTAGAGCTCTAAGAGATTGTAGCAATCACTCAGCCCAATACCTCCCATATCCTATATTTTGCAAAGGAGGAGGTGGACATTAGTGAGGGATTATAAGCTTTATGTCCTAGTTTCCAGGACAATGCTCTTTCTACTGGGCCCTATACTCTCAGGCACACTATATGGGAATGTGACACAGGCTAGGATTATTTAACCCTTTATATGGTGTTATATTTATATGGTTACACACACACACACACACACACACCAGTCTTACAGAGCCTGGGAAAATAAGGGGCATGGGGGGAGCCAGGTAGGAGTCATTATGTAGATGTGACAAAGTGATAGACTTTTGAATAGCTTCAAAATTTAGTTCCATACCTGTATTGGGATATTTTGGGTGGAATGATTAAATGATATAAATACTGGAACTATTTGTGTCTTGCAAACTTCAGTATTTTTAAAGAAAGTCTACAAATGTAGTCATCATATAAATTAAACTTCCTTAACCCTTACTAAATAGGAGCCACCCTACTAAATTTTATAAGGAATGTAATAAACAATAAGATGGAGGATGTAGCCCAAGCAACTCACAATTTAACTGAGGAAATAAGATATAGACACATATATCTACAGGTGCACAATGATTTGATACAACTTTTCTGTAGCTTCTATTGCCTAATCAATGTCTTACAAAGAGTGAGCCCTCAATACATATTTGCTGAATGAAGGAAGAAGAAAAAGACCATTTCCAGGTGGGATGGTCATGGAAGAGTTCCTGAAAGAGGAGATGTGAGCTCAGTCCCTGAGGATGGTTGAGATTTAGAAGAATGAGGAGAAGATAAGCAACATTCCAGACAAGGAATAAAGCACAAGCTTAACTGCCTCTTCATGGCAGGTTAGATAAACATGTTCTCTGATCGCTAAAAATTAACTTTCCACAATAGATAAATGCAGCATAACCAGGCATGTGAACATACACATAGCAGAAAGTTAACAGCAAAGCTCTCCAAGAGGTAATTTTGGGGCAAAAGAAAAAAAATATATGTTAAGAGATAGCACTGAAAAGTAAATAAACTATTAAAACAAAGACCGTAAAAACTTCTCCCTAAAATCTTTTCCTCAATTATATTGCTATAAACTAGAACAATCAGGAGTGGAAACTATACCATTTCCTGAAATGTCAAAGAGATGTTAATGATTAGTGATCACATAGTCACAAGATAGGGTTGGATGCTGGTTCTCTCCTGGTGTAAAAGGTATGTAAGTTCACTTCTGTGATTGCACAGGGGCAAAGATGTTACAAGTTTACACAGATCACTCACTCTGTACATAATACCTTTGCTCCAAATAACCCTCTGTACCTTTTATACAGTGAAGGAATTACAGCTATTATTCTAGGCACTAGACCCTAAAATACAAAGGCTTGCTTGCCCCTTTCAAGAATTTTAAACTTAAGAAAAGGCAGGTGCTATTCACGGATGCATAGCATATGTAAAGAGTTTTTGTTACAGTTTTCTTTCGTCATTAAAAGCATTCGTGTTTTCTAAATGAAAAGGGGCTTCATGATTATTCAGTCTACACCCTGAAAATTGTTTGCAGATACATATAGATAATCAATAGTATAGTGTAAAAGACGGGAGATGGGGTGAGTGTTTACATATGCTCCTTAGAAATGGTAAATGACAGGCGCCTTGGTGGCTCAGTTGGTTAAGCGACGGCCTTCGGTTCAGGTCATGATCCTGGAGTCCCTGGATCGAGTCCCGCATTGGGCTTCCTGCTCGGCAGGGAGTCTGCTTCGTCCTCTGACCCTATCCCCTCTCAGGTGTTCTCTCTCTCTCATTCTCTCTCTCTCAAATAAATAAATAAAATCTTAAAAAAAAAAAAAAAGAAATGGTAAATGAACCTATGTATTATGAGGTAAATGAACTTATACATAAACCTAATACCAGTTAATGAACTTATACCTCACAAGGTTTCTACATTTTGAATGAAGTGGAAGCAACATTAACTAAAGTAGCCTGGGAAAAGTTAGGGATGTATAGCGCATCCCAATAGCGCATCCCTATAGAAACCACTGGGGGTGGGGGGCGTGAAGGCAGGAACAGGATTGCCAGAATGACTGAGGGAGAAGTGTGCCAAATCCTTTTCCTAAAAAGCACTGATAAAGTTGGACAAAACTATCAAAAACAGCCATTGTGGTACTCTGTAAATTGACCCAAGTCATACAACAAATTGAGAAGAATTTGCTTGCAATAAACTACTGAACTTCAGTAAGATCAGTGGAAGTCTGTGGCATTTTAGCCTGGGGTTGTTTCCCTCTACCCCTTCCCCCAGCTCCACAGTGACTTAGTTCTACTGAAATCAGCAACATATAACAAAAATGATACATTATGACCAAGTGGAATTTATCCCAGGAATGCAAGATTGGTTCAATATCTAAATATCATTTAATATAATACACCATATAATAGAATAAAGTACAAAAACCACATGATCACCTCAAAAGGCCCAGAAAAAGCATATGATAAAATCCAATACCTATTTATGATAAAAACCCTCAGCATACTAGGAATAGAAAGGAACTTCCACAATCTAATAATGGGCACTTATGAAAAAGGCACAGCTAACATCATACTTAATAGTGAAAGATTGAATTTTTTTCCCCACTAAGATTGAGAATAAGGTATGGATTTTCATTCTGACCTCTTCAACATTGCACTAGAAATTCTAGCCAGCACAAACAGAGAACTTGAGAAGGCACACTAGTCAGAAAGGAAAAAGTGAAACTTGTCTTTATTCACAGACTCATGATGCTATATACAGAAAATCTTAAAGCACACACACACACACACACACACTACTGAAATGAATAAGTCAGCAAGGTGTGGAATACAAGATCAAGATACAAAAATGAATTATAGGGGCGCCTGGGTGGCTCAGTCATTAAGCGTCTACCTTCGGCTCAGGTCATGATCCTAGGGCCCTGTGATCCAGCCCCTCATCAGGTTCCCTGCTCAGCAGGAAGCTTGCTTCTCCCTCTCCCACTCCCCTCCTTGTGTTCCCTCTCTCGCTGTGTCTCCCTCTGTCAAATAAATAAATAAAATCTTTTAAAAAATGAATTATATTTCTATATACTAGCAATGAACAACCCCCAAATTAGGAAATCTACAGTATAGTCTTAAGATTAAAATGTAGCACCCCCAAAATTACAGTTTATAATATGTATATACTCTGCACAAATATATACACATATATGCATGCATACTCACACACATACAATCACAGAAAAATACTGGAAATGAAATGTATAGTAACTACCCATAGGCAGTGGAATGATGGCTAATTTAAAATTCTTAACACTAATCAAAATTTTTTATCAATCAGATTTTTAATAGTGAACACCTGTGGCTTTTATAGTGAGGAAAATTAGTGGTAAATGTTATTTTGAATTCTTTCACTCCTTGAATTGAAAGTATTTCACATTCTGTAGATGGTACAGTGGTTAGAAAAGTAGTTTTGGGTGGCCAACCAGGGTTTGAATCGGGCCTCAGTCACTTTCTAGCATGAAACCTTGGAAAATGGCTTACCCTCTTGGTCCCAGTTTCTTCATCTATAAAATGGCATTTCTCCGAAGAATGTTATGAAGATCAGCAGAAACTATGTATAAAGTGATTAGTTCAACAGCACACAACTCAATACTCAATAAACGGTCTTTATTACTGTTGTTGCTCTATTTAGAAAGACTTATGTTTCCTGTATGGTGACTCACATAACATAATAAAATAAAATTTAAAAAAAGAAAAACTTATGCTTTGCTGTGGAGAAATGATTCTTTTCTCCTGCGATTTCTTTGCTCTGACTGCTTCACATCACTAGACTAGGGACTACACTGGCCGATCAGGATTACGTGGAGCTGGAGAGCATCATGGCCACTCCGCGCCATGGGCGCAGCTCTGCATTTGAGTCATTGGGTCACTACATGACATCAGCTCTTATGGTCCCCACAGAAGGTCACAGGCAGGATTTGTAGAGAGGTGTGTTGTGCTGCAACCCTTGCCAGAGCTGTCTGTCCCCAGTGGGAGCAGAAGCTAGGATGATTCCACAGCGTGGCTGCCCTCTGGCCATCGGACATTTATTTTATTCTATTTTTTTAAAAGATCATATTTATTTATTTGACAGAGAGAGACACAGCGAGAGAGGGAACAAAGTGGGGGCAGCAGGAGAGGGAGAAGCAGGCTCCCCGCAGAGGATCAGGGTTCGATCTCAGGACCCTAAGATCATGACCTGAGCAGAAATCAGAACTCTGATGCTTAATGGACTGAGCCACCCAGGCGCCCCCTCATGCCTTTTTTAATAGCAAAATATTTAAGAATTATGAAGAAAAACCTTTTAAATCTTTTTTTTTTTAAGATTTTATTTATTTGACAGAGAGAGACACAGCGAGAGAGGGAACACAAACAGGGGGAGTGGGAGAGGGAGAAGCAGGCTTCCTGCTGAGCAGGGAGCCCGATGGGGGGCTTGAACCCAGAACCTTGGGATCATGACCTGAGCTGAAGGCAGACACTTAACAACTGAGCCACCCAGGCGCCCCAAAACCTTTTTAATCTTAAATTTGTAAATGTTGATGGAACATTTTAAGTACAAATATTGAATGCAAGAAAAATAAATTCTGACTTGATGTTTAAAAGCAAAATGAAATATATTTTTTTAATATTTCAACTATAGTCAGCCTACAACACTGGTGTTCTGATGTGTAAATGTGCTCTGGGATAAATGTGGCAAGGGGATTGTTTAATTTAGGTTATATTTGCTTAACTTGCATCCACATACCATCAAAATCAGTTGAAAAAGTGAAAAATAAAATTAATATTTTTCTACATCACAAATTGGTGGTTTTTAATTGAATAGTGTTTTAATGAACTAAAAAAATTCACCACTTATTTATATATATATAATTTAAACATATTTTTAAAAGATTAATTAAATCTTACACTGCATCAGTTGTTTATGGATTTAAGTAAGAGTCTTTAGTATTTAGTATGTATTTTCCTTTTCACATAAAGGTTTGTAACCCGTCCTCTAAAGCTGCTAAGTAGCATTTTAAAAAATTATAGTTTTAAGAAATTCTTTTTTTTTTAAAAGATTTTATTTATTTATTTGACGGAGAGAGAACGACAGCAGGAACACAAGCAGGGGGAGTGGGAGAGGGAGAAGCAGGCTTCCCACGGAGCAGGGAGCCCTATGCGGGGCTTGATCCCAGGACCCTGGGATCATGACCTAAGCCGAAGCAGACGTTTAACGACTGAGCCACCCAGGCGCCCCAAGAAATTCTTTCAAATAGTTTTTTTTTCCCCCAAGAGAAAAATAGTATTCTTTAAATGGTATTATTTGGACCTAAATGTGTAGAAGTTAAAATTATCTCAAACAAGAACAGTGGGCCGCTCAAGGTAGCATATATAAGTCAGGATCCAAGAAAGTGATCTATTTTACTCAGAATTGACGAGATTCGGGGGGGAGTGACCCCTCTAAACCTACAAGGGACCAGTAAGCAGAGTGTCAATGTATTTCTTTCAGTGTGAAATGTCCCTTCCTTAGGAGTGGATTATATATCTCCATTCTCTAGGGGTATCCTGTTTCCCAGCATTAAGTCAATGGGAAACTGAATTGCTAATCAAAATATTGTTGGGATCTGAATCAGAATCCCAGGGTGAAAACTGCATGATCTTAGAGACTTTTCATGAGAGTGAGAAGAACTAAGTCTTCTCCTGCCAGAGTCTGTCGTTCTGGTGATGGCAAAATTGTATCCATCAGATGCGATGATGGTTTACACTGGGAAGTCCCACATTAACCTGAACAAATGCATTGACCTTCCATTTTCTGTAGTTAGATTACAAGCAATCTCCTTAAATCACTTTTGATAGAAGGTAGATTTAAAAAATGAAGGTAATTTAATTATAACATGCTCCGCATGGAACACCATCTTCCTGGTACTTTACTGTGATTTCCCTAGTTTGGTTCCAGCAGATTATTTTGCACCCTTCTTTAGAAATGTTTCTACCTGAGGATGACCTTGCTTGCATTTGGCTGGATCCCAGGTTTGCTTTGGAACACATTGACAAATTGACTCTCGGGACACCTTCTGATTCTGCAAGCCATTACCTAACCAGCTCCACTCTTTAATTTTTTGGAAGGTCAATATATCGAGGTAACAAATTCAGAAAACTAGTTCTCCATTAGGCTTCCCTGTTCCTTTCACAAATCTTACTATTCTACTTTACATATAGTTTTAAAGAGGACTTTGATTAATGTTTTGTCCCATTTATAAAACCAGTTGAACAATTCTAAATGTGATAAACTACATTCATAAATTTAATATATATTTTTTTACATTTTACTCATCCTGTGGATCTATAATTGCAAGCTCCACTTTCCTCACTTTATTTTGAAAAGAAAGTCACGTCTACAGAAAGGGGAAATGTTCAACGTTCACCCATATACCCTTCACCTAGATTTGCCTATTGTCAATGTTTTGCCACATTTGCTTTATTTCTCTATAATTTTTTAAAAATAAGTTGTAGATACCATGACATTTAAACCTTCAGTGCTTCAGCAAATACAACTGAAAACAATGACGTTTTTCTATATAACCACAAGGTTGTTATGTCACCCAAGAAAGTTAACATTGATAAAATAACCATGTTTAATAAGAAGTCCCTATTCAATGGGCCCCTGGGTGGCTCAGTTGGTTAAGTGTCCAACTCTTGATTTTGGCTCAGGCAGTGATTTCTAGGGTCCTGGGATTGAGCTCTGCATGGAGCCCCACATCTGGCTCCGTGCTCAGTGTGGAGTCTGAGATTCCCTCTCTCCCTCCCTCTTCCCCTCCCCCCCAGTCACAAGCTCTTTAATATAAAATCTAAAAAAAAAAAGAAAGTCCCTATTCAAACTTACCTAATTATCCCCAAAATGTCTTTTAGAGGGTGTTCTTTTTTAAAGATTTATTTATTTATTTATTTGAGAGAGAGAGAGAGAACAAGCAGGAGGGGCGGATAGAGAGGGAGACAGAATCTCAATGAGGGCTCCGTGCAGGGCTCGATCTCATGACCCTGAGATGGCCACCTGAGCTGAAACCAAGAGTCCGATGCTTAACCAACTGCACCACCCAGGCGCCCCTAGAGTTTTGTTTTGTTTTGTTTTGTTTTAAAGATTTTATTTATTTATTTGACAGAGAGAGAGATAGCGAGAGCAGGAACACAAGCAGGGGGAACAGGAGAGGGAGAAGCAGGCTTCTTGCCGAGCAGGGAGCCCGATGTGGGACTCGATCCCAGGACCCTGGGATCATGACCTGAGCCGAAGGCAGATGCTTAACGACTGAGCCACCCAGGCGCCCTGTTTTGTTTTGTTTTTAAGCCCGGATCCAATCACAGATTATTAATTTGGTCATCATCCCCTGGCATGCCTCTTTGGTCCTTTGATCATCATGCCTCTTTAGTTTTCTTTCCTTTAGGACAATGTAATCCCCTGCCTGTGTTTGCTTTCATGACATTGATATTTTTTAAGATTCAGGCCAGTTGTCTTGTATAATGTCCCACAATCTAGATTTGTCTTATTTCACCATGATTATATTCAGTGTAAATATTTTGGCAAGAATACTACAAATAGTATGTTCTTCTAATGATATCCACGACATGAGGAAGAATATGGTATTAGATTATCCCATTATTGGTAATGCTCATTGTGCCCACGTGGTTAAGGTGGTGTCCATCAGATTTATTCATGAAAAAGTACCTTTCTGAAGCCCTTTTTAAAAAAAAAGATTTTATTTATTTATTTGTCAGAGAGAGAGAGAGAGCACAAACAGGGGGAGGGGCAGGCAGAGGGAGAAGCAGCCTCCCCGCTGAGCAAGGAACCCGTCGCGGGACTCCATCCCAGGACCCTGGAATCATGACCTGAGCTGAAGGAAGCCGCTTAACTGACTGAGCCACCCAGGCATCACCTGAAGCCTTTTATTTTTTTATTTTTTATTTTTTTTTAAAGGTTTTATTCATTTGACAAAGAGAGACACAGCGAGAGAAGGAACACATGCAGGGGGAGTGGGAGAGGGAGAAGCAGGCTTCCTGAGGAACAGGGTGCCCGATGCGGGGCTCGATCCCAGGACCTGGGATCATGACCTGAGCTGAAGGCAGACGCTTAACGACTGAGCCACCCAGGTGCCCCCGACCCCTGAAGCCTTTTAATTGAGGTGTGGAGAACACGTGAATGTTCTGCTCCCCAGCAACTTTGTACCCAGTGGTGAAAATGCCTAAATCGATTATTACATGTGGTGGTTGCAGAATGATAGTTTCCTCATCATACCTTGTGCCCAACTGTTCAGAAAGGTAAAGGCTATCTCCCCAAAAATACAACACTGCTTCCTAGGGACCCATAGAGAGGTAGAGTTGAAGTGTCAGAGTTTGGCTTGCCAGATAGAAAATCACTGTTCCAGTAGTCCTCTCTGGAATGGAATTTGCTGAATTCATATGCTTCTTTAAATATGGTTACATCAAATTATTGGTGATTTGAGATTCCCTCTCTCCCTCCCTCTTCCCCTCCCCCCCACTCACAAGCTCTTTAATATAAAATCTAAATTTTTTAGCTGGCATTCTTCTGTAAAGAAGAGCTTTCCCTCCACTCTCCTCCATCCCTTTTTCCTTCTAAATTTTTTAGGTGGCATTCTTCTGTAAAGAAGAGCTTTCCCTCCACTCTTCTCCATCCCTTTTTCTTTGAGAATCCCTATGGACTTGGATTCTTTTTTTAGTCACTGGGTACCATGTTATTCTTTTTGATACTCAAATTCTGCTAGATTTGCTGAGTAGGAGCCCCTTCATGTGCCAATTTTACTGAGTTTATTGGCTTGGGTGTCCTTTTGACATATCCCAATAGTTCAGGATTTCTGAACCAATTGACAAGAAATCTGGACTATCCTGATTGGGTTACTGATCAAGATCTATCTGTGGAGTTGGCAAGGTATCCCTCAAATGACATAGGATCTTTGGGAGAAGGTTGGATACTTGGAAAAAATTAGGCTTCTTTTATGAAGGCAAAAAGATAAGAGATAGTGGGCTTAAGCTGGGTTGACAACTAACAGCTCACCAATAATTTGATGTAACCATATTTAAAGAAGTATATGAATTCAGCAAATTCCATTCCAGAGAGCACTACTGGAACAGTGATTTTCTATCTGGCAAGCCAAACTTCTGACACTTCAACTCTACCTCTCTATGGGTCCCTAGGAAGCAGTTGTATTTTTGGGGAGATAGCCTTTACCTTTCTGAACAGTTGGGCACAAGGTCTATTTGCAGACGTCCCATAGAACCAGGCAAGTACCTAATGTCATCAGGTTCCTGAATTTTTTTCTTTTTTTTTAGATTTTTATTTTTTTATTTATTTGACAGAGAGAGAGAGAGAGAGACAGCTAGAGAGGGAACACAAGCAGGGGGAGTGGGAGAGGGAGAAGCAGGCTCCTGGCTGAGCAGGGAGCCCGATGCGGGGCTCTATCCCAGGACCCTGGGATCATGACCTGAGCCGAAGGCAGACGCTTAACGACTGAGCCACCCAGGGGCCCCTGAATTTCTTTTTTTTAAAGATTTATTTATTTGAGAGAGAGAGAGAGAGGTGGGGAGGGGCAGAAGCAGAGGGACAGAAAAGTCCCAAGCAGATTCTAAGCGGAGTCTCGATCTCAAAACCCCGAGATCAGGACCTAATCTGAAACCAAGTCAGATGCTCAGCTGACCTCACCCCTCAGGTGCCCCAAGTTCCTTTCTAACACGAGCCAGTAGCCTGAGGATTTTCCAAATCAACCCACTTTAAAATCAAGTTTATTTCTGGACAGGCTTCAAAGATTGGTGGATTCCAGGGCTTCTCCATGTTTCAACGTACAAGTGGGAGAACTTTGGCCATCTGGGCCATCTAAGTCCCTAAGAATCTCTCTGGCAAATGAAACCACAACTTCAGTGAGACTCTGAATTTAACCAAACACTAGTCTCCCGGGAAAGGTGTCATACACTGGTGTTGGGCATGGATTCCCAGCTTACCAATATTGTTATAACATCAATACTGATGGTTTCTTTTTTTTTCTTTTTTTCTTTTTTTTTTTAAAGATTTTATTTATTTATTTGACAGAGAGAGACACAGCGAGAGAGGGAACACAAGCAGGGGGAGTAGGAGAGGGAGAAGCAGGCCTCCCGCAGAGCAGGGAGCCCGATGCAGGGCTCGATCCCAGGACCCTGGGACCATGACCTGAGCCGAAGGCAGACGCTTAACGACTGAGCCACCCAGGTGCCCCAATACTGATGATTTCTATGTCAAATGTCTTATAGTATGCTTTTGTAAGCCTTATCAAAACTTATCTTTTAATTTTAAATATATACTTAATTTTTTCCCTTAAGTTATATATCAATGAATAATTTATCTGTGTTGTTCGCAGGAACTTAAGATCAGCTTTTTTTTTTTTTTTTTAAAGATTTTATTCATTTGAGAGAGAGAGGGAGACAGAGCACAAGCAGGGGGGAGAAGCAGAGGGAGAAGCAGGCTCCCGCTGAGCTGAGAGCCTGATGTGGGGCTCAATCCCAGGATCTGGAGATCATGACCTGAGCTGAAGGCAGACGCCCCATCCATCTGAGCCACCCAGGTGCCTCAAGACCAGCTTTTTAACAGTAATCTTTAACAACAATATTTAATAGCTCTTAAATGCATGGTCTAACTAAACAATTTATTTTTGAGGTACCTTAAATCCATGACAATTTAAGTGATCAAAGTATAGACTGTAAGAACAATGGCATTGGACACACATTGTTTCCCCGGCATCCACGTTTCCCTCACTTCCTTCCAACAGCCCTGGATTTTTCTTGGGGGGGGGGAACCCACATGGTTCTGAGGAAACTGACTCCACTTCTGAGGCTCCAGTGAATATTCATTAATGGGCATGTAACCTAGGCCAATTCATTCAGAATGGATCTCAGGATTGGTCTGGCAATATTGGGACACGGGTGTTTATGGGTGTTTTCTTTTCCCTTCTAGATATGAACAAAGATTCAGGTGACCCCAGGAGTAGTTGGCAGTTACTTTTGGTTCCTAGAGCATTATTCATTCACTTGTTTATTCAGCAAACATTTATTAACATCTACTGTGTTTTAGATATCAAGATATAAAATTGAGTCAAAGTACGTTAAGATACTTATTTTCTAATGGAATAAACAGAGAGGTGTAATGGGAGAGGGAGCAAATAAGTCAATATTCACAGAGACTGAAAGAACAGATTCTTGGTGTGGATCAGATTAATTGCTTCATCTGAGCTAGAAGTAGCTGTATCTGGGCATCCTCCTTATAGAGTTGATATCATCATTAGTCTGCTCTGAACCATCCAATTAACTGTGCTTTTACTGAAATTCCTTACAGTAACCTAATTACAAAAGGAAGGGTTGCAGAGTCTGCTCAATCCTCAATCACTGGCTAGTGTCTTAAGCCAAAGTAGAACCTTAACTTGAAACCAGTCTTCTGCTTACATATAAATATTTGGATAGTAATGTCAATATCATGTTTCATAGCTAAAGAGGCAAGTAAGACACGTTGACTATGCATTAAATAGTATATTGAATATGCCTTAAATATCATCTGGAGACAAGAGACAGTAGCACTATGCGTCCTTAAAGACGTCTTTTATGGTATATATCCCTCTGTGAACAACTTAGATACAAACGCCCCCACCATTACCACAATACCAATATCTGGCCCCTCTGAATAATTATCCAGGGAATATGTAAAATACCAGAGAATCTAGAGCAGGTCTTCTCAACAGGTAGGCCTGGTGGGAGGAATACCTTCCTAGGGTGTCTTATTAGAATCATCTGGGTAGTTTTCCCCAACTAAACACACCTACACCTCATCCTGGGATTTCCATGTGGGCCACTCCCAGAAAGGCACTTCAGGAGTACATCCCTCTTCCCCAAGGAAGGTGGTTCTCTCTCTCACTTATAAAGGGTGGAAAAAAAGTTGAGGCTTGGTCTAGTGAATTGCAGTATGAAGAGAGGGCTGTGAAACAGTGCACTGCAGGATAAATAGCAAATTGTCCAGCTGATGGAAGACAACCAGAATCATTAAATCATTGTATATATGTCATATATATGCAAAAGCTTTGATCACTGAATTTTCTAATATTGGCCAAAGATAGAACAAAAGTCATCATTTTATTTTACAAATCTGAGTTCTAATATAAAATTTATGGGTCAAGTATTGCTGAGAGCTCCTACCAAATGGCTTCTTGTTGCCAAGGAAAATGTAAAGACCTTTTGCCTGGGTCACATGTAAAAATCACCTCCCAACATATATTATCTTACATGAGATACATGGATCTAGACAGGTGACTCAATAGGAACCTGTGAGTACCAGCTAGACTAATATAATTATTGGTTGCTTGAAGTATTTCAGCCTAAGCTTTAGAAATGTGGGAGGTAGATGAGATAGGGTAGAAGATTCCAGGGAAGTTGAAGAGGACGCAAAAGGGAGCAAAAATTGTTAATAAAAGTCCTTACAAAGTTTTCTCCTGATTGTAGTGATTTCTACATTACACCCAAAGAATGCAAGGAAATGATAAATTACATGGAAGAATGGCTTTCATGTACTTTGCCAATCTCAAATGTGTTGAAAATAATTCCCTCTCCCTGTTTTATTGCTGAACCTGACTTAGGCTTCAGTTCAGCCTTTTACTCAATTTTAAATTAGCTTCTTAGGGTATAAAGTTGTGAGATAAAGGGCTCAGCATATGCTCTCCCATAGATGTCCCAACATTTCAGAGTTACAGTGTCATTCTTATTTTTTACATACTCCTACTACATAGCCGGAGTCGGACTTAAGACATTAAGAATTTAAAAGCAAACCCACCTTTTTGGAATTAACCCTCAGAAGACCCAGATGGGTATTAAAAACTGAGGTTATGTTGGAAAAAAAGCTACAATGTGAGACATTTTGAAGGTCCTCAAACCTTAAAAATGTAACAAAACTTAAAAAAAAAAAAAAAAGTTGAAAGCCTGTCAAGGTGGTAGCTTATTAAGTTCCTGCAATCACAGGGGATTTACACCGGCACCAGGATCCAAAATGTTAGTGTTAGGCACAGATACGTTATTTAGCAAATAAAATGATCCCCAAAAGATGGAGGCTGGGGGGTGGGGGCGGAGAGGGACTTTTGCTAAACTGTCGTGGAAAAAATTTCCAAAGAGCGTTACAGATCAGAGGCAACCGTTAGGCCAGAGGCGTCCACATCAGCGCGTCCCCCCTGGGCCCAGAGGCCGCGGAGCTCCCTCGGGTCTGGTCGCCTCTGCGCCCCCGGGGCCGCGCGTCCCCACCTCCGCTCTGTGCAGCCAGCACCCGGCGTGGGCGCTGGCTCGGGACCGAGGCGTCCGGGCTCCCCCCACCACAGCCCCAACCCTGCCTCCCGAGCCAGCTCCCCGGTTCGCAACTCAGAGAGCCAACACGACCCTGTGAAGTTGTGGTGGGAATTATGCCTCTGCTGACTCCCCGAAAGTCGGCCGGGCTCTGGAGGACTGAAAGAGCTCGTCTTGGGGTTAGCGCGCTCACTTCTGAGGAACCTCCGCTCCCGGGACACGTTCGATGCGGCCGTGGAGGGAACCGGGCGCCGCTGGCCGAGGTGGGGCGGCGGCCCACGCGAGGAGACAGAGCAGGGCAGTCAGTAGTCAAAAGTCGGCCTAGGGCCCTGGGAAAACGTGAAATTCCCCCCTCAGTCCTCTCACGTGGGCCTCGCACGTTCCTCGTCGCGCTCGGGCGCACCTAGCCACCGCCCCACCGTCCCACCCGCGTCCTACCCTAAACTGGCAAAGACCCGATGTTAGGACCGCGCGGAAGCCAGGGAAAGAGAGAGACCGAGAGAGAGAGAGAGAGACCGAGAGAGAGAGAGGAGTGGTCGGGTAGCAGTTGGGCGTGGCTTCTCTGAGAGGCGGCCCCTGGGGGCGGGGAGAACTACGCAACCGTCGACTCTGGCCGCTGATTGGCTGAGGTGCCTGCGCGGAGCCCGCAAGCGTCTCCGCCCGGCCCGGGCGCTCCTCCTCCTCTCCCAGCCGCTGGGTCCACACCGGCTCGCGAGGGAACCGCTCAGGCGCCGCCGCCCCAGCCCAGTGCGGACGACGGGAGAGAGGGAGGAGGAAGGAGAACACACTCGCTTGCTTGCTCCCACCCGCACTCGGGCTCCCAGAGCCGGCGCGGAGCCCAGGGGGAGGAGCCGCCGCGGGCACGCCCCGCCTCCGGCCCGGGAAGACGACGCCAGCGACCCCGCCGGCCGGCCACCGCCCCCCTCGCCGGCCGAGACCCGCCCCCGGCCCCGGCCCTGGCCCTCCCCTGGCGGCATGGAGGGGCCCCGCTCCTGACGGCCGCGCCGCCGCCTCGGCTCCCGCCCCCCCTCCCGGCCCCGCCCGCCTGCCCGCCCCCGCTCGCATGTCTGTGCCGCCTTAGCCGAGGATGCTGAGGATGAAGCTGCCGCTGAAACCGACGCACCCCGTGGAGCCGCCGCCCGAGGCGGAGGAGCCCGAGGCAGACGCACGGCCGGGCGCAAAGGCGCCGCCGCGCCGCCGTCGAGACTGCCGTCCCCCGCCGCCGCCCGCGGGCCCGCCGCGGGGCCCCCCCCCGCCGCCGCCGCCACCACCGCCGCCTCCGCCGCCGCCGCCGCCCCGGGGGCTCGGGCCGCCTGTTGCTGGCGGACCAGCGGCGGGGGCGGGCATGCCGGGTGGCGGCGGCGGCGGGCCCGCGGCGGCGCTGCGCGAGCAGGAGCGAGTGTACGAGTGGTTTGGGCTGGTGCTGGGCTCGGCGCAGCGCCTGGAGTTCATGTGCGGGCTGCTGGACCTGTGCAACCCGCTGGAGCTGCGCTTCCTCGGCTCGTGCCTGGAGGACCTGGCGCGCAAGGACTACCACTACCTGCGCGACTCAGAGGCCAAGGCCAACGGCCTCTCGGACCCGGGGCCGCTGGCCGATTTCCGAGAGCCGGCCGTGCGCTCGCGCCTCATCGTCTACCTGGCGCTGCTGGGCTCGGAGAACCGTGAGGCCGCCGGCCGCCTGCACCGCCTCCTGCCCCAGGTGGACTCGGTGCTCAAGAGCCTGCGCGCGGTTCGGGGTGAGGGTTCGCGGGGAGGCGCGGAGGACGAGCCCGGCGAGCGCGGAGAGGACGGCGAAGGCGAGGAGGACGCGGAGAAGGACGGTTCCGGCCCGGAAGGCAGCGGCGCCGAGCCCCGGCCCGGCGGCGGGCTGGGCTTCAGGGCGCAGGAGGAACTGCTGCTGCTCTTCACCATGGCTTCGCTGCACCCGGCGTTCTCCTTCCACCAGCGGGTCACCCTGAGGGAGCACTTGGAGAGGCTCCGCACTGCGCTCCGCGGGGGCCCCGAGGACGCGGAGGTGGAGGTGGAGCCGTGCAACTTTGCCAGACCCCGGGCCCAGGTAAGGCGCGCGAGCCTCCCAGCACCCGCGTTGCGGTCACCGCCCCGGCGGCCTCCCTGGCCTGGCTTTCGGACGCCTCTTGGCCGAGCTTCAGCCCGGGGCAGGTGGCTCGGAATCCCCACCCCACGGCTCCCAGCGCCGTTAATACTAATTTTCGTTCTGCTGGGCGGTTCAGTTCCACTCTCCCACCCTCACCGCCGCCCCCCCTCCCATGCACACTCAGGCACCCGCCATAACAGAATGCTCTAGAAGTCTCTTCCGTGCGGGAGTTGCCACGGAAAACATGGAGCTCTCAGCCTAGTCCCCCTCTCGGAGGAAGGGTCTCGGGACATTTTTGGCTCGGAGCATGTCGCCCTGGGTGGTGGGAAAGGCGCAGCGCTAGAGGTGACTGTGTTAGCCTCAGTCTAGCCCCCGGCAGCGCCTTGGCTTTCTCGCCATCTGGCGCTCTGGTTGCAGTTTTAAAGCTCTGCCTTCTCCCCTCGCTGAGGTGTTCTAAAGGTGCGCTCTCGGCGTGCTGCCCTTGTCTTCAGCACAAAGGGGCTCTTTTTGCTCAGTGAATGCCCGAGTTTATTAAAAGGGGTCGTAGGGCTTTTGGCTCTTGCTGCTAACTTGATGTTCCCAGAAAAAAACCTGATGTGGAGAGCGGCGAATTGACTCAAACTTGATGATCAGTAGCGCAGGTTGCCTGGGTCAAGAAACCTCTCCTGGAGCGGGCTGCTTACACCTTTTACCTCTGGCATAACTTATTTTCTATCCATTGAGTCTTGCCTACAGATTTGAGTCCGGGGGTGTTTGTTGGGCCTTTAATGTAGGCATAAATGTTGTTTTCTAAAAGTTGTTAAACCGAAATGTAGTAGACAAGAATCCAGATGAGTCACTTGTCTCAGACATTAAGGTGAAATTTTATAGAGCCGTGAAAGCAATTTAATAATAATGTAGGCCCAGTATAAAAGTCTTTGATCGTAATAATTTAAGTGAGGAGAGGAGAGTAGGTTTCAGAGTAAAGGCTAGGTACAATAAGTTTATTTTCGGGGTTTACAGTCTTAAAAGGTACTAATTTGGTTGCCATACTTTTCAACCTAGGTGATCTCCAGGATGATATATTGGAAAGGGGGATTTTTTTTTTCTCCTTCCTTCCTTGAAAGTTAATTCAACTTATGTATCTGCTGTCATTCAATACTCTGGAACTAAAACTGGGCATTGTATTTCTCCAAAGGCTGTGTGGACTCAATACCCATTGAATCAAGGAATTTGGGGGCTGGAAGGGATTTAGCGATAATCTAGGCTGCGCCCCTCCTTTTTAAAACGAGGCTTCTGTGAAGTGACTAACTCACATTTTAGGACACGTTTTATCAGACTCCAGTGTAGTAATGCTAGTATCCGGTATTTTTTTGGTGAGCTTCAAATTTTGTCTTCCGGTGTCAATTTACTACTAATATGCAGCTGTGTATACTGTTGGTAAAAGCCCTTTCCCACTCTTAGCCTATTTACTGAAATAATTACAAAAAGTCCTATAAGCCACTTATATTTGGAGAAGAAAGCCTGAAATTAGGAGCAATACTTCTATCTTATTTTTTTAAAAATTTTATATATTGTAAACATCTTAGATTGTAGGTATATGAAAATGTCACACAGTAGAACAGTTTTAGTCCGTATCATTCCAACACGGGTAACCGATTTCTGATTTTAACTGCTAGGAGTCTTCCCCCCCGCCCCCCCCCCCCCCATTAAATTTTGCTTGTAATGAGAGGGTCGGAAGGCGACTAGAGAAAGGGAGAAATGCGTGCAAACTAGAGTAACGAGATTTTCATCTTGACTGCAGAGTGTGGCCTTTTCTGGCAACCGGTGAGTGCTGGGAGGAGTGGGCAAAGTGAGGTTGGGCATCCTGCCATTAATTTCAGCACATCGTTACTTCTCAGGCAGAGCCCTGTGCTGAGGCCATCAGTTGAAGTGGGGGAATAAATCATACGGGATACACGTACTACAGGTGACGCTGGCGGCTATTTTTAGACACTGGTGGCGTGATGAACTTTTCCCTCGGGTAGCTTAGGGTTACCGTAACAAATCATTCACGTCTCATTAAATTGTTCTGACCCCGCACTTTCTGCTTGTTAGCCTGGGCTCTGAGGCCCTCAGCTGTGACTTGTTCTGGCCTTGAAGACATTTCCGCGGATCTTGTTGCTCCCAAGCTGTCACTCCAAAGGCAGCTGATGGGGGTGGATGGATTTGCATCTCGGTTCGCTGCAGTCCAGACCAGCTGATGCTCGGCCTTGCGCCGCCGGTACGCTCCCGGTGGGGTAGGACCCACCTCGGAGTCTGCAGGGAGGTGCCCGAGTCTGGCACGTCCGTCGCGTGGACGCGACGCGGCGCGTCGGTGGGCCCCCCGGTCACGCGCCGCCGCGGACTGGCCGACGCGTTTGGGGACCCGGCCCTTGGGGCTCCTCCCCGCCCCCTCCCTGCAAGATGGCGGCCGCGGCCGCCCACGTGACTGGCGCGCCGGCCCCGCCCCTGGGGGGGCGGGCTGAGGCGGGGCCGCGCCTCCCGAGGGCTCCCTTAGGCCTCCGCCGGCTAGGCCCCGGCTGCGGGCAGCGCGGAGAACCGCGTGGACGGTGGGCTCGGAGAGTGGCAGGGGGAATTCGTGTGGCAGCCCTTCACGGCCCCGGAAGTAACCTTTTAGACACACGTGTGTAACTTTCGGCGAGGAATCACTCCATTTTTCACTGCTTTAATCCATACGAAACGCATAAAGTGGAACTAATTTCCTTTTCCATTAGAATAAAAGTATGCTATCCCCGAATAGTGTTTCTGGCGCTTTCAAGACTCGGATTCAATACCTAATATGCAGCAGCTTCTCTTTTAAAGTTTTCTGTAAAAAACCAGTAACGTTTACAGATAGAACGTGTGTTTTAAGGCGAATTTTATGTTAATTATATGCTTTCAAGTTGACCAGCCCCAGCAGCTCTTTAGTGACCTACCATGGTTACCATTGCTAACTAATAGTTGAGAGGGCAAGTCCACAAACTTACCACTAGAATATACTAATTAGGTCATTTTAGAAAAATGAAGGAAGATTCAAGAAGATTTTTACATTTAAAAGTAATATTTCTCGAGGTTGTTTTTTTTTTATGAGATTTGGATAATGTTAAGTGATTTAGAGTAAATGTTACATTGGATTACAACTTAAATATTGCCTTTAGAAGACTTGTGCATAAAGTTCATCTTCTTCAACTGCTGTGGACTGCCAGTCACTTATATAAAATTCAGCATACAATATGCATTAACAGTGTCCTGGGAAGTTTGTGTGATTGATGTAGTTTGCTGTGTTAATAAAGTTACAGACTGCCTATATAGCGTCGCTGAAAAAAAAATGGTTTTAAAAGGGGGCCCCTTATTAGGAACCCAAACTGTAAATGGCCTGTTAGCAATAGTGACAAAAACCTGCCTAAGTATTTTAAAAGATGCTAGTTTTGTTGCTGTTTCATTGAAAAGAGAAAGACAGCCAAGCTTCCTATCTTTGCATGCTTAAAGACTCTCCTAACTGCTCAAGCAAATGGATATTCTAATTTGGGGGGTTTAACCCCCAATTAGCAACACAAAGGCCGAAAAAAAAGCATAAAATGCATAGACTATCGTAGTAGTGGTTAGTGGTTAATATTGTGTGGCGGTGTTTCCCTGGAGATTGTGTTTTCAGTATCTTCAAAACATAGTTGCTTGGCAAATAGCTTGAATAAAACAGAAACTGAAAACTTTAGATAGTATTTAGTGTGGTAGATAGTATTTAGTGTTACTTGAATTAACAAGAAACATACCAGAACTACAAAAAAAATTAAGTGGCCCTGCCTCTTACAAAAATCAATGAAGATAACAAAAAATTGTTACTTTCTCGTAGCATAGGTTAATTAATACGGTACTTGACAGAGTCAGTATCTCAACTCCTTTTGCTAGTACAGATAATGTACTGGTAGTACATCCCACAATCCAGTTCTCTCAGCAGTACCATTATACTTATTTATTTATTACCACTATACTTATTTATTTATTTGACAGAGAAAGACACAGTGAGAGAGGCAACATAAGCAGGGGGAGTGGGAGAGGGAGAAGTAGGCTTCCCGCGGAGCAGGGAGCCCGATGCGGGGCTGGATCCCAGGACCCTGGGTTCACGACCTGAGCCAAAGGCAGATGCTTTAACGATTGAGCCACCCAGGCGCCCCTATTTTTAATTTTTTAAAATTTATTTATTTTAGAGAGAGAGAGCACGGGCGCAAACTGGGCAGGGAGGGAGGTGCAGAGGGAGAGGGAGAGAGAATCTTAAGCAGATTCTGCGCTGAGCATGGAGCCCAACTCTGGCTCCATCCCATGACCCTGAGATCATGACCTGAACCAAAATCAGGAGTTGGGCCCTTGGTCGACTGAGCCAGCCAGCACCCCTGGGGCATTTATTTTTAATATTTATATTGTAAAGATCTGGTATGCCACAGATAAAATAAACCCAAAGGAAGCATTTTTCTGGGTCACAAATTATTAAAGTACATATTCTCTCCATAGTGGGTTTGGGGATAGGAATGGGGAACATACATATTCTGATTTTGGGTTATCAGTAACTCCCGTGCACCCATAATCTACTTAAATCTTTATCCAGTTTTCACATTTAGTTAGGAAACTATTCTATAATTTAAAGCTGTTTTGCAGTTTTGTTAGGTTATATAACTTTTTATTACTTCAGAGCACAGCCTGAATAAAGGAACATTTTGTGCTTTTTCTAATAGAACCTACTAAATTGGCTAATTTTTAAGCTTATTATTTTTGTCTTTCCTTGAGAAATATTAAGCTAAATTTTTTTTTTTTAAGAGAGAAGCAAAAAAGACATGCATTACCCTTGAAGCAGACTGAGCTTCGACTCTTTTTTTCATTATGGAGGACTGTGGAACAGCACTCCTCTTACAGAGAATGCTTTGTCACAAAGCCTCCTTCACGCAGTCTGTGTAAACAGTCACCCTAGAAGGGAAGTGCCTCATTGCGTGTAGCTGTTACACGTGGCAGGGCTCCTGGGCACTTGGTAGGCCGTTTCCCTTCTGTCCTTCCTATGCTCCAGGGAACCTTTGGCCTTTAATTCCCTTCTAAATGTCTTGGCTCGTTCAAAGTGTTTCATGCTTATTCAAGAAATAACTTACTTGAGGTCAGATTTAGGTTTTAAAAAGGTCACTTCGGCAAGTTGTTTAGTCTTTACAAGTTCCAGGCTGCTCAGTAAAAAAAAGGGATAACGTCACCATTCCTTGTATATAACTGCTGTGAGGATGAACCTGATCATGTGTATGAAAATGCTTGGTAAACAAGAGTAAGATGTATATATCGATTGATCTAGCCATTGTCCAAAGAGGGAATAGCACAGTTGGGTTGCAGTGGATGAACAGAAATGCGAAAGTTGGGAGAGCTGGGAGGGGTTGGGTTACAGAGGGCCTTGACAGACTGGGGAAAGGAGTAGGTTGTCAGCAGGTTGCAGTGAAATTGAAAATTTGTGTCTGTGCGCTGGTGGTGTGTCTTTCTGCAACATCCACTGTCACTTTATGTGTAATGTGTATGAAAAGCATGAAACATTGATTAAAAAAAAAAATCTTCCAGGCTAATCCAGTTCTCTCAGCGGTACCATTATACTTCTAATCACTCTGATTTGCTTGATAACCTTAATCCTCTCTTTCCCTCATCCTTGCTGTCACCATTTTCTTCCGGGACTTTATTCCTAACGGATTCCGCTGTTCGCAGCCTTCCCACCTCTTACCTGTGGGATACCACTGCCAGATATGTCTTCCTAAAGCAGCGTTTAATCGCATCACATACCTTGCCATGACTGAGGGAGCCTGGCCTCCAGTAAGTCTTTGGTCTTAAAATCCATCTCCCACTTTCTTCACACATCCCATCTTCATTCAGTGCTGTCACCTCCTGCATGATGTTTGCTGGAATTGTCCCTGTGGCTGTCTTCTCCTAAGATTCTTTGGTGCCTCTGAATTCCAGCAGCATGTGTATTCTGTGCTGTAATTTTGGTACTTCTATGATTTTTCCCCCCTATTTCTAAGAAAAACTTTACTTTGAAATATTCTTAACTTATAAAATTGACCTTCCTCCTAGATTTTAAATTCCTCCAAGTCTTAGGCATTGTGTCTCTTTTTTTTTTTTTTTGGTCAGTGTTGCATATATCATAAAAGCTCACTCAAAATTTCTTATGCTTAGCTTTTTAGATACAGCTCTGAGAAATACCAATATGATAAATCGCTTTAAGACAAACTACACCAGGAAGTGTTTTTTTGGTCTTTTTTTTTTTTTTTTTTTAAGATTTTATTTATTTGAGAGAGAGAGAGAATGAGAGAGAGCACATGAGAAGGAGGAAAGTCAGAGGGAGAAGCAGACTCCCTGCTGAGCAGGGAGCCCAATGCGGGACTCGATCCTGGGACTCCGGATCATGACCTGAGCCGAAGGCAGTTGCTTAACCAACTGAGCCACCCAGGTGCCCGTGTTTTTTTGGTCTTGTACGAATTACACTTCTCAGCTACTTTATAACAATCTTTGCCACTCTGTGATACAGGCACAACTGTTTTGGAAATAATGAAAGGAATTGCTTCTTTAGGTAAAAGCGTGGAGCAGTATAGATTTGAACTGAATCTTCAATAGGTGAATGCTCAGTAGTTGTGTTTATTAATTATTCTTCCCAAATCAGACCATTTAGAGTCCAAATTAAGCTTTGTGTGTGCGTGTGTGTGTGTGTGTGTGTACATAAATTGGGGCAAACCTACAGATGATGCTTTGATAGGGTGGAAAAAGTCATCAATTACAAGCTAGTTTCTTACTTGAGTAATTGTGGTTGTCTGGTGTTGATCTCCAATTTAGGATTTGTTTGAGGAGTAGTAGGAGTCAGATACACAGTTGAGATAGTATCTTGCTTAAGATCAGAAAGTTAAAAACTTACTTGGGTCACTGAAGTGAGCCATTTACAGTCTAAGAATGGGGAATTTTTATGTTTCTTGTTAGGAATATCTAAACTGGGATAGTTAAGAAACCTAACTCTCCCCCAGTATATTGTTTTTCGGGAGAGGAGGGTATCAGATGACTGAGATTCACTGGTGGTCCTTGAAGCAACCACAGGGTCTTGTGTGTTTGGAGGGTATTTCTTGAGCAAGAGACCATCAAGCTTACGGAGAGATTGCCTGATGAAAAGAGCGGTTTGGGGTCGTTTTGTTTGGGGAAGGTGTGTGTTCTAACAGGTGGCGTTAAACAGAAGTCCTAATGCAACGTTTCTCCGCACTGTCCTGTTTACCAACCTATCAGTCAGTCACTGTCAAAAATCCTTTTTAAACTCTGTAAGCTTCCGTTTCTGCATGGTTCCAGGAACATATCCCCACTGGAGCTGAAGGCTGGGGCTCTGCTGCAGGAGCTGGAGGTCCCGGCAGTGCCGTGGGCTGTTGGGCTTCTGAGCCCAGGTCTTGCTTCCTACTGAGGACCCCTTGAGTCCCCTCCCTCTCATCTCCTGTGGGGTGGGGCAGGGAAGGAGAGGGCAGTTGGTAGGTATATATGGCCTGGGGAGGAAAGCACATTCTCTATAGATCTGCTGCTACTCATGCTCAGGGGTGTGTTCTTTTCACCTCCCCTAGAATGTCTGGTAAAGTGGGGATTTAAAGGTTTGGGGGCTGCTAGCCCAGGAGATGTAGCAATTCCTGGTTTAGCATCCTAGTTCTAGGGTACGAGAGGGGATCTTTTTCCCTTCTGTAGTAGGAAAGCAGAAGGTTGGTTGGTAAACACAGATGCTGGTTCTAAAGGGGGGGTGGATCCCAGCTTTGGTTTAGACTGGGAGGCTGTTTCTCGCCACCCCCCCCCCCGCCTTCCATACCCTTGTAGTTTGTGGTCTAAGACAGTTTATAGTTCTCACCCGTCCACCTGTCAGCTACAGATGCCTACTAGAGATTGTGCTATTCCCATTGAAAGCAGAAACATGAAGGGAGTTTTACAAGGAAACCCTCGAGGCCAGTGACATTTTTCTGGGATGAAAACTACCACCCTCCTCCCCAGTAGGCTTCCCTATCAGCATTCTTTTGCTAGGTCTTCTCTAATTGCACGTCCTACAAGTTCAGTTCTCTGGAAAAGACAATGACATCAACAATTTGAATGGTTTTTATTTTTATTTTTGTTTAAAGATTTTATCTACTTATTTGAGAGAGAGAGAATGAGAGAGAGAGAGCACATGAGAGGGGGGAGGGTCAGAGGGAGAAGCAGACTCCCTGCTGAGCAGGGAGCCCGATGCGGGACTTGATCCCAGGACGCTGGGATCATGACCTGAGCCGAAGGCAGACGCTTAACTGACTGAGCCACCCAGGCACCCTGAATGGTTTTTAAAATTTGTAATAAATTCATAGAGCTCCCCAGAACACATAGAAAGTTATGGTGATGTTCCCTCCCCCGCCCCCTGTTCCACCCAGCCAGCTGCAGTCCAGCCCTGCTCTGCACAGGCCACCGCTTCTTGCACCCATGTCACGTTGAGGAGACCTTGTTAGAGCCGTGGTCACAGTGGCCATGGCTGGTCTGGGGGCTGTGGTGGTAGAGAGGACACCAGGTTCAGTGAACTGTGGGCACCCCCCACATGTGGCTAGGGTGCTTTAAACCCCTGCTTTAAGATGGTCAGTTCTGCCACACTCATCTCATACCTTCTAGCCAAACGGAAGAAGAAGCTACAAGGGAGGTGAGCCCCGATCCCAGCCGGAACGTGCACGATGCTCAGGCCGCCGACTCCAGGTGTCCCTCCTCTGACCTGTTGGCACGGCAGGTGTTGGCAGCGGGGCTCTCGTGCGCTGCTCACCCGGCCCGTTTCTTCTTGCACGTCATTTGCCCTTTTTCAGTTGCTAGAAGGCGATGCCAGGCATTACCTTGGGTTGGGGCATGCTGTTTCATTAGCAGAAATGAGGCAGACGCCTGCCTGTTCTACCACATCTTCTCAAAGAGGCAGCAGGGACCTCTTCAGTTCTCCCTGACACCTTCCCTCTCCTTCCACCAAAATGGATGGAATTTGACATCTCAGTAAATGGTTCTAATAACTAATCATTTTCTCACATTCAAAGCAAGGTTTCTATGAATCTTGCTTAAATAATAACATGCTTTAGTTGGGACCCTGGTGATTGAAAGAAGAGAATTTAAAACCTACAGCTATAACAAGTTATCCCCAGACCTAGTGGCTTAAACCAGCACCGTTTTATTATTATCTCGCAGAGTTCCGTGGGCCGGGGGTTTAGACCGGTAACTAAGAGCAAGGGCAGCTTCTGTCAGCCGCGGGGTTTCTGGAGATGCAGCTAGGCCTGGAGCCCTCTCTCTCTGTCCTCTGTCAGTGTGGTCTCTCTCGTGTGGCATCCTCGGGGCAAGTGCACTAGTACACGGTGGCTCGGGAGGCCCAGGCTGCAGGGCTTCTGGTGACCTGCCCTCAGCAATCCCAAATGTGCCTTTGCTCACATTCTGTGGGTCAGGCAAGTCTCAGAAAGCTGGCCGAGATCCACCGGCTGGGGAGTTAGATCCACCTTTCAGTGGGAGGGCTATCAAAGTATTTTTATCTATTTGATCTACCACAAAACCTTAATATGATGTTGTGGTTAGATACTAATGTTAGTATTCAAAGTCTCATTTGATGAGTGTAAAAAAACTCCTGAAGAAGTTAGTAAATTAAGAAAAAAAGCTAAGAAATTCTTAATTTCTTTATTTTTTAAATAGGGAACGTCTTGGTGTTTTTAAATTTAGTTTGCATCAAAGGACTAGAGGAAACATGCAGAACATTGTTAGATGAGCTAAAATAAACTCCATCTACAGCTTGACCTTTGTTAAAGTAAAAGGAGGCCAGTGTGACCTTTGTTCTCCATGGTATGTTAGAAGAGTCTCTTTTGGATTGTCCAGCCACTTGACTATTTCAGACTTTCCCCACATTGGAGAAACCTCAAGTCTATAATGGCGTTGGATTTACATGTATAAAAGTTAAATGTGAGTAATCTCTGGAATGAACGAGCTGTCCGGCCTGCCTGTGTTACGTGACGTGGATTTGCGCTAACCAGGAGCTCTTAGAGGAGGCACGCCTTAGGACAGAAAACACTTTACTCCGATGAGTTACAGAAGGGAGGAGAGCACACACATTCTAATGTTTGTGTTCCTGTGCATATTTTTTGCGGGCTTAGAATTTTAAAATTTCATTTCTTAATCCAAGCAGAGAAAAATTCTCCACTTTTCACTTGGTTCTGACACTTTCATCTACCTAGTCTTTGTAAAATGCCAATTCTGGCATGACCTCTATAGTGTGTTTTCCTGGGAATCTGAACTTAATAGAGAAAGCTGGTGTAATGCCTCTCTGTAAGATTCCATTAAACCAGTGGCTCTCAGATTTTTATGGCACCCTTCCCCGTACTCAGAGTAAAGGAAGCGTATGTGACATGTGGAAAGGGGAGACAGCAGAACAGAGAGCCATTCACTCTTGGGACCAGTAAACTTGATTCTGACCTCTGAAGCTCACGAGGCATTAGATTAAATTTTTTTTTAAAGATTTTATTTATTTGTCAGAGAGGGAGTGAGAGTGAACAGCACAAGCAGGGGGAGTGGCAGAGGGAGAAGCAGGCTCCCCGCTGAGCAAGGAGCCCGATGTGGGACTCGATCCCAGGACCCTGGGATCATGACCTGAGCTGAAGGCAGACGCTTAACCGACTGAGCCACCCAGGCGTCCCATTAGATTAAATTTTTATTAAACTGATAAAATTGTAAATTTTACACAGTTTCTAAATTTAGTCTAAATGATTTTATAGCATTGATGCACGCTGAGATGTAGGGTGGGAGAAGACTTAATTAGTAGGTATTTCATGGGTTGATGAACTTAAGTCCTTGGAAAGACACTCATACTCCATTTTTCTCCCTAGGTTATTAAACAGGAGGCCTTTTCGGCTGTTAAAATGTGTAACTTCAGACTTTAAAAATGTGACTTTGACTGTGAAGCAGACTACTTTCTCATGGTTGCTTCAATATAATATTTGTGGAGGCAGCATAATACAATTATTTTTAAAATTTTTTATTGTAAAATGTATAACATAAAATTTGCCATTTTAACACCTTTGTGAGTGTACAATTCAGTAGCATTCACATTCTTTTTTTTTTTAAACAGTTTTTTTTTTTTTAAAGATTTTATTTATTTATCTGACAGAGAGAGAGAGACAGGAGAGAGGGAACACAAGTAGGGGGAGTGGGAGAGGGAGAAGCAGGCTTCCCGCTGAGCGGGGAGCCCGATGCGGGGCTCAATCCCAGGACCTTGGGATCATGACCTGAGCCGAAGGCAGCCGCTTAACTGACTGAGCCACCCAGGCACCCCTAGCATTCACATTCTTGTGCAACCATCACCACCATCCATTTCCAGAACTTTTCTTTTATCCCAAACTGAACCTCTCTATCCATTAAGCAGATACTCCTATCCCCCCACCCCCGGCACCGGTAACCACTCTTCCACTTTCTGTCTCTATGACGGAGACCGTTCTAGTACCTCATGTAAGTGGACTTGTACATTCTTTGTTCTTTTGTGCCAGGTATTTCACTTAGCACGATGTCCTCAGGACTCATCCATGTTGTAATATGTATTCAAGTTTTATTCCTTTTGTAGGCTGAATAATACTCAGTTGTGTATATATGCCACATCTTGTTTATCTGTTCACCCAACAGTGGACATTTGAGCTTCCTTCCACCTTTTGGCTATTGGGAGTGACGCTGCTGTGAAAAAATTATTTGTTCAAGTCCCTCCTTTTGCTCAAGTCCCTAGCTTCTCCACCTACGAGTGGAATTGCGGGACCACGTGGTAACTCTGTTTAAGTATTTGAGGAACTGGTTCGCTGTCTTCCGCAGTGGCTGCACTATTTTCCTTCCTACCGGGTAATGCACAAGGGTTCCGGTTTCTCCACATCCTCACCAATAGCTGTGCTCTGTGTTTTTGGAGAATAGCCATCTTAATGGGTGCGAGGCTGTATCTCATTGTGATTTTGATGGGCATTTCCCTGATGAAAACTATTTGTGGGTTTTTTTGCATATTTTGCATTTGTATTCAAAGGTGTTATTTTTAATTTATGAATCATGAATGAGCAGTGTAGAAAAATACTCTATAAAAATGGTTGACATATTCAGCTAAACTTCTTCCAGTTAACACAAGTATTTGAGAGGATTACAGTGCTTTATTTACATTGATTTTTGAAATACTTATAGCAGTGTTAGGCCAATGCTGTTTTATGACTTTGTGGTAAATGATTATAAGGTCTGGATTAGGATACAGGTAAATTTGTTGTTGCTAGAAGAATTCTCATGGTCTACCTTTTTTAAATCATTAATATTGAAAGTTGGTGAATGCCATCATGCTAAATGTTTTGGAAGTTGGATGTTGTTGAAGAGATCTGTGCTGTCCTTCTCATTAAGTGGTTCTGTGTAGACAGATGCTTATTTCCTTGGGTTTCTACAGGAAGACAAGCTATATATAAGGCTGAAGCTTAGCTCCCAGGAGTCTCTGATGTGATGCTTTATTCCCAGAAATGGAGCTGTCAACGCGCAGCCCAAACCTATTGTCAGGCCAGCATGCATGATTGGACAGTAGAACAAAATATTTTAAATTAGGATTCTTGGAAAGTGTTGGGTTTTCTGTTTGTTTCATTTCTAAATTGACACAATTTTAAAAAATTAATGTATATTATTTATTGCACATTGGTCAAATTGTAATTGTTGAAACTGGGGTGGTTTGTTCTGAGTAGTATTTTGAGATTCTGAACATGAAGGAGTAAGGTGTGTGTTGTGATAAACAGCAGTTCTAAGGCTGTTTTATTTTTTTGGCTTAATCAGTGTGTTGTTGGAACCGTATATACACGGCACTGCTTCAGTTCTAGAGAGCTGTGTGTGAGATAAGCAGGCCCTTCCTGACTCCAGGCAGCAGTTCTCCTAGGAGTAAAACTTCTTCCACTTTACTGAGGATAGTGATTGGCTGAGCAAACTCAGATTTAGAGCACTCAGTTGCTATTAGGTGGTTTAGCATGACTAATGGTAAACCCGCTGTCCATACTCATTCTTGTTCAGAAAGATTTGGCAGATATTGATGATAACCTTTTGTAAAACTTTTTCCTACCAAAGCATCTTGTTAGACCATCACTACAATCAAGTAGTGAATAAAAATTACAGTAATTAATGTAAAAAATAAAATTCCCATATATGTAGGGGGTTAGCTATCCTCTTTTATCTGTGTTCCTTTGATTCTGGTTCACTTTGGTTCAAATTGACATCACTGGGAATTCTGAGTAATAATGTGCTGCATGTCCCAAGAATACTGGGACAGTAAATAATTGATAGAATATTACTGTGAAGTGAAGATAAATATTGATATCAATAAATATTGATTCCTTTTTCTTAGTGGTGAATGCCAGTTTGTGCCTTTCTGCCCTTAACGTGTAATCACCTATTTGATCTCTAAAAATTGCTGTTAAAGTGGTCACTGTTAAAAGTGTAAGATTTTAATCTGGTTTATTTCTGTGGAGTTGACTCTTCTTGGTCTGTGGAGTAGATTAACATGTGCCCCTCTTTCTCATCTAGAATGATTCTGCTCATGGTGATTACATGCAAAGTAATGAGGCCAGTTTACTAGAACAAGCCCCAATACCTCATGATGGACTTCCTGTGGCACCTCATAGAACCCAGCGAGAAGGTATGTTTGTTTTTTGTAAACTTACAGGAGAAGGTTGCAGAGTGCTATTTACCTTGGTTAACTCTAATTCTTCTCTTTTTTGGAGTAGAGAAATCCTACAGGTCCTAGGTTTGGCTCAGGCACCAGTCCCCCACTTTCTCGAGTCTTCATCTGGGCTCCTGCTTTGCAACACTTGGCCCATCCTGGCTTGTGCTTACTTGGTTCTGCCTTGCGGTTGGTTGTCTTAAATTTAGTTGGATACTGTCAGAGGGCAAAAACCTTAACATTTTCCCGAAGTATTTGGCGTAGAGTGCTTTATCTGGAGAATGTGCTCAGCATTTCCTGAAAAAAGAAATTTTACGGAAGTTCACTGTAAGAAAGTGAAGAAATTTCTTACAAGCCCATGCTTCCTGCAGTAATACAGATTTCAAGAGGGCTGGGATGGGGGAATTGAAAGGACATTTTCATCTGAAAAGAAAGGAGTTCAGATATTCACTTCTCTCCATATTCGGGGAGTCCATTAACCTGAGAGGAAAATTGAAATGGAAAATGTAGATGCCCCCCGGGGAAAGTGTGGGCAGTAAGCATCACACTCCGTTATGGCAGCTTTGAATCAACATCATTTTGCCTCCTTTCAGTCCCAACAATAGTCCTTTTTGTGTAATACATTTTTCCTCACAGAGGAAAAATAGGTATGCATGTTTAATGTTTCAAATAAAGTCTACATAATTACCTATTCCATCCTATTCAATGAAACTGCTTGAGTCATAGCCTCCTTCAACCACACTCACTACACATGCGAGTGACCTGAAGCAGAGTTTGCTTTTACAATGAAGGTCCTTTTTTTTTCCCTTTTTAATAAAAAATTATTTTAGAAAAACAAAAAACTACATCAAAGTGCTAACACCCGCAAGATGGTACTATAGATGATTTTTCTCATGTTCTTTATTATTAAACAAATGCATGTGATCTCTGCTGCTTAGTTTTAATTTGTGAGGGCTGCAGCGTCTCCCTTACCCCGGCCATCCCTCACCGTATTCTTTTGTCTTGCTCATCTTGATTCTGAGAGATCATGGCAGGTAGAACGTAAAATCAAGGCTGAAGACACAGCCATATTCCCTTACTGCAGAATGCCCTAGTGGTCCCCTGCCCTTAGCCCACTGATTCACAGAAGTAGAGCTGCTTTGTATTTTCTGAACATAGATTAGGTCAGATGGTTTTGATTAAATAGCATCATCCTTTATCATAATTTAATAGAAAAGGTTTTGAAGATGGCAGACCCTCCCTGCCCCGCTTTGGCCTTGGTTGTACTGCAGCAGTTTTGAGGAGTTCAGGCTTCCAGCCTGGCTTTGGAGATTTTCTTTTGTTTCCATCCTCAGCATTTCTCACCCATTGAGGGGACATGATCCTAGAAGCGGGCCACCAGACACCATATATTTGGAAAGTTGGCACAAAATACTGGTAGCAGTATCTCCTTAGTCTGTTAGGAATGTTTGCTTTCCAGCAAATTTCTGTATCTTACGTTTCCTGCTTTCTCATTGCTCACCATCCGTGATCTAGAACAATCTTAATTCCCCTGTCTACTTCTATTACTTTGTGTATTCTCCTTCATCTATTTTAACTTCTTTCCCTCCAAGTAAATCCTTTCCTTTTCTTCACCATCTCCCAGACCCGAGCCTGTGGAGTCCCTCTCCTGACTCCCCTGTGACCTTTGTCATGTTCATGACTACCAGTCTCATTATTGCTTACACGCTGTTTCTTCTGTTTGAGCAAGTTTCTCTTGCCTTTTTTTTTTTTTTTCCCTCAAGTCCCTATATTATGGTTAGTAGACTGGCTCTTCTCAATTTGTAAAGATATTTACTTCCTGAAAGATGATATTTTTATTGAAGGATGTGTTAAATGAGTAGTTCAGGAGTTTGTGCATTTGTTTACTTCATTAACAAGCTGACATCTTACCTGGGTCAGTTCAGAATTACTCATGTAACTTATGACCACTGTTTTATCTGTGTAATAGATTTGTGAAAATTTTTGTCATAGTGAACCTTCATAGTGAAGTTCATTCATAACGTTAAGTTTGTAATACCATTATATGATATTAAGGGTCGTGTTGAGAACAACAATTTATAAATTCCCAATTGGAAAGAAATTTTTATCAGTTTTATATACTTTTGAAAGTTTTTTTTTCAGTTTAAACAAAAACTTAGATATTTTCTAGTTTATACCTACTATGCATAAAAACTTGAATAAAGTGCTGTATGTGGTAATTGGAATAATGGTTTTGAAGATGATCCTCTAGAAAAATAATCTTTACTGTAGGTGTATTTTATTTATTTATTGGTGCTTAACAGGATGTTTGGAACTACTGAGTACTTGGCATGCTGAATGGATACAGAAAAAAATTCACGGATGAACGGCACATTGCTATGCTTCTACACTTTTTGGTTTTATTTCATGATTTAAGGCCAGTAGTAAAGATGAAGCTAAATAGCTTAATCGTTTTGTATTTGTCAGATTGGGTCACTGAAACCTGCATTTAGTCTCTGTAGAACAAGTCTGCGTGTTTTCTTTCTTTCAGCCGTGCACATTGAGAAGATAATGTTGAAAGGAGTCCAGAGAAAAAGGGCTGACAAATACTGGGAGTACACCTTCAAAGTAAGCCCCTCTGCCCCCAACAGATGTCTCATGTACCGTGGTAAATGACTTTTTGGGAAAAATGAAAATTGATCTTTGGAAAAAACTTACAGCAGGTTTGCTAATTTAAGAAAAAGCTGTACGTAGACATACGTTTGTCCTAATTAAGGGACTGTCCTGTTTTCAGTATGTGCTGCATGGTTTGCCAAGGTTTTAACTGTATCACATTAAAGTTACTCTGATGATTTTATAAAAAAAAAAAAGTAAGAGCCTTCGATTTGAGGTGTAAGATGTATCTTTTAAAGTAAAAGTAAACATTTTCACTAGTATTTTTTTAAATCAAGATCACGGGCATTGTCTTTTCCTGGCATGGTTTCCCTGATATCTTTCTCCTCCTCTTCTTTGTCCACAAAGGCTATTGGCCTTTGTTCCTTTGTCTTCCTCTCTCTGATTGCTTTCCTGTCACTCTGTCCTCAGACAGCTAACTAACCGTAGAGTCCAGCTTTGTCATTCCCCATGTCTCCTTTTTGCCTGTTGACTGTCATGCGGATTCCTTGTCCATGTCTTCCTTACTCCTCCCTGCTTGGGCTTCACTGTCTAGCCCTTTCTCCTAAGGTTGGACTGAGCGCCTTGAAGCCAAACGGACCGACGCCACGTGTCTGTGCTCCCTCACTTCAGTTCTTCCCCAAAGGTATTGCTTGCCAAACTTCAGCTCTGCCTTTCTCATGAAGTCATTACTGATCCTCCAGCAGAATGTGTTTCCATTCATTCATGGTATCCTCCCATCACCAGTTTCACAGAGTCTTCTATTTAGGTGACATGTTTTTCCTCTCCAGTAGGTTATTAGCTCATGGAGAGCAGGACTCTTCATCCTCTGTCATCCCACCATATCCAACTTGCTTAGTACATTTGTTGAATGAATTTCAGAACTTTGGCTTCTGCTCTGTGGGGGAAGTAGCCTCAGTTTGCAAATTTTAAGTCCTTATCTCCACATATTTCACTGAACATTTTGGTAACCCATGGCACAAGCCACTGTGCTCTCTTCATGCAGTTACACGAGTTCTCCTTTTGTTGCTGGAGCTCTTAGCTTGTTCCTTCCTCCAAGCCTTTGTCATCCCCAGCTCTGGAACAATCTTCCCCAGGCCATGGCACAGCTCACATCCCTTCAACTCCTAGGCTGGCTCAGATGCTCCCTCCTGTGAGGTCTTTCTCGGCACCCTTCTGATGTGCTATCCTGCTCCTGCACCACGCCCTGTTCATTTTCTCTGGAGCCCGGATCCCTGAGGGGAACTCTTAACTATTCATTTGTGGTCATCTCTCTCATGCACCAGACCCTGAACCTCAGCCAGCAGAGACTTTGGCTGTCTTGTCCACTCCTGTGTCCCTTTCACTGAGAACAGTGTCTGACCCAAGTTAGCTGCTCAGCGAACATTCGAATAATTAAAAATCATTTAAAAGATGTGCCAGTTAATAAGGATATTTGCTTTGAGGATTGGTAGATACAATTTCATACCTATTTTGAACTATCTGATTAATAACGGTATGACTAGCTGATAAGACTTAGGTATTTGCCTAGTGCAAGTTTTACTTGGCTCAAATAATTGTAAAGTAGAGATTATTAGCTGGCCGCCATCAAGTCCACTGAATTAAAAGCGTCCAAGAGGTAAAGTGGCACAACAGATTTCAGTCTGGCTCTTTTGCTTACTTAGGGTCAGATCTAAGTAAGTTACTCTTAGAGTTTTAGTTTCTCCATCTGAAAATGGAGGTCATCATACCTGCCCCATCTACCATAATAGAATTTTAAAGAATTGAGATAAAGATGAAATCTCTTCATAAGCCATAAATCCCATAAAAATACAATGTAGTACTATCAAAGAGGGGCAGTAAACTCTAGTTATTTCTCTGAAGAATTTATATTTAATAAGTTCCAGGAGATAGAATTTTTATCTTTCTTGGTATATAGATCTATACCGTGAAAAGTGTCATTTTAGAGTCCTACAACTTTTCCTTTCTGAAAAATTACAAAAATGTAGTCTTATTGTAAAAGACAACTTTCTAACAAAACCATGCAATTTGAAAGGAATTATTAAAAAGTTTTTTGAGTAGACTATGTCAATGTACCGTTAACTTTAACGATTTTGAAGAAATTACGACAATGCCAGGTTAACTTTATATTTCTAATTGTTAATCTTAATAAAATTTAAGTAAGGCCCTTTGTTTTACACATGGCTTTTTTTCAGCCGGTTTCCGCCTAAGAAATAACCATACAATATGTGTGTTTTTTTTAAATTAGGTAAACTGGTCTGATCTTTCAGTCACAACAGTAACAAAAACCCACCAAGAACTACAGGAATTTCTACTGAAGGTAAAAGTATAGATTTTGTTGTTAAAATGATTTTTACGTAATATATAGAATCCAGAAACCTCAATATCAAAACAGACACCAGGAAGATGTAACCACATATGTAGAGGTTGACTTAGAATTCTCCATGAACATTATCTGTAGAAAATGTCATGTTATTCTAAACCGAACTTTTCTTATGTGACCAATACAAGGAAATGAAGGGTTTTCCACATGAAAAAAAAAAAATGGAACCTTATTCCTAGTTCCTTGCCGAGGTATATATTAATGGTGGCTGTTTGCAAGGGTACTTCCTGTGAAAGGGTGCGTCTGCACGATGAGAGGAGGCTCGTTAGCCTTGTTGTGTTCTGAGACCTAACAGCTCTTCAGCTCCCTCTGTGGACTTCCTTAAATCCATGTCGATTGGTTCCTTCTTCGAGTTCCGGCTTCCCCCTTCCCTCCCCCCAGTGATAGACTCTCCAGAGTATTGAGAATGAGGGATAATGGGAACATCTTACACAGACTTGCAGAGGTAAAAGGTATCTTAGATCAATTTGGTCAAACTCTTGCCTGTTTCTTTAACACTAATTCTATTTTATTGAAGCGTGTATGGGTAGAGCTAAATATTAAAAGAAGGAAATGGGTTTAAATGGTTAACCAGTACCTTACTATTTCTCAATAAGCCAATATATTTTAAAATGTATTGCTAATAAGGAGATAGAAAGTCCAGAAGCAGGAAACATTCCCACTCCATTACTAACTTTTGGATGAAGATGGATGTAGTTATTGAACCTATGACATCAGAAATTTTCAGGACTGTGCTAGTTTCTAAGTTGTGTGCTTGTCACCATAAATTTATTCTTTCAGATCATGTGGGTCTCCATTCTGAAAGCTAAAAGACACTCTTTGTCGCCAGCTTGCAGAGCTTTGAGCAGCATGGCAGGTGCTGGCTCTAAGGAGGACATAGTGTGATGTGTTATCACAGTGTTAGTCCGCTAATAGGGATAACTAATACCCAGGGACAACTTGAATATTTTCCTGCAGCTTATTTTAACCAACTGAGCCACCCAGGTGCCCATCCTGCAGCTTATTTTAAACTGGGCCCTCCTGGTTAAGGCTGGAGAGCTCCTTCTGCCACTTCAAGATGGTGACCTAACTGCATGCAGAGATGGGGGGGTCGTTAATTTCCAGTTGCCAAAGGTCCTACGCATATGACCTGTCCGCAGTCGACAGCATGGTGAGGAAGGAGAGAGTGGTGGAAGGACTGGATGCATGAGCACTGTCCTCCAGAGAAGAGGGCCGTTAGCTCCCCGGAGAAACTAGCGCCTGGCTAACAGTCTGCCTGTTGAAGAAACTAGGAAGGGCTGTCCCGCACCACCGCCAGCCCTGCACTTTTAAAATCTCTTCTATTTATAGCTGACTTCTCTGTCTGAGGAGAATAAATTCATCAAAGTTTAAGGGCAAGTAGTCATGAACCGCTGTCCTACAGGTCAGAGAGCAACATGCTTCGTTTCTTTTTCTTGCCTTACCCTTTCCGCAATGGAGTTCTAGTGCTGGAGGGTAGGTTGCAGGGAGATAGAGCTGAGGCTGAAATATCTTGCGGTATGGCGTCAGTACGGTGGGGTCTGGTGCTGCTACGTGGCAAGGCCAGTTCCCTGATGCATTAGGGTAGGGGTGCTGCCGGGAGACTTCCAACAGGAGAGCACATGGCTGACCTCCAGCCTCGGGCCTGGCACCAGGCGGTCTCTCCTGTCGGGTTTCCCTAAGCTTCAGTTGGTCTTTCGTCTTGACAGATTTCTTTCTTTCTTTTTTTTTTTTGCAATCGTACAATTTTTCTGAAAGCTTAAGTGCTTTAAAAAAATACCGCCCCCTATAATTAAGTCACTCTTCAGAATCCTGGTAGTTAATGATCCCCCTAGTTAGTCAACTTTTGAATACAGAATTTTTCTAAAGTGGGACAGATGCCTTATCAAGTTATATGAAATAATTGGCAACATTGTATGCTTCCAGAAAGTACTTGCCTATTCTAAAACATCCTTTCAAGTTTACCATATATCTTTTCTCCTTTTTACCTCCCTTCTAAAATCATCTACAAAAGTTAAGAGCAACAGTGTCCTTTTGACAGCCTGTACATACTACCAGCCTTTAACTTTTGTAGATGCTGTTTAACTGCACTTTCACTGTTTGCTGTAATGTGGAAGAGTGAGTTTGAGGTCAGTGCTTTCAAATCCTTTTTTCCCCGTGTGAATGGCAGCTTCCGTCCTCGCATCCAGGCCCCCTTCCCCTGCTAATGCTGCTTAGAAGCTGCATCTGACACCTGTTTCTCACCGCGAGACTGGAAGCTCCACGGAGGCAGGGTTTTTGTTTCTTCTCTCACTGCTGTATCCCCAGCGCCTAACGCAGTAGCTTGGACAGGGTTGGGCTTTGAATATTTGTTGATTGAAGGAATGAGGGATGACTGAGGAGAGTTAGAAAAACTAAATTGTAATGATGGTTCTCCCCTAGGCCTCAATGTTTTAATTTTTTCTTTTTAAGATTTTATTTGAGAGAGAGAGAGACAGAGATAGTGACAGATAGCGAGAGAGAGCATGAGCAGGGAGGAGAAGGAGAAGCAGACTCCCTGCTGAGCAGGGAGCCCCATGCGGGGCTCCATCCCAGGACCCCTGGATCATGACCTGAACTGAAGGCAGACGTTTAACTGACTGAGCCACCCAGGCGCCCCAGGCCTCAAAGTTTTTAAAGAGAAGCTTGTACTAGCGAGGAGAAATGCCTCCCAGCGCTCTGGGCTGGTGCAGGGCTGAGCTGGGGCCCGGAGGTGGGGGGCTGGGTCCTGGAACGAAGACCAAGAGGTGAGGAAATTCAGAAGTGACTAGAATAGAAGAGACATGATTTAAAGCTGTATTTTTAGCAAATGTGCCTTCCTCTAGGGCTGGAAATAGTCCTTGGAAATTGAAGATAAAAACCACTTGAAAATAAAGCATTTTGCAAATACTGATGACTGCACATCCGCACTCTGCCCAGTCACGTGAACAGTCACTGACTGGGTGACAATGTACGTGCTCATGCCTTCCGGTGCTTAGAAGAGCCATCAGTGATTCCATAGTGGAAACAGACTTCTCCATTGAAGCTGGTTTTCTTTGGCTGTGTACAGATGTTCAGGAAATACCTTGTGTAAAATGGGTAATATGAAATATGCCTAGTGTCCTTAATCTGTATTAAAATAATAAATATTGAAATAGTCATTTCTTTGTTTGGGAAATGTGTAGATTCAGGAGCTGTTTCTTCCTGTTAGTGATCAGAGGACATGCTCTTCACAGCGGGCGCGTGGAGTGCGAGCAGGGCCTTCAGCCTTACCAGGTTATAAAAGAACCAGGAAGAACTTCATTCTGACAAACCATCTTGATTCCATAGTCTCACTGCCTGAAATTAGTAATACTTTATGCTGTCTTTGTTAAATTTTCCGTTTCTGAATCGTTGACTCAAAATGCGTATTTGCTAAAAGCATACTTGCTTTGGATTCTCCGGTTAGAGATCGGTATGTAAACGGACAGTTTGTGTAGATTGTTCTATTCCTGCAGCTCCTTAGATACTGTGTTAATGGTTCTACTCTTAATTTTAGTGAAAGTGCCAGTAATTCAGGAGTTCATTGCAAAGACTAGTTATCAGAAGTCAAATTTAAAACTTCGAATGCTTGAAAGACCTGGGAAGTTAATTTTATAAATGATTGATTTATTAGGAATTTTTTTTTTTTAAGATTTTATTTATTTGACAGAGTGAGACACAGTGAGAGAGGGAACACAGCAGGGGGAGTGGCAGAGCAAGCAGGTTTCTTGCTGAGCAGGGAGCCCGATGTGGGGCTCGATCCCAGGACCTTGGGATCATGACCTGAGCCGAAGGCAGACACTTAATGACTGAGCCACCCAGGCACCCCTGATTTATTAGGAATTTTAAAAAGTAAGCTTAGTTACAGTTAAGCGACTGCCTTCGGCTCAGGTCATGATCCTGGAGTCCCGGGATCGAGTCCCGCATCGGGCTCCCTGCTCGGCGGGGGGTCTGCTTCTCCCTCTGACCCTCTCCCCTCTCGTGCTCTCTGTCTCTCATTCTCTCTCTCAAATAAATAAATAAAATCTTAAAAAAAAAAAAAAGTAAGCTTAGTTAATAAACAAAACGACTTAAAATTTTGTTTTTCAAGAAAACCTTTCTTGGCCAAGTGATTTTTTTTTTTTTTTTTTGGTGGTTTCTGGTACATCGCTCTGAGGGCACCACCATCATGTGGAGGGAAAGGTTATTCACCCTCCAATTAGTGCTTTTTATGTGAGCAAGATGAGAGTTTTCACCCTGTCTTTCACACCCAGTTCTTTATTTGGTGCGTCGCACTGGTAGTCTGACATTGCCTGAGATTCAGCTGTGAAACGAGGCACAAAGGTGATGACTCTAAAGGGAGGGATAACACTTCTCAGAATACTACTTGAGGATTAAAATAATCATAGCTACGCTATGCAAAACGTTATTCCATTTAGCTTCAGTGTGGATGTGACTTTCATGTGGCACGTGGCATGTGGCAAGTAGAACGGGAGTGGTGTGCAGGCGTGTCCCAGAAGCGTGCTGGATGCCACTGGGTCGTTCTGCACCATCACAGAGTCCTGAGGTGTGCCCAGAAGGCAGAAGACTGTCCTAGTAGAAAAATCGATGCTGCTTCCATACGGGGCCTGTGTCATGAAGATTTAGAGAAGGAACTGCTTTGGGACGATGACTGAGCAAGAGACATTTATCTTCCTTTTATGCCTCTGGTTTGTAACCTCCTTAGCAGTAAGTGAAAAACTTAACATTGGCCTTGCTGTTTTCCTTTTCTAGCTCCCAAAGGAAGTGTCTTCAGAGACTTTTGACAAGACCATCTTAAGAGCCCTGAATCAGGGTTCATTGAAAAGGGAAGAACGGCGACATCCTGACCTAGAGCCCATCCTAAGGTAACAATTCAATGACACTGTCACAGCGGGGTCACAGACAAGATCATGGGCAGCGGAAGACTTAGAGTGGAGTTCAAGGGAGATCACAGAGAGATTTTTCTGCGGAGTACTTTTTTTTTATCCATACGTTATTTGGGTCTAGGCTCACACTAGGAAACCTCAAACTAATTACTTTGATCATTGGACTCTTTGGCCCTCTGATATCATAAATAATTGCTTCTAAACTATGCCAACATTCAGTGAACCTCCTGTTTTCTCCATAAAATATTTATTGAAAGAGTTCCTTGTTCAAGAGCTCAACTTTAGAGATGTTTTCTGTTTTAAGTTGTCAAGTAAGAAGATTAGGCTAATAGGTTGGAAAGTAAAAGGAAATGAATGCTGCTGAAGACCTGCTCTTCTGTAGGTGGTGAAGTTACGGTGGTGACTGCTTGGGCATGGTGGGTCAGTTCCCAGAGCGTGCTGCCCGTGGCGTGAGGAAGAGATGAAGATATGGGCAAGTGGAGTAAGGGTGGCCCAGGGGCCCTGTGTGGGCAGGGTGGGTGTGGATGTGGGTAAATAGACTCCTTTCATGATGGGAAGTTGAGGAATCTCTTGCCTAATGGCTCATATTTTTTCCTAAAGTAAGAGTTTGCTTAACAGTGGCTACACTGAGCGTGGGGGACCAAATGTTTGAGAGCAGAAGGGACTTACAGTGGTTGTGTGGGGATGTGGAGTACATCCTGGCCAGGGTGTGGAGTCCATTTGAGATTGAATATCAGTAAATGATAGTGATAATGGTCTGTCCTGCTGTGTGGATTTTTTAAAAAAATCTTTCCAGCATTTCAGGTTCAAGTGTTAGGAAAGCAGATTTTTGGATAAGGACTTCCTTGGATGTGACGAAAGAACACTGGGGCAAAGGAATTTAGGGAAGAGCGTGCAGTGTTTAAAAACGGACAGATTCCCAGAGTGAGGCTAGGTGAGTCAGACGGGAGCGTGAGCCGCAGTTGAAGAATTAGGCGTCATGGGAGTAAGCAAGTCATGAAGCAGATCAGAGTGTGAAATATCTGGATTAGGGAGTTCGGAGGTGGAGCCATTCGTTGTGATTGTCAGAAGTTTGGGGTATGGTTTCGGTAATTGTTTAATTGTTCCACTCACCCCTCTATGAGGGCTTTCCTTTAGGAGAGAGAAATTAAGGTGGTAATGGCCAAGGAGACAAGTGCTGTTTTACTGGAAATGTGCAGTTATTAATAAGTAAACTCAGGAAGAGCAGTGTTGGAACATAGATGCCCTAGAGTACCCGGGCTTGAGTGGGACTTCCTGTCTGCCCTTCCAACCTGAGCCGGCCCCATTTGTGGAGTAGCCTTGCTGAGGCAGAGAGCAGGCAGAGAAGGGTGTCAGTTGGCATCGTGGACCCCCCCCCTCGGCCGGTGGGGAGCCAGCGTTCTCAGGATGGGGCGGGGCTGGGAAGATGGGGTGAATGTTTGCTCCTCGATAGAGAGAAGCAGAAATCTGGGAAGGAGGGTGTGTTCATTGAGTGACAAGATCCAGGATAGAGCAGAGATGGAGGAAATCACTGGGGAAAAGGCAGCCAAGCAAAGATCCCAGTGTTGGCTGGTCACCCGTGTGGAGTTTGAAGTCCCCTGAAGACCAGGAGTGGAGCAGACAGTGAGGCAGGGGCCAAACTGAGTACGAATGTGGAAGCGTGACCCGGTGGCAGGTGTGTGACTAAAACCAGAGGGCAGAGTGCCTGGAAGGCAGCTTCACGGGAGTGCTCCCACCCTTGCAGCCCTCCACCCAAACAGGCTTGCAGGGTTTTAGTCCAAGTAAGGGGGTGCAGATCTGTTCATTGCAGAGCCTGGCAAATATTGGGGCCTCTTAGAGACAGTGGTCACCGAGTATTCCAGGGATGAGACTGGTGAGGTTGGGTGATGATGGTGAGGGAGAGTTGGTTGAATTCCTGGGTCCCCTGTGCTACTCAGAAGTCAGTGGGCTTATGCATCCTTGGGGATCTTGTTAAGGTGCAGGTTCTTACTCCATGGCACCGGAGTGGACACAGTCCTGCGATTCAGTAGGCTGTAGGAGATGCTCATGGTCCATGGAGCACACATTGAGTAGCAGGCCTTAGAGGTGGGTGAGCACTGAGACCGCTGCCTCTGGAGTGGCTCAGGAGGGAGCTTCTAGCTGTGATCCTGGGGGGTGGAAGGGTGTCTGGAGCATGAACCTGGTGGTCGGCACTGGAGGACATAGTGAGGATGCCAGCCAGCAGCCTCTGGGGTGTGGTGAGCGGCAGAGTGTGCGTCTCGAGGCCATCTCCTGGAGGAAGTCAGTGTGTGCTCTCACCCTGTCAGCGCTGGCTTCAGGGCGTGCTTTGTTCCCAGCCCGGTGATGCTGGCTGCAGGCCTCCGATTCCAGCCAAGGTCTTTACCTTGCCTGAGGTCGTGTGGCTGACCGGTAGTGGACTCAAGGGTCTATTGCATACTGCTCCAATTAGAGGGATAAAATGTAATAAAATCTTATTCAGTATGTTTGTATACAAAGTGCTCCATGTAAGAGTTGCTCAATTTATTTAGGTAGTTTGGGGCTTTCTTGATAAATCTGACAGATGTTCAATATAGAACATTTGGAAAATACGGAAGAGTAATGAAAAGATGACAGTTACTCAAAGAACTACTTTTGACATTTTAATTCTTCCTTTCAGTTTTTTGTTTTGCCTGTAATATTAGATAGGCAGTTTTATATTCTATTTTCCTTCTCAAATTATAGGCATTTTATATTTAATTCTTCAAGATCATTTTGAATGACTACAGAATATATCCCATCTGGCTGTGTAATCCTTTGACTCTTTGTTTTGGGGAAGAAAGACAATTTTCTGGGCTTCCCCCCACCCCCTAAAAAATACAGCTTTGACCATTTTTGTACCTAAAAAATTTTCCAGATTTATGAGTTACTACTGAGGAGAGATTCTTTGAAATTGATTTACTGATTTATGATCCTCTTTTTGTATCCCCGATAATACATATATTATTATTTTTCTTATGGAAAAGTTATGTAAATAGTATATACTATTAGTGTTTGAATTTACTTGTTTATTGGCTAGCTTTGAGTGTCATTTAAAAAACTATATCCTTATTTGATAGGAGAATAATTATCTCACTGGCTTAATGCTCATTTCCTTTGTTCATGAAATTCAGTATCTTTCTGTAAGTTTAGCCATTTGTATATTTTGTAAGATCATCTGTCCTTTACCAGTGTATCCTTGTGGGTTTTAGTGTTTTTAGATTTTTAACAACTTACCTTTAGTAATACAATATTTCTCAGTGATGATTTTTTAGATGAAGATTAAAATGCTATGTTAGGTCTATATGTCTTTGTTTCTGTGTTTCGGTTTATCTCTTCATGAATACAAAGTCATTCCCAGATTGTTTGTTAAATGTTAGGTACATCTCTGTAGCCATATGGGGGAAAAGTTAGGCTAGAACCGTATGTCATTCCTTACATCAAAATTAACTCTAGCTGGCTCAGAGATTTAAATGTAAGAAAGAAAACATGAAATTTATAGTATGTGTATGAAAGATTTTTCAGAGTATCACACAATATCTAGAAACCATTAAAAGTGGAAATTCAAATACTCAGAAATCAAATTTCTGCCTGATGTAAAGAAGAAAATATAAACAAAGAGAAGACAAACCTCAAATTCAAGAAAAAATACTTGTAATAATTTCTTTCTCGTTCAAAAAAACCTCCTAAAAGTCAGTAAGTAATAAAAATGAATAGTCCAAAGTAGGGAGAAAAATGGGAGCATATATGAACAAATAGCACAGAGAAACTGAATTTCAGGTGTCATTTTAACATATGCAAAGCTGCTCATAATCAGAAATACAAATTAAAAACTTGAGTTTTATTTTGTTTAGGAGGCCACTGTATTTTTCTAATTTTAAATTTAAAATTTTTTTTAATTTAGTGTTTTTTAAAGGTCTATTTCTTTTGGGTGGGGAGGGGCAGAGGGAGAGGGAGAGAATCTTAAGCAGGCCCGAGATCATGACCTGAGCCAAAATCAAATTGGATACTTAACTGAGTGAGCCACCCAGGCACCCCTAAATTTAGTTTTAATTGAAGTATAGCTGTCATACAATATTGTGTTAGTTTCAGGTATGTAACATAGCGATCTGACAATTATGTAGCATACGATAACGCTCACGACAACATGTGTAGTCACCATCTGTCACTACACAAAGTTATTACAGTATTATTGACTATAGTCCCTGTGCTGTGCTTTTCATTCCATGACTTATTTATTTTATAACTGGAAGTTTGTACCTCTTAATTGCCTTCACCTATTTCACCCATCCCGCTACCCCCTTCCCTTGGCAACCACCGGTTTTCGGTATTTGAACGTGTTTCTGTTGGTTTGTTCGTTTGTTTTTCAGATTCCACATATAAGTGAAATCATACGGTATTTGTCTTTCTCTTTCTGGCTTATTTCACTTAATGTAATACCCTATAGGTCCATCTATGTTGTCCCAAATGGCAAGATTTCATTTTTTTTTTAATGGCTGAGTAATATTCCTTGGTGTATACCACATCTTCTTTATGTGTAAAGAATCTTTCTGAAAACCACAGTAGTAAAGAGGCTTATGTCCAGGGAAGAAGAGGGCCTCTGGGAGTAGGAATGAGACTGGCTGTTCACTTGGTAACTTCTGAGTTTGGGCCATATATATTCTTCACTTATTTAAAAGAGCTTGAAGCTATCCCTCTTTTGAAACACGATCAATTTACTTTTTGCGTACACGATAGTTTCTGTTATTTTTATTGTTCCTTTAATTGTTTTGGATTTATTTTGTTTTACCAAGTGAGGCCAGGATCTAAATTTGTTTTTCTTTCCAAACAATGAATTGATTCTTTCCTATGTGACTGATTTACTACATTCTTAGGTATATAACATGTTCCTGGATTTTTCCTCTCAACAATCTCATTCTTGTTCCAGGATCACTTCTTCATTATTAGAACTTTATAGTTTATTAGTAGCTATTAGACCTGATATTTTTCTTCCTGGTACTGTTTCTAAAATACTCCTCTGTTTTAATGTGTGTTCTCAGATATTTATTATTCAGCTTAGGTATTTTAAAACTTGATGCAGGGGCGCCTGGGTGGCTCAGTCGGTTAAGCGGCGGCCTTCAGCTCAGGTCATGATCCCAGGGTCCTGGGATCGAGTCCTGCATCGGGCTCCCTGCTCAGTGGGGAGCCTGCTTCTCCCTCTCCCTCTACCTGCTGCTCCCCGTGCTTGTGCTCGCTCTCTCTCTCTCTCTGTCAAATAAATAAATAAAATCTTTAAAAGAAAATAAAACCTGATGCATATGTGCTCCTAGGAGATGTGCTAAACTATGGTTCAAGTCTTAGTAATACCAGTACCTGAGTTCTTCATAGGACTGTCATTTTTAGAGTCCTCGTCAGTTCCTGTCCTCTTTTCCCCTGCCCCTCCCGAACCCATAAGTCCTCAAGCCACTCAGTGGAACAGAGCATGGCAGGCGGTGGCGGCAGTTTTGGAGGACATGCCCTAATGGACTGGGAAAGGGGCCCAAGTGGAGTGAGGAGTCCCCGGTCACGGGGCTGGTGCTGAGGGGCCTGGCACAGTGTTTGAGAGCGCACACACATGAGAGGTGGCCGGCAGGGCACTGGCGCTCAGCTGGTTTCAGGAGGGCACCTGCACAGGAGGTAGAAGGGGCAAGAGTGGGAATAGATGACTACAGGGGTTGACCTAATATAAGTATGTTAAGAATCGTGAGGACCAGGTGTCTCTCTATTGGAGAAGGCACTTACAATACAGAAAGGAAGGACCGCCCCAGTGAGCCCTGGAGTGTCTGATTGGAATTGAAGGTATGGATGCGAACCCATGATTTTTGGTACATTTACAGAAATAAATACGGTTGTGTGTGCACACACACGTTCCCTGACTCTGTTCTTTGAAAGGTTCTGGAAGCGGCCCCAGTCACCCTCAGCGGGGATGCCTGGTGTTCAGAGCTTGACTTGTAACACCATTCTCCCCTGAACAGAACTAGGGCTCCTCGGAGGAAAAACTGATTGTAGGGCTGGCGCAGCTTTCCGATGGTGCCGGAAAGCTCGGCAGTGCTCAAAGAATGGAGTGGCTTGGTCACCAGGCCACAGAAGCCGGCTTGAAGGGGCTCCTAGTGGTCAAATCTGGAGCAAATCGAACATCAAAATAAAGAAAACAGTAACGCTGAATAAAGGAGGAAACCACAAGTCCATGTTGAAATAGATAATGAATGAGCAGATTGAGCGTTTGAGGATATTTTACAGTATCACAGTCCTTTCCCACAAAATAATGCTTATTATTCATAAAGGGAGGAAGGGTCACTTTAGAATAGCGAAGCTTAACAGGTACCACCTCTCACCCCGGAGCTGAACTTGATGGGTGACGAGGGGGTCAGTCAGAATCACCACATAGCAGGCTATAGCAAAACAACAAAGCCTCGGTCCTGTGAGACTCCTGCTGGGAATCTGATCATGAGGACACCTCAGACAAACCGAAATTGTGACCATTCCACAAACTACATTCCTCTTAAAACCATGAGAGCCACAGGAGGGCTGAGGAGCTGTCCTGGCAGCTGGATGCAGCATAGGATCTGAACTGGGTCTTTGTGGTAAAAAGGACACTTTGGGGTCAGTTGGAAAAGTTTAGATGGGGTCTGAGGATTAAGTCTTAATTTATCATAGAGTATTAATGTCCTGTTATTGATTGTAAGAGAATGTCTCTGTAGGAGATACTGATGTCTTGCCAGGTGTTGGGGTGTCAGAGATCAGCTGTTTAAAGTATTTTTTACTGTATTTGCAACTTTTAAGTGTGAGATTTTTTAGAGGGAAAAAAATATTTCCATAAGGAGCCACTTTTAGAAATTGGGCTCCTGGCTAGGATGACAATTAAGAAGTATGTGTCTGACTCTTCCTTATTAACAGCTTTTAGGGTTCTCCTCCGTAATGATCATGGAAGTGTGTGTGTGTGTGTGTGTGTGTGTGTGTGTTTTAAGATCTTTTTTACTATAAAGGTGTTATTCAAGTTACTTGTGAAGAATGTAGAGGAAGGTGTGATGCCAAAAGTCCCAAATTGCCCTTTCTCCAAATTTAGTCACTAGAATAGCCTTCATTAAAAAATTTTATGGAAATTTTCTGTGCATGTACATACCCTTGTATTTATGTATTTGTATATATTTACTGTGCAAATTGAATGATCCTATACACACTTTTTTGCCACTTAACTCTTTTCATTAAATATATTGGACATGGTCACACATCGGTACATGTAAAAAGATTGCTGCCTTTTTATTTGCTACATAATCTATTTTTAGTTGTATCATAATTAATGAGTGCACTTTATGGCCATTTTGATTCTTAAATATTTTGAAACAAACAGTATTACAGTGAATGTCCACATATGTTTCTTTTTTTTTTTCTTTTTCTTTTTTTTTTTTTTAATTTTATTTATTTCCACATATGTTTCTTAACACATTTGGGTATGTTTATCTGTGAGAGAAATTTCTAGAATTGAAATTGTTTGGTCATAAGTTAGGCATTTTTAAATATGTGATGATTCCAAGCTACTTCTAAGGATTCTAAGGAAGTAACAACCCTTTTAACGCTGGAAGTCCTGTATTCAGATCTGTGCACCTCAGCAGACATAAGATACTCTCCATCTCTCATCTTTGCCAGGCTCAGAGAGGAAGACTGTATCTTATTTTCGTCTGTATTTGAGTCTGTAGTTAGTCTGTATTTGCACTTTCCTGTGAATGGCTTTTTCAGTTCTTCCCACTTTTTATTGGTCTTACTGATTTATAAGAGTTATTTGTTAGATTAAAGAAGGGAACCCTGTTTGTCGTTATTTCTTGACCATGTGGGCAGTTTAAATTTTTATGTAGTCCGATGTATCAGTCTTTTTCTCTGACAGTTTCAGGGTTTTGTATCCTGCTTGGAAAGAGTTTACTCTTCAAAAAATGATATATATGATATATATATATTTTATATATATATATATATATATTTTTTTTTTTTTAAAGATTTTATTTGTTTGACAGAGAGAGAGACAGAGAGAGAGGGAACACAAGCAGGGGGAGTGGCAGAGGGAGAAGCAGGCTTCCCGCCGAGCAGGGAGCCCAATGCGGGGCTGGATTCCAGGACCCTGGGATCATGACCTGAGGCGAAGGCAGATGCTTAACGACTGAGCCACCCAGGCACCCCGAAAAAATTATATTTTTAAAATACGTTCCCCCCCCCAATATTTCCCTTAAAAAAATCTTTGATTTGTGTGGCTGGTTTGTGGTCTCAACACCATTAATAGGATGTGAGAACACCTCATTCTCAGTTTGTGAATTTTAGATTAGTATGATTATCATTCATGTCACTTAAGAAAGGGAGCGATTTTAGAGGAAGGGGCAGTTATTGTAAGGGAGAAATAGAAAATGAGTTTATAGGAGCCGGAGAGATGGGGTTGGTACAGGACGCCTTACATGAATACAGTTCCAGATCACTGTAAATTAGGAAAAGAGAAATATGGCACTGAAATGTACGTTTGGGGTTGGGTAGTTTCTGTCATGTCGAAGTGTAATCTTGTTTTTCTTATTTAATATGTTAGTTTATGGCCAGTTTGATTTGTAAGTAGATAGGTATGGTTGCCATCTTGTGGTTCTGCATTACCACACCTTGACTTTAGTGTGGATGCTGCTTTCAGGCCTGTGGGTTCATCTCGGCTGTGGCTTGTACGTGTAGCTCTGTGTTCCCACAGCGGACATGCATTTGGTTTGTGGAGTGGTGGGTGGTATCTAGGCTCTCTCTTGGGACTCAAGCCTTGAATTAAAGGTGTGTCTGTCTTTGGACCAGTTGGTTTGTAAATGTAACTGGGTAATAGGTTCCACCACTGCCGTTGGATTTTAATCCCCGGATGTAGGTAATGTTTTCAGACCTGGAAATTTAGATCAGCTCCTTGCTCAGTTTTCCTCCCATCTCTTCATTTCCCCTGTTTGTCTTCCTGTTGAATATTTATTTCCACATTTGCATACCAAGAAGCAATTTTACCTAATGTGCAAGGTAATTTTGGTCCATAGGGTCATCTCTTGGTATAGTATCTAATGACTTTATAATTAATATGAATGACAGGTCAAAAACCTTGGGGAGAAATTTAAGAATTTTAAATGAGCATTTAACGTGTTCGACAGTAATGGAAGGGGATTTGTATGTTGAGCAGGGTGACAGTTTTGTGTGCTGTGAGTGTCATAACCTTGATGAAGGTAACCCACACCATGGGTTAACTTAATGTTAAAGTTTCTCAGATTCTAGTACCAATTCATCAAGGTTATGACACTCACAGCACACTCTCCCTAGGAGGAGAGTAAAGCTGAAAGGCTAAGTAACTGGTTTAGGGTGATTCAGCTTTTAAGTGGTTGAGCTGGTATTCAGATCCTTGAGGAAACTTTCCATTAGACTGTACTGTAACTATGCCCCTTATTGCAGGGTCCCTTTGTAGAGAAGACTTCCAGCTGAAGTCTTTTAATTACATTAATAAAATGTGAGGAAAGCTGGTTTTCAAAGATAACGGTTTAGAATCATGGCATGATGCACAGTGGAGCGAATCATCAGTTAGTCATGCCTTAGGACGTAGTCCTACTTGTAGCTCCCCAGACCACCGCATTCCACAGTTTCCAGGACCCGTAGCACCCCAGCATCCTAGGCTCTTAGGTTCAGAGTGTGGGAAAGTGCCTTCATGGGACAGGCAAGTGAGGAAAAGTAGCACCTGTGAAGAAGAGTAAAGGAATTGCAGTTCTTATTCTGAGCAGAAACCACTTGGGCAAAAGGCAGAAATGATATAGATATATATCTATAGATATAGATATAAATATATATGTATAGATGCATATATATATATTTTTTTTTTGCCAGAATTGCAACCATATCACTAGATTATAGAAAATTAAAAATAAGCCTGTTCACTAGATTTTTGCAAATAGGTTTAACTTTTATCCACTTCCTCCTATGGGAAATACGTTAGAAAATAATATTCTTTTCCTTAGGAAAACCGTCTGTTTTTTATACCTGAATTAAATGGCCACGTGCGCTGGCCTGAGATCTGTCCCACATGAAGTTAACCCCGGTCTTGTCTTTGTGCGCAGGCAGCTATTTTCCACGTCATCCCAAGCTTTCCTGCAGAGTCAGCGGGTGCACAGCTTCTTTCAGGCCGTACCAGCGGACCCCCTGCACAGCCTCAGTAAGCGCCTCTCCTCTCCTCTCTGGAAGCCGGCTGCTTTCTCGCTCAGTCCTGCTTCACCGTGCCGCCCCTGGGGGCTGGCCGCCGGCGTCCCAGTCGGGGAAGGGTGGCATTCGATTAAGAACATCTCTAGTCTTCCGTGACATTGACACCGCAGTTTTAAAGCTAACGTCACAAATCTGACTGGCTGCCAGGCGGAGGCCAGCTGTCTCCGGACTCGTGCACATCCTGGGTCCCCCGGGGCTGGTCAGCCTGGGCGTGCAGGTCGTAGAGGTGCTGCGCTGCCGAGCGCCTGGTGTAGAACCTCTTAGAACCTGCCTTTCCTCCTGGGTCCCCCATCTCCGTAGGGACCTCCTCGGCTTCCGAGTCTGCAAACCCGGGCCTTACCCTTTTCACTTACCCTCTCTGTAGTCAGTCATGGACAGGCCGAGCCACACTGGACGAAGGATGTCTTCCTTTCTGCCCCACCCCCACCCCCCGCCCCAACGAGTCCCGTTGTTGGCAGTTAAGCCTTTCTTTCCTGCACACCCTGCGCAAAGCCTCTCGCTAGTCTCAGATTCTAGTTTCTCGCTTTACTTTAACCTATCCCAGGATTACCTCAGGGATCAGTTGCTTTTAATCCCCTCTTGAGAACGTTAAACGTTTGGTTTGAAATTCAAGCCCGGCCATGAGCCTCCTTGTACCTTACTGCTAGTCTCTCAGGCTTGGCGTGCACCCAGTACACGTGCCATTTCCTGTCCCAGTGTCTTGGCTCGTTCTGCACCTGAACTTCTAAATGGCCTTCCTTTTGGCACAGCCTGTTAAAATCACACCTGTTTTAAGACCCAACTGAAACACCGCCTCCTGAAGATTTCCCTGCCTTTTCCTTCTATTCCTGTGGGTTGGTTTTCCCTCATGTGTCATCCTTCATCACAGTTGGCCTTGTGTGTTGTTTGATGTCATCTTTCTCAACTGCCTGTTTAGACAAATATTTGGCCAGGAACATGGATGTGTGCTTTAGGAGAATGTGCTGACTTCCAGCACAGCCACTCTGGCAAGTGGCTATTTACTTTTTTAAATCTTTTCTTCTGCTTTCAACAAAGTCCTATTTTCTTGTACCTAAAGGGGAAAGAAAATGCATATTTCCTCATTTTGAGGTGGAAGAAAAAGAGTTTAAAAAAAGTAAGATGATTGGGTATTATAACATGGGTTAACTTAATGTTAAAGTTTCTCTAGTGGGGCACATGCGCCTTAAATATTTTAAACAAACAAGTAGCAATTAGAATTAATGACTTGGTGACTAGTTAGTAAGACAAGATGAACGACCACGTGGTTAAATTTATGTCTGAATGGTGGCAGTAGCTGTATTTTTTTAAAGGAGAATCCTAATCATCCTAGAGCTGTATAGATTTCACAGTCAGTGCTTCTGCTTGAACTGAGTGTAAGTACTTTTTAAGGAGTATCACTTAAATAGATCTGTTTAATTCTAAAAAAGCATTGAAACACGAAGTTAAACTTCAAATTCAGATTTTAGCAGGCTGCCCAGGAACACTGACCCAAGTGGGTAGTGCACAGATAAATAATAGAAAACTCATCATGAGAGCTTTACAGTGCGTGAGCAGCGCTAAAGAAGGTATCAGATTGCTGCGAAATTAAAATGTATTAAAAACACATGTTTGAGATTGTGGAAAATCTGGTCAGGATGACCCCATTGTTTCACCGAGTTCATTTGTACTTTTTTTTTTTTTTAAAGAATGACAGCTCTACACTTTTTCTCCCTAGGATAGAGCATAGTGTTCTATATTCTGACGATGGAGAAAACAAAATTGTTAAACTCCTAAATGACTTGAGAATTAAACTCTGGAATCCCACCGGTCTGTATCGTAATGGAGAAGTCGTCCGGGGCTTTCAGAATGTGTTCGGTGACCGGTCAGTGCTGGCCCATGAATTGCTTGTCACTGCTCTGTAATAGAAGAATAGAAACTGAGAGTAGACAGTCTGTGTAGCAGTTTGACATTGCCACACGTGATCGTATTTTTAAAAGTAATAGTTTACAACACATTAGAAATTTGAAAGCCTCCGCACACACTGATGTTTGGGAAGCACTCATCTAGTGCTGCTTCTCATTTTGCACGTGAGCACTTGGGGAAGAGAGAGCAGCCTCCACGATCAGGGTCCCCACTCCCAGGCCAGTGTTTCGTGCTCTGTCACTTTGGTTTCTTCAAAGGCCCAGCTAGTAGAAGTGTTCCCTTTGCCACTAACTCTCCACTCTCCTCTTCTTGGGAGAGAAGGAATCCTTCTGTGTGTTTTCTTTTATTATATTTTTCCTAAAAAGTTAATGATGCTGAATGCTTCCTTGCAGATAACTTACAATCCTCCCTGAAGACTTCTAAAATCTTAGAACACTTAAAGGAAGACAGTTCGGAAGCTTCAAGTCAAGAAGAAGGTAAGTGTGGATTCACTGGAATAAGTCATTCTGCCTGATATGGGCAAAGGGAGAGGTAAATGGACCATTAGAACAGATTAAGGAGCCAAGAAACAGACATCTGGGAACTCGGAATGTGACAGGTGGCATTATAAATAAGTGAGGAAAAAATAGACTAGTCAGTAAATGATGTTGGCTGCCTTTCCAGTTGAAAAAAATATTATCTCATTAGATCTGTACTTATATCATGCACAGAAATTGCAAGTGAATAACAAAATATATGTAACATATAAACATAATGTAATATGTAAATTATAAAATGGAACTTTTAAATGTTAATAATCTGGGACAAGAAGGCTTTCTTGACAAAGCAGAGCATGACTGTAGTGGAGATCTTCCTGATCTAAATTAACTGAACATGTGACCCAAAAACCAGACAATTAGAAGACACGTACAGGATATTCACAGTTGAAGAAAGACTACATCCAGACAATAGAAATATTCTTTCAAAAAATCAATGAGAACATCAGTCTGATTGGAAGTATGGACAAAAGATAAAGACAGTTCATGGAAGAAGAAATTTGAACAGCTGTTGAGCAGTGTTTAGCCTCACGAGTAGTGGGAAAAATGCACACTGTAAAAACAGTGAACTATCATTTCATGCTCATCAAATCGGCAAAGCACTTTTGAGTCTGACATTACCAGGGATATGAAGTAATGGGAACTCTGATCCGCTGCGGGTGGGAATATAAATTGGTACAACTCATTTGGACAGAAATTGGACACTGTGCAGTGAGGTTGGAAGTAATTAATTTTATGCTACTGCCCAGCAGTTCTGCTGCTATGAAAACTGTTGTCCGTGTGCCCAGGGCACAGAGACTGAAGTCCTCACAGGGCAGCCTTGTGTGTAACAGCAAATACCTGGGTATGACCCAGGTGCTGTCAGTCTTCATAAGAACATGCACTAGAATATTTCAACTAGCTTACCTCCGTAGGGGGAGGGAGTCGAATGGAATGGAGGAAGGCCTTCGGTTGTTTCTGTGATATATTTTTGTTTCTTATAAAAAGAGGCAGATACAGTTGACCCTTGAACAACATGGAGGTTAGGGGTGCTGACCCCCAGGCAGTTGAAGGTTGGGTAGCACTTCTGACTCCCCCACAACTAAACTATTAGTAGCCTGCTGTTTGACCAGAAGCCTTACCAAAGGTGTCCACTGTTAACACAGAGTTTGTATTTTAGGTGTACTGTCTACTGTGTTCTTACAATAAAGTAGGCCAGCGAAAAGAAAATGTTAAGAAAATCATAAGGAAGAGAAAATAGGTTTCCAGTACTGTACTTACTCATCGGAAGAAAAATCTGTGTGCACGGGGACGCTTTGCGGTTCAGACCCATGTTGTTCAGGAGTCAGTTGAATAGAGAGACCTGGGAGATGGTTACATGACGTTTCTTATATTAAATAGATAGGCATTTTTTGAATGTTTGAGACACTTCATTTCTTTAGTGGTTAAGAAAAGAGCCTGAAATGGAGGGTTGTCGTTTTGCAGGGGCGTGTCACAGTTTTGGACAAAACCAGTTTGCTCTTAGGTGGACTGCATTTGAGAAGATATTTAAGGAAATTCAGTAGTTTAGTGTGTCTTTGAAAAACTGCCTCTTTAAGGAATTTTTTGTGAGAAATGCTTAGAAGTGTTCTGCACGGTCTGCTGACACTGTTACAGTCACATAAATTAGTTGCGTCATCCTTTTGGATTTTTGCAGAAGCATTTGGTGTAATAAACTGTTTTTGTCTCTACTCTAGACGTGTTACAGCACACCATAATCCACAAGAAACATACCGGGAAAAGTCCCCTCGTGAAGTACGTATCTAATTTCCAAAACGTAAATGTCTTTGTGCATTTTTAATTCACTGGGTCACGTTTACTTGAATTACCGATACATTTGGCTGTAAGTCTGCCATTTTACTCTTGGCCTGTTACTTGTCCCACCTTTTTTGTGTTACCTTTTTTTTTCTCTCCTTCCTGCTTTAGGGTGGCTTTTATTCTGGTTTTTTCTTCCCTTAACCTTGATTGTTCTGTATCGTTTTCAGTTCTTCTGGTGGTTACCCTAGAGATTGTATTTTACATCTGAAACCTACTACGGTCTGATATGAATAGTGCATGCACCACTTACCCTGTGAGGACCTTTAATCACTGTTGTTTCCCTTTCCTTCTCCCCCGTATAAACCGTCAGTGTCATGTATTGTTATTCTCCCTGTATTTTAGAGCTCATGAAACTCTTCACTCATCAGTTAGATTTTACCATTCCAGTGTCCTTCGTTCTTGCATGCGTGTCTTAGCATCCATCCGTGATTTTCTTCTTGCTGCAGAACACCAGAGTATTTCCTGCGTCCTGCCAGTGATGCATTCACTTTGTTTTTACCTGGAAAAAGAATGCTTATTTTGCCCGCATTTTTGCTGGATACAGGATCCTAGGTTGGCGGTTACTTTCTGTGAGCGCTTTGAAACTCAGGTTTTACCGTCTTGCTGTTGAATGCCTTTGGTCCCTTGCATTATATCCCCTCAGCCCAGCTCTGGATCCCCTCATTTTCTCCTGTCCCACCTAAACTGTAAGACTGGCCACCTTCCACCTCGGGGCACTTGCTGATTCTGGGGACCTAGTTGGCTCTCAAACAGGCATAGTCCAGAAATGCAAGTTAATTTGTCCCTGGGGGTCAGCGCTCAGCTGATGGGGGAGCTCAGCTTCCTGTCCTTTAACTAGATAGTTCTGGGAGGCCCCAGCTGCTTTGAGCCTCTGCTGCTTCTCTTGGCGACTTCAGTAACGGACCCTCACGTTGGTTTTTCCTCCTTTCCTGTTTCCTTCTGTGTGTGCTTGTCGTTCCTGCTTCCTGGGGTCACCTACCCTAGCAACCATGCCATCCCAGATCCTGCTTTACTAGGGGGACTAAAAAAGACAGCCGGCCTTCATCGCTTCAGTCTTCTTGTTGCTCTTTGGAAGTTGGTGCGCTTTTCAAGCTCTGGTTCCTTTTATGATTTCCTATTGTCTGGTTTTCAGCACTCCGCCTAGGATACGTGTGTAGCCGTCTTTGAATGAATTCTACTTCTCGAGTCTGAAGCCTGATACCTTTTGGGTTTAGAGAAGTCCAAGCCATGATCTCTTCAGATATTGCTTCTGCCTGATTCTCTTGTTTTCTCTTCTGAGACCTGGACGACTTTGGATGATAGACTTCTCATCGTGCCCTGCGTGTCTCGTCAACTTTTCTATGTTCTCTGTATTTTCTTCCTCTCGGCACTCCAGTCTAGTTTCTTCTGACCAAAGTTCCTCCTCACGGACTTTGTTCATCTGTTTCCATCCACTGAGTTCTTACTTTCAGTTTCTTTTACAGTGTCAGAGTTGAAATTTTTTATATTTTCCAGGACTCTTCCAAAATGTCTCATCGTCTTGTAGTCAGTGACGTGTTAAGCACTGTTATTTTAAAGGCCCTGTTCAGTACCTTCCTTCTCTGGATTCTTTTTGAGTCTGTTTCTGTTTGTTTCTTTTGGTTTTCAGTCGCATCATCCTGTCCTTTAATATGTCTTAGATATATGCAGCTCTTAGCGATCCTCGCAGGATCGGGGCTACCCGCCAGCGGGGGGTGGTACAGGATGACCGTAGCATAGAGTCTGAAGACCGTGTGCATTCGTTACTAATTTCCTTAGAGAAAGGTATTAATTCTTATCTTAGATCAGATAGCTGGGTAATAGTTTATTCTCACAGTGTACTTTTTTTTCCCTTAGAGGTATCACTAGGCATTGTGTAAAAAAATAATATACTGAAGAAAGGGTCACTGCAGCTTCTTCATGCTGTGAATAGTAGGCCCCACTATTGAGAGTAGATTTTCATGCATGTGTAAACTTTTCTGATAGCACTGTCAGTACAAGTTGTTCTCCACTGGATGGGCTCACCATGCAATATTCCGAACAGAATGGACTCGTGGATTGGAGGAAGCAAAGCTGTCCCGCCGTTCAGCACCCAGAGCACTGTGTGGCCTTAGCTGACCAGGTATCGGAGGTTTCGTTTCTGTCTTTGCGCGTCGCTGCTCTAGAAGAGTCGAGTCCTCTGTGCGTTGTTATGTCAGATAGTGTAAGTGTTGGACTTTAAATTTAACGGGAATATGTGGTCTAAGCTCTTCTGAGACCTGAAAGAATACGCTGAGATTGCCTTTATTGCTCCAAAATTTAGTACCTTTTGATACAAATCCTTTAATGTTTATTCTAATTAGGGATACATTAAATGGTTTTGCCAGATTTTTTCGCTTTTGAAAGAATTATTCACAGTTCAGTTGCTATCTTGCTGTTAGTGATGTGAATTTGGAAACCGACCTTTCCTCATGAATAGCTGGGGCACTTTCCCCAGCTTTCCGGTTTGTATTCTTTTGAATACAAAAGAATGTAATTAGGAAATACTTGCTTTCTTAGGAGTTGGTGTAGTCAAAGCACAGAATGCTCTCACGTGTGTCCGTTTAGGTACGGTAGCACCACAGATGTAGGGGGATGCTCACTGTGCAGCTCTGGAGAGAACCACCTTCTTCCTAGAAAATAGATTGGTTAACCTGATTGTTATTTCTGGACAACACTCAGATCCAAATGTTAACCTTTACTGGAATGCGTTTTTACAAACTAAAGCATTGAAGCATATTTTAAGAAGTTGTATATTACCTTAGTCCTACTTAATGGCCTATTTTCAGAGTCCATTTGATTATGCCTTTTCTCTATTTCAGTGCCTACACCGTCTCCCCTTAAAGGTGACAAAACTGTTTTGAAGTTTTAGCAACCTGAACTTTAAGAGAATTCTGTTGAAGGTGTAGCAAATACCAGTTTCTTGACTGTGTTTTATTTTGTGGTCAGAAGAAGGAATACAGGTCCATTTTAAAAACAAAATACAAAATAGGTATTTTTCTTAGGTTAATATTAAGTATTTATCAGAGAATGTGCAGATTTTAGTGATTCAGGTAGGTATTTTCAGGAAATAGGTTAGAAGTCAGAATTTATTAGAATATACAACTGGGAATATGTCATTTTAATGTTTGGTCTCAGAATAGAAGGATAACAACACAGTATGGTTTAGTTTTAGTCTGTTTGATTTCTTTTTATTCTTTCCATCAGCATTCAACTGAGAAACGAAGCTTATCATCAATAAATAAGAAGAAAGGAAAGCCACAAATAGAAAAGTAGGTTCAGTGTAATTTTCCAGTAATAGAAATTGGTAAGAAAGGCAACATGTGGGATTTGACTTTGGGCATGTTTAGTTGACGACATACAAATATTATTTTTCTACTAGTTCTCACCTTATTTTTACTTCGAGACTTAATTTTTTTTTTAATTTAAAATTATCAACAAATGCAAATGATTGAAATAAAGCTATTGCCAAATCTATTTAGTTTGGAGGGGTGCAGAACTCTCAGAACTGTACACTAAAAGGTGAATCTTGCATTTAGATTATAGCTTACTAAAATTTTTTTGTAAAGATTTTATTTTTATTTATTTGCCAGAGAGAAAGAGAGAGAGAGCGCGCGCAAGCAGGGGGAGCAGGAGAGGGAGAAGCAGTTTCCCTGGTGAGCAGGGAGCCCAACGTGGGGCTCGATCCCAGGACCCTGGGATCATGACCTGAGCCAAAGGCACACGCTTAACCGACTGAGTCACCCAGGCACCCCGAGGGGGAATCTTAGTAATTAACTGTGTTCTCTAGAGAGGCTTATAAAAAATGTCGGTAACGTGTATACTTTGGGTTTAGGGAGAAAACGATGAAAACTGACAACAGATTGAATAGTAGAATAAATGGTATTAGATTCTCCACTTCTCAACATGCCCATGGTGGTTCTGTGAAAGGTAAGAAAGTTTTTCTTTTAAATACCCATCCCCTAAATATATTTAGCATGATATCTATTATAGTAGATATTGAACTGTTGTGTCAAACCCTGGTATCATACTTTGATCCTGCACTGATGAGAATAGCAATTTCTGAATTAAACCATTCTGAAGTATTAATGGCATTAATTGAGGATGTAGGATTCAGCAGTGGAGGTACACCTTTCCTTTGCCACAGTTCTGCTTACCCACCTTCTCCTTCCTCTGGTAGCAGCCGGCTCCGCACTTGTTAGCTTCTCAAGCCAGCCGCTCCTCCAGAGCAGAGGTCCAGGGACCTGGAAGATCTTTTCTACCCTCATGGAAACCTGTCCTTGTTCTTGTGTAAAGTCATTTTTTGGAATCTTGTTGACATTTTCATGTTTTACTGACCATCCTTCGTGGGGGTTTTATGGAGATTTAGGGGAATGCAGACACTCAGATTTTTATTGTGCTAGATTTGTATAGTTTCCATTTACCCACTTTTATTTTAAGGTCTCTTTGGTTTTGTATTCTTTTGAGAAATGTCCTTTCTTCTGGTTCATTGGTAACTTTTCAGTGTCATGTTTACTATTAATAGGAAAGATAAAAGAGAATAAAAGCCCATAGACTGGTAGGAGAATGTTTTTTGCTCATGTGTGTACCTAACACATTTGTTGACGGGACTGACCTCACAAATTAAGGATTTTTTAAATTTAAATTTTATTCAAATATTAGCACATTCGGTTGTGATACAACATGAATAACCAGAATATATATTTTTAATGGAGTATGCTTTTAAATCAGGTATTTATTCAGAGAGCCTGAAAATTGATACAGGAAATACAGTTACATTTTGATTCTAAAAATCATCTGGCCAACTCATTGAATTAACCAACTGAACAACTGTCTTTGGGGAAAAAAATGACATGGGAAAAAAAAAAACCCACATCGTTGTTGGGTTTATTGTAACACTTCACTACCTTTGAGGTTTCCTGTGGTGGTGGCAGCCAATAGGAGGAGGAAAAGCTACAATAAGAACGACGAAAGGCCTCTGTCGGTGGATGGTTGGAAACTGCTTACCGCACGCCTCCCTGTCTCTGGTCTTCCTCCCTCCAGCTCATTTTCTTCACTGCCCACATGTTTGTCTCCTGGATGACTTACTTCGTTGGGTCATTTCCCAGTGGAAATTTCTGTCAAATGTGGCCCACCCGCAGAAGATCGCTCTGTCTCTTGTCTCTCACATAATTTGGGAATTGCTGCTTCCCGGAGAAGCACACGACTCTTCTTTCCTTGTTAGCTTCCTATTTGCGGAGAAGTCCTGTGGACTTTGATCTCAGACAGACGTGGGTTTGACTGTTGTACTCCGCAATGTGGTTTTGTAAATGTGTGGCCTCTCCGAAGCCTTATTCTTCTCATTTGTAAGACAGGAATAATAATCTCCTTCCCTAGATTGTGAGAATTAAGTATGGTTGCATCTGAAAAGCATTTCTCCAGTGCTGAGTACGTCGGTGCTCAGTAATTTTAGTTCCTTTTCCCTATTCAAAGGTAGAAGAAAACATACATTGTGTAGGTTATTAAGAACTTCTAAATAACATCCCAAACTCCCAAATCCCTTTGGCTCTTTATTTTCCAGTATTCTGAAAATACAACGTCCGGATTTTTTGTTAAGATAAACCTTATTCTGTGTCCTGAAGTGTGACTACATATAAAATCTTTAACTCTGCACTGATGTCAAATGTAGCTCAGATGTTTGCCGACTCTGATTTAAAAATAAAAACGACCCTCTATTTATTAATGTCCCTTTGAAACATTAGGGTATAAAGAAGGAATTACCTTTAAGCATTCAGTAAACTCAAGATGTATTTAAGATGTTTTTCTTTTTGGAAAAATCCTGCATGTCATAAAGTGTAGAGACTGTATTGGATTTGAAAATATCAGATCCTTCTGATTGGTAGGTTGTCCTCATCTTTTAATAACCAAGAGAAGTATTACTCATTTTTAATCTTAAAATTTAGCTTCCATTTTGAGTAGTAATACATTTATATAGTTCAATATTCTAAAGATACAAAGGTAGCAAAATAAGTCCCTTACTGCCTCCCTTTGTGTTGTGTCCTCCCAAGAAAGCAGGCAGTCTTCTTTGTCATCTATATTCTTTGCAGTGTATTTGCTTTTAAAACCTCCAGCTTTAAATCTCTCCACTAAAAGGGATGCTTGCTTTACTTCATCTGCGTTAAGAACTTTGTTCCACGGTATCACCCTGTGTTTCTTCCACCCCATTCTTCTGTTGTGGATTGTGGCACCAAGAAGTTTGGGGGGCCGTGAGATAGTTGACCTCTCAGTAATTCTTTTAAGAGATTTCAGAGACTTAAACACCTCCAGCTTCCTTTAATAACCCACTGTGTTTCTGTCATCTGGTATACCTACGTGCTTCTTCAGTCCACCTTAACTTCTGTTTGTTCGTACATACTAGTAACCAGGATTTTTATTGTTAGAATAGTGGCTAGAATAGAATATGGTAATTTGGGGGGTTTTGTCTTCTTAATAACATGCATAACCTTTTACCCTTCGAGACATAAATAAAAAAGTGTATGCTTCTGTTTGAAAGGACAGTGGGTGGAACATCCTTCATCATAATTGTTTCATCTTCTCCGTTCACACCTCTTGACTCCAGAGGGTCACATGATTCCTAATGAGAAAAATTCCAAAGACTCTGCACTTTCTGAATCATCAGAGAGAGAATTATGTTTAGTATAGTTTTAGATTTAGATTTAGTTCCTTGAAAACTGCAAATGATTATATTTGACAGTTTGGTGATTAGAATATTGACTAGCTATATAATCTAGAGTAAATCATTCTATAATTTGGCATTTGGAGAAATAGCTGCCCCCCCCCCTTTTTTTTTTTTTTGTAACATATTCCAAAACTTACTCTTTGAAGTTTCAGAGACTCCACTGTAGTTTCACTCTGAGTTTTAGGGAGCAAATCTCAGCTCACCCTCCCCCAGTGGCTCCCTTTTAGTGCATCATTTCTGGTTTTATACGATCATTGAATCTTTGATTCCCTTAGTAGAATTGTTCATTTTGTTCATCTTGCTGCTTGAACTATTTATATGCACAATCTCCATATGTGCCACAGTTGTATACGTTTTATTTTCATTCGTCCAGTTTAATGCCAGGCTCTTTGGCCACCGTGGCACATTAGATCGTCTTCAGATCCCCATTAGTGTTGGCTTGCATCCCTTCCCTCAGTCATGTTGTGACTGGTAATGCAGAACCTACTCTGTGTATAAGTACACTCCAGCTTACTTTTCTGCAAAATTATTACTTGCCCAAGTCACTCCTCTGCCACTTTTCTTACAGTCTCATGAGATTTTGTGCGGTTTTCCTTTGGCAGTTTGGCATTTTATTACCCAAAGGGAATTAGCAGCATCTGCATTCTTAATGACTTTATTCTTTAATATCACTTCACCATTGGAGTGGTTGGGCTAGGCTAGGTCATACTTCACCGTACTAACACTGTTATAAATTTAATACATTCAAGGGATTAAAGGACACAGATTAGTCAGCTGCCCTTGTTCATTACACAAACCATATCTTTTTTTTCTAACACATATTTTGTCCAAGCAATTACCTTTTATTGCTTCTACCAGGTTGCCATAGAAATGGTTCACTCATCTATATAATTCCGAAATACCTCCAGAATTCCTTATATGGGGATTTATCTACTAAACATGTGTTGAATGCTTGCTGTGAGGCAGAAACTATGTTAGCGGCTGGGTTTACAGAAATGAATAGAACAGTTATCTAAATTTGGGCCAGTGCAGGAATGTCTAGTACTAGATACACTAATAATCTTTTCTCTGTGCCCGAAACAGATATGGCTCATTGATCATGACAGGTTCTGTACGACACCCCCTACCCCACCTCGATCTGGGTTTGGTTTCTGGGCAGAACTCGGGGGGCTACTTAGTCTACTGGATGGGAAACATTTGACTCTTTTTAAATACTCAAGCACAGTGATTTAACTGGATAAGCATTTTTGGCAGTCAGTTCTATTCTTGAGTTCTATTAAAGAATGAGTTTTCCAATAAGCTCTGAGGAGTTAAAATATCCAGACTTAGAAAATGGCTCCATGCGCTGTTATTGAGCAGACCCTACAAAGAACCTTAACTCTGATTTTTTTTTAAAGTCAGTAAGATCGACTTGTTCCTCTGCCTTTATTTTAAGAATGTATTTGTTATTCAGGTATTTTCAATTAAAATTGTGCTTTAATAATGAATTTTTACCTAGATCAAGGACCAGCTTTTTAAGTGTTTATAGAAAAACTGAAAGAAAAAATTTTTTACAGCTGTAACTAATTCTAATGGTTTAATTCAGAAATTAATTTAACTACTTAACATGATTCTTTAAAAATAGAATTGTTATTTTTAGATGTGAATTTGGACATTGGATCTGGACATGACACGTGTGGAGAAACCTCTTCAGAGAGTTACAGTTCTCCTTCTAGCCCACGACATGATGGAAGAGAAAGCTTTGAAAGTGAAGAAGAAAAAGACAGAGGTTTGCTCTCTGGAAGGGATATGGGGGTGGCAGAGGAAAATGTGTGTTGTCTCTTAAAATCAGTCAGACATAAGTAATTTTATGTTCCTATAAATGTCATTATTGATTTTAAATTTAACTGGTATAAAGGGTGTCATAGACCTCTGACTTGGCAGTTCCTAGCAATGTTGATTTTTTTTTTAAGGCTTTATTTCCCTGCATATGAAATTAAGTAGAAAGATAGTCATAATAAAGAGTTCGGTGTAGAAAAATTGAAAATGTGTGTGTTGCCAGAGGTACATATTTATAATATACATATCTTCCCGATGGATTGATCCTTTTATCATTATAAAATATCCCTCTTTTTTTTGTCTCTAGTAAGAATTTTTTTTTAAAGTCTTTTATCCGAGAATAATATAGCACTCTAGCTCTCTTGGGTATTATTTGCAGGGTACTTCTTTTTCTGTCCTTTTACTTTAAGCCTATTCGTGTCTTTGAATCTGAAGTGTGTGTAGTTGGATTACGGCTTTTTAGCCATTCTGCATATCTCTGCCATTTGAGTGGAATGTTTAATCCATTTAATTTTACTGTAATTACTGATAATGCAGATTCACATCTGCCATTTTGCTGTTTGTTCTCTGTATGTATTGTCTTCAATTCCTCCTTAAACAGAAGCTCAGAGTCAGCCAAAAGTTAAGAGTATAAGAAAACCTTCTAGATTTTCAGGAATATGTGGAAGCTTTTCAAAGCTCCCTGTGGACATCTCATTCTTCTGGTTTTTTTTTTTTTTAAGTTTTTTGGTCAACCTCTTGTTAGCCCCAACTGGTAATGCTGCCTCAGGCAGCCTAGTTGTTAAACATTTGCAGCTTGACTGATTGTGACAAATGCCCCGTGGGTAAGTAGCTGTTAACACAGAGTGAGCTCTGACTGCTAGGCCAGTAGTGACAGTTCTTTGGGGATGGGGCTTTTAGAGAGCTCCAAATCCATGCTTTTTCTGGTGGCTGCTAGGCTGCTGGTTTATCTAGCTACTGTAGCTGCAAAACTTTTCATTTATAAAGCTACTTCTGAGCTGGAGAAAGTATACAGGAATTAGGGCAAGGTAAAAGGCCACAGTGCTCACCCTTCTTAAGAGATTCAATGGCTTTTCTGGAATAAACACTCCTCAGATTGCTGTAAGCCTTTAGTTAATTTCTAGAGTTCAGAAAGAGTTGATTTTGACAGTTTTTGCCAGGATTCTTGTTCCTTTTATGCAGGAGCGGCGTGTCAGAGATCCTTACTACCATTCTGGAAATGAGATCTCAAAAATGTGTATGTTGAATGAGGATATCATTCTTTACACATGATAAAGACATCTGATTGGTAACATCTTGGTTATAAACATCTGATTAGGAACATTTTGGTTATAAGATGAAGCCATGCTAGTGGGAAGTATCAAATGGTTTCCCTGGGGCCATGATCTATAGAGAGCCTTAGACCACAGCGTTCGGCCGCGCGTGGCTTCTTCCTGGGCAGCGTGCAGCTTCCCGAGACCTCAGCTTCTGTGTCAGAGTATCAGGTCATGTGCTGGGGAGCTCCGGCAGGGGGCTGCTGCGTCACGCACAGTTAAAGCCCGTCTTCCTGGGCGGTTGGTTTGAAGCCTGACCCTGCAGCATGCAGAGACTCTACCCCCGGTTCTAATTAGAGCCACCGCTATTTCTGATCTGCAGTTTCCTCATGAAAAAGAAAAAAAAATGGAAGTAACTGCCCGGAGCTCTTATGAAGGTTAAATGAGAGCATTTTTATTTTATTTTTATTTTTATGCCTTATCCAGAATAGACAAGCTTTCAGTGTGTTTCATTCCCCAGGCTCTGCTTGATTCTGTGGGATGTACCAGTAATCCAGGGGCTCTTGAGCTAACAGTGCACATTTGGCCTCTTGGTCAGAATTGTGAAGAGTACATCTGTGCACTCAGGTTACTTTGCAGCCTCCCTTTCCTGCCGTCGGATAGGGTGAGTTGGCGGCCTAGATGGAGGAGCTTGCCCTTTTTCAGAGAAGTTCCATTATCCAGTGACTAAGTTGAGCCTTCCCTAAATGAAGAATCATTTGGAATATCTAAAACCAGCAGGGGGAAAATATCCACTGTGGGGAAAAAGCTTTAATCATTTTTAGAATTTTGAGTGCATGAAAAGGTTGCTTTAAAAAGCATGTGACTTTGTTGTTGTTCTGTTGCTCATAATGGGGTTTTGTTTTGAGACTTCATACTTTTGAAAGCCAATGCAAAAAAGGGAGAGACCGTCTCTAATTAGCTAGATGAGTCCTTACAATGCTCAGAAAACCTTTTGGGATCATTTAAACTCATGGGACCATTTGCCGTGACTTAAGATTTAAAGAAAGCCCAGTTCATACAGAAATGTAGTTAACCACCTGAAAAATGACCTATCTTCTTTGGACTTAAATGTTTGTCTTCCTCACTGTGTATTGCTACGATGGTTACAGATACAGGTAAAGTGCCTTGAATAAGTTACTAACTTTTGGATACGTTTTGTTTTGAAACATTTAGCAAGAAACACCTCAGTTATTAAGGGAAGTTTATGCTAGAACCACTTACTCATAAATTGAAACTCTTCTTCCTAAATTATAATAATTGAGTGAATAGCACTGTTGACATCCTGTGTCATTAAGCAGGTTCTGTTTAACCTTTCTTGAGGAAGACTACTAGTATGATTTGTTCTTAGTATTGTTTCAAAAGTTCTTAAAACCTTTGCTGAATATAGTATAGCTAGCTGTTACCTTCATACATGTAAACTTTTTTAAGTACATGATACAGTTTTGCTTGTATTCATGAGCAAAAAAGATGTTAAAATGGGCACTACATTTAATTGCATAGGTTGCTCTACATACTATTGCAGCATCTGGGTTTATGATACCTGCATATTGTGAACTAGACTTTATCTTTTGCCCTCTTTCTACCGGAAGTTAGGACACTCAGGGCAAGTCTAGATTGAAGCTCTTCCTGTATACAAGCATGAGAGCGATTGCAGCAATAACGCCATATGACGTGTAATTTTGGATTTGCCGCTTTGCTGTTTTGCCATGGGTGAGATGGCGGCGCGCTCGTATTTGCCTTGCTGGCTTGTGCTCCAGCACCATTTGTTTTATGACTAAAATAGGAGCTTTAAATGTTCTTCTCCCCACTGAAATCCATTCTCTTCCATTCCCTACCTCTAGATCTTTGGGTGAAGGATAGTCTTGTGATTGCATCATATGTGTGAGACCCGTGGGAAGACCTTGGGTTTGGCAGTGCAGAATACAAATCAAGTGAATTGCCTAAAATTGATTAAAAAGATCCAATCCTTTTCTCAGTAGTAAGGTGATATTAAATAAATCTCAGTATTTATATTGTGCTTCAGTCTCCAGTTAACCTTTTGTTGCTTATCTCTCCATGGATTTTCTTTTTTATTAAAGACTTAATTTTTTTAGAGCAGTTTTAGGCTTACAATATGATGAAGAGGAAAGTACTACAGAGATTTCCCCTGTAGACAGCCTACCCTGTTATCAGTAGCACTCACTGGAGTGGTACACTTTTTACTAAGTGTGAACATCCGTGGACACATTATTATCACCCAGCAGCGCCTGTAGTTGACCTAAGGGTTCATTCTTGATTGTTATACCTTCAGTGGCTTTGGACAAATGTTATAATGACTTGTATTCCCCATTATAATATCATACAGATCACTGTCACTGCCTGAAAGTCCCCTGTGCTCTGCCTCTTCGTCTCTGCCCTCAGCTCCCCGCCCCTGATGACCATTGGTCTTTTTATTGTCACTGTAGTTTTGCCTTTTCCAGAATCTCTATATTAAAAAAAAAAAGTCCATAGGAAGCCAAAAATTAAATGAAGGTCAGCTTGGTGGTCAGGAAACAGAGGGACACATCTCCTCCAGTTCTAAACTTCAGAGTTGATTTTAGATACACTTAAAATGTGGGGTGCCTGGGTGACTCAGTCGGTTAAGCGTCTGACTCTTGATCTCAGCTCAGGTCTTGATCTCAGGGTCGTGAGTTCAGGCCCCGCGCTGGGCTCCATGCTGGGCGTAGAACCTACTTAAAAAAAATAAAATGTAAAATAAAAAAAAAAAAAGATATACTTAAAATGTATTTCTAGCGAGAGATGAGAGTGATGCATGCTTTAACATCCGTTTATATGTTTCCCTTAGACACAGACAGCAATTCTGAGGATTCTGGGAATCCATCAACAACCAGGTTTACAGGCTATGGTTCCGTCAACCAGACCGTCACTGTCCAGCCGCCTGTTCAGATTGCTTCATTAGGAAGCGACAACGGAGGCCTTTTAGAAGATCCCCTCACCGCACCCAAGTATCAGCATATTTCTTTTATGCCAACTTTACACTGTGTCATGCACAATGGTGCCCAGAAGTCTGACGTTGTTGTTCCTCCACCCAAATCTGCCGATGGCAAGACAATAGGGATGCTCGTTCCCAGTCCTGTTGCTATTTCTGCAATAAGGGAATCCACAAATTCCACGCCTGTTGGAATCCTGGGGCCAGCAGCTTCTACTGGAGAATCTGAAAAGCACCTTGAATTACTGGCTTCCCCTTTACCTCTTCCGTCAGCCTTCCTCCCCCACAGCAGCGCCCCTGCTTTGCACCTCACAATCCAGAGGCTAAAGTTGCCGCCACCACAGGCGTCTTCAGAGAGTTGCCCAGTTAACATCCCACAGCAGCCCCCCGCGAGTCTGAGCATCGGATCACCAAACACTGCCTTTCTTCCTGTCCACAGCCCAGGTAGTTTTCCGGGATCTCCTGTCGCTACCACGGACCCCATCACAAAATCTGCATCCCAGGTGGTAGGACTCAATCAAATGGTGCCTCAAGTCGAGGGAAACACTGGGACCGTCCCTCAGCCTACCAATGTGAAGGTAGTTCTCCCAGCAGCCGGCCTGTCAGCCGCCCAGCCACCAGCTTCCTACCCCTTGCCAGGCTCGCCCCTCGCCGCCAGTGTGTTGCCCAGCCAGAATTCCAGCGTGCTCAGCACGGCGGCCACGGCGGCCCAGTCGGCGGGGGCGGGCATCAGTCAGGCCCCGCCCGCAGCGCCGCCCGCCGTCCCCACCCACACGCCAGGCCCCGCCCCCAGCCCGAGCCCGGCGCTGACGCACAGTACTGCGCAGAGTGACAGCACGTCTTACATCAGTGCTGTGGGAAACACGAACGCGAACGGGACAGTGCTGCCGCCACAGCAGATGGGCTCGGGTCCTTGTGGCTCTTGCGGGCGCAGGTGCAGCTGTGGGACCAGTGGCAGCCTCCAGCTAAACAGCTACTACTATGCTAACCCAATGCCCGGACCAGTGTACCGAGTCCCGTCGTTCTTTACTCTGCCATCCATCTGCAATGGCAGCTACCTCAACCAAGCACATCAGAGCAACGGAAACCAACTTCCTTTTTTTCTGCCTCAGACTCCATATGCAAATGGGCTGGTGCATGACCCAGTCATGGGGAGCCAAGCCAACTATGGCATGCAACAAATGGCGGGATTTGGGAGATTCTATCCTGTCTATCCAGCACCTAATGTAGTTGCCAACGCGAGCGGTTCGGGGCCCAAGAAGAACGGGAACGTGTCATGTTACAACTGTGGCGTGAGCGGACACTACGCACAGGAGTGCAAGCAGTCGTCCATGGAGGCCAGTCAACAAGGTAATCATGAGAGCTCCCAGAGGACTTGTTTTTGAGTGTGCCCGTTTCTCCCTACCTTACTGAGCACGGTGATCCTGTTGTGGCAGAAAGAGCTGGTGTGTGTTCATTTACGGATGTTGTGCTTTTCAGTGACAAATCCGAAAATGCAAATGGGAAAACCTAGTGTAGACCCAGGTCACGCAGCACAAGGAAGTTGAGAGGAATTCAGTTTCCAAGGAAAGCAAAAACCATTGAGGCACTTTTGAAGGAATATAATGGGAATTTGCGTTCTATAATGTCAAATCTCTTGCTTGCCGCACTTTTTTTTTTTTAAAGCTACCATTCTCTGTTTCGTAGAGTAAACAAAATTTTTAAATACTGAAAAAGTAGGAAGTAATGTAGTCATCTGACATGTCTGATTTTTAGTTTCTCTTTAGCATATCGATGCATAGCCAGCTGGTCTCATGCACATTCCCTCATGCTGCCCCTTTCCCTCCCAGCAGATGCTTAAAAAAAAAAAAAAAAAAGCTATTGCATTTTAAGGAACAAAATATTTAAGCACTGGTTTGGGAGTAAGGGAATTATTTGAACTCTGTTTAATGTTATTACCACCAGAAACAAGAAAATGTTCTTAAATGAGTATGAGTAAGATCACAAATTCAGCGGAGACGTCAGACTGTTATCTTTCGCTTGGATTTGGCTTTTGTCATTTTGCCAAATCTCACCCAGAAAAAAAAAGTCTTGAATTGCGAGTGTATACTTGACATTTTTTAAAGGAAGATTGAGTTTGATAGCTTTAGGTTGAACTTAAAGCACAAACTTCATATTACTTTCTGAAGGTAATTTATTTTACCATTTTGGAATCGTAGTAGTGCGGAGGAAGCTGCCTTCTGCCGAGCATGCCCATTTGCTATCTTGTAGTGGTTTGTGATGCATTGCATTGTAAGCAGTGACTTAGCAGTTCTGTCTTTCCCGTTTTAGGCACTTACAGACTGAGATACGCACCTCCCCTCCCCCCTTCTAATGATACGTTGGATTCTGCAGACTGAAACAAGTAAAGCTTGACTGCCTAATACCCTGACGTGTTGGGGAGTCATGGTGGGGTGTGGAGGGGAGGAAAGGAAAGGTATTTTTTGTTTGTGTTTCTTTGTCTATACATTTCCTAGATTTCTATGCAGTTGGGATTTTTCATTTCTCTTGTACCGATGTCCAAAACAAAAAAGAATGCATTGCTTTTGAGCCTCTGGTCTCCTGGTTCAACAACAGGCTTATGTGTATGATACATGTAATTTAAACATCCAGACAAACTATCAAAAGGAAAATGTTTGCTGTGCTTTTTTTTTTTTTACACTGAATACTTGCTGTGTGCAATGTTTACTGAATCTTTAAAACTGTGTATTTGACCTTTTTTTACAACACTGGTGACAGTCATATGGTTTTGAAAAAGAGAAACTTTGCTTCTTCCCCACTCTTCTCACTTTCACCCTAAAGGACACACATCTCCCCGCCACCCTCCTTCCAGTGACCTGAGGCAGGGGCAGTTGGCCGCGCATCGGTCTGCGCTTTCATGACCCGTCCTCCCTGTAAGTCGAGGGTGAAATGTTTCACCTTAATCCGAAAGGAGACATCAAGTTCCCTGAATTGTGTGTATGTATGTACTAAACAGCATCACGTAAACACAGATATGCAGTGCTTGTGGTCCAAATCAAAATTAAAGTAAGTGGAAGAGAGAGGAAGAAGTAAAACCATATGAAACTGAAAAAATATGATGTCTGAAGTGGACAAAGAGCTTTTTCTTAAAAAAACAAACAAAAAACAAAAAAAGCCAAAAAAAAAAAAAAAAAACTTTTTACTTCATCATACTTTTTTAGCCTGTTGCTTCAGAGAGACTTAAAGTGAACAAACTAGTGTGAGTGTTGTTCTGTGTGTCTGTGTGTGTAATGAAAGTCGACAGCCGATTTCACTTGTAGTCTACCACTGTGTCGTGCTAAAGAGACACTACCTGAGTAAAGATTTCTTCTTTTCTCACACCAACTGTAGCAGTGTTATGTTGTGTTTAAAATGTGTATGGTTTATTGCAATCTGAGCAGGAGCTCTGGCTTCTGCAAAAGTCAGGTTTGTTCCCTAACCCGTCTCTCGTAGCAAAGTCACTTTGATAAGTTTACCACTATGCTTGATTATAATGTGAAAGACTGAATTCTGAGTGTGTTAAGATGGTATTAATCATGTCAGTGTCATGTCACTAAGTTTAATGCTGCTGTTTAAAAAAAAAAAAAAAGTTTTTTTAAAGCCAATCTATGTACTAAATTGCTTCCAGGTAATTTTTGATTTCCTAAAGTGCACTGAGATTATCTGGAAGATTGGGTGTATTTTTGGAACTGCTGCATTCAAAAGCAATGAGCAACTACCACTGTATAGTCCTAGGTTAAGGGTCGGGGCTGGTTTTGTTTTCCCATTCCTCAGTACAGAGCAGAAATGATAGATTTTTGTTGTGTGGAGTAATGTCGGTGTACAGCGGAGGGACTTAAGTGTTTGGTCTTGGTTCAGAAGCCTAACAGATTGCTAGATAAAAGGAAAAACTTGAAGAAAAAAGGAAGCTTCATTTAATGCTTCATAGGTAGCATTTATATTTATAGCAGCAATGTACATTTTGAAACTAACTTTCAGGGTGGGAGTTAAAGGGGAAAGGGGCGGGGATGAAGGGGTAGATGAAAGCTTTAATTTAAAAAGAGAAGTTCGAGTAAAGGAAATTATTTTGATTAAATATATTTTATTTGATCTGGGTATTTTTGGACCACATTATTAAATTAATTGTTAAGCTGCAGTTGAGTTGTTCTAGTGAGAGTTTTGATAAGCCACGTATGGACCGCATTGTGAATCACTTGCCAGTTGTACTTTATGGAGCTTATTTTATGATTTAAAATACTGTACTGTACATAGGAGGTATGTTACCTTCTCCTTATTTGTATGTTTACCATATACTTTGATATTTGAAATGTTATGTACTGGAAAGGCCACTTATATTTCTAGAACAGATTGGATTTTATGCAACCCTTTTTCCTTGAATTAACAGCAATAAAAAAATGAAAAACAGCTTAAGAATTGTGGTTTATTGCAAATTTTGTAAAAGTGAAGGAGGAGGACATCACACATGGTGATTTGTTTTTTCTTTTTAGAGACTCAACCCATTATCCCCTGTAATGTGGGGCAGTGAATTACGAAGTTTTGTTTTTTTACCATATGGATGTTCTTCAGCCCCCCCCCCGCCCCGCCCCTGCACCGACAGCCCCGCCCTGTAGGCCGCTCGGGTCGCTGAGCGACTGTGTTTCTGTCCCGCGCGCTGTGCGCCACTTCCGGTGGCGGCTCCCGTCACCGGAAGTATGGAGGACCCGATTTACTCTCGCAGGCTTATGACGATTGTGTTTTCCAGGCAGCTCTCAGTACAGTATCGAGTGGCTTTGATCCCCCCGGTTCTGTCTTCTCTGACCCAGCCTCTGGTCCGTCTTTACACACCGAGCAACTTCTGGGGAGGCGCCAGCCTCGCGTGCGTGCGCAGTTGAGCCACGTCTGGCGGCCGCGACTCGGCCCCGTCGCTGCGCCCAGGCCCCTCCGCGTGTCCGCCAGCGCTCGCAGCGGCGGACGCGCAGGGGCTCGGGCGCGCACGGCAGGGAACGACTGCGGCGCCGGCCCGCGAATGTTCCCCCCGGGCCCGTTCGGGCGGCGGGTTGGAACCGGCCGCAGGGCCCCTGGTGGTTTGCGGAGCGCCGCGCGGGCCCTCGGAAGGAACCGCCTTCCGGTTAGTGTGCAGGCCGCCGTGCCACCACCTGTGTCCCCTGCCCGTCCCTTCGCCCTCCTGCCTCCGCAGCGCACTGCCCGAAGCTTGCTCGTTCTCGCGCTTTTCCCTCACGTCTCCCCTCCTGCTCCCGCCACGCCGCGTGTTACCCTGAGCTTTACGGAAAGGACGGCTCGTGCGTAGTCTTCTGTGACTGTCCCTGCTCTTCGGCTTTGCGACCCTCAAGTTACATTCCCGCAGTTTAGTCATTTTCACTCCCTTTACAGTGTTCCATTGCGCTGGGGGGCGGGGATACGCACAGTTTATCCATTCTGTCCCCGTTTGGGTGGTTTTCATTTCTTTGCTCTCAGCAGGAGCGTTTTGACACCAGCCTCCTGGTTCATGTGGGCGAGAGTTCTCTAGGCTTTAAGTCCAGGAGTGCACGTGCGGGCTGTTAAGACCTCCTAAAGCCCTCAGTTTTCCAGGATTTGCCAGATTGTTTTGCGAGTGCTTTGCGCTCACGCGGACCGCATCTGATCCCCCAGCCCGTAGCCCGACACCCTCCTGAACGGACGTGATGGTGCCACGGAAGGCTTGGCACGGGAGAGGCGCGCGAACCTTGGCTCTGTGCGGGAAGGGGGTGTGGAGAGGGCCGGGGCTGGGGGTCCGTGCGGGGGAGGCACAGGACTGCAAGCGACCGTGTTTGGTGGCTCGGGAGGTCGAGGTCGGAGGAGGTGATGAAGGCAGGTGCAGGAGAGGCAACATTCTAAAAGAGTTGTGACGTTTGTGTTTCAAGAGGTAAACCAGAGTCAGGCTGGAGATTCTGAGGTTGATGGAATGAAAAATTGGAAGTTACCAAGCCTTAAATGGAGGAGGAACATGTTGACGATGGTATTTAAAGAAACTTGGATGGTTGAGGCAAGAAGGTTTGGCCGTTTGGAGACTGGTTAGGGTGCGGGTGAGGCAGTGGGACAAGCAGGGATGGAGGAGGCAAGTGGAAGGAGCCTTGGGCCTCTGAGCTTCATTTTCCCCAGATAGAAAATGAGATGGTATTTTAAATTATGGCCGTGAGGGATAAATGGATGAATACATGCGGAAAGTCCAACATTATGAATTAGCACCAAGAAGGCACTCGGATGTCATTGAATTTGCTTTTGATGAACAGGAGGATTGAGGTTACTGGTCAATAGACTGGAAAATGGGGAAGAGACCTGAGTCTAGGAGGAGGGCAGTGGGTGGTGAAGAACCTGGCAAACAGTTCTGCCTTATGTTAAGGTTAGTTACTTCAGATCTGTCCACTGATAAAAAACAAAATATTCCTTGTCCTCAAAAATCAACTCTCGTTGGAGAGCTTACCAAATTATGGCAGCCCTGAGCTGAGTGGCGCAGCCCGATTATTCGACACTGGAGTAGAAGAAGTACATTACAAGGCAAATCCACATTTAACTTTTTATGTAAGTGCTAAAAATCAAATTTTTCTGAGGTTCCATAAAGATTAAAGCACAGTGTAAAGTAATCTTTTTTTTTTTTTTTTCCCCGACAGGTAGCATCTAGTACTTAAGAGCATCATCCATTTGAGCTTGGAAGACACCTTTTTTCAATTCTACATACTGATTACAAAAGCGCTCTAAGGTTAAGGCAGTGAAACCAAATGGAGGCAAGCTGGGACAATAGTTCAACCCCATAACCCTTCCATCACTTCATCTCAAAAGAATAAAGAAAAATGCTGACTTTCCCCACCCTGGCCACCGCACAGGAGGGCCCATTTATTTTCAGGGACATGTGGTGTGGGGAGTGAGGAAAACATGGTCATCATATCTCTGGACCTTCCTTTTGGGGGTGGGGGAGGCTGGCAGGGGGGGCCAGCTATTATGAGAATGAAAGACTCTAGGGTGCAAGGGCTGAGAGGCAGGCGTCCATTCGGGGGTACCCTTTACATTAACCATGCACAGAGGGCAGTGCTGTCCTTTCCCAGAGAACGCCTGTTAGCACATTGGCTTCCAGGGTTTGGATTCTGAAGGTCAGTCTAACATCAGCATTTCATCACTGCTTACAAATCACAGCTATTGTGCCCGTAACGTACAAAAGTGACTTTCTTTGCCATATCTTGAGAAGGTGACCTAATTGTTAAATCCCTTTTTTGAAAAATGTGAGCCCTCTGGATTGGAGCGTGGGTACATGTTTGCCTGAAGTCCGCGTGTGTTTGCAAATGTCTGTCCATCCTGGGGGCACAGGGGCTGTAGGCTTCCTCTTGGCTGCTCTGGAAAGTGGAGCATATCACAGGTGGGGGCATCAAAGACCCTCCGTTCCCACAGTCTACCCCTTTGGGCAGTGACTGCAGTTCTCTGTCACCGGAGCTCTTATCCCAAGATCCCGTTTTGCTAACTTGAAATTTGGGTGGGGTAAGGGGGTGTGGTGGGGGGCCGGGTGGTTCTTCATTTTTTTTTTTTTTTCTTTTTCCTCTTGCAGCTCCAACTTGATCTGCTGTAAAAGGAGGTCTCAGCCAGGCTCTCACCAAAGAAATTGCTAATTGGGAAGCAGCGCCACCTGGTGGGGGACGAGGACAATGCAAGCAAGCAGATGTTCTTTCTCACTGACGTAATTTAGAGAACATTGAACGTAAGACAGAAAACATTTGAGATCGTAAGCCTGTGCCCCAAACCTTAAAGAACGCAGGCAGCTGGCCATAAAAGTAATTTGAGCAATCTCCTCTTTCAGTCATCGCATTCAAAGTTTATTATAAACCTCTGAAACGCACCAGTGGTACCTGATGGTTTCCTCTGCACTCTTCCCCCCCGTGCTCGTTCGTCAGCACAATGTGGAGGGTATGGGATCTTCCTCTTTCCCATCTCACAGATTCGGAACTCGGGGTTCAGAAGGGGTGAGTGCCGCAGACACACCAATGATGAAGACCAGGCCCCAGCTTCAGATTCATGCTTTACCTCCTGTACCGCTTCCCCCCCACCACAGGTGCTTGCCCACAGAACCTGTTAAGCCCTGTAAAATGAGAGACCCCTGGTCTTAACAACCTTGGGGCCTCTGGATTTCTGAAAGAGGATGGGGCCGGGGTCCTAGTGGGTCCGAACGTCTCTTTTCTGTGTCTCGTTGAGGGACTTGAAGATGTAGGATGAGGGAAAGTTTGCAGAGATGGGAAACCCCGGGACTTTCAGAACTAGCTTCTAAGCATTTGCCTGTCTCAGATACATTCAAGGAGCAGCGACTCTCACCTACATCCGGGGTTTTAAACATGCACAAATATCCTCTGTTGGAACACTGAGTTTTTCATTATTCTCAGGTGTCCCGATAAATTGAGCATTATGTGAATATTCCATTAGTTGTAAGCTTACAGAACTTCAGAAATAGCCGAAATGAAGTGGCAGGGCAAGCAGAAAAGACACGTAACTGCTGGTATGTTGAAGGCTCCCAACATGTAGACCATCCCAAGCACTCCCTCTACCAGCTACCATCATTCACAAACAATCCAAAGGCCAAGAATGACGGCAGCAAGGTCACCTCCAGGCAGGAACAGTGACGGTCACACCCACCCCGAAAGCCTTCCTAAATGCTAAGAATGCCACCACGTTACCTAGTAGTTACTCAGTGCTCATCCTTGCTAGCACATCAGGGTTGGGTCATGTTTGTAAGTAACATGGTCACTCCGTTGTGTACTGGATGCCTTCATCACATGAACTTGGGGAAGAGGTGACATCCACCATAATTCCATTCCCGGCACCCACCCACAGTACACATGACTTTTCTCGGGCTTATTTACAGAACGGAGAAAACAGTTAACTCTAAGACAGTTACAAGGATCACACTGGCAAAATACATAGAGCACTCAATGTCTGACATAGTAGGTACTCAAATTCATAATGGTAGCCAATACCTTAATGCCCATGAGAGGCCAAGATACCCTTAGCTCATTTCAGCATCCAGCAACCCTGTGAGGTAGGTATTTTGCCCCGTTTTAACAGTTGAGGAAATGGCACAAGGACGAAGCATCCAAGGGCACAGAGCAATTAAGTGACAAACTAGGTTGGAACCCGTGGCTCTTACCCACTGGGCTACTCCTCTTCTTTGTGCCCATGTCACAGGATTTTTGTAGGCATGTCCATGTGATGGTTCAGAGCTTCCAGTGATGGGATCAGGCCAGTGGGACTCGCAGGCAGGCTCTGCCTTAAACTCCGTCATCTTGAACAACCGGCCCTTCTGGACCTTTTTTTACCTGAAAGCTGAGTGCTTGGTTGGTAGTAGAAATTGAACTAAATGATCTCAAAATTCTGTGACTTGAAGCTTGCTTTTTCACTTTTAAAAGGTTTATTGAAGGTTCAGACTTCTTCACACTTACTTTTGGTTTAACAGATTTGAAGTCCTTGTTGGGTGTGATGAGGAACACAAACCCAAACTGTGGCCATAAGCTGATGGGAGGGGAGAATGTTTTCCAGGTCCTGGGGGGGGGAGGGGGGGGAAGAGCCCTGAGAGCCGACCTCACGGGAGTTGGCCACTAGATGGCAGCATAAACAGAGTTCTGGCTGGACGGGATCTAGCTGAAGAGCCCTTTCTGTTCCTCCTCACCCTCTGCCCAGCCATTGCTCCATTCTTCTCTGCTTGTGTTGATAAAAGTTTTCATTTGCAGGGCCTTTCAGTCAAAAAAAGCAAAAAAACAAGCTCATATACGAGTGTTGTGCCGAAGGACGCAGGGTTAGGCATAGCTTGCAGACTGGTGACACGTAAGGCCCACAGATAAGAATGGTTTTTACATCTTTAAATGGTTGAAAAAGAGTAAGTCTTCATGATATGTGAAAGTTTTATGAAATTCAAATTTCAGTGTCTACCAATAAAGTTTATTGGAACACAGCCACTCATTTATGTATTATTATGGCTGCTTTCATCCTAGGATAACTAGGTTGAATAGTTAGGACAGAGCCTGAAATACCGACAGTCTGTCTCTTTATGGAAGAAGCTCGCTGACCCCTGACATAGATCAGCCTCATCTAAATAAAGATGCACTTTCCAAAGTCTTTATAAAGTTCTAAGTGTGAGTGTAGGAATTTGCACTCCATCTTTTTGGTGCTCTGTTTCCTTGGCACAATAAAAATAGCATCTGGTGCTTGAGTAGGCCTGTGCACATTCAGGCAGCCACTTAGCAAACATCTCTTGGCTGAGACCTCAGTGTGGTAAGGGGCATAACTTAGCTGCGACATGGTGACACACCATGGGATCACCGGGAGTGTGGAGAGGTGACTCTGCCTGTCCAGAATTGGGGAAGGGTTTTCAAAGGCCACAACATTCTCACTGGGCCAAGAAGCAAGAAGTCAGATGTTCCTTAGCAAAGAGGTGAGACATGGCAAAGAAAACCTCACTAAAGATGAAGCACTGCTGTAGAGTGTATTGGGCCAGGAGCTGAGAAGGCAGGAAGGGCTAGCCAGGGCGGGGGGGGGGGGGGGGGGGGGGGGTGGCAGAGCTGGGGGGGGTGCCAGGCCAGGAGCTGAGAAGGCAGGAAGGGCTAGCCAGAGTGGGGGCGGGGGTTAGGGGCGGGGGGGGGGGGCAGAGCTGGGGGGCTGCCGGGCCAGGGCCAAGGGCGGAGGGGCTGGCGGCCTGAAGGCGGGTGAGCGCAGGTCCATCCTTCACCTGCGAGGGAGGCAAGACGAGAAGCCGGCGGGAAAGACAATCATGAGTTCTTTTGCTCACCGGTGAGTTTGTGGCGTAGAATGACAGGTGCTAGTCCAGTGTTTGTCTCAAAGTGCGGCCTCGGATCCCCTGCAGCATCACCCGAAGGGTTCAAACAAAAACACAGGTTCCTGGACTCGCCCTTACCCACGCTCAGACCTGCAGAACGGAAGTACCCAAGTTTGGGGGGTGGGGAGTGGGAGCAAAGCAGAGCCGCCAAAGAAGGTTGAGAATGAGAACTCGGTACTCGAAGATGGGAGAGCGAGGGTGTGCCCTGAAGACCAAAAAAAAAAAAAATACTTTTTTTTTTTTCCAGGGGAGAACTGGCCATCGCTGGCCCATGCCGCCGGGATCCGTTATCGCGGCCAGGGAGCTTGGCCGTGGGGGTCGCCGGGGACTGGGCCAACGTTTACTACGGGGCGGGCGCGGGACCGGGGACGGAGAGGGAAAGGGACCGGGGCCTCTCCCCCTGGCGACACAGGGGCGCCGGGCTTTCCTGGAGCTGCGGCTGGGAACGCGAGCCGACGGCGCCTGGGAAGCCGCGTCCCCGGGGTCGGGGGTCAGAGGGGGTGCGCAGCGCGGGCGCGGGCGCGGGACCTTTCCTAACGCCGTGGGGAGCGGGGACGCAGAGCGGAGCTTCCCTGCGAAGACCGTGTGTTGGCTCCACCGCGGTGTAGCCTGCAGGCGCCCAAGCCTGGACCTGAGCCTGAGCCTGAGCCTGAGCCTGAGCCTGAGCGCGGGTCCGCGGCCGGCAGGGGGCGATGCCGCGGCTGCGGGCCCGGGCCCGGGCGGCCGCTGCCTTCGGTCCCGGGAGACCCCCACCTGGCCCACAAGTCACCACTCAACCTCACACCAGCCGTGGACGGAAGAGTCCCGGGGCCACCGCAGGAGCTGCCTTTTAAAAGCTGGGCTTGGTGCAGGAGCAGCGAGGCCCGCAGGGAAGCCGCCTCTGATCCACTCCGGTGGATTTATGGAGCTAGGAAAAGGTGAGCGGTTGAACTTTGCCTTCAGGACAGCGGGGGTGAGGGGAGGGAGGGCAGCTTGCTAAACAGAGGAGCACGAATTCGATTTCTGGGGCAACCCTGAAACCGCTAAGCAAGCACTTGCCCAGCATTTCAGGAGGATCTATTTACTAACGAATAAGTGATACTATAACTCTTATTTTTAAGGCAGTCCCTGGACAGCCTTTTAAACTCAGTCTAATTGCTAATTTTTTTAAAGGCAATATAACATAGTGATGGGCATACACTCGTTTGAATCCTAAGACTGCCCCTCGAGCTGGAGCCTCTCTGAGCAAGCTCCCTTGCCCGTGGGTACAGATGACAGGCGTGTCTGTGGGGCACTGTGCCAGTTAATACGTCCCTAGCATATAGGGAGCTCTAACACACCGTTACATTTCCTTCAGGAATGTTTTCTTATTCAAAACCCGCCTTCCTATTTTAGCGCCTTTCAAAATTAGAAATGCCTCTTTTCTGTGGATTGGACTGCGCTTTGTTCTTTCGGTTTGTGTTAGCTGTTTCTATTTCATAGAATCATACTCATACATGCATTTATATCTTTCCTTTTTATAATGGATGAGCCAATATTGATACTTTAATTACTAAAGTGCATCGTATTAGGGTTCACAGCTGTGTTGTACATCCTCTGGGTTTTGACAAAAGTGTGACAAAGGTGTGTGTCAATAGTGAATAGTATCCACTCTTATAGTATCCTTTTTTTTTTTTTTTAAGATTTTATTCATTTTGGGGGGAGAGGGCGGGAACGAGTCGGGGACAGAGGGAGAGGGAGAAGCAGGCTCCCCACTGAGCAGGTAGCCTGATGTGGGACTCAATCCCAGGACCCTGGGATCATGACATGAGCCGGGGGCAGATGCTTAACCGACTGAGCCACCCAGTGCCCCCCACCATTGTAGTATCCTATAGAACAGTTCCTTAAAAATCCCCTGTGCTCTGCCTCTTTGTCCTTCCCTCCCACTCTCAGCAACCACTGATCATTTTATTGTCTCCATGGTTTTACCTTTTCCAGACTGTCATATAGTTGGAGTCATACAGCAGGTACTCAGTAATTATGGTGACTGAATGATTGGCTTCATTTGCAAAATAAGTTGCATTTATGGTTCCTTCATGTCTTTTCATGAAATAACCACTCTTTTCCTTTTTTGCCGAATAATCCATTGTCTGGATGGACCACAGTTTATTTATCCATCCACCTGCTGAAGGATATCGTGGTTGCTCTGAGGATTTGGCAATTATGAAGAAAACTGCCCTAAACATCCATGTGCAGGTTTTGTGTGGACGTATGTTTTCAACTTCTGGACAAATACCAAGGAGCACAATTGCTGAACCATACGGTAAGATATGTTTACTTTTATCAGAAATTGCCAAACTGTCTTCCATTTTGTATGGCTTCCATTTTGCATCCCCACCTGCAACGGATGGGAGTTCCTGTTGCTCCACCTCCTCGTCAGCGTTTGATGTTGTCAGTGTTTTGGATTTTAGCCACTCTAAGTCAGCATGTCGTAGCATATTCTCGTATGAGTTTGCAGTTACCTAATGACCTATGATGTGGAGCATCTTTTCATATGCTTGTTTGTCATCTTTTTTGGTGAGGTGTCTGCTCAGAACTTTTGCTGATTTTTAAACTTTGGGTTATTTGCCTGCTTATGTTGAATTTTAAGAGTTCTTTGTATATTTTGGATATAAATCCTTCATCAGATAGAAGTTTTGAAAAGATTTACTCCTTGTCTTTTCATTCTGGGGATGCTTTGTTCTTTCTATTGCAATGAAATGGAAATGTAGGGATGCTAGGAGACAGAAACCAGTCAAATGGTTTCACTCTGTCATTATTCTTGTCAGAGGCAACAGCGAGCAGTCCTTATGGCAGCTCCTTATGCATTCCGCAGTGTGCCAGGGTGGCCAAGCCCTTGGCCCAGAGCTGGCATCGATCACTGGGCAGTGGGAGTAGACCCTGGGGCTTCCAAGTCCCTTCCTTGTAGGGACAACCAGGCACTTCCAGGGGGCTGGGCCACTGCCAATCTCTCTTATTACTTGCCGGGAAGACAGACATTGCAGGCCGACAGTGACATCCCCTCATAACTTCTTCCACCTTATTTGGGACACAAAGGCTGAGTTCCTCCCCCATTTATTCCTAGAGATGTGCGTCATAAAAGAATAAGTAAGCCAGTTTTAAAACGCAGGCTCCAGGCAGGGTTTGCAGGTGCTGCCTGTCCCTCCTCGGTGCAGATGGGACTCCTTGCTGGAACACACACACGCAGACCTTCACAGGGCCTTGGTAGAACAAAAGACAATAGGCTAGACCATTAATCCCATCTGCTTCCCACAGGATGGAAAATCCGTGCTTGGCAGTGGGGAAGTTCAGCTCCAGAGAGGGGCTTTTCCTGTGGGTCTCCAGAAACTTCCTCCCACTCCACCCTCCTCATGACCCATCATTGCGATGCCCTAATGCTTCAGAATAAGAAAGGATGTGCTCTGAGGTTCAATATGAAGATAGACCTATTTTCAATATGGCAATCTGGAAAAACATGGCAAAGCAAAAGTGAAGTTCTCCACAGTGGGTATGGCCCCAGTGAAAATAAATCATTGTGCCTGCCAAGCTGGTGCTGAATCCCAGTTCCCTCTAAATCAGACCTTCCACCTGAGGGAAAGGGAAAGGGGAAGGTATGTTTACTCAGGCAAACATGGCAGTAATTCCTGGTTAGACACAGTTGGAAGAGTCCAGTGCAAGAGGAGGAGTGGGTCATGGTGCTTCTCCCAGTGCCACCCGAGGGCCATCTGGGGGCCTGTGGAATGCAGACTCCAGGGCCCAGCCCGGCCCCACTGCACAGAATGCCCAGGAGAGACCTGAGCGGGGGCATCTCAGAAGCTTCCAGGCTGCTCAGATGTACATTGATTTTGAAAATCATTAAGTTAAAAGCACAAGGTTTAGAAACCTTAAAACCTGGAGTTAGATGTACTGTCCTCATGCTTCAGAATAACGAAGTCTCTTCTCTGAAGTTCAGTGTTAATTGAATATTAATTAATTCAATATTAACTGTGGGCCTACAGTAACACAAAAGACTGAGTTCCTCCTCAGTGTATTTATAGAGACAGGTGTCGTAAAAGAAGTAAGCCAGGTTTTAAGCTTAGGCTTCAAATAGGGGTTGCAGTAGCCGAGGGACTTTGGACAAATATTTAAGTACCTTAATTCTTATCTGCAAAATGGGTATAATGGTGCCAGGACCTCCACAGCTACGGAATGTACTGAAGCTAAAGTGTTTGAGACCTGCACTAAAACACAGCAGAGCTTCTCTGAAGACAAGAAACAGGGTTTCAGAAAGTATGCAATGTCTCCCTCTTCTGCTACTGTGTTTTATTTCACATGAAGTAATAATAATGACTAGCTTTTGAATCTTTAATCGTGTACTAGGCATTAGCCTAAGCACTCCATGCATTATTTAATTCTCACACAATCCTATGAAATAGGTTATACTCATGATACCCATTTTATAGATGCAGAAACTGAGGAAGGAAGGTGAAGCAGCTTGCCTATGGCCACATAGCCAGTAAGTTGCTAAGTCAGGATTTGAACGTGGGAACCTCAGAGCTGGTGTTCTCCCATCTCCTTTGGTCTCCAGCCCTTAAAGACCTGATAATAAGCTGAATGAGGAAAATTGAAGTCCACTTTCTGAGAAACAATGGAAGTTTAATTCCTCTTTAGCAGCCCCATGGTAAGAATGTACAAATAATTATTATTCTAGAGCCTAAGGCAGAGCAAAAAGTTTTCTCTGGTGAGATTTATAAATAGTACCTTTTCTGAGATGCTCACTGTTTAAACCTGAGATGTCCAATTTGGTAGCCACTGGCCACAGGTAGTTATTTAAGTTTAAATTTTAATTCATCAATGGAATATGAGAGTTCAGATATAGGCCCACGCATATACCAAAGACTGATTTTCAATAAAGGCACCAGGTGATTCAGTGGACAAAGGATAGTCTTTTCAACAAATGGTGCTGAAACAATTGGAAATACATAATCAAAAAACTGAACAATCCCCACCTTGCACCATATACAAAATAGTACATTTAATGGTCCATTTAACTCAAATTGGACCATACATCTAAATGTAAAAACAAAAACTATAAAATTTATAGATGAAAACATAGGGGAAAAAACCTTTGTGACTTTGGGCTAGGCAAAGATTTCTTAGGTGCTATGCTGAAAACACAGTCCATAAGAAACTAAATTAATAAATTGGGCTTCATCAGAATTAAAACTCTGCTCTTTGAAAAACATTCAGAAAATGCAAAAACAAGTCATCAACTGGGAGGAAATATTTGCATATCATGTATTTGATAAGGGATTTGCATCTAGAATATGTAAAGGACCCTCAAAACTCAATAATAAAAAAAAATACAAATGGGCAAAAGATATGAACACTTTACCAAAGATACACCAATATCAAGCCCATGAAAAGATGCTCAACATCATTAGGCAGCAGGGAAATGAAAATTAAAACCACAATGAGACACCCCTACAGTCCTATTAGAATGGTTAAAATGAAAAGACTGACCATACCAGTTGTTCGCTGGTTTGTAGAGGAACAGGCAGGAATGGACAATGGTACAACCACTTGGGAAAAGTTTGTCTGTTTCTTAACAAGGTAAACAAAACACCTACGCTGATCCAGCCGTTCTGCTTTTAGGAATTTACCCAAGAGAAGTGAAAGCATATGTCTTTACAAAGATTTGTGCAAGAATGCTCATAGCAGCTTTATTTGTTCATAGCCAAAAAATGGAAACCACCCAAGTATCCATCAACAGGTGAAATTGTATCTCCAAACAATGAAATATTATTCAGCAATAAAATGAAACAAACTGAGACAACATGGATGAATCTCAAAATAATTTTGCCAAGTGAAAGAAGCCAAACCAAAGAGAGAGAGAGAGAGAGAAAGAGTACAGACTGCATGATTCCATTTACATTATAGCCTACATCATATATGCAAACTAATCTCTAACGACAGAAGGCAGGTCAGTGGTTGCCTAAGTGTAGGGGACTAGGACGGAAGGATACAAATGGGCATGAGGAAATTTCTGGACGTGATAGATTCACTGTCTTGATTGTGGTAATGTATCATGGGTATGTGTCAAAACATCAATCTTAACACTTGATGTGCAGTTCATTGATGCCTTTTATGCCTCGAAATAGCTGTTAAAAGTTTTAAATGTTTAAATAAAATTTAAAATTCAGTCACACTAGCCATACTTCCGGCACTCAGTAGTCACACTGGCTGGTGGCTGCCATATTGGATGAGAACAGTCCCATCATCATAGCAGAAAGTCCTATTGAATAGGCTCGTACAGACACAGCATCTCCTGTTCCAGGCTGGCAGGAAGTGCTAATAAAAAAGAATGTTTCTTCTGACCAAAAAGCCCGCTGCCCCTGTTGTCTATAGAGCAAAATGGATGATGGAGTGGAGGGACTTGGTCAAACAGTCATCTGCCACCAGGACAGGCCATTAGAAAGGGGCCAGGTGGCAGGTGCTGCCGAGAGTAGGGAAAGGGGTAAGTCCCGAGGCTCTGAGCTCTGAGGTGGGGAAAACCTTCTGCTGAATGAATTGAGAGGAGGAATGAGGGGTGCAGAGGTAGCACATGGTGGAACTGTAGAAAGTTCAATCTCTAGCGATCTTTGGGTTCAAACTGGATGAAAGATATAAGAGCGAGATGGGAAGGGATGCGCTCAGGTCTCAACAGAATTGCGGGGGGGGGGGGGGGGGCGGAAGAAAACAGAGCCAGGAGAATCCAGGTGTCCTGATGCTGGAAATCTAGGTTTTGATGATTAGGAAAATAAGCTGGATCGGGCATGGGGCCAGACGGGCAGGCAGCCCCAGAAGGCCAGGAAATCTTTCCTTTGGGATATCTTCCTCCCTTCTCCATCCCCCCAGGAACCTACTTCCGACTGCCTTAGGTTTGCATTCTCAGCATTTGTGTCCATCCTGAATGGCGAAGGGAGAGATTGGGCCTCGGAACGTCTGCAAGACCAACCGGGTCTTGACCACATAAGCACTCGGTAAATGTTGAACGAATGAAGTGAGGAACCATCCTCCCACCCCCACCCCCCCATGGTTCCCTCTAGTTCTTCCTGGAATCAGGAAAGGATGATTCGCCGAGTGGACATTTTAGGACGGCAGCCCAGATAAGAAGAAATCAGGAAGGCTTCACACCCCTGGATCTTTTCCCCCTTGAGACGAGAAAAGGCCCTTCAAAGCTATCAACTTCCTTAGAACAACAGATGGAAAGGCAGGAAAAAACAGAGCAAAAGCGAATGGCCTCATTTATCTATTTTTAAAATGATACATGTAAAACATGCAGACATGTTCAAAAACATAATTAAAAAAAAGTAAAACAGCTAAAAATCCCTGGTCTCAGAGCCCCAATTTTAATTCTCTTCCCAGGGATCACTGCTGTTAATGCGTGCGGCCAGCTTTGTCCCACCGCCCCCTGCCCTCTGCCTCCCACCTGGGCTACCCTGCTGTTCTTCCCTGGACAGTGCCCCCTTCAGGGCTTTGGAGGCCATTGTTCCCTCCACCTGGAAACCCCACCGTGTCCCCCTCTGCCCTTTCTTTTCTTTTTTGGGAAGGGGTATTTTATTTTACTTTTATTACAGTGTAACCTTTATATAAGAAAGTGCACAAAGTTTGAAGTGTGCAGCCCAGTGAGTTTTTACATAATCCTGTACATATATATTCCCCCAGGTAGAGATAACAGACACCAGCTAACCACTGTTCTGACCTCATCACCACAGATTCCTTTTGTCTGTTCATGTGAATTACCTAATGTCCTTTTGTGTCTCCAGCACTTTCTATGGGGGCTCATTCCCATTTTCCAGATCTCCGCTCAGATGTCACCTCCTTCCCCCTCTTCCTTTCCATAGCATTACCCTGTCCATTTTTTTTTCAGAGCACTTCTCCATTTGCAATTTCTGTTTGTTTACTTGTTTACAGTTTTTCTGCCCAACTAGAAGTTAAGTGTCCTTTTCTATCCCCTGCTCTGTCCTGAACCCATAGCACAGGGTCTAGCATATGTAGGCGATCAACAAATATTTATTCAATGAATGAATATGTGTGTAAATGAAAGAAAGAGATGCCCCAGGTATCAATTTGTATGGTCCTGAATCTAGAACTAATTATAGTTTGTCCACATGCTGGCCTCTGCCAGAGGCCTCTGTGCTTCTTGTTACAAAGACAATATTCACCAAATTCAAATGTGAAGACTTAGAAATACTGGAGTTGTTCCAGTCTGCCTGGAAGCAAAAAGTGGGCAAATTCTCACTCTCTCTAACAGGATTGCTTTCTCCACCAAGACTGGGCTTTCGCTTTATGCTGTTGAATCAATGTTTTAGAAAATAACTCCACTTTGGCTACATAAAAAGACTCTCAACAGTGGTAATCTCTAGCGGAGGGAGTGAGGATATGTTTTTAAAACTTCCTTTATATTTTGCCATGTTTTAAAAATAAGCACATAATAACTTTTTAAAAGAATTTTAATTGTGGTAAAACACTTAACATGAAATTTACCATCTTAGCCAATTTTCAAGGATACATACAGTTCACTGGGCAACCAATCTCTGAACTGTTTCAGCTTGCAAAGCTGAAACTCTGTAGCCTCTAAACCACAACTCGCCATTCCCCTTTCTCTGCAACCCCTTCTACTTTCTGTCTCTGTGAATTTGACTACTGTAGGAGCCTCTGTAAGGAGAATCTGAAATAGAGCACTTGACTTTTATCTCAGTAACTGGCTTATTTCATTGAGCATAAGGTCTTCAAGGAGCATACATGTAGCGTGTCAGAATTTACTTCCTTTTAAGGCTGAATAATATTCCATTGTGTGTGTACACCCCATTTTGTTTATCCATCATTCCTCGATGGACCCTTGGGTTGCTTCCACCTTTGGCTGTTGTGAATAATGCTGCTGTGAATAAAGCAGAGCACTTCTTCGAGGCCCTGCTTGCAATTATTTTGGGTATATAGCCAGAAGTGGAATTGCTGGATCATGTGACCGTTCTATTTTTAAATTTTTGAGGAACTGCTGTGCTGTTTTCCACAGTGTCTGCATCATTTCACATTCCCACCAGCAGGGCATCAGCATTCCGATTTGTCCAGATCCTCACCAGCACTTGATATTTTCTGGTTTCTGGAGAATGGCCGTCCTAATGGGTCTGAGGTGCTCTCTTATGGTGGTTTTGATTTGAACTTCCCTGATGACAAATGATGTTGAGAGCATCTTTTCATGTACTTGTTAGCCATTTGTACATCTTCTTTGGAGAAATGCCTATTCAGGTCCTGTGCCCATTTTTAATCAGTTTATTTGTTTTTGTTGTTGTTGAATTCTAAGCAGGTACTACTTTTAAAATCAGAAAAGAATCTTATTTTATAAAGAAAGAGGGAGAGAGGGGCACCTGGGTGGCTCAGTCAGTTAAGCGTCTGCCTTCGGCTCAGATCATGATCTCAGGGTCCTGGAATTGAGCCCCGCATTGGGCTCCCTGCTCGGTAGGGAGTCTGCTTCTCCCTTTCCCTCTCCCTCCTCCCCCCTGCTCATGTCTCTCTTTCTCTCTCTCAAATAAATAAACAAAAATCTCTAAAAAGAAAAAAAAGTGAGGGAGAGAGCATACAGAAGGCCAGTCCAGAGAATGCAGTGGTTAAAAGCTTGGGCTCTGAAATTAGAACAGTCAGTCACCATAATTACTGAGTACCTTCTATGTAAGTCAGGGTAAGCCAACTAACACGCAACCCTAAAAGCTCAGTGACCTAATGCTATAAAAGTCTTACTTCAAGTCCAGTGTGGTCTCAGGTGGAGGGGGAGAAAGGATGTATGTTACAGAGGGTCAGTAGGTCGTTCAGGGACTCTGCGTCATGCGGTCAGGGATCTAGGTTGCTTCCATCCTGTGACACTGACGTCCACTAGATGTGGCCTCCACGGTCACCATGGGAGGGGATAAAAGGGAGAATTACACAAGGGTAACTTTTTATGGACCAGTCTCTGCCTGTATTACATCAACCTAAGCTTGTAATACAGCCCCACCCACTCCAAAGGAGACTGGGAAACATCCTTTTCCTGTGTGCCCAGAAGGAAAGGAAATTGCACTGTATCTCCACAGTACATCCCTTTGGTCACCAAACCATCTCATTCTTCTTCCCACACATGGAAGCACTCATCCCCTTCTCTCAGGAGACAACCCAAAGTTGCACCCAGGATCTCCAGGTCATGTACATTCTTCTCCCTCAAGACCATGTATTGCTCCTATGTTCTGGTGACCAGTAAATTAAGGAGGGTAAGTTGTCTGCCTTGCTTATGGACATGGTGGCAAAGTAGAAATAACAAAATTCTCATTGAGAAAAGGGAAGGCACGGTAGCCCCTGGTCCAGAGAACTGATAGACTCCTTCCTGTGAGACAGGCTTGGGGAGGGTTCCCTGCCCTGGCAATTCGGTTCTGGTCTGACCTCTGAAGGGCACGCCTTGCCCGTTTTTCTCCATGACCTCATCTTCACCTCAAAGGAGTTTCTCCCATTTCAGTCTCTCCCCTGATTACAACTGAAGCATTCTTTGGGGAGGAAGCCCTTCTCCTTGACAACATCCAGTTCTTGGAGCTTTCCTTCCACTTGCTTGTGGAACCCAAAGGGTTGTTTCATGTCTGCCATTTTTAGGGTGACTTCATGATTTCTCTGGCAGTAATTTTCCCAGGAAGTTAGTGGGCTTAATGAAGGAGGGAGAACTCTGTGAAGCACAGGCCTACTAGAAACCCACGCACAGATGTGGATGGACTAGTTGGATAGAGGAGCCCGGCCTGAGGGGTCCTTGTCCCCCAAGAGAGGGCACAGGGTGTGACGCAGATGCTGGGGGAGAGGGCAGTGGGAAATGAAATCTGCAGAAATGACATTTGTCGCCTGAAATTGGAACCCAGTTAGCAGCTGAGAGGGAGGATGAAGAGACGTGTGGGGGTCTGAGGAGAGGAAAGTAGGCAGGAGTGGGCCAGGAAAATGGGGGCGCGCTGGGTGGCAGGAAGGGCCCTGGATGTTCGGGTCCTGCATTTAAGGAGAGACTGCCCTGTGGGGCTGGCGTCTTTCTCCATCAGGGGCAGCCGTGTGAGCACGGACACGGAGCAGGTGCAGGGTTTGATCGAACCGAGGCTGGGGTTTTTGCTACCATTGGCGCTCCTGGTTCTCGGGTGTTTGGGTTTGGACTGGAACTCCCCCGCCTGGTGTCCTGGGCCTCCAGCTTGCAGATGGCAGATTGAGAGACTTCTCAGCCTCTGTAACTGCATGCACCAGGCCCTCATAAAAAACCTTTCTGTGCTATTGGTTTTGCTTCTCTGGAGACCCCTAATACAAGGCATGTAGGGGAAGTAAGGAGAGAAGGATGGGGGTGTGGCAGGCTCAGGGAGGAGGGAAGGGGAGTCCTGGAAGAGCAAGGGCAGCACCTGGCCTGCGGTGGGGTCACCTGAGAGCCTCAGGAGCAGCAGTGCCCTCAGGACCCACCAGGTTTGGTTTGTGCGTGGAGGTAAAGAGAACATTCAGGGGAGAGATTGCAAATGTAGGAAGCAGGGGGAACAGGAGAGGGTGGGAGATGGGGTCACGGAAGGCCTCATGCCCCAGGGGAAGGGTCTCAGGTATTTAGTGGACACATTTTTCCTTCCTCGAAGAGGATAAGAAACACCCAGGGTCACAAGACGACTCAGTGACAGAGACGGGATGCGATCCCGATGCTGGAGCCCGGACTCTCCTCAGTGTTCTAGGCTTCTCGGTGGGAAACACTGGAGTGGCTTGTCTACCTCCTATTCCAGAAAACCCTAGGACTCCAGTCACCTTTCCTTTCCTACCAAGGAGACCCCTAGGTCAGTGGTTTAAACACTTCTCAGCTCACAGGTCTTTCTAAGACGCTGGACAAAATCTATGGGTTTTTCCCAGGAAAATGCACATGTCCACAAGGTATCACCAGCTGTTTCCAGGGGTTGTGGACTTTTTGAGACCCATCCGAAACCCCCAGGCTGATGCATCCTACCCTCTGGCTTCCACGTCTCACGGAGGTGAAGCTGAGGTGAGCGGGAAGTGGGTCCTGAGACAGAATGGTACAGTGGCCCTGATGTGACCTCCATTAGCAGGACCCCGTTTTTAAGGGCCAGGTGACTCAGCAGCCATTTCTGTACCTCGCTGCCTTGGCAGCCTGGGCACCAGGACAGAGGGGAAGGCATTTGGATGGAAATGCAAGGAGTGGCCTCCTCAGTGGGGAGTCCACGGAGGGGAGTGGGGGTGCAGTTCTGTGCCACCCAGGGCTTGGGAAGGAACATCCCACTGCCCCCACTGCAGAGCTGAGTAGGTCACGTGGCCTGCTCAGGAGCCCTTTGGAAGTGTGTCCTCTGTCAGCAGGTCAGCCCTGTCTGGGAAGCTTCCGGGGGCTCCTCTCTTGACAACACCCAACACAACCCCAGAAAGCCAGCCTGGTGGGGGTGTGGCTAGAATTGACATGCCCCTCCCCTCAAGCCCCACCGGGAGTTCCTCCAGTGGATGCCTTATGCTCTTTTCCAGTCTCCAAATTCACAACCATCTCCAGCTGGAAACCAAACTTAATGCCTGGTAGCGGAAAGGGCAACTGTCCGGACAGACCAGGGCTTAGAAGGGAGTGACCTCCGGAGGACAACAGGCTTCAGCCGACGGGAATCGGCCGTGTTGTAGGACGCTCTGGAGGCTTGAAACGGTTTGCACAGATACCCCTGGAGAATTAGCAGGACCTTGAATTAGCTTGCTGGCCAAACATGCCTCATTTTCTAGGCCCCCAGGAGTACCTGGCTTTTTCCTGGCTTTTCATTTGATGCTAAAGAAACCAAGTCATTGTTTCACGCTGGGAGGAAACAATCCATTTGCCTTCTCCTCATCCTCTCCTGCCCCCTTTTTACTGGAGAATATGAAGACTCCCCAAACAGTAATCACAATAAAAGCAGCCCTTAATCTTACTAATGATAACAAGAATAAGGAACATCAAAGTAAGCAGCTATCTTAGTCATTAGGGTATTAAAATGTACTCAGGCTGGATATGCTGAGAAACCAGGACTCTTTTGTGTTTTGATGACAATGCCAAAGCCTAATTTCTAGGCAGTTGCTAGATCACCAGATTCCTACCACCCACATAGAATATTATCATTTCCTAGACCAGTAGGGCCCATGTATCTGCTCTAGTAAGAGTCTTAAGTTACTTAAAAAAGAAAAGTTCATTTTTAGGATACCCATGGCAGGTGAGAACTGGCGTGGGACACTGTCAGGATTTGGGGGCTCTGCACGCTGACCGGCTGGACCCTGGTCCCCGGGCATCTCTGCTTCTCCCTGGACACCCTCTGCTGGGTGTTCCTCTGTCCTCCGCCACCTTCGTCGACCTGCTCACAGATCCTGCTCCCTCCAGACCCCCGCACTTCACATCTCTGATTCCCCTTCATCACCAACTGCCTCTTAGCTCTGATTTCTTTTTTTTTTTTTAAAGATTTATTTTTTGACAGAGAGAGAGAGAGAGCCAGTGAGAGAGGGAACACAAGCAGGGGGAGTGGGAGAGGGAGAAGCAGGCTTCCTGCTGAGCAGGGAGCCCAACACGGGGCTCGATCCCAGGACCCTGAGATCATGACCTGAGCCGAAGGCAGACACTTAACAATTGAGCCACCCAGGCGCCTCTTAGCTCTGATTTCTGAGAGAGAAGTGGATTGGCCATCATATTCATTTGCTAAGGCAGTCCTTGGATTGGGCCGCTTCCATTCTGATCACCTATGGAGAGTGTGTCTTATGTGATCCAACACTGGATGAAAGTGGGGACAGCTTGCTTCTCCTAGAAAAGGCATGCATCTAAGGGACCCCATAACACATCTCCTAGGACAGAGTTTCAAATACACTTTCACTTCATCCAAAGCCACAGCTAGTTATTGCCCCAGAAACAATTCCAGACTCTACATGCTCATCACAGAGTCACTTTCACCCCTGGTTATGTCAACATGCCTTCTAGATACTCGTCTCCATTCTGCAGTCCATTTACTAAATGATTAATATAAGCACAGCTGCTGTAGAGTCCATATGACACTGGAATAGAAAGGACTCATGCATGAGCACAAAGAGCCACCTTCTCCACTTACCTCCTGGACCCACACAGCCCAGTGATGGCAGGGATGGCGGCGTCATTGTGACTTGTCCCCAGTCTGTCATGAGTCTGCAGACACCATCCTAGCCTCCTGGTGTTGGACCTCCACTCTTAGATTAACCACCTGTGTGGGGTGGGAGAGTTCGGGGGTCCCCAGGTGACTTCACTCTGAACTGCAGTGACTTCTAGTTGCTTCCATGGGATTTCTGGAGCTTCTGCCTGCTGGCAGGCTTGTGCCACATTTTAGCTGGGCCTGCATCCCAGGAGGAGCTACCTGGCTTCCCAGCTCTGTTCTCAGCTCTCAGGATTAATCGAGGGACCAAGAATCCTTGTAACATTTGTTTAAGCGAGACATGCCCCTTTTTATTAGGCTTGGATTTTTATGATGCTATAGCCCCTGCAGAACCTCTGGGGGGCTGCCCCTCGATTTCCCACTCTGGGGTCTTTGGGCTTATAGATGAATGATTTTGCATCTCCATGTGTTCAGATCACCACATCCTTTGGAATGGCCAGCTCTCAGCAGCTACGATTGGGCCCAAAAGACCGTAGTCCCAATGCCTTCGTTGCCTACTGATCACCTGGGTGGCCTCCCGGTGCTGGTGGCCGGCAGGGTGTGGGGGAGCATGAGAGCCTAGCATTTGAGTGCTTTTCCTCCTGGATCTGATTTTGACCTTGTTGCCTGATTGTAGGCTGGATCGCTTTAACACAGAAGTTGTGGGTGGGGCAGGCACCGTGAACACATGCTGCGGACTATCATTATGTTGTATGAAATCCAACGACATTTAAAAATAAACTCAGTCACTTTGGCAGACCGCCAGTGGGTTGGCATTTCCATACACAGTGCCACTCACCCCACGGAGGTCCCCGGGAGGCCCACACTCTGCTGCCCCAACTGTGATCTCATAGGAGCCTCCACATAACCCCCAAGTCTGGTTTTCGGATTCCCCATCTTACAACTGGGGAAACTGAGGCAGAGACCATTTAAGTGATTTGTTCAGAGTAACAGGGCAAGAATAAAGAACTGTAATTTCTTAACTTTTAACCCTATTCTGGGCCTTTGGTTCAATGTGAGAAAGTCTGTAATTTTCGCAAGGAGGTGTGTCTGTGAGGGGTGTTTCTCAAGAAAGGGAGGACGAGCTTGGTCAGTGCTTAAGAAGGTCACCCTACTTGATTCCTCCAGGCATCCCAGTTGCCTGTCTCGGCTCCCTCATTATCTTTGTTAGGAATTCACTTTACTTGCTGGTGTGCTCATTACACATTGTTCTGCTGGGGCAGAAGGAATAATTAACTCCCAGGCTTGGCCATCCCTTTGTCCTGAGCACTTTGCATCCTCTCAGTCTTTCTCCTCTGGAGATCAAACTCTTCCTCCCTTTTTCGAGTTTCCTTTGATGCAAGCTTTTGTGGCTGGGAGGATGTGCTTGTCAGTCGCTGTTCTAAGGACCCGCGAAGGTCATTTCGGTCTCTGCTTCTGGAAAAAGGACGACTTTGGAGGAAGGCAACCCAGCACCCTCCCCTTCCTCCCCTTTGTTTGTTTATGTGTTTACATCATCTCTTTTCAGCAGTCATTGTCCTTTATATGAAGAGACGAACCCTTATTTTGACAGCTGGGCATTGTCTTTGATATGGGAAGATGTCACTCAGAAAAAGAGGGGGATGACAGCAGATGGGCAGCAGCTGGTCTGCTCTGCAGTCACCCCTGAGCACAGCTGTGGGTGACTACAGCAGGACTGGGAAGAGGGGGTGCGTTTGTGTCTGTTTTGGGTTTTGCCAAGTTCCCGGGGCTGGAGAGCATTAGGCTGCAAACACCACGCTCTGATTTGTTAGAACCAGGAGTTCCCAGCAGCAGGGAAGAGGGAAGGAGGAGCAAAGAGCCAGGAGAGGAAAAGTAAGGAGAGGTGCCGAGAGCCCCCCAGAGGTGAAGTCCGAGTGACGAGGAAAGGCCCTGACGTAGAGAGAGAAATCCCAGGAGGAGAAAGGGGGATAGGAGGAGGGGTGGCGGGGTGCTTGGTGCGTGGATGGGCTAATTGCCTGGACTTGGGCTTTGTCCTAGTCTGTTCAGGCTGTTATGACAAAATACCACAACCCGGTGGCTTGTAAACAACAGAAACTTCTTTCTTGCGTTTCTGGAGGCTGGGAGTCCGAGATCGGGCGCCCATATGGTCTGGTTCTGGTGAGGGCCCTCGTTCTGGTTACACACTGCTGACTTCTTGCTGTCCTCACGGGGTGGATGGAAGGAGGGAGGGAGCTCTCTGTGTCTCTTTTCTAAGAGCACCAACCCCATTCATTGGGTTCCACCCTCATGACCTAAGCGCCTCCCAGAGGCCCCACCTCCTCATACCATCACTTGGGGAGGGGATCTCCACATGCGCTGGAAAGGGGACACATTCAGTCCATAGCAGGCTGTCTCCTGAGGTCTGGAAATCTTCCAGCCCTTTCTGCAGATTGGTATCACAGAGGTGGCCCCCGCCTTAGCACAGGGAGCCCGAAGCCTCTAGGGCTCCCCCACCACGCGGGCCCACGGCCCACCTGAGCTCTCATCAGCCAGGGGAGGTGAGAGGTGGAAAGCCATTTGCCAGCTGGCCTGCTCTGCAGGCTGCCTGAATGTGTGGGAAACTAAATGTGTGGGAGAAGAGACTTTCTAGATCTTTCTCAGGCTCCCAAGGCAGACAGTGAACGTCTATCCAGGTATTGCTGTTCCCTCAGGATTGGGGGTTCCACAACTGCCTGGTTCACACATGGTTGGGCTGCAGGACCAGCTCACCGCCAACCCCTTCACCCACACATGCACGCACGCACACACACAGCACCTCTCCCCTTCTCCCTCCTTCTGTTCTCAGTTTTCTGTCCTGGGTGTTCCTTGTCACCACCAGCAGCAGGTCCTACCCAAAGGCCCACAGAGACCCGGCTTTGTGGGGGATTCCGACCCAGCACCATTCCCGGGGCTCAAGGGGCAAGACAGGAATCCCACTTTATTACTCGCTGAGATGAGCCTTTGAGGAGAGCTGGATGCAAGTATGGGAGTGGACACCCCTCCAGGGTCTGTGACAAGGGCATCAGCCAGCGGACCTCAAGGAGGACAGCCAGGCCCCTCCCGGGCCCCCTGCCCTTCAAACTCAGATTGTCCCATGAAACCAGGGCAGCCAGGACCAGCCTTGACCGTGAGGCAGAACCACAAGCCCAGAGGTGTTACTGGAAGGCCCAGAACCTGCTTGGGCTCGGCTGCTTTCTCCCTTCCAGTCTGCAGACGGTGAATGAGAATCTCCTATCCCGCAGGGGTGCCTGGAGCCCCCTCTGGAGCTGAGGAGGCTGCCCCTCAGGCCCACCACTGTTCGGTTGCAGCCCCTCCTGGAAGCCATTGTTGACTCCACGGTCGTGGAAGCCTTTCCACTGACGGCACACTCAGCTGAGAGAGCTGAGTTGTCCAGGGAAGAATTCCAGCACTTTCTAAAGAAGGGCCTGGCCACACAGAGGCCCAGCCCTCAACTCGTATCTTGGAGGGAGGAGGGAGCAGGGGGGTGGGGTGGCCGCATCTGACCACTTCCACAGGCTTCTTGCTGTCCTTCCCGGAGCAGAAGTTTCCAGAACTGCCTGTGGCCCAGCAGGGGTGGGGTGGGGTCCCGTCCTCTGTGCTCCGCTGGTGACCAGGGTGGCTGTGTGGCCTAGGGGACACAGAAGTGGCACCCTGCCTTGCTAGGGAAGCCCCTCTGTGGAGGCCTTAGCTGCGGGTCCCCGATGCCAGCTCCTCCCAAGTGTCAGCGAGTCAGTCATGGTCCCACGCTGGGGGGGGTGCCAAGGAGACGGGTGGTCCCCAGCACTCAGTGTTGCAGAGAGGTCACAGAAAGCGTTCGCTGAGCCTTACACCGAGGGAGCCCCTGAAGCAGAGAAGCGGCAGAGAACAGCGGACTCCTTTGGGGATCTTGGCTGAGAAAGTATGAGGCAGGCAAGAGGGAGAATGGGAGGGACCCCAACAAGGGCATTACACAAAAAGGAGGAAATGTAAGTAGGGGTGCCTGGGTGGCTCAGTCAGTTGAATATCCCACTCTTGACTTTGGCTCAGGTCATGATCTCAGGGTCGTGAGATGGAGCCCCTCATGGGGCTCTGCATTCAGCTTGGAGTCTGCTTAAGATTCTCTCTCTCCCTCTCCCTCTGCCCTTCCCCCCACTTGTGCAAGTGCTCTCTCTTTCTCTCTGTCTCTCTCTCTCAATAAATATAAAATCTTAAAAAAAAAGGGGAGAAGCTGTAATTATTTTTTAAGACCAAAGAGCTCAGGTAGCACGGTATTAATAACTCGGGAACAACACTGTCATAAATGTCACAGGGGTTCATGGCTTCTGACCTCTGTCACGTGGCAGCTGACACCCACATGTGTGACCCACACTTCCAGGACTGCGAGCCAGCATGCTCCTGGGGAGAGATGGGGGCTGTCCTTCTGCCTCTGCTAAAGAAAGCATCCTAAAATACACGCCCGTGGTGGTGACTTTATTACAGAGACAACACTGAATTACCTGTAATTTGTCAAAATATTGTAATAAACCAAAGACCATTCCTTTAATAGTAACAAATTACTTGTATTGTGCCTTGCGAGAACATAAACCAGTAAGAAACTCAGTGAAGTTGAAAACCGTGATGGTTCAGACAACACCCTTGTGTACCCACGCTTTAAAAAAAAAAAAAAACAGGGCGCCTGGGTGGCTCAGTTGGTTAAGCGACTGCCTTCAGCTCAGGTCATGATCCCAGGGTCCTGGGATCGAGTCCCACATCGGGCTCCCAGCTCGGCGGGGAGCCTGCTTCTCCCTCTGACCCTCTCCTCTCTCATGCTGTTTCTCTCTCGCTCGCTCTCTAATAAATAAATAAATAAAATCTAAAAAAAAAAACAAAAAAAAAAAAACAGTGCAAGCAACTTACAGAAAAACTAATAAACACAAAACAGCTATTTGTTTCATAAAAATTCTCTCTTGGTATATATTAATAATATACATCAGTTTACAAAGCTGTACACAATATGTACATACAAACTCATATTCTTTTCTTCACTATTTCATTTACGCATTTCCATTTATCGGCATAGTCTCCCAACATCTGGTAGCTAAAAATATATTATTGATGTTTCCTTATTATTGAGAATTAGTGGCTTTTGTATTTTATTTTTTAATTTTTAATTTAATTTTAATTTATATTTTGATTATTTTATAAATCGTGCTGCCATGTATTTTGTATAAAACCGGTTCCATTTTGAGGTAGAGCCCCCCAAAGTGAAACTATGGGGTCACAGGGGATAAAGGGTTTGATGCCTCATTATGGATTCCCAGATCCCTTTTCTGCAAGAATAAACCTATTTTTAGTTCCACTGGCAATATATAAATAACCAATTCCCTTCAGGCCAAACTGATTTTTCTTTCTTTTTTTTCCTTCTTCTTCTTCCTTTTCTCCTTCTTCCTTTTCTTCTCAGCACTTCTTCTCTTCTTCCTCCTCCTTCTTCTTCAATAGTATGAAATATTATATAAAGAATTATTTTCAATTTGTATTCCAGAAGTTGAAATGAGGGGTCGATCTGGTGCTTCTGACGCCACCTCGGTGTCAGAGGCTCTGCCACCATCCAGCCTGCTGGGTCACGTGTGTTTGAACGCGTGTGACTGGTCAGAGGGGAGTGTGCATCTGGCCCAGACACCGTCCCCCACATCCCACCACACGTCGCTCCTCGAAAGCTTTCCTTATTGTCTTCTGTTCTAAGTATGGCAACCACGTGTCCTCGGTCTGCTACCATTTCAAACAGTTGGTCCAGTTGTCCCCTTACAGTGCACCCATTCTTTTCAAGCCCATGCATCCTAAATTTGAATTTGGAAAATATGGTCACTACTATTTTGGTATATTGGTCTCACCCACTCTACTAGATGCAAGCCTAAGAGTAAAGACTGTGTCGTATTCGTCATTCCAAACCTGCGTGGTCCCTTGCCTCCAACGTACCCTGCCCTTTCATTCTGAAAGTGGTTCTGTTTGCGCTCTTGCCACTTGGAGAGCTGCTGTTCTTTGAAAATACAGATTTTAAAATAGCACTCATCTCTTTTCTTTCTTCTAAGCTGTGTGTGTGTGTGTGTGAAAATAAGTTCTGCAGATAGAACCTTCCTTAATCTTTTGTGTGCAGCAATATAGAGGCTAGAGACAATAATATTGCCTCTCAAATTAATTCTTCTGAATACTTCACTGTGCTGATGACAACTGAGAAGCATTTGAAGTCACAAATGTCACTGCTTTCACTTAGTATACAAATTAAATTTGGCATAGCCAATGAAAGATGGTGTCATTCATTTCCTGAGCTTTCAGTACATTGCTATGAATCCATAGCCTTCAATAAATATTATGAACACAATGAACACTTTTAGAAATCACATTCTAGTCCAGCATACCCCTACAGCAAATCTTCTAGGGTATCAGGAAAAGAATTCTGGAAAATGCTTTGATTCTAAATTCTTCACATTCCACTGATTTTATTACAGACCCCAGCACTTAACATTTTCTTCCGGATTCTCCTGGTATAACTCTTCAGGAGCTGGACTCGTTAGATTGGCACAGAGTCTTCAGTATGCAAGAAGACCATGGCCATCCTCAACCTATAACAGCTCAAAATGAAGCTCGTGCTGCAGATGGGTTGGCTAAGTGTGGAGCGAAGGGAGAGCTTAGCCTCGGGGGTGGGGGAGAGGGTTCAGTAGGAAGAGCTGGGATCCACAGCAGAACTTAGCATTTCTAACCAGGCCCCAGAACTCACACCTGAGCTAGGACTTCATTGTAAACCCTGCCAGATTACTAACTAATCAATTTCCTGCCTTCCCCATGTCTGGCTCAGGAACGAGGCGGGGCTGTGTCTGTGGACAGAAGAGCATCACTTCTCAGCGGAGAGCACTGGGGAGCAGCCTCAGACAGGTATCTGCACACTCACGTGCATAGCAGCATGATTCACAACGGCTGAAAGGTGGAAGCAATCCAAAGGCCCATCCGTGGGTGAGTGGATGAACAAAATGGGTCCATACACACAATGGAATATTATTCAGCCTTAAAAAGGAAGGAAATTCTGACGAGCTCTAGCCTGGGTGAACCTTGAGGTCATTATGCTAATTGAAAGGAGCTGGCCACGAAAAGACCGATGATTCTGTGTGATTCTACTTACGTGAGGTTCCCTGAGCAGTCAAATTCATTAGAAACAGAAAACAGAATGGTGGGGGCCAGGGGCTAGGGGGAGGGGCAAGGGGAAGGGGCTTCATGGGGATAGACTTTCAGGTTTGCCTGATGAAAAAGTGTCGGAGATCCGTCTCACAACGATAGGAATCTACTTAACACTACTGAGCTGTACACTTAAAAATGGTTAAGATGGGGAATGTTATGTATTTTTAACCACCACAAAAAATAAATAAGAGGGGGAAAAGGAAGGAAACTCTGACACATCCTGCAGCATGGATGAACTTTGTACACTTATGCTAAGTGAAATAAGCCAGACACAAAAGGCCAAGTCCTGTTTGACTCCATACCTGGAATGGTTAAATTCAGAGACAGAAAGTAGGCTGTGGTTGCCAGGGGCTGGGGGGGGGAGGAGGAATGGGAAATTCGTGTTTAATGGGGACCACGTTGCCATCTGGGGGGATTGAAGCAGTTCTGGAGATGGGGGTTGGGTATGGTTGCCCAACAATGGGAATGTGCTTCCTGCCGCTGAATTCTACACTTAAAAATGATGAAGATGGCAAGCTTTATATTATGGCTGTTTTCCCACAATACTTTTTTTTTTTTTTTTTTTAAGCCCATAATACAGTAGAAAAGCTTCCTTCAAACTCAGAATTCTTTTCCAGGCCATCTTCCCCACCTGGCAGGTCAAACCCATGAAATTTAGGAAACTCCAAAAGAATAAACTAACACATTCTCGGGTGAAAAATAAAACAGAACAAAACTGGGAAGAAGCAGAGGCAGGGGCAATAGTCAGTGGGGGGGGGTGGGCTGGGGCTGGCCCTTTCTATGAGCTCAGTCTGTATGAGTGGCTCAAATGTTACGTGCATCTCCAGCAAGTTCTCAGGTGATGCTGATGAGGCTGAGTGGGGACCACACTTTGAGAACTGTGGGCCTCTCCAAAGCCCTTTAAAAAGTGTCAAAACCACAGTGGAGGAGTCATCAGATTTTAACAAGAAGGTTTATGTGGAAAGTGTATTGCGGTGCTGGGATCCTGAGTCCTTTAGACACGTATACTTTTGAAAGCTTCCTCAGCTGATTCTGATGTGGTAGATTCTCATCCACAGGGAAATAAATGCTGCCCTATGCATGCATTCGTCAGACCCCTGGATCTCAAAGGGTCGTCTCCAGACCAGCAGCAGCAGCTGGAGAATCGAACTCTCAAGCCCCAGCCCAAACCTACTGAAGCACATACCCTGGGGTGGGGCCCAGGAATTGGCTTTGACAGGCCCTTTGGGTGGTGCTAATTCACACTGAAGTCTGAGAACTATGAGCTAGCTCTTTTGACAACTCCTTTTTCATCGATGTGCTGATGACTAAACCAGGGCTTTTGGACAACTGAATATGTAGTTTTCCACGTGCATGTGACCAATTACTGAAGAACGGGACAGTTTATTCTTTTTTCTTTTTTTTAAAAGATTTTATTTATTTGAGGGAGAGAGTGCAGGAGAGAGAGCCTGGGGGGAGGGGCAGGGAAAGAGGGAGAAGCAGACTCCCCACTGAGCAGGGAGCCCGATGCGGGGCTCGATCCCAGGACTCTGGGATCATGACCTGAGCCGAAGGCAGATGCTTAAGCAACTGAGCCACCGAGGCACCCCCACCTTTTTTTTTTTTTAATGTTGGCCTGGAAATGTGATTCGGATATCACTGAGATTGGGAAAGTTAATGGAGAGACTTACAAATACTCTGACACCTGGGACCACACCTAGCATAATTCATAGAAACTTCAAAGAGGCAAATTTTAGCTTAGTAAAAGGAAAAGACTTTAATGGGGGGGGCCCCTCTGGTCATGGAAAGGGTTTTCTTGGGATGTAGTGGTTGCACCCTCATTGGATGGGTTCCATAGGAACCCATCCACATGGAGGATAGGGAAATTTAAGAAGGAACTGGACTGAGTCAAGGTTCCCACATGATTGTCTGAACAAGGTCAGCATCAGAGTGACCTGGGTTTGTTAAAAATAAATTCCGGAGTCCCACTCATGAAGATTCTAACTTGGCATAGCTGGGACAGGACCCTGGCATGGCACTGACCCACAGGGCACTTTGAAATGCTAGGTCCGAGAATCTCTAAACAGGATGTATTTGCCCTTCCTTCCCAGTTGGATGGCTGTACGAAAGAGGATAGAAAGGTTAGCTTCTAAAGGTTGGAAAATGCAGAGAGATCAAATAATTTTCTTCTTCGATAAGAAGTCTACATTAAAAAGTAAAATGGATGGTAGTATTTTTAGCTTTACTAAGGGCACCCATAAGAAATACATTTAAACTACAGCAGAAAGGATTTGGATTAAAGGAAGAAAAAATTCCTAGCAATGACGATTATTAAACATCGGGATGGGTTAAAAGAGTTGATTGTGGAAGAGCCTTCTCTAGAAATTTCTAGAACTGGGAGACCTTCTCATCTGTCTGGACCTATGTCAGGGGGTGAGTTTAGGCTCCCTTCCAGCCTGGATGCCGATATTCCGACATACACAACAGTATAGTCAACTAATGCAGCCCATTTCCCTCAAGTGTACAGGAGAGCCTTCATGAAAGCTTCCCTCATTATTAGTTTGCTAATAAAGCCAAATCAACAGGGTGCCTGGGTGGCTCAGTTGGTTAAGCGTCTGCCTTTGGCTCAGGTCATGATCACAGGGTCCTGGGACCGAGCCCCGCATCGGGCTCCCTGCTCAGCGGGGAGTCTGCTTCTCCCTCTGACCCTCCCCCCTCTCGTGCTCTCTCTTTCTCAAATAAATAAAATCTTAAAAAAAACAGATAAAATACTCACACACTAATGAGACCTGTGTTTGAATGAGGAGGTCAACCCCGTTTCTTATCGACTAGTCCCCTAATCCCCTGTGGATAATCTCCCAGGCATTAGCTTTTGTCTGAGCGTTTGTTGATGGGCACCAAGTCTCTGATATAAAAAAAAAAGGAGAAAGGGGCTCTTCCTGACAACATCTTTCTGAAGTTCTGATGTTGAGGTTCAGTTGGAGTTGGACATCAAGGCCAAGCACCGAAAAGGGAAGACCTTGAAGAGAAAGGGAGGCAGGCAGGAAGCCTCTGGACAGACAGAGCTATGAATAGCAACTGGAGTGTAAAGTGAGGGGCTGACATGGAGCCAGGGCGGGAAGGTGGGATCCCGAGGTAGGCCAGCTGGGGCTGGGCCAAGGAGACACAGCCGTCGCTGTGTTTAAATCTCTGAAGTATTTCTGCTTTGGGAAAGTTAGTCCTAGGGAGACCCTTTTGTGTCTTCAGTTGGAAGCATGACCAAAACTGATGTAGAGCTTGGGAAAATCCTTCCAAATTGTCCAGCAAGTCTTCCTCTGTTAAGGAGCAAAATGCAGCCTCGTGGTTTAAAACGCAGGCCCTGGACTAAAACCTTCCTCTCTCACTTGACCATGGATAAGTTTTGTTTTGTTGTTGTTTTTTAATACTTCTGGGCCTCAGTTTCCTTATTTGGAATCTGAAGACAGTAAACAGCACTGGGTGATGTCTGTGATTTCAGGAAATAACACCTGAGTGCAGGGCCTGGCCCACGATAAGTGCTCGGTAAGTGTTAGCTTTTCCCATTTTTCTAAAGAAACTCGTGACTAAACGCTTAGATTCACCGAAACGGTGCCTCCCAAATGCCAGGCTGACACCTGGCACCAGTCTGTGACGAGGTTTTTGGCATTCCTTGGCCAAATGGGAGAAATAAGAACAATGTCGGATGCAGCCTGTTGGCCGGGGCTTGTCAATGACAGCTTTCTTCCTCTGAGAATGTACAATGTCCTTTGCTTTTGGAAATAATGAGCACAGTAGAAGGTACTTTTAGTTTTATGTTCTTTGTCGCTTGAAGTTAATCCTTGACTTTTTTTTTTTCTTTTCTTCTAGTCCATGAAATCCAAGAGTCTGGGAACCATTCCTCTGGCAGGTGTGAGGGGGATCCAAAGAAGGTGGGCAGGGCTGTCTCGGTGAATCTGAGAATTGGCGTGATGCCCCCCCGGGTCGTGAACTCACAGCAGCACCTGTCCCTACTTCTCCCGCCAACGCAAGCTTCTCTTCATGCTTCTCATGACCTCCTTTTTTTCTTCTTCTTCTTCCTTTTCCTCTCTTTGAGGGTGTTCCAATCTTCTTCCCTGCCTTGCTTTGGCTCCAGCCCTTGGAGGACAGCAGAATAAGCCACCCGCAACCCTGCCGCTTTGGCATGATTATTTTGAGCTGAAAGCAGTTGAGAAGAAGCAGACACAAGAACAGCTCTCCGCGCCCCCCCCCCCAGTCCCCTACAAGCAGGATATAAACTTGTCAAGGTGTCCAGCTTCCCTCTCTGCCAGGAAGGACGGAAGGGAATCGCTGGAGGTGGCTCTCGACCCTGACCTTGACCAGGCAGAGGAACCCACGTGACACCTTTACGACCTAGCCCTTGTCTTCCTAGTGCCTCCAGATGTTAACCTCACAAGCTGCCACCCTAGACAAAGTTCTTTTCTTGGTCTCCTCACTTCTCTAAACATTTATTTTTCTTTTGTTAAGATGCAATATAGGGGCGCCGGGGTGGCTCGGTTGGTTAGGCGTCTGCCTTTGGCTCCAGTCGTGGTCCCGGGGTCCTGGGATCGAGCCCCACGCCGGGCTCCCTGCTCAGCAGGGAGTCTGCTTCTCTCTCTGCCTCTGCGCCCCCCCCCCGTGCTCTTTGTTGCTCTCTCCCAAATAAAACAAACAAACAAACAAATAAAAAAAGATGCAATATAAGCCCCCCAAGTCCTAACCACCCCTGGAATTACTCCCCACTGGTGCTCCCCTGTGCATGTGGATGCACATGCTAATGCACTCCTGTTGGGTCCCTCTTGTTAACCTGTCTTGTCTAATGTGCAGGCCCCAGCCAGGGACCCTGGGAGGATAGAGGGAGAAAAGGATGAAGTGAGTTCTTTCTTTCCTACACCCCTTTAGGCTGTTCTTACCACCATCCCCCCTTTGCTTGGCCTTCTCCCCTGCCCTGTTTCTCGTCCCCTTCACACGCCTGTCTCTGTTCCTGGCTTCGCTCCTGAATCTTTCGCGGCCACAGGTGTCGCAGCTACCTCTCCAGGTGTTCGGCTCAGCGGTGGGCACGCAGGTGCTCTGCGCCGTGGGTCCGGTGCCCCGCCGCGTCCCCTCCTGACGGAGGGCTGTGCTCAGGACAGAACGACGAAGGGGGCACTCAAGATTGATCTTCCTGCCTCCGCACAGTGACATGTCATTAACCGAGATGCTTCCTTGAGCACCAGAAAGGATGGATCGTGGCCCGTAGCCCTTCCAGTAACAGCGACACATTTTGGGCAATGCATTTGAGGGAGAGAAGTCGGGCTCCATACAAACCCTGAGGATTACAGCCGAGGTGCAGATACGAATCTATTATTTTAGCAGTTTCCTTGAAATTTGGGGGGGTGGGGGAGACATTTCTCCTCCTTGGAGAGCAAGCTCAGCCAACTGTCCCCCGTTTGCTTGAGACTTTCCTGGTTTCAGCACTGAAAGTCCCATGTCTCGGGAAGCTCATGGCATACTGGGACAGCTGGTCCCCCTAGAGCCAGCGGTAACCAATCCTCTACTGGGCTATTTGTCAAAGATCTGGCACAGGTAGGTTTAGTTCAGAGAATGAACACAGTGAGAAGGGAGTAAAGACTCATTTAACTCAGAGAAGAGAAAGCTGAGGGTGGGGGTGGGGGAGCAGGGGCTCTTTTGGTGACAAGTTTCAGGTGTGGTCAGTGGGTGGGCTAGAACGTGTCCAGCTGGGGTCCATCTCTACCCGAGCTCAGAGCCAGAGGAAATGGGTGTGAGTGGAGCCCGAACTTACTCACAACGCTGATTTCCTGACAGTAAGTATTCTTAGACTCCAGAATGAGTTTCTAAAACAGATTAGGTATTGTCTTTAGAGGTAATCCCTAAGGGCTTTAAGAGTTTAGGTGTGGCCCAAGAGCTGAAGGAATGGACAAAGCACATTTCTAAGATTCCTTCCAACCCTAGAATCCTGTTTCCATCTACCCATCTATTATGGCTCTATTTTTCATGTCCTCTTTTGCCTGTAGTTAAATCGTTTATAATGACCAGAAAAAACGCTTTGATTCTAGTCTCCTGGGGCATGAGTCCAGCTTCTCCAAAGCATGATGGAGAGGAAAGATTAACATGTTTGTTTGTTTGTCCCTAAGGATGCTTAAATTTAGAAAAGGTTATGTATTGGTCAATTTCATGACAGCAATATTAGAAGTTTAAAACAGGGAGAAACATTCCCTGTGGTCCCATTATTCCAACAGCCTGAGTGACCCACTTTCTCTTCCCACTCCCTGTCCTGAGATTTCCCTGGGATTTCATTAACGTTTAACCTGGCATCCAACCTGACCCACATAGGATTCTTACATTAGGGCAACTGGGCCTTACTGAGTGATTAAAGCTAAAAGCAAAACAAACAAACAAGCAAAACTTAAAAAAAAAAAAAATCCTACGTAATCGAGTTGTTTTCAATTTTTAAAATCAGCTTTATTTTCCTCCATGGTATTGTCTCACATCCTGGGAAATCAAGCTGAGACATCTGGTGAATTGTTGTGGTTAAAACTGAGCTTTGGGATTGGTGGTGGGTCCTTGTTGTTTTAGGGATGCTTCCCCTTCATACAAACACTTCTGTTTGTCGGAAACTGAGCCCTGCCTACGTGAAATCTGAGCATCTTTCCACTATGCTGTTCTGAAGTTGTTACTTACCACTGATCCAGCCCGCCAACCCTACGGTCAAAAGCTGATGGCATAAACTCTTTGGCTGATCTCATTCTGATCAGCCCCTTACACAAGTTCCTTGGCGTATTAGTCAGGGTCCTCCAGACAAACAGAATCAATGGGATGTATATATATATATGGAGAGGAGATTTATTTTAAGGAATTGGCTGGCAAGTTCAAAATCCGCAGGGTGGGCTGTCAGGTTGAAGAGCCGATGTGGTGCCAGTCTGAAGGCTGTCAGGCTGGAGAATTCCTTCTTGCTCTTGGAGGTCAGTCTTTGTTCTGTTCAGACCTTCAACTGATTGGATGAGGCCCACCCACGGTAAGGGGGACAATCTGCTGCTGTATATAAATCCACCAATTTAAATGTTAATCTCAACTAAAAATACTCGTACAACACATCCAGAATAATGTTTGACCAACCAGGTGTAACCAAAGTAATACGACCAGGGCCAGGATAAACCTTTAACTCCAGGAACAACCCCTTGATTCTTGCATGAGTGGCTGTTTTCGGTTAAGAATATAAAATAGTTTTGGTTTCACCTTTGGATGTAAACTAGATGAAATAAACCATGCTCAGAGTGGCGGCAGGTGACCCTTGCCCCTTTGTAGTGTAGCAAAGAGTTCCATTTCCCTACATCCTTGGTAGCACCTGCTATTAATACAGCTTTTTACTTTATTTTTTACTTTTTTATTTTTAGTCTTTTTTTAAGATTTTATTTATTTGAGAGAGAGCGTGAGCGCACAAGCAGGGGAAACAGCAGAGGGAGAGGGAGAAGCAGACTCCCCACTGAGCAGGGAGCCCGATGCAGGGCTTGCTCGATCCCAGGACCCTGGGATCATGACCCGAGCTGAAGGCAGACGCTTCACTGACTGAGCCACCCAGGCGCTCCTATTATACAACTTTTTAGTTCTTGCCAGTCTGATGGTTGTAAGGTTGTATCTCATTTCAAACACAATCTGCATTTCTCCGATTACTAAGGAGCTTGAGAGGCTCCTCATTATTTATTGGCCATTCCAGTTTCACATCTGTGATTTTCTTTTTCACATTTTTTTGCCCATTTTTCTATTTTTTTTCTTGCTGATTTGCAAGAGTTTCTTAGATATTCTGGATTTAAAGCTTTTGTCCTAGTTTTGCAAAGTATCTTCTTCCAGTACATCTCCTGTGTGTTAACTTTGTCCAAGGTGTCTTGGTTTAAAGGGAAAGCTTTACTCTTGATGTCCTTAAATCCATCTATTTTTTCCTTTGAAGTTTGTGCTTTTTGTGCCCCTCCTAGCAAATCAGCTAGTTTTTGCTATCTAACAAACCACTCCAAAGCCTAGTGGCTTAGGCCAACAATGATTTATTGCTATGGGTTGGTGGGGTGAAGCTTCTGGACAGGGCCTGCCTCCCGGGGCTGGATGGTGCTGGGGGGCGGGGCGGGGCCTCCACTCCACATGGCCTCTCAGACTCCAGGTGGCTAGCCCAGGCTTCTTCACAAGGTGGTCTCAGGGGTTCCAGCAGCAGGGGAAGGCAAGCCCCAGTGTACATGTGCTGTTCAAGCCTCTGCTTCCTCATAAGGCTAACACCCCGTGGCCCAAAGCAAGTCACATGGCCAAGCACAGAATCAAGGAGTGGGGGAAAAGTCTCCACCCAGCTGATAGGAGGAACTGCAAAATGTGTGTGTTCATAGGTTTTAACAAGCAGTTTAGGTTCACAGAAAAATTAAGCAGAAGGTACAGAGATTTGCCACATAGCCCCTGCCCCCCCCACCCCAGCATGCATGGCCTCCCTCACTATGAACATCCCCTGCCGGAGTGGGACACTTGTTACAATCAGTGAACCTTTATTGTCACATCATTGTCATTCAGAGCCCATAGTTTGCCTTAGGGCTCACTCTTGGTGTTGTATGAAATTGTATGGGTTTGGACAAATGTATCATGACATGTAACCACCTTATAGGATCATACAGAGTAGTTTCACTGCCCTAGAAACCTCTCTGCTCCATCTGTTGTTTTCTTTTTCCCAATCTACCTTGTTACTCTAAGCTTATCAAGATATTCTCTTATATTTCCTCTTAGCAGCTTTATAGTCTTAAAACTATTTGGTGTTTCTTTCTTTATACTGTGATTTTCAATGTATTTTAATTATCTAAATTTTTCAGTATTTCATTTATAATTACATATTTGTGCTTGTTATATACTAACATAATTGCATATTATATAATTAGTAAAAATAAATTTAAATTAAATGTTTAATTTGAATCTATTTTTTCCCAGAGAGAACCACATTTTCCAAGATCTATTATTCTATAATCTGTCTTCTTCCCTCTGATCTATAATGCCAGCCCTATCATATACCAATTCCCCATATATATGTGGCTCTGTTCTCAAACTTTCTATTCTATTTGCCTCTCCTATGCGAATACTTGTAAAATGGGCTGCTATCTGATAGAGCTAGTATTGTTTTTGCCTTTCTTCCTCAGATTCCCTTGGCTCTTTGTGGACTTCTATTCTTCTTTATAAATTTTAAAATTATTTTTTCCAATTAAAAAATCCTCTTGAATCCATCAGGTTCTGGGGATCTAAGGTACAGCATGGTGACTATAGGTGATGGCAAATATTGTATACCCAAAAGTTGCTAAGAGAGTAGAGTTTTAATGTCCTCACCATAACAATGACAACAAAATGGTAATTCTGTGAGGTGGAGGATATGCTGACCAACCTTATTGTGGTAAACATTTCACAATATAGACACACATGTATCAGATCATCGCATTGTCCACTTTAAGCTTGCTTAATGTTATGTGCCACTTACATCTCCATAAAGCAAGAAAAAAAATCATCTTGAGATTTTGATTAAGATTGCATTGAAGTAGAGATTCATTTAGGGAAAATGAACATCTATTCTGTGCTAAGCTGTCCCATTCATAAATATGGCACCTGTCTCTGTTTATTTAGGTAGTCTTTTATATCCTTTATTAGTGTTATTATCCATAACTTCGTGTGATTTTTTTTTCGTTAGGCTAATTCATAGATAGTTTACAGTTTTTGATACTTTTCCAAAAATGTCGAAGAATATTGGTTTTTTTCCTGTATTTTACCAGAGTTCAAATGTTATAGGTGTGGCCTAATGGAATTGTTGAAATGTTGTAGTAATGCTCTGAATCAGAGGAAAAAGCATAATATTCAGAGTTACATCAATATTAATATCTGAGGCGACATCGCTTACGATACCTTCTAAAATGCACCGAGTGGCTAGTTTCAGGGTGAAATTAGCCTGCTGACATGCTCACCCAAGAGATTTTAGTAGATTTTCTCTTCCGGCAACACAAGAGGTCCGCCTCAGCAAAACTCACACAAACAGAAGGTCACGAATGACTCTCTCTGGAATCTTCATTTCAACAGTTCCTAAGTGTTCAAGAGAATTAATTGTTCAACTGCAGAAACTGGGTCCCAGAGGAGTTTCAAACACCAGCCAGATGGGAAAGAGTTTTAGGGCACATGTGGTCTTATACCCCAGCAACAGAAAACCAGAGGGGGAAAAAAAAGCTTGCATTTCCATTGTCAGCACAATGCCTATAATTCTCCTTTGTTCTGGGGGATAAACACTGAAAGACATGAAGGGCGAAACTTCTATACCTGAATTTCCATAATGCTGGGTGCTGGGCATTGTCATTACTTGCTCATTGCTTGTCATTTTTGCATAGAAAAAAGGAATATAATAAGCCTTTCGAGAAATACGTGTTTAGACAGCTTGAGAGTGCTTTGTCTTCGGATGCATATGTGTGTTTAGCAGAATAATTCCCTGGTCTAGGGAGCAAATACCACATGCATAATTCTTTTGTTAAAGACGATTCCCCTTTATTTTTGCATTTTTTGTGTGTTTATTGCTTTTTTGTTATATTTTTAATCCTTTTTGGATTTATTTTTTAATATCTGGATCCAGTACAAGTATTTCAGTCAATGAAGAGGCGTGTTGCAGTAAACCCGGGGAGCTTAGTGCAAAGTGTCAACATCCCACTTTGTTGGATCTTCAGCAAGAGTCACTTTTCTGAGCCTCAGTGTACTCATCTGACACAGGAAGGGTTTAGGTGACCCCACATGTCCTCTCAAACTCTAAGATTCTGGAATCTTCTTGGAACCTTGGCATTTGGAGATAATTCTTGAGATTTCTATAAATAAAAGTGAAACTCAGCCACTTCTTTAAAACCGGTGGGAAGCTTCGGGAACACAGTCGTCACCAGGTCTCTGTAATCCCTGTGGAATCAGATCAGAAACTGCCAGGATGGTGGGGCATTCATAGGGCAGCAAGGGGCAGAGTGTTGGCTTCACATATCCTGCCAAAGTCCATGTTTCTTCTTCTAGCAATTTCTTGAATTACTTTGAAAATTGGAATGGATGAGAATTTTAGTTTTTCCACAAGATAAAAGGCTCACAGATAAAGTGAGTTATCTGTCTTTTGTTCCAACCAAAAGGTGACTTTACCAGAAATTATACTGAACATCTAAGGAATTAATCTGGACGAGTGAGCTCAGCCTGACATGAAGATGCTCCGATGCCCTTCTTAGCGATGATGCTGAAATAGTAACAGTTTTAGTTTGCTGAGGCTGTAACAGCTGCCAGGGGGGGAAAAAACACACAGAGAGAGAGAAACTAGAAAATTCAAGCCATTCCAAAGATATAAGGTAGCAATTTAGAGGCTATCCTCTTGAAAAGCTTATTTAAGCCCATCAATCAACCAATAACTATTGATTGCCTACTGATCAAGATGTCGCATCTGCATTCTCTGCCTTCCAGGAGCTTCTGATTTAGTTAAGAGCTACCATCTCTGCCCCGGGCCACTGAGCCCCAGTGCCCGGTGTGCTTTCTCAGACTGTAGCCCCTCGCCTGGGCGGGGTTGTATCTTTAGATCTTTGGCTTTTCAGTCCCTCTGGGTTCTCAGGCCCCCACGCTGTGAATCCAGCCACTGCTGGCTTTCAGCTCCCCGCGTCCTGACCTATTTCTGGCTAACCGTTCCTCATTCTTAGAATCCGCCTCAGTTACTGTTGTGTTTGCCTTTCCAACTCCATCCTATCTTTAGCCCCTGGTTCTGCTGAATTCCGTAGCTGAAGACCTTTTCCCCATCCATCCTGGCTGATGTGACATACTGAGGGTCCTAGGTTCCACCTCTGCGTCCTAGCCACCCCAGCGGATCCTTGTCCATCGACTGGAGTCACCGTGCAGCCTTTCCTCTCCTGGAACTTGACCTTTCCTTGGACGCACAAATGTGCCTATTCACAGCCAGTGTGAGTTACGTCCCCTCGTGACCACGTCAGGTCATGCACCGCGGGCCACGGCCGCCGTAGCGCCCAGATGTGGCCGGCTAGACACTGAGCAGGGCAGACGAGAGCAAGGGCAGTGGCTCCTGTGTTCAGGGAAGCGTGCTTCTTCAGAACTCCCTCTGACGATGCAAATCGAGACTTTTCCTGAGGGAGAGCTATAGAGAGAAATCCATTAGAGATCCAGGGTTCTGGGTGGGAGAGGTACGGGCTTCCTCCAGAAGTGAATGACTTTCTCAGAGGAAGCATGGTGGCAAAGGAAAACATTCTTTGGTGCCTCACCAGAAGGAGGACACAATTCCCAAGAGTCGACATCTGTGTAAGCTTTGGGATTACAGAGTCTAGCTCTGGGATTATCAGGGTCAACACAGTGGTTCGAAATTAACTTCACTTTTCCTATCCTATCATCCTCTTCCTCCTCATGTTTCGGACACCATTACACAGCCGTTGCCAGGTCTGAGAACCTCCTCCCCACCCCCCCAGTAGGATACTGTTGAGTGTGTCTGTAAAACTGTCCCCTCTCTGACCTCTCCTCTCCATCACCTAGTTCAGGCCCTCACTCTCTCTCATCTAGGCCAGTGCACTGAGCTCTTAGCCCTGAGATTTCCAACACCACCCTCACCATTCCCCATCTCCATTCGAACACAATGGCTTCCCTCTGCCTTAAGAAGGGAGATTCATGTTGCTTAGTACCACAGTCAAAGTTCTCCATAAGCTGGCCTTCTCCCGTCACTTGTCACCACGTACCCTGTGAAACAAGGTGGAGAAAGGCCAGCTGTTATTCCTGATCTGATCCAATACAGTAACTCTCGTAGTATTTCGGCCCTGTCACTACAAACGTCTCCTTGTTAAACAGGCCCTGTATTTCCACCTTTGGCCCGAGCTCCCACTCTGCCTTCACCTGGAACGTCCTCCTGGCACGTCCCAGCTTCTCTCAAGCTGCACTCGAATAGCCCCACCATCCTACAGATCAGAACGACTCTCCTCTTCTTCGTGCTCTTATGGCATTTAGCGGCTTTGATCTTCTGCTGCATACGGTTGCTCATGTGTCTCTCTTTCCTCGCCCGCTTATAATCTTTTTGCCTCTAGAGACACGTAATACTCCTCTTCATGGTTGCCACGGTCGTTGGTCATTGTAGGTACTCGAGGAATGTTTGCTGAAATAAGTCTGTCCAAATATGTACCTGAACGTCCGTCTGGCTCCAGAGCTGGATACAGACACACACGCACATTTGGGCTATAGTCACACCTACATAAAGTGCACATTCAGGCACACACACATATACCTACGCATGCACGCATTTATGCACAGGCAGGCAATGCACACTACGTCTGCACATGCACTCGCTCATGGTTGTGCACTCACATGCTCACATGCACACTCACAATGTACACATAGACACGTGTGCCAACACTTACACCATGGGCAAACCCACACACGTTCACATACACACACGCATACATACAGACCCACACGTGGACACACATGCACACCTTATCATTGCCTTCTAAAGAGGAGTTTTGCCAAGAGCATTTGGGCGTGGACTGGTGAGGGACCCCAGGGTGCAACCCATCAGGCATGCGAGGCATCAGGGTTCTATTTTGGGGGTAAGTGTACACTTATTCCCCACATTCTTTCAGGAGGAGGAGGCTCTTTTTATGTAACACCCCTCTGCTCAGAGAAGATGGAGTGACTTGGTTGATAGGAAATTTGGAAAGAATACAATTCTTTCCCAGTGTGATTGGCGCAGACCCTCTCTGTTTTCCTCTTTGCTGTCAGGGTGTGAGCTGAGGTGCGGGCTGGGGAGGGGCAAGGCCAGGGTGAGAGGCTGCCGTGCTCTGGGCTGCTGTGACGGGAGTTCAGTATTGGAAAGCTTGTTTGCTCACAGATATCAGCCACATCTTCAGTATCAGATTGACAAAGGTGATGGCGTTAGCCTGTCCCTGCCATCTTTCCTGCTTCGTTTCTCAGCGGGCTCATCAATCAGGGAAGAAGGGTGTTATCTCTCGGGACCCCTCAAAGACCCGAACAGAACTTGAATAATTTACCAGCTCTCTACTCTGACACGTGCCTTCAAATTCACATAAGGAAGGAAAGGAGGAATGGCCATTTGTTTTCAAATGGTATGTTTGCTTACGGCTTGCGATGCGTAAGACGCCACCGCAGGTATTTCTCACGTATGCCTTGATATGTGATAGTTCTCTGATATATGATATATATATGTGATGCTTCTCCGCTCTCCGGGGGCTAAAATCTCCTTGAACAAAAGGACACATTCACATTTACCTGAACCTGTTTACAACTTTTTGCTGGCAAGTGCCCTCCTGCTCTGTTGGCTTCGTCTCCCTGGGGAGCTGGTCTCAATCCCTGGGATGTGCGGTTTCCTCCCCCGGGTATGACCTCATTGTGTCGGCTGTGCCTTGTCAGGGATCTTATCCAATAGGATCTGTGTTTTCTTCATGGTGATAAGTTACCTCTGATGACACAGCAAAGTAGCACTGTTTGTCACAACGTGTGAAATTCAGGGATGAGATAGTCCCTTGCTCTGTGTCCCGTGACATTCAGCTCTAATTCCACTTATTTTTTTATGGGCGTTAAAAACATATTTTTTAAATTGAAGTATAGTTGACACACAATGTTACATTAGTTTCAGGTGTACAACAGTGATTCACAACTTTATACGTTACTGTATGCTCACCACAAACGTTAACTACCACCCGCCACTGTACAAGGCTATTACAATACCCCTGACCATATTCCCTAAGGTGCACCTTTCATCCCTGTGACTCATTCATTCCATAACTGGAAACCTGTACCTCCCACTCCCCTTCACCCATTCTGTTCACTCCCCCACCCACCTCCCCTCTGGCAACCCTCACTTTGTTCTCTGTTTTTGTGGGTCTGTTTCGCTTTTTGTTTGTTTGTTCATTTGTTTTGATTTTTAGATTCTACATAAGAGTGAAGTCATATGGTGTTTGTCTTTCTCCGTCTGACTTACTTCACTTAGCATAATACCCTCTAGGTCCATCCCTGTTGTTGCAAATAGCAAGACCTCAGGTTTTTTGTGGGTTTTTTGTGGCTGAGTAATATTCCATTGTTCATGAGCACGTGTGTGTGTGTGTGTGTGTGTTACATCTTCTTTATCTGTTCATCTATTAGCCATTGTAAATAATGCTGCAATAAACATAAGGGTGCATATATCTTTTCAAATTAGTATTTTCATTTTCTTTGGGTAAATACCCAGTAGTGGAATTACTGACCGTATGGTAGTTCTATTTTTAATATTTTGAGGAAGCGTCATACTCTTTCCCACAGCGGCTGCACCAATTTACATTCCAACCAACATGCATGAAGGTTCTTTTTTCTCCACACCCTCATCAACACTTGTTATTTCTTATCTTTTTGATTCTAGCCATTCTGACAGGTATAGGGTGATATCTCACTGTGGTTTTGATTTGCTTTCCCTGATGACTAGTGTTGTTGAGCATCTTTTCATGTGCCTGTTGGCCATCTGGATATTTTCTTATACAAGTGTCTATTCAGGTGCTCTGTCCATTTTTAAATCAGATTATTAGCTTTTTGGATGTTGAGTTGTAGAAGTTCTTTATATATTTTGGATACTAACCCCTTATAGGATATGTCATTTATAAATCTCTCCTTCCATTTACTAGGTTGCATTTGCATTTTGTTGGTGGTTTCCTTTGCTGTGCAATAGCTTTTTATTTTGATGCAGTCCCAATTGTTCCTTTTTTGCTTTTGTTTCCCTTGCCTGAGGAGACAGATCCAGAAAAATATTGCTAAGGCTGATGTCAAAGAGATGACTGCCTATATTTTCTTCTAGGAATCTTATAGTTTCAGATCTCACATTTAGGTCTTTAATCCATTTTGAGTTTATTTTTGTGTATGGTGTAAGAAAGTGGTCATTCTTTTACATGTGGCTGTCCAGTTTTCCCATTTATTGAAGAGATGTCTTTTCCCCCATTGTATATTCTTGCCTCCTTGTCATAGATCAATGACATACGCATGGGTTTATTTCCAGATTCTCTATTCTGTTCCATCGATCTGTGTGTCTGTCTTTGTCCCAGTACCACTGTTTTGATATTATCGCTTTGTAGTGTATCTTGATAACCAAGATTATGGTATTTCCAACTTGGTTCTTTCTCAAGATTGCTCTGGCTATTCAGGGTCTTTTGTGGTTCCATATAAATTTTAGGATTATTTGTTCTTGTACTGGGAAAAATGCTGTTGGTATTTTGATAGGGATTGCATTAAATCTGTATGCTTGGGATAGTATGGACATTTTAACAATATGAATTCTTCCAATCCATGAGTATGAACTATCTTTCCATTTATTTGTGTCATCTTCAACTTCTTTCCTCAATGTTTTATAGTTGTCAGAGTACAGGTCTTTGACCTCCTTGGTTAAGTTTATTCTTAGATACTTTATTCTTTTTTGGTGCCCCTGTAAATGGAATTGTTTTCTTAATTTCTCTTTCTGCTACTTCATTTAGTAAATAGAAATGCAACAGGGGCGCCTGGGTGGCTCAGTAATAGTTTTTTGGTGGCATCTTTAGGGTTTTTATGTATAGTATCATGTCCTCTGTACACTTCTGTCATCTTTAGGGTGAGACAGATTCAGAGGACAGTCTGAGATGAGGGCAGGGTGAGAGTCCAGTTCACTTAGGGCAGTGAGGAAAGGTGAAAATGACAGGGATTATTGGAGGGAGGGGCTCAGGAGCAGGTTAATAATTGTGGCATCTAGAACCTCAGGGGTTATTTTGCAGATGTGGCAACCACCTAATCTGTCTCCAGTAAGGAAGGGAGAGGAAATAGCCTTAGGTTGCAGCAAAGGGATTGCGTTCTAGAATGGGAGCAACAAGGGCTTGGCAGAGCGGTCTTCTCTTGATTGCCTGACAATTCAAATAGATGTTAGTCTGCCTGGGATGGTCAGCATTACCTTTCATAACAGTCTCAGGAAGAAATAATAAACCTGCCACGCTGAAACCATTTCACCAGCTCCACTTCCCAAAAGAGGAGTTCTATTGTTATTTTTGTTGTTTGTTTGCTTTTTGAGCTGGAGAATCCAGCAATTACTGTATGTTTACCCCAGGTTCCACTCAGATATCTGCAATACTGCAGAGCCCATTGATATGAATATTATAACTATTTATGTCTCCAGCTAAGAGTGCTACCCATCTGGGAGGGAGGCTTGCAATTTCCAGTTTTGGAGGAGGGCTATAGAGAGTATATTTGCTTTAACAATTATAACTAAATAAAACAAACGTTTCTAGAACTGTATGCTGTTTCTGAGATTTTGAAATTGGAATGAGAATCTCTAAATGTAAAGTACTGTACACATCATGCCGTGCATAATTCTTTTTGATAACATCCCCAGAGGTCACTATGAATCCTCTGACCTGCCCTCCCCGCCAAGTGAGGTGAAGCCCTGGCCTTGCACACCAGCTCAGAGTTCCCACAAATGTGACATGGGCCACTGCTGGTGTTCGAGGCAATTTCAGGGACACAGAGATGACCCTTTTTTTTTTACTTTAATAGTTACACATCTATTTTCTTATATGTGAGACCAAAATAATTGAAGGGCAGACATTTCGAGGACAAATGAGGAGAGGCCGAGAAAAATATAACAAAGCAACACAACTGGGCGTGAAGCATTTGGCATTTGCAAACAGGAGGGAGAAGAGTATTGAAAAAGTGTGATGGGGGACCATGTTAAGATATGGGAGAAATAAGATCAGATAGAAAGTGTGGAGTCTGTCAAGGACGACTTTGAGAGCAGTGATAAATGGCATGTTAGAAATAATAAGACATGGGCTTTGGAGAAAATAAGATGGAATGCTGACATTGAGATGCTGAACTCTTGACCATGGATGCAATGATGGCTATTTATTTATCTACTTCCTTCCTTCCTGGTCATCTCTGGGTGTCGTGGCGTCGCAATTAATTAAATGATCACTGGCGGTAGTCGTGCTTCTAGCAATAGCAGAATAGGTTGTTTTGTATGAAACTTATTTCTGAAAACAACTAGAGAAGCTGGACTAAATATAAAAACATTGTTTAAGGCATTGGGGAGCTACCAAGGTACTGAGAATTTGCCGTACCAATGTTCAGAGATTTTCTTGGACCATAGTGAAAGCAAGCGAAACATAAAAAACAAGAGTTGAGGAGAAAATCTCCGTATGTTTGGAAATTCAGCACTTATGATACCACTGAGTCAAAAAAGAAATCACAATGGAAACTAGAAAATATTTTGATTATGCCATAATTAAATTTCCCACATTTCAAAACTTGGGGGAAGCAGCGAAAGCCAAGTGTAGAGGTCTTTGTAGCTTTCATATGCCTACAGGAGAAAAATTTTTAGAGGCTAGAAAACCAATGACCTAAAAATCTATCTAAAGAATTTAGAAAAGCAATGAGAAAGTCAAATCTAACAGCAAAAAGAAGGCAATAAATAAAAAAGCAGAAATTAGTAGGATAGGAAATAAACCTATAACTGATTAAATCAACAGTGCCAGAAGTTAGTGCTATAAATTTTCCTCCAAGTATAGCGTTAGCCTCACTCCATATATTTTGATATGTTGTGTTTTTATTTTCATTCTGTTCAAAATATTTAAAAACATTTCTTGAGATTTCCTTATAGATATTGGACTACATTAAAATCAGGAATTTCTGTGTACTTAAAGGATACCATTAAAAGAGTAAAAAGCAAACCACAGAGGGTAAGGAGTTATTTATCACATATATAAGTGACAAAGGGCTTGGATCCAGAACATATAAAGAATTCCTACAAATCAGTTTTTTTATTTCAATCTTTTTCTAAAGATGACCCAATAGAAAAATAAGCAAAATACTAAAAACAAAACAAAACAAAAAAACCCAGACACTTCATAAAAGAGACTATCTGAATGACCAATAAATATATAAGAAGCTGTTCAGCCTTGCTGGTCTTTAAAGATAAGCAAACTAAAACCCCAGTAAGATACCTTTTTATACTCACAACAGTTAACTATCAATATTAAGTGTTGGAGAGGATGTGGGTCAGCTAGAACTCTCATATGCTGCTGGTAGGAATGTAACTTAGTACCACTTTGGAAAACTGTTTTTGCAGAATCTAAAACTGGATGTTTTTATACCCTATAACTCAGCAATCCTGTTCTTAGGTATACAGCCAAGAGAAATGCAGAATGTAGATGAATGCACATGTCAGGTTGATTTGCTCTGTGGGGGGCTAATAATGACCACCCTAAATACCCACAACCTAATCTCTGGAAACTAAATATGTTACTTTACATGGCAAAAGGGACTGTGCAGATGTGATAAAGATGTTGAGATGGGAGATTATTCTGGATTATTTGGGTGCGCCCAGTGTAATCACAAAGATCCTTACAAGAAGGGCATAGGAGAGTCAAGGTCAAAGAGAAGAAGTAGGTTGGAAACAAGTGGCAGAGAGCAGAAAAGATGTTGTATTACTGGCTTTGAAGATGGAGAAAGGGACCATGAGCCAAAGAATATATGTCGTCTCTAGAAGCTGTAAAAGGTGGTTTGGATGCTTCCCTAAAGTAACACAGCCCTGTGGACCCAGTTTAGACTTCTAAACTCCGGAACTATAAGATGATAATTTTATTATTTTAAGCCACTAAATTTGTGGTAATTTGTTACAGTAGCAATAGGAAACTAACATATGTTCCAAACAGCAAAGGGCCAATGGATAAATGAATGGTGGTATATTCCTACAGTGGAAGACTATACAGAAATTTAAATGATCAATTACAGCTTCATACAACAACATGATAAATTCTCACAAATGTGAGCTTGAGTAAAGAAGGCAGACATAAAAGAATACACACCCTATGAGTCCATTTATATTTAAAGCTGGGTGCTCTTATGGCCTACTTGGGTGTCCCACAGATAATGTTGAACTGTTGAAGTGAATTAAATTATATGGAGGCCCCAGTTGTGATAGCTCACTATCCTTCAGGAACTTGGCAGAGCTAGCCATGGGAATAAGATAATTTCAGCAAGTACTATTTGGAAATTTTTGTTTACATTAGGTTCTTGGCTTCTTTGACAAAACCTATATTCAGAGGCAGTCCTCCATAAAATTGAACAATAGGATAATAGGAGGAAAGGCATTCCCTTTGATTACCTTTCAGAGGTGAATAATGGGCTAGGAAAGCTCACTATTCTGCTTTCTTTCTAAATTGCCAAGCAGGAAGCAGGCTTGAGGGTGGAGTTGGCACTTCCCCACATAATAGGGGGCCTCTCAAGAAAGAATTTAAGGGAGTTTTGGCTGTTTTACAAGACTGAAGTCCTAAGAATAATTCCTTAGGCTGCTGTAACAGAGGGCTTTGCAAATTCAGGGTCTTAGAGCAGATCCTCCCAGCAGTTAAAGCTGAGCCCTGCTCCAGACCACTGGTGGGTAGAGCCATGACTTACCTGGCCAGGAGCATCCTACGTGAGTCACCACAGCTGAGGGGAACAGGGTGATTAAGGATCTGCATGTTTGGTCCCAAACTATTTTGTACAAAAGCAAGTTTGGAGAATGAAAGTCACTGGGCAATCTGTACCTTCTTGTCTCTTATACACTAGAAGTGGCAGATGCTGATAAAACCCACACACTCAAGTAATATGGCGGTTGGCTTCCCACAAAGCAGTCTCATCTATTTAATACTGCCTATTGGCAGCTGGGATCGCACTTAAGTACTCTTCTCAGGGGGCCCCCTCTTCTGCTGCCCATGGATCTCTTCCAGGCCTGATTTATTCTGGATAGTCAAAGTTCCATCTTAGTGCAATGTTCTCTCAAGAGATGTCTGGAAGTTTCTCTTGGAAGCTTGTTCGCTTTCTTCCCTATGTATGTAGTCATCTTGTGGAATATCACATTGTTCCACATTTTTACAGAAAGACTGTAGATTTACCTGTTGTACTTTAATATATATATGTGTGTGTGTGTGTTTTGTATAATGCTGATCCTAGACCAAATTGTGGTGTGAGCTAAGATTTCTCTGGAGTTCCCCAACCTGTCTGAAGTCTCTCCTCCATATTTTGGGTCTTAAACTCCTGCCCAAACAAAATCCCTCTCAAGACAAAATCTGAAACCAAGTCATACCAACAGCTGTGGTTGCCAACAACTATCAGCTCAACGAGTTGCCTCGATCATTTTCTGAGAGATCAGGGGCTAAAAGCAAAGGAATCCTGCACCTCAGTGTTTTAGGGTATAGCACACAAGCGAGTTTATTGCCCAAAGAAGCTTTCCTGGTAGCCCTAGAAATCACATTAAATAAGCAAATGACAGTTTGTGATGTTCCCTGCATCCCCGTTTTAATATCTCAGAATTGGCAAATAGGGATTTAAAACAATAATAACCGTTGATTCATTAGTTAATCCAATTCCAGGTCCCCCTCAGCCCTGAGTCTAGCAACAAGCAATTGACACACCACATTCCCTAAACATCAAGTCCTTCCTTATGAGAAAAAAGTCATATTTATAAGTGGAAATGATGGGTTTTTTAATTTAATCCTCCAAAGTGCCAACCACAGCAAGGTGAGCATTGCTAGCTTCCAAGGGTTGTTTGTTGGGTGAACATCAAAATATTACCTACTAATGTGCTCTTAGTTACTGCTTTGATGACTGTCTCAACAGTGTGTTAACATACATCAGCTAGAATTTCATACATATCTACCTGATGGGAGAGAAAATTATTTCAAAAACCAGATTTTTTTTCACCATATTTCAGTAAGATTTCAAATTTCTCAGGAAGCCAAGAAAAGCTTATTTACTTGGACTGACCCAAAATGCAACACTTTTAATACTGACTTGATATGTTTATGACCAGTCTTCCAAAATCATGTTCAACTTTATTTTTAAATTGACCACTATCTCAGCAGTTTTTTCCAATTTCTTATTTTTAGCAATGTTATCTCTCTTTTTCTTGCTGTTTTGGAAATGTTCATGATAATTAATACTAATGAATATTTATCCTTGAACCCGAGTGCTTTATTTCTAGTTTTTAAAAGTCTCCACCTAGATTACTGATTTCACCTTCACACGTACCTGTGAAATAGCAAGAGGGATAAAGAGCTGAATGTTTATCACAAAGAAGGTGGCATCATGCCTACACTGCTCTCCTGAGAGACCTAGCTGGAGGGCTAGGCATGAGGGGGGTGGGTGGACACCGGGGTGAGAAGGGGACAGACAGGGAGGAATAATGAGGTAGAAGCACAATGTTGCTCTTTTCCCCCATGGAGAGATTTAAAAATTTCAGATTGTTCTTTGTCAGTTAAATACCCATATGCTTTTTAAGCCAAATCTGATTTTAAAAGAAAATATTTAGGAGATGAAACAATTGCAGCTCAAAGATTAGTGCTTTGTTGCATATCGAGTTTCCCTGGATTCTTGCCAATCTTGGAAAAATCCCATGGCTTTGAGTTTCTGTGCACTCTCAATATGCACCCCCCCTTTCTTTCACAAGCCTCCCTTCCCAGAGTTTCAGACCTGGGTCAATTAGAGATAGATACACATATGCCCAGAAATGCCAATCTTCGAGGAAAAAAAATCATAACCATACAATATTTTGGAAGTTGTCTAGGAACAGATGACACATTGCCATAGGTTTGCATAAATTGTGCCTGTATTTTGGCAGCTCATAAGTGGATACAAACATAGCACTCTTCAGTTCATTTATGGGGTATGGTGCTCAGAAACTCCAAGAACACTGGCTTAATGGTCCATTTCCTGTGTTGATGTGGGGCATGGGGCGTCCTGACAATGTATTGTACAAATTTACCACATAAGCTGATCACATCCCTTAGGACAGCAATTTAGCTGTGGTATCAAGAACCATAAAAATGTTCATTCCTTCTCATACAATAATCCTGTTCACTGCGGGAAATTGATCCCAAGAAATATTTCGCTGATTTTGAAATATTTTTGCTTAAAGATGTTTTTTGCAGGGCGATCTACTAGGAAGGGTGGGTATGAAAAAAGGGACGTATCATGAATTATTCAATATTAGTAGAATAGCTATATAAATTACAGCATATTATCCAGTAGAATTTTATGTTTCAATTGGAAGTTGTAACTGTGTAACACCATAGGAGAAAGTTGGTAATATAATACTCACTGGCAACAACAGAATACAAAATTGCTCGTGCTCTATGATTAAGAATATGTATATGTATATATGGATGCCTGGGTGGCTCAGTTGGTTAAGCATCTGCCTTTGGCTCAGGTCATGATCCCAGGGTCCTGGGATCGAGTCCCATGGCGGGCTCCCTGCTCTGCGGGGAGTCTGCTTCTCCCTCTACCTGCAGCTCCCCCTCCTTGTGTGTTCTCTCTCTCTCTCTGACAAATAAATAAATAAAATCTTAAAAAAAGAGAATATATATATATATGTGTATGTGTATATACTCTCTTTTATATATATAAAAACATAAACAAACACACCAATATCTGAAGAACAGAGCCTGGAGCCTGGAAGGGAATATAGAAAATCAGAACAGATGTATTCAGATGCTAGAATTGAGGTGGGGATTTTTTTTCTCTCTGCTTTCATGTTATTTTAATGAAGGTTTAATAATATGCAAAAATAGCTAAAATGCAACATTGCGCACAACTATAAGGAGAGTCAAAATAAAAAGACAACAGATTGTCAGTGTCAGAATTTCTTGGCTTGAGTCGGTTTTGTGCCATGATCAACTATAATGCTGCTTCAGCGCCATTTGTCATACCGGGTCCTCCAGCACGAGGGAGTAGAGGACATATTTAATTGCTTAGCCGATGTTGTTGGGTGTGGGGGAGGTACTTAGCAGCATTTCATGTAACTTGAAGATATGCCCATCATGCTTTTTCTCTCCAGACACATACTGTATGCTAACGACCTTCATGTTACCTTGGAATGGATGGCAGTACCATTGGACCCCTTTTAATCCTTTAATCATGAAGGCGTTCGGAGCATGTCACCCCAAAATAGGCCACCCTGGCATGTTGATTATTTTGAATTAAAGGCAACTGAGAAATAACAGCTATAAGAAGAGCACCCTGGCCCTCTTTTTCTTCCTGAAAGTGGGAGATAAAGCTCCCCTGTGAAGGGTGCCCTCTCGGTACCAGGAGGGAGAAGACATTCTTATCACCAGAGATGGGGACCCGGGGCTGAGAATCTGTACAAACAAACCTGGCTAAACTCACCCTTGTCTTCCTAGTTACTGCTCCACGGTTTACTACCCAGGCCACCACCCCTTTGTCCCGTCACAGCTCCCTAAGTGTGTTACTGTTCTTTGTGGAAGATGATACATGAGCTGGAATTCTAAGCGCCATTCTGAGTTTTCCTTTTGGTCTCTGTTGTATGCTGTGTGCTGTGCATGTCAGGAAACTGTTATCCTTTTGTTAAGAAGGAGTCCCAGCTAAAAAGCTAAAGGATGGGTAGAAGTCAAGTTTTGCCTCTCCTACAACCACAAACGAATCCTAGAGGAACTATTTCTTGGGAGAACTAACTACCAGATGAGAAGTGGTGTGTGAAGCCAAGAAACAGACCCAGCATGGGCCACAATAATATCAGTGTGAATGACTGTGATGTGTGTGTTACATTAAAGGGCGCAGTGATGTGCAGCAGACAAGAGCGAAGGGAGAGAGTATAAAGTGGGAAAGAACTTCAACAAAGGGAGAGGCAAAGAGCTTCCCAAGGGGAGGAAGCTCAAGCAGGATCCAAATGCTCATGAAGTTCAGGGCATGTCCCAGTCATGGACGTATAGGATTTTTGTCCCCTTGGTGCTCATGGTTCTTGGTCACGCTGCTTGGAAGAATGAAGAGGTCGACCAGACGAAGAGTGGTGGGCAGCAAAGCAAAGTTTATTGAGCAAGAGTATAAAGCACCCAGAGAGGGAGGGGGACCCGAGAGGGTTTCCCCTGGAGTTTCTAAGTTTAGCTTCTTTTTTTTTTTTTTAAAGATTTTATTTATTTATTTGACAGAGAGAGAGAGAGAGAGCGAGAGCAGGGACACAAGCAGGGGGAGTGGGAGAGGAAGAAGCCGACTCCCCACAGAGCAGGGAGCCCCATTCGGGACTTGATCCCAGGGCCCTAGGATCATGATCTGAGCCAAAGTCAGACGCTTAACCCAATGAGCCACCCAGGTGCCCCAGTTTAGGGGTTTTTATGAGCTTTTGCAGAACTGTCTTAAGCAATCAGAGTGCGCTGAGCCATGCCAATCAGGGTTGGCTTTGGTCACGTATCTGTCTGCCTATTAGGTTAATGTCTCTGTGCTGATGGTCTTTTTTTGCTGACATCTGGGGCTTAGGTCTTAACTGCCCCTTGCCCGTGATATTGACAAATGCTTTGTGGTTAATCATCTTATTTGGGGACGTTTTGCAGAAGTCATTTCTGCAAAGGCTGCAAAGCGGCATGTCAGTGCTGTCCTGTCTAAGCTATGGCCCAGGGTGTTAGCGCTGTTTGATCTTAGCTGTCCTGACTCCATATTTTCTTGTTGGGGACCCCGGCCCTGACTACCTACCTGTCCAACTCACTCCCAACAGTGGCTGCTCCTGAAGGGTCAGATGACCAGATAAACTTCTTTGAAAAGAAGGGAGAGACATCATCTTGTTCCCCACTTGTGTTCAGCACAATCCAACATGGAGGGAGTATTCGGTAATTGATCTTGAGTCAATGAATGAAAACCCGTACTCAGGATGGACTGGCAGAGAGTGAAGCAGGGAATGCAAGGAAGAGTGCCAGGGCCTGAACCAGAGCAGTGGGGGTGGGAGTGAAGAGAAGAAAGGAATGTCAAGGGTATGCAGTAGTAGAATTGGCAAGAGAATGGGAGTGGTGGTGGGAAATGGCTTCTAGGTTGAAAACCTGGGAAAGTGGGAAATTAGAAGGTGGAGAGGCAGCTGGTTGTAGTTAGAATCCCAGAAGTGAGGCAGTGGGTATTTCCAGCCCTGCAACATGGGTCTCCTCAGATTCAGTCTCTTAACTCATAACATAAAATTACAAAAGTGTAAGCACATTAAAATGTATTACAAGGTGCTATTATGGCCACATAGGACTGAGAGAAAATGAGAAGATAGGGGAAAAAAAAAAACTATCTCCAAGGTAAATGGTTAAAGTTGCTCAGGAAGAGGGATGAGGAGTCATTTTATGGAAACGAAGGGATCCAAGGAGTCCCCGAACATCCACAAATTGCACAGAGACGCCGTGTAAGGTTGCCACCTGGTAGAGCTGTGCTGTGCTTTTGTCCTCTTTGTCCGTTGTTAGGGGCTACCGATCCTGGAGAGAAGACTAGCTCTGAAACAACTGGTTAAGTAAATTTAATTAACTTGGAAAACATAAATGGGGCCTCCTGAGACTTCTTTCTGTTTGGCCAACTTTGAAGACACTGTCATGTGACTCTTTTGCCCTGCCTGAGACACTCGGATAGTTGTATGATTTCACTAAAGGTCTGTATCTCATCCTAAAATATATTCTCATAGGACTAGAGATTTCTTCCTCGGCCTTGGGGTTTTTCTTTAAAAAAAAAAATTTTTTTTTTGGATTCAACTGTATATAGCATGGTGGCAAAGGTAATCCTGCTTCACAGAATGAGAATCAGTCCATTTCTTGTTTCCAGATGGACTAGAACCCCATACTCCAATATTCTTTTCCGTATCCTCGAATTTGAACTTAAGTAGAGGCTGTCTGTTGAATAAGCAAGTCAGAGATGTCAGTTTCGAGCTAAACCAGTGGTTCTCAAAGTGTGGCCCTGGACTACCAGCAGCAGGCTCATCTGGGTATGTGTTAGAAATGCACCTTCTCAGGCCCCACCCCAAACCTACTGCATCAGGATCTGGGCAACCAGGGCTCAGCAATCTGCTTTAACAAGCTCTCAGGTGATTCTGATACAAGCTCAAGTTTGAGGACCACCGGGTTACAGAATAAATAACTGTATTAGTCAGGGTTTCCCAGAAAAACAGAACCACTTGGCTATATACAGATATATATAACAAGGGATTAATTATGGAAATTGACTCAGGAGTTATGGAGACCGAGAAGTCCCAAGATCTGCCATCAGCAAGTTGAAGAATCAAGAGAGCTGTGGTATAATTCGGTCAGAATCCAAGGCCTGATAATCCAGAGGCTGATGGTGTAAATACCAATCTGAGTCCCCAAAGCCCAAGAACCACGAGCGCCAATGTCTGAAGGCAAGAGAAGATGAATGTCTCAGCTCAAGGAGAGAGAATAAGTTTGCTCTTCCTCCATCTTTTGGTTCAGTTGGGGCCCTTGGTGGATTGACTGGATGATGCCCATGCACCATGTTGGGGAGAGCAATCTACTTTATTCAGTTCACCAATTCCAATGTTAATCTCTTCCAGAAATACCCTCACAGACACATCCAGAAAGAATGTTTTGCCAGCTGTCTGGCCATCCCTTAGCCCAGTCAAGCTGACACATAAAATTAACGATCACAATAACTAAAACTAGTTTTCAGATTGAGCAGCTACAAATCGACACCTTTACTTTCTTTCACTCATTCGGTCACTGCTTCATTTTATGAATATTTTATGGGGTACGCGCCATATGTCAAACGTCAGTGAAGGTGCTGGGATGATAAAGCTGTCAAGTTTCCTGTTCTCGGACAGAGTTGCAGATAACATACAGGATGTCTAGGTAAAATTTGAATTTCAGATAAACAATGACAATAATGTTTTAGCATAAGTGTCTCCCAAATATTGCATGGGACACACTTACACTAAAAATTATTGTTTATCTAAAATTTGCATGGAACTGGGTGCTCTGTATTTTTATTTGCTAAATCTGGCCACCTTACTCTTGTGACACTTCTATTCTAGTGGGGAATACAGACCCCCCAAAAAGTAAACTTATTTGATGAAACAATGCTTTTCAATGGTGATATGTACAATTAAGAAAATATAATGGAGTAACATGGTAGAGAGTGGCATTGGGTAGACTGGTTAGAGAGACCCTCTCTGAGGAGGTGGGAGCCAACTACACGTAGATCTGAGGGAAGAATATCTCAGACAAAAGGAAAAATTTAGTGCGAATTCCCCAGGGTAAGAAAGATCTTAATATGTTCAAGGAATTGGCCAAAAGTCAGCATGGATGAGCATAGCAAGAGAGATGGAGAGATAAATAGGAGCTCAGTCATGCAGGCCTTGGCAGACAATAGTAGAGAGCAAAATTTATTCTCTCATTGGAGGATTTTTAAACACAGAGGAGTCTCAAGCCTGGCTTTGTGTTTTCAGATGATCTCCTAGCATTGGCAAGGAGAATGGTTTGTAGAAGGGGCAAGAGTGGGAAGGAGGGAGGCAGGTCAGAAAGGACTTGTTGAGGTCCAAAAAGGAGATGATCATAGCCGGGACACGGGGGTAGTAAAATAAGGGACAAATTCAGGATTTGTTTTGGAGAGGAGTTGACAGGACCTGCTAATGGATGGCATATGGTGGTTGGAGGGAAAGGGAAACAACATGGGTGAAGGTGCTTGTCACTGAGATGGAAAAAGACTGGGGGCGGGTGAGTTTCGGTCAGGGGAAATCGAGTCCCATTTTGGACAGGTTGCGTTTAAGAAATCTATTAGATAGTCAAGTTAGGAATTCAAATGGGTCATTTCAGGGCTAGAAATATAAATTTGGGATCGATCAGCATATACATGGTATTTAAGCTATGGAACTGATTAATATTACCCAGGGGAGTGAGTGCAGATGAGAGAAAAGGGTGAAACAAGGCGGCACTCCCACAGATAGAGTTGGAGCTTCCATGGGGGACAATGAGGAAGTCCCAGGAGGAAGTATTTTTATTCAACATCAGCTTTGTCACAAAAACTGTGTGTGTGTGTGTGTGTGTAATATTGTAGTTCTGTGTATATATATTTGTAAATGATGTCAACTACCCCTCTGTTGAATTGAAGACTATCATAGCTTGATTAGATGCCATTACAAATTATGCGTATCATGAACAATTTTGAATATATTTTTGCTCCGTTTGGCTTCTTTTTATTTATTTATTTATTTATTTTTTTATTATTTTTATTTATTCATGAGAGAGAGAGAGAGGGAGAGAGAGAGAGGCAGAGGGAGAAATAGGCTCCCAAGGAGCAGGGAGCCCGATGCAGGACTCGATCCCAGGACCCTGGGATCATGACCTGAGCCGAAGGCAGACGCTTAACCATCTGAGCCACCCAGGCACCTGGCTTCTTTTTTTTTTAAATAGTGGTTAAAAGAAAGCCCCAAACTCATAACATGAAATCTGTTTTGCAGTATTGTTAACTATATGAACAATTGTTCTACAGCAGATGGCTAGAACCTTGCATTGCATGGTTGAAACTGCACATCCGTTGCATAACAACTCATTCCCGCCATTCTGCCCCAACCCCTAGTAACCACCATTGTATTCAGTGCTTCTGTGAGTCTGGTTACTTTAGATACCTCACGCAAGTGGAATCATGCTGTGTTTGTCCTTCTGTGACTGGCTAATTCCACTTAGCACAATGTCCTCAAAGTTCATCCATGTTGCCGCATATGGCGGGATTTCCTTCTTTTTATAGGGCTGAATAGTATTCCATTGGAAGTATATACCGCATTTTGTTTATCCATTCATCTGTTGATGGACATTTGACTTTCCACTTCTTGACTATTATGAATAGTGCTTCACTGAACATGGGGATGCAAATATCTCTTTGAGATTCTGTTTTTAATTCTTTTGGATAAATAAATACCCAGAAAGGGGATTGCTGGATCTTATGGTGGTTCTATTTTTAATTTTTTGAGGAACCTCCATACTATGTCCATAGTGGCTGCACCACTTGGCATTTCCACCAATAGTACGCAAGGCTTCTAGTTCCTCTACCTCCTTGCTAACTTTGGTTATTTTATTTGTTTTATAATGGTCATTCTAACAGGTATGAGATGATAGCTCGTGGTGGTTTTGATTTGCATTTCTCCGATGATTAGTGATGTTGAGCATGTTTTCATATACCTGTTGGCCATTTATATGTCTTCTATAGAGAAATGTCTATTCAAGTCCTTTGCCCATTTTTACTTTATTTTTTAAAAAGATTTTATTTATTTATTTGAGAGAGAGAGAGTGAGCAGGAGGAAGAGTGAGAGAGAACCTGAAGCAGACTCTGCGCTAAGCATGGAGCCTGACATGGGGCTTAATCCCACCACCGTGGGATCATGACCTGAGCTGAAACCAAGAGTTGGACACTTACCCGACTGAGCCACCCAGGCACCCCCCTTTGCCCCTTTTTAATTGGGTTATTTTTTTGCCATTGAGTTGTAGGAGTTCCTTATATATATATATATATTTTTTTTTTTTAGTTGAGAAGTAGGTGTAATTTTATTTAGCATTTTATGCTTTTTGACGACCTAGTATGGATCAGGTATTCCTTATATATTTTAGATATTAAACCCTTATATATGGTTTGCAAATATTTCCTCCCATCCTGCAGGTTGCCTTTTTACTCTGTGAATTGTTTCCATTGCTACACAGAAGGTTTTTAGTTTACTCTCATCCCACTTGTCTATTTTAACTTTTGTTGCCTGTTCCTTTGATGTCATAGCCAAGAAATCATTGCCAAGACCATTTGGTTTCTTAATATTAAGGGTAAGTGTATTCTTTTTCCCTAGTGTTGTGCTCCTCCAAAACTTTTACGTTTACGTTTACGTTTTCCCTGCAAAACCAAATCATTTTATTTCTTATTTTTATTTTCTTAATGATGACCTTTTTGACTGAATTTACAAGAGAATTAGCAATAACATCAGATATTTCACCTTCAAGAGAATAAACCTCCCAAAACTTCACATGGATTCCACCAATTGTATGAAACAACAACACATAAGCACCATTTTGGGGCTGAACTGTTTTTCTTTTTGAAACATCTGACGCCACCATATCAAACCACTATCGTTAACCCTTTGCGAAGTTCTGCTGCCGCCAGTGGAGCCAACACAGTGATTGCCTCATATCTCACATCAGCAAGAAAATTTGAAATAAAAAAGAGCAAAATCAGGAGAACAGTTAGCTGATAAAACAAAAAATTGTTGTCTGTGGGAATAACTACTTCACTGCTTAAAATAAACCCTAACTTGAAAGAGATGCTGGGGCGCCTGGGTGGCTCAGTCGGTTAAGCGACTGCCTTCGGCTCAGGTCATGATCCTGGAGTCCCGGGATCGAGTCCCGCATCAAGTCCCGCGTCGGGCTCCCTGCTCGGTGGGGAGTCTGCTTCTCACTCTGACCCTCCCCCCTCTCATGCTCTCTCTCTATCTCATTCTCTCTCTCAAATAAATAAATAAAATCTTTTAAAAAAATTGAAAAAAGAAAAAAAGAAAGAGATGCTGATATTTCTTTCGCAGTGTTTTCTGGGTTTCACATGATCCGCGATAGAACAACAGCTCTCAGGGCCAATGGTAAATATCAACAAACACTTTGACAAAGCTGTTTTGTTTTATTTTGGTTTTTTTTTTTTTAAGATTTATTTATTTATTTTGGAGAGAGAGACTAAAAGAGAGAGAGCACGTGGGCAGGAGGGGCAGAAGGAGAGGGAGAGAGAATCCCAAGTGTGATGCGGGGCTCGATCTCACAACACTGAGATCATGACCTGAGCAGAAACCAATAATCAGATGCTTAACAACTAAGCCACCCAGGTGCCCCTTGACCAAGCCGTTTAAAGGGCCCACTTCTAGTGTTGCTACTGAGACCAGTGCTTCTTATTCTGGTCTCCATGGCATTACCTGCTTGTTCTCTCTGAAAATTTTTAGGATTTTTTTTTTAAACCTCTCGTGTCTTCATTTTACAGCATTATAGCTTGTTGTGTGTGTGTGTGTGTGTGTGTGTGTTCTAGGTGCTCAGTGGGCCTTTAAGTCTATGAAGTCATGTCTTAAATTCTAGAGAAAATGTTTATTTCTGTAGTTAATATTGCTAATTGCTACCAGTACATCGTTTCTTCTTTCTTACTAACGGAATATCTGCACACAGGATGGCAATGTGCGTAACTGGAGTTTCCCAGCCACCCTCATTAGTAGATGTAGTCACGTGACACATTTCTGTCCAAGGAGATGTAAGTTGTTGTCACAGTTGACATGAGTGCTTTAGGCCCTCTCCTGCTAGACACACCGTTGCAAGACCTGAAATGAGAAGCGGGTGAGCAGAAGCCAACCGACTCCCCCAGGGCCACCTCACTGCACGCTCCAGGGAGCACCACTCACACTGTAGTCGATGGAATGATGGTGCCCTTGAGTCTGCAAAGCAGTGACCCTACAGAGAAAGCAGGGTAGCATGCACCACCGGGAGGGGTGGGGAGCTGGGGGGCGTGGTCTGTCAAATATGGCTGCTGGGAGCCTTACCTTTCTCAGTAAGGCTTTATGTTCTTGCCCTCTGCTCGGCTGCCCATCCCCTGGATCAGAACATCTCTGGTCCACCTACTCAGGTAATAGCAAACGTATCATCCGCCGGATGGTAAAGGAGCAGTGGCCCCGGGCCGTGTGGGGCAAAGAAGAAGATCTGGGTCCTGCTCCTTATACAGACTGATGAGTGACCCCTCTTGTTTTGAGCCCCATCCTGACCCCTGGATTCAGAGATGTCTGGTGCTTCCAGATCCTCAGCCTTTTGAGGATTTGTGGTGGATTCAGTTTCTGTTTGTTGGCTTCTCTGGGTGTAGACACTTAGCAGAATGGAGAAGACGAAAACTGACTTAGATGCCCTTTGTCCACCACTTTACATCTTCCAAAAATGTGTTGAAATTTTTTTGTGTTTCCTCTCCCATTCACTTCCTCCTATTTTATTCCTTTGTGGCTATCTTAGTGGGTTTGGAGAGGGGGTAGAGAGAAAAGCATGTGTTCAATTTGCAGAGTTAACTGGGAGCTGATGGCCTCAGCTGAGAAGGCACACCTAGGTGCGTCTATGCTAAGAAATCCCAGGCTTTTCATCCATACCCGTAGCCATACGGATTTTTAAAAGAATAACAAGTTACGAAGAAAAACATTACTTCACAGTTTTATCTAGAGATGCCTACATTGAAATAAATAAGTACCTAAAATAGTTACCAAGTTTCCTCTTGAATGACCAATAAGGCAGCTGCATATGGTTGCAAGAATGAGAACTATTCACTCTGCTCAGCACTATCAGACTCCCAGCCCATTGTCTTTCCAGGCCATTGTCTTCCCGTTAAACCTCACTCCTTCTCACTGATGCCGCAGGCCTCTGGGAAAGATCAGATGGCGAGGATGGTGGCTGACACCTCCAGGGTGCTTAGTAGGTGTCCAGCACTCCTCACACTTCCATCTTCACAAACAGCATTGCCTCCAGTTACCCTGTATTCTTAACCCCCACAGGTTAAGAAGGCCCAGAGCAGTTAAGCATCCTGCGCGAGTTTCCATAGTTCAAACAGAATGAATGGTTCAGAGGCAGGATTTGAACCAAGGAAATGCCACTCTGGAGTCTTTGCTGGCATGGCTGTATAGAGATGAACATACTGAATGTATGCAATCCCCTATAACTTCAAAAACAATGTCACATTCTCTCCTCTGATCCTCACAGTCCCATCGTACAGTTGAGAAAACAGCTTCTGACTGCAGACAGAGCAGGGTAACTTATTCTTTCACCCAGAGATACGCTGATGTGCTGTGGGGTTTTATGTGCTTTATAGCACTTCATAGCCCGAAGCTCAGCTATGTCACTGGTTCATTTTGATGATTACGAGCCTTCCTTTACACACAATTCCAAGAAGACGCACTGTAAAGGTAACATAAATATTAGAGTGCAAGTTATAAATCGTTGACTTAAACCTCAGAAAGCATTTTCCCGTAGAAACAACGTGAGTCATGGTGAGTAGGTGCGTAGGCTAGCCCACAAATGCCAGAATGCGTCTTACTCTTACCTCGGTAACCACAGCACTCCAGGGCCTGGGGTGGACAGAAGGCCCCCACCGGGAAGAGGGGGGTTTGGAGGCAGTGGCATGCTCCTCCCCGGAGGGATGAGGTGTAGGGGTGAAGAGGTATCTGGGAGGGGCTCATGCCCAGGCCAGTTGTGAGCTGAGTGTTTGCAAAGTGGGAACGGCTGGGCATACTTTATACCTAGGGTTCCACCCAAACCCACGCCATTTAAGTACAAGGGAGGAAAATTTGCCATTTAAACAGATTTCCTGGCACGACCACACTGCCCGTCTAAGGGACGTGGGAACCTGAGCTGCTAATGCTTAAAGAACCAAGGGTGGGGCGCCTGGGTGGCTCAGTTGGTTGGGCGACTGCCTTCGGCTCAGGTCATGATCCTGGAGTGCCTGGATGGAGTCCCGCATTGGGCTCCCTGCTCGGCAGGGAGTCTGCTTCTCCCTCTGACCCTAACCCCTCTCATGTGCTCTCTCTCATTCTCTCTCTCTCAAATAAATAAATAAAATCTTTAAAAAAAAAAAAAAAAGAACGAAGGGTGGACAGAGACCAGCTGAGGGCCATTTGTAAGACACTATGTCCAAGTGAGCCCGATTTCCCGAGAGAATTCTGCTTTCTGTCTAGTTGTTGGGCCCTTGGTTTTACTATTAACCTACAGACCTTGTATGTTTAGAGGCCCTTTTTGTACCATGGTGAGAGGAGAAGATTTATATTCTGAGTTAATATAATCAGTCATTTTTAATGAAGCCTTCTGACTTTTACCAGATTCCCAATTAGGGATCTCTGGGCGATAAAGCATTTGCCAGCTTGACCCAGAATAAGAGCTAAGCATTATTATGCTTAAATTGATTAATTATAACCATAATAATCATTCATTCACTCAATTATTCATCTATTTCCTTCACTCATTCTAAAATTTATGTGAGGTGACCCAGTGTAATGATGATGACGATCTGAGTCCATGAATTCATTGGATCGCCTGCAATTGCAGAAGAGTAAACATTTCTCTGCAGAGGGCTGGTTTTTCCTGTTGCCAGTGATCGGAGATTGTTTGCTTTTATTTTGTGTTTTTTCCTGGAAGAAATTAACCAGGTCTTACAACCCAACGTGACACCTGGCCACAAAGTATCCCTGCCATTTATTATCAGAGAGGATCTGATAAGAGAGCAGCCATGTTAAATTCTAGAAGATTTGTGATGACTTGACCTGAAGCTAGGCCAGGGACCGAGGATCCACACAACCTTCAGGGCCCTGTAGCTGGAATGTCAGGGGACTCTAGTACCCTCTAATGTCTTTGGATAAGCAAAATCCACGTGAGGGATTTTTCTTATTTTGAGCTCAAGCAAACCACAGAAAAACAGTTGCGTTTGAATCATCTGCTCCTTGTCAGGAGCTGGTCAAATCGAGGGCTCCACGGCCCCTCCCTCCAAGATCAGGATGCTCAGTGATGAGTCATTATTCTGGTCCAGGCCATCCTTCCATCCTCAATGACCACAACCACTGGTGACAGTTGGTTGGCTGCCCAAAGGGAGACAAATTCTCTTTTTATTACTTTTTGAGAAAATTGAGGCCATTATCAAAGATTGTTTCCCTCTTCTTACCCTTCCGACTATGCAATACTCTACAGCTAAGATCCATTCTGGTTTCCTTTTTTTGGTTCAACGTCAACTTTCCCACCTATGTTTTGACGCTCTATTCTTTTTGGCACCTGTAAGACTTTTTTAAATTGAGGTGACCATTCCTACTATACAGTTCCAAACCATTTCCATCACCCCAAAGTAAAACCCTGCACCCATTAAAAAGTCACTCCCGATTTCCATGTCCTCTTAGCCCTGGGCAACCACCAATCTGCTTTCTGGCTTTATGGATTTACCTCTTCCGGATATGTCATATAATTGAAATCATATTATAAGTGACCCTTTGTGTCTGGCTTCTTTCATTTGGCATCATGTGCTTGAGGTTTTGAGGTAGCATGTATCATTACTTCATTTCTTACGGCTGACTAATATTCCATTACATGTATGTTTGTTTATCCATTTATCCACTGAGGGACATTGTGTTGCTTCTACCTCTTCGCTATTACTAACAGTGCTGCTGTGAACGGTCAGGTACAGTAAGTACTTGTTTTAAATTTTGGGGGGTATATACCTAGGAGTAGAATTGCTTTGTCCTATGATAATTCTATGTTTAACTTCTTGAGGAACCACCAAAATGTGGTTCCTCCTCAGCCTCCTCCTTCCCAGACTTTTGGGTCTGTCTGCTGCTTGTCTAGTCCTGCACCCCTTGCCCCAGGCATCTACAAGCATTCTCCCTTTTTCCATGCTCTTGCCTTTTCCGCGATGCCAATCACCCACCTTTCAGATTTTGCTCCATCATTTCATTTCTCTAATTTTCCTCAATATTACCCCTCTCCTCTGGCATCTTGCCTTGGATGAAAAATGACTCTAGTCTCACCATCGAAAAAGAAAAGCATCTCTGTTCAATTTCTCTTCTCTAAAGAGTTGTCTGCATTCTCTCTCTCCCCTTCAACTTCCTGTCACCTCTCAAACTCCTGCACTCTAGTTTCTATGAGAGCCCTGTTCCCTAAAGACCACGTATGACTTCCCAGTTGCTCTGAGCAGTGAGTGTCTGTCAATCCTCTTCTTGCGTCATTCTGTCCAACAAACATTCCTTGTTAACTTATCCCTCCTTCCTTGGCATTTACTCCCCCTGACTTCTGGGACACTTCCTGGTTTGTGATTCCTGACATTTAGGATTCCTCTTCTCATAGGCATGACTCCCCCATTCAGTCCTTAGACTCCAGTGTCCCCCAAGGCTTGATCCTCCACCCACAGTCCTTGCTACACTCTCTCTAGGTGACCTCATCCACACTCATTGTTTCAACATCGTTTATGCACGGATAACTCCCAAATCTTTTTTTCTAGCGCTTTTATTCCCCCCCTAAGAAGAGGACTCAGCTCTCCTATTGCCTACTAGCTGGATAGATGAATATGCATCTCACATGTACCAAAGCAGAACCTAAACTATGTCTTCCTCCTACGTTCTTGATCACAGAGTGATCACATCACTTGTCACTAGGTCAGAAACCTGAGTGTCATTCGAAACTCCTTCCTGTCCCTCACCACCACCACCCAGACAATCACCCAGTATTTCTCAAGGTGGTCCACTTTTCTCCATCCTCATTACCAATGTCCCAATCCAGGCAGGCATCATTCCCTCTTGGACCACTATGCCAGCATCCTCACCAGTCTCTCTTCCTCAATCTTATCATCCCCTAATTCTTTTCCTCAACTGCCAAAGAGATCCTTCTTACATGCAGATGTAATCACACCCTTCCTGCTTTCTATTCTTCAGTGGCTGCCTATCTCCCAGGGCTCCTTCATTGATCTGCACATGCCTCATCTCTGGCACCTCCTGCCTCTGACATCATTAGAACAACTCTGGACTGCATTCACCATCCCTTTTCTTGCCTCCATGCCTCCCCTCTTTTTCCTGCTCTGTAATTCCTGCTCACATTGTCCTTGGGGGCTTCCTTGGCCCCATCCTCAGGTCCCTGCTCTGAACTCCTGCAACATCTCTGGCCCTTTGCTGTGGTTGCATCCTTACACCCTTCTGTAGTGATCTGTTTCCATGTCTTTCTCTTTTATGGGGTTGGAAGCTCCTTGTATACCCATCACCTGGCTCCATTCCTGCTACATTGTTTTGTTCCTCAGAATGAATGAGTGAATGAATAACATACAGATTATCCCCCCTTTCTGTGGGAAAGGACCAGCAAAAGAGAAATTAGAGGCAATAACTGGAGACAATATGAGAAATGTTTCAAATAGAAAACATCACACTATTGGCTAATCTGATTTTTTTGAGTCGTGGCATTTAAAATATGTTTAAGAGTAGCATTTGAACTCTAGGAATTCTAAATTGGGAAAAATTATCAGAGGTCATCGGTCTCAACCTCCAGTTTCTAAAGTACATAGTTAAAAAGAGAAAAAAAATGGTCATTTAAAAAAATGCCTTTTAAAAATAGCTTCCTGTATCTTCAACCCCTTAGATGATGAGCCTTTCAATATCTGGACCAGCTGAACGGAAACTGTTGAACTCCAGTTCTGCCATGGAAGCTCGGGGGACAGGACTGGAGAAGTAACTGGCTGTGGAGAGGACATGGCGTTGCGTGGTGACTCTCGGCAGCACCTGCCATGGGCTTGTCCCTTCTACCCGATGTTCCATGTAGCCCCGAGCAAGGAACCTTACTTTTCCAGGTACTGATGCTGAGAGAGCATCAGGTGTACTTGCCTTCCTCACTCTTGCTGTGTAACTGGTTAATAATGATTTTTAAATGTTAGAGGCTGAGGAAATCTTCCTGATTTTGTTCACTTAGGTCTATTTGCAGAGGGCAGGGGTGCTTGGCAAGTACTATGAAATGTCTAACAGACTGGAAGGGCTTTTACGTTATATGGAGATAAAACTCATTTGCGACTGTTTAAAGCAGACAGTAAAGAAGGAGAGGGAGATTAGAGGCAAAGAAATCATTTTACTTCCTATTCTGGTGAGAAGGAAGAGTGATGTCGAATTGCCCAGGAACGATGAAGGAAGAACAAGGAAATGGTGGCAGGTAGAAGTGCTTGTCCAGCTGCTGGGAAAGCACCCCATCCTTTCTGCCTGAAAGTTGCTGATGGCAGAACCAGGATCTGGACCACAGGGCAGAGCTATCATGAGAAGAAGCAGAAGGAATAATGAGCCAAGACCGGCAGCTGGTTGCAAAGTCACGTCCATGCCTGGGTAGAGTTAGCAGAGGAAAGAAAGCTGCCAGCCTTGGAGTTGGGGGGATGGAATTAGAATAGCCTGAAGGGTGGGTGTATAAGAAAAGATCCCCCTAAAGAACTGGGAATGATTAAGGTCAATCTAAGGCAGTTTCTCTTAAGGTGGGAGCACTGCGGGCATCTAATGAGTAGAGGCGGGGATACTGTTCCCTCGTACAATGCCCCGGGCAAAGAATTAGCCAGTCCAAAGGTCAGCTGCACTAAGATTGAGAAACCCTGATCTAAGGGAATTTTCCAGCCTGATAAACAACCCCGGGGAGAAGGACTGTATTTACCAAGGGCCGAATTACAGGTGCCCTCCCTAATCTGACCAAGTAGTGGAACATGTTTGTGTCAGATGACAAGACCCTGCATTCCGAGACCTCACGTTGGTGGCTAGAAATCGGCTGCCGTGGCGGTATTTACACCGCGGAAATTGGCAACTACTACAAAGCAGGGCCTGTGTCTCCCACACTCCACACCCTGGAGAGCTGATTTTTAAATAGGTGCCATCACACGGCTGCTTCTCAGCTAGGAGGAATGAGATGAATTCTCTTTTTCCCTCTCTCTCTGCTCTTAAAGGGCGCTACCCTTAAACACGCAAGTGAAAGTGACTAGGTCCTTAATCCTGCCTCCAGCCCGAGGTTCTCAAACTGTAGTATCTATCAGTATCACCTGGAGGGCTTGTTGAACCATAGATCGCTGGGCCCCACCTGCAGGGTTGCTGATCCAGTAGGTCTGTGGGGCCCAACAAAGCATTTCTCCTAAGTGCCCCAGGTGATGTTGGGGCTGCTTGTCTGGAGACTACGTTTTGAAGACCACTGTTCATGCTGCCTCTGGGAATGGCCCTGGTGACTCACAGGAGTTTGTCTTCAGGAAGCAATTCAGTGGGCTTTGAGATGATGCTTCCACATCTCTCAAATACTCACTTGAACATGCAAGATGTGAGCCATTCCCTTGTTCAGGCTGCTTATATTCTAGTGTTACTTCTCTGGCCTTGGGTCCTATGAAGATAGACCACAGGATGACTGTGCATGGCAGTGAAGGAAATGATCTCAGATGCGGAATGCTTAGTCACAGGGTGAGATTTCAAGCTTCGGGTAGGGTCTCCCTCTGCATGGTGCCGAGTGCTCTAGGAACATGGGAACTTTTTAACAAGAAAAGTGTCTTTAAAAAGTATGGAAATGAATGTTCTACAGCGAAATAATTGGGGGGAGAAAAGAAAGTCAAAAATTTTATGAAGACCATAAATAGATGAGTTTTGCAAGTGCTGATGGGAAGTAGTATGGCTTCCGGTGTCACGGGAGTTCCGGTGCCACACGGCCCAGAAAGGCCCCAGAATGCAGGCATGCTGCATTCGTGCTCCAAACCCACTTCCAAGCAGGACTCTGCCCTTCCTTCCGCGCCGCTCCGCTGAGAGAAGATGCCCACCTGAGGCAGGAGTGAGCAATGTACGTTCTATGGGCTGTGAGAGGGTTTAGTTGCATACCACTCGGCATTTCATCCCCCACCTCCCCGTTAGTCATCTGCTCTTCCCCTCATCATTCTCCCCGACTGCAGCCAAGTGGAAACCATGGACGCTCTTTCCTGTGCCATGCTAGGCACTTTAGCTCTGTCTCAGCTCCCTCAAGGTTAGCCAGCAGCTGGTCCCAGCTCACAGAAGACTCGGGAAAGCACATTCCCAAAGCAAGCCACTTGCAGAGGGATTGTATCATAAGGGTCCTGGAAGGAGCAGATGGAACTTTCCAGTGGGGTAATCTGAGGAGAATTTAATTGAGGGACCATTTACAAAGGCATAGGCAGAGTTTCAGAAAAACAACTCCAGGGTAGGAAGAGTGAACTGCCTTGCTACCCAATGGCAGGCGGAATTCTAAGATGACCTCCAATGAGTCACAGCCTTGTCAAATCTGCCTTTGAATGTGGGCAGACCCTGTGAATTGCTCGTAGCCAAAGGAATACAGCAGATGTGATGGATGTCACTCCGGTGATTAAGTTGCTGTGCAAGACTCCTACATCATGGTAGACCAGAGGAGAGAGCCCCCCACTGGCCCTGAGGACGTGACCTGCCCTGTTGTCAAAGGGTCATGTGGGAGGGAGGTATGGGTGACCTCTAAGAGCTGAAAGCAGCCCTCTGCTGAGAGCCAGCAAGAAAGCAGGGACCTCAGTCCAACAACTGCAAGAAACTGAATTCCACCAATAAGAAAACCCTACCTTCTAGAAAAGAGTGCCGCCAGGCCCACACCTAAGTTGTTGCCTTTTGAGACCCTGGGCAGAGCACCCAGCTAAGCCATGCCCAGACTCCTGACTCCTAGGAACTCTGCCCTATAGCCTGCACGTTTGTGAACCCCCTCCCCAAATTCGTATGGTGAAATCCTCACCCGATGTGACAGTATTAGGAGGTGGGGCCTTCCCAAGGTGATTGGGTCATGATGGTGGAGTGCTCATGAATGGGATTAGGGCCCCATAAGAGACACCCGGAGAGCTCCCTTGCCCTCTTCCTGCCACGTGAGGGCACCGAGAGAAGGCAGCTCTCCGCAGCTGGAAGAGGATCCTCACCTGACCGTGCTGACCCTCGGATCTCAGACTTCCCAGCCTCCGGAATGGTGAGAAGGAACGTTCTGTTGTTTGTAAGTGCCCACTCTGCGGCGCCTTGTTAGGGCCGCCCAACTGGACTAAGACAATGTGAGATAGTAAGTGTGTGTTCTTTTAAGCCCCTGAGTTTGTGGTAATTTGTTAAGCAGCAAGACATGGGTACTATACTCTTTTTTTTTTTTTAATTCATGTGACAGAGAGAGAGAGAGGGAATATGAGCAGGGGAGAGGGAGAAGCAGACTCCTCGCTGAGCCAGGAGCCCGATGCGGGGCTCGATCCCAGGACCCTGAGATCATGCCCCGAGCTGAAGGCAGACGCTTAACCATCTGAGCCACCCAGGCGCCCCTATATACTCTTAAGAACCCTGAGGCAAGGGCAAGGAGCAGTTCCCAGAACCCAGAGAGAGGGCGGACTGATGAGAGCTGAGGCCTTTGGGAGGCCCAGCCACCCAGCAGTGGCCAGAGAGGGAGGGAGCAGGAGAACGAGGGCCCCGACCTCACACGCACCTGTCCTTTCTGCACCAGTGTTCCAATTAGTGAACCCTGCCAGAGGTCAGCAAGGTGGGGGCCGATTAATTTGGTCTCATGGGTCAGCTTGCGGCATGGAGCAGAGTGGAGGAAGGTGGACAGCAGATTTGGAGGAGTTAATGGAATATACATTCTAACACCAGGGGATCCTCATGCCCACTATGGGAAAAATAAGTGTTTTCCCTCATATTATTACCTACATAAATGGACAGCAAAAGGAAGACAAAAAGTGAGAGTTTTGGTTTCCATGGTAGAATCAGTAAACGAAAGTATCCTAAAAACTGAAATGACTTAAATCTTTCCTTTTCCCCTCGGTAAGTGGGCTAATCACCGCATATGGTCACAATCTCGCTTTACTCAAGAGGCCCCTGTAACTATAATTACACTCAGGCCCAGCATTGTTCAAGGTCTAGAAAGAGACAATTTATGTAATAAGGCTGGTCATAAATCAGACAGCTCTGTAGTTACTGGGTAAAGGAGATGGTTTCTAGAGACAGTTTCACCGTTATTTTTTCCCTAGTTATTTCTTAGAAGATACAATTTATTCACTGCTCTGATAATAGATTTGTTTAAACACACTGTATCTCATTCTACAGCTGGAGAGTTGACCACCTGTATTAGTTTGCTAGGGCTGCCATGACAAATACCACCAAATGGGGCGGGGGGGCTTAAATAACAGACCTTTACTGTCTCAGTTCTGGACCCTAGAAGTCCAAGATCAAGGCATCAGCAGGGTTGGTTCCTTCTGAGGGCTCTGAGGGAGAATCTGTTCCCGAAATCTCTCCTTGCTTCTGGGAGCCCCCCAGGTGATCCTTGGCTTGTAGGTGATGTTCTTCCTGAGTCTTCACCATGTCTTCCTTTTCTGAGTATCTGGCTCTGTGTTTAATTTTTTTTTTATAAGGACACAGTTATATTGGATTAGAGCTCTCTCTAATGACCTCCTCCTAACCCGACCATCTGCAAAGATCCTATTTCCAAATAAGGTCATGTTCACAGGTACTGGAGGTTAGGGCTTAAACATCTTTTTTTTTGTTGGGGGGGGAGGAGGGCCCACAATTCAACCCATAAGAGGCTCTAAACCAACCTACAGTTTAAAGGCAAAGCCTATTTCTAGTAGCCAAATCGAAGATTCCAGTGAATCCTCATGTGTTGCTGGTGAAAATGTAAAATGGTGCAACCACTTTGTAAAATAGTTTGGCAGGTATTTAAAAAGATAAACATACACCTACCATATGACCCAGCCATTCCATTCCTAGGCATCTACGGAGGAGAAATGAAAGCATATGTTCACACAAAACTCACTTGTGCGTGGTCAGAGTGGCACCATTCAACGTAGCCCCAAACTGGAAACACTCGAAATGTCTGTTACCAGTGAATGGATAAACACTAGGTGTTATATCCATACAACAGAATATTATTAAGCCATAAAAAGGAATAAACTACTGATACATGTCATGACATGGTTGAACCTCGAACACATTATACTAAGCGGAAGAAGCCAGTTACAATGAGCACACTATGATTCCATTTATATGAAACATCCAGAAAAGGAACACCTGTAGACACATAGATTAGTGGTTTCCTGGGTCTGGGATTAGGAATGGAGAGTAACTGTAAACAGGTGGGAGGGATCTTACTGGGGAGATGGAAATGTTCAAAAATTGGATTGTAGTGATGTTCGCACAAGTCAGTAAATGTACCAAAGATCATTTAATTGTACACTTCAAATGGATGAATTTTATGGTGTGTAAATTGTATTTCAATATAGGTATTTAAAAAAAAAAACAACTCCTGGTGTCCTTAAGGTAAAACTCAAACACTTTTATCATTTATTTATAAGATGTCCTTCAGTAATGTGTTAAATATATCAAAGCCTGTTTTATGTACTGATGTGGAACCATATCCAAGATAAAGTATAAGTGGAAAAAAAAATCCATCCCAAACAAGGTTCAAGACATGTATTTCCTAGTGTACATAGGAATTTTTCTAGAAGGTAATATAAGAAATGGATAATAGTGCTTTACCCTGGAGCATGGGAATGGGATAGGGACTTTTCCCTGTAAACCCCTTTGTATCTTTTGAATTTGGTACCATGTGTATGTTTTCAAAAACATAGGTATTTAAACACTTTTTAAATGTATCAGCACACCACAAGCCAAAATATACACTCAACACTGGAGATGACCTTCCAGAAAATAAAAATAGTGGATTTTCCCCCCGTGGACCAGAATGTCACTTAATAAGTGATCCTTCCAGATCTGATATTTGGCCTTTTGTGCTAAGAATAGTTTATTCACCTCCACCAAGGAGCCATTTTCCACAAGAGACCACCTTGTAATTATGTGGTCATGTTCAAGATTAAGGATTTCTTGTTTGTCTGGTCTGTCTTACCCACTTCATATGGGGAAATTGGGAAATATTCTTTCATACAAACTCTTCCAGAGAAAGGTACCACCTAAACATGAAATCATTAAGATAATACATGTTACTGGGAGGTGGGTGGGAGGCCCTATTTATATATTTGCATTCTTTTTAGAGTACTTGCTGGGCCATAGTTGAAAGGGGAAGCAATGTATTATATTTTGTTTTCCCTTTTCACAATGTTGGCTGCTGTCTAGGATGCTTATGTTACTATTTATTGATCTCTCTCTATTCCCTCTGTTGTTGTTCTAATGATGTCATGCAAATTGAGAACAGCTAGGATTTTTTTCTAAGCACAATAAAATGGCATCATAGAAAAGATTCCTATAATCAAGCAGTTGGTTCCTAAAGAAAACAAGGGAGACTTCACTGACCGTTCTTAGAATACATAGCGACCCAAAGCACGTCATTAATTCTTTCCCGTTCTTTCCATGGGAGTATGGGGTCCTGGTTGCTGTAGGCTCTTATACTCTGCTGTAGGGCTCCTCCAAGAAGTAATGCTCTGTAACTGCCCAGATCTCTATGGCTTGAGAGAACTCAAAAGCATCACAGTTGGGAAAATGTCTCACCACGTCCAGCCCCTCACCACATCTGGCTGGTCAGCCAAGCAGACAATCAAAAGGCATTCCGGTCTTTTCACGGAGCTGCTGTTGTGTGCTAATAGAGATTTTTTTGGTCTGCTTCAGAGTGGGGTAGGGGAAGGGAATTATTATTTCCTCAAAAATGTTGTTTCTTCAATCCAGTGTTTTAAAAATGAGATTTTTATTCAAATTAGTCGTAGCCGAAGGAAAGAAAGTAAAGAGGAGCCGTTATTAATGACAAGGCCTCCTCCTGGTCTCCAGAAAGTCTGTTTCCAAAGCAGGCTGCAGAAAAATTGATCCAGCCACAATGTGCCCCAGTTACATTTATTAGGACATTATTAATTTGCTTAATGATGAGCTGTCACACAATTCTTATATGCCTGTCTCCCTAAAACAAAGATGCCACACCTTCTAGTTGGCAGTGGTGATTTCTACTTCATTTCAGGGAATATGGAAAAATGGAAGACAGTGGATAGGACATCTAATCAAGGTAGATCTTTACAATTCCTATTTAAGCACTTTTCAACCTCTTTGAATTTATGCTAAAATTAAATGTTCCTCTGAATAAATTGATGTATCTGAATACCTAAATGTATGCATGTGAACTTAATCATCTATTTTTCTATAAAATAAAACATATTGGTATGCTCATGTTACCTACTGAAATAATCTGGCAAAATTGTTTCAAAGTAAATTCATCCCCGAGGTTTTGTTTCTCCCCCTAATGCTTTCTGTTCTAAGTATATTTGGTTACTGGTTTCTAGTTCTCATCCAACAATGCGAAACTATTAGCAGCTTCCATTCCAGAGGAATGGTGGGGATGACAGCGTAGTCAAAGCAGTAATTAGATGCACATTGATGCTTTTCTTGTTCTCCATCTCCCAGTCCCCAGGCACATGGCAGGAAACGTGGGAGCTGAGATTTGAACCAGCTGTCTTGACCACTTTGCACTTGACCCAGCACTTGACCACTTTGCACTAATGACTGGGTGTGCCGCCTCCTTGCCATCCTTACTCAATCTGGACATTATTATTTTGCCAAAGTTTTGCCAAGCTGTGGGGTGAGATGGCAAAATGAATTTTTAAAGTATTTTTTTTTCTATATTCTGTTTTCAGGGGAGACACACTGACTGGTAACTGGTGACTGGGGAAACTCCATGTTCCTGAAACACAAGAAGAATGGTAAGGGTTTTGTGTTGCTTTGCTTTAGAAATGAAATTTAAAGTAACAAACAAGCAAAAATGAAATGGAGGAAAGAAGTCTTTGCCAAAAGGTGAAACTGGGAATTCCAATGCCCTCGTTAGAAATGGATCACTTCAAAACAACTCTTCCCCTTCCTTCCCTCCTTCCCTCCTTCCCTCCTTCCTTCCTTCCTTCCTTCCTTTTTGCCATATTTGGTGAAGATATTTTGTGCTTTGTATATTCCAGATAAGACCTCAAGATCATTACACATTTCAGTTTGGAGAAAGCTTACCTATACTCTTGGTTTGAATTTAAGAAGACAAAGAAAAATGTACTGTTAAGAAGACAGAGAAATGTAGTTGTATGAACAACGTAAGGTAAAATTCTGTGTACAAAATGGGTATTTACTCAGCATTAATGGAACTAATATTTATTCCACAGACCAGCTGTACACAAATTAACAAAAGGCATCTAGGCGAAAGGACTTCTGAATTTGTGTGGTCAGTGGACTGCTATTAGTTTGAGAGAAGTTGATCTGACAAAACTTAGTATGCTTTCAGTAAAAGAGAGAGAGACATGACCACTGTAACCAACACAAAAAGAATTGAGTTTGGTGTCTGTCAAAGCTAAGCGATAATAACAAATGCCCAAAGAATTAACTTCCACGTGTATTCCAGTTGTTTGCTCGAACTTTGTTTCAGACTCTAAATAGCTGAAAGGATTGCTGTATCTTTTGGTAGGTTTTAAAAGAGAAAACTTGGCAATGTAGTAAGAGCCTGAATAGTGGGGTTAATGTTATGATTTTTAGAGTCAGGCAGGCCTAAAATCCAGTTCTGCTATTTATTAACTAGATGACCTTGAACTCAGTGGAATCTTTCTGAGCCTCAGTTTCTTCTTCTGCAAAATGGGAATATTCATTCTTCACTCAGTCATTCAACATTTACTATGTGCTGCTAATATGCCAGGCACTGTTCTAGGTACTAGAAATACAGCAATGAACAGCAGTAACAAGAAAAGCCTTGTCTTAATGACTATGTCTTAAGGACAACAAGCCAACCAATAAATATAGACTGTCAGGTGGTGACATATGCTGTATGAGTTTTCTGTTCTTTTTTTATCATTTTATTTTATTTTTGCATCATGATAAGTATACTCTTCGATCCTCATCCCCAATTCCCCCCCCCACACACACACCTCCCCTCTGGTGACCATCAGTTTCTTCTCTATAGTTAAGAGTCTGTTTCTTGGTTTATCTCTCTCCCTTTTTTTTCCCCCTTTGCTCATTTGTTTTGTTTCTTAAATTCCACATATGAATGAGATCATATGGTATTTGTCTTTCCCTGACTTATTTCCTTAGCATTATACTCTAGCTCTCTCCATGTTGTTGCAAATAGCAAGCTTTCATTCTTTTATGGCTGAAAAATATTTTATTGTGTGTGTGTATATATATATATATATCACCATTCATCAGTCGGTGGACACTTGGGCTGCTTCCATAGTTTAGCTATTGTAGATAATGCTGCAATAAACATAGGGGTGCATGTATCCCTTTGAATTAGTGTTTTGGTATTTTTTAGGTAAATACCTCATAATGTGATTCCTGGACTGTAGAGTAGTTCTATTTTTAATTTTTTGAGGTGCCTCCATACGGTCTTTCACAGCGACTGTACCAGTTGGCATCCCTACCAACAGTGCACAAGGTTCCTTTTTCTCCACAGGCTCACCAACACTTGTTGTTTCTTATGTTTTTCATTTTAGCTGTAGTAGTTTTCTCGGGTTGCTGTAACAAAGAAAGTACCACCAACTGGATGGCTTAAAATGACAGAAGTTTATTCTCTCACAGTTCTGGAGGCTGGAAGTCTGAAGTCCGTGTGTTGGCAAGGCTCTAGGAAAGAACCTTTCTTGCCTCTTCCGAGCTTCTGGTGGTTGTTTGCGTCCTTGGTGTCCCTTGGCTTATAGCTGCACCATTCCAATCTCTGCTTGCATAGCCACATGGCACCCTCCCTGAGTGTGTATCTGTGTGTGTCCTCTCCTCTTTTTATGAGGACACCAGTCACATTAGATTTAGGGTTCATACTAATCCAGTATGACCTTGGCTTAGTTGATTACATCTGCAAAGACCATATTTCCAAATAAGGTCCCATTCTGAAGTTCTGGGTAGACCTGAATTTGGGGGGACATGGTTCAACCCACTACAAATGCTATGAAGGAAAATTAAGCAGGGTGAAGGGATAAGCATGGGGGAGGTGCTATTTAAATAAGGAAGGGTCATTTGGGAGCAGGCCTACACGGGAGAGGGAGGGGCGCCTTGCTGTTCATCCAGGGGAGGAGCACCCAGACAGGGAGACATCACAGCAGTGCACAGACGTCCGGAGCTGGAGCCTGTTTGGTGGCTTCGAAGGACAGTCAAGAGAGCTGTGTGGCTGGGTAGAATGGGCCAGCAAAGGATAAGAAAGTGGGGACCAGAGAGGCGGCAAGGAGCAAGATCACTTATGGCTTAGTAGACCAAGATGAGGATTTTGGAGTCCGCCTGTCTTCTGGGGATTTTGTTAGGCTAAAGCAAGATATGATTTCTTAAGCACTTAGGAGTACCCTGCAAAAAGCAGGCACGTGGAAATGCCAGTTCTCCCCCTCCTTGTTTACCTTGCTCTCCCAGCTCTAAGACAGCACATTAAGAAATTTCTCTCTCTGGGTTTGGTGTGACCGTCTTCTCCAACGGAGTTCTTTTCTGCCTAACTGGTCACCTGATAAAGGATCTGACAGTTTCCATTGCTGAAGGGACAGCATTTCAGAGCTTGTATCAGATAAACTCCAGCAAGTAACCTTTCATAAGGAGAATACTTGCTAAACCAGGACACCTGCAGAGCAAGGAGAGTTACTTGGGTTGGAAATAAACCTCTTGTCCTGCACTCTGTCCTCACCCCTAGTCATCTCTGAAGACCCTCCATAAACACTGGAGAGGAACATGGCTAGATTTCTAGAAAAGTCTAAAATGTCTTTTATTTCCACAGTGGCCCTATGACTGATCTAAGTGGACGGACTTCAAATGTTCCCATAACATTTAAATCTCATCATTGTACTTTTTGTTTGAAAGACATTTTAATGAGCGAGGAAAGTGTGAGTTGATGTTACTATGAATACATGGCCCACAGGTGAATCCTCATTCTACCCGCAGGACTGTTGATCAAGCAGCATAAATATTTGCAAATTTCTAATCAATCTGTGTCAATTTCATCATTCCTTCATTTGTGTTTAAAATTTTACCTCCTGGCTGGAAGGAACCATACCAGGTATTACTAACCCATCCTTGTGCTGCTGGTTTAGAAGGATTGACTAGTGAATTCTCGTTTCTCATTTTAAAAAGGCTACAATATCCAACTGGACTGACAAACCAACCAGAGACCTCAGACTGACTGCATCCCAGAGAAAGAAGCAGATGACATCTGAGTACACTGCTTTCCCAGGAGTCCGGACCAGCCCCTCCCTCTCCCCCAAATTCGCATTTTAGAAGGGCATTTCAGCTATCCCCGCTGCATAGAAGTTCCTATGATCTGTGTGGAAAAGCAGACATGTAAGAGTGACCCCGTGGGGCATTCTAGTGCAGCACTCCACAAATTCTGACCCTGCAGGGTCGGGAAATCCTGCTCAGCCCCCTGAAGGGTAAATTCGGTTGACACTTCAGTGGGAAACTGCTCAATATACCAGCACAAAAATGTTTGCTAACCAGGCTGTTTGGGGTGGGCTTGTGTGAGCTTTTTGAATTCCAAATTAACACCATTCTTTTAACCCTTTGTCCCTCTGATGTGTCTGAGGTGGAAATGTCTGGAAGGCAGCAATATGGGAAAATAGACACAAGCAAATGGGAAAATTCAGTAGTCACGGTGGGCTTTTGAAAAATACAAAACTAGACTTTCTGTTCATCTTGCCTCTGTTTGGGGGGTATGTGAGTGTATAGGCAAATTTATACTAGAAAGAGAAAACATTTATGAGAGATGAGGGAACATTTGCTGCCCATTATACTTTCAGTCCTGAAGCCAAGCACTCAATTCCACTCAGCAAAATGAAATAGTCAAACCTTTCTTATGATGAGATTTCACATAACATTTGGTATTTTGAATGTAGCCTTTGACACACTATTTTGTTTGTTTTCTTGTTTCCTTCTTGTTTGGGATGTCAATAACACCACGGCCAATGACAGGCAGCTGATCACCTGGGAAATGCAGCCAAAAGGAAGATTCTAGCCAGGCCATGAACTTTAGTCCAAATGCTCATCTCTGACACAGACAATGCCAGCCCTTGTGTGGGAAAAAAAAAACAAAAACAGGGACAGAGCTTTGTATGGGAATGGGAATGACAATATGCCCTAAGATCCACTTTCTTATTAATGCAGGGTTTGTCCTATGTCACCATGAAAGACAACTGTGTATTTACTGAAAACAGGGTCACAGTCATTGTATGGGGTCCTGGAAAAATACAAGATCCTTCTAAAACCCAAAACCTTTTTTTATTTAAGGCTTATTTTAGGGTGTCAACTTAATCCTTAGATTAGAATACCCTCTTTAGAAATTTTTCATTGTTTATTCTAATGGTCTGGGCCTCTTTGACCCGCTGCATACTTGACCTTAATCACTCTGCTTCCCACCCTATTGAAACTCCTATTTTCCTTGGTTTTCTCTGCTGTTCAATTAATGCAGTCTTTTTCTCTCCTGACACTCCACATGGCACTTTGGCAATGTTTGTCTTCAAGAACGCTCTTGTATTGCTCGGCACCTTTTTTCCTTTAGAGCTAATCCTCTTCCAATCTAAATAATTACAAAATCTCTGTTCCAAACCTTGTGCCGCCTCCCAAGCTCCCGTCTTTTATTTTTGATTGCCCGAATATCTTGTCTCTACTGCAAATGATACTTGATTTTATTTTATTTTTTTTTTAAAGATTTTATTTATTTATTTGAGAGAGAGAGAGAATGAGAGACAGAGACCACGAGAGGGAAGAGGGAAGAGGGCAGAGGGAGAAGCAGACCCCCTGCTGAGCAGGGAGCCCGATGCGGGACTCGATCCCGGGACTCCAGGATCATGACCCCAGCCGAAGGCAGTCGCTTAACCAACTGAGCCACCCAGGCGCCCTGATACTTGATTTTAAACCCAACTTATTTCTCCTCTTCCCTCCATCCAATTAAAAATGGGGTCCTTCTGATTTTAAAACTTAATTTTTGTTTTCACCAGTGTTCTCCATAAAGAGCCAACAGCTTTACTTCGTAAACTGGCAGTTCCCTGCTCCCCCCACTTCCTTCTTCGTAAAGGCAAATGCTTTCAATTCTTCTACAATTTATTTTGGTATTTCTTCCTTATCACAAAATAACCTGCCTATGTGGCTACTTCTTGCATTTTTCCATTTGAAGCTTTGTAAATCTTACCATGACTACCACATACTTACAATCTCTGCGAGGCATCCTGCCCCAAGAGTTAAATCATAATTGTGGTTAGATCAATTTTCAACAATTCTTTTGACTATGTAACTTCATACTGCTGAGTAATGTTGTATTTGTTTTAAAGATTCTATTTATTTATTTGAGAGAGAGAGCAGCAGGGGGGGGTGGGGGGGTGCAGAGGGGAAAGCAGAATCTCTGCTGAACAGGGAGTCTGATGTGGGGCTCGATCCCAGGACGCCAGGATCATGACCTGAGCTGAAGGTAGATGCTTAACCGACTGAGCCACCTAAGACTACTTTTCCTAGCTTCTAAAACACTGTTTCCCCTGAAGTTAATAATTGTCTTGGTTTTTCATTCGCTTGGTTGTCTTAATTAATTACCATGAATTAAGCCACAAACTCTTCACCAGGAGAGCAAATATCTTCTCACGTCGGAGCTCCCACGGCATTTTCTTAATTTTATCTCATGGAAGCATTTCTGGAGGAGCCTTCTGAACTTCTTCATCCTGGACAGGCTGCCCTCCAGGCCTGCAGTGCAGCTCCCAGCACGGAGTTTCCCTTGACCATCAACCTGGGATCCCCGTCGCTTCTCCTGACTTGGGGTCTATGTTTTCCAGATCCTCTAACTTCCTATTTCTTGGCACATTTCTTCCTTTCTCTATAGCACATTCTTCAGGAGGTTCCTGAGAAAGAAAAAGTGGTAGGTAAGGTTTGCGGGACTCCGCATATCTGAGAAAGTATCATTATTCTACTCTAACTCTGTTTTGCTCGCGTTCGTCCGTTCCTTCCTTCATTCCTAGCTATCCTAGGTTATAATTAGTTGTTTGGCCAGCTACTGAATGCTAAGTTGGGAGTCATTTCCCTTCAGAAATGTGAAGGCATTACTCCATTGTCTGCTGCTTTGCTCCTGAGAAGTCTGAAGCCATTCTGGTCCCTCACACTTTGAATATAACTTATTCGCCACTATAGAACATTTAGGAGTTGGTTTTTTTCTTCCCTTTGTCCTTAATGTTCTGAAGTCTCATGATGGTACACCTTGATCTAGATCTATTTTTTTCCATCTACTCTGCTGGGCCCTGGGTGGGCCCCGCAATCAGGAAATTTATGCTCTTTGATTCTAGAAAATTATCTTTTATGATTTCTATTTCCTAGTATTTGGATATCAATGCTTCCCTAATTTTCTTCTCCGTTTTTCTACGATTTCCTCAACTTGTCTCCCAAGCTTTCTTTTGAAATTTTCATTTCTTTTGTCTTATTTCAATTTTAAAAAAGCTCTTTCTTGTTCACTGTTTTCTTTTTTATACCTTCTTGTTCTTATTTCACGTGGGCGATATTTTCTCTTCTCTGATGACACTGATCAGTTATTTTTAAAAGCCTGTTTCCTTCAAGTTGCATCCCCCCACCCTCGATTACTTCCATTTTCTTGCAAAAGGATTCAGCTCACAGCTCACGATGTGGCCTCCTCCACCTGTGTGAGCCACTCCTCGATGGTGGGCTTTGCTGCAGAGCAACATAGCTGGGCATCCATGGGTGTTTTGGGAAGGTTTGCTGGTCATCCCATAAACTCCAAGCCTATGCCAGGATTGTGAGAATCAGGAGAAGGTGGCTTCTCTGGGAGGCAACTCTGCAGGAGCAGGGCTCAGTGATCAGAGGGTACCTTCTAGAGAATGAGGAAAAGGTGCACCTTCCTCTGGGCAGAGTCTGCACCAGGGTACATGGAGCATGAGCTGGATTTCAGGCTCACTCACCCCTTCAGCCAGGTGTCCTGTGCAGGGCTGAACATGGACCACTGTGTGGGATGGTTTGGGGTCTAGAGGCGAGCAGAGGACAAAATCTGGGACAGCATGTAAAATTTCACTTTAATTCCACCTTCAGTCATGCTTAGTGTTCCACATCTCCAGAACTCTCTGTTTTATCTATTATTTCCAGGGAATAAACGTTGAAGAACAATTAGTTTCACTGAAGGTGAAGGGCACGGGAGATCCAATGCCATCATTCCTTCCTGAATAGACCAGCAGCCTCTTCTTTTTAAATCCCACATTTGTTCCTTCTGGGAAGATCTCGTGTCACCAGTTCTTGTGGTTTTAGGAAGTACTTCACTGCAAAGCATGTTGCTTCTCCGCTTTCCCCCCTGCTGGTTTAGAGTTCAGTTTCTTAGCTCAGCTAACTCAGTTATCACTCATCCCTTAGGTTTTCAGCTTCCAATTTTTATTGATTTGCTTCTTACTATCTATTTTTTTAAAGATTCATTTTTTCATTCCAGAGGGGGATGAGGGGCAGAGGGAGAGGGAGAGAGAGAATCTCAAGCAGACTCCCCGCTGAGCATGGAGCCCGACTCGGCTCCATTCATCTCAGACCCTGAGATCATGACCTGAGCCGAAACCAAGAGTCAGGCACCTGACTGAGCCACACAGGCGCCCCACTGTCTATCTCTATGTATCTGTCTACCATCATTTTTTAAAGTTCACTACCATTTTAGTGGGATTTCTTGAGAGATCAGAGTTAAGTGAATATTTTTAGTCTGCTTTCTTTTGCCAGAAATGGATATTATTTGAAAATGTTGTATATAAGGTAATTTTATGACAGTTTTTTTTTTCTTGATAGTTTCTTTTTAAATTTGTTCTTTTCCATTTCTTCTTGGTCTTTTCATGCTCTCTGCCCAGGTTGAGCATGTGATAACCAGTTTCTGGAGCAAAGGTACCTTTGGACATTTGTACAATAGACAGCTGTACTGTACTGTTAAATCATGCTGCATATAGTCAGTGTAGATGATGTATTTTTCTTACACATCTGGACTACCTGGTCAGTTTGCTCACTTTTGTGCTGTCCTTGAATGACTTGGACTTTGTCACTCTTTGAGATGGGCATAGAGAAAGAATTGCACTTCCGTATTAGCACATTGGAAAGAGAAGACATCCTCTATCTACTAATGGGTACAGGTGCATTGAAGTGCTCTTGATGGCTTTTGCTGAGAAGCCACAAAGGGACCATACTTTATTTTGGCCACAAGCAGGAAGATTTCTGATTTTTCTCTTGGTGAACTTGGTTACCCAGCATGACAAACAGAATCAAGGGATTGTAGACTTGTATAGATGAGAGAGGGAACTCCAGAGAGGTAAGTATCACACCGTAAATCAGTTCTATGCTCTGCTGGGTCCCTTCCCCTTGGCATGACTCACCTAGTCCCCCAGGACTCGGCATCAGCTCATTTCTCTGCTAGGCAGACTTCTGTTACTAACAGCTCTCCTCTTGAGGCTGATCAGGGATCTTGACCAGATGCTACTAAAACAACTTGTGCTTACCTCTGTTAGTGAGGAGAACAACTTTTTCCCAGACAATGTGGGTCAATTCTTATTCTTTGGCTCCCTTCAGATGATAACACCCTTCTGCTGAAACATCCTTCTTTCAGACAGTTATATTACTGCAAATTTGGTGAGATGGCCATATACCTTAATCACTTTGATTGAGCTTGGGTCGTCTTCGGGTCTCAGTAGCAATATATTTACATCTTAGTATAGGCTATTTCTACAAATTCCAAAGATTCTTTCTTTTCAGAGACTTTGTCCTCAAAGCTTGTGAGTGAGAGCCCCTAATCAGAACTGCCTATGTCCTGACGATGTCATTTACCTACCTCCCAGACTTGTTGGGAGAATCAGGTGAGATGATGTACAAGAAAACACTTTGTGGACAGGAATGCGCTATAAGGATGCACAGCATTATTTTTGCAATACATCCTATTCTTTGTTTATAGTCCAGACTGAAAAAAAATTAGATGGAATAGAAAATGAGCTTCAATCTGGAAAAAAAAGTTCTATACTTTAATTGACCTTTAGATATAAATTTAATGCAAACTGACTTACTATGTATATGAAAGAACAACAGCTGGAGTTTTGTTAGTTATTCTTTCCTTCTTCCATTTTTTTACAGTGGGTTTAAGATTTTTCATTTAAAAACGTCTGCCCCCATATTAATAAATAAATCATGCTTGTTTGTGTTCAGTCCTATATAGAAATTATGTTTATTTTGCAATGATAATTTAAAATAGAACTGAAGTAGACTCAGATACCATAAAATACTCTGATACTTATTTTTGAAATTCTAGTGGCTCTCTCTCCCTGAGTCTTTTATTTTTTTAAGATTTTATTTATTTATTATTTATTTATTTATTTATTTATTTATTTAAGAGAGAGGGCGCACAAGCTGGGAGAGAAGGAGAGAAGGAAAGAATCTCAATTAGACTCCATGCTGAGTGTGGAGCCCAATGAGGGTCTTGATCCCAAGACCTAAGATCATGACCCGAACTGAAATCAAGAGTTAGATGCTTAACTAACTGAGCCACCCAGGCACCCCTCTCCCTGAGTCTTTTAACACTGGATTATGAGTCTTCAATCCTTTAAAAAAATGTAAACACATTAACTAAAATTTGTTTTCTCTCCCTGTGTTTTGATATCACTATTAATTATAAATCTTATCAATCAAATTTGATTAATAGTATTTAAGTTATTTACATTTGAGAAGGGGAAAATACACAGGTGAGATTTTTCATGCTGTTATCCTTCAGTGTACTTTGCCTGATTCACATGTAACATGAATTGATTTCACAGTTAGGTTTTTACACATTCAAGCACCAGAGGAAAAGCAGGTCATAATTCTAGAAGATGTATATTAATATGGAAGTGTCAACTTTCAGAATACAGAAAAGGCATAATTAGAAGATGACTGTTCATTCTTTGCACTATTTGGGGGCAAAAAGCCCTCTTACAGTGGTCAGATTTTGAGTTTTTCCTATTTTTTAATTTTAAAAGCTATTTCTATCATATTCCAACCCAGCAGAATAGGCAGCTACTTCCTTCTCCCTCCTCCCTTCCTGCCTTCCCTGTCTGTCCCTCTCTGATTTACGGGATGAGTGATTCTAAAGGACAGGACTGAATTCCAGTCGAGAAGTTGATTTCTATTGGAGAGTTGGGCACGTAGTTTTATAGGAGCAGTGCTTGTTGGCAGGTGAGCATTTTCCCTTCCAAAGCTCTAAGATCCAAGAGTGGAGGGTATGTGGATGATGTGGTCATCACTGTTATTCTTCATACTTACCAAAGTGCCTGGCACATAGCAGATGCTCAATCAAACTCATTCAGGAAAGTCAACTAGCTGGTATCATTGCAATTGCCCAAAGTCAATACATGCAACTCGTTTTGAGTCTGGATCTGCAGGTTCACATGGATCTCAAACAAGGAGAGACAGGCCCACAGGTCTACGTGCTTTTGCACAGAACATTTCTCTTTTTAGGAAAAATGTAGAAATTACGATTCATGGACAAAATTGCAAAGTGAACAGCATTCTACTTTCTCATCAGATTTTGTTTCCAGATAATTCTACCCAGCCTGCCTTACCCTTCTCCTGGGCCTGCTTTACCCAACACTCCACCTGTGTGCCCAGAGTCATATGTAATTACAGTGTTAAGTAAATCCAATGTTCCCATGCCTTAAACAAAAAAGACACAACCTTTTATTAAAGGATTATGCATAAAGTACTCATATCACACAGATCTATGGGAGAACTGTAGTGGCTTTATGATCTTTATAGCACTTGGTATTGCCACTCTTAATTTTAGCCATCCTAAAGTATGTAGGTTTGATTCGCATTTTCCTGATGAGCAATCCTGGTGGGCACCTTTTCACACGTTCGTTGACTTTTTGATTATCTTCTTTTGTGAAGTGCTTGTTTAAGTGTTCAGTTGTTTTGCCTGTTATTTTTGAAAGGATTGTCCTTTTCCTTTACATTCTGAATATAAATCCTTTGTCTCCCCCAAGGTCTGTGGTTTGTATTCTCACTCTCTTGATGATGCCTTTGGATGATCAGAAGTTCTTTTGTGTTTTAAAAGCTTTGCCTTTCACAAGGTCATTTTCAGAAGTTTTGTTATTTTAACTTTCATATTTAGATCTAAGACTTACCTCAGATTAATTTTTTTGGTATGACATTTTAATTATAGCCAAAGAATAATGAGCTCTCTCTGTCTTCCTCAAAGACCTTGGTCTTCACATCTATTACTTTATCTGAGTGTGGTCATTTCAACTCAGGCTAGGTCACTGGAGAAGCTGTGGAGATGTTCTGGGGAAGGAAAGACTTTCTTCTCAAGTCCTATCTCTTAAGTGTTCACTCTGGCTTTGAATCCATGTCCACTTATGTTTGAGGGCAATTCTTGTTCACAAGCATGATGCCACTGTGCAAAACTTATAACTTGTTTAATGGTTGGGGAAAAATCAGAAACTAGATTTCCTGTTCCAAAGCAAAAGTGCCCCAAAGTTAAACAGGCAAGGAAGACTTTATTCGGGGTTATTGTAGTAGGGGAGAGAGACAAGAACTCAGCCTGAGCTCCTCCACTATAACAGGGGGCAGAAGAGTTTTTAAGGGCTGAGGTGAGTGAGAGAGTACTGGAGGATGTTGGGCCATCTGTGTTTATGAACTGATTTTTCCAAAGGAATAATACATTGCCTACATTTTTATGATAGGAGGTTGTTTTGCAACTTGGAGCAAGACCCCCCTGCAGTTAGGCTCTTAGTTTCCCGTAGGGACTAAGAGACAGCTCTGCTATCTCGTTCGATGGCATTTCAAAGAGGTGGCTCCCAGGTCCTTGAGAAAACCATTTCTGGGTTGAAAAACTGGCAAGAGGCTTTAAAAAAGATTTACATACATCTCAGAGAGGCAGAGAAGCCATAGTTACGAATGTTCTAAAGAAAACCTCTAAGTAAAGGGAGGTCAGGGGCCTGCAGTCAGGAAGAAGCCTGTCTCAAGTGGAAATGTTAAGGTTGTCTTGGTCACCTTCTTCTCAGAGACCTGGCGAAGATACTATTAATAAATGCACGCTAGAGTCACCACCTGCTCCCCGGGCCAACTACTTTATCTGCCTACAAGTTGGGTGGGCTTTGCAAGAGTACCAGCCTGGTCAGGGAGCTGCTCTGGGAGCTGATGGTTATCAGGACTGAGGGAGGGAAGCAGAGCTGCTAGTTGTTCCAGATGCTGGGTGTGAGTTTGACACCTGCTTTCCCAGGCGCAGAAGAAAGAACCTCTGCTCTTCTTTGGTTCAGAGCTGGAGGCCATTCGCCAGATATGTTTGCCTGGAGTGAGGACTGGGGGCCTCTGTGGGCAGCACCGTGGAGGTCTGTGTCCTCCCCCAAAGCCCCACCTCCTCACCTGGGCTTGTCCCGAGAGCCACGTCCAGGGGGATCTCAGGAGCATAGCTGGGGCCTGGGACGGTTTTTTCTGGTTTCAGCTCCACTCTGTCTCCTGCACCCACTCCCCGCCAACACTGTCCCTCCTTTCGGGGCCCAGGGAATTGTGTGTCCTGTGCAAGAGAGGTAGTGAATCCGGGGGGTTGGCCGAGTGGCTTGTCTGGAAAGAATCTGCGTCTGGGGAAGGGAAGCCGAAAGGCTAAAACGGATCAATGAGCAGGAGAGACAGTTCAGGTTGTTCCATGAGCCACGTGGTAGGGCTGGGGTTGTTCCTGGCCTGGAGAAGATGAAGGTAACTTACACTCTGGTCCTGTTTTGTCCAACTCCAGAGGAACCAGTTATGGAGGGTTTACTTACTTACTTTAAATCAAAATATGGGGGAGGGGAAGCCCGACAAACCCCAAATACCCAAACACTCCTGGGATTTCTAGGAGTGACTAAAACAAAACCGTCTCATTTGACTGTCAAAAGAGAGGCCAGTGGTGGGGGAGGGGTGAGGGAGGGGTGGGAGGAAGGGCGTGTCCAAGCCCCCCCCCTTGCTGCTCTGTGTCCATGAAAAGCCTCTTTTCCTGGGGCTCTTTTTTTTTTTTTTAAGATTTTATTTATTTGACAGAGAGAGACACAGAGAGAGGGAACACAAGCAGGGGGAGTGAGGGAGGGAGGAGCAGGCTTCCCGCAGAGCAGAGAGCCTGACATGGGGCTCCATCCCAGGACCCCGGGATCATGACCTGAGCCCAAAGCAGACGCTTAACGACTGAGCCACCCAGGCGCCCCAGCCTGGGGCTCGTTTCTGAATCATGTTCATTAGCTTGGCCCTGCCACCTGGGTCAAGTACTCATTTTTTAACATAACAATAGAGAGCAGTGATGAGCAATTTTTTAAAAGAAACAATAGCAACAAATTAAAACCCAAACACCCTCTCTCACTGAGGGGGCGTTGGGGCCCCTGTATTACCCAAGCACCAGGGGGGAAGGCCACCACATTTGGAACCCTAATCTTGGTGTCAGAAAGCTTGGGTTTCTGTTTGTTGCCCCTTTCTAGCTGTGTGAGCTGAGAAAAGATTAAGTTTCTGCTCTATTCTTTACAATGGGAATTATATGTAACTCTCACAGGGGTCAAAGGGATGAGAAAAACCTATGGATAGGCCTGGCAGTGACCCTGGCATAGGGCTGCCAGATAAAATACAGGACACCCAGTAAAATCAAAGCTCAGATAAGCAATGAATACTTTATCATACAGACAAGTCGAAATAGTGCAGTTACTGGGTGTCCTGTGTTTTTGTTTGCTAAATCTGGCATTTGATAGATATTTCCTCACTTCCACTTCTTTTTTTTTTTTTTTTTAAGATTTTATTTATTTATTTGACACACAGAGAGAGAGAACAGGCTAGAGAAGCGGCAGGCAGAGGGAGAGGGAGAAGCAGACTCCCCGCTGAGCAGGGAGCCCGACGCGGGGCTCGATCCCAGGACCCTGGGATCATGACTTGAGCCGAAGGCAGCCGCTTAACCGACTGAGCCACCCAGGCGCCCCTCCTCACTTCCACTTCTTCATAAGCTCATCTAAAAAGGATTTTGGACACTGCCTGATTTAAATGTGGTTAAGTTGTGGTTGAAGGATGGGGAGATAAGGAAAGATGACTGTGGCAAAATAGGCTGTAACCATGTTCTTATTTCCACAAGGAAGAATAATACAAAAATGGCATAAAAACACTGAGGGCAAGCGTAATGTCCTGCTTGATCATTCATTTATTCTTTATGGAGCTCTTAAATAAATCATGTTTCGGCAAAATGATGCTTTTTTTTTTTTAAGAGAGAGAGATTGAGCGCACACAAGCAGGGGGAGGGGCAGAGGGAGAGGGAGAAGCAAACTCCCCGCTGAGCCACCCAGGCACCCCCAAAATGATGCACTTTTATTTAAAAATTAAAAATTACGTTCAGAGTGAGTTTTTTAATAACATGGAAAGGTGTTTATGGAATAGTGTTGAGTGAGAAAAGCAGGTTAAAAAATTGTAGCTACATTATGATCTTTACTACATTAAAATGCATTTAAAAATCTGAGAAGAGGGTGCCTGGGTGGCTCAGTCGGTTAAGTGTCTGCCTTCGGCTCAGGTCATGATCTCAGGGTCCTGGGATCAAGTCCCCATGTCGGTCTCCCTGCTCAGTGGGGAGTCTGCTTCTCCCTCTCCCTCTGCCCCTCCTCCTGCTCATGCTCTCTCTGTCTCTCTCCCTCTCTCTCTCTCTCAAATAAATAAATAAAAATCTTTAAATAAATAAATAAATATCTGAGAAGAAATACATGAAAATAAGTGGGAGTCACTAGATTTTTTTGTTCATCTTTGCATCATTAGTGTTTTCAGTATTGTCCAGACTTTCTATAATAAACTTATTACTCTTAGAATTAATAAAGTTCTCTCTTAAGTTAAATTAGATTTACAGTTTATTGTTTTAAATTATAAATAAAATTCTAAATGAAATAAGTGGCAGGAAACTTAACTTTAAACTCTTGATTATGGGCAAAATGTAGAAGTTCAGATTATAAAGAAAACCATACAGTTGATTTTTTTTTTAAAGATTTATTTATTTATTTTAGAAAGAGGAAGAGAGTGCGAGTGGGGAGAGAGGGAGAGGGAGAGAATCTCAAGCAGACTCCTCAATGCACGGGGAGCCCAACGTGGGGCTCGATCCCATGACCCTGAGACCATGACCTGAGCCAAAATCAAGAGTCAGACACTTGACCGACTGAACCACCCAAGCCCCCCAACACAGTTGATTTTTTCAAAAAACCTTTGTTATGAAGCATAATATGAACAGGATAGTATACAAAACACAAATGTACAACTGAAACACATTTTCTAAAAAGAGGGACCCAGGTAACCACCTAGGTCAAGACAGAACACTGTCAGCATCCCGGAAGCCACCTCAGGCACCTTTTCACTTGCTCCCCCCTAGTGGTTTGTGTTATTTACTTCCTTTTCCTTTTGTTTCAGTTTTACCACCTAAATTGCATCCCTAAAAAAAAATATATATATATATATATCTATATATGTATATAGATATATATGTATATGTACATATATATAGTGTATATATATATATTATATATATATACATATATATATAGTTTAGTTTGGCTTATTCTTGAACTTGGTATAAATGGAATCAAATGGTAAGTATTCTGTTGGGCCTGGCTTCTTTCATTCAACTTGCCAAGATTCATTCATATTGCCCAGCATTGTGATCATTTATTCATGTTTGTTGCTTTGTTGGTCTTTCAATGTAGACTGTACTACCACTGATTTATCCATTCTGTTGACGAACATGTGGGTTGATTCCATTTGGCTTTGCTAACTGCAGCTTCTATTGATATCCTTGTCCATGTCTCCTGGTACACATGTGCTCACTGGCTGATGTTCTGTGCCCCGACCTTACTTGGTGCTGAGATTTCTACCCATCTGTAACTATAAAAGGAAAACTGATAAAGACCCTGAAGTTTGGGAATCAGAAGCTGTAGATCTTGTTGTCATGGATTGGTTCCTACTCATGACAAATTCAGATTTTGAAGGACTGAAAACCCAGCAGTTTTCTTTTCTTTTTTTTTTTTTAATATTTTATTTATTGACAGCACAAGCAGGGGGAGTGGCAGGCAGAGGGAGAGGGAGAAGCAGGCTCCCCGCTGAGCAAGGAGCCCGATATGGGGCTCGATCCCAGGACCCTGGGATCATGACCTGAGCTGAAGGCAGACGCTTAACCGACTGAGCCACCCAGGTGCCCCCCAGCAGTTTTCTTAAATGTCAGAATAAACCTGCTGTTATTTTAAATGCATTAGAAACTCTTTTACTTATTTGTGGAACATAAGGAATAGCATGGAGGACATTAGGAGAAGGAAGGGAAAAATGAAGGGGGGCAAATCGGAGGGAGACGAACCATGAGAGACTATGGACTCTGAGAAACAAACTGAGGGTTTCAGAGGGGAGAGGGGTGGGGGGGATGGGTTAGTCTGGTGCTGGGCATTAAGGAGGGCACGTACTGCATGGAGCACTGGGTGTTATACGAAAACAATGAATCATGGATCACTGCATCTAAAACTGGTGATGTATGGTGACTAACATAATAAAATTAAATTAAATTAAATTTAAAAAAAAACTCTTTTAAATGGCAAGGATCAGTCTTAAAAGGCTTGCCCCCCCACCAAGTGAATAGCATTTAAATGTGAAGATCTCCATATTTTGACTAACAAAAATGTTTGCCAATATTCCAAATTAGACAATGTTGGTTTTAGCCAGAATCAGAAATATTTTTTTGAGCCAGAAGAGATTTTAGAGACAATATCTGGCTGAGTCACAGAGTATGGTAAGATCATACATATTATATGATACTGGTTTAGTGGTTACAGTTTGTAGTATTTTGATCCATAAGGCAACAGGTGGCGTTAAATTGTTGAATTCTGACAAGTAATAGCTCTGTATTCACCTAACCACATTTTATAGGCTACAGAATGGAAGAGCACTAGAGATAACTCTTTGCAAGCCCTAATGCTGTGGTTACCAAATGCTGGTCTGAGATCTGGCACTGGTTTGCCATGGTATTTTTCTTGATTAGTGGTAACATGAGGAAAAAAAGGACAAAGTAAGGAGTTTTCCATAAAGTTAACTTTGTTCACTTTAAAGAGAATACCTTCTATGCTGAGACTTGTCTTTCCTACTTTTGTGTGTGTGTTAAAATGTCCTTTCTTTAATAGTATATTTATGGTATTTATAGTTTAAAAATGGTTTTGAGGGCAATGCTTATAACTGTTTTATTTGCTATTATGTACTCAGACCTAGCTTAGGGCCTGACATAGGAGACATAGTGAATATTTAAATGAATGAGTAAAAGGTTTATATCCCTAGTTTGGTCACCAGTTTTTTTGGGTGATGGGATTTTACGAATCCCTGAAATCTAGAAGTCTGATAAATTTCAGATTGTCACTCCTGAGGAATGCTACAAAACACCTAGTATACTGGAGTGTCCCCAACCAAAATTCACATCTACTTGGTTCCTGAGAAGGTGAACATATTTGGAAATAGGGTTTTTGCAGATATAATCAAGTTAAGATGAGATCATAATAGATTAGAATGGGCCCTGATCCAATTACTGGCATCCTTATAAGAAGAGGAGTTGGGACATGAGGATACAGGGAAAAGGCCATGCAATGACAGATGCTAGGAAACAGAGATTGAAGGATGTACCTCCAAGCCAAGGAATGCTGCAACCACCAGAAGCTGGATGAGGCAAGAAAGGGTGTCCCCAGAGACTTCAAAGGGAGCATGATCCTGGGGACACCTTGATTTTGGACTTCCAGCCCCAGAACTGTGAGAGAATAAATTTCTGTTGTTTCAAGCCATCTGGTTCATGGTCCTTTGTTATGACAGCCCTAAGAAACAACTGTATCTAGGAGTCCAGACCAGTGGATGTGATGGGAAGTAGAGGGGAAAAGGGTAAGATTTCTAGGAATGGACTCTGTCTCCTATAATCATTCAGTTTGGGGGCACAAAAAGAGAATACCCATGTTACTGCTGTAGGGTATAATTAATGACCATAAATATAGGGGAATCATTATCTGGAGACTACTTTTCTATTTTTACTCATGAAAGATTCAGGAGAAATGCTTTGGGATGATTTTGGAAGGATTTTTGTTAGTTAGGAATCTTGGTGGAAAGAGATCTTAGGTACTTGGGACAGATTAGAACCCAAAATGAGTTTCTAAAAAGCTGAGTATAAATCAGTTTTTTAAATTAATCTATTTTAAATGTATAAATATTATAAAGGTCCAGTGTTTAAGCAATTGTATGATGAATTCATATATAAGACAAAGAATATAGAATACTTTGGGAGTGAACATTTATACCCTAATGTGTAACAAATATATCTAGATTGCCATATTTCCCATTTGCCTAAAACAAGAACCTTCTTTATAAAAGAAAAGAGGTCAGTTTTAACTAAAGATTTAAAAAGATAGGTAATGTTATTATTTTTTTTTCTTTAAAGATTTTATTTATTTATTTGACAGGGAGAGACAGCGAGAGAGGGAACACAAGCAGGGGGAGTGGGAGAGGAAGAAGCAGGCGTCCCGTGGAGCAGGGAGCCCAATGCGGGGCTCAATCCCAGGACCCTGGGATCATGACCTGAGCTGAAGGCAGACGCTTAACGACTGAGCCACCCAGGCACCCCAAGATTGATAATGTTATTTACAAGCTTCCTTAGGGCGGGTATTTTTGTCTATACTATTTACTGGGGGTAAATGGTGCCTACACATAGATTTTCAATAAATATCTGTTGAATAAGTGCCCCAGGTGATTTACATTGTTACTGGAAGAGGTGGGATTACAAGGTCTTTATTTCTTGGTCTAATACTTCATTGTTGTGATGTAATATAATACATCTGTTTATTTCTATGAGGCAGGACGTGAGAAATAAGAAAAAGACAAAGAATCATGGGATTTAAAAGGGTGCACTAAAAATCTAAAAAGCTCTGAAGTGTATTTATAAAGTGGACTACCTAAAATGAGTGGCAATCTGAGCTCTGGAGAGAGTTCAAATGGTAAGTTTTGTGAGGGAGGGGTAAAGATTTAGAGAGAACAGGAGGTATCTTCCTGCCAGTGAGAAGGGAACATACGAATTCAGTTTAGCCACCTGGGGCCCATTTAGTGCACTAGAGCAGTAATTTGCTAAATGGGTCCCTCGTAGTAAAAAAGAATGAGTAAATAGTGAGCAATTTAGGCGTGGTAAACCACTAGTAGCTCAAGGGATGTAAGAATGTGAAACTATAATTAGATCCCATGTTCATAATGTGCTAACTAAATGTATTACATTGTATATTGCATCTTTCTGAGTTTATTTCTGGACACAGCTGAGCCCTTAGCAATTCAGACTGAAACCATCCCAGCTATCAATTCATGCTTCCATTAAAATTCCAACTGCTTATATTAGAAAAAAATTCCAACGATGGTTTCTTTTATCTTGGATCTAAGGATGCAAACAGGATTAACCTAGATGCAAAACACAGCAAGTCAGTTATAAATCACACAGCATAAAATAAACTGTGGCAGTAAATTGAAAATTATGTTCTCTTTTTCTATACTTAGCTGTGAAAATATTTTAACAAGTTGGCATCAGGGTTTGCAGCTTTTACATCTGTTGTTTCTTTTCAGGATTATCTTTTAGCATTTTAAGATGTGATTCTTTGAAGAGTGTGGTTAGTCAGAAATGTGGTATTAGACTGTACATTTGGAACACTTTAAAGGGTAGGGGGCATTCATGAGTTACATGGTTTCAGGATACTGGCCTATTCCCCACTCTACTTTTAGTAGAAGCTGCTATTTCATGGGTATCTGGAAAACATTTGTCCTTTACTGGAATCCTTTTCTTATTCAGAGAAATGGTATAGTGTGGGTTGGCTCAGATGGTCTGAATGATGTTCCATGATACTAGCAAGTTCTAAGCACAAGTTTCATTGCCCTTATCAATGTCTGTTATTTCAGCTGTGAGGTTCCAGCTGATCTAGTGGTAGGGGGACTGTATTCTCTATGAACTCTCCTTTTCTTTCTCTTTCTACTCTCACCTCCAAGTTTAGTGACTTTATTGAAGGTTTGGAGGTGGAACAAGGGATGGGTCACACTGTGCACCCTTGTTCTTCTGCTCTACCCTCAACTCTGATTTTTATTATTCTGGGTGCAGTGGAATATGGCACCTCTCAGACTATGGATGCTGTGCATAAAATAGTTCATCTATGTAGAAATTATATTCTACATTCTTCTTCTTCCTCACCCTGTCCCCAACACAGGATTTTTTGTTTTGTTTTGTTTTTTAGGCTGGAATGTATTTCCTTTTTTCTTTATGCTGAGATACTTTAACATTGACACTACTCATTATGCCCCTCCTCCTCCCAATTCACTAATTCCTCATACTAAGTGGGGCAGGTGTGTATGATGACTCCCAGCCCCTCCTACCTCCAGTACTTTGGATACCAAATTCTCTGAGCTGTGTTTTTTCTTTAATTTTTTTCCCCTTGGAGGAGGTGTTTTGGTTATAACTACCTTCAAAGAGTAAACAAAATTCCTAGAGGATAAAAATGCAGAGTTGGGGTGATTGTATAAAGCTGAATGACAGGAACCAGAGCTAGATTAAGTACAGTACTACAATTTCTTAGAGAGGATGCAAATGGATATTAGGCCAATGGTAACAGTATTTATGATTAGAACAACCTTTCCCTGAGTTTGGTACATTAGCTAAAGAAATATCCCTTTAGAAGGCAGCCAAATGGGGGCTATAAGCTATAAGCCATATTTCTTAAATAGCAAAAATTAAACAGGTTTGTAGGAAATCAGCTAAGGAACTAATGAATATAAAGAGGTGTAAACAGTCCATGTTTTAGGATTGAAATTTAACATGCTCTTTGTTTTTTAATCTAATTTAAGAAAGGCTAAATTAAAATACCATTCTTTTCATTTCTAGAACGAATAGTTTGTGTTAGGAGTTGTTCAAGGCAACATACAGATTAGTGTCGTTGAAATTTATCTTCAATATCATTACCTCTTTTCTGCCTTTTTCAGAGACAGATCCTTCAGCAACTACCCAGTTTCATTTGTTACAGAAAATTTCATCCAAAACGAGTCTATTTTTTTGACTTCCTAGAGAAGGTCAGTTCCCCTTGTTTTATTTTTGTTTCTTTTCATGGCACCTTGTAGTTTCCCCTTTCTACATCCCTCTCACTTGTTGAATGTCTTTCTTCATAACCTATAAGCTCTATGAAGGCAAGGACAGTGTCTGATTTATTCAATTGCTTACCACAGTGACTGGTGTATAATATGTTTATGATTATTTGTTAAATTCATTGACATGACTGTCTTAACTCTTGGGAGAATTTGCATTCTCCCTAATTAAAAAAAAATGGAACTCTGTGCTGTTGATTGAATTGAAATGCAATAAAAATTAGTTTCATGAGGCCAAGGGGTAAGATTTCAAAATAAAGATATAGAAAATCATTTTCAGGAATTTCAAGAATTAAGAGAAATATTTATTTTTATCCTGATAGCATCCTCCATTCCTCTTCAGTGGAATTGTGTAGATAACCTAAGCGTGAGTTTCCTTGCCCTTATCAATTTATTTCAGTGACAAGTTCTAGCTGATTTCTTTTTTCTTTTATTAAGGTTTTTATTTTTAAGGAATCTCTACACTCAAGTGGGACTTGAACTCATGACCCCGGGATCAAGAGTCCCATGCTCCACTGGTTGAGCCAGCCAGGCACTCCTCATCTCTCTTTCTCTCTCCTTGGCACCCCACCCCCACCCCCTTTCCAGGTTTAGTAACTTTATTGAAGTTAAGGCAGGCCCTGGATAGTAGCAGTTGACAGAATCTCTCATGTGAAAATCCAGATTTATAAAACAATCTGAGGAATGGTAATTCAATTAAAAAGGTTTACCAAATTCTTTTAAATAGCAAGCTATTCTAGTGTAGCCTACAGTATTGTTTTAACTGATAAGAAAGTGCAACTTTTCAGACCACAACTAAACATTGTAGCAACAAAAACCATTTTTTTCTCCTTAACGTTTAAAGAAGAAACAAGGTAACACATTAAGAGAGAATACACAGGACGAGCCAATCTCATATCCCACCACGTCTCCAGTCCATTCTTTCTTCTACTTTCCACCGCTTCCGTTGTTATTAGTTACTTCAAACTTTAAGGTCAATGGGAAAAAAGACGCCAACACTTTGCCTTTTTCCTTCTCACATATAGTTGCGGGAGGATCGGCTCGGGGTTGTACGATTTAACAAAAAGCGCTTTCAACAACTGTCCAGGTTCGAACTTCCAGATGCTGTCTTCCCTGGCCTGGAAAAAGCGGGGAAAATTGAGGTTGGCCACTTTCACGGCCGGTTATCCCGTGGTGCTCTGGGTGCGTTTTTGCATCTCATACAGTGGGTGGAAGTGAGAACCAAGGAACGGGGACCTTCATACCGTGTAGAGTTCCTCAAAGCCCTCAGTTTAAATCAGGGAAAACGAAAGTCTTGTGGGGAACGGGAATGGGCGGGTTGGGCACAAGTTAAAGAACAAGAACATTCCCAGGTACAGAGTTTAACAGCAGAGGGCACAATACCCACTGCCCATAGCCAGCGGCTGGCTGCAAGGAGGGGCATATGGTAAGGAACTCTGGGGCTTGTGGTTCGCCATGTTTTCCTCGGGCATGTTTGTCCCGCAATAGAACTGCAACTCCCAGCGTGCACCGCGCGCCTCCCTCTTCTCCGCCGGCGCCTCTCTCTTCTCAGCCGGCCCCTCTCCCAAGGCCGGCGCAGGAACCTCCCGGGAAACTGCCCCCCTCCCCCGCCCCGCCCCGCCCTCGTACGCACGCGTCACGTTTGTTTACCCTGAAGCCCCGCCTCCCCTCCATCCTCCAGCTCTCTCCACTCTTCCCGGGAATGCCGTCATGCTAACGATGCATATTCATGAGGCCCTCGTGGCTCTCCCGCCCTGCCCGCCTCCCGCCTTCCCGCTCCAGGCGCGTGATTAATATTCAATGAGCCCGGCTCCGCGGCTGGTTCGCCGCGGCGAGGTGGGGCGGGGGGGAGCGGGCGGGGCCTGCGCTCCCGAGTCCGCGACCCGGGCGGGGAGGGCGTGTGTAGGGGGGGCGGTGGCGGCGAGGCGGGCGGCCGGGCGCGCGGGATGGAACACCGAGACACCGACGGAATGCTCCGAGTTGCCACATAATCCCCTGGAACGGCCGCGCCGAACGCCATTGGCTTCTCCCTTCTCCCCGCGCTGCCGCCGCCGCCGTCTCCCACCTTCGCCTCACCGCCTCCCTCTCCTCCCGCTGCCTCCGGAGCTGGGGGGGAAGCGCGAAGCCCCACTGCAATGGAGCCCGCCGCCGCGGCTACGGCGCAGCGACTCCCAGAGACCAGCAGGGAGGACCGAGCTCCGGCTCCGGCGGCGGCGGCGGCGGCGGCGGCGGTGGCGGCAGCGGCCGGGGGCGGCCGGAGCCTGGAGCCCGCGCTGACCCCGGCGGCCCCGACCGGCGGGGCGCGGGAAGAGGCCCCCGGCGAGGCGCAGCCGGGGCCGCTGCCGGGCCGGGCGGGAGGCGCGGGGCGCCGGCGGCGGCGCGGGGCGCCCCAGCCCACCGCCGGCGGGGCTGCCCCGGTGCCCGGGGCCGGCAGCGGCGCCAACTCCCTCCTGCTGAGGAGAGGGCGGCTGAAAAGGAATCTGTCCGCGGCCGCCGCCGCCTCATCGTGCTCGTCCTCTTCCTCCTCGTCGTCGTCCTCGGCTGCCGCCGCCTCGCACTGCCCCGGCGCCGCCGGCCTCTCTGCCTCCTGTTCGGCCTCCGCGTCGCTGTGCACCCGGAGCCTGGACAGGAAGACGCTGCTCCTGAAGCACCGGCAGATGCTGCAGCTGCAGCCGTCGGACCGGGACTGGGTGAGGCACCAGCTCCAGCGGGGCTGCGTGCACGTCTTCGACCGCCACCTGGCCTCGACCTACCTGCGCCCGGTGCTCTGCACGCTGGACACCACGGCCGGCGAGGTGGCCGCACGCCTGCTGCAAGTGGGCCACAAAGGCAGCGGTGTGGTGAGGGTGCTAGGCAAGGGCCCGGGCCCCGCGACCGGCACGCAGCGGCCCCCCGACGTCGGCCCCCGGCTCGCGCCTGCGGAACCCCGGGACTTGGGGCCGCCGCCCGGGAGGAGCGGGCTGGCTGCCGTCGGGGGCCCGCGGCGCGCGCCTCCCGCGGACCTGCAGCTGCCGGGCGGCCCGGGCGGGTGGGCGCGCCGCGCCTCCCGCGCCAGCCCCGCGCCGTCAGACTCCAGCCCGGGTGAGCCGGGCGCCCCGCAGCCCCCGGACGGCGCAGCCGCCGGCCCGGCCTCCGACACCGAGAGCTTCAGCCTGAGCCCCAGCGCCGAGAGCGTGTCCGACCGGCTGGACCCCTACAGCTGCGGCAGCGGCTCCTCTTCGTCGTCCGAGGAGCTCGAGGCTGACCCGGCCCCGGCTCCGGGCCAGCCCCGCCTGCCCGGCCGCTCCGCGCCATCCCGGCCCGGGGCGGGCGCCCGGCCGCCTTCCCCGACGGCCTCCCCGCCTCTGCTGCAGCCGAAAGACCCGAGGGGCGTTGACGGCCCGGGAGGGGCCGCCCGCGACCGGCCTCGGGAGGAAAAGGCGGCTGCAGCTACGGCCGTTGGCCGCCCCCAGTCGACCCCGGGTGGGAACGGGGCGGCCCCGGAGAAAGCGCCTCCGCCGCCCACCCTGTACGTGCAGCTCCACGGAGAGACCACCCGGCGCCTGGAGGCAGACGAGAAGCCATTGCAGATCCAAAATGACTACCTCTTCCAACTGGGATTTGGGGAGTTGTGGAGGGTGCAGGAGGAAGGCATGGACTCGGAGATTGGCTGCCTCATCCGCTTCTATGCAGGTAAGGAATTCACCTGTATCGTGACGTGTGGGGTGTAAACACTTCAGGTCCCGAGGAATGAGTACAGTCGGCCGTCTGTCCAGACCAAGAGTACCTGTACGTCCTCGGGAGTCTTTGTTACTTCTTTACAGCTTTCACCTCCCCTCTGTGTAATACTAAGTGGAGCAATTTAAAAATCCGCGAGTTGCTGTCAGTCTTGAGGGCCCAGAGGTGGGGAAGCGCTGTTGGAAGAGGTGGCAGAGCCACCAGGAAACACAGGTAGCAGCTACTTCTGAAAGAGGCAGTAGTACTTTTAACAACGAGGGGACTTTCTTCAGGCCTCGCCTCGAGGGCATGCTGGGTTTGAGGCAGTTTGGGATTTCAGGTAAACCATCTCGTGCACATCATACAGACAGAGGGAAATGACCAACAGACATGCTCCAGGTCACTCCTTGTGCATTCGTCCACAGTTGGCCATTCCTGCGTGACCCCCAGGAGCTCCTTTCTTGTCACTTGGGGCGCTCGTTCAGCTCTCTGTCATGCTCATTTGCCCACTGAGTCCTCGCTAACAGATGGGACCCTTCTTAGTGGTACTTTTCTCCAGAGCTTTTTTTTTTGCTTTATTTCAATTTCATCTGCAAGTTTGATTCTTGCACCCAAAGTGATGTCGCCTATTTCTCATTTCTTACTTCCAGCCTCTATAACCCGGTCTGACCATTGCAGTGTGACTTGAAATAGGGATCACAATAAGACTTGAAGTGGTTACCATTTCTTGAGATGGGACTAAAATCCTCCTCTTTTTTTCGGTTCTCGATGAAAACTTCTTTAATTTTTCTATTTTTTCCCAGCTTTTTGAGATAGGATTGATGTATTAGATCTAATTCTTGACCAGGAGTGACTAATGTTTCTCTCTTGATTAAAGACTTGGTGGGTGCTAAATTAGGGAGCTATAGATCCTGGTTGTTATATTGGAGCCTTATATTTGTGTGCATCTTTTTCTGGTTTAAATAATTATGTTCTTAATGATAAGAAATTGTATTTAAAACAAAGTTAGCATAACAAAGTTAAATGAGGAGAGTTAAATCTGGTGCTGGTGGAAAAATTATCATACTTGTAACTTTATTAATCTGTTGCCATTCTAACTTAATGTTTTTGGTTCAACTTGTGTCTTAGTGGCAACTTAGTTTGAATGAAGAGATCTTTACTCCCACATTGAAATATGCAAGACCAGTAACGTTCCTGGTGAGATGTTCTTTTTAAGTTTCATTGAAGTTTTTCTATAATTCAGGTGGATTTCTGATGGATTTTTGCCTTATAAAGAAAACCATGTGATAATACAATAGCATTTGCAGTATCTGAAGATAATACCTCAACTGGATGGCATGGCTTTACAAGTTTATGACCTAGAAAATAGGTGGGTTTGTTTTTTTTTTAATTGTAGGAGGAGCAATATATCCTTTCCTCCTGGAACTCATGTATTTTGTAAAATACTGTTATTTTACAAAAGCATTAAATGGTAATCACGCTTGGAATGAGAATATTAACGTGAGAATGATAAATGCTCTTATAACCAAACCAATTAAACTGAAATATATAGAAAGCAAAGGCTATGTAAACAGTATTGAACAAATTTTATATAGAAAGAGCTCTGTATCTCTTGTTTTCCTGATGTTGATTACAATAAATGTTAGTGGGAAAGGTTTCAGGTGTCCTAGTCATGAAATTTAAATCTTTGGTTCCCTTGATTGCCTCTTCAAGTGAGTCTAAAATATTCTGAGGGACGTACAGTGTTTTTGTTTTGTTTTTTAAAGCTTATCAATATAAAAGTGACAAATTTTCTTTCTGGTTGAATCTTAAATTTCTGGTGTGGTCATTTTACTTTTTGTTTTGCTTTTTATGAAAAGCCATAATTATTATTTCTTTCTGAACTTACTTGCTTCATCTCTATGCACAGCATAAATACACACATGCCTCTGTGTACACACTTGTAAAAGTAGTAAAATGGATGTCGCACACAGTATCCAACCTATTCTTGAATGTGAAGCCATTGTTCAGGTGTCCTAGAAGGAAGATGCTTGATTGTTATAGAAATGGCTAGTTTATTTTGTTTTTTTTACACAGAGTTGAGCCTATTTTAAACCCAAGGTAATATACAAAATGTCTGTTGATACTCATTTGCCATAGAACAAAATTCAGCTTATAGTGAATCCATTTGAACTTTTGCAAGAAAGTTTAGTTATTAAGGAACAAAAGGGCCTTGTCCTTAAGGTGGTCTTACTTGCTACGGGAACACTGTGAGGACTTCACGCAGTGAGGGTTTGTACCTGGCTGGAGGAGATTCCTAGAAATTCCCTCTGCAGAGGAATGTAGGATACCCAATGGGAGTGTTACATTTTGGTAGTAATTCTTTTCCTTAGGAAAAAGAGAATTAAGGTTTGTTTTAGAGGACACTCTTTAAGAGGGTATTGTGTGCCACATTTGTTTTTATAATTTTACGTATAACTTAGTCTTATTGCTGCACATCTTTTTGTTTATATGTGTAGTTGGAGTTAAGGATAGATGAGGAAGTTGCCTTTGAAGTCATTTGAATACATTACTGTATTTAAATTGAGCTCATTACCTGCTTTCTAGTTATCTAGTCAGCTGCTTTTTTTTTTTTTTTTTTTGAGACTTCTTTGTCCAGCAGAGAACTTTCATTCTTTTGAAGGTCACCTTTCAGTGGAATTTCAGTATTTATAACTTGACTCAAGTTATTATTAAAAGTCTTTGAGAGGCATTTGCAGCCTTTGCATATTTAAATACTTATTTGGGTAAAGTAAAATGAAAGTCTTTAATGAACTATAAGGTGTTGGATGAAAGGTGCTATTTAATTACAGAGTTGTTAATGAAAACTTAGTTTGAAAATTGTTATTGTATCTTTCAAGCATTCTTTTAGCTGATTTAAAAAAGACAAAATTTAAGTGGCTTTATATGAAATTACTGGTTTTAAGTATTTTAAGTACATTAACATTTAATTTCCTTTTAAAATGAACCATCTTTAATTGGAAGAGAGTAATTTTAGGTTAAAAAGTTTAAAAATTTATGTTGCTTGACATAAATAATGGACTTCAAAAGGTTAATGAGCTTTGTGTTTTGGATTCCCTGGGCAGTCTGAGTCACTGACCAAGGGCAGTATTAAACTATATGTTTTTTGATGCTTGCACCACCTTTTAGATTTAGTAGTCTAGCTAATTCAGTTCAAATCGTAATAGTGGGAAAGGATGTTGAGAGAATGGAGAGCACACCCACTGTGCCTAGTGAATCTTGGACAAGATATTTTTATGTGACTTATTGGGACTGCTCAGGAGAACAGTCTCCTAACCCCTCTCATATTTCTTCTCTTTTTCTCTTTTGGGAATGATCAAACCTTACATGGTTTCCTACATGGAAACTGAGAAGGGGTGGTTCAGCATTAAGCTGTAATATTGACCAGCAGGCTCTTATTACTATAATTACAGCAGTATTGAGTCACGTGGTATGAACATGTGACACCAGTGTGTGCTTGAACAGTCTCTTCGATTTTAAGAACAAAGGATTTAACTTTATTTTTGTTGTTTTATATTTACATTTTATATTTGTTGTTTTTGATGTAAAGTGCATGCTATCTTTTCCTTCATAACTGTGGTTTGAGAACGTTTATTAACATGTTGGATTTTATTATCTTCAAAAAATTTTAAAGGGCTTTCACATAAATTATCTCATTTGTCCTTTCAAAAACATTATTAGGGAGGAGTCGGTGTCAATCCTCTTTTCAGATGGAGAAACATGCACAGAGAGGTTTGCCTCTTGCTTGTGGTTTTTCAGTCCTTGGCAGAGCTGAGAATAGAGAGCTGGGATGTTCTGTTTTGCAATTCATATCACTTTCCATGAATCGATGCTGAATTTCATTTACACTTGATTTTTTCACTTGGTTAGAAGCATTCGGAAAATACGCTATTTTTCTTGGTAATGAGGTGATATCCTCCAGTCCAAAGTGGTATTCCTTGTGAAATGTTGATGGCCCTATTTTTTATCATGCTGCCTTTAAAAACTTAAAGTACCAAGCCTGGCAAATAAATAGGCAATACAGAAAGAGTACTGAATGTTGTAAATATTCTGGTTGCAATAGTCATACTTGCATTTAAGTTGTTAGGGAATGACGTTTACTTAATGACTTTTTTTTTTTTGACCATGCCTCATTTGTTAAACTGTAAATCTTCATTGGGTATAGAGAATTAACACTTCATCTGAAAAGTGGATAACTTTTCAGGGTGGAGGTGTGGCAATTCAGTTCCTTTAAAACATAGCCTTACTTGTAAAGTGTTGAAAATATACGTCAGAAAAGTCTTGCTTAACTCTTTTATTTTAAAATAGAATTGTTGGTACTTTAGTGATAGTGCTTTATTGGTGTTACTATGCTATTGTTACAATTATTTTTATAATTCATACATTATAGAGAGCTAGAATTTCCCTGAATTTCATAGTTGTTTCTAAACTGTGTGTCTTTTGTGCTCAGTGAAATAATTGCAGGGAGAGGAAATGTGTAAGTTAGGTTTTAAAGTTTCTGGGTTCAGAGTTCTTTTTGTTGCTATAAGATTGTTAAATCCACCACCTTAAATGATTGGTTATCCAGAGGTCATTATTTTTTAAAGTGTAAAGTGTTTTTGTTGTTTCTTATTCTTTCTTTTTAAAGCCCTGAATTTGATTTATTGGTAACATAACATTCATTGACATTCTTTATGATCCAAGCCTAGTGTAATACTTGGCATTTTAGTTTAAACATTTGTTGAATTTGTGGAATTTTGTTCAGCAGCTGGTGGAGTATGCCCTGATTCTTCAGCCTTCCATCCTGTTTGGGTCCCCAGGGATGTGTTAAACACACATACACTCAGAGGCGTTTCTCCCAGGGCAGGAGATTTTAGATGTGCCACATACTACTAGTATCTTCTGTTGCACATGAGTGAAGCTCTATGTGGATTTTGAGAGAGCAGTTCTCTCTCAAAGTTTTCTTAGAGTTAACAGGTGTTTTTTTCCCCCCCTTCTTTTCAAAGGCATCTCTTACCTCAACTTTGAGATGAATTTAATGAGACATCTGTCAAATGAGGCATTTTAGATTTAATGATTTTGTTATGTGCCAGGGTGGAACACAGTTCAGTCTATCTGGACAGGAGAAGGGTTTAATTGTATTGTGAGAGTCAGGAGATCCTGAAGCCACTCAGTAGAAAAGCTTTTCCTTTAAAAAAGATGCCTGACATTTTGAAAAAGAGAAGTTATCAAAATGTCTGGGAAAATGAAGCCTTAAAAAAAAAAATTCCCACTTTCTAAAACCCACTCCACCCCTTTAATCCCAGGCATCTGGTGTAACACTGGTAATGAGGGGTTTTGAATCTGGCCTCATGTCCCTGTGCTTCTAGGGCAAGCCCTTTTTTTATACTTATGTTCGGTTTTCTGAAGATAGTATAATTAAAACAAAAAAAGTGACCATGTGGATTCTTTAGACATATTAGGTATTTATAGCCTAAGTCTTTGTGACGGGTTGGGTTTTGATTTGTATGAAACTTCAACTCTAGGCTTTGGGAGATTTTGATAAATTTTAAACTCAGAGATCTGGAAGGAACAGACTTTAGTGATATTCTAATTAAAAGACATTAGGATATTTGGTTAACTGTGAAATAGCAACTCTTCTAGGTTGCACAGTGTACCTTTGAGTCAAGCATAATGACAGTTACTACATTACTGAAGTGTCATGACACTTTGATTTAGAGGTGGAATGGTTTGGTTACATATTTTGTATATAATATATGCCCAGAATACCTTTTAGTATGTTTAATGAAACCAAGCATAACCTTCCCCAGAACGCCAAGTTCTTGCTGAAATAATTTTTTCCCTGTTGTATTTTTACATTTGAGGTTGCTTTAGTACATTGTAAGATGTATATAATGATAAAGTGTCTTGTTCAGGTACATGTCCAGGAGCTTCTGAGTTTGGAACCTAGAAGTTCTATTAGAAAAGGAGTGGAAAATTCTATTTGTAGGTTGTACACGTTTTTATAAGTTTCTAAATGTCAATATTTTAGCAAAAGACAAATTCAGAATTTTTGGCATATACTTTCCCAAATGAAGCTTGCTAAAATTAGTCTCATTTCCAGTTATATGAAAGCATTCAGTTGGAGACTGAACTAAATCTGAAATAATTTTGTTTTAGACCATTTTAATAAGGAGGGAAAAATCTGATTAGAAATGTGAGGTTTGAGAGGATTTGAATTGGTTGATTTTTCTTTTTAGCTTTTTTTCTTTTGCATTCTTTTCGAGCCGGAAGAGTTTTGTATTTGTTGCTGCCTATTTCTACTGACGCCTACATCTGGTGAAAAGAAGTTAGAGAATGAATCATGTCATATAGCTGTCTTATATGTTAGAATATTTGGGCTTTCTTTTAAACTATGAGGCATGTTTTTAAATACAGTGAAAGTATGATCTCTGCTTTTTTCCTTATCTATTCAATAATTATCTGGATTTTACAGTCAGTTCACTCCTGACACATGGTCCAAAGAGTGAAATTTTATGCATAGAACCAATTTATTTTTTTACCTTGTCATTTATGAGAAATTTATTCCTCAGGAATTCTGTCTTTGTTCCCTTCCATATATTTTGAGAGCTTGTCTGGCTGTGTCTTAGTCCTGTATGGGTGCTACCTTACGGTTTTTGAGTTTTCTCTGATGTGTCCTGGGGTCAGGTGAGAGTAACCTTGGTTGGTGTTTTGTATGTTTGTTTGTTTTGTTTTGTTTTTCAGAATAACTTTGGGGAAAAAATTACATGGTTTTATCTCACACTTTGAGGAAAAATGGTGTGTAGTTTAAGGAAATTAGTCTGAAAGCTGGGAAACTTGGCATGACTTTGGGCGTTCATTTTAATCTATCCTGGGCGTTGCTTTCCCGGTCAGTAAACTGATGAGCTTGGAGAGGAGTAAGTCTAAGATCGCTTTCAACTCTTAACATTCTGGGGCTCCATGAGAACCTTTCCTTCCCATTAGAAAGACTAAAAGTTGTAGTTGTTTTAAGTTTTGTAAGACCCGTCTATGGGTTTAAAAGAGTCAAATCCCCTGCATTTTCTCAGGGAGAAAGGAATGGACTTAGCCTTCATATATGCAAGATAGCCTGAGGTTGACAACCAGAGTAGATCAGCTTTTTGGTATAGATTCAGACTGATGAGAGTATATGTAATGTTTGATTCACTCTCTGCCGGCCCTACTTCTCAATGTAGACCTCAGTGTGCTAGAGACGAATTTAAAGAAATATATCCTTTTTAAAGTTAGAGTTTTTTCTTAAGTTGACGTGTAAAGCAAGATCCTTTCAGAATTTGGTTTATCAAGTTTACTTTATTTTTTTAATTTTTTTAAATTAATTTATTTATTTGAGAGAGAGAGAATGAGAGAGAGAGCACATGAGACGGGGGAGGGTCAGAGGGAGAAGCAGACTCCCTGCCGAGCAGGGAGCCCGACGCGGGACTCGATCCAGGGTCTCCAGGATCATGACCTGAGCCGAAGGCAGTCGCCCAACCAACTGAGCCACCCAGGCGCCCTATCAAGTTTACTTTAATGGTAACTCTGTATTGGAGGTATTCAAATATGCAAAACTTCCTAGTTCTTTAGTTTTAATTCTTGATGAGCTGTGTGCCTATGTCCTGGTGCCTAGAGTCTCAGGAGAAAAAGCACTTAAAGAAAATGAAATTTTTGTATTGTTAATTTGATTAAATGATAGAATTAAGGATCCCACAGACATCCCAACATCTGTATTTTTATAGATGAGGAAAGCAAGCCTATAGAGGTTAGGTATCTGGTCTAAGATCATTGATCAAGTCAGTCTCCGAATTAGGAGTAGCACCCATGATTTGGATTATCTGTCCGTTGTTCTTTTTTTCACCACACTGTGAATTTATAAACTTAATTTTGGATCCTCCTTATATTTCATATTCAGAATGAAAGTTTAAAAAAAATGGAGTGTACGTCACACATTTGGTGGTTTCTCTGTGATTTCAAGATGTTTCCATTTTCATTTCATTCTAATCAGTGCTTTTGGGAGGACAGTTCTAAGGAGGGGCTTCTGATGGAACAGTTGGGTATCTTAATTGCATAGAGGGAAATTAGATTTCATCAGTGATGTTACCCTTTGGGGGATTTAATGATAGAACTTTAAAGTTGACAGACGGTTGGCTGAGAGGAGTTGCAGTACTAGAAAATCAGAAAAACCAATGGTGATTCATCTGTACTTTGAACTTGAAATTGTTAGAATGGAAATGTAAAAAGAAATCATTGACTTTTAAAAAATATTTGGGAGAAACATTTAAAAATAGATTTTGAAAAAAATTCTCATTCAAACATGTTCATTAAAAAGATTCAGTATTCATATTCTTTATTTCAGTTTTTTTTAAAAGATGTCTTCTCACGATGAGATGCACATAGCTTACTTAACGCACACATGCACAGTTCTACTTTTGTGTAATATAAAGAAATAAAAAAAAACTGGCTTCAATAATCTTTGGGCTTTTGTTGTTTGTTGGCTTTGGAAGTCTTTTATCATGAAATCTGCTACTGTTTTGAATATCTCCTCTCTCTCCCTAAAAGAGAGGTAGAAGGAGGGAGAGCGAGAGAGAAAAAGAAATTTCTGCCCCTTTAGCAAAAAGGCAGTTTGTGAATATTTTTAGGGGTGTGAGAGAGATTCCCTTCTATATTAGGCTCTGTTTTAATTTAGTCATTTACCTTAAGCAAAAGTTTTAGCTTTCCTTATAGGGAAGTTAATCTACTGAGTCAATTAATTCCTCAAAGATGACTGCTCATTTTTAATATGAGGAAGGGAACTTTTTAAAGTGCAGAAGTACAGAAGGGTAAAAATACATTGTATCTGACATGCAGAATATGTACTCCAGATGCTGAAACAGGGGAGAAATTTCTCTTGATGGTCTCTTGGAGAGGTGGTATGGCTGGGGGCAGCTGAAATTCAGTTGTATGTAATAAGGATCCCTCCTTATGGGAAGAAGTAAACACTGCTATAATTGAAGGACACTTGTTCTCGTACACACACTCCACACATATGTTCTCCATTGAGTGTTAAGGCAGGATGTTAATGGGAGGTGGTAGTCCTATTTATGGATGGGACGGGAAGGAGTGGGGTAGGGTAAGTAGTCTTGGGAGAAAAAAATCTTGATTCAAAAAAAAATTGCAGTTCTTAATTACGTGGAGCACTTTTTTCCCACATCTTAATTGGCAACTTATTGTGAATGGCCTATTCATATCTATTCATATCACTTGCTCCTTTTTTTTTGATATTTGGCTTTTTCCTACTGGTTTATAGATTTGTTTTAGGGGTATATTTAGGGAAACTAGCTTTATTTTGTAAGTCCCTATTTTCTTTATCCATTACACATTTATGTCAAGACTCCCTATCCCAGGTTTAAAAAATGAAATTTCCTGTATTTTCCTGTGGTATCTTATAGTTTTATTTTTTATGCCGAAAATTTTAATCTATTGTTTAAGAAACGTAGGAAGTAGGAAAGAACAAATTGTGTTAATACTTTTTATTGGATAATTGAGTTATTTCTTCACTGATATAAAATGCCACTTTCCTTAGTTTGTCTGTTTTTTAACTGATAAGAGATTAAAATCTATGATATAGAATAATATAGGTTTAGTAGCTACTTTGAATTTGTTCAGGAAAATAGGAAGAAAGGGAAGGATCTTTATCTGCTTTCCACTACGTTTCTTTTTTGCTCCCTAATTTCTTAATAGCAGTCTGTGACCATTACTTTTAAAAAATTTTTTTTATTCTTACGTTAATCCCCATACATTACATCATTAGTTTTAGATGAAGTGTTCCATGATTCATTGTTTGTGCATAACACCAGTGCTCCATGCAGAATGTGTCCTCCTCAATACCCCATCACCAGGCTAACCCATTGACCCTTACTTCTAGGATGGCAACTTATGTACTTCTGGAATATGGATGTATCACCATTCTCTTTTCCTGTGGATGCTTTGTCATCCTGAAGTAGCTAGGGTGGGCATGGGGTTAGCTGGAGTATAAAATGCTGATGTGTGTATTAGGCATCATTTAGCTGCTTATTTATGCTGAAGAGGTTCCTTTTTTCTCCTTCTAAAGAATTTCTGGGGACAACTCTGAAGGTCACCATGAAGCACACATGATTTATCTTTTGAATATAGAAAAATGAAGACTAACATGCCTGTCAAGATAGTAATAACTCTGCCAGTAATGCTTTGAGGTTTTCTTAGTTGACCTGAGAAGGGGTTTCTGTGTGTAGCCATGAATTGAGATGACAAGAATATAATGCGAAATAACTCTGAGATAGCTGAAAATTGTGAAATGGGACTCATGGTGCTTTAGTGCTATAGATAAATGAACTCCCAGAAGAGATGAAGTAGTTCTAGGGGGGGTATGGGAAGTATAGAGTCATAGATGTCAAACCTAGAAAAGTCAGGTTAGAACATCTGCCACCTTTGGTAGGCAGAACTAGTGACCAGTTCTTAGGTATGTGACCACAAGACAAAAATTGTACTACTGTTGCATTTCATGGCCTTATTAGACCCTCTTTGGTAGAGAACTGGGATTCTCTTCTGTAGGTTTTTTCTTTTTGTAAAGATTTTATTTATTTGAGAGAGAGAGAATGAGAGACAGCACGAGAGGGAAGAGGGTCAGAGGGAGAAGCAGACCCCCGCTGAGCAGGGAGCCCGAGGCGGGACTCGATCCCAGGACTCCAGGATCATGACCTGAGCCGAAGGCGGTCGCTCAACCAACTGAGCCACCCAGGCGCCCTCTTCTGTAGGCTTTTAATTGTATTTGCCTAAGTTCCAAATTATCTCAGCTGGAATAGATTCTAGACTTGAATCCATTAACACTTACAGGGAAAATCTCCACACCCATTGCCCTAAAATACTAAAAGAAATAAAGATGCGGTTGCCAGATTTATTTAGGTGTTGACAAGTATCATTTCTTCCACAATGACAAACTAGATGGCATTTTTTTTAATTTGAAGAAACGAGTGCAAAAACTCCCTATGTATAATGTTCAAGAAATTGAGTAATATTTTGTTATTTAGCAAACATTTATATCACCCTTACTACATGCCAGACAGTGTTTTAAGTGCTTTATATATATTAGCTAATTTGAGCCTCATAACCCTGTGAGGTAGACCATATTATTACCCTAGTATTACAGATGGAGGGAGTGAGTTCCAGAGCAGTATAGTAACTCATCTGGATTTGTACAGTGAGTAAGGCACAGACAAAACTCAGGTCCAGGCATCTGACACCACAGTCAACTAGTTAGTATCCATCTTCTTTTGCTGAATGTGGAGAACTTATCTCTAATAACCTTCTGGGGCCAGTTTGGGCATATCAGCATTTTGGAAGCATAGATTTTGAAGTAGTTAAGGCATGGACTTGAGTTCTCTATCTGCCACTGCCCCTGGAGCTCTATTTGCTTCTTTCCTTCTTTTTTTTTTTTTAAGATTTATTATTTTAAGATTTTATTTATTTATTGGAGAAAGAGAGCAAGTGAATTCAAGCAGGGGCAGGGGTGAGGAGGGGCAGAGGGAGAAGCAGACTCTCCGCTGAGCAGGGAAGCCCATATGGGGCTCAATCCCAGGACCCTGGGATCATGACCTGAGCCGATGGCAGACGCTTAATCGACTGAGCCACCCAGGCTCCCCAAGATTTATTTACTTATTAGAGAGAGAGAGAGAGAGAGAGGGGCAGACGGAGAGAGAGAATCCCAAGCTGACTCCCTGCGCAGCACGGAGCCTGACTCTGGGCTCGAGATCACGACCCCAGCTGAAACCAAGAGTCAGACCGTCCACCAGTTGAGCCACCCAGGCGCCCCTCCTCTGTTGAAAGAGTTCATGCTTTTGTGTTCTACAAGGTTGTTGAGAAGATCAAATGAAATGTGTGAAAGTGCCTGGCACAGTCGTACCAGTTGTTAGAAACCAAGTCCTGGGCTTAGGGTGGAAAGAGCATTCATTGATGGAGGACCCGGACACCTAGACTTGACTGTGGGCTTCGTTACTTGATGTGAGACCTAGAATGAGCCTCTGAACCTCCTTAAGCCTCATGAGAGAGAGAGAAGGAGAGAAGTGATAAAATAAATCTGTCTCAAAGAACTTTGGGAGGTTCAGATTTGATGATATATGTGGAAATGCTTTGTAAACTGTGAGATGTTACACAAATGTAGTGTGGTTTTATTAGTCTTAGCAACAGTAAATTGCCACAAATGTTAGAGTTAATTAGGGCTCGTTAAGGAAGATGGGATATACAGTTGCTCAGTGATTGGCAGACAGTATACTTTCATCTGTCCATCCATCAGTTATTGTATCTATTATGTCAAAGGTGCTTTTGATTCAGAGATGACTAATTTGAATTTTCTAGGATCCCTTGACATACTTATAATTTTGAGGGCATGTTTGTGGAAAAAACAGGCAAGCCATCATTTTTATACCAAGGTGAAAAGTGTCCCAGTAGAGGCAGGGTTTATAGATGGCTGTCGTAGCAATGTTGTGAATCCCCAGGAGGCCCCGGAGCCAAGGCTTGAGGGACCAGAAGGAGTAGACTATTGCCTTAATTCTGGGACCCTGAATTGTTTGAGGAGCAACCATAAATTACTAGTTCAAATCCAGTCAGACCCAGTTTAGGAGTAGCAATTCCAGCTCCATCCTTTAAGATTTATGAAGTACCCTTCTATCTAGGCATCTAGGCCTTTTTATCCACTCGAATCATTTGGGCTCCATGTGGTATCACAGCTTGTAAGAGTCTAAATTCTGGATTAAGCAATATTAATTTTGCTTTTTTAAAAGATTTATTCATTTGAGAGAGCACGAGTGGAGGGGAGAGGGAGAAGCAGACTCCGCACTAAGCAGGGAGCCCAACACAGGGCTCAACCCCAGAACCCCGAGATCACGACCTGAGCCAAAGGCAGATGCTTAACCATCTGAGCCACCCAGGCGCCCCTAATTTTGCTTTCTTGAAAAGAAAATGTAAATGTGTGCATGCTCCATGTTGCCCTGAAGCCTGGTGCCAGGGTCCTGCCATACATTTGAGAGACATTCTCTTATTTCTTTTTATAAGGCCTATGAGGGTTTTTCACTCCTCAGATTTATGAGAGTTATGGGAAATGTGTTTATCTTCTGGAGGCAGTTAATTTCTTTTAATTTAGTTACATATGGGGGCACCTGGGTGGCTCAGTCGTTAAGCGTCTGCCTTCGGCTCAGGTCATGATCCCGGGGTCCTGGGATCGAGGCCCGCGTTGGGCTCCCTCCTCGAGGGGAAGCCTGCTTCTCCCTCTCCCACTCCCCCTGCTTGTGTTCCCTCTCTTGCTGTGTCTCTTTCTGTCAAATAAATACATAAAATCTTTAAAAAAATAATTCAGTGACATATGTAGACTGCAGTAATGTAAAATTTGGATGATGATGAGTTGGTCATAATCTGGAAATTTTTAACTGTGCTCATCTAGTGTTTCAATCTTCACTGATGAAGAAGACTTCTTGTTGGGCCAGGAGGAGACGCAGTTCTTGAGTGTTCATTTAAACAAAAGCAACATACTAGCTTTTTAATCCATGGCTGGAAAACTTGTACTACACATATGGCAAGTTAAATCTTTACTAATGGCCTGTTATAAATTTTGTTTTGTTTTTGTTTTAAATAGGAGGCAAATGTCTCTGTGAAACATTGTCTTGTGTAGTAATGTGAATGGCAACACTGGAAAAAAGATCTTCATTTTACTTTTTTGTTTTGTTTTTAAATTATGACAAACAGCATGGTAAAAAAAAGTTATTCAAATCCTGTCTGATTAAAATTAATTGATTTATGTTTCTAATTCAAATGAAAATGCTTCTCCTTCATACTCATCAACATTGAGGTTAATCACTTGCCAGTGTGTGTTTTCCACTGTTATTAGCACCGTTTTGCCCTCTGTGACAAGCTGATTTTATGGGGGATAGTAACAGAAATGTTAGCATCAGTGTAATCATATAGAGAGTAGTTACTGGTCCTTGTGATTTTAAAGCAGACACTCCAAATCCCTTGCTCTGTAACCAAGTTGTAAGAGTGACTTGGTGTTTTTAACCACAATCTGAATGGTATTGTCTCATTAATAAATACATGATGACAAAAGTTCTGTAAACAGATATGTTGGAACTACTTAAGAGGATAATGTCATTCTGAGGATACCACATAAAAGTCCATTTCTGAAACTAGGGCTTGTTTTGTAGTTAATACAGTCAGAATGCTTGTTTTATATCCTGAATCAGCTTGCAGCTGCTAATAGAGAATTGGGAGCTGTCATTGCTTCCTGCTTCTGGACATGTGTGTCACATCTCCCACCTTCACCCCCTCCCCACAACCAAGCAATAAAACAAAAAGGGTTGACAGCCCTCTTGGTTCTAAGAAACTGGCAGATTAACCCCAGTGGCTTCAACCTCCAAATAATACTGATGGATAAAGGAAAGTTGTGTGTTCATTTATCTTTAAGGTACCATCATAAGCACAACTGTACTTATCCCTTTGCACAGTGTCTTCTTTATCTTTTAGAAACATTTGTGATACTGGAGTAGGATCAACCTGAGTTGTCTGTGGATAGTTACTAAATCAGATTCTGGTGAATGTGATAATTGAAGAAATACCTGCTAGGTTATAGCTTTGCTAGGCTCCACAGGTATAAAATGGGTGACAACTGCATGGATATGTGAGGGGCAGGGCATAGCATCTGAGCATTGGAAGGGACCAAGGGCATCTAGGCCAGTTTCCTACCGAGCACAGAAATCTGGGCTCTCCTGATTGATGGTCGTCTGGCCTTTGCCTGTTGACTTCTTACTAGGTAAGCATTATTCCAGGATAATGTTGAGTGGAGCTTTGCTCCTTGAGATGTGATCTATGGAGTAGCATCATCAGCATCTCCCAGGAGCGTGTTAAAAATGTAGAATCTCAGGCCCCACCTCAGACTTAGAAGATTCTCAGGTTGATTCAGCTGCACAGTGCACTTTAAGAAGGGATGGCGTTGGATGAATTGGGAGTGGGAGAGATTAAAATTGAAGGAAAGAAATCATTCGGAGCTTGTGTGGCTTAGTGAGATACTGAGGGCCTAAATTAGAGCAGTGGAGGGAGAAAAGGAGACCTGTGAAGATGTTATCCTAGGACTCAGTAGCTAATTGGCCATTTTGATGAAAGAAGCTCAAAGATGACATGTGTGCAGCTCAAGTGATGAGAGAATTGTGGGTCAGTTCATGAAAGTAGTTCATATCACTAGTTCAGTAAAGTTGAAGGAGCAGGTGCTAGAGTTAGGGGTTGGTGATATGAGAATGAATGAGGGTGTATCTTCTATTCTTAATATTTACAAATATTTATCAGTTGAGGACTGATTTTGCAGAGGATGAATGTGAAATGGTGTAGTACATGTTAAACCGACTAAAGCCATCCGTTTAGCTGGTAAATGCACCTGGCTCACCATCCAGCTTCCAGAGCTCAGTGGAGCTCTGTTGCCTTCTGCTTAGAGTATGTGCAGTAACTCACAGGAAGGTGATATAAACATTATTTACTTGGTTTCCTTATGACTCATTTTTTTCGCATTTAAAATAAATGCTAGTGCTGGCTATGGACAAAAGTGGAGAGGTCTAAAAATAATGTTTATATTAAATTTATGAAGCTCTCAGGATGAATGCCTTTTGAATGTCGAGGCTTTCCTATCTGGGGTGTGTGTGTGTGTGTGTAAATTACATAAACAATTATAATAAAACTTGAAACACCTTAATGAAGGCATTTACAGAGGGCTCAGGGAACGCGGAAACCCGATAAAGCAGCTCTCCCTAGAAGTGGAATGCCTTGGAAAAGCTCCATGGGAAGGATTCCCTTTGTGAATGAGGGGCTAGAACTGCATGACAAGGGTGTGTCAGGAAAAGCACGAATGAAAGGGCACCATGTAGGTAGGAAATGGTGGGTAGCTCCAGTGGTGAAGTGTTAGGTGATGAGTTTAAAGTGGCTGGAGGTGAAATGGAAAAGGTTGGGGCCAGATGATGAAAGGCCTCACATGCTAAGGACTTGACTTGATAAGCAGTGGGAGCTACTGAGCATTTTAAGTATGTGGGGGTGACATGGTTAGGTTTGTATTCTAGGGTGTTAACTGGTAGCCAGCTGGAGGATGGATGCGAGAGGAGTGGCTAGAGACTTGGTTACTGCCTCAGCGCTGTCTTTCATTAACATTTGAAAGCACTCTGTTAGGAGCTGGAGATCCAAAGAAAGAATTGCCTCAAGGAGTTCAGCCTAGTAGGGAGAAAGAAAGAATTGCAATACAGAGTGTGTCGCCTTTGAGGTTTGTACAATGTGGTTGTGATACCAAATAGGAAACTAATCAGGTCTCTGCAGTTGGGGTGGGTGGAAGATTATTTTGAATACTGGAAAGAGTAGACTAGGAATAGGAGTGGATGGGATAGGGCATTCCTGGTATGGGGACCAAGGTGCTACCTGAGAACTAGATGAGAAAGATCTGGACTAGGTTAGTGCAGATGAAGAACTTCAGAATGGGAATTGCTATTGCTTAGAGTGTAGAATTCTTGGGTCTTATTGAATGATTATATGTTGGTGGGGGGGAAGGAGTAGTTCAGGATTTATTATTCATTCTGGAACTAATTTGAGTATGTCTTCCAGGTCAGGAAGGTGTGTCACTATATCCCATGTCAGGGATACAGTGTGCATAAGACTGACAGGGTTTGTGTGTCAGGATGACTTAGAGGTTTCTGGTTTGATTGACTGTAATCCCATCGCCCAACAGGCAGAATACAGGAGCAGGAATTGGCTTTGCGGGGGCGGGGGGGGGGTAGGTTGGTGGGAAGATGGCAATTTAGATTTTGGATGTGTTAAAGTTAAGGTGCCTGAAGGACATTCAGGTATTTCTGGAGAGAGCTCAAGGAGCATCTGTGTTAGGCAGTCAGTGAAGTGTTTGGACTGAATGAAAGTGCTTGATTGAGTGGGTGGAGTGAGGACAGGCCGAAGAAGCAACTCTGAAGAATGCTTGTATTTAAAAAGTGGGAGTGCAGGCTGGGCCGCGGACGGGAAGCGCCACGCTTGAACCCCAGCCTCCTCATCTAGTTTGAAACCCGGGCGCCGCCAAGATACCGGCTTACCACTCTTCTCTCATGGACCCTGACATCAAACTCATTGGAAACATGGCACTGTTGCCTATCAGAAGTCAATTCAAAGGACCTGTCCTTAGACAAAAGATACAGATATTGTGGATGAAGCCATCTGTTACTTCAAGGCCAATGTCTTCTTCAAAAACTATGAGATTAGGAATGAAGCTGATAGAACCTTGATATATATAACTCTCTACATTTCTGAGTGTCTCTTAAGAAACTCCAAAAGTGCAATTCCAAAAGCCAAGGTGAAAAAGAAATGTATATGCTGGGAATCACTAATTTTCCCATTCCTGGAGAGCCTGGTTTTCCACTTAATGCAATTTATGCCAAACCTGCAAACAAACAGGAAGATGAGGTAATGAGGGCCTACTTGCAGCAGCTGAGACAAGAGACTGGACTGAGACTTTGTGAGAAAGTTTTTGACCCTCAGAATGATAAACCTAGCAAGTGGTGGACTTGCTTTGTGAAGAGACAGTTCATGAACAAGAGTCTTTCAGGGCCTAGACAGTGAAAGGAGCCTGGGCAGACACTTTCCACAGCCGTGGGCAGCATTTTACAGCAAGATGTACATAGTTATTTGCCTTTATTTGATAAAATTTTATACAGAAGAGAGAAGAGAGCATGTCTTCACTTGAAGAGCTCTTTATCAAGAATTTGGGTGGGGGAGGGAAGAATGAGTTGTTGAAGGGTGATTTGAAATGTTCTGCAGTATTAAGCTGGTGCTTAATAAGTAAATAAAGAAATTTCTAACAAAAAAAGTGGGAGTGGATTATGTTGAGTGAAAGAACAAAGAATAAAAGAGACCTACTGTACAACTGTATTTATATGAAGGTCGGTTAACAGGCAAAACTAATTTTTGGCAATATGTCATAATAGTTGTTACCTTTCGGGGGCATATTGATGGGCAGGGGCTTGAGCCATCTGCTGCTGATAATGTTCTTTGTGGTTTTCTGAGTTTTAATTTCCTGGGTATAAACATTGAATGTAGCCTTATGGTTTGTGTGCTTTATTTGATATAAGTTAAGCCTCAGTAGAAAGAAGGGAAGTGGTCCTGAAGGAAAAGACTTGAACATCATTTCTATCCTGAAGGGAAGGAGAGAGCGGGAAAAGCTAAGGATGATGCATGAATGGAGAGGGAAAAATGAAAGAAAGTCCTGAAGGAAATAAGAGGGACGATATCATGAGCCCCCATGAAAGAGTTAGCTGTGGGTCGATAGAGGGCATCTATTTCTTTGAGGCTATTAGGAAGGATGGGTAAGGATAAAGATTTATTTAAGAGATAGTTCAGGAAGCTGGGCCTCAATTTTCTTAATGAATTGGAAGGTTAAGGAAAAACCAACTCTTGGTATTTATTGTAATATACTTTTCCTTGAGTAAATCACCCAACTAATCATAGTCTATGCCCTTTTGGGAATTTATGCCTGTGATTTCAACCTATGCTGACTTTTCTGTGGGGTGTTCCTTTCTTGGACTACTCTGAAGCACCTTACTGCACTGGGTAGGGCTGGGGGGCTGTTTGTGAAGTAGAGATGCAGGAAATGATTGCCAAACTCAGTTTTATAAGTTTGGAAGTGCAGTTTTGATTGCACGGTTTTGGTTCCTTCCTCCCAATCTGTGAGAGTGTGTGTGTGTGTGTGTGTGTGTGTGTGTGTGTTGGGGGAAGGGTAAGTATATAGATATAATGGTCAAAAACCTTCAGAAAAGTTGGAACTACTAAATGACAAAGTAGGGATTGTACCTTCTGTTATATCCTGTTTCCTTTCTGTTTATAAAATCACTTGTGGAGTAATAAAACTTCTGAGATAGTTTTTTTTTTCCTTCCTCATGACCTATTGATTATACTTGCAGAGATGAGAGCTGGTTCTGAAGACACATTTTTCATTCCTAGATTTTTCAAAGTGACTTGTGGCTTGAATCTGTTTATAAAGTGAGCATAAGGACATGATAAATGATAAGATTAGATGGGTATAAATCAAATTGTGTAGGGGACAATTATTGTTAAATAATAAATATTGTTAAGAAACCATGTCAAACCTATCATTTTTCCTCTTGATAACTGTAGCAAGCATCGACTTTGTGTTTTGTGCTCAATACTCAAGCTGGATGCTGAGATTCCAAATTGTGGTTATTGAAACAAATGAAAAACCAGCAGTTCGGTTTGTTTCTTTTTTAATTTTATTTTACTATGTTATGTTAATCACCATACATTACATCATTAGTTTTTGATGTAGTGTTCCATGATTCATTGTTTGTGTATAATACCCAGTGCTCCATTCAGTATGTGCCCTCTTTAATACCCATCACCAGGCTAACCCATCCCCCCGACCCCCCTCCCCTCTAGAACCCTTAATTTGTTTCTCCAGTTCGGTTGTTCTTAAGAATATAATTGCCCAAATATTTACTGTAGTCTCTAGATCATCTGGTTATTTTATATTCCAGTTACAAAGTTGGTTTCTATAGATTTTTAATAAAGATGTTTTGAGGAATAGGATAGAAACTCTTGAGAGATAACCATAACTCTTCATATCAAATATGGTGAATTGCCAAACAGCAGTAATACTGGGAGAAAGAAGGATCATTGCTTCTGATTTGGAGAACCTGGTGGAATGGCAGTAGAGTTGTTTTTATGTTTGGGTTTTGTTTTTTTTTTTTAAGATTTTTTATTTATTTATCTGAGAGAGAGAATGGGAGACAGAGAGCATGAGAGGGGGAGGATCAGAGGGAGAAGCAGACTCCCCGCCGAGCAGGGAGCCCGATGCGGGACTCGATCCCGGGACTCCAGGATCATGACCTGAGCCGAAGGCAGTTGCTTAACCAACTGAGCCACCCAGGTGCCCCTTTTGTTGTTGTTTTTTTTAACTTGCTCAGGAACTTTATTGGGTTGGCGGTTGTAGGCACAAAGTTTTGTTTATGTTCAAAATTCACTGATCAGTGTAACGAAACTTTTTATGGGATACTCTTTTTTTCTCCTATACTTAGTCAATTCAGATAGTTGCAGAGTGCTTGCTTTCCAAGGCATGAGGTACTTTGAAGGTTGGAGGGAAAATGAATCCGACAGATCTGCATTTTTATAGAAGCTTAAGCCAGATTGCACAAGGACATAGATGATCATAAAACAGAGCACAGTAAGATAGTACTGGGAGGATACTCCCTCCTTTCCTCCTTGCAAATAATTCTTGAACCTGTGTCCACTACATGCCAGTCTTTAACAAGACAGACGTAGTCCTTGCCCTTGTGACTTTATAACAAGGAGACTTGTCAAACACATACCTATGTAAATAATTGTGGCATGTGCCACTAAGGAAAAATATAGTATTTTTTTGTAGCGGTGAATCCTTGTTGATAAGCTGAGACCTGAAGGATCAATAGTGGTTTGAGGGTTTGGGGTACAGGGTATGTGGAAGAGCATTCCAGATAGGAAAATAGTATATGTGGAGGCCATGAAGGGGGGAGCCCAGCATGGTTTAAGGACCTAGAGGAAGGAACACTGTGAGTGTAGTACAGTGAGTGAGATTGAGAGTATCAGGAGGCAAGGCTGGAGAATAGTCAGGGCCAGATCTGGGTATGTGTGGTCTGGGGTCAACTTTTGGCAAGTTGAGTGCTTTGGTCATCAGAGCTCCCCCCCCCCGCCCCCTCCCAATTAAATACAAAATATGTCAGTATGCACTCTAGGTTATGTTTGGCTGCAAGGGTCTTATAGGCTATAGTTATTGTTTTGGAGTTGATTTTAAGAATAATAGGAAACCATTCCATTAGGTTATCAAATGTTATTTAGCTTTGTCTCATTCTAGGATGGGTGTCATGACTATCATTTTATAACTTTCCTTTGTCTTATCAGTAGGGAGGATAAAAGGAGGATAAAAGTAACCCTGTCTTTTCTGCATTAAGCCTTCTACCCTGGATACGCTAAGAACAGCCAGTTTTCTTGCTTTCCTATGTACACTCCCTCCAGGCACTTTCTTTCCCTTTCCAGCCTTCCCTGTAGCCGCCTAGCTCCTTACCCTGCTGCACTGACTCTGCCCTGAGAACCCACAATACTCTCAAATTACATGGGGCCAGGGTCTGAGCATAAAGGCGTAGGCTTTTTACCAGCCTCACATTCATTTTTGCAGAAAGCTTTATTTTACTCCCCCCACAACCCACTCAATTTTCCCTTTCTTAGAAAAGAAAAATTAGTACCCTTCATCAAATGAGTAGTATATAAACATTCCCTGTTGTACACTCCCAACTTCCCCTAACTCAACCCCAGCAATAATAAGCTATGCTGAATATCAAGCATGTTTGATTGAGGAAATTTAAAAAAAAAACCACCACCAATTCACTGTGTTCTCTTGGCACATTAGCAATCAACTTCTATTTCAATGAAGTTGGAATACAGCATTACAGTTTTTATGTTCTTTCAGGAAGACATTCAATGAGATTATACCATAGGATCTCTTTTTTGTACACTTTTTATCCATAAATGAGAGAGGTCTTGGCGTCATTTGTCCACAAAGTCAAATTTTCAGTGAAGGGCAGGTTCATTAGTTTCTTTATAGGGATTAGTGAAACTATTACTTTCTTTCTCCTTTTTTTTTTCCCTTGGTTGTCTTTATATTTTGCATTATTTTCCTATTTTTTGATGAGATAGTAAGTGATAGTAAAACAGGAAACAGGTAAAAGTTTTTTTATTTTAGGATTTTTGTTGTTGTTAGGGAAATTTCAAAAACATTTTGAAAAGTATGCAGAATTTCATGTCATGATTTCAGGGTCATGAGATTGAGCCCCTGATGGGCTCTGTGCTAGGCGTGAGCCTGCTTTAGATTCTCTCTCTCCTCCTCTACCCCCCCCCCCCCCCCCGCTCTCTCTCTGCCTGTCTCTCTCAAAAAAAAAAAAAAAAATGTAGGCAAAATAGTGTGATGAAGCTTTGTATACTGATTGCCTGGCTGGCATCAACAGTTACCTACTCAGGGCCAATTTTGTTTTATCTTGAGTCCCTCCTTCTGCCTAGATTATTTTGAAGCAGATCCTAGACGTTCTTTCATTTCATCTATAAGTATCTCAAGTATCTCTAAAGTATAGCAGTCTTTTATTTATTTATTTATTTATTTTTAAAGATTTTATTTATTTATTTGACAGAGAGAGACACAACGAGAGAGGGAACACAAGCAGGGGGAGTGGGAGAGGGAGAAGCAGGCTTCCCGCGGAGCAGGGAGCCTGATGTGGGGCTCGATCCCAGGACCCTGGGATCATGACCTGAGCCGAAGGCAGACGTTTAACGACTGAGCCACCCAGGCGCCCCAGTATAGCAGTCTTTTAAAAACAACCATGACACTAATTTTGTTTAAAAAATTAATATTCCTGTTTTTCAACAAATATCTAGTCAGTGTTCAAATTTCCAAGTGTCTTAAATTTTTAATTTGAATTATTGAAATGTCAATATCTTGTGATTGGTTTTTTGTTTGTTTACATTTCTTTAATTATAGATTTCCCTTCTGTCTCTCTTTTCCCCTTCAGCCTCCCCCTCTCCTCTTTCCCTTGTAATTTACTTGTTGGAAAAAAACAGGGTATCTGTCCTCTAGAGTTTCCCACAGTTTAGATTTTTGGGATTACATCTCTGTGGTGTTAACAGGAGTGTATTGAAAGTTTGGGTATATACTTTTGATTTTTTTTTTTTCCTTTTGAGTTTTGTTTAACTTTATCTTTTTTTTTCCTTAAAGATTTTATTCATTTATTTGAGAGCGAGAGTTTTGGCGGGGGGGAGGACAGAGGGAGAGGGTGAAGCAGACTTCCTGCCAAGCAGGGAGCCCAATGCAGGACTCGATCCCAGGACCCTGGGACCATGACCTGAGCCGAAGGCAGATGCTTAACTGACTGAGCCACCCGGGCACCCCTGTTTAGCTTTATCTTGATCAAGAGAGTTAAGTTGGATCTTCTTTTGGAGGACTTATAACGGAGGTCCAAAACTAGTGCCCATTGGGCCATGTGTGGCTCACAGACCTGTTTTGTTTGGTGGACACTGAAAAATTTTTTTTTTTTTTTTTAAGTAGGCTCCATGTGGGGCTTGAACTCATGACCTTGAGATCAAGACCTGGGCTGAGGTCAAGAGTCAGACACTTAACTGACTGAGCCACCTGAGTGCCCCTGAAATATTTTAAAATTAATTGCTATCATTTAAATATTGTAAAGTTTCACATAAAAATCAAGATTTTTTTCTTTTTTCAAGTCACGAGATGTGGGCATACTAGGTGTCTGTGGCAATGGCCAGGTTACAGCTGACGAGTGACGGCAGCTCACTTCAGAGGGTGTCTCTCTCTTTCCCGTTACCCCAAGTGCTCCTCTCATGGTTTCCTGCCTGGTCCCAGTGGGCTGGTAGGTTAGTGAACTGCAACTTAGAGCAATAGGAATTGCTTAAAATCTATGCATGGCAGTTTACTTCTAATTTTTTGCTACATGTTTCACTCCAGCTGGTGTTTGGGCTGTTTTACTATCTAACAATTGATGTTTATTCAGATAAATGGTCAGAGTGCCTGCTGATGTTCCCATTGTGCTTTGTATCTCTATCATAAGACTTGCTCAGTGCATTGTATGAATCTATTCTCATGCCCCCATGGAAATTGGTGTTTGTAGTTTTAGAATCTAACAGAATGCTTGGCACATAGTAGGTACTCAGTAAATTCTGGTTGAATGAGTGACGGAGGACAGGAACCAGTAAACAAAACTATTCAATGGAGAAAACGTAGTAAGAGAAAAAATCTTGTGATGTACATCCATGTTCGAAATTTCATTGATGCTAGTTCCTCTATTCTTCCATTGGCATGCATTATCAAAAGTGACTGTAATTGTGGTTTGTACAGTGTAGAAATAACCTCTATAGGTGTGCAGATGTTTATCATTAATAACATGTAAGTTAGCAATAGATTTCTCAGAAAGAGATTTAAATTTACTTGTGTTTGGAGAACATACTAGCTGGACTTCCCTATTTTGCCTTAAGAATTTGGAGTTTAGGGGATGCCTGGGTGGCTCAGTTGGTTAAGCGACTGCCTTCGGCTCAGGTCATGATCCTGGAGTCCCGGGATTGAGTCCTGCATCGGGCTCCCTGCTGAGCAGGGAGTCTGCTTCTCCCTCTGACCCTCCCCTCTCTCATGTGCATGCTCTCTCTCACTCATTCTCTCTCTCTCAAATAAATAAAAATCTTAAAAAAAAAAAAATTTGGAGTTTAATTCTTCCTTTGGTTTATGTCCAGTGTTAACAAGGACATGTAGCAAGTGTGAAAAAGGGAAGGGTACAACATGGACAGAGCTCACAGACTTGAGGGTAGTTTAGGAGGCATATCTGGTATAATTTGATAAAGTTTTTAAACCTGGCATTTGGATATTGCCAAAAACAATACTTGAAAGATACTTTTATGTTTTAGAGTTGAATCTTATTTGTGTTATAACAATACATACTTAAAAAATTATAATTGAGGGCGTGCCTGGCTGGCTCAGTAGGTGGAGCGTGCGACTCTTGATCTCAGGGTTGTGAGTTCGAGCCCCACGTTGAGCATAGAGATTACTTCATAAAAATTTTTTAAAATTATAATTGTTTTTTTGGGGGGGTGGTGGTTATGTTAAGCCTGCCTGAACTTTTCCTTGCTTACTGACAGCCTTTTATAAAAGTGTGAGTAAGGTTAGGTTCTATACACTTTGACTCCAGGAGAATATTTAATTTCTCATGAGTAAAAAAACCAAAAAGTAAATACAAGTTACCAGTGCATGTTCTAGCACAGTCTGAATTCTTATTTCTTAGTGATAATATATGAAAATGTAGTTTGGATGACCCTAAATTATCAATGAACTGACATGTCACTAAGAAATCTAGCTCACTTTGCACATTTTTTATTGTGACCTGAAAAGAACAAGTGGCACTATTATAAGTAAGGAGTTTCAGTTTTTAAAGTCCTTCAGTGGCATTTGTGGGAGACATGATAAACTCTTATTGAAAACATTTGGAATCTTCACATAGTAAGGTTGATTATTACAGGGAAGCACTGTAATGTTGAAAGAAATTACAGATTTTTTTTTTTGAGTAACTGATTTTAATAATAGCAACAACAACAGGAGTATCACCACTCTGCACTTACAAAATGCTTTACATTTTTCAAAGCACCTTCAGCATTTAAATGATGATAATCACTGGACCAAACCTGTGAGAAATTCCTGATTAAAAGAAAACTTCTTCATGTTACTGTTGCCCCTTTTAGTTACCTGTATTTAAGAAATTAGTTACTGTTAGTAAATATTAGCCACTGTTTCTTTTCTACATAAAGATAAAAGGAAAATTATGACAAGATTCTTTACAATTTGGAGGAAAACTGATTTAAATGGAAGATTTGAAGCTGAAATACTGTGCTAATTTCAAGTGAGCTGTGTCAGAGATGGTCTGTGTCAGAGGTATTAAATCTAGATAGCTGAGCACTGGCTCTATTTCTGGGCCTCCAAGGGGAAGATTGTAGTGCATGCTTAATGGATTGTTACATATTAATAAGGAGAGGAAGATAGTTGGAAGAAAAACTGATTTTTTTATAGTGAGGTTTTCTCAGATGTTAACACTTCCCTGCTGTTAAATAGTTGCGTTTTATTTAAGCAATTTGATTTTCTTCTTTGTACATATTGCCTGTAACAGCCTTTGAAAATTGTGACGTGAATACTACTTGAATGATGTGCTTTAAATAGCAATTAATTTAGTTTGATTTTACCCAAATGTTAGCTTTGCAGTACTTTTTCGTTTAAAAAATTTTTTTTTTGTTGTGAGCTCCTTTGAGCCTGAAGACAAGTTGGGAATAATATAAAGAATACCTGTATTACTATTACCCAGCTTTGTTGAATGTAACATTTTGCCCTATTTGATTCACATGTAGGTTTTATTTTATTTTAAGATGCATACCTATGTACACCTTAGGATCTCAGCAACCTGGCACATGCTTTGTGATGTTCATTCCTATATATCTTATATTTTTTCATATTACATGTGGTGGACTTAAATTTTTTAAAATTGTTTGCTGGTGCATAGTAATGCAATTTATTTTTGTGTTTTGATCTTAAATCTAGCAAACTTGCTGAGTTTTTGTTAGTTTTTTGTTGTTGGTTTTAATAGTTTCTGTATTTCTTTGAATTATTTTGTGTAGTCAACCATATACCTTGCAGATAGTGGTGGTATTATTTCTTTCGGGTCTTAAACATATTTCTTTTTCTTGTCACACTGGCTAGGACTTTCAATAGTGTTGAAAGAAGGTGGTGATAAGAAACTTACTTTAATTTTGTTCCTTACTTTAAAGGGAATTCATTTTGCCATTTAATTTCATTTAAGTTACTAGTTGATAAACTTTATAAGGTTAAGAGTGTTATGAGAAGTTTGTTTTTAAAATCATGAAAGAATTTTTATTATTTTTCTGTATGTAGAGATTTTGTGGTGTTCTTTTTTCCCCCCCTTAATCTCTGGAGTGTGATGAAATTATATATTTAGTATTAGTTTTTTCTAATATTAAAAGATCCATTAATTCTTAAAACTTAAATTATCTTGGTGAATTTTATTAGCTAATATTTTAAGTAGTACTTTATGTTTTACATGTGAAATTAGCTTAAACTTCCCTTTTTGAACCATTTTTTCTCTTATTTTGGTTTCAAAGTTATACTGGCCTCAGAAGGTAAATTGGGAGTGATCCCTTTTTAAATTTTTTCTGTAACAGTTTGTATAAGATAGGAGTTACCTGTTTGTTCCCTGAATGTTTGGTGGAACTTGTTTAAACTTCTGGACCTATAGCTTTTCAACTGGTGTTTCAATTTATCTAATGGTTATAGCTGTAGTCAGATTTTCTAATTCTTCTAGGGTCAGTTTTGGGAAGATACATTTTTCTAGAAAATATTCTATGTCTGTTTTTCCAACATTATTGAAATCTCTACCACATTTGCAGTGTTTCCTTTGTATGTGCCTTCTCTTTATTGTTGGTCTAACCACAAATTTGTAACTATTATTTGGGTTTTGAAAGAATCAGCCTTAAGTTTTGCTGAAACTTATGTTCCCCTCCCCCCATATTTAATTAATGTATGCCCTTATTCTTAATTCTGTCAATCAGTTTTTTAGGAGTTTCATTTTATTCCTAACTAAAGTCAGATGCTTAGTGAATTAATTTTCAGTCCTTCTTTTCTAAGACCAGTTTTTAGTCCGTTTGGGTTGCTATAACAAACTACCATCGACTGCGTGGCTTCTAAATAACAAAAATGTATTTCTCACAGTTCAGGGTGCCAGCATAGCTAGGGTCTGGTGAGATCCCTCTTCCAGGTTATAGACTGCTGAATTCTTATATCCTCGCAAGTCTGAAGGGAGAGGGCGCTCTCTGGGTCTCTTTTATTAGGGCACTAATCCCATTCATGAGGGCTCCACCCTCATAATCTGATCACCTCCAAAGGCCCCACCTCCTAATATCATTACACTGGGGATTAGGTTTCAACATATGAATGGGACACACACACACACACACACACAGTCTGTGGGAGCCCATAAATCTCTCTTTAATACCACTTTAGTGGTATCCCACAAATTTTAATGAGGTGCTTTAGTTTTCATTGATATGTAGTTCAGTTCTAAATATTTTGTAATTTTACTGTGATTTTTTTTTCTTTGTGAGTTATTTATTGCTAATTATGGCATAATTGTCTGAGAAAGTGCCTGTATGATGCTGATTCATTGGGATTTGTTGAAGTTGACTTTGTGGCCTGGTGGGTTTTTATCATTGTTCCATGTCTGCTTGAGAAGCAGGTATATTCTAATTGCTGGGTGCTGGGCTGTAATATACGTTCATTAGGTCATGCTTGTTGGTTGTGTCATTCAAATCTCCTGTAGCCTTACTAATTTTTGAGTGTTCAGTCTATTGGCCATATGTTAAAATGTTTCTCAGTGATTGTGAATTCATTAAGTTTCCACTTTAATTCATATGATATTTGCTGTCTGTATTTTGAGACTGTGTTGATAAGTTGCAGGTAAATTCAGAATTTTAATCTTGTTGACTGAATCTTTTTCTCATTGTTATTTAGTGACCTTTTATTTCTAAAAGGGACTTTTCCTTAAAGGATATTTTATTTGATACTGATGTGATCACACTAGCTTTCCTTGATGATCTTTCTGTATTGCTATTTATGCCCTTCTTCTAAACATCATATAGCAGGCTTAAAATTTAATATGAGAATCTATGAATGAAGCCCATTTATTTGTATTTCAGTCCATTTATTTGATTTTAATTTTATACTCCCCTCTCCTATTTAGGTTTGATATTCTCTTTTCTTGGTAGGGTTTTCTTTAGTTTTCACTTTACTTTCTATTCATCTGGAAGTTTTATATTTGCTTTATTATTTTAGTGGTTACCTTAAAATATTTGACTTGAATATGTGACCTAAAAAGTCTGTAGTTAATCGCCATTCCAAAACAGTATCTCTTAAAAACAAAACAAAACCCCAAAGACTTTAGAATACTTTAACTCTGATAACTTTTCTCCTGTTCCTTGGTGTTACTTTCAACTGGTCTTTTTTTTTTTTTCTTTTTACTTCTGAAATTAGACATTACTTTTATTTAGTCAGCACATGCTTAGATTTACCCATAGACTTACCGGTACTCTATAAATATGTAAGTTTTTACAGCCTCATATTATCAAACTCCAAACGTCTTGGGGTTTGGAAAAAAGGACAGACTTATCACCCTCCCACCCCCAATTATTAAAAAAAAAAAAAAGTACGTATTTCTTGTCAAAAGAGTATTTGTTGTACTTTGGAAAAGTATATAGGAGAAAGTGTAAGTTTCTGGAAACTTAGAGATAACACTTAATATTTTGGTTAGTCAGCTTCTTCCTTGCAATTTTACTCTTTCCTTCCCAGTTTCCCTCTTTCCCATTGTATTAGTTTCTCAGGGCTGCCATTACAGAATACCACAGGCTGCATGAGTAAACTACAGCAGTGTTTTTTTTTCTCATAGTTCTTGGAGAAGTCCAAGATCAGGGGATTGCCAGGATTGGTTTCTCCCGAGGCCCCTCTTCTTGGCTTGCAGATGGCTGTCTTCTTGCTATGTCCTCACAAGACCCCTCCTCTGTGCACTTGGAACCCTGGTGTCCCTTTGTGTGCCCAAGTTTCCTCTTATAAGGACACCAGTCAGATTGGATTAAGGCCTACCCCAAAGCCTCATTTTAACTTAATCATCCTTTTAAAGGTCCTATCTCCATGTACAGTCACATTCAGAGGTACTGGAGGGCTAAGGCTTCAACATGTGAATTATGGGGGGGAACACAGTCCAGCCCATAATACCTGTCTTCCAACTTCTTTCTTTTGGCAAACGGTGTGTTGATTGCCGCCGTGTGCAGATGTGAGTTGACTGGGGATGTAGTAGTGAATGAGACAGAAGTGGTTCACATCCTCATGGGGCTTATAGTTTACAGTCTTAGACAAGTCTAGTATAATTTCTCTCCCTCCCCACTCTCATCCGTCCTCTACCTCTTTCCCTCCCCCTTTCCTACACACACACACACACGTGCGCGTGCACTATACTTGTTTTGTGATCATTAATATAACTGCTTTATTTTACATATGTAGAGGAAAAAGCCTTTACAGTCTTGAAAACCTAGCACTTAATATTTTTATAGTTTTTCTCAGAGTTCTGCTGAGATTCAAATTATTTCTAGATTTCTGACTACTGAAGTTATATCTTTTACATTTATTGCTCTTCCTTCTTTTTCCTGTATTTCCAGCTACTGTGTGACTCGTCATTGTCACGTAAAGACTATATTCTACAGTTTTATTGGTAGTGAGGATGAATTTCTTTTTTTTTTAAGATTTTATTTATTTATTTGAGAGAGAGAGAATGAGAGACAGAGAGCATGAGAGGGAGGGGGGTCAGAGGGAGAAGCAGACTCCCTGCTGAGCTGGGAGCCCGATGCGGGACTCGATCCCGGGACTCCAGGATCATGACCTGAGCCGAAGGCAGTCGCTTAACCGACTGAGCCACCCAGGCACCCGTGAGGATGAATTTCTTAGATTGTTACAAGCTCCTGGGGATTCTTTCTTCAGCAATTCATTATTGCATTTACTTTTTGTTGCATCTCAAAAAAGCTCTTCCCCCTTCTCCTTTTTAGGTCACCGTTTTGGGTGGAGGGGCTGGGCAGAAGAATATGAAGACAAAATAAAAGGGCTCAAGTACGAAAGAAAGTGGAAATGAGACACATTTGTGGGGCTGACTGTGTGTCTGTTCATTTTACGTACTGTTGCTCAGGTACCCCGAGTTCTCAGGTGCCCAATGTGAGAGTTCCATTTTTCTTTTAAATACAGTGTTAACTGCCTTTTGATTTTTGAGTGTGGCACCTCCAATGTAGGTAATCCAGTGAATCTTGGATTGATTCCTAGGACAGCTGCACATCTGAGATGGGTGATAAGTTTTTCCTACTAGTTACTCATGCGTAATAGGCAAAATTGGTCAGGAACCATTTTCTATTATTATTATTGTTCTAAAAATAAGTGTGAAGCATCAAGGTTGTTTGTGGGAGGAAGGAGGTACTTCTTTCCTTGTCTGACCACTGACTCTAAAATAATTTATTTGTATGAGACTCTGTAAGGTAGTATAATTTGAAGTTACCTCAGAATTTGACCTCTAGGTACGAGAGAATTTGTACTTCTTAAAAGGGTGGATTAAATTATTGTATCTAGCCAACTTCCTCCTGAAATGTTTGTCTAAGAGCAAGAACAACATCAACTCAGAGCAGTAGGGGACAGTCATCTGGCCTTGTTAGTGCCGTCCAGCTCCTTGGGAAAGGCTTTCATTTGTATGCTGCCTAATTATACTGTAAAATAAAAGACTGAATCCATTAAAGAGCCAGGCCCTTTGTGTAGCTCCTGAATTCCTTTAATTTAGTGGCTGCATAGAAGCTTTATTCAGAGCATTCATAGTCCTGTACTATCTTTCCTGTCTAGATGCCAGGTCCTATTCAATGGTGTTCTCACTGCAGGAAGTTCTCACATTCATTTGAGGGTAGATGAAGGTGGGGGGAGGGGAAAGATGGGGGGGGAGGCAAAGGACTGTGTGGATCTTTTTTTCCCCTCCATTTCCTGCTCTGCTCCTTAAAAACGAAACAAAACCCCAAACAAAAAGCAAACTCAAGAAGATAGCTATAAAGGAAACTCTCAAGTGACTCAATGGATTGATAACTCTTGGTAAATCACAGAAAAGTTGTGTCTGCCTCTGGCATCTATTTACAAATAGTACTAAAACACCCAGAAAAAGCATTTCAGGTCAGGTGAGGGTAGGAGGCATTGGAAGAATAGATGGCAGTCTGTTCCAAAGGATTTACTTCCTTTAATTGAATGTATTTTAAAGGACTTTTGGCAGGGTGGGGGAGCAGTGGGAGGGATGATAAAGAATAGTTCTTAAGGTTGTATTAGCAGTCAAATTGAGAGTTGACACAGAGATGCAGGAGGGGAGTTCAAGTGAACATCTTAAAATCTAAACAGGAATAGAAATAGGCCAAGGGATGTTTTTTATCCCCGTCTTCTGTAGAATTTTTAAAAATAAGTATTATTTTAGGTCTGGTTTCTAATATGTGACCTTTTACTAATAGATGCTGAATTGTTGCTTTATGTTTCCAATTTTCTAAATAGGTATGCGCGGAAGGAAGGGAACTGGAATGACCCGAGTTGTATTTTGTTTTGTTTTGGGATGCTAGTGGTGGTGGGAAATAAATAAAGGAACAATGAGTGTAGACGGACTCTTGAGTGTAAATAAATAATGTACCAGTTTTGAATTGCCAGGATATCATCTTGATTGATGGTGGTTCTATAGCCCAAGGAAGCTCGATCTTGTTGAGGTTTGTTTGCCTAGAAGCCTTGGTAAGTGGAATGGAGTTCTCCGGGCTGGGGCTGGCGAGGGGGGAGGAGGGGGAGGGGGGGGGAGGAGGTGGTGGTCAAGGTTAGATTCTAATTACGTATTTAGTGTCTTTCAGGCCTTTTGAGTAAGGGGTATCATTTCAAGTTTCTGATCTCTTATTGTCTCAGTAGACCCTTATTGAAGCTGGCTATGCAATTAAAAAACAAAACAAATTCAAACAATCCCTCAGCAACCCCTCATTTCTATCAGATCTTCAGTAGAAAACAGGAGTGAATAATTGGATGGAAAGTAAAGTGAAGAATGTAGGTGCATGTTCCATGTTTTGTACTGTGAAATACATTCTAAAAAACTGTAAACACAGAAATAATAGCTATTTAATATGATAGGAAGGATTCCTGGCATGTGGAATCCTTGACTGGATACATAGGAAACCAAGTAATAGAATGGAATCAAGACAAAGAACTGAACCTTCATTAGTTTTCATAGAAATAATGCAAAGTTTTCATTTTTGGTTTTTGGTGAGGTAGGAATTGATAATGTGTAGTAACATTTTATTTTGGTTAAGTATATAATTAGGAGGTTGTCTTTTCCTTCTAATGGGAAACTGATAATAAATGTTTCTAGTTAAATTTGAAATAAGTGTTGCACCAGAGATTGTCCAATATACTAGTGAATAGGTATTAAATAATTTATGGAAGAGAAACAGGTTGTATTTTCATGCGATATTCCCAAGCATTTTGTTTCCATGCCTTAGGAAAATAATTTTTGAGATAAAACCATAATGTTTAAATTACTCTCCCCCTTTTCTGCATTACCTTTTCCTTTATCATTAGTCATATTTGCTAATAAATGTTAAAATTAGTGAGAAATCAGATCTCAGGATATGTATATCCTTTATAGCTACTCATGCTGTGATGTTTTGCTTCTAGGATATGTGCTTGTAGGCATGCCAATGTTTAAGTCTTAGATTTAAATCTCATAAAGTATGGTTCTCATGGTACTAATCTCAAGTGGGCATTCTACTACTAATGCTTTATGTTGGCTTTCCGGTCTGATGATAGGGATAGAAGTACCAAAAGCTCTGTTTTATCCACTGCTGTATCCCCAGTTCCCCAGTGCTTAGAGTAGGCACTCCATCTGTAGGAGTGGTGATTTTGTTCTTTTTTTTTTTTAAGATTTACTTATTTATTTTAGAGAGAGAGAGGGCTGGTGTGCAAGCATGAGTGGGAAGAGCAGAGGGAAGAGAGAGAATCCCAAGCAGGCTCTGAGCTCAGTGGAACTCAATCTCCTGACCCAGAGATCACAACCTGACCTGAGGCGAAACCAAGAGTCAAACACTTAACCAACTGCCCCACCTAGTCACCCCAGTGATTGTGTATTCATTTCCACTCATCCTTTGTTTTAATGCCATTTTGAGTGGAGTGTTTTTATATTAATGCCAAAATTTTTCTTTTTCTTTCCTTTTTTTAAAAGGTTTTATTTATTAATTTAGAGTGTGAGCTAGGCGAGGGGCAGAGGGAGATGGAGAGAGAGAATCCGGAAAGCAGACTCCCTGCTGAGCACGGAGCCCAGAGGAGCCCAGCGCACAGGGCTTATTTCATGACCCTGAGATTATGACCTGAGCCAAAATCAAGAGTCAGACGCTCAACCAACTGAGCCACCCAGGTGCCCCAACCAGGACTTTTATTTCATTTCATTGAGGTGGTAATTTTTATCACAGTGAATTAAATTTTTTAATTTCTCTCTTTTTAAAAAGATTTATTTGTCAGGGAGAATGAGAGAGCGCGCATGAGCACAAGCAGGGGGAGCAGCAGGCAGAGGGGAAAGCAGGCTCCCTACCAAGCAAGGAGCCTGATGCGGGACTCGATCCCAGACCCTGGAATCATGACCTGAGCTGAAGGCAGATGCTTAACCGACTGAGCCACCCAGGCATCCCTAAATTTTTAAAATTTCAAATGTAAAATGGGAATAGTTTGTCACTTTCAGGAATAATTGTCTGGAATATTGGTTCTCTACCAGAGTCTAGTTTGTCCCTAAGGGAGAATTTGGCAATCTCTGGAGAAATATTGGTTGCCACTACTTGGGGGTGGGAAGAGGTTTAAACTACTGGCATCTAGTTAGTAGAGTCCAGAGATGCTGCTGAACATTCTAAAATGCACAGGACAGCTTATCTGTCTCTACATGTCAATAGTGCTGAAGTTCAAAGGCCCTGATCTAGAAAATGCCCAAATAGAGAAAATGAAGAACTTTGATTTAATACCACAAAATATGCCTGCCTACCAAGAACTTTAAAGAAAGAGGCTTTTACGGAGAGAACACTAGGATTCCCAAGAGTTAAAAAAAAACAAACAGAAAACCCCCCAAAATACAAAACAGTAATTGGAAAAATTGTGCCATGTGAGGCACTTACATTTTTTAAAAGATTTTATTTATTTATTTATTTGACAGAGAGACTTACATTTTTTTAATAGCTTTTTTTCTATTGAGGTATAGTTGACACACAATGTTATAGGAGTGTTAGGTGTACAACATAGTGATTGGACAGATTTATACACAATGCTATGTTCACCACAAGTGTAGCTACCATCTGTCCATGAGGTACTAATATTAAATTGAAACAACCTACAGAGTTGGAATCTGTTTTTGTTTTTCATATATGTATGTACCTTCTAGGATGGGATGTGAAATTATGTTTCATGTATGTCTAGAAGATAGTGGGCTTTTGCCAGATGAAGAAAGTAGGGATGCTGAAGTCATTTTTGGAGGAGGGGGAAATTTACAAAGGCCTTGAAGCTCTGAAGGAGTGTGCAGAATTTGGGGAAAGTGGTTAGTTTTGTGTAACAAGAATGAAGATGAAGACTGTATTGGAGGGCATGGAAAGAGACAAGGTTGGAGTTGGAGTTGGTGAGGTAGGAGCAGTATGTGAAGAACCCTGTCTGCCAGGTTGTGTAGCATGTGGACTTGATTTTGTAGGCCTAGGGGAACCTTGTAGGGGAGTGACAAGAGTATTCATTTTAGAAAGATTACTTTAGGGCAGAATACGGGGGTTAGAAGCAAGGAGACCAATTAGAAGGTTGTCTGTTTAAGTTCATTTGAGAAAGAATGAGGCACTGGGATTGGAAATGGAAAAGGGGGATAAAGGTGATCAAGTTCAGAGTCGCTTAGAAAAAGAATCTACAAGTTTTGGTGAAAGTAGGATGAGGACTTAAGAGAAAAAAACAAAAAACCAGACTGGATTCTCGCTCCCTGTGGACATGAAGACTATAAAAGAAGCACGTTTGAGGAGGTTCCTGGTGTTAAGGTACTCTGCCTGCTTCCACTTACACCTGAAGCCCAGAAAGGTCAAGAGTCTTCTTTAAGTTCATCCAGGTAGGTCTGTGGTAGGGTGAGATGCAACTCTGGTCTCTTCCCACGTTCTACTGCTGAGCGTGGCTGTGGGCTGTGTGTTACACAGTCATAAGGTCACAGAGTTGAGGATGTGAGTTCTAGAGTCAGGTGCCACGGTACTTCCTTCTTATGCTGAAAACAGAAGAGGCATGGGTGCTTTCAATAACGTTTCAGTAAAATGCACTTTTATTTAATCCTTACTATAACATGTTTAATGATTTTTTTTTTTTTTAATTAGAGAGCATGAGCAGGGGGAAAGGCAGAGGAAGAGGCAGAAGCAGACTCCCCACTGAACAGGGTGCCCAACACGGGGCTCCATCTCAGGACCCTGGGATCATGACTTGAGACGAAGGCAGATGCTTAACTGACTGAGCCACCCAGGCGCCCCCTTACTATAACATGTCTAAATGGGTGTAATTACTTTAAAGAAATGGAGATGTAAGGAAATCAATGAGTTCCATTTTGGATATTTGGAGCTTGTGGACCACAGTAGTGTTACTTGGAGTTGATCTCTTACTGAAGAAGAGAAAATACATTGTTAGGATTAGACTGCATGTTTTATCATTTTAACTGGCCCATATAGATATTGTTTTAGAATTAAGGAGGAGCCACTTGGCAGATTTATTCTCAGATGAAGCAGGGTTTGTTTTATGGTAGAAGCTCTCTTAATTGACGTCACTGTCTACTCTTTATAACATTGGCTGTTCCTCACAAGTGTTTGAGGCTGGGAAACGGTTTTCTGGTTTGCCTGTCCAGTTCTTCTCTACCGGTTGAGTTGTATATTGGCTCCATTTTCATAGTCTGTCCAGGATTTGACTTATCTCCACTGCTAACTCTTTAGTTGAAGTCTGGTCATCTCTCTCCTGGATTTATGATAAGCCTTCTAATGACCTGTCTCCCTGCTTGCACTCTCCCAGCCAGAACGATCCTGATAAAATTAAAGTCAGATCATGTCACTCTTCTCAAAACCCTCCAATGGTTTGTCTCAGAGTAAAAGTCAGTCTTACTGATTTCAGAACAGTGCTTGGCTTGTAGTGGGCTCTCAGCATTTGTTGAACAAATGAATGGTTCCCACTTTAAAGAAACAGAAACTGAATGTTTTAGAGAATGCATTGTAAGTGTGGTTTATGTAAGAACCATGAGTTTATACTTGGCTGTACATCAAAAGAGTGATAAATGAGTACACACTTATGTTTTATGTTAAAATGTAATTGTTTAAGGTATTTATGTTTTCATTCTAAATGTTTTATCATTTTAATAGGCACTTTTTCAAATATTAATCAAGTGAGTATATAATTCATATAAGAAGACTTTTATGGTATGGTATATATGAAAAGTTTGATTAGAGGAAAATAACTGAAGGCTTGTTTTAATAGTAGTAATTATAATAACTATATTTATTGAATCCATACAATGCCCTCCTGTTGGCTGCATAGACACTTGGCATGCATGGTCGGCATCTCGTCGTGTTCCCTGATGGATATCTTCATCTTCTTTTCACTACCACTGAGAATTTGATCAGTTCAGTGTCAGGAAACGTGTGTGGCTGTTTCCAGGTGCCGTGCTAAGGGTTGGGGCTTTCAAAGTCCATTAGTTACTGATTGCAGCATAAACATTGAAACGGACACACCATACCCTCATTACCAACTCCCTGGATGTAAACTTCACCTTACTGGGGATATTATTTTGTGTGATTGAAACAATTTATAGTAAAAGAGCGGTGGTTTTTTTTCAAGCTAATGACTTTAAAAGTTTGGCTTTTTTTTTTGCAACTTTTCTTAGAGAAATTGACTGCTTTTGTAAAATTTCTTATCATGGGCCAAAGAAAAAGACATCTCAGTGATTTTAGTCCTGTAGGATTGAGGCTTTGGTTTTTTTGTGAAGTCGGCTCTTCTGGAGGAGCTGTCACCTACTCTTGATTCCCAGTGAGGGCTGTGTGGTAAATGCTTTTTGTTACAGCCCTGTAACCAGCCCTCCAGCCTACTGTCCTAACCACTGCAGCTGCTCTGTGTGGCTTTCCCACCGTACCTTCTCTGGGGGAGCGTGCCCGTTGGACTCCGTTGTCCAGACTGGCCTCTCACTTGTGCCGAGCCACTTGCTCAGCTGTTCATGTTCTGTGGAATTGCTTTCATCCTGTGCAGCAAGCATTCCCCATCACCTGTCTTGTCACTCTGGCAGACTGTGCTTGGGGCCCAGGGGTGGTGGTTGGGTAGCCACGTTGGGGTAGCCATCGGGCATGTCCGTGTATGCCCAGGAACGTGAGCAGGGGTCTGTCTGTAAGTTTGGCTGCTCCTAGAAGTGGGCACGCTGCTGCCTCTAACCTTTTCTGAACTCTTTCTCTACCAAGTGTCTGTGTAATAAAATGTGTTTGGCTGTCAGAGAAGGCTTTATGGGAAGAGGGATGAATAGACTACAGTTTTATAGTTATACTAAGAAAAGGGCATAGTGCTTGCGGGGAGTGTGGTGGAATCACCTACCTTGGATCCCCAGTATCAAAAAGTAGGGCCAGTCTGACATGTCAGAAGACAGGACTGCTCACCTCTTGTATCAAAGGGTAATGGAAGTTGTTTCTCTTTTTATTTGCTGTAAGGGTAACTTAATGACATGCTCAGCATACCAAATTCCACATGTAAATGAAGAGAGGAAAAATATACCTTGAGATATTAATTTTTTTTATAATGTGTTATAGAAAGCATCAAATTGCTGTAGACTTTCTAGGATCCCTAATATGTATCACTAGGACCAAATAGATTTCTCGAAATTAATAATTGACAGAGTTTTGTTTTTGAGTTAGACAGATAATAGCATTTTGAAATAACTGACATAGTAAAATGAACCAGTATTTTTTTGAAGGCTATTAAGGTTTAGACATTTTATATTCCTTTCTTTGTTGTCTTCTGGATAGATGATCATTACAAATCCTTTAATTCTGTGTAGCTGTAGGTAAGTTGAAAACTGTCACTAGACAGAATGTCCAAAATCTGATCCTGCCATGCTTTGTTAGCTCATTGGCTCATTCTTTTCCTTTCTTCAGGTTCTTACCAATACCAGCCTTCTCTATAATGACCCCTGTGGGGAAGGAAGCCTGAAAAGCTTACATAGAGCATTGCTTGATAATGTAATGTGCTGATGGGATAGTTTGTAACTACTTTTGTTGGTTTGAACTGGGCATTTACTGCTGGGGTTTTCTTAGAAGGTATTCTCTTTTCTCTCTGAAATTCTCTCTTCCTATTTTCCCTGAGCAAAGTTTCCTTCCATCTGGGTAGGGAAAATGGAAACATGATTTGTGAGAGTATTTTTTCCCTTTCTATTTGCGGTTAACTGGGAACTCAGATTAGTGTTTTTGTTTTTCTTTTTTCTTTTCTTGAGAGAGAGCGTGCACGCAATGTGTGATGAGGGAGGGTCAGAGGGAGAGGGAGGAAGAGAATCTTAAGCAGGTGCCACACCCGGCGTGGAGCCTGATGCAGGGCTCAGTCTCACAACCCTGAGATCATGACCTGAGCTGAAATCCAGAGTTGGACACTTAACTGACTGAGCCACCCAGGAGGCGCCCCTGTTTTTATTTTTTTTAAATAAAATGTATTAGACTACCTTATGTTACACTAACAACTGCCAAATGATTTAGTGGCTTAAAATAGTAAAGATTTAATTCTTGTTCGTGTTATATATATTTGTTGTGTATTAGCAGTAGTTGCGGGGGTGGGGGTCTGCACAGCATTATTACTCAGGAATCCAGGCTGACAAGCACCGTCTGGAACGAGTTGCCATGCAAAAGGGAGAAGAAATTTCTGGGGGGTTTCAGTTCACATGACCCACCCAACCACAAGGGAGCCAAGAAGTTAATCCTACTCTGTGCCCAGATTAGGAGGCCCACACCATGGTAGGGGTCACTTAGAATGCCTTGTCGCTGCCTGGAGCGGACAGCTTGAATCAAGCAAGTTTAAATCACAAGGGAATTTAGTATTTCACAGCACTAAGAATCCAGAAGTTGATGGGGTTCAGACAACAGGTGGTGTGATCAGGAGCTCAGTGCTGTCATCAAGCAATTAAGTCCTGTCTCTCACATCTGCCATCCCTAACCTGGGGCTTCGCTCTCAGGAAGGCTTTCCTCTTGGTCAGAAGCTACGTTAGCAGTTCCAGATAGGACTTCCAGAAATGATAGTCTGTAGAAGAAGAGGGCACGAGAAGAAACGGATACTTTTTCTTAGGAAATCTTTCTCAGAAGCTCCTAGCTGGATTTGTCATTTCATTGGGAAGACTTGTCACATGTCCATTTCTAAGCCAGTTACCATGATTGGTTTAGAGATCACAGTCTACTTGTTGGAGCTAGGACTAGGGCCAACTTTCTCCTGAAGCACGTGGCTGTTGGCAAGAGAGGTGGGCACTTAAGCCAAAGTGGGGTTCAGTCAAGAAGGGGAATGTGGCATGAGCCACCACAGCATGTGCCATATTCTTTGCATATGGTTGAGGCTTTTGTCCCTAGAAGTGATGAGAGATACCAATTCCATATGGGTGAAAGATGATACATAAATGGGAGATTTGGGCGGACAAGGGGTAACCTTAACTTTAAAACCTCTTCCTCAGATAGTTCAGCGATGAATTGTATGATTGTTTTGACAAAATCAACACTGTATGCATAACACTGCAGTAGATGCCAGATAATGCATTATAGGGAATACAAGGCCTCGAATGCATCGTCTGTCATCAGTTTATAGGACTCCTACCTAAACAAACGGAAACCTCCATGAAGCAAACCCGAAATGGGCCATTGCTTCTCTTCTCTCTCCAACAGTTCAGTTTTTGCTTGTTTGAGATGAAACTCAAGTGTGAATTTAATTAGTTTTTATTTCATTTCTTGCTCTCTGTTAAAGATATGTTAGTAATGTTGTAGTGATTTGTTCTGTGTTTCAAATAAGGCTTGGTGTTTCTTTGAAGTTTTGAAGAAGTAGTGTTCCGATTTCTTACCTCTGGAGTGCAGGCTACACTACTGATATTGAGACCCATTTGTACGGGGTGGCCCCATTTGACTTCTGCAACCTTTGTTTCTTTTCTGTTCCCACAGAGTTGAGCTTCACTCTTCTGTCTAGCATCTGAGGTACTCGGAAGAGTGCTGTTCCCTCAAACTTGCAATGGGCTGGTGGAGGCGTGCTCTCTCTCTTCATAGCTTTCTCTTTGCTGTTTTTCTTTCTAATTCTTTGGCAGGACGGCCCTGCGGTTCCTGTGCTGGCAGAGAATACCTGACTGCCTCGGTGCTGTCCTGGGCTGCCCAGTGGTTTTTCCCCAGCTTTGCATTTTAGCTTTCGAGCCTTCCTTCCGGGCCTGCTCTTTCACCTGCTTACAGACCTGTATGAACAGATCACCTCTGAGTATTTCCTGCAAAAACCTTTTCATCTTGCCCGTTTGGCTCTGGACCCTGAAGGTATTTGTTTTATGAGCAAGGCCCTTTTTCATTTGTGTGTTTAGGGTTTGAAAGAAATGTTCAACCAGTTTTCATCTGTGGAAAGTTCCAGCTTATGGGCACTTCTAAATAAATCCTCATAGATTACGGAATGGAGGAGGCAGCTCACATTTCCACCCATTGAGCTGGTTTCTGCATGTGTAAAATGCCTTTTTTCTCCAAGTATTTGAAAAATATCATACAAAGAAAATTTATTACACTGTGGATGGTAAAATTACTTGATTATAGTGGTGAACCTTTTTTTTTTTTTTTTTTTAATCTTTTAGGGTATGTTTAGCAGAGTAAATCATACCCTTGGCATCCAATAATTTAATAATACAGCTTTAAAAAAAAGAAAAAAGAGAGACAAAATGGAATACCTCATTCATGGCCAGGAAACTGACATTTCAAAGATGAGGAAATGGGCACAGGGTGGCCAAGTAACTTGATGAGCATTATGCAGCTAGTAAGTAAGTGGGCAACCTTTTGTGCTCAACCTTGCTGTTAGGACACTAGTTTCTCCTTAGTCTTTTCTTTTAGTGTTTTGTTTTCCTTTGATGTAGTTAATTTCTTGTTTAAAAAAAAGTGAGGGGAAGGTTAGAACTATACATTCTACATTTTTTTTTTTTTAAAGATTTTATTTATTTTTTAGAGAGCGAGCGAGAGAGAAACAGCATGAGAAGGGAGAGGGTCAGAGGGAGAAGCAGGCTCCTTGCTGAGCCGGGAGCCCGATGTGGGACTCGATCCCAGGACCCTGGGATCATGACCTGAGCCGAAGGCAGACGCTTAACCATCTGAGCCACCCAGGCGCCCTACATTCTACATTTTTATTCTTTTAGGCTAGTGACTATTAGACTTCTTTTTTCTTTAAAGCAAAATCTTTATTCCTCCGTGCATTTTTGGGTAGTTACAGAAACCCATAATTACCAACCAAAGGAAAAAAAAATTGAGTTTCTTTTTGCTGAAGTAAAGAGCCTCTGGCATCTTAACTTTCTAGGTATTATTTAGTGAATTGGTCTGAAGCAGAGATGAAACATCTTGTTAAGTTTATTACTTTCCTCAGTAAACCCATTGCAGAAAAGAAAATTTCAGTTAATGACCATACTTGGATTTTGCATGTGGAAAACCCTTGCCACTAGAATGAACTATTTCCTTGAGAGTTAAAAAAAAGAAAACAACCAGCTCTTCTCTCCATCTCTGAAAATTGTTCAGTTTTAAGAATAATGAAACATTATTTTCACATGAAAACCAAATGCAAATTAACTTCTTTTCACATGGTGATTTCAGTGATGGGAGGGTTGTAAGGTTAAATCCCTGTGCAGAATGGAGGCTCTTGTTGAATTCAAATCCTTCTAAACCAAGAAAAAAGGAAAATTTGTGTCTGATACATACATGTTTATAGAACCAATGGTGATTGTGAGTCAAAATAGGATTTATATGGCAATGTTTATTGGTTGAATTTGTGAGTCTACTTTGTGGGAAGTATAGAGGATGGAGTGAACAGTCCTTAAGATATCTTATCACTCCTTTTTTTTTTTTATCACAAATATAATGACAGGAAGTGATTTAGTAGATGTGGTGGGATCCATATCAAGGGTCTGAGTGCTTGTCATGGTATAGAGTCTATCAAATGGTCATGTCATTTCATAAGAAGATTGCTGTAGAAACAGCTAAAAAAATTGTTTTGAGATCTCAAATAGAAAGTTTGGAAAATGTTTTCTTTGAAAGCTCAAAACAGTTGCCATTAACCTGTAAAATAAAATCACTTTTCACTCCTAGGCCACTTTCTACTCTGAAATTCTGTTGTGTTTGCAACTAAAATGTTTTGAATTTATTCATAAACAGGTTTCTTTGAAAATGCAACAGATTGAGAATGCGTGGAGAGAGATGGGGAGAGTTAGCTATAATGGTTATGTTCTCATTTGTATCTTTGGCTTAAACAACATTTGTCAAAATCTCTTGGACGTATGAAATATTTGTTTTAATTTAAGATCTTACTTGAAATGTAACATACTGGTATTCTTACTTTCTCTTGGCTGTGCTTTGTTGGTTAAGATCAGGGACTAATTAAAAAGGACTAATTGTACACTTTGTTGGAAAACCCACAAATGTATATACTGGTTTTGGAGATCACTCTTTTCCTCCCTTACGTATGGACCCCACCTGTACTTGTTGGTTATGTGGATCTTTTATGGCTTAAACTATGTATATTTCTATTCCCCCCCACCCACCCCCAGACTATTTTTCTTTTAGGGTCTACAAAAAGGATGGGTTGAACTAGTGATTTTCCCCTTTTGGTTTTAAAAAGTAAACCATTTCAGGTACACTGTTCAAAGTGAACAGACTTCAGAATAGTGAAATAATTGGGGAAATCCATAAATCTAATTGTTCAAAAATTTCTCCACCCTTTCTGATGTTTTTACCCTGCCTGGTAATTAGAATTTTAGGTTGTCGTCATTCTAGCCTCCCAAATATCTAAATCTAAATAATGAAATAATGTTATTTTTTCTGTGTTGGAAATTTCAGCTTTATCTTTATGTTTTTGATGTTGCTTCAGACCTATTATGTATATACTTAGATGTCTGTGTTCAGCTATGTCACTGTAATTCTGAAACATTAGAGACTTGTTGAAAATGTGGTAGGAGACTGGGATTGCCCACCACTACCCAAATTAATCTCAACTGGTTCAGAATTGGTGATATTACAGAGTTTCTATAACTCGTGGCTTGACTGACATACTTAAGAGTAGGTTTTGCCTGGACATTAAAGTCATTACTATATAGTTTGTCCTCCTGCCCTCTTTCTCTTTAATTCTTTCTTTAACTTTGGGACATTGAAAAATTGAGAATGAAACATATTGTTAATAAGTAAGTTCAGCTTAGATGAAACAGATGCAGTGATTGATCTAGCTTTATAATCTTGTCAGACCTGTACCTCTCTGCCCTTTGGTTTCCATACTTGTCTGTTTCTGTTAGAAATGATAGTAGCACTTCCAGATAGTTGCAGTCTGGCATTTCCAGGGGCTGGATGCTAGTGGTCCACAGATTTATATTGTTTGAGAAGCATTTTAAAAATGAGATTATTTCGGGCGCCCGGGTGGCTCAGTTGGTTAAGCGACTGCCTTCGGCTCAGGTCATGATCCCGGAGTCCTGGGATCGAGTCCCGCATCGGGCTCCCTGCTTGGCGGGGAGCCTGCTTCTCCCTCTGACCCTCTCCCCTCTCATGCTGTTTCTCACTTTCTCTCTCTCTCTCAAATAAATAAAATCTTTAAAAAAAAATGAAATTAGTTCTAGTGTCTCTCGAAAGGAAACATGAAGTCTGGCAACACCAGGCCCACAGTCCTGCAGGAAGTGAGGCATAGCTGCCTTCTTCAGATAGTGTACAACTGTTCCCCAGTTACACTGAATTCCCTTCATTTTATATTACTTGCCTGGCCCCAGAGGCATTTTCAACCTGCAGTCCTGCTCTAGATTTCTTGCTACAGGTGCTTCCCCATTTTTATGGCATTAGATTTTCTATCTTCATTGCTGCTGAGTCTATGCTTACTGTGGCTTGTGAACTCGTGAAGAAAAATGTATGATTTTGGGAGCTGGATATAATTTTACCATTTACTTAGCTGGGTATATTTGGACAAGTTTTACATCATCCCCCTAAGCTTCAGATTCCTGGTGTGAGTAATGGGTATAATCCCCACCCCATGGAGTGGTTGTGGCCCTCAGTGTAATGTTCTCTTACCCTCTTCTGTTTTTCTTCTCCAATTCCACTCTCCTCCAACAGTGTGTTTTGTATTACTTTAATTTTTTTTTTAAGATTTATTTATTTATTTATTTGACAGAGAGAGAGACACACACACACAGCAAGAGAGGGAACAGAAGCAGGGGGAGTGGGAGAGGGAGAAGCAGGCTTCCTGCTGAGCAGGGAGCCCAATTCGGGGCTTGATCCCAGGACCCTGGGATCATGACCTGAGCCGAACGCAGACGTTTAACGACTGAGCCACCCAGGCGCCCCTGTATTACTTTAATTTTTTACATTGTAAACTAGGTAACACCATTTAATTCTGTAGGAATCCGGAATTACGGGAAAAGAAGGGTGAATATAAAACAAGGTGGAGGGGGCGCTTTTTGTTTGTTATTAATAGTGGCTTGCTTAGCAAAACTTGATGGAATTAGCACAGTAACATCCCTTGGAATGGGTGTCCCTCTGGCATTTTTAATGAGGACAGAGCTGTAAATGTACGGATTTTAAGTTAAAACTTAAAAAGCAATATAGCATTTCTTTTAACATTCTAAGAAGTATGGTGATTGTTAAATAGTACAGTTTTCAAAGCAAGGTGCTAAAAGAATATGAGAATTGAGAATATGAGGCCATCAACAACATATAAAAAATACAGGCATTTTGCAAATTTGAAATAGGGATACTGAACATTTGTTTCTTTAAGCATTTTTTAAAGATTTAGAAAACAGGAAAGTGTCCTAGGCTTTATTCTCATTTATAATCAAATGATCTAAGACCTAATAATTTAATAAAGATCTAATAGTTTTTATTCAGTGTGTGATTACTTAACGGATAGCATTTATTATTTTCATAGCAGTTAATATTTTTAATTCATAAATTATGTGAGATATCAGAGTATTCCTAACTGTCTGGCTAAATAGACACCTGTTTTTGTTCTGGAAGATTATCTGTGCTTGCAAACCTGTGGCTTGACGTATTTTGAATCTAGTCCAGCTCACTCACTGACAGTTGAAGAGACAGATTGGATGTTCAGGATCCTGCAAGGAATGATCAGCTCAGTCGGAGCTGTGGCTTGGGTCTTCTCCATTCAATTTACATTCTTTCTTTAATTCTTCACTAACTTTTAAAAAACGTGTTTTTCTAGAAATCATTTCTGTTCTCTTGATGTTACATGATTGTCATGCAGATTTATACTTTGAAATTAAATTTTAAAACTTAGAACAGTTCTTCAATTTTGTGACTGGGTTTTATAATTGATCCAAGTAGGATATGCATTGCTCAAAGGAAGTATCTTTGTTGCATATCTATAATCTGTTTTAAAATACTGACTCTATTTCTTACTTTGCCATAATGATTATGGTAGAGCTGTCTCTGGGAAAGAGTTCTTGGTGTTTTTACTCAGGAAATATAAATTGTAAAATAAGATGATCTAAAACACAGCTGTTACTTTTTAACACTCTTTAATACCACTTTGCAGCTAAATCCACAAAACCTACCAGCCCAGGGTTTCACCTAGCCCACCAATTAAAGTGTCTTTTCAGAAATTTTCCCAGTATTGACTAGGTTACTCCTTTTTTGTTCTCTAACAATTGGTTCAGCCTCCAGGATATGCATGTGCCCGCAAACTGCCTGGGGCAGCACCACCCTGGGTAGACAAAGAGTTGCACTGAAGTGGTTGCAGTAACTTGTCTGCCACCCTCCTCCACTGCTCTGAGCATTCTTTTCTCGCTACAGCTCTGTATACTTCTGAAGTCATTACAGTGTAGTGGCCTTAGCCGTGCTCTCTGGCCTCCTTTGAACGCAGGAGGGAGATCCCAGGTGATGGCCATATAGATTGTAAGTGGGGCACTGGGCATCCGCCGTGGCTTATGGCCTTTGGTTAGGGACACACATCTTGCCCACCAGAAGTCCTGGGCACACCAGCGCTAGCCCCCTCACCCGAGCTCTGTGGCAGAAGGACGGTGGAGGCTGCCACAGAGCTGCCATTTCTGTCCAGTCCCCTCTTTCACAAGTCTGCAGTCACCCAGGCTGCGGCCCTGAGACCCTGTTGTCTGGTGGCGTGGTGCTTTTCTCTTCCGTGTGTCTTTCCCTACTTGCTTCCTGGACTCTTGATAGCATGCCCCCATTCTCTCTAAGTGTGACTTTTCCCAGTGGCATGAAGATGCTTTTCCTACTGAAAAGACCTAGATTCTGTCACTTCAGTCGATAAACATTCAAATAGCCTGAAAACAAAAGAGAATCACTTTCACCCACAGCTACTGTTCTGTCCTCTATCCCTGTTTTTGTTGTTGTTGTTGTTGTTGTTTTGTTTAAAAAAAATTTTTTTTGGGGGGGGCGCCTGGGTGGCTCAGTCGTTAAGCGTCTGCCTTCGGCTCAGGTCATGATCCCAGGGTCCTGGGATCGAGTCCCATATCGGGCTCCCTGTTCGGCAGGAAGCCTGCTTCTCCCTCTCCCACTCCCCCTGCTTGTGTTCCTGCTCTCGCTAGTCTGTCTGTCAAATAAATAAATTTTTTTTAAAGATTTTATTTATTAGCGTGAGAGAGAATGCGAGACAGCATGAAAGGGAGGAGGGTCAGAGGGAGAAGCAGACTCCCCGCTGAGCAGGGAGCCCAATGTGGGACTCGATCCCGGGACTCCTGGATCATGACCTGAGCCGAAGGCAGTTGCTTAACCAACTGAGCCACCCAGGCGCCCTGTTGGTTTGTTTTAAATAAGCAAATCCTTTTAACACTTTTTTCTTCTCAACTCTCGTATGTTCTCAACCCCATCCAATCTGGGTCCTGCCTCTGCCTTGTTATGGAAGTAATTTTCTTGATCACCAAAATACAGATGGTAATAATACTTAACTCATAGGGTTGTTGGGAGGATTAAATGAATTAGTACTTGTAAGCCTCTTGGAAAAATGTGCTTGATACATGGTAAGCACTCAGTAGATGTTAGCTTTCATTATTAGTAGTTTGCCGTCTCCACGAATGTCTTTGTCCTTTGTCTCTTTTACTTATTGACTGTATTTGACACAGATGATCATCTCATCCTTTTAAAATGCTTTTCCCTTCCCTTGGCTGCTCTGACACTTTACTGTCCTTGTTCTTTCCCAGTGTCATTGACCATTTTCAGCTCCTTCATTAATTTGTTTCACTGTCCTTTAAATGTAAATATTCCTCAAGGATCTCTCCATCTACGTGTCCTTCCCTCCAGTTGCTGTTTGTGCATTTTGATTAATGCTATTCCATTCTCTCACTCATTCAGGATTGTTACCTTGAAATCATCCAAAATTCTGTTTTCTCCTTCATTTCTTTTCTCCATACTACCCCCAGATCTAGCCTTTTTTCCAGTTCCTGTTGATTGCACCTTGGTCATTTCTTGCATAGCCTAGTCATGTTCATTGCCACTATTCTGTTTTAGGTCTCAGGTCTTTTAACTTTTCCCTCTCCACATCGCTACCAGAGTTGCTTCCTTTAAAGCTCAGCTCTGATGTCACGCTTAAGTGGTGGTCTCCAAAGAGGTGTGCTTACATCAAAGGTAGTATACAAATAGATACATTTGGATGTGGGAAGAAAATATGAAAACTTGTATCTACGCTTAAATTGAGCTTTAGTAATATTTGATGTATATATTGACATTCGTACCTTCATTGGATCTGTAAGTCATTTATTTGGTCATATATCTTGAAACATCCTCAGGGAAGAATGTAAAGTGAGTTAATAGCCCTCCATTGTTTGTTTCATTTCAGCATATTGCAGTTGATTACAGTTATATGTGCCTACTTAAGTAGGTATGTACAGTGTATTAAATTTTTTTTTAAAGATTTTTATTTATTTATTTGACGAGAGAGAGAGCACAAGCAGGCAGAGTAGCAGGGAGAGGGAGAGGGAGAAGCCGACTCCCTGCCAAGCAGGGAGCCCGACGCGGGGCTCGATCCCAGGACCCTGGGATCATGACCGGAGCAGAAGGCAGTTGCTTAACCAACTGAGCCACCCAGGTGCCCCTACTTAATTTTTAATAAGCAAATGCTCTCAAAATGGATAAATGACTTAAAAAATTCCTGCAAAAAAGAAGATTGAAGATAATGTTAATAATGCAAGATGAATAGGTTTTTGATAGGAAGAATGTTTGAGTCAGAGAGAACAATGTGTAGGAACTCGGGAATGTCATTCTGGATTCTGGGGCAGCTCTAGGTCCCTTTGGTGCTACGTGTTGGGTGAGAACTTTCTTCTGGTTTTGTGTTTGCTTGTATGGGATGGGCATTCATTGGGATAATATTATATTCCTGGCCTCTCTAGGAACCCTCACTTACTCTTCCCCCTACTTTTTCTGGAGTTTGGAAAAAGGAACTGAGCGTGTGTCTAGTTCAGCTCATCATTTCCTACAGAGAGCTTGCATTCTGCCCTGCCCGTTCATGCTGTTTTACAGGGGCAGGCCTCTGCAGGAAGCCTTTTGGCTGTTGAGCTGCACCTGTGACTGGGTGGGTAAATTGGCTTAATTCTGGGCTGAAATATTACCAAGACCCCTTGGCTAACTGACCTAAGCTACCTTTTCCAACCTAGGCTTTATTAGTAATAAAGCTGATATGTGTGTGTGTGTGTGTGTGTGTGTGTGTATATATATATATTTTTTTTAATCTCCATCTGTCTGACTTCCCTCTCTGTTTCTCACTAGTTCTAAACTTGGGAAGGCGGGGGAAGCCTCCATCTCTAAAATCAAGTTACTAAGTACTAACTCTGAGAGTTGTTTTATAAGGATAAAAGATACAGAAGGAAGTTTTTGAAAAATAAACTGTCTAAAATGTATAGATATTTATAAATATTCTTTAGAGGGGAAAGTAGAAACAAGCTGGGACCTGTTACTTTTATAATTGACTGCCATCCACAGATTAAATCCTAGCTCCTGCCTGCTACCCCTGCCAAGTCCGTGGATTATGGGAAGTGGTTGTGGGGGTAGGAGGGAGGTGAGTGGAAATAGCAAATGAAAAAGATCTCACTTTGAATATTATCTGGATATCAGGCTCTCAGTTATAGGATTGTATCACAGAATCTGGGAATAATGAAATACCAGATCAAGGAAATTAATTTTCCAACAGGAATGGGGAAAGTTAAATAATTTCAAACGACACCACTTAAAGCAAAGATTGCCTCAGCTTTTCAAAAAATATCACAATGTTAGGGCACCTGGGTGGCTCAGTCAGTTAAGCGTCTGCCTTCGGCTCAGGTCATGATCCCCAGGGTCCTGGGATCGAGCCCCGCATCGGGCTCCCTGCTCAGCGGGAAGCCTGCTTCTCCCTCTGCCCCTACCCCGCACTGGGGCTCTCTCTCTTTCTCTCACTCTCTCTTTCAAATTAAAAAAATAATAAAATCTTTAGAAAAATATATATCACAATGTTATTTGGCCTTTTCTTAATGAGCAGTGGGAAATGTGCTTGCATTAGAATATCAGAGCAAAACCATGATTCCTACTCCCACTTGAGAAAGTCCTAGAATTTGGAAGAATACACTTGTTACTATATAAGACTAGGAAGAAAATCATTTGCAGTTTTCTGTTGGATTTGGTCCTTTCCTCCATATATGAAATGATATAGCCTGTACACGGTAAAACCCAATTTAGTTTTTGAGCGTTTTAGGTGAAGGGATTTAATGGTTTGGAGCATGCCTCACCTATGGCCTAGGCATGAAATCCTACGTCATGACTCATGAGAATTGCCGCTGCCACACGGTTTTAGAATCCAGGGACTGAACTCTCTCTGCAAATATATTTAAGTGCATTTCTTTTTCTTTTCTTTTTTTTTTTTTTTTTAAGATTTTATTTATTTATTTGAGAGAGAGAGAATGAGAAAGAGAGCACATGAGAGGGGGGAGGGTCCGAGGGAGAAGCAGACTCCCTGCCGAGCAGGGAGCCCGATGCGGGACTCGATCCTGGGACTCCAGGATCATGACCTGAGCCGAAGGCAGTCGCCTAACCAACTGAGCCACCCAGGCGCCCCTTTAAGTGCATTTCTAAGTAGGTAAGTAGGTAACAGCTGTTTGAATCTGGTGGTAACGTGTGTTTTGGGGGTATGGGAGAGAAGATAGAGTATACTGCTTTTATGTTAGAGAAATTGTGTCCCCCACCTTCCCCCATCTGGTTTAATAGAGTACAATAGTAAAGACCTAATCAGTTCAGGGAGTGGCCCATTTAAATCCAGCCCTCTTTATCCAGAGTGGCTTGGAATGAAAGATGCTGAAATGCAGTATTTGGCTGGTACTAGTGGACCACATAGAATGTGGAAAAGAGAGTTGATGTGTGGCTCAAGTCATCTTAGGGCTCATGGGAAGATGAGAACCCACTGGTACCTCTGTATCTGGGACAAGGGGTGTTGCTGAGAAGCCCTGTTTTGTAAATTTGTTTGATTTCAATTTTAGGGGGGAAAAAAAAACTAGTGAAGTCTAAAAGTTTGAGAACTGCAATGTAGTAAAGGAGCCACAGCTTGGATGAGAAATTTCAGCTGCTATGATTAAAGAAAAGCAAAAATTACAGAAACAACATTCTCTCCCATTCCTCAAGCCCTAAATCAGTGGGTAGGCACCTTGAGAACCAAAGAGATTGAATACAATGGAGAAGATCCAAAAACGGAACCAGACATGACCTGTGAGGCAGGAAGTACAGCTTGAGCCTCTATTGAAAACAACTCAACAATGATATCATTGGCTGGAGATGGAGAAGACTATTTTATAACTCTCTCGGATAGGAGTTTAATAATTACATTACTCTGTAAGCAACAGAAACAGCACAGCAACAAAAGGCTCTGTAATAACCTCACTGTCTGGGATATAGGCAAAAATAGGAAAAGAGGCAGAAGATTTCTCTGAATATCCCAAATTGATGACATTAAACCTTACGTAGCTCAGATTTCATTATCTTTGAATATGATTCTACTAAGCTTGGGTATGTGGTTATATTAGAAATATGCAATTGGGAAAGAGGCTGCTATAGGCGTTTGCAGTGACAGTATCAGCATGTATGTGGGTGGGGATGAAAATTATAGGATTACCTAACAATGAGAAAGGAGATAAAAAACTGTAGAAAGCAAATACAAGGACTTAAAAACTCAGAAGCTGTGTTCTAATTGGATAAAAGCAAGAGTTTATATGCTGTTCTCTGGGAAGAGGTTGTGGTGGAGATAGCCATCTGTTAGTGATGTCTGCTACCCTCGTTGATCGTCATGGCTGAATGGGAGATAACCTTTTCAGAGTTTAATATATCATTGTATAAAATGATTGCTAATAACAATAAGGATAATGATAAAGATTGAGTCGTAAAAGAATAACTCCAATGTCTAGAAAACTCTTAAGGACCTGTCATTCACTTAGCATTCTATACACAGTTTCAGAGATGATTATTTAGTTGAAAGAAACATAAGGTAGTCATGTGATTTTAAGTTGAAGATTAGAAATATATTTGGATTTCAGTGGATTGTTGGATATAAATCTTAACTAAAATTTTCAGTATTATGGCATCAGAAGTCTAGATGTAGGAAGAGCTTATGGAGATTTCATGTAATTCCTGGTTTCTGCCAGGCTGTTTTACAGAATTTTGAAGCCTATCATGTTAGAGGTAAAAATTATTGACTAGCTGAAAAAGACAAATTTTGGTTTTGAAATTAGTAGAATAATTAGCAGCGGTTGCTGTGGGGGAGGAAGATAAACAACGTGATATTAAACAAACTTTTGTTTAATCATACTAGGATTCAAAAGTATATATTCTGTCTTTCTAAAAATCATCTTTAAACTTTCACAGAAATGTCTTAGAGCTGCTTTATCTTCCATGTTTCTGGAAAAACAGTCTATTCCCATTAACAATCTGGGTTTAATGTCTCCATAAAAATTGTTTTGTGTTTAAAGTCAGTTTACAAATAATTTATAGAACAATGAAGGGATAGTGAGAAATGGCTTTATTAGGATTTATTAAGAATTTAAGGACAGCAAATCCAAATCCAAGGTTTGTATATCCAAAATGGGTAACATTCTCTGAATACAACTGCTCCTCAACTGTTATGCATGAATCTGGAAATATCCATCTTGTAAAATAGTGATTCCAGATTTCAAATATATCTCTAATTGCTTATCATTACTTCTATTTTATTTTATTTTGTTATTTATTTATTTATGAGAGAGAGAGACATAGCAGCTGTGCGAGCAGGGGGAGGGGCAGAGGAAAAGGAAGAGAAAATCCCAAGCAGGCTGCATGCCTAGTGTGGAGCCCAATGTGGGGGTCTATCTCTTGAACCTGAGATCATGACCTGAGCTTAAATTAAGAGTCGGACTCTTAACCAACAGAGCCATCCAGGTGCCCCTACTTCTTGTTCTTCTTGCACTTACATCATCAAATACCATGCTTGAAGAATTTTTTGAAATCTTGGACAACTCGTAGTTTCATTGAAGAGAACACCATCGTCTTTGCTCTATAAATGCAAAACATTTTTATTCCTAGGTTTGTAAATGTCAATTAGCGTGGTCTGTCTCATGAATATTTTTCATTTCTGTATCATGTATTTCCTTTCAGTCCTCTGTCTTCAACATGTCAACTTGCAATCTACTAATGAACCCTAAGTAAATTTTGACACATAAACATCACAATAAATGAATGAATACTTTTACAAGCCCTTTTAGCACAGTGCTCTGGTCCACATTCTTGTTGCAAAATATGATAGCCCTTCCTGTTGAATGACTTAATGGGTGAGAATGCCATACTTTTTGTACTTAGAAATATATTGTTCTTGAATTAGAGAAAAATCCATCTACACTATCTTTTTTTTTTTTAAAGATTTTATTTATTTATTTGAGAGAGAGAGAGAATGAGAGAGAACACATGAGAGGGGGGAGGGTCAGAGGGAGAAGCAGACTCCCTGCCGAGCAGGGAGCCCGATGCGGGACTCGATCCAGGGACTCCAGGATCATGACCTGAGCTGAAGGCAGTCGCTTAACCAACTGAGCCACCCAGGCGCCCCCATCTACACTATCTTGATTTGAAGACTGAATCTGAGATTTTATTTACATGGTTCATTTCATCATCGTCACTAGACTCTGGAGTGCTGTCATCTGTCTCTGCACTCATCTTCTGATTTGTCTAATTGTGACGTGTCTTTGTCATTTTTATCCTCTTTGCCATTATGGGCAGACAGTAACAATTTCTGAATTCTTAGCTGTGTACAGTGAAAGCTAAAAGCAGTTGACCAAGTTAGTATCTTCAGTCTAAAACTTTTTTTTTTTTAAAGATTTTATTTATTCATTCGAGACAGAGATAGAGCATGAGCAGCGGGGAAGAGGCAGAAGGAGAAGCAGGCTCCCCACTGAGCCAGGAGCCAGACTCGGGGCTCGATCCCAGGACCCTGGGATCATGACCTGAGCCGAAGGCAGACACTTAACCATCTGAGCCACCCAGGTGCCCCTCAGTCTAAAACTTTCTTGAGGGGCACCTGGGTGCCTCGGTTGGGCGACTGCCTTTGGCTCAGGTCATGATCCTGGAGTCCCAGGATGGAGTCACGCATCAAGCTCCCTGCTCATCAGGGAGTCTGCTTCTCCCTCTGACCCTCCCCGCTCTTGTGTGCTCTCTCTCTTTCTCTCTCTCATTCTCTCTCTCTCTCAAATAAAGCAAGCCTTTTTTTTTTAAGGAATTTTTTATTTATTCATTTGAGACAGAGAGCTACAGATCGAGAGAGAGAGCAGGAGCAGTAGGGAGAGGCAGAGGGAGAAGCAGACTCCCTGCTGAGCAGGGAGCCTGATGTGGGGCTCAATCCCAGGACCCTGGGATCATGACCTGAGCCGAAGGCAGACGCTTAACCATCTGAGCCACCCAGGCGCCCCATAAATAAAATCTTTAAAAAAATTATAAAAAAAATAACTTTGTTGAAAGATCATGTCATGCTTTGGGCAGTACAATAAGAAAACTGAAGGATGATACAATTGTAGCAATGTATTTCATTATTAAACCATCCTTCTCTAGGTGATCCTACCATTCTTCAGTTTGCTTATTCCTTTTTTCTTTTAAAGCAAAGTTGGGAATAATTGTTTAGTAATAATGAAATAACCTTAGGGTAATTTGTAAGGGTGGAACATCTTGCAAATAGCAAACTGTTTCGAGACACAGGAAAAATAAGATCACTAAGATCCCATAATGTATCTTATATTTATAAAATGGTCCACTGGACTCATCTGGTAATTGCAAGATAAAATGAATTTTATACTGTCTTTAAAAAGAATAGGTAGATTTTCTCTTTGTTATTGGAAGACCTCTAGGAGAGAATACATCGTGAAATACAATCCTTACAAATAGAACTGCTTGGAAAAAGAAACTCAAAAACTAAATTGGGTACAGTGGACCTTGATGATTTGATGAGGGCAACTGGAGATGGTAGACAATATGATGTTTTATGGAAGCAAAAGAGAAGGGATGGATGCCAGGAAAACATGAGGGAGAAAGGCCTGGATTTGGTCACACTGGCAACCTTGGGCTGCTAGAGTTGGAGAGTATCCTTTCAGCTTTAGTTTCTGTGGTAGTGCTGTATTGGATCTACTCTAAGATGTTACACCCCACCTTTTTTTTTTTTTTTAATGTTTCATAGATTTTGGTTGCTGGAAGACTTCCAGAAATATAATCGGACATTTGTGTTAGCCAGTCCAAGTCTCAGTTAGGTATATGGGACATTCTCAAAGCCCTTCAAGACTTGTAAGTGCAGCTTGGAGCTGTTGTACATCAGTGAATTATTTTTTTGGTGCTTCTTGTGGGCCTTGTTTAGTTTGCCTTTATTGTCTCTCTCTGGTAAAGTAGTAAATTTCAGAGACTGGTGTTGGTAAGAACTTTGGCTGAATGTAAAGTTTCCTTGTCATTAGTTTGTGTGTCTTCTTTATGTATACTTTGTCACCACAAGGTGCCACATTTTGGGAAGGACTATTAAAAAAAATATATTTGGGGGGCATGGGGCCTGGGTAGCTTAGTCAGTTAAGCATCTGCCTTTGGCTCAGGACCTGATCTCAGGGTCCTGGGATCAAGTCCAACATTGGGGTCCCTGCTCAGTGGGGAGTCTGCTTCTCCCTCTGCTCCTCCCCCCTACCCCCCACCCCCCACTCATGCTCTCTCTCTCTCAAATAAATAAAATCTTTAAAAAAAATTTTTTTGGGGAGGCATGGGTATTCTATCTGTTCTTAGCCAAAATTTAGAATATTTTAGAGGAAGCTCAAAGAAATGAAAAACCAGTGCTGCTATGAATTTGGTAGAAAATGTCACAACCTTCTTGTGACCTATGCCTTAATTCATTGGCTCATTCTGCCTATTTCCGAAATCTGATTAGCTGAGCTAGATTCAAGGCTATGTAAGATGTGGTCCTAGACAGGCTTTTTCCTCTTCCTACATATTATTCACTCCAGCTGAATCAAATAAGTCTTACTTTCCTAAGATATTTCACATTGTTAGGCACATAGCTTGGCATGGGGAAGTGCAAGGGGATTGGAGTCAGATCAACTTCATTTTGAGCCTTAGTCAAGATTTTTGACCTTAAGAAAGTTACTTGACTTCTCTGAGCCTCTCATGCTTCATCTACAAATGTTGCTAAGTTGTGATATTTATTTATTTAGTTAGTTTAGAGAGAGAGAGGCAGCCGGAAAGGGAGCGAAATCTTTGAGGAGACTCCCCACTGAACACAGAGCCTGATGTGGGGCTAGATCCCAGGACTCTGAGGTTATGACCTCAGCTGAAATCAAGAGTCGGCCCCTTAACCAACTGAGCCGCCCAGGCGCCCCCAAAGTTACGATATTTAAATGCCATGATAAATGTGAAAGCATTTGACCTAGAAGTCACTTAGTAAATCATCTCTTCCCTGAGCTAATATCGTAATGATCCTTGCCCCTTCTTAAAAGAGGCAACACACACACACACAGTAAATTTGAAAGTTGTCTTGAGAATTTGTAGTACCTGTTGAGATGATTATTTAAGGTATAGTTCCACCTGTGTTCTTGATCTACCATTTAGAAACCTTGCCCCTCTCATTTGTTATCACCAATCCCACCTACATTGTGGGCTAATTCTCTTGGGCTATAAAAGCATTCGTGTTTCTTTTCTATGTTTAAGCAAAACAAAATAATATGTCAAGTCAAATGAATAGCAAAAGCAAAATGCAAGCAAACAAAATACCTTCTTCTAAAACCAACTCCTAAAGCTGCATTCAGCTCAGATTTATCTTTGGAAGCCTAAACTCATTGGTTTTCGTGGCATTACCACAGAACGTCCCAGCAGAACCATAGCTGAACATGATTAAAGCAAAATCTACTTCAGCATGTGCGTCTTGTATTCTTGATCTGAATTAGTGGCACTATTATTCACCCAGTTGCCCATGGTAGTACGTATAATTTATTGAGGTATGATTTATGTACAGTAAACTATACCCATTTAAAGTATGTAATTTGATCAATTTTGACATCTGTTCACCTGCAAAACCACCACCCTAGTCAAGATATGAAATATTGCCATCAGCCTGAAAAGTTTTCTCATACCGCTTTGCAATCAATTCATCCTTCCCCTGTCCTTGGCCCTAGGGAACCAGTGATCTACTTTAGTCACTATAAATTAGTTTGCATTTTCTGTAATTGTGTATAAATGGATTCATATCTGTATCAGGGTTCACTGAAAAAGAGAACTAATAGGATGGATATATAGATATTGATGCTATATATATCTATATATACAGAAAAAGATTTATTTTAAGGGATAGGCTCACATGATTGTAAGGGCTCACAAGTCCAAAATATTCAGGGCAGGCCAGCAGACTGGAAACTAATGGAAGAGTTGCTGTTACAGTCTTGAGTGTGAAGTCTGTGAGGCAGGCCAGCAGGCTGGAAATTCAGATAGGAGTTGGTATTATAGTCTTGAGTCCAAAATCTGTAAGGCAGGCTGGAGATTTGGGCAGGGTGTCTAAAGTATGGTCTTGAGACACGATTCCTTCTTCTCTGGGAAACCTCAGTTTTTGTTCTGATGGCCTTCAGCTCCCCGTAATTGGGTATCATGTGTTGTAAATTTCTAATTTGGAAAGGACTTGTTTTTTCTTCTCCTAAATAGGTAAGGACTCTTCTAAACTTTTTTTTTTGTCTGTGTTCAAGCCTTCATTGTCTTTGAACTTCACATTGAAATATTTTTCTCATTGATGTCTTATGCATGGTGTCTTCCTTCTCCAATCCGTTTCTGTAATGCCACAAGTTGTTATTCTAAACCTCAATCTGTTCATGGTACTCCCTGCCGAAATAACTCCCTCAGTAACTTTTCATTTCCCCCAAATTGCGTAAGTCTATGTGATGACTTCTGATGGAATGTCCATGTTATAGAATGTAGCTTGGGGAGAGAGCAAATCAGCCAGTTTTCTATGTAAAGGAATGATCCCAAACTTAGAGGACTTAGACATGATAACATTCTGTTGTCATTATTTCTTTTATTAACCTGACCTGTTTAAAAAAATTTTTTTATTTAGTTCTTTTTTAAGTAGGCGAGCCCAACTCGAAGCTTGAACTCATGACCCTGAGATCAAGAGTTGGACACTTAACCTGACTGAGCTACCCACGTGCCCCTAACCTGAACTCTTTTAAATGCATTGCTTTTAATATTCTTCCTAGTTCCTAACACAGACCATTGTGACATAGGAAGTTTTTGTACCTGTTTTTTTGTTTTGTTGTTTTTTCCCTTAGGAATTAAAAAGGCAGTAATGGAAATCACTGACTTGAAGAGAAAACCAGGCAGCCAATAATTTTTGAATGCTATATTTTAAAAAAATCTTTGTTTTATAAGTAGAGGGCCTCATTTTTTTTTTAAAGATTTATTTATTCATTTTAGAGAGAGAGAGAGTGTGAGCAGGGGGAGGGACAGTGGGAGAGGGAGAGAATCTCATCACTCCCCCTGCTGAGCCTGCAGCCATGCAGGGCTAGATCCCAGGACCCTGAGATCATGACCTGAGCTGAAATCAAGAGTTGGCCGTGTAACCGACGGAGCCACCCAGGCGCCCCTGTAGAGGGTCTAAATAATCTGGAAGACTAAATATAGCCTTCAGTTTAATTAGGAAGTAACTTTTGTTGAATTGGCCATGGAAGATGTGTTGAAGAGAATAAGAACATCGCTGATCGTTATTCTGAATTTTCTTTGACATGTTGTATACCATAGCTGTTCTATCGGGGCCTTGCTGTTTTGGTTTGAGACAGGTTTCTAAGCAGCAAGATGACATATTTTTAGAAATGTAGAAGCATGTGTTCAAATTGAGTTTGTTCTTTGGATGATTTATTTTTTAATGTAGGTAGCATTAGCGTTCTAACAGGCCTCTCATAAGAACTATTTTATGACTGCTAAACTAGATCGCACACAAACTAAGTATCCAGGAGATAAGAGTAATTTAATCTGGAGAGTAACTGGGAGTCACTGTGTGTTAGTGTATTGATTTTAATGTTTACAGCTTGGTGATATGGTGTAGATTTCGAGTCATTCCTTAATACGTTTGCTCAAATTATGCTTTGGAGATATTTTAAATTCAACCTTCTGCTTCCTTTGGTCCCATGAGGTTAGCTGTGGGCTTGTACATCTTTACCTCCAGGAATGAGAGTTGTGGGGGGTGATAAACTCAAAGGCGCCTTTAGAATTTGTAATGATTCTGTTGTATTCATTAAGTAATCTGATCCTGTTGTGCTCCTATTAAAAACCTTCTAAGGGTTTCCCATTGCATTTAGAATGAAATGCAAACACCCTTTCAGGCCTACAAGCTCCTGTCCCTCTTCCCTGTACTAGCCTGGCTTCAGCTGCCCTGCCCGCTGAGCATGCAAGTTCGTCCCCTCCTCCAGCCTTTGTACTTGCAGTCACCTCTTCCTGTAATCCTCTTCCTTCAGACCTTTAGGTGCCTTTTTCAGTTCTCAGATCAAATGTCATCTCCTCAGAGAGGTCCTTGCCAGTGTTTCCTTCTCCCCAGTCACCCTGTTCAATTACACTCTTTTTATTGTCTTCATAGTATTCATTGCCATCCCTCTCATTGGTCAGTAATTCTCATAAGAGTCTGTGCCTTGCTGTTTAGTTCCATTTGCTGCTGCATCCCCATGCATGGAGAGGCATAGTGGGTACTTTGTAAGCATTCAGAGGGATGAATGTTCCTTATAATTATCCTCACTGAAATAAAGTGACTAGTTAAAAACAATATGTGACTAATTCATATGATTGTTTAAATTACTCAGTAATAGATTCATCTTTTCATTACATAGTACAGAATTCAATTATGGTTAGAAGCAGACCCTGTCTCTTGTGGCTGGGGCTGGTATGCAGATACAAGATCCTATCTTTTATTCAATTTGTCAGGTCATGATTTCTATCAATTCTTTAAAAGAGATAGCTGAATAATAATTTCCTTTTTTAAAGTTTTAAGTTTATATTTTAGAGGCTTTTTGGAAATTCCTGGAACGTCATTAATTCATGTGCCCTGTTTTGTTTTGTTGTTGTTGTTTTATTAAATCATGACTGAGGGAGGGTGGTGGGTTGAGAAGATTCTGGACTGGAGGTCAGGAGGTCTATTTTAGTTCTGCCAGCAGCCAATTCTCCCCATGAGTCTTTTGGCCCTCAGTTCCCTAGTTTATAAAATAATAGGGTTGGATAAAATGATCTTAAATGTTTGTTCTCTTTTGGGGCGCCTGGCTGGCTCAGTCAGTAGAGCATGAGACTCTTGATCTCGGGGTCGTGAGTTCAAACCCCATATTGGGTGTAGAGCTTACTTAAAAAAAAAAAAGCCTGTCCTCTTTTAACAATGTATAATTTATGTAATTCCAGGCATGAATCAGTTATTTTTTCACTTTGGGGAATTTTTTAAGTTGTATGGATGTGTGATATATATGATAGTTGTCTAGATATTATTACACTCTTGCAAGAATGGAAAGTCAAATTTGTCTAATTTAGTAGAACATTAAAACATCTGAAAGAGGGGCGCCTGGGTGGCTCAGTCGTTACGCGTCTGCCTTCGGCTCAGGTCATTGGTCCCAGGGTCCTGGGATCGAGCCCCGCATTGGGCTCCCTGCTCCACAGGAAGCCTCCTTCTCCCTCTCCCGCTCCCCCTGCTTGTGTTCCCTCTCTCGCTGTGTCTCTCTGTCATATAAATAAATAAAATCTTTAAAAAAAAAAAAAAACATCTGAAAGATTCAGAAGTGCTCTGGTTTATTTCACTTTTTTTTTTTTTTTGGCAGCAGCTCTGGTGAGAAATACCATACGTGATTTATTGGAGCTATTGATTTTAAAAGTGACAGTATTTAAATGTATAATAAAGGTTTGTCTTTAGGATGCTAATTTTGGCCTTATCACTGTTTAAAGGATCCCAGTATTTTTCTTCTTTAATCATTTGAGAATTTTATAATATGGCATAATGTGTCCTACTTCAGCACATCAGTTTTACTTTAAAGTTCATATAATTCATCATTGGCATTAGATACATAACAGTTTTAAGAAATACTGTAGAATAGCATATGTTCTATTCTATATGCTTTAGTTCACTAGTCCTCAGACTTTAGCATGGGCATCATAATTAAACAGAGATTGCTGCCCCATCCCAAGTTTCTGATTCAGTAGGTCTGGGATGGGGACTGAGGACTTGCCTTTCTAACAAGTTCCCAGGTGATGCTAATGCTGCTGGTCCAAGACTCACACTTGAAAACCCTTGCTGTACTTTGTCAAGTTCTTCGTTTGCACTCACTGGCAACATCTTGATGCAGAGGAGTCCAGGTTCCTCCTTGTTGTATAGTGATGCATCTCAATAGTACCAGGCCCCTTTCCCTCTTTACCTTGTAGTCCTTTGATTCCCTGATATTACATGATATCTCAGATCCTCTCCAGTCTCCTGGTAAGTGTGATACATAATAAATGGCTAAATGCAGCTGGAACCCTTAACAATAGCATGCTGCTGGTCACTTAACCTTTTGGAGTGTGTGTTTAAATGGGAAAACATGCATTTAGAGGTGATGGGCAATTTACTCTTGTCAGTTTGACAACACTGGCTTTGGAATCAAATACTCTGGCTCAGAGATTAGCTCTGCCACTTATTGGCTATTTAAGTTTGTGAAAATTATATAACTTTTCTGAATCTTAGTTTCCTCATTTCTAAAACAGGATTGATAATATCTGCCTTATAGAATTTTCATAAGGACTTAATTAAATTAGATAAGGTGTATAAAATACTTCATAGGTACTTGGTAATTTGGTGGTCTCACAAAAGGTCACATGTCAGTGTAAATGATCATAACTCCCATGTAGTTTTGGATAGTGTCTGTTACTCTCATAGCTATGCACGTCTTACCTTAATGTGTGTTGCTCACCCAACCTGCTTGCAGGAGTAGCCATGGGCAGTAGACGTTTAGCTGTCTACTGTGTTTGCACAGATCCCACTTCTCTTACTTGTTTGGAAATGCTGTGTCTTGTTCCTGTCTAACCTGACTCTATATCCCTGGGCACTTAACTCTGGTTTGTGGTGCCCATATCACGTCCTTCCTGCTCTGTGGACCTGTTGCAGCCTGTTTCTCAGACTGGGATCCTCCCTGTGTTCCAGGATGGTTTTTATGCTCCTCTTTCTGGCTGTATATGAAATACCTACACCAGTGTGTTTAGAGGCGTGTAGCTCCACCCCCTACCTGGAATGGGGTGTGTTTGTTTTTTTGTCATGAAAGTAACCGCTCTTTAAATATATGTGTGATTTTATTTTTTATTTTTAGATTTATTTATTTATTTGAGAGAGCGAGAAAGAGAGAGAGAGAGTACATGAGAGGGGGGAGGGTCAGAGGGAGAAGCAGACTTCCTGCCGAGCAGGGAGCCCGATGCGGGACTCAATCCCGGGACTCCAGGATCATGACCTGAGCCGAAGGCAGTCGCTTAACCAACTGAGCCACCCAGGCGCCCCAATATGTGATTTTAATTTGTCAGATTCAAGGGACAGACTTGCGCATTTTAAGTGCCGGTTCTCTTATGGTATTAAACATTAGACATTCCATTAGACGTAGAGCCCAATGAAAAAAAATTTGATTTACTATATGTTCTCTTAAAAAGTACCTATATTGGGGCGCCTGGGTGGCTCAGTTGGTTAAGCGACTGCCTTCGGCTCAGGTCATGATCCTGGAGTCCCCGGATCGAGTCCCGCATCGGGCTCCCTGCTCAGCAGGGAGCCTGCTTCTCCCTCTGACCCTCCCGACCCTACTCCCTCTCATGTGCTCTCTCTCTCAGTCTCTCTCTCTCAAATAAATAAATAAAATCTTAAAAAAAAAAAGTACCTATATTCACCAGATTCTAGTTAGCTTAGAATATATTGGGGAATTTTCAACTGTGAATTCTGTTGATTGGGATGGAGATCCCCTAAGACACTGTTTTAGCCTCTAACAATGACTTGTGAGAAAGTGCCAGTTTGTCCCATCACAGATGATGCTTGGTGGCAGTGTTGGGGGTTCAATGACTCGTCATTGTTGTTTTACATTCTGTTTTTGGACATGATCATGAATTGTCTGTTGCCCTAAGGTCTATTGTAGTGATGTATTTTCAGCCCTATTTATGATTTCATGCTTTTCAGCAACAGAGGAGATTTGTCTTTGTTACATATTTACACAAACACTTTGCTTCCTACTTCCTTTTCGGTGAACCAATGTTCATCTGGCTCAGTTGGGGTGGGGGTGGGGGTTGAGCAAATATAGGAGTCTGACGGAGCAGTTGTCTCCTAAGTGTGATTTTTTCCTTGCGTTTGTGAGCACCTGGCAAGCCAAGTGCACTGGACCAAGTAGAACTCACGGAGAGAGAACAGAAGCATCAGATACAGACTACCATTTATGGAATTATGAAAAATAGATGTGTGGAACACGATGTAGTAGTTTTACTTGATTGAATTAGAGTGTTTGAATATTGGGAGACTAATTCAGGATTGGCACACAATATTATCACCTAAAAAGGTATTATTTAGTATGAAGCATTGAATAATACATAATGGATCTCTCTCTGCCATTTATATATTCTTTTTTTTTTTTTTAATTTATTTTTTTGGATTTTTTTTTTTTTTTAAGATTTTATTTATTTGCAAGAGAGAAAATGAGAGACAGAGAGCATGAGAGGGAAGAGGGTCAGAGGGAGAAGCAGACTCCCTGCTGAGCAGGGAGCCCGATGTGGGACTCGATCCCGGGACTCCAGGATCATGACCTGAGCCGAAGGCAGTCACTTAACCAACTGAGCCACCCAGGCGCCCTGCCATTTATATATTCTTGCTTAAAGCTATTTTACTATAGTGCAGGCATATATACAAATTCAATTTCAGTGAATTCAGCTACATGCACTCCATCATTTGTATAAGCTGTAAATGTGTATATGTCAAAGAATTTATAAATGAAGAAATTTATAAGGATAATTTCAATGTGATTTAAAAAAATTTTTTTAAATATTTTATTTATTTATTTGACAGAGAGATAGCGAGAGCAGGAACACAAGCAGGGGGAGTGGGAGAGGGAGAAGCAGGCTTCCCGCTGAGCAGGGAGCCCGATGTGGGGCTCGATCCCAGGACCCTGAGATCGTGACCCGAGCCGAAGGCAGATGCCCAACGACTGAGCCACCCAGGCGCCCCAATTTCAATGTGATTTTTGTCCTGTTCTTTACTAATTTTATTATCTATTCCTAAGTAAGATACAGCTAAGAGTAGGAGAAGAAACAGGGATGAGGACTTTTAGTCTTGTTGAAGGTGGTGTAGCAAAGGGCAACGTAGTCATTTTTGACAAATTAAGATCAGATGTTTTTGGATTGAAGCGCTGTTTGTTTTCTGTACTTCCAGTGGTCTGCTTTTTGGCATCTGTTTGTGCTGGAGTAAAATGAATTTATTTGCTTTTAAAATGTTTTGAATGCTTACCATTTGGGTTCATTTCAGCTCTTATAAGCAAATAGCTTTGGTGAAAGTTTATGAGACTCTCTTACGTAGGTTGGGGACCAGTGAAACGTCGTTCTTGTCAGAAGATGGAATGGTATGGAAATGGTACCCACCAATGGTACTCATGCTAAAATGTGATAACTTAGAGCATGTTTTCAGAGCCTTAAAAAAATAGAAAGGTGAGTCACCTGTAGTTACTAGATTGTGATACTACTCCCCACAGCCTTTAGGTTAACGCCGTGTTGCAATGGTTACTGCCACAAGAAGCTGTTGGGCCACACTCAGGAAATGAGTATCTTTTCTGGTCCATGAACACTGCGATTATCAAGGGGACACTTGAAGCCTTGGAGAAACTTTTCTTTTGCTCTTTCTTCTTGACATTTTTTTATCCCCTTAGAGCAGCTTCAGGTTTATGTTTTAGAATATGGCCTAGTAACTTGCGTCCTAACCTAAAGAAATCGTCTTCCATCCAGAGTAAAATGAGGGACTATAGGCATGACAGTGCCCATGATGGAAACAAAAAGGGAATATTTGTACTTGTCCTTTAGGAAACTGGTCCTTTTCAAATTAGGTTAGATTTGTCGTTCCAGGGCCTGAGAATGAGTAGAATGCCGGCCACAGTGAGGAGGGGCCTCCTGCTGCCGGCCGGCCAGCCAGCCAGCCAGCCAGCCAGCCTGCCAGGGTCTCAGCAGCTGTTGCACCAGCAACTTCAGAGCCAGGCCCGTGGTCCTCAAGGTTTTTAATCTTTAAAATGTGACACAGTGGGAGGAGTCTTGAAATTATTCTCATTCTTTGACTGCTCTTTCCTCATCCTAGACTCTGTATATAGAAGCAGACAGTACGATGTCTTTAAAGCAGTGCTTCTCATCTGGGTAGTTTTGCCTCCTAGGGGACATTTGGCAACATCTGGAGGTATTTTTGGCTATCACACTAGGGAGATGACTCCTGGGATCTATCATCACTGGACAGCTAAACATCCTACAGTGTTCAATATATAGCCTCTCAAGAAAGAATTATCTATCCCAAAATGTCAGTAGTGCCATGGTTGAGAAACCTACTGCTAAAGCATCATCTCAAAGAGAGAAACAAAAGTTTCTAGAGTAATATTCTCACCCTGAAGGGTAGTTGTAAGAAAGAAAGCAGGAACAGAATTCTAACTTTTAGTTCCTGCCTTAGAATGAGGTAATAGAGTTTGGTGTACTGTAGGTCACGAGACAGGTTTTGTGGCCTCCTCTACAAGTGCTCATCTTTACAAGGGGGAGAAGGTTGTGGGCTCTCTTGGTTCCAGTGCAGGTCATTTAAGTGAGTGGTGCAAATTCAGACTGCTAAAGCCACACATTTGTCTGTGTGCTGGACAAATGAGGGAGTTATCACCAAAAAAACCCTCATTTAGTTTGCAAAGTGGTATATAGCCTGCTTCAGTATATGGTACATCACTGGATCTATGCTTTCCTGTCATTCCATTCAGGCTTAATTTGACTTTTTCAGAGTGAATTGGAAAAGAGCACAAATCTACTCTCGCTGACACTTAAATCAACGGAAGATTATAGGGATCTTTTTTTGGATTTTAGTAATTGTGGCTTCTTTTTTGACGTAGTTGCCATAATCAAGAAATTGAAGCATGGTCTGCTCAGGGCAAAATGAGTCATGAAGTCAGAAAATATATAGATATTTGTGGAAAAAGATTAATATGACATAAGTGCTGGGGGAGGAGAGAATAATTTGAAAACTCATTATTTATAACTCGAGGCAAATAAATCATAGTTCAAAATTATGTTGTTCTAAAACATGGAAAACCAGATAATTGGTATGTTTTTCTGTTTGATTCTCAATTTTAAAGGACTCTAATTGATGTATTGTTTATATTGTTTTCTAAATACAGTGTTTGGATGATAGGGAGGGAGGAGAGAATGCATGTGATCGTAGCTCAAAGATGTGCAGTGCTTCTCCCCAAAACAATTAGAGTGCAGAGACTGCCAATGGTGATGTCAGTCAGTAGATAAAGAGCCATTTAAGACTTTATAATCAGCATTAGAAGAACAGAGAGAATTTGTGCAAACTCTGAAGCAGTGTTAAGTTTTCTACTGTGTTCCTCTGTTCTGTTGCCCCAAATGGTAACGTTCTCAAACATTTAATTACCTATATAATTTACAAATTATATTTCGTATCCAGGAAAAGAGAGAGTACTGTTTATAGGGGGCGAAGTAGTTGCTTGTTTTGCCAGAACAAAAGCAGAAATGCAAAGCAATATTTCGGGACTGAGATAGAGGAAAATAATACTGTTTTCTAACTTAGTAATGTGGCTCCTAGAGGCAGCGTTGGGCAGAACTGGCCTACCTAGACTGTAAATTTAATACTGTTTATTCCCTTGGGGAGAGGAAAATGCCATTAATATAGACTTAAATGATGTAAAGGGGGGTGAACAACTTTACAGTCAGGAAGAGCCTCACTTAAAACTAATTTTCCAAATGCCAAAGGTCTTCGGCTGCCCTTCCGCCTCCCCCCACACGCACTATTTTGCCAAGATTTTGGCATGTCTTTTCCTTGGATTCTTACCCTTCATGCTGGATTTGGAGCCTAAGTTAGAAGGGAGTATGCTGACATACATTTACACTTTATTTTTTTTAAAGATTTTATTTGTCAGCATAAGTAGAGGGAGAAGCAGGAGCAGGGAACCTGATGCGGGGCTTGATCTCAGGACCCTGGGACCATGACCTGAGCCAAAGGCAGACGCTTAACCGACTGAGCCACCCAGGCGTCCCTAACATGCTTTAGAGATGGAGGAAACCACAGCATCATTTGGTGTGGCGGAAGCAGGCAGTGCAGGGGGAAGAGTGGTAAGCAATGAATCTGGAGAACTAGGCAAGTTAGTCATTGAATTGAATATTATCTCAAGATTTTCAGTTCATAGCTTAGTGCCTGGCCCTTAATAAGTGCTTAATCAGTAACTATAATGATTTATAGGTAACCATAGGTAGATACTTACAGGGAGATTACTATGTTCTATGTATATCTTTTCTCTCCCTCTTTTCTGTTTCTGCTCCTGTTTTAGATCAGACCATCAATTTGAGAAAGACAGAGAAAGCCTGAGAAATGAGAGAAAACAAACGAATACCAGTACAACAGAAAGAAAATTAAAGTACATTGGGCTAGCCTTTGTATACTTTCACTTAATCCTCACAATCACCTTGTGATTTAAATAATATTCACATTTTATGGATGAGAAAACGGAGATTTGGAGATGGTACTCAATTTACAGTAAATGATAGAGCTGGGATTTGATCCCAAGTCTGGAGGATTCCAGTGCAAGCATCTCTTTTTTATAGTATTCCATATCTCTGTAACTGGGCAGGTTTAGTTATTGAGAAATGCCCCCCCAAAAAGTGTTGTTAAAGGATTGTTTCAATAAAAACTTGAATTTTCTTTGGAGGAACAGGTGAAAAAAAAAAAAGAGGGGAGTTAGGGCCCAATGTAGAAATAAGTGAGAGAGAAGTTAGCATTTAGGGTAAATACAGTGAGTGCCTGGTGATGGTGAGCAGCCACTGGAGGAGGGAAACTTAAATTTAAGAATTAGCCCATGAGTGGTGAAAGCAGGGCCACTGCATACAGATTGCCTGCTGTGTGCTGCATAATTCGGTGGGGGGCCATTCCCAGTGCGGTCTGTGGTGGGGCTTCCTGGAGTGGTGCAGTGTTGGCTGCGTGCAGTGGCTTGCATGGCGAACATCTAGGTGTGTGCTGTGAGGGGAGAGCAAGCACCTGCTGTAGGCACAGGTATCTGTCTCTTTCTGGAAAAAGAAATACCTGGAAGCTTAAAGGTCAGAGTTACTACACAAAACAACTTGATGAAAAATGAGCAAAGGACTTGAATAGACATTCCCCAAAGAAGATATACAAATGGCCAATAAAACACATGAAAAAAATGTGCAACATCACTAATCATTAAGGAAACACAAAACACAGTGAGATACCACTTCACACTCATTAGGATGGCTGCTATAAAAAAAAGTGTTGACAAGGATATGGAAAAATTGGAACCCATGTGTGCTGTTGATGGGAATGTAAAATGGTACAGTTGCTATGGAAAACAATATGGCAGTTACTCAGAAAATTAAAAATAAAATTACCATATGATCCAGCAATTCCATTTCTGAGTAGATACCCGAAAGAATTGAAAACAGGATCTCAAAGAGATATTTGTACACCCATATTCATAGCAGCATTATTCACAATAGCCAGAAGGTGGAAGCAACTCAAATGTCTATCGATGGATAAATGGATAAACAAAGTATAGTATAAACATATAATGAAATATTATTCAGCCTGAAAAAAGAAGGAAATTTGACATTTGCTATGACGTGGTTGAACCTTGAGAACATTGTTTTTATTTTTATTTTTTTCTTCAAGTTTTTATTTAAATTCCACTTAGCATACAGTCTAATATTAGTTTCAGGACTAGAATTTAGTGATTCATCACTTACATATAATGCCCAGTGCTCAACACAACAAGTGCCCTTCTTAATACCCGTCATCCATTTAGCCCATCCCCTGCCCACCTCCCCTCCAGCAACCCTCAGTTTGTTCTCTATAGTTAAGAGTCTATTTCCTGGTTTGCCTCTCTCTCTCTCTCTCTCTTTTTTCCCCCCCATGTTCATCTGTTTTGTTTCTTAAATTCCACACGAGTGAAATCATATGGTATTTGTCTTTCTCTGCCTGACTTATTCTGCTTAGTATAATATATTATAGCTCCATCCATGTCATTGCAAATGGCAAGATTTCATTCTTTTTTGATGGCCGAGTAATATCCCATTGTATGTATACACCACATCTTCTTTATCCATTCATCAGTCGATGGACCTTTGGGCTCTTTCCATAACTTGGCTATTGTTGATAATGCTGCTATAAACATTGGGGTGCATGTATCCCTTCGAATCAGTTTTTTTGTATCTTTGGGTAAATACCTCGTAGTGCAATTGCTGGATTGTCAGGTGGTTCTTTTATTAACTTTTGAACCTTGAGAACATTTCTAGTAAAATAAGCCAGTTACAAAAGGACAAATACTGTACGGTACCATTTATATGAGGTACTTAAAGTCATCAAATTCATAGAGACAGAAGGTAGAGTGGTGATTCCCTGGGGTTGGTGGGGAGGCAAGAATGGGGAGTTAGTGTTTAATGGGTACAGAGCTTTAGTTTGGGATGCAGAGGTTCTGCAGATGGATGGTAGTAATAGTTGTACAACAGTATGAATGTACTCCATGCCACAAAACCGAACACTTAAAAATAGTTAAGATGGTAAATTTTATATTGTGCATTTTACCGGAATTTAGAACAAAAGAGTAACTGTTTCCATAGCTTTACTATTGTCTTCCCTGTTTGACAAACTTTTCATTTAAACATACAATTCTCTTCATCAGTATTAAGGGGAAAACAGTCATCTGTAATTTAAGAATGCTATTTATTAAGCAGGGGAATAAAATGTTGACTTTTCCCACAACCACACTTGAAGAATGTCTGTTGCCTTAGTAGTAGCTGCATTTGTTAGAATTACTTTAGAAAATGGTGCTGGGGGCCTTTTCATTCATAGTCTCTTCTGACCTCTCCCTACTCAGTGGCCTTCTCTGAAAGTTGCAAAATTGCCAGTGTCGAACAGGTAGTGACATTTTTGCCTTTGTGCCTATGGATGGTTTGTGTTTAATTTATTTAGTAAAAAGGCTTGTATATAATAAGATTGGAACTAGTATCTGGTCAGTTATTGAAAAAGTTGGTTAAAGCAGAACATAAAATGTTTTTAAAGATTTATTTATTTTGGTGGGGGGAAGGACAGAGGGAGAGAGAGAGAGAGAGAGCGAGAGAGAGAGAGAGGAGTCCCAAGCAGACTCCCTGCTCAGCACAGAGCCCGACACAGGGCTTGATCCCATGACCCCTGAGATCACGGCCTGAGCTGAAACCAAGAGTTGGACGCTTAACCGATGGAGCCACCCAGGCACCCCAGAACATAAAATGTTTTAAGGTAATTTTTTATACTTTCCTCATGCTAGACTTTGTATAGAGGCAGGGGAGGTGTAGGATGCCTCCAAAGCATCATTTTGAAGAAGGACTCCGAGAAAATCAAAGAACATTTCCTAGTGTAATATTGCCAGGCTGAAGGTAGTTCCAGGAATTAAATCAGGAACAAAACTGGTATTTTAGTTCTTGCCTCAGCACCAGGTGACTAGATTTTTATCAGGTCCCACCTCCCCCTACTATTTGGATTATAAATAGTCCAAATTTATACCCACAAAGCTATTTTAATATTTTATTAATTGATTCACTTTATTGAATTACAAGTATAATTGGCACTATAGGCTTGGTTCGAACCCAGCACTCAGCAGGTAGGGCTAGAAAAGTGCTGGGATACTGTGGGGACCTCATAGTGCCATGGGAGTCACTGGTGCGTTCTGCTGAAGGAATGGAGACGTGTGGTTAATCCGGTGGGTAGGTTGAGAGGAGATTAGTTAAGAGAGCATTTTCTCTGTTCAGAGTCTTAAATCTCCTGGCTTTGGGACAATATTTGTAGTTACATCAGACCTCAGTGGTACAGCACTCGTTCAATACCCTCCTGTCATAAACGTTTCATGTCTATTTTATGTTTATTTGATATTCAGTAACTTGCCCATGAAGAAGTTACACCACTAGCATTTTCTCTGCTTAGGGCTGTGGTCTCCTGAGCTCAGCCTAGAGGGGCTTTTATGTTCCTTTGCTTTAAATTCCTTCTTTTGAATTGGTTGTTCCAGAGAACCCCAGGCAGTGTCTTTGGGAGATGGATCATCTTTCATTGCCCTGGTGTTGTGTAATTTGGCACACTTGTATTTTTCTGTATGAGCCGGATATTGGGAGTACAGGAAGCCAAGGTGGAAAGCAAGGACTAGAACAGTGGTAAGAGTGAGGGAATGACTTGTCAGAGAGGCCAAGGACTTTGCAGGACCCATAGTGGGTGTGTGATCCTACCGTGATTAACATGGTAAGCCTCACAGGAAATCAGTCCCTCCCCTTCTCACTTTATATTGGAATCATGCCTTCCGGCAAACCGCAAAAGCTTTCCCCCTTTGTATGCTATTTATTACAGAGCATCGTTTTATGTGATTCAAGTGAGCCTTCAAAAGTAGATGGGTAGTGAGAGGTAGGGTTTCTTGTTTGTTTTGTTTTTTAACCTAGGGGCTGTTCTTGTTCAGTCTACTGTGGTGTGTCACCATAAATTGTAATTAAAGCTTGTTACATCTTATGTGTTTAAAAACACCAATCTTGAGTTTAAAATAACCATACCAAGCCGTTGATAAGGCACAGCTTCTGTTTTTGATCCTGGATGGATAAACCTAAAACAGACAGATTTATGTGAAAAGATATTCTGGATTCCAGAGAAAAGATGGTTTACTCAGGATGGCTTTTTTCTTTTTCTTTTTTTTTCCCCACTTAGCAAACTGCTCTCAATTTTCAAAATACAGTTAATCCCAATTACCTTTATATGGAATATAGGCAAGTAGAAACTTCCAGAATATCGGGGCCACTCTCACCCTCTCTTTCCTTTTGGTCTTTACTTTTACAGTCATTAGTGATTATATGTATTCATGAGTACAAACTAATATGAATTTTGGCCTTCAGAAAAATCACAATGCATTAAAGAGTGATTTTTTTTTTTTGGCGTATCTGAAATTTTACATGCTATTTTTTCCTTCTGTTTATATGTTTGATTGTATGCAGAAACTTCTTCTATCTTATATTCATTTTTTTCTATTTGTATTTTTATGTTTATTTCTGTATTGTACAAAGGGAACCAGTTCTTCCAGACCCTTCCATCTGGGTGTTAGCAAATAAGGAGGGGGTAAAAAAGCAACTTTAACCAGCAATTGAGGTGGCTGGCTTTATTTCCCATCACTGGAGATGTTGATGTTGTAGCACAGAAGCCCATAAAGCTAAATTAAACAAAGCCACATCAAGGCTTGTGTCAAGGCAATAAACCAGACAGGGAAGGCTGTTCTGATACCATGTCAGATGAACACACGTGGGTATGTGGGAGAAGATTAACTAAAAATACTTTAGGAGTCTGAACTATGCTGTGTAATTTCTTCGTTAAGCATTAGTGAATATATGTAAGACTTTTTGTTTGTGAACATTTCCATATTAGTAGGTGGTATTGCTGATCCGAGAGATTCATAGCTTGAAAAACCTGAGTTGGCTGTGTGTGTGTGTGTGTGTGTGTGTGTAGCTATATATCGATCAAATATTACATTTAGCTGTTTTTGAGTGAAAGCAAAACAGTGCCTTTGTTTTTGAAGAACACGTAAGTACATCACAGATTTCATAAAATACTGAATTTTTACCAGCATTTCTAGGCTGTTTTACAAAAGGTTTTATGCAGAGGTGAGATAGGGATCCTGCTCCCTGCCGTGAAGGGTAGAAGTTTGGCAGGAAAGCCCAGCACCAGGAGGGGCCCACACCCTCCACTCTTCCTCAATGTCTCCTAACCCAGCATCAGATCTTCTGCACCTCTGATGTCTAGTCTCTCGGTGCCACGGTCCTGCTGTCTGGCTTCTGTTTTTTTCATGCCTCAAATCCCTGATGCCCATTTGGAGCATAGCTTTTTTCTTCTGTGGCTGTGGGAATTCTGACTGACGAAGGTAAGTAGTTCCAGGCTGCACTTGAGGTCGATTATATTAATATCTAATGCATATGCACATACGTATATATAAATACAAGGAAACTAAACATACAAACCTTTAATACTTTTCATAGCAACAACTTAAATTCTCTGGCTTTTTCTTTTCTTTAACACCCTCCATGTCATTTACTGTGGTTGTAGTCCTATGTGTAAGTACATTTATCTCCCAGATAATTCTTTAGTGAATTCTTTGGGAAGCTAGGGATTTTATGAGCTATAAGATGATAAAACAGTAGCTAGGAATAACAGGAAACAGATTGCATAATACAGAGTCATTGCCTTCATAGTTTTTCCAAAAAATTTGGAAAAGCAAGACTTTTATAAATAAGTTAAATATAGGTACACCTCACCTGTTTGGTTATCAAGCAGTGTTATCAGTTGTAAACATAACTATAAGCCAGGTAGCCTGCAAAAAAGGCGTCTACGCAGCCCAAATAGACACTGCAGAATTCAAGTAAAAGCACCTGGCATAATTCAGAAGTAGCATTCATAAACGTGGGAGCCAGCCAGCCTGGGACCTCAGTAGTCCCTGAGGACATTGTTATGAATATCATTTATTATACTCTTACATATCCTTTAATAATGATGACTCAGAACCATCAAGAAAAAGTATTCACTGCTTATTTGACTTTTGACAAGGCAGGACAAGTTATGGTATATTCAAAAGTATTGAGATAAACTTACTGCCAAAAGAATGAATTCTTAGACATCTGTAAAGCTCCATAATCTAGATTAGCACATGATCTCCAGGTTTAGGACAGCCAAGATGATATTGTTACCAACTACCAGTATTTAAAACATTCCAGAAAAAGTCCCAGGCTTTAAGTCGGACAGGAGAAGGTACCCACAGTAACTCCTGGCGGTGGTGTGCATGCTGGTGGTGTGTGGTGGGGAGAAACTGGGGCCAGGAAAAGTACTTAGGTGGCTGTTACCATAGTTGAGGGGCAAGTGGGAAGTTAAGGTCAAGAACTATAACCTGGGGTTGCCTAGGGGCTCAGTTAAGCGTCTGACTCTCAGTTTTGGCTCAGGTCATGATATCGGTATCGTCGGATCAAGTCTCGTGTCAGGCTTATGCTCAGCGCAGTCTGCTTGTCCCTCCCCCTCTGTTCCTCCCCCTGCTTGCTCTCTCTCTCTCATAAATAAAAATAGAATCTTTAAAAAAAAAAACAAACCAACCATAACCTGGGTATAGGTATGAATAACTGCGAGGAGGGCCTGGCATGCAAGAGATACTGTGAGGCCTGTGGGCGAAGTGACTAACCAGATATGGACAGCAAGCGGAGGGAGGCTTTAAAAGTGACCCCAGGTTTTGCAGCCCTTGAGTCTGGGAGAATGTTGTTTACTACTGCAGAAATGGGACAGGTAGCCGATTTTGCAGCGAGGGAGACTGGCTTTGTTTTCCTGGTGCTGAGATGAGGATCTGGCCTGGACTGGAGGCCTTTGGACTGGAGAGCCTTTGGACTGGAGAGCCTGGAGCTCTAAGAGCCTCTTTTTAGCTGTTCCCCAGACAAGCGGAGACAGGCTTGCTTTGATTGTTGCCCTGGTAAGTGCTTAAAAATTATTGGTTGATTTGTAGTTCTTTTGAGTTTTGTGGAATGATTGGATTTGCTTGAAAACGAACTTTGTTCAGATACATACTTTTTACTTTCAAGTAAAAAGTCCGTAATTAGACCTGCTCATGCACTTGCAGAGTGGGAATAGAAGCTGAGGCAGGCTTGCTACAAAGCCTGACATTGCCGTAAAGTCATGAGTTTTCTCTTGAAATGTTACGTAAAATCTCCATTTTACACTATGATGTTTGCTTTAATATAATTTTTAAAACATAAAAGTATTAATAGTTGCTTTCAATCCAAAATGAAGAGTTTCCTGCTATGTTTCTCTTGTGGTTTTGCTTGGTTCTTCTTCCAGAGTTGTTTTTGTTGTTGTTTTTTAAGTAAGCTCTACACGCAACATAGAGCTTGAACTTATAACCCTAGATCAAGAGTCACGTGCTCTACCAACTGAGCCAGCCAGGCACCCCTTTACTTGGCTCTTCTTGGTTCTACATATGTAGGTATGCTTTGCTCTTGACTGAGTTTTAAAGGGAAATTCAGTTTTCTAGCCAGCAACATGATGTTCTTTTAGTCCCTCATTGAATGTTCTTGCTGTGTTATTTTCATGGTCTTCACAAGAATATTCTAAATTTGCAGAGCATTATGAAATTCTGTTAGGAAAGCAAGATAGTATATATAGCTCATATCATTGGAACTTTTGGCTGGATTTATAATAGGAAAATAGGGAATGCCTGAAGGGACTAGTTAAGCCTTTTTGTCTTTTTAGAATATGATGCTTATTATTAAAATGGCTGATTAATAATTGCAGATATTGTCATTTAAGGGTTAAGAGTCCAAGTGGTTAAGTAGGTGGCCTTGAGGGAAGTTAAATCTTAGGTGACTTGGATCAATATCTTTTAAAAAAGTTACTTCCCTGAACGTTAATGAGCATACTACTTTTTCTGGATTGAGACATTTTCTCTTTTTCTGAATAAAGAAATCATAAAAATAACTTTTTTTTTTTTTCAGTCTGAGTATAATCCTCTTGGATTCCTATAGCCAGGGAGATTTTATTACAAACTTAGCACACGTTTTTCTAATCAGAGTGATTAAATGAAACCTGTCTTTCCATGCTGCAGCCTTACTTCAAATGAGTGCTACAGAAATAGGAAACTAAACTCAAGGGGCATAGACTTGGAGAGTTTCCCATCTTTCAAAGAGCTGGAGCCTGAAGGCAGTTTAGAAAAGAAATATTTTCTCAGGCATAATTTATTGAATATTTAATGATTATTTTTCAGTGTCGGAGTAGAACTGTGTTTATTATCCCATTTGTGCTCCACAGACACTGATATGAAACAGCTTACGTTTTTGCTGGTGTCCTTTGAGTATAAATGACTTTACAAATTTTTTTCAAGTGGCACCATCACTTTTTTACTTGGGAAAATAAATTCTAATTTTGCTACACTTTTCTGACTGATTGCATTTGTTCTCTTCTCACTTTCTTCCAACCTACCTCTTGTCTTTTTATGGATGTATTCTAATGACTTCTCTAAATACTGGCTTCCCCATATTTAATGCAAAGGAGCAACCCATTGATAAACAAGTTGAAAAAGTCTTCTTTTACTGTCAAGCTCTGAGTTTAATTGTTTTTTGGTAACAGCCCTAATAAGGGTTTTCTTTTTAAATTTCCCTTTTTTTCCTTATCTCTCTTTTCAAAGTGTGGGTTTCCCCCTATATTTGATGTTTTGTGCCACACAAAGAAATGCTCTTGCAATTAAGAATAAAATTTATTTGTGGAATAGAAATGAGAGCATAGTTGGGTTAGAAAATCTGTGTAAGTTTTATCCAGTGAATGTAGATGGCAGAGGGATACTTGTCATGACCTGCCAATCACCTAGTTATTTGCATAGAAAAATCGGTTCTGAAAAATGATTTAATAACGTAGGGGATTTTATGTACTAAGAAATATGGCTTTCAGATACTTTGAAGATACTTTGACAGCAATGAGTACATAGAAGGAAGTAGGTGCATTTGAAGATTTTTCCTCTGTAACATAACATCTGCTTGCTCTAGAGTGTTGATAACAAATCACCTTCATTCACTAAGTACTGTGGATGAAGAGATGAGTGAGACAAGCCCTGGAGAGCATTCCCATGCAGATGTCTCTGCCGAGCTTTGTAAGATGAGAAGGGCAGTAAACCTGGTGAAGAAGGTAAGGAAGAACATTCCAAGCAGAGAAAGAGACATCAGTGACACATGCAAGCATATAGGTGTGTTTGAGGTACTGCAGGTGGTTCTAGTGTGCCTAAGGGATGGAAAGTTAACCTTGAACTTGCAGAAAGATGGCCTGCAAAGGTCAGCAGTGTAGGGTCCTGAAGAACTTCCTTTGCTCTGTTGTTGCTAGTTTAGGTGAGGCACTACTGTCCAGTGGGTAAGAGCATGGCTCTAGGTTAGATCTGGCTTTTCCTTCTCCTAACCTGCTCTGTGACCTGGGGACAGCTCTTTTGGTCTCTGGTGCCTCATCAGCAAATCAGAGCTAATAATTGTACCTACCTCATAGAAGTGTTGTGATGATTAAATTCGGTCAATGCTAGTTCCAGATGTTGTTAATGTAATTATTGTTACTGTCATCTAAAGACTATGGGGCAATCATTAAAGGATATTAGACAGGAGAGTAATTGATGACATTAGCAGAGTGGAGGGATAAAGTAAACTGGATTAAGTACAAATGGATTGCAGTTGTCATCTAGGAAAGACAAAATGAGGGCCTGAACTGAAGCAGTTGTAGGAGGAGTGGAGGGAGGGAAGAATGGATTAGAGAGATTTAGAATGGAGATTTGGCTAATGATAAATTTGATATGGAGGAAGAAAAACCCAGTGTGTCCAGATTAACTAGCAGGCTTAAGGTCTGAGTAACAAATGGGGAAGCCAGAGAAAAAATATACGAGGAAGAGCAGCTTTTAGGAGATGAGATGATGAGTTTAATTTGGATTTGGATTTCATGTGCTTGTAGGTCTTCCTAGTAGAGAGGTTCAGCAGCCAGTTTGGTACTAGTATATAGTTAGGAGAGGGATTGGGCTGACCTTGTGATATTGGAGTTAAGAATGATGTCATGGAAGTGAATACAAGTGAGGAACCTAGAATTCAGAGCTGGAAACCACTCACATTTATAGAAACCGCCCATATTTAATGAACCCGATGATCAGAGCATCTGTAAGAGGAATTCCATAAAGAAGATTGAGAAGAATTTTGAGAAGTAGAAAACTGGAGAAGGGGAATGTTAACAGAAGTTGGGATGGGCTGGGGAGAGTGGTTCAAGAGTGAGACTGTTACGGACAGTGGGGGCCAGTATGTGGGAGGTAGAGGGTAGAGGTAGGTGCCCTTCAAAGAGACTTGGCTCTGAAGAGAAGGAGAAACTCTTATTTATCAATATGGCTCCCTGTGCCATGACCTTGCTGATCTGTGTAACAGTCCTTCTCCCCACCAAAGCCTCCCAGGAGTTTCAGTCCACGTGGTATTTTGGGACTAAACCTGTCCCGGATCAAGCCAACATGGCTACTGGGTCCCAGCCATGTCCTTTTACCTCTTCCTGGTAATTAAGCTCTAGCTTTGTTTTTTGAGCTCTTTTTTCTCCCCTTCAGACTTTCATCTAACTCCCTCCCTCCCTCCTTCCATCCTTCCCTCCTCCCCTCTCCCTTCCCTTTCTGACACATTACAGTCCCTTCTCTGGTTTCCAGCCTAGTACTTCAGTTGCTTGGAGACTGAGGTTCTACCTTTTCCGCTCAGTTCTTCCTAACTGTTATGGATAAGTCTTCAAAGCTGAATCTCTATCACCTACTGCTGATTCACTCTCATGTCAGCTTGCCTACCTGTAGGAACCATCTTGTTCCAGTTGCCAGATTCACCTGGTGATATGAAACTTGATCTACCTACTCTTTAGCCTTGGCCATTCATTCCTACATTCCTAATACTGACTGGTCCTTTGTCCAGACTGTCTGCCATAGCTTGCTACTCTCCTATAACCACAACTGTAATCTGGACTTACTGAACATGGAGCTTTATGCACATTATAACATTAGTTAATAGTGATTGCATTCCCACCTTTAGTACCCAGTATTTCTCTTCTGTTCCTCCATTTCAGCCTTTTCTAACTTTATACATTTTGCATTAAAAAATTTTTTCCTGGGGTACCCGGGTGTCTCAGTCAGTTAAGTGTGCAACTCTTGATTTCTCCTGGGGTCATGATCTCAGGATCATAGGATCAAGCCCTACCTCAGGCTCCATGCTGAGCGTGGAGCCTGCTTGGGATTCTCACTTACCCTCTTTCTCTGCCCCCACCCACCACCACACCCTCCCCCAGCTCACACTCTCTTTCTCTCTCTGAAAAAAATTTTTTTTCCTAATCCATTTATTTTATCACCCTTCTATTTGTTAATTGATAGATCAGAATGAAAAAAATTAAAGAGGACAGTCTTCAAGAAAGATGTATGGTGCTGGAGTAGCTAGATAATGAATAGGGTTGTGAGTGCTTGCTATGTATCAGGCACTATGCCAGATACCATAGATATTTCTGTAGTATCTATATATGGCAGTTTACCTGTTTTACAGTTGAATAAACTAAGGTTTGGTTTAGTAATTTATCCAAGTTCACACAGGAAGAGATAAGCCCAGCCTTCAAAGAGAGCTCTAACTCCAAAGTCTGTACTCTTAACTATCATACCATGTTGGCAGTTCCCTGCTCTACCTGCTCTGGTTTGGACTAGTTGAATGTTTCTCAAACCGGGGTCCATTGGCCTACTGTTTGGATGTTTCTCCAACTGAAGGGTCGGTTGGCCTGCTGTTGAGTCTTAGTTTCCATTGTGTCCAATCCTGCATCAGACCTAAGTTTTACAAGTTTGGTTTCCTGATATGGATGAGTCTCTGTTGTTGCTATCCACATGCATAGTCACCTTTGCCATAACTAACTAATTTGCTTTCCTGAAAGGTAGGTTTTGTTAAATGTTAAATCAGCATTTTTATCTTGGGGATAAGTGGCTCTCTGTAAGACTGATCAGCCTTTTAAAACTTAAGAAGAAATGTCATAAATACACAAGCACCCAATTAACAATTTAAAGTACTATTTTTTTTTTACACAAATCACTTAGATTTTATTTGTAGATTTATTGTTGATGACAAAGAATGAAATCCTCAAAACTGGCCCTTGTTATTTAAATATTCAAAGGGGACTCTGTAGGCCTAGGCTTGCAGTGCAGGGGAGGATTAGGTAGTAATGAGTATCAGTAGTTTTACTAACATAACCACGTTAAGGATTAAGCAGATGGAGTAGAGAACAAAACACTTCTCTTGAGAACAGAGTAGAGAAAATGGAAATCATGGACCTTACGCTATGCAGCCCCCAAACCTGTTCATTATCCACGGGTTCCAGCTGATTTTGGAATCTGCCTTTATATTACTTTCAGGCAGAGGTTGGCAAACTTTTTCTGTCCAGGGCTGAAGAGGAAATATTTTAGGCTTTGCAGGTCACATAGATCTATTGCATATTCTTATTTTTATTTGTTTTGCTTTTACAACCCTTGAAAAGTCTACTTTAAAAATTTAAGAACCATTCTTAGCTCACCGACCATAGAAAAACAAGCCACAGGCTGGACTTGGCCCTTGGGTGGTAGTTTGCTGACTTCTGCTTTTAAAGGAACCTCTGCTTTTAAGGAACCGTCATCGCCTGAAATAAATGTAAGTTCATCTTCCATCCCATCCTTTAGAAACTATAGAATCCCTTTCTGCCGCCATTATCCTGTTGCTCCTCCTCACTCAGACTGTTAGAATGGCCTGTCGACCTCTCCCTTTGCAAGTTCCCCTTAAACCCTTACCGCCCCATTGCCTGGAGTATTGCTGTAATTGCCTGCTGTGCAGCTTTCTCTACTTCCCGTCTGTTACTGCTCTCAAATGTCCTGTGCATAGCAGTTAAAATTATGTTCTGGAGATATAGTTATTCTGTGTCATCTTTTACTGGAGGTACGTTCATTTTTTGTACGACCTGAAACTTGTCATTCTTTGAAAGGTTACTGAGCTTCCCATCCATGGAACGAACGTTCTTCTTATTTGTTTCCTGTGTGAACCCGCAATTTATAAAGCAGGTTATATCTTGTGATAACTTTCTGGACAAACCTAAAATTGTTGATCATAGTGGACTTTGTTGAAGTACATTGTTAAAAGTCCGTTCCAAGTTTGTGAGACTTAGAGGTAGTGTTCAGAGGCTCTAATACTCATGTAAACCTGAAACATCTGTCCCCACACTTTACAGGTATACCGGCTTCCTTGCCCTTGCCACAAACTAGTGAGGAAGGTACTGTGCTTTTTACTGTTTTACAGGGAGAGCATTAAGGCACAGGTCAACAGACGAAGTGAGCGACAGAGTTAGGACTCAAACCTAGGCTGTCTGGCACCAGAATTTACATCTTTGAACCACAGTGCTATATTGCTTCCACAATGAATTAATAGTTAAAAGAAAGACTTTGAACCTAGTAGAGAAAGGAAGGAATCGTTCAAACACAGCTTTAACCTTCATCCCTTTCCCTGCCAAGGTCCCAGGTCTCTTTGTATTTTGTTGTTTTGCCAGATAGTTTATGAACTTGGCTGAACTTTATAGATGGAAGTATTTGAACGTTTGAAATAGGGAAGAGTTGAAGGTTATCAGAACAGAAAAAGTACAGCTCTTTTCCTGGAGCACCATCAGGTGCCTTTGCATAGAATGTGCCAGGGACTCTATCCATAGGCAAAGAGAAGAGAAAGCATTTGAACATGATTATTCATTGTGAAAATTTGTTAAAAACATCAACAGAGCACAGTTTTGGTCAGCCATCTGCTGGAAGATAGAAATGAACTTGTTAAGAATTTGCAGTTGTCTCCGAAAACTGTTGATGACTGTTTTGTTTTTGGATTGCATATTGTCATCTGGATTGTTAATTGCTCGGGAAGAGAGATGCTATTTTCTGTTCCTTTTGCAATTCAAGCCTAAATCGTCCTTTCTTAGAATTCTGTACGTAGGCAAGCAATCTATGAATGTTGACCAAGTGAGATACAGATATTTGATCTTATTGAACAGTAGTTAGCTTTGATCTTTACTCATTTGTTTCAGTTAAGTCCTCAGATACTTAAAGTAAAAAAACCTGATAAATAAAATTCTTACTTTCCAGCCTGTTTGTTTAAGCATATTCTTTTGTAACGAAAACACTGTTATCATAGTAAAATGGATGTTAAATATTACCCAGACATTCACTATGTAACTTTTTATTGCCACTATGTGGAAGCACTGAATGACCCTCTGCTATAGATTCTCAGAATCCAGCCAGGAATAAACCAAAAATCTGTGTCCCATGAAGTTTATATTCTAGTGGAGAGAAAAGATAAGCATAATACAGAAAGAAATAGATTACATAATATATTCAGTGATAGGTGCTATGGAAAAAAAGAAAAAGTGGGGCAGGGAAAGGGGGTGCCAGCACACTGGGAGGAGGCAGGTTCTGGTATTATAAATGGGGTGGTTAGGGCCGGCCTTACTGCGGTTTGAGGAGACTTGAAGGAAATGAGGGAACAAGCCAAGTGGCTAATTAACTGTAATGCTTGTCACCTCCTCTTATTACCACTCTTCAACTTGTAGATAGACCGTGATTAATTTGAGTCCCTATTTTATTCCACCGGTTATAATCTGTGATGGTTTATTTAGCATACATTGTGGAATTTTGACATATCTTATTGTACCTTTTGCCACCATAATCAGAGCAAATAAATGAATGCTTTAGACTTTGTGTTGCATCAGTGTAATTTATTTGGGTCAGCCCTATATTTTTGTGGTTGGATTATTTTTAGCAAGTGCAGTCTTCATGTTTTAAAACTTGCTCTAACAATATTAATATTAGATAACTGTACAGTGGTGGTCTCAACTTTTTTTTTTTTTTTTTGCTTCTAAAGTTGATCACACATAGTGCAGACTCTCACCCTTAATATCTTTCATTATATGCAGTTAAAATCTCTCACATGGGGGAGGCAAAGTGAGGGTGGTTAAAGAATGAGGCATTCCTTCAGGGAGTCATATAAAAAAGAGGGGAATACTCTCAGTTTTGATACTTGGCTTGGTTCTGATTATTTGTTTTATTGCGTTGAGAGTTTGTCTTAACTGCTAGTGATCCTAATAATAACTTATTGAGCTAGGGCCTTTTTTTCTAGAGTGCCTTGGAGGTATTGGGTGCTGAATGGGCTTCTTGGGCTTCTCAGGCTAGCTGCATTCTTTGCCTGACTTAGTGAGTTTTTGTAAACACTCATAACCTCAATCCTTAGGAGTAAGGATCCCTTGTTACTGCTGGTGGTAGTTGTACCAACAGAGAGAAATTCAGCTGAAGTTTATTTTATGAAGTCTTTTTATTGTCTACTTTCACTTAACTGGAAATTTCCCTTGGTATTTGTGCACATTGAGAGTTGAATTAAAGCTAATTTCTAATATAATTATCCAGAGAAATTAATTCTTTTTTTTTTTTAAGGTTTTATTTATTTATTTGAGAGAGAGACTGAGAGAGAGAGAGCATGAGAGGGGGGAGGGTCGGGAGGGTCGGGAGGGTCAGAGGGAGAAGCAGACTCCCTGCCGAGCAGGGAGCCTGATGCGGGACTCGATCCAGGGACTCCAGGATCATGACCTGAGCCGAAGGCAGTCGCTTAACCAACTGAGCCACCCAGGCGCCCCAGAGAAATTAATTCTTAACTGTGGGTTTGCCAAGGTGACTTTTTTTTTTTTTTTTACATGGTAGGTGTGGTTTGGAGCTAAAGAGAAGCATCAAGCACAAACTGTTTTTATATAATGTACAGTTTCACTACCAAAATTAATTGGTGCTACAAGTGAGACAACATGTCAAAAAGTAATTATAAAGGACTCAGATAATTTAGTATTTGGGATCAGCTACTGGGGTGAGTATGCCAATGTTTATCTTAAACATGGGATACCAGGTCTCTGGAGTCGGTTGACCCTGTGCAGTCTGTTGTACAATGCTGAATGAGCCTAGAGGATTGTGTTTTAGTTTTCACTTTTCTAAAACAATTAGTAAAAGAAAGTATTACAGTTGGTGCCATTGATGATCATATTTACTAAACTGAAGAGCTTAGTAAATTTTGAAATATTTATGTAAGTTTTACACCCAGATTTTAAAAGTTGTCAGCACTGTACCTTGTAAAATAAATTATTTAAAAATTATGTTATTGCTAATTTTGCTCATAGCTGACTGTGGCGGGGAGTACTTCTCTGCAGGTGTGCTCAGATTTCTCCAGTTATAATAGCTTGATGTCTAGTAAAAAGCTCACTTTATTGAATGCTTTCTGTGATGCCTGACATTGTTCTAAATGCTTTCCATTTGTCTTAGCCTCACAACCATTTGGTTTGATGTAATCTTCATTTTATGGCTATGGAAATTCTCAGAGAGGTTAAGGGTATTCATTAATTCAGTAACTGTGTTTTGAATTTATACTGTGTTAGGCATTGTTCTAGGTGCTATGGATACAGCACTGGCAAAAACATTAAAACAAAGCAGAACAACAACAAAAATCTACCACTAAGGGGTTGTTAGGGAACTTGTCCAAAGTTTGCACAGTTCTTAAAGGACAGAGCTGGGGTTTGGACTTCGACAGCTTGACCTCACAGCCCACGCACTTCACCACTGAGCTGTGCGGACATCCCATTTGGTTTTTTTTGTGTTTTTTTTTTAAAGATTTTATTTATTTGACAGAGAGAGACACAGCGAGAGAGGCAACACAAGCGGGGGGAGCGGGAGAGGGAGAAGCAGGCTTCCCGCGGAGCAGGGAGCCCGATGTGGGACTCGATTCCAGGACCCTGGGATCATGACCTGAGCCGAAGGCAGACGCTTTACGACTGAGCCACCCGGGCGCCCCCATCCCATTTGTTTTTATATCCATAGTTTCCCTCTTCTCTTACCAAGTCTTGGGAATTTACCTTCTGTCTCTTCACCATCTCAATACATTTTCTCACCTATTTCTTGTCTTTTCCATATTCCATTGTTTATATTTACCTTTCAGGTCCACGTTCACACTCATGTACACTGACGCTGTCATTCCTAGTCTCTAGGAACACTGTTAACCTTTGTGCTGTTTTGCTGTATGTCCACGCCATTTATATTTTTACTTCCTCTCTTTCCCCTCTCCCCATCTTCTTTTACCTCATTTCCTTTTCACCTTCTGTTTCCCTCATTCCCCTGACTACCTTCCTTCCTTGGGCCAATGTGTGTGCGAGCACCCAGAGGCAAAGAAAGGTTGAGGGAAGGAGCAGAGGGGAAGTGAGCTACTCTTTCTTCCCATTGTCGATGGGAAGAAAGGCCAGAGAAAAGAAGGGTAAACTCAGCCCTGATTAGGGAAGGGACAGACTGCGTGCCCAGGGAGAGGGGAGAGTGGCAGGTCTTTTGGAACTGAGGAGCTGAATCTGAACAGCAGGACAACAGCAGAGCCAACCCAGGAGGCAAATGAGAACAGACCCCAAGTCTCCCAGAGGGGGGACACTGGGGAAGGGAACCGATTAAATTCCCTGGAGGGGAAAGAGCACAGTGGAACCCGAACAAGTGGGGATTCACCCTCTCCTGAGCAGAATATGACTTTATGAATATTGATGATTGAAAGTGTTTTAAGCATTGCAGGTACAGTGTACGTGACTGTAGAACATCATACAGCCAAATGCGATAGGTAGAGAGAGGTAGCAAGACGCACACTACAAAATGCGGCTGAATTAGAGTAATCTTATTTCTAATCTCCTAATTAGGGCTAAATATCTTGGCTAAAATAAGCACTTAAATACTGGTTGAATTAAAAGTAATTTGGTCTCATTCTGGAACTTTTTTTTTTAACATACACATGCATATTTTCATCCATCGTTCTACTGTGCCAAGCATTGCGAATGTATAAATGAATGAGACTGTGCCCTCAGTAATCACTTGGAACTTAGTTGGACAGACAAATGACAACGTTTAAAGTTGTGAAAGGAGTATAAACTAAGTAGAAACCTCCTAACTATGCCTTTTCGGTGGAGGAGTTCAGATTGATAAAGTTCAAATGAAAAATTGAATTGACATAGGAGTTCAGGAAAGTCATTTCAGGCAGGCAGAATAGCAGGAACGAAGACAGGGCAGGGTAGAAAGGATTAATGTGGAGAGAAGCCCAGTGAGGGTTGGGTATATGGTGAGTGGCAGAAGATGAATTTGCTGAGTAGACTGGAAAATCGAGAATGCATACTGCCTATGCCTTAATCACTTCTGTTTTTGTTTTTATTTTATGCCTTAAAAGTCTCTCTTAAATGAAGTCAGATTTAAAAATAATCTCAAGATGTTTAGTGCTGGAAGAGTATGCTCTCTGGATATATTAAGGGTTCATGTTGGTGTTAACGCTTGGTATACACTAGAAATTTTAATTTAAGTATTTGCTTATCATTAGCTTTCTAAGTCAAATTGCTTTTATTTTTAAAGAAATTAAGTCTTGGGCGCCTGGGTGGCTCAGTTGGTTAAGCGACTGCCTTCGGCTCAGGTCATGATCCTGGAGTCCCGGGATCGAGTCCCGCATCGGGCTCCCTGCTTGGCAGGGAGTCTGCTTCTCCCTCTGACCCTCCTCCCTCTCATGCTCTCTGTCTCTCATTCTCTCTCTCTCTCAAATAAATAAATAAATAAAATCTTTAAAAAAAAAAGAAATTAAGTCTTTTATTGAAATATACATTCAGAAAGCTGCACAAGTCTTAATCACCAAGTGACTACCTCTGAGCTCAAGAAATAGAGTATTACCAACATCCCAAATTCCCTTGGGCCCCCTAGTTACTAGTTATTACCTCTACCCCACTCCTCTAAAATAACTACTCTCCTGATTGCCTTTTTTTTTAGATTTTATTTATTTATTTATTTATTTTAAAAAGATTTTATTTATTTGACAGAGAGAGACACAGCGAGAGAGGGAACCCAAGCAGGAACCCCCTGTTTGGGTTCCCTCTCTCACTGTCTCTCTCTCTGTCAAAAAATAAATAACATCTTTAAAAGAAAAAGAAATCTTTGTGTTTGTTAAGGTAATATAGATATTCTCCTATGCTAATATCTACTTATAGTATGAGGTAGAGGTCAAGATTCTTTTTTTTTTTTCATCATCCATATGGATAGCCAAAATTGCCTTAAAAGGTTTCAAATCATTGGAAATAAAGTATTTCAAAATATTTTATCTAATTCAATCTCCTCTGCAAATAGTTTTAAATGAGTTAAAATCTTCTTTTAATACAAGTAATGGGTGTTCTGTTTGTCCTGTTTCTCTTAGTTTATAGTATCCTAAATTGCAAACAAACTGTTTTTTCTACCTGCCCATCTGCTTTTCTTCATCTGTCTTTAGAGAAAACAAAACAAAAACTTAAGCTCAGGAGTTTTATATGCAGTCTTTACCCTCAGAAGTCATGTCTTTTTGTTGAACACAAAATTATCTTATACCTTTGAAGTCATCATTGGGTGTGTTTATGCATATATAGAAAAATGGAGGATTGGTAGATAAAATTTAGGTAAGTCAGGAAAATCAGTGATTTCTATTTTTTCTTTCTAGACTGATTTCTTACAGTAATTCCAAAATGAGTTTATCGATAGACTCAGAAGGAGAGGAAATCTTGTATGTTATTCCTTCATTTAATATTTATACTTTTTTTTCCTTTCTCGTGCTTTCCCCATTTTTAGGCATAAGGCATAAAATGGTCATAGCAGTAGGACTGGTGAGCAAGTATATTATACTTTGAGAGTACCTTGTATTTGGTTAGTTGATTCTTTGTTGTTGTTATTTGTATTGGCCCCGAGATTTTGAGACAACTCCTTTCTTTTGAAAGGTTAATACTTCTGAGGCAAACATTTTATAGGGAAATAAAAAGATGATAAATAAGAATTTTGTTGTGTATTATGTATACACTAATTCTCTCTGTAGCCGGACTATCTAAATGTTGTTTGCAGTGTTGAAATTATATATCTTTGAGGATGAGTTTAACATCTGTTTTCAAATCCATAATTTCCTATTTATCCAAATGGAACTTTGCCCTCGGATCTTAGTGTGAGATTATATTCTTTAATTCTAAAGCTCTTAAGTATAGTTTTATTTTCCCTATAAATTTGTTTGGGATTATATGAGCTGAAGTGTTGTCTGAAGGGGATAAGATAAAGAGAGTCAGAAGCTGTTTGGGGAGATGCCAAGAAATAAAAACCTGAGGTGAATGCTCAGTTCATCAGGAATTAATTTAAATCAGTATATTATTTATCCAAAAGTAGCTTTAGTTTCAAATCCTTTTCATGAAAGAAGTTGCTCTTGTTCCTTTTCATAATGAAATCTACTGGTTTATCATAACATGAATATATTAGATTTTCTATTCTCAAGTTAATAATCTTTAGGGATTATTGTATGCAACCACAAAATAATTTTCTTTTTTATCATATGAAGAGGAAACTCTCACATCTTTGGCCAACAAATATATGCCAATATAACATTAGTGGCAAAATATGAGGTAGTGATGAGTCTTTATTCATCATAATCCATCTTAGTTTGTCTAGGAAGTTATATTTTCCATCAATTGTATTTACTCTAAAACTCAAGGACATCAAATTAAGGGACTAGGCTAAAATTTTAAGTAAATTTCAATTGTATGTACTGAGCAGTTCTTTGATGGCTTATGATTTCTGGGGTAGAAACCTAAATAAGAAGATACCGTGTTGTACTCACATAGTTTGCAAACAAAACTAGAGCTAAGACATTTGTATATGGTGGATTATTCTGAGGTGAGAATTTAGAAATAATTGCTTCAGTGGTGTATTCTGGAGTTCTGCTTCTGCTGCTTGGGAGTAATGGAGTGGGTGAGTCCAGTGTGGTGAAGAGAGTCCATCGTGTGATTACACAGTAGCATGACTCCAGCATGCACTCACTTTCAGAGGTGAGCAGTGTTTTGCCCTGTGTCGGGACTGGAGGTGGTTTTCCCTTCCAGTTTAACCTACAAACTGAATGCCTGAAGTAAAACTGAAGATGCAAATAAGCAGAGGCTGATGAACAAGAGCCAAATGGATGAAAAACATTTATTCTTTTAAACTTGGGGTAAAAAAAGCAGTCAAATGGCTAAAAAGTTAATAATGCTGCTTGCTCTAACGGAGTTTGTCACCATTAACAATGACAAATGTGGAAATGGAAAGTCTTTTTGGATTTGGCATAAAAAAATGGCTGGATTTTGCCATTATTTGTAGTCTCTTAGAGAGGTTTATACTTGTTGATTGTCTTTGATCACTGTAGTATATAATTTTGTATCCATAGCTAGTAATTAGTCTTTCTTTGCTCCTAAAAATACAAAATTTTAAATTTTACATTTTGTGTGTATGAGGGACAAGTTTTGTATAGTCCATCAGCTAAATGTTCTTCCTCTTTCTTTTATATCCAGTTTATTGTTAGAAAATACCATATATAAATTGATTTTTTTCTCATCATTGGAAGTAGTTTATTATCTCCAGTTACTTCAATTTGTTTAGACTTTTATTGAGTGTCTACTGTGTGTTTGTCATTGGTCTAGGCCCTTTAAGAATATAAAGGTGAATGTCATGATTCTTGCTCCTGAACTAACAGAAGATAGAAAAGTTAATAATTTTAACATTATATGAAATAATGCTTTAAGTATGAAGTATATGTAGAGTGTTACGGGAAGACAGATGATAGAGAAATTAATCTGATAGGCAAAAAAAAGCACAAATGTGATGTACTTAAGCAGGGCCTTGAAAGTTGAATAAGAATTGGTTCTCTGATTTAAATACAGACTTTAAGAGAATAAGTGTTTTATTAGAATTATATAGGCTGAATTCCATCACAACAAATATAACAAACCTGTAAAACTCCTCTCCCCTCAAATTCCAAATTCCTGTCTGCAGTCTTCTTAGATTAAAAACTATTCTGTTAAACAAAAAAGTTGAAATATTTCTTAGTAAGTTTTCCATAAAAAGGATTTGACCAGGCTTGAGAGAGCTTTGAAAATATCTAGTTATAATAGTGACCCATACTTTTGGTGTAATTTTAAGAAATCCATGCTTTTTCTGAAAACAAGTTAATTCTTTTTCAGATTTTTGTTTATTTTGTGTGTATGTGTGTTCCCTTGCTATTCTATTGACTTGAGACTTTTTTGTCTATTTAATAGCTATCAGGTTTTATCTAGCTGATGAAACATAATGTGTAAATTTATTCTACTAAGTGATGTAATTTTTAATTTTACTCATTGGTAATTAGTGAGTTAATTTTGTTAGTGTTAAAAGCCAAGCTAAGAATAAATGCCATTTGAAACTGCTTATAATTGTTAATATGAAAGGCTCTAAATTACAAATGTGAAAACCCAGAATTAATGTAGAAATTTTTAGGTGGTTAGTCTGAGAAGTTAGTGATTTAGAGTAGAGGGAGGAAGACTGAACAGAAATAACCAGAGATAATATTTGGGGGTTCAAATGCCTTGAGACAAGGAGGCCTGTGTGACTGGGGGGACATGGCCAGGATGAGTGGGAGGGAATAGTAGGTCAGAGGGTTAGTAGAGGACCAGGTCAATAGAACTTGCTAGGCTATTGCAGACTTGGGCTTTTACTTCGAGTTTGTGTCATTGAAGGCTTTTGAGCAGAGGAGTATCATTTCGGGTGCTATGTTAACAGTAGACTAGTGTGAGGCAAGGACAGAAGCAGGAAGACCAGCTAGCAGGCTATGGCAGAAATCCTTGGAAGAGATGAGGGTAATACATGTAGTGTAGATGGAAGTACGGTTGATAACACAGTTGAGTTCTGGATATATTTTATTTATTTATTTATTTTAAGATTTTATTTATTTATTTGAGACAGAGAGAATGAGAGACAGAGAGCATGAGAGGGAGGAGGGTCAGAGGGAGAAGCAGACTCCCTGCTGAGCAGGGAGCCCGATGCGGGACTCGATCCCGGGACTCCAGGATCATGACCTGAGCCGAAGGCAGTCGCTTAACCAACTGAGCCACCCAGGCGCCCTGAGTTCTGGATGTATTTTAAAGATAGGGCAAGGGTGGAGCTTGGATTGGATCTGGGGTGTGTAAGAGAGAGGACTACAGGAATACACCATGAGTTTTTCCTTGAGATATTCAATGGATGGAATTGCCTTTTCAGAAGATGGATTAGTCTTGGAAAAGTAGGAGGAGACATTCAGGTGGAAATATGGAATAGACAGCTGGACAAAGGAAACTGGAGTTAAAGGCAAGAAGACTGAGCTGGAAATATAAATTTGGGAAGTTAAAAGTCTGATATGATGAGCCCATTCTTTGGATTCCATCCATGCATGTAATCATGTAATTATCATACTAATTATATGCAAACTTGTTACTACTTCTCTAATGCCCGGTACTTGTTTTAAATAATCACCTTTGTTTGGAATCAGTACCTCATGTGATCCCCCAGTACACTGTACTTTTTCTGTCGTGGTCTCTATCAAAGTATACTGTACTGGCCTGGTTCTCTTACTAGACTGTATGGTTTTTGAGATTTGGAACCTGTTGTCTTGTATACCCACTGCCACATACGGAGATGTTCATGCAGATCATATAAAACTCCATTTAATATGAATTGAAATTTAGTAGGACTGGAATATAAACTTGAATTTTTAAGAATATATATCTTCTGTGAAAGCTAGAAACCACTGCCTTTCCATTTTACACAAAACTTTGTTGCAGCAAACAAAAAATAATTAAATTTTCCTTCCTTTCCTTTCTTTTCTCCCTGAATGGATTACCTTTAGGGAGACAAGGCCTAGGTGGTATCAGTGCAAATTAAGTCATAACCATGTAACTTTTTAAAGGTCTCCAAATCATTAATTCGAGAGAAGCTCAAAATAGCTCTACTATGATTAACTTTTTCTGTCCAGAGTATTTATGAAGACATACACAGAGTAAGCATTGGAAAGGTTGTAAAAATGCAAATGTCATGTTTTTCCTTCTAACATTAACTTTTTTTTAAATTTTATTATTTTATGTTAGTCACCATACAATACATCATTAGTTTTTGATGTGGTGATCCACGATCCATTGTTTTCGTATAACACCCAGTGCTTCATGCAGTACGTGCCCTCCTTAATGCCCATCACCGGGCTAACCCATCCCCCCACCTCCCTCCCCTCCAACTTTGACTCCTAACCGTGATCCTTAATTATAATGCCACAGTTGGGTGAGTAGGAAGGAACATTCTTCCTGTCTTTAAAAAAAGTTTGCTTGATTTTCGCAGATTGTACACGGGAATGATTAATACATTAAAAAGACACAGCTCATGCAGTCCTCTGACCTCTTACAGAAGAAAATAGCACCAATAAAAGGTATAATAACACTGAAGGCACTAGCACTATTATTAACAAAAATAGGGCACATGAGGGAGCTACTGTGTACACAGCTGGGAAATAAAAATATCTGAGGAATGGTTAATATGTGAATCATAGAAAACTAGGACCTTGTGCCAAGAAGGACCCTTAGTAATCAGATAATCCAGTGTGTGTGTGTGCCTGTGTGTGTGTTTTCCCCTCAGAACCTTTCTTTAAAAGAAATACTGTAAGGGTGCCTGGGTGGCTCAGTCGTTGAGCATCTGCCTTCTGCTCAGGTCATGATCCCCTGGTCCTGGGATCGAGCCCCACATCGGGCTCCCTGCTTGGCGGGAAGCCTGCTTCTCCCTCTCCCACTCCCCCTGCTTGTGTTCCCTCTCTCGCTGTGTCTCTCTCTGTCAAATAAATAAATAAAATTAAAAAACAAACAAAAAAAACCTCCCCCCCCCCAAAAAAAAGAAATACTGTAATTGCTAACTGATAACTGCTTTATTAGGAGTTGGATTGGTGGAAAGATGGGACTTAAGACCACTGAGGACAGAGTTTCTTAACCAGAGATCTAATCTGATTTCGCCACTTTCTGTCCCCATTTGAGGGGTAAAGGCCTAGAGAAGTAAAATGACTTATCTGAAGTCATAGGGCTAGTTAGCGGCAAAGCCAGGTCTAGGATTCAGGTTTCCTAACTTCAGTCCAATCCTGCCTCTATTCTCATTTTAGACTTCAATGTTAATATTTTCTTTAAAGTAATATTAATGTATTTATCATTAGACTTTATTTAAAACTGTGGGAACTCTATTCTATATGCTAAATTACAAGGTTTTTTTCTTTTTAAATCCATGAGAGACATCAAAAAGCAATACCCCCGGCATGAATGAAAACACACAGTTTTGGTTTTGGTTGAGTTTCACTTGCAGATTTGGCAGTGGAGTCAGAGGCTGTATATTTTTTGTAGGTGAAAGGTCGGACAGAAGCAGTGCGACTAGAGGGGCAGTTGTTCAGGCAATAGCGCACAACCCCCACATGTGCTGGTTGGAGGAAGAGTCTAGGTTATTGGGCCTCTTGGCCTGTTCTCAGGCCATTGGGCCGGGTTCTGGTGAAAGCATGACCGTGCCTTATTCTCCTAAAAGAGCTGCTTGCTGTACTGTCTTTGAAGATTTATCTTGCAAAGGCATATGGTACCAGATGGTATTGATGGGAACTCAAGGGACTTCCGCATTTTACGGAAACCAACTAGAATCCCCTTTTTTGCCTTTTCTGAACTGTAATGGTAAAGTTGACAGAAATCTCCACCATTTTCCCTATGGTTTTTGAGAGCTTTCTTTTTTTTTTTATTAAATGAGATAACTTATGTGAACTAATAACTGATGTTAGCTTTATTTCCTCTTCCTACTTCTTCTCATGTACTGTGACAATTACAGAAGCTTGAAAGATGAATAAGACATGAAGGTGGAGGGGGAAGGTGGACAAGGTAAGGGTAAAGATATGGATATAGTGGTATAGGATACTTGTGCCTCTGGGAAGTGCGGATCGGGGCAGGCTTTGCATAGGAGTCATCATTTGAATTGCAAGTTGAAGGATAGGTACGATCTTACCTGCTAGAGATGATAGTACCACTCGAGAAGTGCTTCATAACACATGGTTGCCTCTCCCTCTCACCTTCCCTCATTTCTTTCTCTGTCCTCTCTCCGCCCCCCCCCGCCCCCGCCTCTAACAAAGGTATATTCACTTGCCTGACACATGCCTGAGTTTCCTATGCCCGTATGGCTCCCAAACATGTCCACATCCTAATCCCTGGAATTTGTGAATGTCACCTTATTTGGAAAAAGGGTCCTTGCTGATGTGATTACCCTAAGGATCTTGAGATGGGATAATTAGCTTGGATTATCCAGGAGGGCCCTAAATCCAATCACAAGTGTTTTTTATAAGAGAGAGCAGAGGGAGATTTAAGTCACACATAGAGAAGATAGTAAAGTCCCAAACAGACTGGAGTGATGTGGCTACAAGCCAAGGACCGCTGACAGCTCCAGAAGCTGGAAGACACGAGGAACAAGTTACCTGCCCAGAACCTCTGGAGGGAGTGCAGCCCTGCTGACACCTGTTTTCCAGGGCTTCTAGAACACATTACCACAGACTGGGTGACTTAAAATGACAAATTTATTTTGCAGTTCTGGAGGCTAGAAGTGCTCCCTCTGAATGCTCTAGGGGAGGATTCTTCCTTGTCTTTCCTAGCTTCTGATGGTTGCTGGCAACCCTTGGTGTTCTTTGGCTTTGCAACTACGTCACTCCAGTCTCTGCCTCCATTGTCACACGCCCATTTTCCCTTCTATGACTGTGTCCAGATTTTCCTCTTAGAAGGACACTAGTCATTGCATTAGAGCTACCCTAATCCAGTATGACCTTATCTTAACTTGATTGTATCTGCAAAGACCCTATTTCCATATCAGGTTGCATTCACAGGTACTGGGGATTAGGACTTTGACTGTATCTTTTTGGGAAATGCAATTCAACCCATAACAGGGTTTGTGGATGGCTGCCACAGTGACTTAGAGAATGGAAACAAAAGAACTAATTGAGAATTTGTTGTTCAGTCAGCAAAAGATGATAGCTATTGGATTTGGGATATGTTGGGGGATGGAGCTGATAAGAATTGAAGATAATAAGGGAGAGAGGGAAATTGAGAATGATTTTTCCACTTTTATGTAGATACGGTTGTTAGTCCAAGATAGAATGATTTATAGTGATGACCTTGAATACATTTAAGTGATTAAAAATTTTATTGGCATTTCTTAGCACATCTTATAACTAATTGAATGTCAGGTATACTGTTTTTGATGATATTTTTTACCCTGGATGTTGGTTAAATGAGTGTGTATGCTCAATAAATTTGTTCTGTTCGGTGTTCTATAACTAATGTGCACATTGTTTGTACGTGTGTTGGCATTTTAGTTCACCATCCAGTTGGTTTATTTAACTGATGGATGCTAGCCTCATTTGGAGTTATTAGTAGGTACCTAAAGTATGTAAAATTGTTGAAAAAAAATATGTAAGACTTTGATAGTCTGCAGAGTTAACCTTCATGGTTTTTAAGTCTTCTAGTGCCAAGAGCTTCTCTTGAAGACAGTTAAACAATGAAGTTTGTTTAACTTTGAAAGAAGTTTGTTTGACGTAGAAGGAAGTGAAGTGCTAGTCCTGGCACAGTCTACTGATGTTCCAATTACTGGTCTTCAGCCAAGCTATTGCCCTACTACAGACAAAAATTGTGGAATGCTTCCTGTATCTTTAGTAGTTTGGATTTCCAGACCCAGTGCTTAGAGATATGATACTTTTGTCTGCTGGGGCATTTGCCTTTAACATTTAAAGGTCAAAATGCCATATTGTACCTAGCAATCTTTTTAGAGCTCAGCTAACACGAATTGCTTGATCTTAGGTGCTACTTCATGATTAAGTAAGTTTTACTGTAAACTTAATAATATACTCCACTGTATAGAGAATACACTATGGCAATACTAAACAAAGGTAGTAGTATAAATATTTAGTTCTCAAATTTTGAAGAACTGTAAAACCAAAGAAAATTAGACTTGATTAGATCAGAGATCAGTAGTGTAGTAGGTGTCCTCCCAAAATTCATGTCCATGCAGAGCCTCAGAATGTGACTTTAGTGCCTTTTCAAATATAGTAAGTTAAGATGAGGTCATACTGTATTTAAGATGGCCCCAAATCCAATGACTGGTGTCCTTATAAGAAGAGAAGAGGATACACAGAGCTACACACAAAGAAGGTGATAGGAAGATGGAGGCAAAGATTGAGATTGTGTTGCCAAAAGGCAGAGAATGTCAAAGGATTACCTGTAACCACCAAAAGCGAGGAGAGAGGCTTGGGACAGCTTCTCCCTTAGAGCCTTCAGAAGGAGCCAACCTCACGGACACTTTGATTTCAGACTTCTAGACTCCACAACTGTGTCTGTTGTTTTAAGCTACCCAGTTTGTGGTAGTTTGTTGTGGCAGACTTAGGTATATCGGTCCATAACTAATACAAATAATTTAGGATTCCAAGAGTAATTTTCAGTGAAAGATGGATCGTTGCTACTTTCAGAGCCTGTACCTGCTATTCAAGCTGCTGCTCAGAGTCCCTATTCTGGAGAATTGGCTGCCATTATGGATGGCATCTGTAAGAAGTGTGCTAGCATCACTTACCTCTGCCCCTCCCTTGTGACAGGTAGCACAGTCGATCAAAGCCCTTTCCCCCTTGTATGTCATAAGAAGGATGGGAGACTTCACATCCTGCTTATGCATATCGTTGTTCCTAGTTTTAGAAGTTTGCTCATGTGATATGATAGCAATTTATTTCAGTTCTAGTTAGGGTGAAATTTTGACTTGAATATAACTGTGCTAGAGAAGTTTTAGCTGCTGCAACAACCAACCATACCAATCTTATACTTTAACATAATAACAGATTTCTTTTGTTCTCATGATCAAGTCCATTGCTAATGTTTCTGGTCAGGCAGCTCCATTCCAAGTGACTTAGGAGCCTGGGCTCCTTCCATCTTGTGGCTCACCATCCCCTTGAGCCTCCTGAGCATTCTCCTGGACAGTCTTCATCCAGCTGGTCAGTGGGTGAGGAGCCGGTGGAAGAGGATGTATGGCATAGGCAGATCTAGAAGTGGCTTATACATTTCTGCCCACATTTTCTTGGCCAGAACTAGTTGCAAGACTCCAGAAGAATTCCAAGAGAGTATGACAAATGCAGTTACTGTGTGCATCCAGGAAGATGAAATGGGATTATTAAATATCTAGCCAGGCTCTACCAAAATAGCATATGTAAATATGCCAGTACTGTATACAAAATCGTGTTTTGGTGCATTCATATTTTAAAAATCATTGTAATATAGCCATGAAGCTTTTATTTTATTATTTTGGATGTGGGATTTAGATTTTCCAGTGTGTCTTCTAAGTCATTCCAAACTCCCCTCTGTTGTTTTGAATAATGACATTTTATAATTTGTTGCTCTATTAAAATTAAAATTTCTCTTTGATAATTTAGATTTGGAAAGTATGACCTAGAATTATATTCCATTATAATAAAACATATTGCTTCTATAAATTACAATGAAAATGAAGAACTGGCTTTAAAAAAATTTTTTAAGTTAATTTTTTTGTTAGTAATCTCTACACCCCATGTGGGGCTCAAACTCACAACCCAGCAGACAAGAGTTGCATGCTCTTCCGACTGAGATAGTCACGTGCCCCTTACATTTCTGATAATAAGGTTCCACAGTATCTGGAAACTCATGTTCCTCAAAAGTTTTTGTTCTTCTTGTCACTTTATTATAGTCTAAAGAATGAGCTAGCAAATACTCCTTTCCTATTTTCAGAAAGTTTTGGAGACGGATTTTGCTCTCTAGTTTACAGGGACACTAAAAACAGTAAGTGGACATTATTCCTGTTGTGGAGTAATGACTTGTATAGCCTCTCATTTATCCTCCTTTCTGATTCTTCCTGGTCTGATTTCTGTTACGCATCTTTGGGTTGTTTCTACTTTGAGTCTTTATACCTGTGTCTATTTATTATCATACTTCTCATATACTTTATTATGAAAATTAAGACAGATTATTTTGTCAAACTATATACATACTATAATTCAGTTGAATGACTTTAATTTGCCCATTGATAACACCCCCTTTCCTTAACTTAAAAAAAAAAATTCCCTAATGTTTCGAGAAAAAAAGTTTGAAATATTTGGCTGATAATTCTAGGTAAATATTTTCCTTTGTAATATAAACCAAAAACTGTTAGAAGCTAGAAAGTTTGTTTTGAGCCACCTATTTTTTCTTCTATCCTTTTTTCCAAGTACGTTGCTATAGATTGTATAATTTTTGTAATTTGAGCTGTATATGTTGAGAAGAGGTTGTTTCCTTTGGCCTAAACATAGGAATGTATTCATTGATGCAACAGGTACTTGTTGAGCACTTAGTTTGTTCCAGATATTGTGCTAGGTTTTGGACCTGCACATAGGCAAGAGTCACAGCTAGTAGATTGTGTATTTGGCCTGCTCTGGAATTTACAAGCCACGGGATGGGGTTAGTTGGAGGAACTCGAAGGCCCAGGAAGACTGGAGTTCTAGGGTTCTAGAACCCTCTGAAGATCAAAGGACTTACTTGGGAATAAATGATTTGGTCACCAAGGAATTAAATCAGTACCCTAGATCTGAAAGATGTATTAAATATGCTTTTATGATAACAAGCACTGTAAAATCCATGACAGTCAGTTACAACTATTTTTTCATTGGAAATGTTTTTATCCATTGCTAAGTGTTTTGCTGCTCCTTATAGTTATAACCAGTCAGTGACTTATGGCAGAGTAAGGGTGGGGGTAGTGGGAACAGAGAGGAAAAACAGTATACAGTGCTGGATAAAATCAGAATGCTGTCTATGTACAAGTGTAAAAAGTTTTCACCACAGGGGGTTAAGCATTAAGCGTCTGCCTTCAACTCGGGTCGTGATCCCGGGGTCCTGGGATCGAGCCCTGCATCGGTCTCCCTGCTCTGTGGCAGGCCTGCTTCTCCCTCTCCCACTCCCCCTGCTTGTGTTCATTCTCTCGCTGTGTCTCTCTCTGTCAAATAAATAAATAAATAAATAAATAAATAAATAAATAAATAAATAAATAATTTTTTTTAAAAAAAGGTTTTCACCAGAAAAATTATAAGCCCTTTTTTTTTTCTTGCTTTTTTAGTCTATTTTCTTCTAATCATTCTTTAAAAAATAGAGACTTCCCATGTCTTATTCAAACACATCTACTGGTATCAGCAATCTGAAACCTATTTCCAAGTAGATAGTGGATGTGGATGCATTTTTATTAATAACATGGCTTAGCGTGCTGGTTTGTCTTGATTTTTTTTCCACATGTTCTTAGGATGTCTGCAAAGGTCATTCATTCCTTTGGGAAAAATACTCAGTAGTGGAAGCATGCTTATTCTTGTTCATTTTGCTTATTTTGCTTATTATAGCTGATTTAGAGTTGCTACCTAGAAAGAACTGGTTATATTAAAGAGAGATCAGGAGTCGCAAAAAAATCATGCACTTGGATTTAGCAATTCATAGAATGAAAATTTGGAAATAATTCTCAGTGAAATGAGTAAACATTATTCATGGAGTAGCTTGCAAGTCTTTAAGATATAAAGATTGACAACTTTGAAAAGCCCGTATGATACAATTTGAAGAGGCTAAAGCAGGCTGTAAGATGGTGTGTATGTTATGATTACAAGTATGTAAATGAGGGGCGCCTGGGTGGCTCAGTCATTAAGCATCTGCCTTCGGCTCAGGTCATGATCCCAGGGTCCTGGGATGAGACCCGCATTGGGCTCCCTGCTTGGCGGGAGGCCTACTTCTCCCTCTCCCACTCCCCCTGCTTGTGTTCCTGCTCTCGCTATCTCTCTTTCTCAAATAAATAAATAAAATCTTAAAAAAAAAAGTATGTAAATGATTTGCAAATTAAAAAATTGAAAAAATTCAAAATGTTTATAATGCTACTAAGAAAGTAGGATTATGTTTATTTTGCTTTTTTTACTACGCTTCTAAACTTTTGATGATTGGGATGTATTTAAAATAATAATGGAGGGGGGAGGAGCAAGATGGTGGAGGAGTAGGCGACCTAAATTTCGTCTGGTCCCAGGAATTCAGCTAGATAGGGATCAAACCATTTTGAACACCTATGAACTCAACAGGAGATCGAAGAAAAGGATGGCAGCAACTCTCTGAACAGAAAAGCAACCACTGGAATGTCTCTTCTGATTTGTTTAGCGTATATTTTTCTGGGGGTTGTTGTTACCCTGTTAGCATTTTGTTCTCTCATTCATCTATTCTCCTCTGGACAAAATGACAAGACAGAAAAAAATCACCTCAAAAAAAAGAAGAGGCAGTACCAACTGCCAGGGACCTGATCAATATGGACATTAAGATGTCAGAACTAGAGTTCAGAATGACGATTATAAAGATACTAGCTGGGCTTGAAAAAAGCATGGCAGATATTAGAGGAACCCTTTCTGGAGAAATAAAAGAACTAAAATCTAACCAAGTCGAAATCAAAAAGGCTATTAATGAGGTGCAATAAAAAATGGAGGCTCTGACTGCTCGGATAAATGAGGCAGAAGAGCGAACTAGTGATATAGAAGATCATATGATGGAAAATAAAGAAGCTGAGAAAAAGATAACTACTGGATCATGGGGGCAGAATTCGAGAGATAAGTGATACCATAAGACAAAACAATATTAGAATAATTGGGATCCCAGAAGAAGAAGAAAGAGAGAAAGGGGCAGAAGGCATATTGGAGCAAATTATAGCAGAGAACTTCCCTAATTTGGGGAAGGAAACAGGCATCAAAATCCAGGAGGCACAGAGAACCCCCCCTCAAAATCAATAAAAATAGGTCAACACCCCGACATCTAATAATAAAACTTACAAGTCTCAGAGACAAAGAGAAAATCGTGAAAGAGCTAGGGACAAGACATCTGTAACCTACAATGGTAGAAACATTAGATTGGCAAGAGACCTATCCACAGAGACCCGGCAGGCCAGAAAGGACTGGCGTGATATCTTCAGAGCACTAAATGAGAAAAATATGCAGCCAAGAATACTATATCCAGCTAGGCTGTCATTGAAAATAGAAGGAGAGATAAAAAGCTTCCAGGACAAACAAAAACTAAAGGAATTTGCAAACACAAAACCAGCCCTACAAGAAATATTGAAAGGGGTCCTCTAAGCAAAGAGAGAGCCTAAAAGTAACATAGACCAGAAAGGAACACAGACAATATACAGTAACAGTCACCTTACAGGCAATACAATGGCACTAAATTCATATCTTTCAGTAATTACCCTGAATGTAAATGGGCTAAATGCCCCAATCAAAAGACACAGGGTATCAGACTGGATAAAAAAACAAGACCTATCAATATGCTGTCTGCAAGAGACTCATTTTAGACCCAAAGACACCTCCAGATTGAAAGAGAGGGGGTGGAAAACCATTTACCATGCTAATGGACACCAAAAGAAAGCTGGGGTGGCAATCTTTATATCAGACAAATTAGATTTTAAACCAAAGCCTATAATAAGAGATGAGGAAGGACACTATATCCTACTTAAAGGGTCTATCCAACAAGAAAATCTAACAATTGTAATTATCTATGCCCCTAACATGGGAGCAGCCACTTATAAAGCCAATTAATAACAAAAGCAAAGAAACATATCGACAACAATACAGTAATAGTGGGGGACTTTAACACCCCCCTCACTGAAATGGACAGATCATCTAAGCAAAAGATCAAGGAAATAAAGACTTTAAATGACACACTGGACCAAATGGACTTCACAGATATATTCAGAACATTCCATCCCAAAGCAACAGAGTACACATTCTTCTCTAGTACCCATGGAACATTCTCCAGAACAGATCATATCCTAGGTCACAAATCAGGTCTCAACCAGTACCAAAAGATTGGGATCATTCCCTGCATATTTTCATACCACAAAGCTTTGAAACTAGAACTCAATCACAAGAGGAAAGTTGGAAAGAACTAAAAAATGGAGGCTAAAGAGCATCCTACTAAAGAATGAATTTGTCAATCAGGAAATTAAAAAAGAATTAAAAAAATTCATGGAAACCAATGACAATGAAAACACAACTGTTGAAAATCTTTGGGATTCAGCAAAGGTAGTCCTAAAAGGAAAGTATATAGCAATACAAGCCTTTCTCAAGAAACAAGAAAGTTCTCAAATACACAACCTAACCCTACACCCAAAGGAGCTGGAGAAAGAACAGCAAATAAAGCCTAAACCCAGCAGAAGAAGAGAAATAATAAAGATCAGAGCAGAGATCAATGAAATAGAAACCAAAAGAACAGAACAGATCAACGAAACTAGGAGCTGGTTCTTTGAGAGAATTAATAAGATTGATAAACCCCTGGCCAGACTTATCAAAAAGAAAAGAGAAAGGACCAAATAAATAAAATCATGAATGAAAGAGGAGAGATCATAACCAACACCAAAGAAATACAAACAATTATAAGAACATATTATGAGCAACTATATGCCAGCAAATTATATAATCTGGAAAAAATGGATGCATTCCTAGAGATGTATCAACTACCAAAACTGAACCAGGAAGAAATAGAAAACCTGAACAGACCTATAAGCAGTAAGGAAATTGAAGCAGTCATCAAAAATCTACCAACAAACAAAAGCCCAGGGCCAGATGGCTTCCCAGGGGAATTCTACCAAACATTTCAAGAAGAATTAATACCTATTCTTCTGAAACTGTTCCGAAAAATAGAAATGGAAGGAAAACTTCCAAACTCGTTTTATGAGGCCACCATTACCTTGATCCCAAAACCAGACAAAGACCCCATCAAAAAGGAGAATTACAGACCAATATCCCTGATGAAGATGGATGCAAAAATTCTCACCAAAATACTAGCCAGTAGGATCCAACAGTACATTAAAAGGATTATTCACCACGACCAAGTGGGATTTATTCCTGGGCTGCAAGGTTGGTGCAACATCTGCAAATCAATCAATGGGATACAATACATTAATAAAAGAAAGGACAAGAACCGTATGATCCTCTCAATAGATGCAGAAAAAGCATTTGACAAAGTACAGCATCCTTTCTTGATCAAAACTCTTCAGAGTATAGGGATAGAGGGTACATACCTCAATATCATAAAACCCATCTATGAAAAACCCACAACGAATATCATTCTCAATGGGGGAAAAACTGAGAGCTTCCCCCCTAAGGTCTGGAACAGGACAGGGATATCCACTATCACCACTGCTATTAAGCATAGTAGAAGTCCTAGCCACAGCAATCAGACAGCAAAAAGAAATAAAAGGCATCTGAATTGGCAAAGAAGTAGTCAAACTCTCACTCTTTGCAGATGATATGATACTTTATATGGAAGACCCAAAAGACTCCACCCCAAAATGCTAGAACTCATACAGGAATTCAGTAAAGTGGCAGGATATAAAATCAATGCACAGAAATCAGTGGCATTCCTATATACCAACAACAAGACAGAAGAAAGAGAAATTAAGGAGTCGATCCCATTTACAATTGCACCCAAAACAATCAGATACCTAGGAAGAAATCTAACCAAAGAGGCAAAGAATCTATACTCAGAAAACTATAAAATACTCATGAAAGAAATTGAGGAAGACACAAAGAAATGGGAAACGTTCCATGCTCATGGATTGGAAGAGCAAATATTGTGAAGATGTCAGTGCTACCTAGAGCAATCTACACATTTCGTGCAATCCCTATCAAAATACCATCAACTTTTTTCAAAGAAATGGAACAAATAATCCTAAAGTTTGTATGGAACCAGAAAAGACCCCAAATAGCCAGAGGAATGTTCAAAAAGAAAAGCAAAGCTGGTGGCATCACAATTTCAGACTTCAAGCTCTATTACAAAGCTGTAATCATCAAGACAGTATGTTACTGGCACAGAAACAGACACATAGATCAATGGAAGAGAATAGAGAGCCCGGAAATGGACCCTCAACTCTATGGTCAACTAATCTTCGACAAAGCAGGAAAGAATGTCCAGTGGATAAAAGACAGTCTCTTCAACAAATGGTGTTGGAAAATTGGACAGCCACATGCAAAAGAATGAAACTGGACCATTTCCTTACACCACACACAAAAATAGACTCAAAATGGATGAAAGACTAAACGTGAGACAGGAATCCATCAAAATCCTAGAGGAGAACACAGGCAGCAACCTCTTTGACCTCAGCTGCAGCAACTTCTTCCTAGAAACATTGCCAAAGGCAAGGGAAGCAAGGGCAAAAATGAACCATTGGGACTTCATCAAGATAAAAAGAAACAGCACAGCAAAAGCAACAGTCAACAAAACCAAAAGACAACTGACAGAATGGGAGAAGATATTTGCAAAAGACATATCAGATAAAGGGCTAGTATCCAAAATCTATAAAGAACTTATCAAACTCAATGCCCAAAGAACACATGATCCCAAGAAACGGGTAGAAGACATGAACAGACATTTTTTCCAAAGAAGACATCCAAATGGCCAACAGACACATGAAAAAGTGCTCAACATTGCTCAGCATCAGGGAGATCCAAATCAAAACCTCAATGAGATACCACCTCACACCAGTCAGAATGGCTAAAATTAACAAGTCAGGAAACAACAGATGTTGGTGGGGATGCGGAGAAAGGGGAAGCCTCCTACACTGTTGGTGGCAATGCAAGCTGGTGCAGCCACTCTGGAAAACAGTATGGAGGTTCCTCAAAAAGTTGGAAATAGAGCTACCGTATGACCCAGCAATTGCATTACTGGGTATTTAACCCAAAGATACAAATGTAATGATCCAAAGGGGTACGTGCACCCTGATGTTTATAGGAACAATGTCCACAATAGCCAAACTATGGGAAGAGCCAAGATGTCCATTGACAGATGAATGGATAAAGAAGATGTGAGATACACACACACACACACACACAGTGGAATATCATGCAGCTATCAAAAGGAATGAAATCTTGCCATTTGCAACGACAAGGATGGAACTGGAGGGTATTATGCTGAGCGAAATACATCAATCGGAGAAAGACATATATGATCTCACTGATATGAGGAATTCTTAATCTCAGGTGATGAAAACAAACTGAGGGTTGCTGGAGTGGTGGGGGTGGGAAGGATGGGGTGGCTGGGTGATAGACATTGGGAGGGTATGTGCTATGGTGAGCGCTGTGAATTGTGTAAGAATGTTGAATCACAGACCTGTACCCCTGAAACAAATAATACACTATATGTTAAAAAAAAAAAAAAAAAAGATAGGAAGGTAAAAATGAAGGGGGGCGGGAATCGGAGGGGGAGACGAACCATGAGAGACTATGGACTCTGAGAAACAAACTGAGGGTTCTAGGGGAGAGGAGGGTGGGAGGATGGGTTAGCCTGGTGATGGGTATTAAAGAGGGCACATATTGAATGGAGCACTGGGTGTTATATGCAAACAATGAATCATGGAACACTACATCAAAAGATGTAATGTATGGTGATTAACATAATAAAATAAAAAAATGGTATAAAAAATAATAATGGAAAATAAGTGAGAACTTTATACGTTTTGTGTTTTATTCTGAGAAGGTTTAAAATAAAGCTTCTCAAGTTTCCCATAGTTACCTATAGGTAAATCATATAAATGAGCTAATTATGGGAGGTTTTTGTATTTGTTTTTTTGGTTTTTTGGTTTTTTTTGAGATTCTAATAAGTTGAGGGATGGTCATCTGTTTGGAATGGGTGTGTTTCAGAACGTCACATTGGTATAACAGTTTTTGAGGTCAGTTTTAGAACATCAGAATCTAGATTAACATCTTTAATGTAATCAACCTTGTAGGGAAAAAAGGTAGGTAGTTGACTGTTATCTAATGCAGTAGAGAGGAATTAGATTGTTTTGCTCTTGGAATCTGTTTCTCTTATAAAATTTAAACATTATCAGGTATGGGTTATAAAGTGGAATGTAAACCCAGACTCTACTTCTCAGCGAGGAGGCAGAAAAGCATTTTGAATCACATTGCGTCTTAACAGGAATGCATGGACAATGCTCTTTGGAACCTTGTCAAGTCATCTTGGCTAAAGTCTGTTCTTCACAGCAAAGGAAACTGAAATGTATCAGGTCTCTTTTATTAGTAAGAGGGAGGACTAGTGGTGTGGATTATCCAAAAATCATTCATGCTTGATTTTAGAATTTTTATTTTAGCATTTATTTATCAATGTGTGCATGCCTCATTGGAACTTCACAACCCTCCTTTTAATAAAAGCATCCCTTGGTGAAAACTTGACTCAGCTGGAGCTATGGTGCTGTCTACCCTCATCATCCTGATTTCCACGCCCACAGCAGTATGCATCACCTCTGACACAAGTCACAATTTTTATCTAAAGGAGGTAGTGAGTATGTTTATCCTTTTGAGAGCGGTTATGGGCATATTGCACCTTAGGCATGCTCAGATTTAAGATTTAGTCATCCCACGGCCTCCCGAGCCTCATGATAAATAGACATTTGTAATTTTTCTGAGGCCTACATTTGAATCAAACATACCATGAGGCCTGCTGCCCGGCTTCATTGTTTTGAGAAGTTCAGCTGTTTCTCTTCACTCATGGTGTTCTATGCTTTAATGCTTGTTGCCTTATGACATTATCCTTTGTGGAGAAGTATCACAAAATAAAGCCAGCTGGGAAAGCAGGTGATGAAAATTTTTCATCAGCAGGGATGGTTTTTAACCAGAAAATGGAAGTTGTAGGTAATTTAATAATGTTAAATATGGCAGACGCTTGACAAACCTGTGGACCTGAACAACTCTACAATGTACTATAATGGAAATGACAATAAAAAGTTAGTGAAACTGTTACAGTGATTTTTCTAGCCAAGGAAAAAATTCCTCATCCAATGAGAAAGAAAAACTCAGGAGAATGTTGGAAAGGCTCCTAAGGTATGGTCTGGCTATGCACGGAAAGACGAGACTGCCATTTCTGGGAAGTAACAGATGGCCAAGACATTGAACTGACAGGTGAAGGTTGATTTGATGAAATTTCTCAAATGCATTTTCTTTGCCAAATGTGAAGTTAATAAGGGGAGGCCACACCAGCTAGCCATGTATTGCTCCTGGAGCTGAGCTGAAGGAACTCATAAATCAGGGAAGTGTTATGGTCTCTGTGAATGCAGGAGTGTAATGAAACCCACCTTTGAAGAAAATACCTTCTCTAAATATACATCCCAAGAAGAGATATGAGCATTGGGTATTCAGACAACTAAGGGGTAATTTTGGTGATGGAATGGAGGGAAATCTAAACATGCCTGAGAGGTGAATCAAATTCCTTGTGAGGACAGGTGGTGAGGGAAGGAAGGAGGGACGAAGGCGGGTCTAAAAGCAGCACCTGCTCTTCTAGTTCATTTCTAGTTGCCTTTCTCATCCTTTCCCCAACTTGATGCACTTGCTTCTTTGGTTAAGGTTTATCAACCAAATGCGGACGATCACCAGATCGAAAAGACGTTGTTAACCTATGGCTTTAGCTCAGTGGGTCTCAAGTGGTGGTCCTCAGACCTGCAGCATCAGCAGAATCTCTAGCCCTCACCTGAATTACTGAATTGGAAACTCTGGGTAGTGGAGCCCTGCTGTCTGTCTTGAGAAAGCCTTCCAGGTGATTTTGGTGCAAGCTGGTTAGAAGCCCTCTGCTGTGATTTGTCTTCATTCAGCATTTCCTTTAACATTTTAATTTATTATCGTTTGTTATATATTACATACAGTGTACAGTTGTGGTAATCATCTTCATTACTCTGACTTCTCAGATTTTTTAAGTTCCTGGCTGATTTTATTATAGTTTATATTAGGGCTTGCTTTGGTAGATTTTTAAAAAATTATTTTGGCTCTGTGTTTATGGAATCTATAAGAATATGAGGGGCTAGCTCACATTTTCCAGGTACTGTTTTAATTAATAATTTAATTAATATTATAAGGGAAATTATAAGCTCTAGTGGTATTCAAGAATTTAGAGATTAGAGAAAGGTTCAAGGCATGACATTTCTCAGGGATAAGGGTCTACAGTAATTTTGGCGATACAAATAAACCTAATCAAACTGAGTAGCTGTCAGTAAGAAGCAAGATTTACTGGGTAGTTGACTTTAAATATTTTGATCTGATACATAAATTAACCCTCCCCAAATCTATTTAGCAGTTGGTTGTCATTTCCATTAGCTAAAAGCAGCTAGTCTTAAATCTGTTTCAAAGCTCCTGCCAGCACGTCTTGCTGAGCTTTGTTTAGCCTTTCAGCTGTGAGACAAAATTCCCAGGTGCCCGTTCAGTGCTCAGGTCTCCAGACCTTGTTATGGGCTGTTTAAATCCTTCTGCCAGCTCTTGAAATGACCCAAGGCAAGTAATTTAATTCAGTCTTTCTGTCACTGAAGGTAGTCAAGAAGGATTTAAGGATTTATATGCAATAAGAAACATGCTTTAGAGTTTTATCAGTCTAAGCTCTAAAGGTAGAAGAGGTGAGGGTGAGGGTTGAATGTTTTCACTCATTCCTGACCATTTTCAGCTCTAAGGACATGGTAAATTCTTCCATTAACTTTTATGCAGTGATCAGACTTCCTTAGTTTTTGGTGCCATATCATCATGAATACTTTCATTCTCTAAAGTTTTGGAAATTGTGATTGCTTAGTATATTATTCTTATTCTTGTTTTTTTACTATTTCTGATTACAGTAGACCCTCACTAGTTTATACAAAAGTTCTGTAAATTTGTAGATGATTTTAGGGAAATGTGGGTTATTTAAGTAATATTATGTTCAGGTAAATAGAGCTAAATGAAACCAACTTTGTTTTTGTTTTTTGTTTTTTTTTAAGATTTTATTTATTATTTGACAGAGAGAATGAGAGAGAGAGAGCATATGAGAGGGGGGAGGGTCAGAGGGAGAAGCAGACTCCCTGCCGAGCAGGGAGCCCGATGCGGGACTCGATCCCAGGATTCTGGGATCGTGACCTGAGCCGAAGGCAGTCGCTCAACTGACTGAGCCACCCAGGCGCCCTGAAACCAACTTTGTAAAGTTGTATTAGTTATTGCCCTGAAACTTAATGGCTTAAAACACCGCACATTTATTATCTCCTTTCTCTGAATCACGAGCTCAGGAGTGGAGTGGCCTAGCTGGGTACTTCTGGCTCAAGTATCACGAGGTGTGCAGTCAGCATGTCTTGGGGGTAGCCATTCTCCAGGGCTACTGGGGCTGGAGGATCTGCTTCTATTATGGCTCAGTCATGTGGCTGGTGAAAAGAGACCTTAGTTCCTCACTGGCTTTTGGCAGGAAATTTCAGTGCCTCACCTTGTTGGCCTTTACATAGGGTCTCCAGAGTGTCCCCATGACATGGCAGCTGGTTTCCCCAGAGGAAGAGTGATCCTAGAGAGAGCAAGGAGGAAGTTCTATGCCCTTTACGACCTTCAGAAGTTGCTTCACTTCTGCCACATTCTGTTTGTTAAAAGCGAGTCACTAAGTATAGTCCACATGCAAGAGGAGTGGAATTAGGCTCTACCTTTTGAGGGGAAGAATTTAAAAGAATTTTATGGACATATATTTAAACTGCAGTGATAGACACGGTTATATATTTAGCAAAGACGTGATTGGCAACAACCAAATTTATACTTATTTCTTTATTGTTTAAATGGTCTTATAGTTAAAACAGGTGTTTCTGCTACTTTATATATATATTCCTGAAAATTCTCATGTTCTCCAAAATTGTAAAATAAAAATAAAAGGGTTTATGGGAAAATGCAGTTGGAAGGGGGCAGGACTATAAGTCCATGCATCTTTATAACCCAAATACTAACAAAAGTAATGATGGGGCCTCGGGAGATAATCCAGATGGTCCCCATGGGCATCCTAGTGTGGCTGGAAGTTGAGTTGCCTTAAGGAATATTAAAACTGCACAATAACAGAACAATAGAAATGCTAGCTTGTGGGCACTGAGATAGCATATTTGCTGTGGGCTTTTTCCTTTGCTATTGAAAGTTATAATTCTAGAGTAAATCTTTTTGAACCAACACAATATGCATATTAAAATGACACCATTCCCCTATTTATAATCATATGAGCTAATTGGTATTAATGAATCACAATATGGTAGCAGAACAGACTGTAGTTTCCCTTAAATAAATAAATACTTCTCTTCTAATCATTTATTTAGTAAAATTCCCTGCTGATAGATAAGACTGAAGGAGACTTCAGTCGCTCTACTGTGGTCAGGTCTCTATCTCAGCTTGAAATACTTGCTTTTGCTGTCTATCTTTTCTCTTGGATCGTGTAAGAAATGCCTTAAATCTGTAGGAAATTAGAGTAACATTTCTTTTTTTTTTTTTTAAAGATTTTATTTATTTATTCATGAGAGAGAGAGAGGCAGAGGCAGAGGGAGAAGCAGGCTCCCCGCAGAGTGGGGAGCCCAATGCGGGACTCGATCCCAGGACCCTGGGATCATGACCTGAGCTGAAGGCAGACGCTTAACCGACTGAGCCACCCAGGCGTCCCTAGAGTAACATTTCTAAAATAAAAGTTTTAACGAATGATCCAACTTTCAACTGGTAGGCGTTGGTTACTTGGTGTTGTCAATATTTATTAGAGCATAGGACAATTGGAATTCCTCTGAATTGAGAAGTTTAAGAATTGGCAGGGAGAGATAAAATAATTCCTTATGTCATAGAATAAGGAAGTCTGATGCAAAGGAGGGTGCATCTGGGTTGTTGCCCAGGTATATAGTGCATATTCATCTCCATATTCCATGTACTCCATACACAGCCAAGTCCTGAGGACATGTCTGATCTGGAACACCCAGGGAGGGAGCAGACCACAAGGATATTGAAGTTCACTCAGAACAAGACAAGGAGGGGTTTTATTCAGACTGGGATGTTTAGGGCTTTCCAAGGACAGGCTGATCTTACCATTAGGCTCCAGGACTATTCAAGGCCCTTTGGGAATTTTTCTAACTAGAGAATAAAAAGCCTGTCTCTGTTGATGTCTCCATACTCTTTTATATATTTCTGGGATGTATCGTCCACTCTATCTGGTGATTTGTTCTAGGGCTTTCTCTAGGATTTCTGTGGAGTTGGGAGAATTGAAGGGCTATGTTTATGTATCCCTGTTGTCTTTTTCATCAGTCTGTGGTTACTCACAGATCTACACAAATGTGACAGGTTCACAAGTGTCCTTGAAGTCACTCTTGGATGTGGCTAAATTGTCTCCTTCTTTGCATTCATTAGTCCATATGTAAGTGTGTGTGTGTGTGTGTGCGCGCGTGCGTGTGCATGTGCACGTGCATAGTTAGATCAGATTCCTCGTCAGTGTATGTTAGTTTCTTACATTCATGGAAATTGGATTTTAGAAAGCGGTAGTCTGTTACACTTACCTTCTTCCCTACAGGAAGAGTGTCATGTAGAAAGGAGCTCTTAGACTGGGAGTCCGAGCATTTTTCTCTCTAGGTAAATGAACTCATATGGAAGGGGACAAGCGAAGGACTGGTCTGATCCATCACTGGCAGCCTTTGGCAAGTCAGGTCTGATCTGAAGTTTCCTGGGCTTCCTACCTCTTTGCGGGGCATTAACATCTGGTGACTGAACAAGTCAGTGGAGTTCTCCGCTCCCTTGAGGGTGTTAGCGGTGTGTAGTTGTTTGCTGGGCACCAAGTTGAAATAGCTAAACCACTGTTAAACTTCACTCTGGCCCAGCCCCAGCAAAATTATGTCGTATGCAGTATCTACTTTATAAAACATCTGATATACTGGGAGAAAGAGGAGGTGAAATTCAAACCCGCTGGTTTTGTTATTTCTGCCCAAAGGTATGTATTGGGAGGGTTCCAACACTCTGGATTTCTTGAGATCTATTTTTGGTGCTGCTACTCTTCCTGTTTCCTTTTCTAGCAGGTATTAGACATCTACCAAAACTACTTGGTATTTATGTGAATTTTTAAAATTCATAAGAATATAATTTCCCTTGAATATGTTTTTTCTGCTAGCCTTTGGCAACTAGGCAACTTTCCAAATAAATAGAACCCTTCTGGCTTAGGTCCTGTTCAAGGACATGTGTCTCTCATTAGTTCTTTCTTTTTTTTTTTTTAAGATTTTTATTTATTTGACAGAGATATACACAGCGAGAGGGGAACACAAGCAGGGAGAGTGGGAGAGGGAGAAACAGGCTTCCTGCAAGCAGCGAGCCCGATGTGGGGCTCGATCCCAGGACCCTGGGATCAGGACCTGAGCTGAAGGCAGACACTTAACGACTGAGCCACCCAGGCGCCCCTCTCATTAGTTATTTCTGAGCATGGGTTTCAGTACTCTTTGCCATTATACATTCAGTGTCTACAACGGGGAATGTTTTGCTCCTTGTTTATAACACTGTCATATATTAACCACAGTAGTTCTCCCATCCAGTTGATAGGACTTGTCTGAATATCAGTCTGCCAGATTCATTTCCATCTTGGAAACGAAGACTCTTAAGATCTTTCCCAGCGCTCTCTTTGTCTCTGAGTCGCAGTGCCCCTCTCTCTCTGTCTTCCCTCCATGAGTCACATGCACCACCACACAGCATCCTTCCTAGATTGGTGTTAAGTCTGTCCTTGAGTACTTAACCTATCATTATAGAGTAACATTTTCTTATTAGAAAAGTTATTTTTTGTCTCCTTAACAGTAAATGTACATCGAGTAACTGTAGGAGCAAGAACATCAGCAGTTAATTCCATTAAAACTGATTAGTTTCATTAAATGCTAGATCTTGAATGTTATTTCCCTATCTCAGTCTATAATATTTTCTTTTTAGTGTACTTAAGTTAACTCTAGCCATTTATAAAAGTCTTGAAGTTATCCCTTTTTTAAATGTAAAAAAAAAAATGTGCAGGATATAGAAGGAAATAAAACTTGGGTTTAACAGAGGACGTAAAATAGTCTTTTCCGAGCGTTTTAAGGAAAAAGCTTTTCTTCACCTAAAATTAAAATGTCTGTGGAGTAGATGTGGTAGTTCTTAACCATAATTGTATTATTGCGGATTTCAGAGTCTCTCAATTGTAAATTAGATTGTTGCCCAATAATTATTCTCTGTTGCCCTGATAGTTTATCTGGTATGCCAATGAGTTGGAAAAAAGCCCAATTGTAGGGCACCTGGACGGCTTAGTTAAGTGTCTGCCTTCGGCTCAGGTCATGATCCTGGGGTCCTGGGATCGAGTCCCGCATCGGGCTCCCTGCTCAGCGGGGAGTCTGCTTTTCCCTCTCCCCTCTCCGTCAAATAAATGAATAAAATCTTAAAAATAAATAAATAAAAAGAGCCCAGTTCTTTGGACTAAAATGTTTGCTTGTGTTTGTTTCAGGAAAACCTCACAGCACCGGTAGCTCTGAAAGGATTCAGCTCTCAGGAATGTATAATGTCCGTAAAGGCAAAATGCAATTGCCGGTGAACCGATGGACCAGACGCCACGTCATCCTGTGTGGGACCTGCCTGATAGTATCATCTGTGAAAGACAGCTTGACCGGAAAGATGCATGTTCTGCCACTAATTGGTGGAAAAGTAAGTTTAAAACGAACAAAATACTAACAGGTTTCCCAGTGTCAGTAAGCTTACTTTGAGCCATTTCTTTAATATGGGGTCCATGGTTTTCACTCATCTAAGGTCTAATTCAGTTCCTGTTGTGCTCTACCAGTGGGCATGGTTGGATGGTGGAGTTGTGGAAGATAACAATGCTGTTGGCCCACGGGAGGCCCCGGTGATCATTACTTTATTAGTGCATGCATCTTACTTATAGGCTTGAAAGCAGAGCAGCTAAAATTCAGTATTATATTTTAGGCTGTAGATGATAAATTATTCTTTATGAGTAGACATCTCTTGATATCTTGAGTATGTATTGTGTAGTATAGTATAATGACCCTGAAGTCCATGGCTTTAGGACCATTCAAGCATGGTTACCAAGGGTTAGACTATCTCTCTTGCATGAATCTTTGATCCAACTTTGGCATACCTGTCTCTCTTTGTGCAGTGACCAGTGAAGTTAGCATTTTTTTAAAGATTTATTTGAGAGAGGAAGAGAGGGCATGAACAGCGGGAGGGGCAGAGGAGAGGGAGAAGCAGGCCCTCCACTGAGCAGGGAGCCCCACACGGAGCTCTATCCCAGGACACTGAGATCATGACCTGAGCCGAAGGCAGACACTTAACTGACTGAGCCACCCCGGTGCCCCAGAATTAACATTTTTTAGTTTATCAACTTTAGCTAGTCATAATTTTTCAACCTGAAATGTTAACTTGTTTCAGAGAAAAACTGTGATACAGCTGATAGATATTACCAACATCACTATCTGCTTTTCTTGGGGCGTGATAATTATTTTATTCCTATCATTTATAAACTAGAAAGAACCAGATTGCTTGGGAAAATCTTACATTCTTTTTTTGCCAGGTCGATTTATTAATACCCAAGTGTTGGTGGGAGTATCATTACCATAATTATATGTTAGTATTTCCTGATTTTTAAATGATACGATAATCTCTTAATAAATGGGAAGGCAAATTTGGATGAAGAAAAGGGTTTTTGAAAATTGGGGGCATATTAAGCAAATATTTTCTTTACCATTTTTCTTCCTGAATGAGCATGGGAAAGAAGGCAGAACATGGAGGATATAAATAGAGGGGTAAAAAAAAAACAAAAAACAAAACCAAAAAAACCCCACAACTTTTGTTAAAGTGAACTTTTTAAAATGGGCAAATGTTTAAATCTGCTGGTTCCAGGGATTAGAAATGAATAAGGTAAAATCAAGTGTGTGCAGTAGTAAATGGCTTTGTTACTCACCTGCTGTGTAGCAAATTCATTCTTCATTCATAATTCAGTTGTTCCTTCTGTAAATAGCCCATGTCAGTTCCCTACCCACCCCTCTGCTAGTATGCATTCTAATCTTAAAAAGACTAATACTTGATCATTTAAAAAAGATTTTGGCCAGGCTGCCAGGTATATTTAGATCTATTTCAGTCACCTGTTTTGAAACCATTACTTAACTTTTGTCTAAGCATTGAAGAACTAGTGGTATCTATTACTGAAGATTTTGTCCTCTGGATTGAATTCTGAAAAATTAGTCATCATTATTACTCCCATAGGTCATCATTACAAATGCATATTTAATGTTTGATGCCCTGTTAGGTCAACAATCTGTTTCTTTCTTCTCTATGATGTTAGGCATTTGCTTAGGCAAATTTAATACAACTATTTATTAAATAACCTCTGTGGGGAAGCCACTTTGCTCGGTGTTGCAGAAATACCAAGGTGGGTAAGTCATCATCCCTGCCTTTGAATTGCTTATAATTTATCCAGAGGTGAAGGATGGGCACAACGATATCTGCTCTAAGAGAGATGCAGAAAAGTAGTGCAGGAGATGAGTGGAGGAGAGATTACATTTTCTTGTGGGGAATCAGGGAATTTTGTGATGAAGGAGGTAGCAATTACAGTAAAACTTGAAGGGTGAAAAATCTCTTGACATGTGAAGGAGATGGCCAGAAAGATTATTGTGCTCAGAGAAGCCAAGGCAGGAAAGCAGTGGAATGTTCAGATAAGGTCAGAAGATCGAGTTATAATTAGCATTTTCATTCAGAGCTAGAGACTTGTCTTGTTTCCCAGGCCTATTATTGGATGGACTTCTACCATTGAATAAATTGAAATAGCTTCCTTTTCTCACAGACCAACCTTGTAAAACCTGTTTTGCACTATGCCTTTAAAAATAATTGAGTATGTTGAAAAACAGTCTTTTAAAACCTGTTGACCGAGTTAGGGAAAAATAATTCAGTCTTTGCAATCTGAGTTTTCATTAATGTTTATCTGTTCCTTTTTTCATTCTGCTGTTTCATTCTGTTAAAGGAAAAACTAAGAGTAAATAGAAGGTTTTTATTTTTGTTTTTTATAAATATATGTGAAGAAGAGCTAGAAATGAAGTGTGAGATAGATTGGCCATAACCCTAGCAATAATTGTTGATAATCAAATCTGACAACCACTTGAGCATGATCATTTAGTTTACATTTTCAAATGTCAGATTCCAACTATGAAGTTAAACGAAGCACTCTTAAAATTTAATTGTTGGGGAGAAATTATATAATAGGTAAATTTCTATTCATTGTGCAAGTGTTAGGTTATTTAATTTATCCTTTAAAATTTAACAGATTTTTAGATATCATATTTTAATATTTTACTTAATATTTGCTAAATTATGCATAATAAGTTGAATAACCGTTAACCTACTACTCAGTTTAGGAATCATGGCAGTATCAGTACCAATGTTTCTACCTGTGTCCACTTTCATCTTTCCCGTTGCCTCCCCAAACCCCAAAGGTATCCACCCATTGTGCTAGAATTTATATTCATCATTTTCTTTTTTGAAATAAGTTTAATCTTTTTTGAAATAAAACTATGTTTTGCTTTTGATCTGAATAAAAATGGTATTGTACTACGTGTGGGCTTCTGTGATTGAATTTTTCCACTCAGTATTATGTTGTTTCATAACAAGATTCTATGTTGCTTGCTGTATGTGGTTTTCATTTGTGTATAATGTTTCCCTCTCTAAATGTTCTAAATTCTCATAATTTCTTAAGTAATTTTCCTGTTGATGGACATTTGGGTTGCTTCTAGTTTTTTGTTATTATAAATAATGCTGCTGAAATAGTCTTATATTGATATGCGGCCTGGTATGCAAGTAGATTTTCTAGGGCAGTAGTTCTCAACTCGAGTTACTGTGCCCGAAAGGGACATTTGGTAATATGTACAAGTGTTTTGATTGTGAAATTATTGGACAGTCAACAAATCGGCTAAATTATTCTATAGTAACAAATCCCCCCAGATGTCAGTGACTTGACATAACCGCATTTTCTCATTCCCCTAAATGTCCACTGTGAATTGGTGGAGATTTCTTTTTTCACATAACTGTCTGGGGACCCAGCCTAATGGAGGCTCTGCTCTCCTAAAACATTTGGAACATGCAACCTTCTTTTGGTGCTGAGGCAGAGGCAGAGACAACAGAAGACTCATGAACTGTCTATTGTATATTTGGAAGCAGAAGTGACCCTATGTCACTTCTGCTTATGGCTCATTGTCCAGAACTAGTCACATGACTTCACCTTAATTGCAGAGAGTCTGGAAAATGTGGAAAGTAGTGTTTGGTTAATATTAATATCTTTGGTGCAAGGGGAAAATATTGGCATTTATGGGGCAGGGGCTCAGAGAATGAAATGTCATGCAAAGTATTAGTACTGCACCATGTACAGTGAACTGTTTAATTCAAAATCCTGTAATAAATGACCTCCTTGAGAAATGCTGCTCTTAGATACAGACTTAGGAGTGCAGTTACTGGGCTATAGGACATATGCACATGCTACAAGATGATATCAAATTATTTTCCAACGTTGATGCACCATTTTACAGTCACATCAGTGTACAAGTGTTCCTGTTTCTCTACATCTTCACCAAATTTTATTGAGGTATAATTGACCTATAGGAAACTGCATATTTTGATAGTAATTTGATAACAGTAGAGGTAGCTAAATACACCCATTAAACCATCGCCACAATGAAGAAAAATGATCATAACACCCTCAAAAGTTTCCCTGGGCTACTTTGTACCCCTTTCCTCCCACTCTTTTCCTCTCACTTTTCCCCATCCTCCAGAAATCACTGGCCTGATTTCTCTTAATATTGATTAGTTTAAATGGCATTTTAAAAAAACTATATTTTCTCTTTAGTGTATAGAAATGCAGTTGTCTTTTGAGTATTGATTTTATATCTAGCCACCTTGCTAAATTTTCTTTTTTATTCTAATATAATGTCTATAGATTGTTTGGAGTTTATTATGTAGCTAATCATGTAATATTTAAATAATGACAATTTTCTTCCTTCTTTAATACATTTTTGTGTCTTATTGTAATGGCCAGAACTCTATAGTATTGAATAGAAACAGTAGATACTTGTCATCTCAGTGATCTTAAAGAGAGTGGTATATCATCATCATTAACACTGAAGTTTGCCTTAGATGTTGAAAAATACCCTTTGTCAGCTAATACCAAGTTGTTATTTGTGTTCTTAGTTTGCTAGGAGTTTTTATCATGAATGATGAATAAGTGGTGAATGTTACCAAATGCTTTTTCTGCAGCTGTGGGGATGATCATATGGTTTTCTTCTTTCACCTGTTAAAGTGATTAAAGATCTTATAGTTCCAATAATATTATATCATCTTGCCTTTCCTGAGGTAAATCCAATTTGTTCTTGATATGTAGTTTTTTTTTTAATTTAAATTCAATTAATTAACATATAATGTATTATTTGTTTCAGGGGTATAGGTCTGTGACTCATCAGTCTTATATAATACCCAGAGCTCATTACAACACATACCTTCCCCGAAGTCCATCACCCAGTTATTCCAACCCCCCACCCCTCCCCTCCAGCAACCTTCAGTTTGTTTCCTAAGATTAAGAGTCAAAAGATTTTATTTATTTATTAGAGAGAGAGCAAAGCAGGGGGAGAGGGAGAAGCAGACTCCCCACCCAACAGGGACCCTGACTCAGGGCTCAATCCCAGGACCCTGAAATCATGACCTGAGCTGAAGGCAGGCACTTAACCAACTGAGCCACCCAGGCACCCCTTGATGTATAGTGGGTTTTTTTGTATTTCTGGATTCTACATGTCTGTATTTATTTATTTATTTTTGTATTTCTGGATCCTGATGCAACATTTTGTTCAAGATAAGTGTTCATAACTGAGACTGACCTATAATTTTCCTTTCTGTTTCTGCTCTGATCTGTTTTTGGTTATAAAATAGGTTGGGGTATTTTTCTTCATTTTTTGTTTGGTAGATGAGTTTGCACAAGTTTGGAATGATCTGTTTCTTGGAATTTTGGTAAAATTTATCTATAAAACCATATGGGCCTGATATTTCTTGAGAAAAAAAATTAATATTCAGTTTCTTAAATGGTTATAGGACTATGTAGGCCTTCTGGTTTTTTTCTTGATTTAGTGTTAGTAAAATATATTTTCTTTGATTTTGCCATAAAATTGCTTATAATGTTCTTTTAAATCTCTGCTTAATCTGTAATCATGTCTCTTCATTATTAATGGTATTTATATGTCTTCAGTTGATATCATTGACCAATATCAGTTGACATTTGATTTTGTTAGCCTTTTCAAAGAACCAGTGTTTTGTTAATGTTCATTTTCTCTGTTGTATATTTGGTTTTCATTTCATTAATTTCTGCTTTTTATTATCACCTTTATTCTACTTTGAGTTTATTCAGTTTTTGATACGGTATTTTTTCCCCTAAGTTCTTGAGACACATATCAATGAAAACAATTTTCTGCCTTCTTTTCTAATATGAGTATTTAAAATTACAAAATTTCCCCTATATACTGCTTTTGTTGCATTCCATAAATTTTTATATGTAGTACTTTCTTAATGGTTTAGTTCTAAGAATACCTAAATTTCTATTATGACTTTTTTTACTTGTTTAGAAGTGTGTTACTGGTTTTCTAAGTATACTTGAATTTTAATTGACTTTTTATTATTGACATCTAACTTTTGTGTTTTGGTCCTAGAACATAGTCTGTGATACTCATCTTTTTGAAAATTTTTTATACTTTCCTTGTGACTTGTGATCATTTTTGTAAATGAAGCATAGGAGCTTGTGTAATATCATGTTAGTTTATTATCTGGACTTTTCCTCCTTAGGAAGAATTTACTGGGAATGGAAATTTGATTTGACTGTATCACTGCTTTATTAGGACTTGAAGGACTAATTAGGACTCTTGGTAGAGTTTTATTTCATTGTTAACCTCAATTTCATGTTAAATTTTTAAAAACTTACCTAACATGCTTGAAGACCTTTTTCAAAAGGTTGTAATTCAGAATAATACAAAAGTCCCTTAAAGTAAAAAATTTACCTAGACTAAAAATCCTTAAGTAAAATATTAAGGACAACTCCGCCCAAAGGAAGGAAGAACCTCAACACCCTATTGTGATGATAGAGAAATATAAGGAAGGGAGTCTGTTCCAATTTAAACAGGAAGAAAAGAATTTCACTTTTGTGGGGGAAATCTAAAGAAGATAAAACTCCCCATTTTCGATTTCCTTGTAATTCAAATTGGTTGGTCAGACTCAGGAACTTAACACATTTTAAGTATTAAGAGGAACATATGTAGGGAAAGATGCAAATCCGTGCAGGGTCACTGGCCCAAGGTATGGTTAATGAACTATGTAAATGGTCTGCTTTCCTGACTCGTTTTTGTTTCTGTTTGTTTTTATAGGTAGAAGAAGTGAAAAAGCACCAGCACTGTTTAGCATTTAGCTCCTCTGGACCCCAAAGCCAGACATACTACATTTGTTTTGATACATTCACAGAGTATTTAAGGTGGCTTCGACAAGTCTCCAAGGTAAGTGCTTGTTCAGCTTCTAGCTGGCTCAAGAGTTCCTCTCTGCTTTACCCAGTTCCAGAATGTAGTATTATACTTTTTTTTTTTTTTTTTTTTGCAGATACTGCTAGTAGTTTGCAATTTTTAGTTTTGTAGAAGCTCATTTTGGCTGAAAAGTAGCCAATTAAAAAATTTTTAAGTGTATTTCATTTGTTAGATTTTGTTTATCCTAAGGGGGGAAAAGAGAATTCAGTGGGTAGACTGGCATTACTGTCTTAATGTTATAGATAAGGAACATAGGCTAAGAATATTTAAGGGACTGGCCCAGGGTAGGACAACTGCAAAACCACAAAATACCCAGAGAATTGTTACAAATTTCCCCTCTTCCTCTATTTTTTCATATAAGTGGTTTAAACTGTGCCATCTCCTTTTCACCAGTTCAACTTCTGCCTTTCGAATGGCTTACTTTCTTTTCACATCTTCATTATTTTGACCATTTTATAGTCCCCTAATTAAATAAGATCACCATGACCTATGAAACAGTATATGTGTGTGTGTGTGTGTGTGTGTGTGTGTGTGTGTGTGTGTGATGGAAGCTAGAATAACATAATGAATAAGATAAATAAGTGTTGGTATTTCAGATAGTGTGTGTGAAGATTATTTTACATCACATTTATAGAATTGTGTGTAAAATGGGTGGATTGTAGTACTTTGTGCCTTGGTTTTGGCTGTGTTTATGAAATGATGAAACCTCTCTTGGGTGCAGAAGCATTACTTTGGAATTTGCTTTCATATTTTTGAATTTATAATCCAGTTTGCTATCCAAGTTCAATATGATTCAGACTGCTGTATGATGTAATTATTTATCAAGTGAATGAATAGGGAATGACTTTGTAAAACAGTTAATAGAAAATTCGAGAACAACGTCTAGAAAGACTTTGTGAAATACTGGCTACCCTTGAATTATCAGATAAAAACTGTGTTGTCTGATGATGCCTAACATTTATGAACATTAGTTTCCCCTGCTTTCAGAGAGGTAGCAATAGAGGCAGAATTTGGATTGATAAGACTCAGAATTCTCCTAACCTTATAGGCAAGTGGAAGGGCAGCACCCTGCTAGAGAAAATGGGAAAGATGACATTTTTCCTACAGACGTGCATGTACAGTTAATGTGGTATTAGAGGCAATAAGTACATCTATCTAGTTGTTTTAAAATTACTTTCGTGGTTGCAAATGTGAGGAGACAAGTATTAAATACTGTGCTTTGATATTTAAGTGTTTGCATGGGTTCAAGGCAATAAGGCAACAACCTACACTCTGCTTTATTCAGAATAAAATGCCAAAATGTGTTCAGAGTGCATTAAATTTCTTTCTATATGGAGACATTGATTTTTTTTAAATAAACTTTTTATTTTGGAATAATTTTCTATTTACAGAAAAGTTGTAAAGATAGTACAGCGAGTTTCCACATAGCCCCACCCAGTTTCCCAAACATCTTCCATTACCATGATAGATTTGCCAAAACTAAGAAACCAGTATTAACACATTACTCTGAAATAAACTCCAAAATTTATTTGGATTTTACTAGTTTTTCCATTAATGTCTTCTTTCTGTCCCAGGGTTTAATCCAGGCTACCACATTGCATTTGACTGTCATGTCTCCTTTGTCTCCTCTATCTCCTCTAGTCTGTGTCAGTTTTTCAGTTTTCCTGTGTTTTTTTATGGTCTTGACAGTTTTGAAGAGTATTGGTCAGGTATTTTATAGAATGTTCTACGTGGAGATGTTTTGATCTTTTAAATCAAATCCAGTGTCATAGTCAGCTGCTTTGCATTCTTTTTGGAACAGGTCAGAGGTATAAATTCTTAAACATGGATAAAGATGTAAATAAACATAAATTATCAAGCTTACCAATGACAGGTTGTTTTGATTGAAACAATAACAGAAAGATTAATAGGTATTGAGTTTAATAGTCCTATATTAGACATCCACACAATTGGTAAGTCACTGTTCTGAAGCTGGCAAGCATTTATTAAGCACCTTCTGTATGTTAAGTATGTGTTCTATGTACTGGGATATAGCAAAGAACAAGTCTAATTCCCCTCTCTTGGGAGCACTTACATTGCGGAAGTAGATGGTTAATAAGTAAACACACAAAGAAAACATCAAATAATCACAGTGCTGTAATACAAGTTATAATGCCAGAGTATAATGGAGGAGGAGTAACTCTGAAGAGGGGACATTTAAACTGGAACTTCAGGGAAAGAAGTATCCAGTTATTTGAAGATGTCATGGGAAGAGTTTTCCAGGCAGTCAGAGAAGATAGTGTGAAAGTGCTAAGACTGGAACAAGGGATGTGAAGTCAGGGAAGGCAGGGGTCTTACGTTACAGAACGGGATAAAGAGTCTGGATTCTATTATTGGCATAATGGCAAGCCATTAAAAGAGTTCTCTTCCAAAAAGTTACATGATCTGACATTGCAGTTGTGTGGAGGACAAGAAGAAAAGCAGGGGGTTCTGACTGGCAGGAGGCTCTTATGGTATGTTCCAGGCAAGAGGTGAGAGGAGAAACGGAGAGAAGTGGATAGATGTGTTTTGAGATGTGTTTTGAAGATTGAGTGACAGGATTACTTATAATTACATATCAAGCATGAGGAAAAGGTCGGAATGAAAAATGGCTTCTAGGTTCTTGCTTTGAATAAGGAGGTAAATTGTAGCCTCAGTCAGAAACCATAGCACTAATTAGACTTTTTATATTGGCACCTTTAAAACAATGGCAAAATACAGTTTTTAACTTCAAAGAGTTTGTTTCTAGAGAGACAGCAAAGAGGTGAGGCAGAAGAGGTAGATTGTGAAACATCTCTTTAATGGGGTGTGGAAATCGTTGATTTCTAACGCTGTTGGTGATCATAAAGGTCAAATGTTAGTTTGGTTAGTACTCTTCACTGTCGCTGGTTGGCTAATATGCCATCTCCATGGTCTAATAGGGTAGTGTATCTGGAACGAGGCTCTCTCTCTGATTATCCGAACCACGAACAGACGCACGCATCAGGCCGCTCAGTAGGAGAAGGTGGGGGGTGGAAGGAGAATTGTGACATAGGAGAAGGTGATGGTGGCAAGGTGGAGGAGTGTTGGTGTGAGTTTCCTCTTCCACTGATTATTGTATTGCCGTTACAAAGTGATGTGTAATGCAACTGCAAGCAGATCATTCACACGCACATAGATACACAACAAGCCTGCAGCTTACGTTTCACACAGGTGTGGGTGGGTGCGTCCAGGAGGGAACGGAAGCTAATTACCTTAAATTATGAGTATTAATAAGTGGTTAACTAGTAGTTGGCTGGTATTAGTGAGAACGAATTCAGATCAGAACCTTAACCTCCTTTCCCTTCAAAAAGGCTCTGAATGTTTAGAGAAGCCAAATAGTGTGGGAGTGAAGAGTTCGGGTTTCAAACTAAAGCAGACATAGATCCTACCGTTCACTGGCCCTGACACTGTGTCGAAGCTTCTAAATTTTAGGCCTTTTCATTTGGTAAAGGGAATAGTAATAGTACTTATCTCCTAGGGCTTATGTCAAATATGCACATGATAGACTTATCCTGGCACACAGTAGATTTTAACTGTTTGTGCGTGTGTGTGTTTGTGTGTGTGTGTATGAGAATGACTAAATAAGTAAAACAATTTTATGGCCATCATTCCTGCTGTTATCATGGATTGGCCAGACGATCTTTTTAAAGTATTACCTGTTTTTATGTTTATTTTAAGCTTATAAAGATGCACATATGCTTGGTTTATCTGAACAAAGGACCTTTTGCTGTTCTTAACAGCCACAGCAGCCTTTTGGGGTAACATAATTAGGGATGGCAGATGTAGGGGAGAAAGATTTCTTCCTGAAAAGTCAGGAGTCAGGGACAGAGGGCAGAACATCTTAGTAAATGCATATTTTAGATACAGTGTCTTTCCTTTCTCCATTCTTTTTTTTTTTTTTTAAGATTTTATTTATTTATTTGAGAGAGAGAGAGAGAATGAGAGACAGAGAGCATGAGAGGGAGGAGGGTCAGAGGGAGAAGCAGACTCCCCGCCGAGCAGGGAGCCCAATGCTGGACTCGATCCCGGGACTCCAGGATCATGACCTGAGCCGAAGGCAGTCGCTTAACCAACTGAGCCACCCAGGTGCCCCCCTTTCTCCATTCTTAAAAACCAGATAAACACTTCGAAAGTTTTTAGAAGTTTTTACGGTTGGTGAATTAAAGGAGAAATGAGTTGTTAAGGTGTTGGTTGAAGAGGTTAGATATTATAGAAGGAATCAGTGTGAGAGCCCCTTATTTGGTTGTGAATCCCATATAAAACAGCCGTACTCTTCTTTAAACTTCGTATCTTAAGGGTGGTCCTGTGCTCTTATCTTTTTCTTTAATCCAGCATCCTGGGAGAGTAGGTTGGGGCCCCTGGAAAGAGGATATGAGGAGCTCGGTCCATTGGGGGTATGTGCTTGTGGGAAATTTGGAGTGGCCAAAGCTGACTCTTAAAAGCCACTTATACTTTCAGCTTCCGTTTCCACCGTCTCTGTTCTTCCTCATGTCTGTAGGCATTAGGAAGTTCCACAGTTTAGTTGTTCAGGGTTACTGTGGAGACTTTCTTTTCCTTTTCTTATTGAGAAACACAACATTCACAGAATGGAATGTCTATACATCCTAATGTTTATTTTTTTCTCTTCTTTGCATTATCTTTTAATCTTTTTTAAAATTTAAATTCAAATTATTAATATATAATATATTATTAGTTTCAGAGGTAGAGGTCAGTGATTCATGAGTCTTATATAATACCCAGGGCTCGTTACATCACATGCCCTCCTTAATATCCATCACCTCGTTACCCTACCCCACCCCCCAACAACCGTCAGTTTGTTTCCTGTAGTTAAGAATGTCTTATGGTTTGTCTCTCTGATTTTGTCTTGTTTTTCCCTCTCTTTCCTATGATCCTCTGTTTTGTTTCTTAAATTCCACATATGGGTGAGATCATATGATAATTGTCTTTCTCTGATTGACTTATTTTGCTTAGCAAGAATACCCTCTAGTTCCATGCACGTTGTTGCAAATGGCAAGATTTCTTTTTTTTTTTTGGATGGCTGAGTAGTATTCCGTTGTATATATACCCCACATCTTCTTTATCCATTCATCTGTCATGCATCCTAATGTTCAAATGAGATTCATTTTGTTAAGAATCTGAAAGAAAAACAACAGAAAGAAATATCTGAGTTTCTGATTTTTAATGACCATCCCCACCTTAGTCTGGGTAGGAGGACAAAGAGAAGCAATTCTGATGATTTTTAAATTAAAATGAATTAGATAATTAATTTAAAAGGAAAATCCTTTATTTTCAGTTTATGCTTCTGGATCTTAGCTAAAAGAGAAGTGTTAATCTTCTAATTTGTTTCATTTGATTTTGGGAAAATTTTATAAAAAGTTATTAGTTAGATATGTTCTACCAAGATAGGCCTTTATATACTTATTATTTTTAAAATTGAATCCTAGCACTTAGTATTGCTTGCAAAAATAATACCCAAAGCAGTCCCTTTGGAGTTTTTGTTTTGGGTAGGTGTTAGTGGTAGATACTGTGAAGGAAACAGCTCCTTTGGGAGGATTACGATATTGATTGTAAAGTCATCCCTAAAATATTAATGCACGACATGCTTTAAAAATTCAGTAAACATTCTGTTGTATGCAGTGTAAAAAAGGGCTCTGTTTGCTCACCATGGGCACATGTCTTAAGCATGTTTTCCGAGGGATGGGAGGAAGGCTGGGAGTGATAGTAGAGAGAAGAACAGGAACTGCAGAAGAGGTCCTGTCAAATACACGACACAAGTGACATCGAAACGCTGACCTTGATGTCCATTTTTGTGGCCCACTTTTTGGAGTGCATAAGTTTTAGACATGTTGATCAATCCTGTGAATTCTTTTCAGAGTTAGTCTTTACACGAATCTATAGCCTAAGCATATGTAATTTTTTATTAAGCCTTAGTTACTTCCACAGCACTGTATTGTCCCACTTTAAAGTCTGTTTCTTTATTTCAGGGAAGATTTAAAAAGGGGGGAATCAGATCGTGGATTGGGTGTTGTGCATGAACGTGTTTTTAACTTTTTATTGTGGAAAATGTCAAATATTTAGAAATGGACATAATAGTATAGTAACAACCACATACCTTGTGACCCAGCTTCTGCAGTTATCACCTGTGAGCAGTTGTGTTACATGTGTGTTATATGGCCCATCGTGACAAATTCACACCCCATGGAGCAGCATAGCTCGTGCACGCTTCTCCCTCCTTGTTGATCAGGGGCTGACATGCAGTTTCCAGTGACTGTGGCTATCATATTGCCTCTCTCTCCTGTCTTTCTTCCAGTATTAACCGTAGTATTTTATTCTAGGCCTCTTGTTTTTTGTTTTGTTTTGTTTTTGTCACTGCCGTGAACTGTTTGGTTGCCTTGATATATTGGGTTCACTCTTTTTTTTTTTTTTTTAAAGATTTATTTATTTATTTGAGAGAGCGAGAATGAGAGAGAGTACATGAGAGGGGGGAGGGTCAGAGGGAGAAGCAGACTCCCCGCAGAGCAGGGAGCCCGATGCGGGACTCGATCCCGGGACTCCAGGATCATGACCTGAGCCGAAGGCAGTCGCTCAACCAACTGAGCCACCCAGGCGCTCTTGGGTTCACTCTTAATAGGCATAGTGTAGGCAAGTCAGGGCCACATTTCATGCTGAATTAAAGATCACATGAAGTAATGAGTAAATATCACCCCTTTAAATAAGAATAAAGTATATGGTGAATCACAACTGAACTTTGGCTTTCACATGCTTAGAAAGAGTGTTTTTCTGGGCCAGATTTCACTCAAAGAATACTTCACTAACTACTTGAGTCCAGTCATTCTAATGTAATAGGATTAAGGTTTCCAACATAAAGATTTGTGTCATTAGATGGAGCTGCAAGGAACCCTGAAAGATTACTTAGTCATCTTTTACACATTTTTGCCTCTTAATTTGAAGTGTAGATTAGGGAGTATGCTGCTTTTTGTCAGCATGATTTGAAACCTGTCTTTTAGGGATTGTGCTGTAGTTGCTTACATTGGGATTATAAGGGTAAGAGGCTTTGCCCTCAGTACGTTTCTGCTAAGAAGTCCAGGTGTTTTTGTTGTTGTTATTCTTGTTGTTGTTCATTTGTTTTTTTAGAAACCTTCACATCACATTTTATACCCATTCTTTAGATAGAGAATTAAGGGCTATTTGACCAAGGACAGTCTAGCAGATCTGTGGGAGAAGCTTAAGTTAAACCATGTGACATAGATTTTAGCTTATAATACGTCACCCCATCTCAAGGAGATTGTTCTTGTACCAACTCTGTAGTGAAGATATGAGAAAAATTTGGAAATCCAGTATATGAGCTGTTTGGGTACAAGAAGACTTCAAGTAGGTAATGGGCAAATTGAGTTTCTGAAGGATGAATAGGAGTTCACTACAAAGACAAGAAGGGAAGGGCATTTCAAGGAGAGGTGTAAAGTAAGTACAAAGGCTCAGCTGTGTAAAATGTGAAAATATAGTTCTATCACAGATGTCTGAGCAGCATGAGAAAGAAAAAAAAAAATAGAAGCTAGATGAAGTTTAAAAAGTGCTGGCCTGTCTGTTTCCTGCTAGTTCCATGTCATTTCCTGGGGGAAATTTGATTATAAGTTACCAAATATGATAACTAACTTTCTAACATAGTAATGAATTTGTTACAGAAAAGTTCATGTTAGTTCATGTTATGGAATCTTCCTTATGGATATGAGCAACAGTTTATGAAATTAGGGAATTTAGGAATTCTGCTTTGACTGATGAAATATTTTGGATTGCATTAAATTTTGTTTTTGTGATATGTAAAACTGTGATTAAGTTAGTAAAATATTAAAATGATCTCTTTGTGGTTATAATTATGCTTCGTCTTATTTCCACATTGCTAATCCTGTCTGTTCTTTTTTCCTGTGGCAACTATTGGTTCTGAAATCCTAGTTAACATTTTTTTTTTTTTAAGATTTTATTTATTTATTTGACAGAGACAGAGCAGGAACACAAGCAGGGGGAGTGGGAGAGGAAGAAGCAGGCTTCCCGCTGAGCAGGCCCCCGATGTGGGGCTCGATCCCAGGACCCTGGGATCATGACCTGAGCTGAAGGCAGACGCTTAACGACTGAGCCACCCAGGCGCCCCTAGTTAACATATTCTTAAAAAACGGATTTTTCCTTGAATTCTGAGTCATTTCAGTTTAAAGCCATTTAATTTTATTTTCTCCAAAGTTTTATCATCCAGTTTTATCCAAGTATTATCCTAGGTATTTTTTACCTAGTTTGCTTACCATTCCCTAGCAAAAGAGGCATGCTTTTGTGAAATGCTGCCGGCTTGTCCATTTACTGGGTTAAACTGATCCCCTGTGTCTCCATCTTCCCTCCCTGGGTCTTCTCACTTCCTCCCCTTTATTCTGCACTTTGTTGGAGTTACTACAGAGTTGCCATGAGAGACATGGGGAGGGAGGGTAGAGAGAAGACTAATTCCACCCTTTCTTTATGCAGGGCACTCTTCTAGGCTCAACTTCTAGGTCAGGGTCTCAGCAAACGGAAGAAATGTGTTCCTCATGTGGATTTTATCTGTATATTGTTACTACCTATAATAAAATACATTCTCGGTGTCAAGAAAGGGGCTTACAGCTGTGTTTTAAAGTTGCAACATACTATTTTAAGATTGCAAAGGGCCCTTTAAGAAAGTCACCAAAAAGGTAATATTACCAGTTGTAGTTTTCTGGAATAATTATCTTAATAGTTACTCGGTCTTTTCTTTGAAAGTGTTCTTTAGTTGAACCTTAAGCTGTAGCCATGATCAGGTGCTCTTAGTTCAGAGACTTAGAATTCAAGATTCAGCAAGGACCTTCTGGACGCCCAGACTTCCTTCCCTCCCAAAACCGTCCGCAGTGTTTCAGACGTGTACTGTTTGACCAGACGGCTCTTCCTTGCCAGTGAGCGGAAGTCTTTTCCCCATGGCTTCAATCTGTCGATCCGGTTTTGCTCTCTAGTATAACACGGGATAATTCTGTTTGATGGCCTTTGAATATGGACGTTAGCATGATTCCTGTGCCCCCCTCCACCCCTTAGCCATCTGTTTTCAGGAGGAGCATCTCCGGTAGTTCCACGTCCTGCTGTCATGTGGTTCCCAGATCCCTTCTTCAGCTGGTTTATCGATATGCATACTTGAAGATACCAACTGATGAGCCCAGAATATGTGACCATCATTTTCCTTGCTTCACACATTATATCCAAAGTGAATTAGTTATTCATCCATGAGGTCGACGCCAAAATAAAAAGAAGTTTTGTTTTTACCCCCAACTTGTTGATGTATTTTGTTCATAAAATCACTTAGCCTAATGAATCGATCTAGTAGTGACCGCAATAATGCCAATAGGAATAACTGATGTTTTGGTAACTTTCTCTATGTGCCAAGCACACTTCTAGGTGCTTTATAGCAGCCCTGTGAAGTAAGTACTCATTACAACTCTACGAGGTCAGGTTTTACAACAAAAGAGGGAGTAACTCTGGACAAGATACTGTCACATCTCCATTTTGCAGATGAGGGAACTAAGGTATGAAGTATCCAGCCATGCTTTATGCAGGAAGTTCTGCTACCTTGCTCTTTTTTCTTTAGTTGTACTTCCAATGTTTAACAGTGGCCTGAGGGAACAAAACAGACCAAGACTCAATAACTGAAATGTACTGAAAATGTCAAAGAGAAGTACTTCACATACAAGGTTGTCAACAGCATCCAGGCAGCTCAGTGGTAGAAAAAGAGGTGGTTTGTCACACAGTCTGTTGTATGGGGTATGCTGCTAGGGAAGCCACTGTGCACTGCTCGTCCGTCTTCTTAAATGATGACCAAGACATATTTAAGAAATCTGACGTGCTTTCTATGTCATCCAAGGCAGATTAGTATATGTGCTGCCGAAGCGAGCACTCATCCAAGGCAGATTAAATTGATTTTATTGTTGAGAGGACTGCTGTTGTCTAATTCTTCAGAAACTGGTCAAGTATTGCTCTCTCAGGAATCCACCATATATGATTAACCACATCTCTGTATCTGGTCATGTTAATATTATGAAGTTAAGTCATTTTAGTCTGAGTTTTTAGACCAATGTAAATATATAAATATATATACTTATATATATTATTTATATATATTTATATAGTAATATATAAATATATAGTAAAAATATATATATATTTATATATAATATACAGACTTTATATTTATAAAATATATAAAATATATTCATATTTATATATTTATATATATATATGTTAAGAGTTTAGTTTCCATTATATATTTGCTTATCTTGGAAGATCCCAGTATTTGTAACCCAGAGTATTGCATTTCCTATACCTACTCTGAAGAGTTAAGTTCGTCTACCGACTGGTCTGATTTATAATTTCATAAAGTAAGGAATCACGGAATAATTGGAAAAATGTCAATGACCTCTTTATGTCTAACATGCTCGACCTTATATGTTAGATTTGGAACTTAAAATACAAAACAAGTAGCTCGTTTCTAATAGTAGAATCATTTAAGTATACGTTTACATCACTTCTTTCACCAGAAAGCTAGAATTTAAGTGTTTTTTGTGGTTGGCTATCTTTTCCCTTCCCCGTGGTCGGGGAGATGCCACTTTCTCAGGTGGCCACTGTCTAAACGGACTGTTTACACCTAGTTTGCCAATACGGAAATGAGGAAGGAACTCTGAGTTCAGATTTGATCTCCGCCCAAGCTGAGCTCTGTTTTTCTGTTACTCAGAAACACAATGGGGTTTGTGTGTGGGTGGGGGGGACGATAACGGCCGGAGTGACATGGGAGTGATCCTGGGAGGCTGTTGGTGCCATCTCCTCGCAGTTTTTCACTGTTGCTTCTGGCTCCGGGAAAGGTGGTGCCAGGTCTGCATTTCCAGTGGAGGCCATGCAACGAGCTCCCTGGACAAACACCACAGTTCTGTCTGCTCTTGGTGGTGATGTGCAAGTCTCTGCCCAAGTGCCCAGGCGAGGGAGGGGAGTGTGGGTTCTGGGATTGCCACAGGGTTGCTCTGAGCTTTGTGTTCTCTGCTCTGGGTGCTCTCATCACACCATTGTGCGTACCTTCTTGAATTACGGTCGTGTAGGTGTCCATGTCTCAAGAGACCAAGCTTTTGAAGACACACAGTGCCACCTCTCCAGGACCAAGTCTAGTGCCCGGTTCATAGAGGCAAATGATAAACATATGTTGAGAGATTCACTCGTCCCCATCCCCTCCATTCGCCTGGCAAAGAGAGGTCAGGATGCTTAGGTGGAGCTCTTATTCTAAATTTCTCAGTATTGTTTTTTCTATATTGTTATAGCCTGGTGCTTTAACAGGGCTTTAACAACATCGGCACCTTGCTTTGCTCCTATTAGTGTATTTTAATTACTAATTATTAATTATTAATTAGCTCCTATTAATGTATATATTGTAATTAATTTTATACCAAAGTTATCTTCACCTGTTGTTAAACAGATTTTATAAAATTGTAATATTAGTACAGGATCAAGAAAAGAGATGTCATTGCAAAAAGGTCTGGGGTCAATTTAAGGCATTTCCTATATATTTGTGGATTTTTTTTTTAAGAAATGATTGCATGTCATAGAGCGGTGATAATTTGAATTTTATTAAAATTGGAAACTTTGGTTTGATATAAAGTATTATAAAACTATTGATGAGGATGGAGTTGAAAATAAGTTGCTAGAATGCTTAGCTAAAAGATTAATAAACACTCTTCTAAATTTATATTCTCCTCCCTCATGCCTTCCCAAAGCATTTTTAGGGAGTGAGAATTAAAACTAGGTCAGTTAAGAGGTTAAGAATTTTTTACAGAAGTCTAGTAAACTCCCCAGAGACTATCCCTGTAGCCAGGGCATAATTTTCCAAGCCACTGAAAGTTAGGCCAGAGCAATTAATGACTCACTGTGCTGGTGTGCAACAGTCTTTTACTTTACACAAGTAGAATTACTTGTGCTATTTCAGCTGCTTTCACCAAGCCTTTCAGGGTCATTTTGATTGATTTTGAGCATGTTTGGCACATAATAAGGATAAATGCCCCTTCACTAAAGTATAGTGGTAACAACAACAAAGTAAGTCACATGAATGTTTTTCTAAACCTTTCCTTGCTAATAAAAGATGAGGACAGTCCTGTTACAAGGGAAGATGATAATTTCAAAAGCATAGCAAGGATTGGTTAGGACAGGAGAGATGTCTTGGTTTAGAAATGCAACTCAGCTAGATGCATAGCTGAGACCAGTTTTGACATAAGTGCCCTAAAGGCTTGCCAAGAAACAACTGAGGGAAGTGTTGAGCTGAGTAGCCTGTTAGAAATATCTGGAAGCCCAGTAGGTCATCTGAAAAGTTTGTCGTTCATATTACCATTTTTACGTTTACCCTGCAGTGTACTTTTGGGGAAATATTTTGAGGCCCAAATGAACTTCCCCCTCCCCCTCCCAACATGTTTACAAGTAATTTGGAAAAGAAGACAACCTGAGAAGGTCGTTGGAATTCATGTTCACTTTTATGTGTCTTCCAGAATATGTAGGTTCATGGGGGGGAAATCCCATTTAGTTCCCCAACTCTGTGAGCCTTAAAAAAATGTTTTGCTGTTAATCCAGACTAGCGCGGATTTCCCTAGCCACAGTTCCACTGAACCAATCTTCTAACATTTGAATCCCTTCATGTGTAGTTCATGGATGGTCTGTGAGCCTCATAACTAGTGTCGTGTTCTGCCTTTGACTGAGCTTTATCTGTGTACTGCTCAAGGTGGCAAGAACAGTTGCCGGTGCTCTCGTCCTTTTTTTGTGTTATAGGTTTACACTGCGCTCAGCTGTGGTTGTTGGTCAAGGGATGCTTGGTCTGTAGAGCCTCTCCTGATTTTTTTTAAATGAGAAAAGTATTATTTACAGCAGCTTGTTCAATTCATCAGGGCAGGTACCATCTATTCCTCTTTAGTGATGAGGGAACAGAAGGACAGATAGATGAAGTGACTTATCCAGAGCCTCATGGCTTGGAAGTGGTAGAATTGTTTGTACGCCCTGAATATTGTTAAGACTGTGCCCTTTCTCCTGCATGTCAAGTTGCTTGGATCTCAACTTTGTGTCTTCCACTGTCTTGATGTTGGGAGGTGCAATAGAAGTACAGTAGCTTTTACCAAAAGGATTTTGTATTCTCATTGTGAGGTCCTTTAGAGATCCCTTCCTATAACAGATTTGAGGTGATTTCTGCATGTGCCCTTTTCTTTCACTTTCTAAATTTCTATAACCTTTTAAACTTTTCCTGTAACCTTTTAGAATTCAGTGAAGTGCTCACCAAGTGGCATCACCGCTGCCCAGGTAGACAAGCTGTGTAGATAGCAGTGGGCAGAGCCCATGATGTCAAGGAATGGTGCCCCCATGGGGCTTCACCCCTTCCCTGAAGTCTGTTTGTGGTCAGCAGATGCTGTCTGCTTCTCTCGAACATGCCAGACTGTCTTCTGTCACTGCCGTTCCTGAGGCTTAAGCTTCCCCTGGGATAGCATCTGATCATCTTTGCTGTGGTCTAAGGGGTTACGTTATTATTTTATCATGGGAGTTAGAAGTACAGGTCCTCGGGCGCCTGGGTGGCTCAGTTGGTTGGGCGACTGCCTTCAGCTCAGGTCATGATCCTGGAGTCCCGGGATCGAGTTCCGCATCGGGCTCCTGCTCGGCAGGGAGTCTGCTTCTCCTTCTGACCCTCCCCCCTCTCATGTGCTCTCTCTCTCTCATTCTCAAATAAATAAATAAAATCTTTAAAAAAAAAAAAAAAGAAGTACAGGTCCTCGTTCAAACTCAGGTTCTGCTACTGCTCAAACTGGGTGACCATGGGCGTGCTCTGTGACTCTGTTTACCCTTCATCTTTGAAATGAGGGTAAGTCATCACCACACTGAGTTGTTGTGAAGGTTAAGTAGCCTGGCTAGAGCAGTTAGAAGAGGGCCGCCCACAAGTGAAGCACCACCTAAATGTTAGCTGGTATTATTGCTATTCCTACTACTTAAGAAAAAAAAAAAGTAATAAAAGGCTACTTGCTCTGAGGTATAGCCAGGTGGATTTCTGATTTATTTTTATTACTTATTTAGGTCTTTCCTGTGAAGAATCTTAGTTTTAATAGGTGCCATGTATGTGGGTCACAGCTTCTTTGGACAGTCCAGCCGATGGTTTTCTCACATGGGAGTCAAGCAAATCTCTTTGTGGCATATCCCTATGTGCCCAGGCTGGTCTGCGTGGAAGCACTTAAATCCGCCCCCCCCCTTTTTGCAGAGACGGGGTGGAGGGGCAGCTCCTGGTAGCTTTTGTGGTCACCTTGGCAGCTCACTGCCCTGCTGTTGTCCTTTCTGTTCTTGCTGTGCACGGCTCTTGCTTGTTGTCACCTTGTTAATGTGGCTTCTTTCCCCTTGTTTCCAGCAGCAACAGCTTGTGGTCCAGAACGAGGAAAGGAATCAAATACTACTTGACATGTAATCATTATCTGTCAGTTGTCTGAGGAGAGTATTTAGTGTGACGCCTCAGTGGAAATAGGATTTGTCCTCTTCACAGTAGTCTCTGTGTGAAAGCATACGCTAGGTGTGTCAGATGCAAGCTGGTGAGAAAGCAGGGGTTGGAAATTGGTCCAGTGGCCATTCTTCTGACAAGTACTTTTTTCGAGGGTCTCACCAAGTGCTGAGCATATCAGGGTATATCAGTGAACAAAATAGGCAAAAATCCCTGCCCTTATGGAGCTTGCGGTCTAGAGACAGAGATTTTCAGAACCTTTCCATGCTTCCCATTTTGCTCACATTGAAAGCTAGAGTATTTACAGGGACTGAAAAGACCCTGCCGGACCTGCTGCCCATCCCTACACCCTTACCTTTCTGATCTCACTACATACAGTCATTCTCCCCTCCAACATGCCGGGCACATCCCTTTTTAGGGCCTTTACCCTTGCTACTTCCGTGTTCCTCTAGACAAATCCCTTCAGCCAACTTCCTCATGCCCTTCGTGTCTAGATGTCACCTGTTCAGTGGGGCCCACCCTGACCAACCTATTCAAGGAGAACTGACCACTTTTCCAACAATCCTGACCCCCTGTTCCTTGCTCTGTTTTTTCCATAGTATTTGCCAATTTTTAACATATAATTGACTTATGTACGAAGGCAGGGATCTTAATTGTGTTTACTGAAGCATACCAAGGGCTTACCTAGGCCAGTATTGGCATATGGGAGGTATTCAGTAAACGTGTTGAATGACTGAAAATGAAAAGTACTCTGGAAAAAGTTGTGAAGGGAGTATTAGTTTCCCAGTTAACAAAACCTTGGTGACTTTAAAACAACAGAAATGTATGAAGTTCTGGAGGCCAGAAGTCCGAAATCAAGGTGTTGGCAGGACCATACTCCTTTGAAGGCTCTAGGGGAGAATCCATTCCTTGCCTCTATCTGCTTCTGGTGGCTCTAAACATTCTTTGGCTTGTGGTCCGTATTACTTCTGTGTCTGCCCCCATATGGTCACATCGACTTCTCTTCTTCTACCTCAAAACACTGCCTCTCTCTTAAAGGATACATATTTCGTCATATAAAGTCATATTCACTCTTGCCATATAAGATAATATTTATAGATTCCAGGGACTAGGATGTGGAAATCTGTGTTTTTGTCTGCCTCGCCTCCTTTTTTGGGGCCACCGTTCAGCCCACTAGTTAAGGGGATCCCTTTGATGACAGGAGGAATTGTCCCTGGTGTACCACCTAGTAGAACACCGAATTCAAAGAAAGCCAGAAGACTGCTCTCATCCATTTTCTTCTTTAACTGAAATTTTAATTGAAATTACATTTTTCTCCCAAAGTAAACACACATACACATGCACACAGAAGAGCACAAAGGATAATATTACAGTTTCCATGTACTTGTCTTCCCCAGTTGTTAACACATTTCCATAGTTCCTTCCTATCTTCCCATTCTTATTTCCTTTCCCCTCCCGACCCATATAGAAACAATTGCCATCATTAATTTGGTATGTGACCGATGTAGGGTTTATGTGGTTAATAGTTACTGTTCCATAGCTATTTATACATAATATATGGAGTCATGTGTGTTCGTGTTTTCTCTCCTGGCTTCAGAATACATAAATCCCAGAGAAGGCCTCTGGTAGCCCAGCTGGGGTCACATGCCAGTACTTTTGGATCAATCGTGGGTTCAGTGGATGGGGTACTCTGGTTGTTCAGGCCTGGAGTACGTGCCTATCCCTGTCGCCAGAGGGTCAACATGCTTTGTTTGAAGCTCTGTCAAGATCCCAGGATCCTGAAGGATTGCTATAGGAAGATATGGAAAAAGGATTGGGGGTAGACGAAAACACAGATTTCCACTCAAGTTTGAAGTTTGAGCTTGGACATCAGGTCCTTTGGGAAGCCTTCCCTGACTTCTTAGATCATGCACTTACCATGACTGTAATCATTATCATGTAGTACCTAATTTCCCTCTGCTTCTCTTGAGGTGTGCTCACCCAGGGCGGAGACTGTGTCTGCCTTGTTTACTGTTGTACCACAGGGCACCCTTACATGCTCAACGTGTGTGCACCCTCTCTGCCTGTAACAGGTTCCTGTGAGCGTTTGCACCTGCCTTTCAGGCCCATTACATTCCTCATGGCTCTTTTCACATCTTTTAGTGTATATGGATGATTTGGCCCTGTTTGGGATTTTCTTTTTTCCTTCCTTCCTTCCTTCTTTTTTTGTGGACAACAGTTTCTTCTTTTTCTTATTTAATAGTGAAAATTCAGGGAAAGATATAGTTGTTAAAATGCAGACTGAGACTTCTTTTTTTTTTCTTTTTTTAAGATTTTATTTATTTGCTAGAGAGAGGGAGTGCACACGAGCAGGGGGAGCAGCAGGCAGAGGGAGAAGCAGGCTCCCTGCTGAGCGAGGAGCCCAATGTGGGACTCGATCCCAGGACACTGGGATCATGACCTGAGCTGAAGGCAGACGCTTAACCGACTGAGCCACCCAGGCGCCCCTGTAAAGTCTTCTGAGTTGAGCCCTGCCAGGCTGTTTTTACCTCACTCTCCCCTTAGTTCTCAAGTGTGCACAGTAATTTCTTTCTAACCTCAAATATGCCATCAGCAGAATAGGTTTTATGCACATTTACTTCTGAATACCTTTTTAGCATCAAGAGAATTTGGATTTCAGTAGATGTAAGATGTGAATCATCCTATTTGGCAGTAGTAGCAATACTAATAATGGTAGTACTAGCAGTCCCCGTATACTGAATGCTGTTTCTGTGTTGGCTGGTAGATGTCCATGTCACCCTTACACCTGGTACACAGGTGAGAAAACTGCAGCTCGGAGGGCTCAGTGATCTGTTTGTGTCCCCTCAGCTCCTAAGTGGGGGGGTTGGGACATAAAGCTGCACACGGACCCCAGGGTCACACTCCTGAGGACCATGCCCTGCTGCCTCTGTAACTGGGAAAGAGAAAGCTAGAGTTTGGAAATAGAAAAGGACATCATACTGGTCACAGATAAGGAGTGGTGTTCCTGCCATAAAGCTTTGGTAAAGATAAAGAGCACAAGGGAGAATCAATCCAAATCTTAGAACAGTATTACCGTGGCCTCTCTGGGGCAGAGAAGGAGCCAAGGTGTGTGCAAGTGGGGCTGAAGCCACACGCAGAGGCATAAAGTGGCACTGCATGACTTGGAATATTGGAGAAAGCATTTGAGAAATACAGGTCATCCAGTGCTCTTTCTGTCTCTAGCATGCTAGTTGGTCTGTGGCCCCGGGACTCTCGCCACGGTCATAGTCATTCAACCAGGAAGGCTTTGAATATGTGGATAAACATTCATACATAAAATAAATTTTACTTAGAATACTTGCACGAAGCAAAGCCCAATGAATTTATGAGCATCTCATTGAAGCTTTGTGGGACAGACAACCCAAGAAGTTGAGGGCAAGCAGACAGCGGAATCTGATCATATGCTGCCATTACTATTAAAGATGTGTACAAGGCCATCGATACAGCTATTCTTTATTTGTGCTGTTTTAAATCAGTATATACAAGGGCTTTGATAGGTTCTATCTAGACCTTAGTGTCTATCTCCTAACCCTGTAGTTATTCTAGAGTCTTGTATTATTTAGCTCTGAATTCCCTTACCATAAACGTTTTCAGGAACATAACCCCTACGGTTGGAGGAGATTACTGATATCACTGAACCTGATAGGATAATCTGTGCTTTTTGTAACCTGTCTCCTCCGCAGGGTTACTGTAAGTACCTTCCTGGCAGGGACACTGTTTTCTGCTTTTACAGTACTTGACTTGGTTCCATGTTAAGTAAATAGTCTACTGGTTTGTGTTTGGACTCCTAACTAGTGCCACTTGTACAATATGTCTGTGTTCTCAACGGGGTTATTGTGTTTCTATCCATAGAGGGCATCTGTAGGATAAATGGACGGTACTAAAATCAGGCTGGGTTTTATCCCCCTCCAGGTTGCGTCACAACGCATTAGCTCAGTGGACCTCTCGTGTTGTAGCCTGGAGCATCTGCCTGCCAACCTCTTCTACAGCCAAGACCTCACTCATCTCAACTTAAAACAAAACTTCCTAAGGCAGAATCCCTGCCTACCAACTGCCAGGGGGCTCAATGAACTGCAAAGGTGAGCATACAGAAATGGGTAGCCTCTGATTGTTATTTGAATATTCTGACTTAAAAAGCTACAGTGTGTAACCTTTCTCTTTCAGAGGGCAGGGTAATAGGACTTTATGGAAGTGAGGACATTATCAGTTTCATTCTGGAAATTTTTTTAAGGTCCCTGCCTTTGAAACGAATGATTTATGATATTAATTAACTGGACAGATTTGTGTAAGAAGGATATTTCTTTTGAAAACACTTCTGTTCCCTAACTGATCTACAAATGGGTCTGTGAAAAGTTTGTTACTCGGTGTTACTTCTGAACTACTGAGGTTTGGTCAGATTAGATTATTTCTTTTGAAATTTATGAAAAGTCAGTTTCTTCTGTGAAAAGACATTTCCCCACCAGTTTAAGAACTAAGGTTTAAATCCACTAATACCAGGGCATCTGGGTGATTAGTGTGTAGGTTTCAAGAGTCCAATGTTAAAACAGTATGCTTTATAACTGGAGAGAAGGGGCTTTATTTGCGTGTACTTAAAACAGATTTAAGAATTTACTGTATTCATTTCCTCTTTAGAGCAATGATCATTCTTGATTCTGTGGTAAATTAAGCCTCTGATGCTTATATATTTGTTGCAGATATCTGAGACTATAACTGCAAAAGAATGTAACTTTTAAATAATGAATTGTTCACTTGTTCTAAATGACTGATAATGATCCGAGATTAAACTATGGTAACTTACCATTGTGATTATGTGTTCACGTGTTTTAATATCCAAAAAGAAAAACCCAGTAAGTGTTTATTATAAAGTTTGTGCAATGTGTAATTGGAAAAGAGAAGAGTATTCTAATTGTCTTTTCAGACCATTGTGAATAGTCTTCTTTGATGCTATACCAAAACTTGACAAGTGGTCATTTCTTAAATGTTGGTTCCAGTATGGAATCTTAAACCCTGTTGTTAAACTTGAAAAAATTCTTTTACATTAGGTTCTGTTGACCTTTGTTGCACTTTGAATGGGTCCTTGCCCATGCATCACTTTATCTCATTAATTATTGGCCATTTGGGAAATACTAGCTCATTAGAAAATGGAGCTATTCCAGATGTTAATGCACTTTATTGTGCAATTTCAAGACATCACAGTTGTTAATATCACCACTGAGCTCATCAGAAAAATCTTTAAGTATTGGGAAGTTCTCAAGTTCACGGTGGAAACAAGTTTTCCAAAATTTGGTGTTCATTTGGAAGCTTGAAGGCTATCCTTGGCAACAAATACCGTCAGTTGTTTTTCCTGAAATGACCTTCTCACTTCATTGTAGAGAAAATGTCTGCCAAATACCCAAGTCCGAATAGTGAATTTGTCAGTTGTTCTTTCACGTAAAAGTTGCATTCCATGAATTGACTAGTTTGGCTCACAGCTCAAATAATCATACAAGTGTTTTCTTTGAGATAACCATCATACTTTACAGCAAAGGTGCTTTTATCCACAGATATAGAGGGCCAATCAGGAAACTCTGAAAGAACTAAATAATAAGCAGTGTAGGACGTTCAAACTCTTGGTATCATACTCTTGAATCCTAAGACACCAGCAAAGGGACATCAGAATTCATTCAAACCAATGCTCCCATTTTAGAGATGAGGTGGATGGAGAAGGTAAATGTCAGTTTCAGATTGATGGTTACCTGTTGTGAGGCAGTTAGGGGCATAGGATTAGGGAATGGTCCGAGGAGGGTTTCAGCTATATCCATATGTTTATTTCTTTAAAAATAGAAGCAAATATGAAAAAATTAGACGCAAATATGACAAAAATGTTAATATTTGAAAAAGCTGAAGAGTGGTTGTTTGGATGATCATTATCTTTTGTATTTTTCTATTTGCATGTTTCATAATAATTTCAAAATTTAAAACCTAAACACAAAGAAAATCAAAGTGCTTCTAATTCCATAAGGGAATAGGATGCTCCCAAAGAGCCAGCCAGCATTTCTGGACTAAACAAATAAATACCCAGGTGAAAGGGTATTTGGGGCATTGCCCTGCTTATTATTTAATTCTTTCAGAGTTTCCTGATTGGCCCTCTATATCTGTGGATTCTACGTCTATAAATTTCTTTTCGACCCTTCCCCCCCTTCTCCTGTGCTCCCCCTTCCTCAGCACACGGCCCGTCCCGCAGCTGTCCGAGGAAGCGCTTCTCCGCTCTCCCGCGGACAGCGTGGGGACAGCACAGGGACAGCACAGGGACAACGCAGGGAGCTCTGCAGAGCGGCTGCTGCCCTGTCATTTTCCCACTGCAGTTCGCCCTCGCTAGTCTTCTCGCCTGCAGTTTCCTACATTCCTTGCTTTCGTTTCGTAGTTTAAAAATTTAAACCTTTTCCCCAAGTAACATCCTATGTAGATTTTTTTAAATCTTAACAAACAACAAGACTTATAATAAGAAATATGTGCCGGGAACTCCCACCCATCCTTACACCCCAGGCCTCCTCCCCAGGCAACCACTTTTGAGTCTTTTGGCTCTTTTATGCAGTTTTCCTGCATCTTCCGAAGTACTCTTTATATACTGCTGTTTTAACGTTTTTTTGTTCTTGGACATTCTATGTTGATTTATTACTGTGGAAGGTGAAGATGTAGCTCTCTTACCTTGCCTCCCCGCATGCGCACACCGCTGCCTCTGCCATCCGCTCGGGGTAAGGCCAGCTGTCCGTTTTGGAGCAGGGAGCTGTGGCCCACAGCCAAGGCGCTTTAAAGGCAGTGACTACATTTCCTTTCCTGTGTTGGCTGGAGCCTCTCACATGCGTACTTTTTTTCTCTAGGGTTTCTAAGTTTTCTGACAGAACTCTGACATTCTGACACCTTTTTCTTGGACACTTCTTTCGTCCTGGAGTCAGGGCAGCAACCTGCTCCGTGTGCACAGCTGGTGTCCTGGGATGACCTTCCGTCATTTTCCTGGTAGTTCTCGTCTCCCCCGTGTTGGACCCATAGTTTGCTGACAGCTGGTAACTTGAAGAAAGACTTGGTTTACTCCCTGTTTTTAATGGAATATCTTCCTGAGAAAGGAGACACGGGAGACCAATTTATTAGACACTTTACATGTCTGAAAATACTTTTCTCTCCCACTTGAATGGTAACCTGGCTGGCTTCTAGGTAGGAAAACGGGGTGTCCTGAGAATTTTGACGCCGGTGCACCATTATCTTCTAGTTTCTAGAGTTGCTATCAAAAAGTGTTATGCTATCCTGATTCCTCTCTTTACAGGTGACCTTTTCCCCCCTTTTGTTTGCTTGTTTGTTTTGTTTTGGTTTGGTTTAAACCTCCAAAAGATTTTAGGATCTTCCTTTTATGGCATTCTATTAATTTCAGCCACTATGATGAACACTTGATCTAAAAAAATTATGTCCTTTAGTTCTGGAAAACTTTCCCATTATGTTTTTTTGATCATTTTCTCCCTGACCTTGGTTTTCTCTTTTCTTCCTCTGAATTCCTGGGAGTTTGGTGAGACCTCCTTGTTTCTCCTCTAATTCGCTAATTTTCCTAGCTCTTTGCTTTAATGTCCTATTTGACAGGTGTCCTCTATCTTAACCCTTCTGAAATTCTGCTGTCTTTATTTTTCAAGAGCTCTTTCTTATTTGTTTTTAATTTGTGTACATTTTAATAGCATTCTCTTCTGTTTTTTCTCTTCTGTTTCTGAGGACATTAAAGTTATTTATTTATTCATTTCCTTCTTGCACTGTCAGTTTCTTTTTTTCCTGTTTGTGTAGGTGTCTGAGTTTTTGTGTTAGAAACGTAACTATTTGGGGGCGCCTGGGTGGCTCAGTCGTTAAGCGTCTGCCTTTGGCTCAGGTCATGATCCCAGGGTCCTGGGATCAAGCCCCACATCGGGCTCCCTGCTCTGAGGGAACCCTGCTTCTCCCTCTCCCACTCCCAGGCTTGTGTTCTCTCTCTCACTGTCTCTCTCTGTCAGATAAATAAATAAAAATCTAACAAAAAAAAAGTAACTATTTGGTGATCCTTTGCTCTCTGTTCCTATTTAATGGTGAGTCACTGAAAAGTGAGTTGGCTACTGAGATACGTGGGCAGGGCTTCTCCACCATACAGCTGCTCTGCCATGGCTATCGGGGGTGAGCTTGTGGTTTCATTGGGGAACTTCCAAAGACAGTATCTGTGGATCTTTTCCCTGAGGCATGTCAGTTTTACTTGAGAGGAATCCTGTGGTCTTCTGTGTGGGCAGTGCATGCCAAGATTCGGGAAGCAGAGTGAGGAAGAGAGCTGGAATCTCAAGGTTAGAGTGTGGGTTTTTAATTTATCCCTGTTTTCAGAACAGTGTTTTCTACTGGGCCTGATGTCTTTGAGCCAGAGACTCTCCAGTTCAGGTTCTTCCAGGGAATAAGCTGTGTTCTGCTGGAATTGGGGAGAGGATCTGGGGTCTTAACTCTTCCTTGTGTAACCTCATGAAGTCTTCTTGTAGAAGTATAACAAAATCATAGAAAAGGCACAAGTATGAGTCTACAATTCGGTGGGTTTCCACAGAGTAAACACATCCATGTAACCAGTACCTATATTGAGAAATAGAATATTACTAGCACCCCAGAAGCCTTCCTGTGCCCCTCCTCTAATTACAGATTAGATTAAAAATAATCACTATCTTGACTTTTAACACCATAAATGAGTTTTGCCTGTTTTCGTACTTGCTATAAATGGGTAGTATATAGTGGTGTCCAGCTTCTTTCATTTACGTTTTTTTTAGAAAAGCGAACAAAGCATATGAAGTTACATATGATTAGTTTGTTCTTTGTAGTGTGCAGGATAAAGCCATGTCTTTTACTTAAGGTAGAAGATTTTTCAGTTTTACGCTGCAGCAAAGGTTTCTGTTGCTTTCTGTTGCTTTATGCCTAGGGGAGATAGACCGAGGGGACTTGGTGTGTGTGGGGGGGGTTGGTCTGAGCACCTGCTAAAGCTGCTGTTGTGTTACCCTTTAGAAAACAAATGGGCTTTAAACCAATTTTTTTTCCTACCACATACTACTACCCCCTTGTCCAAGAAATATTTTATTGCAAAGTTCTCAAAGTAATAAATTTGTAAGTCTAGTATAATACACATACACACACACTTAGTGCTAGGAAATGAAATTATAATATAGATTTTTAAACTCATATACTCCAAAAAGCATTAATGTAGCTTTTATATACTGATACAATTAATATGGTAGATTTGAGATATGCCATATATTTAGTTGCTTATTTTTATTTGTGCATTTAAGGAATTTGTGCTAATTCTAGTGCATGTTTCACAGTGAATATGTTAGAGAGAGGTACCAGAGGGGAACTTACTGTGTTTTTACCTAAGTCTCAAGGAATGAATTTTTAGATTACAAAATTAGTTAGGGCAGATATCCAGGGAGTAACTTTAAGTATAGTGCGTTTAAAACAGGTAGGAGTTCAGTGACTTTCTCTCTTAACCACATATCGCCTTAATTTTTCTCCTATTGGAAATTCTTTAAATAAATGAGCTGTTTTCACAGAACATTTACGTTGGTATTTCCAGCCGCATTCTAAATCTGGAAAGATGGCATGCTGATGTACACACATAGGCCAGCAGTTTCAGAGGGAAAACATTGTTCTTGGAACGACCACTGTTTGTTTTTCCTTTATTGGCATTGGAACTCTTCAAGTTAGTTTTCAAAATATAGAGGAGAGGCAAAATCAGAGTAATTTTTGGTAGTTTAATGGTTTCTTTCCTGATTATGTGTGTCACTATTAATTATAATGTATTATTTACCTCTATTTTATTAATAGAACTTCACTTACATTAGCTACATTTTCATTTAGATGACCCAGATGGTATTAGTACTAAGATTATTATTATTTGCAATGGAGAATTTTTTAAAATTATGATACATTTCAAGTCAGGAAACGACAGATGTTGGCGGGGATGCGGAGAAAGGGGAACCCTCCTACACTGTTGGTGGGAATGCAAGCTGGTGCAGCCACTCTGGAAAACAGTATGGAGGTTCCTCAAAAAGTTGAAAATAGAGCTACCATATGATCCAGCAATTGCACTACTGGATATTTACCCCAAAGATACAAAAGTAGGGATCCGAAAGGGTACGTGCACCCCGATGTTTATAGCAGCAATGTCCACAATAGCCAAACTGTGGAAAGAGCCAAGATGTCCATTGACAGATGAATGGATAAAGTAGATGTGGTATATATATACAATGGAATATTATGCAGCCATCAAAAGGAATGAGATCTTGCCATTTGCAACGACGTGGATGGAACTGGAGGGTATTATGTTGAGCGAAATAAGTCAAACAGAGAAAGACATGTATCATATGACCTCACTGATATGAGGAATTCTTTTTTTTTTTTTTAAGAGTTTATTTATTTATTTGAGACAGAGAGAATGGGAGACAGAGAGCGTGAGAGGGAGGAGGGTCAGAGGGAGAAGCAGACTCCCTGCCGAGCAGGGAGCCCGATGCGGGACTCGATCCTGGGACTCCAGGATCATGACCTGAGCCGAAGGCAGTCACTTAACCAACTGAGCCACGCAGGCGCCCCATATGAGGAATTCTTAATCGCAGGAAACAAACTGAGGGTTGCTGGAGTGGGGGGTGGGGTGGGAGGGATGGAGTGACTGGGTGATAGACACTGGGGAGGGTATGTGCTCTGGTAAGCACTGTGAATTGTGCAAGGCTATTGAATCTCAGATCTGTACCTCTGAAACAAATAATGCAATATATGTTAAGAAAAAAAAAAAAAGAAGAAGAAGGTAGCAGGAGGGGAAGAATGAAGGGGGGGGAATCGGAGGGGTAGACGAACCATGAGAGACGATGGACTCTGAAAAACAAACAGGGTTCTAGAGGGGGGCGGGTGGGAGGATGGGTTAGCCTCGTGATGGGTATTGAGGAGGGCACATTCTGCATGGAGCACTGGGTGTTATGCACAAACAATGAATCATGGAACACTTCATCTAAAACTAATGATGTAATGTATGGGGATTAACATAAGAATAAAAAAATAAAAAATTATAATACGTTTCTTTGTAAAGTCAATGGAGAGGACAACTTCTTTTACTGTTTTAAATTCGAGGAATATAACTTTCCTTACCATGTCTTAAGTTTATTGTTTTTAATACTGTAGTGAAGCGGTATGAACTTATTTATACAAAATTATGTTAGTGTTCAAACATTTTACTGTACTGATACATTTAGCTCTTTTAAAATTACCATTAAAGTTTCACGGGTAGTAATATTGCATTGAAGGCTCTAGAGTTTGTAAGGTATGACAGATCAGAGAGTTCTTTTATGGTGATAGCCAGTGCAGTGTTTACAAAGAGCTGTGTGGAAAGCAAACTCAAAAGCAGAGTTTGATAGTAGTAATTTGTATGCGCGTGTTTCTGTAGCTTTGTCCATGGTACTTGGAAAGTTTGCCACTACATTTGAACTTAAATGTCCTCATCTTAGATAATTTTAATTTATTAATCACTTCTGCCTGTCACTTTTATAGGTGAGCCTGTTTTAATATTTGACAAATGGATAATTAAAACACTTCAATTGCTTAATTCTATATGTGAGAAATTAGACAAATTATGTAATAATTACTCTCATAAATACAAAATGATTATGTTTCAGTTGTGTTGATGGCTGGTGATTATCTATTACTTCCATCCATTAATAAGGGAAGTGAATCTGATTCCCAGCTCTTGCTATTTGTAGGTGAGCTGGTATAGAGAAACAAAGTTAGCAGAGCTAGAGGGTCCCAGCAAGTTCTAGGAATGGAGCTGATTTTTTTATAGGAGGATTATTAACTTTAACTTCAATAGAAGTTGGCATTTCAAATTATTTGGTAAATCATGTATGTCTGCAAAATTATTAATGTGCTTTTTACCATACGTGATCCTGAAATGCCCCCCCCCCCCCAAAAAAAGTCCCCTCAGATTTACCACCATCAGCCTTTTTTTTTTTAAACATTCTTCTTTGGATACTGAATTTTGTTGTTGTTTTGTTACTGTGCCCCTCATAGTTTCACAATATTTAATGCAATAGGTAAAAAAGAGCCTGCTTTCGTGAAGATGTAATGCCTAGGAATAGCTGTATTGCTTCAACTTGTAAACATTTGTTGCATTTAATTTTTGCCTGAGTGACTTTCAGCATAGGTACCGTAAGGAAAGAGTTGACTTCAGCCTGTCACCTGTTTGTTTTGTTTTGTTTTTTACTGTTTTCTGTATTTATCTTGTTTGCTTTGAATTCTTAGGGAGCAGGGATCTGTTCTTCCTCAGAGGGAGGACCCACTACCAGGGGGGCCATTACATACATACTTGGTAAAGGAATGAATTTGTGAGCGAATAGTGGTGGGAATCGTCTTGATTCCTTCAACACTATGTTAAGTATACCCCACTTCTTTGCAAAAGGTATTTGTAGCCACCTGTGGAAGGAAGGGAGACTGGTAATTTATCATTATGTTTCTCTTTGGTTGAAGGTAAGATGAGAGAGCCTGCATGGTGAGGTGATTCAGAGAAGATTACTAAGAAAGGGATTTGTAGTTGGAAAAGGAAGCATTAGATTTTAAATGGACAGTATGATATTGGACTTACCTAAAAAAAAATTTTTTTTTACAAGTCTATTCACCATTCTCTAAACATACTTCACATTTCACCTTGAAAGGAATGTGCCTGTCCTGCTTTTCACCCACCAGACCTGGGCTCAACCCAGTGAATCCTCCTCCCCTTCAAAGCACATTTGTAATGACCTTTGTTTCTTGAAGCTTTTCGTTATTTCCCATTTCCATGTGACCTTTTCGTTTTCTGAATTGTTAGCTTTCTCTCTACTTAGTGCATTTACCAAGTATACCTTTTATAATAAACATGTGAAAACTTCAAACATCATCATCTATATGAAGTCCTTGAGAACAGAGATGGAGTTTCCTTATATTTGTCTTCCCTCTCTGCTGCCCACCCCCCATATTTAGACACGGGATATTGTGTGTGTGTGTGTGTGTATGTGTATGGCAATATTTGTTGAATTGTTAGTTTTCCCACAACCAAGGATAATCAAAGAAATGTGATCCTAAAACTTTCAGAAAAGAGCATCCAAAAAATGCTTTGAACAGTAGCACCATTTGGTGTATTTAGTGCTTGAGGTGACTATTTTAAGGGGACATTAGTCCTTTAGAATGATTGTAGATCAATCATGTTACATTATATAGCCTCTGGAGATCAATTTCAAGAAACTTAGGAGTAAGCTTGTCATTATGTTTTATAGGCTATGGTATAAAATGGGTATAATGTAACCTAAAATATGATGAAGATTACAATTACCTTTGGGTCAAGGAGAGCGTGAATTAAAGACTTGGAGGAAAGAAGTGATTTGATCTTTGTTTAAATGTGAAATGTGTTTTAGCCAAAAAGAATACGAGGGATGGGGGTGGGGGTGAAGCAGGGATTTTTCAAATGGGAGAACAGTGGGGAGAAGGAATGAAGTTGAGTTGGGTGTGCAAGTGTGTGGGTGGAGTAGAATGAAAGCCATGAAAAAATGAGCATTGAGAAACTCATAATTATGCCTGGAATTTATCAAGTACCTTCTTCTTAGAAAGCTCAATTTTCTACATTTTTAATCCCCATGGAGTGGAAAACAAACGACCTTATTTACTACGTTTTTGGGGGGGATCTTGGCATTCCAGAGCTACAAAGTTATTCATGTTAATTTTTTACCCATACCAAAAGTTCACATTTCCAGGTTTTTAAAGAAAAAGATTTTAATATTTTGTTTTTATCAGTAATTTCTGAAAACTCAACTTTTAATGGGAATAGTAATGATTCATTAACAGTAGGATCAGGAGCAGCATGCTAAAATATTTTTGCAGCTCATTTTCCAGACTTAGAACTGCAGTACTTAGCCCAGTTTCAGCTTCTTTGAAAATGCTGTGTGATATAAAAAAATATTACAAGTGAACAAGAGCTAAGTGCTGCAGAAAGGGTATGGCCAATGTGTTAAAGAACACTTAGCACAAGTGCTGCTCAGGGATGAATAACCTTGGGAAGGAATTTCCACTACTGGGGTTTGGTGAGGCTTGCCAAGTGTGTAAGGAATTTCATAGACTGGGTGGAATGCCCTTCTTTCAGTTAACTCTTCCCAATACTGGAAGTTCCTTTATTATACAGCTTTGCTTTTCAGATGGAATTTTGATCCTCTTGGGAAGCTTTCCATTTCACACGTTTCCCATTTTCCTTCCCTGATCAAAGGAAAGCCTTTACTTGGTGCTTGGGGCGCTGAGATTGTGTAGCCTTTGGTCCTCCCCTCCCCCTGGTGTGGGCTCCCGACCTCATTTCTGAAAATAATAGCTGATTTTCTTCTTCCCTCACATTGTGCACGAAGAGGGAGCTCAGAAAGAAACAAAAGATTTCTTTATCAGCCAGACTGTACTAAATTACAGTCTGCCCTATTGACTTCCTTGGGATCCTTTAAGATGTTTAACTTTTTTTTCCCACTTAAATGAAAAGAAAGGAGGGATCTTCAGAAGCCTTGGCTTGATTCCAGTGAGGGTATTGTATTCTGGCCAATTCTATTCTTCCATTTGTTCTTGTTGAGCTCTTTGCTGTACTCTCCAAGCTTTAACTTAACTGCAAGCGGTTAATGTGGCACATAGTATTTGTAGGTATTTGTTATTCTGAGTGGTAACCAGCTTTTCACTCTGCATATAGCTCTTAGGGGACAGTGATAAAAGCATGCAGGGAGAGGCCAACCGATGATGCTTATTTTGTGGTTTTTAATGGTGAAGTGTTGTCACGACTTGGGACCATGATTACTGTTGTTCCTGATGACTTCTGAAAACAGCCCTTTGGTCGCCAGTACAAGAATACTGAGGGCAACCCAGGAATGCTCCTTTCTCCCTCTCTCTTCTGCCTCCGGTCAAACAGCGTCAGCTCACTCTGGAGCTCCTTCTGACCAGACACATGTGCCACTTTTGAAAACGAAAAATCCCTGAGAGTTGTTATTCCTAAGAGTGCCTGTAGTTCCGGTGTCATTCACCATGCTCTCCATAGTAACAGAGCTGTGACTGGGAGGAGTCACGCACCTGCTGTCATTTCCCACGGTGGGTTAGGATGGTGGTGCCAGTGCTGGAAGGACATTCCACAGTGGCTTCTCTAAAGGAGGGCACACCCATCCCTCCCGGGTGATGTCTTTGGGACGTGTAATTAACAAGAGAACCTTAGAGAAAGTCTGACTTTCCACATAGTTTTCTCTCTTTCCAATTGTAAGATTTCTGCCAGAATGCACCTTTCACCCCAGGTAGACAGGTAGGGGTATGCGTGTATGTATGCGTGTGTGTGTACATGTGTGTGTGTAGTGGAAGCACATCAAGGTAAGCAGAGATGTTCCATGATTTGCATGATACACATAAAGCCATGTATCCTTGCATAGACTGTTTTACTTCTTATTCAAATTTTTTCATAGGTAAATAGCAGTGTCTTCATCTGGAATTTGAGGGACTCTGTGCTTAGTATTTACTCGCCCTTTGCGACCACAGTTCTTTCAGCTTAATGCTATCATTTGCTTAATTTTCCCAAGTATACCCTGTAGTTTTTGCCCTCCAAATCAGTGTTTCTCAAAATACGATTTATGAAATGCCTACATCAGGATCACATGGGGAATTCACAGAACACCTTTTTTCCTGCCATCCCTGCGGAGTCAGAACCTCTGGTGATGAGACCCAGGAAACTGCATTTTTAACAACGCGTGCTAAATTTGAGAAACCGTCCTGCCACCCTGTTCTCCTTGAATGTCCTCTCTTCCAATCCCCATCTCCTCATCCATTAAACTCTTGTTTGTGTCCCTTCCATCAAAGTGAGTTTTCTTTTCTGTGAGTACTCATGATTTTTTTTCCCAGTAAGTTTCATCTTGTGCTTTGTATTAGAGCAGCTTTACTCCCAAACTATTTTTAAAATCCTGGAGGGTGAAAACCATATGTAACTCACATTTGTATGCTTCACACACCTGTGTGCATAATAAGAACTCAGACAATGTTTACTGAATGGATGGTTGTTCAGACTTTTATTGTATCTAGTAAACTTTTGGGTATTGGATTTTTTCTGTTAACTACCAGATATGCTTGGTTTATTTGTGATGTGAGCTTAAGCTACTCATGTCTAAGCACGTTTTCATGATATAATCATTCTCTCTGACCTTAGCTTACGTTCACTTTCTCCTTTGATAATCTGATATCTTTGATAGAGCGGTTATCTGGTTTTCATTTTTATATATCTTTATATGACTCAACTGGGATTTTATCCAAATATACTTTATGGATCTTCTCTTTTTCTTTCCTCTGAGAAGAGGAGTGGAAATAGTGATCTGTTCTCTGCTTTTTATATTTTTGTTCTTTGTCCTAGTAGTATGGTGGTTAATATTAAACATCTCTTGAATGATGTTGCAATTGAATTGGCTGTGGGCAGAACTGTTGGTAAGAAAATGAGAAAAGGTAGTCATGGATAAATTGAATAAAGAAACCATTTCATAGGAAAATATGTTTAACTGTGACATAGTAACATACCTCTTGTTTATCTTTTCGATCATTATATTGCCAGTTTATAAAAGAATCAGAAAACGACAGATTTATGCTGCTTGTGACTCATTGTTTTCATGAATTTAGTTAGTGCAGGGTTATTGTAGATTACAGTAGATCTAGTGACTGCTCTTTCCACGTGATTACCATCTTATGATTTGGAGTGGTTTTCTTTCTTTCTTTCTTTCTTTCTTTCTTTCTTTCTTTCTTTCTTTCTTTCTTTCTTTCTTTCTCTTTCCTTTCCTTTCCTTTCCTTTCCTTTCCTTTCCTTTCCTTTCCTTTCTTTCTTCCCTTCCTTCCTTCCTTCCTTCCTTCCTTCCTTCCTTCCTTCCTTTCTTTCAACATTTTATTTGTCGGAGAGAGAGAGAGAGTGCACAAGCGTGGGGAGCGGCAGGCAGAGGGAGAAGCAGGCTCCCCGCTGAGCAAGGAGCCTGATGCGGGACTCCATCCCAGGACCCCGGGATCGTGATCTGAGCTGAAGGCAGACGCTTAACTGAATGAGCCACCTGGGCGTCCCTGGAGTGGTTTTCTATATAATGTACTTACTTGATTCATGGGAGCCTGCCCTTCACGTCTCCCTACCCCCGCCCCACTGTGGGTTGGAGCTCTCTCTTGTTGGCTGTTGTATACATAGGGTTAACTTAGCCTAGGTCTGGCACAAAGTAAGTAACCAATAAGCGGCTCCTAGTTGGATCATTTTAAAAGAAGATTAAAATAGAAATGTCTCTCTTTAGGGAATGCTTTCATTTGCATCCCAGCAATATGTCCATTGTAATTGTTGCCAACACGGAGTGTTCTCGATTTCCTTGATTATTATTTTGGAAAAATTATGTCTGTGAGTTGTAGCTTTCCTCTACTTATTACGTGGCAAGTTTTTTTTATTTTTATTTTTTAAAGATTTTATTTATTTATTTGACGGAGAGAGAGCATAAGCAGGGGGAGTGGCAGGCAGAGGGAGAAGCAGACTCCCCTGCTGAGCAGGGAGCCCGACGCAGGGCTCGATCCCCGGACCCCAGGATCATGACTCAGCCGAAGGCAGACACTTAACTGAGCCACCCAGGCGCCCCTTCTGAGGCAATTCTTAAGAAAATTTTTCTCCAGTACAGTATTGTCCAAGATATGCATGTGTTTATTTTTGTTTTCTAGGCATATGAAAAGGTGATATGCCTGTCTTGCTTGTACTGAGAGTCATTAATGGTGATTAGGATTAGGATGGAATGGTTTCTGTGTATTTTGGCTCAAGTGTTGAGAAGCTGGTCGTGTGCCACGTTAGCATTTGTCCATTTGTGCACATGCTGAAACTCTCAGAAGACCCTGGCAGGTGCTCACTGGGTGCGAGGCTGGTGGACATTGTCCTAAAGGGACAACAGGAGACATCACTGCACCAAGAAGCCGAGAAGTCACCAATGAGAGTTCAATCCCAGGGCACTAGAGTTTGGGGGTGTGAGAGCTAAAAGGAGCTGAGTCATGGTTTCTGAAGAGTAGGTGTTCCCAGCAATTCTGAAGCAGGCTCGGTGACTCAAACGTTTCGCATGCCGCCGCAGCTGCAGACAAGTCCGAGAGGAACGTGGGGCAAAAGATATTCTTTCTTTCCTTCTGTGTCCAGGAAAAGAGAGCCTTTTAAGTCTTTTGCAGATTGTTTTGCTTTCTGACATAAATACTATAGCACTGGTTGCCCTATGTCATACCTGGATTAGGGCAAAAATATTGAAACATGGCTGTAGGACAAAGTTCACGGACAGTGAAGTTCTGCACTAGAGGAGTCAGAATTTAAAGTGCAAGGAGGATAAATTAAGAAGTTGCTGACTGACGTCTCTTTCACTCACTGGTTTAACTAATGCTTCTCGAGAGAAAGTGCATTCAGTACACATTTTTTAAAAGTACTTTGATACTCTTTCCAAGATTTGTCCTTCTACAGATCAAAGAGACAAGTTACTCTGTCAAATGAATTGCTTAATTGAAGCATTTTATGGGCTCCAAGCTACAAGGTGGGCTCTTAAGAAGAACAAAAAAGCAGACATTTGATTTCATAATTCTCCTAGAAAAAAAAAGAAATAAAAAGTAAATGTAACTTTTTACCTACGCTTTTCTCTTTGTTTTATTTGAACAGTAGCAGGCTTTCTCTTTTTGTTCACTCTTCCTCTAGTATTTGAAATTGAATGAATATTAAATTGAATGTATATTGAAAATGGTGAAATGGTGTTGGCATAATGAACTACTGGACCCCCCCCCCCCCAAAAAAAAGGGCAGACCTCTACCAAGCATCACATGTAAGAAATAAATGTCAGGTGAAATAAAGAGCTGAATGTACACAAAATAAAATACATGAGTATTAGGATATATGGGAGAACTTTTGTACCACTTTGGGGTGAGGTAGGAGGACCTTCCCAAGCAAGGTGAAAAATATAGACTCCATCAAGGAAAAGATTGCCAAATTTGAGCAAATAAAAATTAGTGTGTGGCTAAAGTCACCATTAACTAACAGAGTGGGGCAAGATGAAACAGGAGGGTAAGAGTGTCATGTGACACATAGCAGCATATGACACTGGGTATGGTAGTTAATATTCAGGGAGCTCCTAAAAATTAGTAAGACAAATAACCCAATAGAAAAACAGGCAAAGGCTATGAACGTGTATTCCAAAGAAGATGAACTCCACAAAAAGATACCACTTTTTAGCCATCAGAGTAGCAACAGTGGAAAGGATACCAACATTAAATGCTAGTGAAGGGAGCATGGAAAAGAACCCTCTCTGACATGGGTGATTGAGAGTATGAATTCCTACAACTTTTTGGTAATTTTGCAGTACGTATTAAAATTTAAATTGTACATATTCTTGGACTCATCAGTTATACTTTTAGAAATACAGGTTCTCAATCCCTGACCCAAAAGTCTTGAGGCCATTTGTGCTTCAGACTTCTGAGAGTTTCAGATTATTAAAGATAATATATATTATATATATATATATATATATAAAGTATATTATATAGCACCTCTAGCAGGCTTTGGGGCTCCATAAGCAGACACATTTATATTTCTAAAGAGAACAAATTCATACCAGAATATTGACATCAGTTCAGGTCAGCTTTTGTCACCACATGAATCAGTGAAAAATTTTTGAATTTTCAGAGCCTGTTGGATTTCAGAATTATGGGTAAGTCATGGGGCACCCATAAATACTGCAAAATGCAAGCATTGATGCACAAATGGATATGCTGAATTATTCCTAATAGCAAAAAACAACTGGGAATACTCCTAATGTCAGTCAGTGGAGGGATGGAATCAGTTGGGGTACATTTGTACTCTGTGTATTATTATGTAGCTGTCAAAAGAGTGAGTTAGACTTTTACCTACTGTCTCAGAAAGATGATTTGTCTGTAGTAGATGAGAAAGCAAGTTATAGAAAAAAATGTGTGTGGTATACGCCCATTCAAAAAATAATGGAGGGAGGTTATCTCCTATTTATGCATGCATGTGTTCTATAGGGAGGAAAAGCTTTGGAAGCCTGTGTACCAAACTTGACACTGGTTATCTCAGGGGGGATGGGATTTGGAAGGAAGTAGGGGAGACTGTTAATGTGTTCTTCACATGCTTCTGTAGCTTGACTTGTTAAAATGAGCATGTATTATTTTGGTAATCAAATAAAAGCAATCCTCTTAAAAGCAATATAGTGGGGGGGGGAGGGATGGGGTGGCTGGGTGATAAACATTGGGGAGGGTATGTCCTATGGTGAGCTCTGTGTATTGTGTAAGACTGACGAATCACAGACCTGTACCTCTGAAACAAATAACACATTATATGTTAAAAAAAAAAAAAAAAAAGATAGTAGGAAGGGAAAAATGAAGGGGAGGAAATCGGAGGGGGAGATGAGCCATGAGAGACTGTGGACTCTGAGAAACAGAGGGTTCTAGAGGGGACGGGGGTGGGGGGGTGGGTTAACCTGGTGATGGGTATTAAAGAGGGCACGTATTGAATGGAGCACTGGATGTTATACGCAAACAATGAATCATGGAGTACTGCATCAAAAAAATTAATTAATTAAAAAAAAAAGCAATATAGTGAGTATTAGCACTGACAGCCTGGCAACTCTCCACTAAGGTACAGCCACTCTGAGCCATTAGGGAGCCTGCTTTTCATAATTAATGGAAAGCAGGAGACTAAGCGCAGAGCTAGGCTTACAACTCCAGCCCTTGAGCAGGTCCTTCATTACTTAATATTGGAGTCTAATAATTTCCAAAGTGTATTAGCGTGTTCCCCCACAGGGAAAAAAACAAGTGAAACATGGACTGTTACTATGAAACAGAAATCCGATCACCAGGGAATCTTTTTCTAATTGACCCACTTGTAGTGAATAATAACTCCGGAAAATAACATTGATTACTCTCTGTTAGAACCATTGAGTAAGGGCGCCTGGGTGGCTCAGTTGGTTAAGCGACTGCCTTCGGCTCAGGTCATGATCCTGGAGTCCCGGGATCGAGTCCCGCATCGGGCTCCCTGCTCGGCAGGGAGTCTGCTTCTCCCTCTGACCCTCCTCCCTCTCATACTCTCTGTCTCTCATTCTCTCTCTCTCAAAATAAATAAATAAAATCTTAAAAAAAAAAAAAAAAACCATTGAGTAAAACAAGTTTGGTTTCCTCTTCATGAGCGTAATGTGTAACTCCCATTTAATCACATTCAGAATAGGTTTAAAAATAGGAGTACCTCCGTCATACTGTTATTTTATTTTATGGTCAAATTTTCCTAATCTATCCTTAGTTCCTGAAAGAAAAATTACTAAAGATTTAGTTGGATCGAAAGCTAATTATTATGTCTCCAAATAATCATCATACTATGTATTTGGTTTTGTTTCCTAAATATCCATAAAGAGCTTTGTCCATTGAGTTTTGAGTGTGGGTAGACTGAGTGGATACCTGCTGAGAAAGGAGAAAGATTAAGAGTGTCTAGGATCATGACAAAACAAGTCCAAGGTGGTGGTGGGGGGGGCTAATATGAAAATCAGCATTTATATTTGTTTATTTTTCCCAACTTTGATATCAGGGAACATTGGCTTTTTCCTTCCTGCCCTTGGTAAACATGCTCCACTTCCTTTTGTAAGGAGCACTTGCTCCCAGGTAGCTTTTTGGAGGCCAGAATGAAATAAACTGATAGAGCTGTGGTTGATCTGTTGAAAGACCTACATATCTGTCTAATGAAGGTAGGGACATTGGATGCATGCATGTGATGCATTTTAACCTTTGAGGTTAATTTAAAAAATGAAACAAGACAAAGCCAGAGAGGGAGACAAACCATAAGAGACTCTTAATCTCGGGAAACAAACTGAGGGTTGCTGGAAGTGGAGAGGGGTGGGAGGGATGGGGTGGCTGGGTGATGGACATTGGTGAGGGTATGTGCTATGGTGAGTGCTGTGAATTGTGTAATTCATTTGTTTTAAAGAGGGAGTAGCTTGGAAGGTGATAGTTGGAAATTTTAGTGACTGAAGAAAATAATCCATTTCAAGCTGAGTACAGACTGTAATATGTCAGACAGCATGCTGTCTGGATTGAGGAGGAAGCTAGGCAAGGGCAGGGACAAAACTAGTGATGGCTCCATTCCCCCAGGAGCAGTTTCAAGATAGGTGCTGGTCCTACTTTGTTGTTAATAAGTGATGGTGTGAAGTTGGAGAAAGAAAGGAAAAACTAAGAACATTAATAGAGCAGACGCCTCCAAAGCATGGCACATTTTGTATCTAGAGACAGTAGCATTGTTATTCTACTTTGGGTGTTATGGTGTACATACCAAAGGAGATGCAAATGAAAGAAGTATCATCGGAGCACTGTGTCAGCTCCACTCTACCATCTTGCTACTTGGGACCTTGCAGCATTCCAAGACCCCCACCCTTCCCAGGCAATCCTGCACTTTGTTATATGGCCCTTAGGATACCTAGTTCAGAAGGGACTTCAGTTTTTCTCTGTGAGCGCAATTAGAGTTTTCGGTCTTTGTAGATGATCAAGTATTTAGTTGATTGCACTTTTTTTTTTTTTTTAAGATTTATCTATTTATTTTAGAGAGAGAGAGTGCACAGGTGGGGGGGTGATCAGGGAGCTGAGCATGGAGCTGGATGCGGGCTGGATCCCACGACCCTGAGATCATGACCTGAGCAGAAATCACGAGTTGGAGGCTTAACTGACTGAGCCACCCAGGCACCCTCGACTGCACTTTTCTGTGACACTTAGTATTAAAAAACAAGAGTGTACCTTGGAACTTTGTATTAAGTGAGACCTGAGTTCTAAAAGCCCACAATGTCCATTGCCATTGGCTAAATGTAATATTATAATACTGCACCCATAACTTTAAGAATTAACTAAGGTTACTCTATTAGACTCTGGATAAATGTTAACTTGATTTTCCCCCTACTTTGAGCTCTATTATAGAACAAATGGACATGAGTTATAGCTCTTTCCTTAAAGCAGATTGCTTGCTCTGCGGAGTGAAGTCAGGCTTTGCAGGTTTTTTGGTAGTCTGTGAGCCCTGGCCTGTGCCTAAATTGCTTTAAATGGAATTGCACATAGTGTTCAAAATATTCGTCGTCCTCCATTGCCAACAGTGCACCACCCTCTGCAGGGGGAAGTGAGGCTGAAAAAAGAGTGCTTTTCATACTCTGAGGCCACTCTTTGATCTGTGACTTAGGATTATTAGTAATTGGTACCTATTTATATTAAAGACTCTAGTAAGATGTAATAAAAGTAAAGCAGGAGAGATGAGAAGTAGTACTGATGTTGAAAGGCAGTATATTCAGGTTGTATGTGACACACAGTTTCTCTGTGCCTACTTTCTTTATCTGTGAGCTTAGGAAATGAGAGAAAATGACTTCAGAGGCCCCTTTATTCTCATTTAGATAACTGAGAAATGAAGAGGATATATCCACTTTAGCCTTGGCACTGTGCGTACGTATATACGTGTAACAGATGTTTCAAAACAAACAAACTATAGAGTTTCCTGTCCTTTTAGTTTCTAAAACATCAAGAGTCATTCCTTATTAACTGGTTAAACCAGCCATTATAGTTGTTGCAATCATCATTAATTTTTATTAATCTGAAATTTTGTGATGTTCTGATTCTGTTCTACATACCTATATTGAACAGCTAGGAGGAATTATCTGTAACCTGAATGAATATAATATAACTTCTTTTTAAGGACTTAATTTTAGGGTTTAAGAACTGTAATAGTAAAAAAAAAAAAAAAGTGTAATAGTAGCTTAAAATAAAATTATTTAAAATACACCTGAAAAAGTGCTCAATATCACTTGCCATCAGGGAAATCCAAATCAAAACCTCAATGAGGTACCACCTCACACCAGTCAGAATGGCTAAAATTAACAAGTCAGGAAATGACAGATGTTGGCAGAAATGCGGAGAAAGGGGAACCCTCCTACACTGTTGGTGGGAATGCAGGCTGGTGCAGCCACTCTGGAAAACAGTATGGAGGATCCTCAAAAAGCTGAAAATAGAGCTACCGTACGACCCAGCAATTGCACTACTGGGTATTTACCCCAAAGATACAAACGTAGTGATCCGAAGGGGCACGTGCACCCCAATATTTATAGCAGCAATGTCCACAATGGCCAAACTATGGAAGGAGCCTAGTCCATCATGAGATGAATGGATAAAGAAGATGTGGTGTGTGTGTGTATATACACAATGGAATATTATGCAGCCATCAAAAAAAACTCCCCCAAAACACGAAATCTTGCCATTTGCGCTGAGGTGGATGGAACTAGAAGGTATTATGCTAAGCGAAATAAGTCAATCAGAGAAAGACAGTTATCATATGATCTCACTGATAGGAGGAATTTGAGAAACAAGACAGAGGATCATAAGGGAAGGGAGTGAAAAATGAAACAAGATGAAGCCAGAGAGGGAGACAAACCATAAGAGGCTCTTAATCTCAGGAAACAAACTGAGAGTTGCTGGAGTGGAGGGGGGCGGGAGGGATGGGGGGCTGGGTGATAGACATTGGGGAGGGTATGTGCTATGGTAAGCGCTATGAATTGTGTAAGACTGATGAATCACAGACCTGTACCCCTGAAACAAATGATACATTCTATGTTAATTAAAAAAATTATTTAAAATACTTCCCCAAATATGTATTTTTCCAAAGTCAGCCAGTTTTATTTTGGAATCTGGGTCTGTATACATTTCATAATTTATGGGATTCACCTATTAGCATGACAGAGCTAAAAGTCTTATTTTGTAGGAGACATAGAGATTTCAAGTCTTTTCTGCCCTAACCCTATGTTGTTACCTTGCTCCCTCCTCTGCATTCTTTTTGAAAGAAGGTAAAGGGAGGAAAGGTCATCCACTCCCCATTTTGATTTCTTATCTCTCTTTTAACTTAAACATTGCCTCCAGGTATCTCTTCACCATTTTAAGACCTGAGAGAAGTAGATTCTAGGTTATCTTTCTCTGAAGGGATTTTTGAATTGGCAGATGCCTGTAATCAGACTGCTTTCCACATCTGTAAAGAAAAAGTGGAACTCTAAGAAGGGTAAGGGTTAGAGTTTCCAAAACAAATGAATTTTAATGTGTTGGGACCAAGAACTTGAGTTCTCAGAAACAATTCATGCTTTGTTTACTAAACAAGTCTGCTGAACACTGTGTTCTTTTCTGGAAAGAATTTGGGGGATGGGCTGCACAGGGAGGAATATGAGGGATGTGGGGAATGTGATGAGAAGGAAGGAAAGAAATTTAAGATACTTATAAATCAGAATCGGCCCTTAAAATGTACAGGTCTAGGGCAAGAGTTTAAATGAAGGCCTCATACCATATATCTAAATATTTAAGTTATAATCAAGCTAATAAACTGTTAAATAAAATATATTCTCTCCTCCTACCTTAACACATCTAATGACTTGCAAGCATAGATTCAAGTTTAGAATCCTCAGACCCCTTGGGATTCCATACTGGATATGGCGGCGTGGGGAGATCTGGCCCAGTGGCCCACATGTCTTCGCCTTCTGTCTCTAGCTCCATCCCTCACACTGCAGGGCTGTGGACACGCTGTCCAGGCCTAGGGTTTATGGGTGAGGAAGATGGACCCAGGGAAGAGGCCCACACAAGCCCTGAAAGCAGGTTTGGTGTCATTTGGGTAAAGAATTCTGGAAATCTGCTTACTCTTAACATGGAGAAAACGCTTCTCCATGAAAGTAAAATGTGAGCCACGTAAGTTAATTTTAAATTTTCTCATAGTCACAGAGAAAGTAAGGAGAAACCGTTGAAATCAATTTTAATAATATTATCTTATTTAATGCAGTATAGCAAAATTGCTATCTGTTCTAAAAAATTATTAATGAGTTTACATTCTCTTTTGTATTAAGTATTTGAAATCCATTGTTTATTTATACTTAGAGAACATCTCAATTTGGACCAGCCCCATTTCAGGTGCTCCATAGTCCCTGAGGGCTGTTGCTGTCTGATTGGACAGCTCAGACTCCTTGTTCTGTGGGGGGGTGCTTGGCCCCTGGGACTGGGGGCAGTTCTCTTTATCATAAGGTCTGGTAGTATTTTTATCATTGAATTGATGCAAAGAATAATTGCAGTTCTTTATATTTAGAGCCTGTAGCCATTTTAAAATGCAAATATATGTATACATGAGACTATGGAGGGCACTTGTTAAGAGTTTTATTTTTGTTTATTTCTTCAACTGCTTTTTACTCATTCGGCTTACTACTGCTTTCCTTTGGGTCAGGGCCAGTGTGGTTCTAGTAAACTTGTTTGCAAAGATGAATATACTCTCTGCCCCCTGCCGCCATGTTATTGATAAATACTTTTCCAAAAGTGTGCTCTCATTTGCTGTCTTGAGTAAGTCCTGGAGTTGTAATCATTTCATCTCCACTCTGTTGTGTGGGATAATGTCTGGTAGGTCTATTTCTTTCCTAGAGGAACTTTTTTTTTTCCTAAGTTCAGTTTAATTGTGCATATTTTTAAACTGTGGCCAGTTCTACCAAATGAGGAATCATATCTAGAAAGTAGGATACTGTTTTTGTTTGGACTAGAACAGCAGTTTCATCTATTTCAGGATAGAGTTGGCAGATTTAGAAGGACAAAAAAGCACTCAGTTAAATTTGAATTTCAGAAAAACAACAACAACAAATTTTTTTTTTTTAGTATAAGTATGTCCCATGCAATATTTGGGAGATACTTTACACTTAAAAAAAAAATGTGTTTATGTTCTGTATTTATCTGGCAACCGTATTTTAAGACTCCTTTACTCTCTCAAAAATTGAGGACCCTAAGCAGTTTTTATTTATGTGGATTAAATCTATTAAAAACTTAAACTGAGAACTATTTTAATATATATTCATTTAGAAAATTAATAAACCCTTTCTTGTTGACATACACATTTTTTATGAGAAGTAACTATTTTAGAAAACAAAAAAAAAAATAGGTAGGAGAGTGTCATTGTTTTATATTTTTACAAATCTTTTCATGTCTGGCTTAATAGAAGGTAGTTGGATTTCTCCGTTTCTGCATCAAGTTGGGTGTGCTGTCATAAAGACCAGGTGGAAGTCTCCACTGGACACTTGAGAGAAAAGGACAATGGGAAAAGGCAGATGGCATCTTAGTATTGTTACGAAAGTAGTTTTGACCTTGGGAATTCTCTTAAGAGGGTCTGAGCAACCTCTTCTAGGGTCCTCCAGCCATGCTTTGAGAACCTCTGAACTAGGAATAATAGAACCTGTAATTCTAGCTCCTGTAGTGTAAATCATGGATGATTTAGTCAGAATAAAGGATAAGCATTCTTTGTTTTAAGAAGGCCTAATGAATCACATTGTAAAGTAGAAAGCAAATTAAAAATGATTATTCAGGTTTAGCAGTTAATTCTTAACCTTTTGTTTAATTTAAAATACTTTTAGGTCTATACTTCACCATTCAAGAAAATTGCTATTATAAAAGAAAAATCAAAGTAACACTTTAAACTGTCACCTTTCTGTTTAGAATAAACTTTATGTCATTATTTAAAATGAAGCTTAGGGGTACCTGGGTGGCTCAGTCGGTTAAGCATCTGACTTTTGATTTTCACTCAGGTCATGATCACAGGGTCATGAAATCAGCCCTACTTTGGGCTCCTGAGCATGGAGTCTGCTTATCCTTCTCTCTCTGCTTGTCCCTCTCCTCCTGCTTGTGCGTGAGTGTGCTCTCCCTCTGTCTCTCAAATAAATAAAGTCTTAAAAAATTTTTTTTAAATAAAACTTAGCATTTTTTATTATAAAATTCAACAGATCGGGCACATGACAATTTCCTTAATGCTGATTGGAGGGACACCTGGGTGGCTCAGTCGGTTAAGCGTCTGCCTCCGGCTCAGGTCATGGTCCCAGGGTTGTGGGATCACGTCCCACATCAGGCTGGAGCGGGAGTCTGCTTCTCCCTCTGACCCTCCCCCCTCTCGTGCTCTCTCTCTCTCACTCTCTGTCTCTGAAATAAGTAAGTAAAATCTTAAAAAAAAAAAATGCTGAATTGGATTTAGTTTTAAGAGTATGTCTGTTCTAGGCACTGTACCTACTGCCCAATATTTAGGCTTGGTCAGTTTTAAAAATAATTAGCATAATGCAATAACTAATCTGATTCTCATCTCAAATAAAAAGAAAGGGGGTGCCTGGGTGGCTCAGTTGGTTGGGCGACTGCCTTCGGCTCAGATCATGATCCTGGAGTTCCGGGATCGAGTCCCACGTCGGGCTCCCTGCTCGGCAGGGAGCCTGCTTCTCCCTCTGACCCTCCCGACCCTCCCCCCTCTCATGCTCTCTCTCAGTCTCTCTCTCAAATAAATAAATAAATAAATAAATAAAAGGGTAGAGGTCAGCAGTGGACTGACAGAAGTAAAACACAGAGAAGTAAAACTTTAAAGATGACTTCTTTAATCACTTGGACAACTGAGAAAATGAAAGAGCCATTAACAAAAATAAATCAGAAGGAAGTGCTGGTCTGGGAGAAAGACATCAGTTGAGTTTCGCACTGGAAATCCTGTAGGGTAGCCCAGGAGGCAGGGGGTGGTGTGTGGTGGTTTCGAGAGAGCTGTTCACAGAGCAGTAAAACAATTTCCAAGGAAGGCAAGGTAGAGAGAGGAGAGAAGCTGGCAAAGCAGAGATCTGTGAGAAACACTTAACTGTGGAGTGGGGAAGAAGAGATGAAGAAAAAAGAAAGAAACCTAGAAGAAAAGAATCAAAGAGTGTTGAAAGAGGCTCAGTGAGGAAAAGGTCTTACAAATGAAATGAGAAGAGCTTTTCCAGAAAGGGCATGTGCTTATTAGCAGTATCAAATATTGGGTTGAGACTGAAAAATGATAATTGGTTCTTAAATTTGAAACTATAAAAACTTGGTTCCCTGAGAGAGTGTGTAGTTCTGATAAATTAATTTTTTATTTCAGGTTTATATTTGGGGAGTAATGAAGCAGAAAGATTTTTTTTTTTATTATGTTATGTTAATCACCATACATGACATCATTAGTTTTTGAGCAGGAAGATTTTTGACTTGTGTGGGTAACACAAATTCGGAAGGGCTAGATCTGCCTGTTCTTTCCCTCTCTCTCCATTATCACGTAATGGTGTGTTAATGAAGCTGGCCCGGGTAAAGCTAAAAAAATTACTCCAGCAGAACTCACATCTTCAAATACTCAATCTCATTCTGGACTGACAAGTTTGTTTGTTTTTAAATATAACTGTTATATTTTAGGTAAAACACTGACCTTAGAGTCTGAAGAGGTGCACTCCAGCTCTGCTGTGCGCTTAACCTCTGTGGGCTCATTTCCTCCTCAACTGAATTGGATTGGATTATCTCTAAGGCTATACTAAAATAATGTGATTTATGCATCTCTGACACTTTTTTCTTTTGTTTTATTGTAACAGGTTCACCAAGTTGAGGAGTCTTAACCTTTCCAATAATCATTTAGGGGACTTCCCATTAGCAGTCTGCAATATTCCAACCCTGACTGAGCTGAACGTGTCCTGCAATGCCCTGCGAGCAGTCCCCGCAGCCGTCGGGGTTATGCACAAGTGCGTACTTCAAGCCCCACTGCACGATATCCCTCAGAGACCCCTGGGGAAGCCGCACTGGGGTCACAGTTTAAGAGATTAGTTAACTTATTCTGTTGGTCATGGAACTCTTGGCTCCAAAGCAAGACGTCAGGCTCTTCTGGAGAGTTCATTTGTTAGCTTTTATACTCTTTATAAAGTCTTGTAAAAAATTAAAATACCCTTGTTTAGAACTGAGGATCCCCACAGATGAGTGTGTCTACCCATGGGATGACATGCTTACTTTCTCATTTTCTGAGTTATGTTGAATTCTAAGACTTAATATTTAAAGTAACAATGAAAGATGGGTCTTGGGGCTGCTTCACACTGTAGTTAGCTCACATTGTTCCCATTTATGCCTATCCAAGTTGGGAAAATGGGTCATAATTTTGGTTTTCAGTAAAAGATTATGATGCTTATCTCTGATCTTTTCTCTGTGGTGTATTATTGCCTTGGGCCCTGCCCTTATGCATTTTGCAAAAGGTAGTTCATTTTCTTTTACTAATAATATCATCTATATTTATGGAACTTGTACATTGATAATAAACATGTAAAGTTTACATTCTCTTTATAATTCTTATGTTTTCTTTACTAGCTTACAGACTTTCTTGTTGGATGGAAACTTTCTCCAGGCCCTTCCTCCTGAGTTGGAGAACATGCATCAGCTTAGTTATCTTGGTCTTTCTTTCAATGAATTCACTGACATTCCAGAGGTTTTGGAGAAATTGACTGCTGTGGATAAACTTTGTATGTCTGGAAACTGTATGGAGACCCTTAGGCTCCAGGCTTTAAGAAAAATGCCTCACATTAAACATGTGGATCTAAGGTAACTTTTTAAGAAATATATCCCATTTAAGTGGTTGGCTTATATTTAGGAGTGGGTTATAGCCCTTTTGGTGACATTCTTCTGCAAGGCAAGCAAGCTGGTTAGTTGCAGTTTATGGTGAATGAAAACCATATCATTGAGAACAAAGTGAGTATTTTTTCTCTTTGTCCTCCTTTTCTGTGGCTTGAGATAGGTAACAGCATTGAGCATCTCTTCTTTCTTAAGTTGTGTTTCCCTCCTTGACTTCCCTAATGTAATATAATGTATTCATTAAATTATTTATTTAACTTATTTATTTTAATTTCCTATTTTTTCTATCCACATGGCTCTGCCCTTAGTTTACTGTTCTTTACAAAAATATAAAATTCATAACCTCTCATTAGGCCCAAGTTTGACCAGAACCTCCACTCTCACACCTCACAAGAGCAAGGAACCTGCATTTTGAATCCTGATCTTGCTAAACTCCAACTAACAACCACTAGCATAGTCCTTGCTACATTAAAGATGCTCATTTAGGGGACTTCCCTAAGTGATTATCCCTAAGTATGTGAGGTTCAGTTTTAGTTCTAACATGCAAAGAACCAGTACACAAGGAGGAAGCTATTCTAAATTTCTCTTTTTTAAGGAAAAACGAGTCTGTCATGGGACTGAGGTCCTGCAAAGCAACATATCAGGCTTAGGCCTTCATGCTGATTTGCCCAACTTGATACTTTTTCAACCAAACTAATTCCTCCATTAGCCAGGGGTTGATGACCACGTAATAATGACGTTAAATCTTGGGCAAGATATTTAATATCTCTGCAACTGTGTTCTCATCTCTAAATTATGGTTAATAATAGAACCTAATTCTTAGAGTTTGGGAAGGAATTGAGTTAAATGCCTCACACTTCCAGTGTGTTTTATGTATCATTACCTAATTGAGGACTCTTTTTACTCATGCAACCTGCTTAGGTATCATTCTTGGACTCTTTACAACTCCCAATTGTCAAAGGTGGCTCTTTCTTTGCCTTACTACCCACTTTCCTCTCTGTTGGTAACCCTGGACCCTCACTCAGACCTGTTGACCTTTGTCAGTATAAAGAAGCATCATCTTTTGCTCCTTTTCTTCTGCATTTATTTGGTCTGGCCTTGGAAACTCATTTATTCCAGTCCCTCAAAGAATTGCTTGCCTTGGGGCACCTGGATGACTCAGTCGGTTAAGTGTCAGCCTTCCGCTCAGGTCTTGAGCTCAGGGCCCTGGGATCGAGCCTCACCGCTCCCTGCTCAGTGGGGAGTCTGCTTCTCCCTCTCCCTCTCCCGCCGGCTCGTGCTCTCTCTCTCTCAAGTAAATAAATAAAATCTTTGAAAAACAAAAACAAAAACAAGAATTGCTTGCCTTTCCCTTCCCTCAGACTAAAGAAATCATGCCTGTTGCACCTGGGGAAGCGTTGGTTAGCAATTTGCAGACATAGAATTCTTAATTTGAGGAATACAAATGGTAGTACTTTATCTGACTTTGAGAACTTTTTGGAATGTCACAGGAGACGGCACTAAACACTTTAACTTTCTTGTTAACTTTCTAAATTGTTAACATTATTTGTCTCTGAGTCGCTTGGATTTAGAAAACTTTCATATTAAAGCATTTAAGCGCTTTTAAATGGAGTCACCTAGATTTCTAGTTCTAATTGGATCTTTTTAGATGAGATCAGTTGCAGGACCCCAATCTTTCTCTAACCCTTAATTTCTCTTCTTGGGACTAATTCCACCTCAGGTGCCTCCTGGATAATTTTACCTTGGTTCCCCCCATTGGCACACTTCACCACACCCCCTGTGAAACAGTTCAGCTTCTTTCTTTATTCAACTAGTTCTTCCCCTGGATTCCTATTTTACTGATAGCAACATCACTTCATTGTGTCTATAGACATGAAATTTTGGACCCTGTCTCTGGTCTACCACCAGATTCTATGAGTTTCTTCTTTCACAATGGTTTCTCTCTTTGTCCCTTCCTTTTCCTTCTCGCTACTGCATCTGTTTCCATTGTGTAGCCTCTCAAGCAAGCACAGTCTTGCCCAGAGCCTTCGGTTCTTTGGCTGGAGGTATTTAAACTCTTCTTATCTGGTTTCAACCTACTAGCCTGTGAGTCCCTTGGGGATGCGGCTCTAGCTCAGAGCTACTCAAAGTGTGGTCCTCTGACCTGTGCTGGGAAGCCAACTATTTGCTACCTTTCTACAATGAAATATGTATAGAAATTGAGACTTAATGTTTTAGAAACATACAGTGATTTGACATTGCCACAGTATGCAAGTAGACTCATACAAGCAACTCATCTCATTGTACGGGGAATAGACTCGTTTAGCTGTTGGTGAACTCACTTGGGGAGCCGCCTGTGCTCTGGGCTGTGTCCTGGTCATGTGCAGTAAGACTATACACATCAGTCCATGATAGATTAGAAGTTTAGAACAGAGCTCATTCACCACAGATAACTGAGAAACACTGCTCTTCTTTATCCTTGTTATCCAGCGTTAGCACTTAGTTGGTACTTTAACTGACTAAGCCCCCCTTGCAGCTTCTTACATGCCTTGCGCTCCTGCACTCACGTGTGAAGTCCTCCCTGCGCTTTTCTCTTCAGTCCAGAGGCTGTTCTGCCCTAACTCATGCACTGCTTTCTTTCCCATTCATATCTGTTATATTCTGCCTACCCTTGGGATTCAGATGAGGTGCTCCATCCATTGCACCTTTTTTGACCATTCTCTGTATTTTATACATCAGTTATGGCACTTAACACATACTTGTAGTCTTTATATTTTAAAGCATATGTGATTTTCCTCACTAACATACTAAATCTGTTGACAAACACCTTTTCTTCATCTCTTATTGACACAAAGCCATAGGTCATCATCCTGATCATCACCATATCTTTCGTTGTTTGCATACTATGGGCACATACTTCATTTCTCAGTTGCCTTGTAGTTGACAAGGTGTTATCCCCATTTTACAGATTAGAATTAGGCTTAAGCAGAGATACTAGGTGACTTGTTCAAGGTCAAACGCAAAGTGATGAGCAGCAAACTGGCACTAGAACATAATGCTCTTTCATACTGCCTGTCTACACAGTAAACCTCAGTGAATATTTATGAAATAAATAAAATGGTTGTGTTTATTGGGGATTATTGGAAGGAAATTTTAATCACATTTTGCCTCCTTGAAAGTTCATCCTAAATATATATTATGGTTTCAGCCTGAAAACTTTTGGATTTGAATCCTGACAGGACTTGGCAATTTAAACTGAATAATTCCCTCTCATTATAGATTTTCTTTTGTCTCCTTATTAAACGAACCTTTAATTATTTTAGTGTTAATACAGTGAAATTACAGGAGGGAGCTATTTCAAATGAAGATGATAATGCCACATTTTGAAAGTTACCTAGAGTGTAAAGTAAGAAGAACATGGGACATTTTTTCAATTTCTATAGTCTGTTGTATCCAAAATGAGATTTTTTATATTTTAATTTAAAAAAAATTTTTTTAAAGATTTATTTACTTTAAAAAGAGTGTGTACATGACCTGGGGGAGGGGCCAGGCAGAGGGAGAGAGAATCACAGGCAGGCTCTGCACTGAGCACGGAGCCCGACTCAGGCTCAGGCTCAGGCTCACGACCCTGAGATCATGACCCTAAGATCATGACTTGAGTGGAAACCAAGACTCGGACGTTTAACTGACTAAGCCACTCAGGAGCCCCTAAAATGAGATTTTTAAAAAATTCTGTGTACATATACTAGTAATCTAGTGAGCATTTGGAAATAGGCAAATTGCTGGGTTGAGGCCAGTTTTTAAATCTTACAACCTGGAATAAAAAAAGAAGCAAAAAAAAACAAATCCTCTTGGGGACATTTGAAGAGGCCATATGCTATGCTTACAGATTGACAAATCCTAACTCTTTGCTATCTGTCACTCATCCTTGCGTTTCAGTGACTTTATGATATTACTATTAATAATTCAATTACCATCATTTTATTTTCTTCAGTTACCATTATTTTATTTTTTTCAAAGGGCAAAAATTCACAACCAAGAAACTTTAGCTTTTTCCTAAGCTCCAGCCCTCATATTAATGCTCTTCTAACCAAGTACATTATTTCAGCACTTTGTTGGCTTTGTAATGAGAAGTACAGGGTTCTTATTGTTTGTTTGTAAAGGAGTTGGGGGTAGCCTAGCAAACTAGGAATTGAGATTTTCATCTGTTTTTCTCCCTTTTGAAGTTAAGTGTATCTTCATTCTATTGATTCCTAGTCCCCATTACTACTTAGTTATCTTCTTGGCAACCCACCCATAGCAACTTCAGTCTGTTAGCTAACTAGTTCTCATGGCCAAGGTTCTTTCTGCCAGTTTTCCTGTGCCTTGCTCTATCCCAGATTTATTGATCCATTGTTGTCCTTGTTTTGTAATTTCTCAGCGAATCCTAGATGCCAAAGTATTTTCTGTGCTTTGCTCTTCCAAGCAGTATTTTATTTTTATTTTTTTTAATGGAGCCCAACATGGGGCTTGAGCTCACGACCCTAAGATCAAGACCTAAGCTGAGATCAAGAGTCAGACACTTAACGCACTGAGCCACCCAGGCACCCCTCAAGCAATATTTTGAGATGGAGATAGTTTTGGTAATCAGTTCTTGGTCTGAGCCAGCCAGAAATCCAGATGTTTGCATTCTTATCTCTGGTGCATATGTGGCTCCCATTCATTCCCTCCCCCCACCCCAAAGTTCTCCCTTAAATTCTGTCCTATATGAACTGCTCATCTCCCTGCTCACTAATCCTTCTCCTTCTTTAAATATTCAGTGTAGTTCTAATGTGCCTAACAGGTTGTTCTAGGTTTTGTTTCTTGTGTTCTTTCAACTAAATTCTTCGAAAATAAATGATTAAGTGGATTTTTTTTTCCTCTTCAAATGAATTAAGGTAAAAATCAACATATGTGCTTCTCTTCCAGCCTAAGTGGTCCAAATTGTGTTTCAGAATATATTGTCAAGATTAAGACCTTCATGGAGTTGTAGCTAAAAATAACCTAAGAATCTGGCCAGTTAAGGAAGTCCAGATGTAGAGATTAAAGAAATCATGGAGGACTATAATATAGTGAGACTTCTCCTTACCTCAGCATATTAGGGTGTGGCCATTTATTTATAGCACTGCAGTTAATTATAGTCTCTGTTTGTGTCCTTTCTCCTCAAGACTGAACATAATTAGGAAGCTAATAGCAGATGAAGTGGATTTTCTTCAGCACGTCACTCAGCTTGATCTGCGCGACAATAAGCTTGGTGATCTAGATGCCATGATTTTCAACAACATTGAAGTTTTACACTGTGAAAGGAATCAGCTGGTGACATTAAACATCTGTGGCTATTTCCTAAAAGCGCTCTATGCCGCTTCTAATGGTATGTGATATAGAGCACATCAGAGTTTCTCTTCTGGTTCCAAGAATTGACTCAGCACCATCATCTCTGTCTCACTCTGATTTTTACTTTGCTCATTTAATAAAATAAGTGTCAGATATTGCTGAGGTAAAAATCATAAAAGAAGAATGCTGGTATGGTATTTAAAAGAACCAAAATGGAAGATTTTATAGGTCCCAACTTGTTTTTCTCATATTGCGATATTTAGGTAAGTTACTCCCCCACTCTTGATTTGGCTCCTCTGATTAAAAGGCCTTAATAAACTATTTCTTGGACTACCCTGTTAAGATAGTAAATCTGGAACATGATTTAATATGGGAGAGTGAAAATGAAAGGAAGGTCCATTTTGGACTCTACTCAGGGTCTCAGATTTCATGCTCCACTAACAAAGTAACTAATCCTCAGAGAGACCTGAATTATATACCCACAGGACACCACAAATCAGGAGTCTTACTCATTTAATGAGATCTCTCTTTCCGAATCTGGAAATCATGACAGTTCTAAAAAAGAAAAGATCATAGGGACATATGTTACTAAAGTGAAGATTTCAATTCCCTGCAATCAGAAAACTGAGCGAAAACAACTATTCAGTACTACAAGTTGAGCAATTGTTTATCATGTACTTGTTCTATGAATAGTGTAGTGCATGAGTTCTAAAGGATAGGGGATTTTTTTTCTTTTTTTGAAATGAGTTTATTGTCATCTCATGAGAGAAACAAGCCAAATGTCAGATAGCTACAAGTCACTGAGGGTTATAGGATTTGGATAGCCAGGAGGCACCAAGTGGGTGTTGAAGAGGAAAGAATCTGAATGTGGTCTGTTCGGCAGATGGGAGAAAACAGGGAATTCTGAACTCATAGGTGCCCACTAGAAAATGGTGAGAGGTGGTTATGGAATGCATGGCTTGGAGTCAGATGGTAAAGCTTTGAAGCTAGTGCAGTAAACGCTAGAGAGCCCGTGGAGATTAAGTAGAGGGACACGTGATGGAAGTGATGCTGTAAGACTGTTCCGGTTAAAGTAATGTACAGGGTGTATTTATGGGAGAAGAGTGGAGCCCTTACCACCTTGCCAATCGCCATCATTGTAATGGTTTTCATGGGAGCAAATGGGAACTTGCACTCAGGACTACAGATGTTGGTTTGAGGCACATCTGTTAGAGGTGGAACCTGCAACCGTGAAGTAAAGTTAACTGGGAAAGAGAAGAGCACTGGTACCAGGAGTCCACTTAGAAGACCCTCCCAGCGGGCGCCAGGATAGGCAACCAAATAGATGCTGAACTGGTGAATTACAGGGTGAGTGTTTGGAGAAGCAGAAGGACACCTAGAAACTACTCTTAGAAACGAAGCCCTAGGTGGATGGTGGTATCCTATTTCATACAGTTTTGAGGAAGGGTTTTCAGATTGGAGTGGAGGAAGTCATTTGTGACCCTCAAGAGTATGGTTTCAGTAGAGTAAAAAAGGCAAAAGCCAGATGCGTATGGTTTTATGGAAGGAATTCCAGATTTAAAAAACTGTTCATACAGTTAATCTTCCAGGTGACATTCAGCCTGGATAACAAGAGGAGAGCCACAGTAAGTGGGTGGGGGAAAGGTAGGAAAGTAGGAGTGATTTATTTCAATCGCTGAATAAGATCTTGTGATTAAATTGGAAGTTCTCTGTACTTTCCTGTGGTTTCCAAGTTTAACAAATGGATGTATTGTACTTCCTAACCTAAACAATGGTGAATAAAGCACAGTGATGATGTTCTACATACAAAAAGTCTCTGTGTGACTTGAATGGTAATGTCTTTGTGTTTTTTCCCTGCCTCCTAGAACTTGTTCAACTGGATGTTTACCCAGTTCCAAATTATCTGTCGTACATGGATGTTTCAAGGTAAGATGCCAAGTCCTAGAGTCCTCTAGAGTCTGCTTGAAAGGTATTTAGATCATCCTGTCTGAGCTTATGCCTAAAGACTTTTTATATATTTTGACGGTAAATATTACAAATTAAGGGCGCCTGGGTGGCTCAGTTGGTTAAGCGACTGCCTTCGTCTCAGATCGTGATCCCAGGGTCCTGGGATTGAGTGCCGCATCGGGCTCCCCCTGCTCTGTGGGGAGCCTGCTTCTCCCTCTCCCTCTGCCTGCCACTCCCCCTGCTTGTGCTCTTGCGTGTTCTCTCTCTCTCTGTGTCAAATAAATAAATAAAAAATCTTTTAAAAAATATTACAAATTCATAGTTTTTACTTATCTTCTGAAAAATCTACGTAAATATCTGTTAGTTAAAATATTACATTTGTGTACTGTAGTTCAAAATAGAAGAATCAAGGTATTATGTCCCTCTAGACACCAATTTGACCACCATGTTTGGGCCGAAAGATTAATGAGTTGAGTGTCATACGGCTGGAAGGTCCAGAATTTCTTTAATTATATTAACCATATCTTCAGTCTTCATTTTAAAAATGTTGTGCTATCTCTCTTTGATATTTTTTTCCTTCCCTCTATTATTTTGCCCCTATATCTTCTTGCTAAGAACCCTTAGAAAATAGCAACTAAGCCTACCAAAGTAGGATTTCCATCCGGCCTGCTCACTTTTCTCAGCTTATTTGCAAACAGGCTGACCATCTCACCTTTTATACAAATTCACTACTGCACTGTGTCATGTTTACTCCAGTTCCCATAAATATAGTAGACTTTTTTCTGAAGGCATAAAGCATGTATTTATACAAATTAGACTTTAATAATCTTAACACACTAAAACTGAAACTTTTAACATAACTTCAAAGGAAATATCCAAAATTTTCTGAACAACCACAGTACATGGAGGTTTGTGGCCCACTCAGTGTAGCAAGTGTTAACTCATATCAGTGTGCAAAATCCAATACAACTGCCATGTAACTGGTCAGGTGCAGAATTTGCCTTTAGTTATAAAAATATACAAAGAGTTATTTTAATAAGGTTCTCAGAATTATGTAAGAAAGTGTCAGAATTATTACAATTAAAATTTTCAGAAATTTATAATTATAAAATACTTTATGAATAGTGCTTCATGAATTTTCTGCTAAATTCTTGTCAATTTTGTTTAATAAACTTGAAGTCGGATTTTACCTGATTATTTTTTTTAACAGTCTTGAATGCTGTTATCTTCAGCCTTTAAGAACAGTACTGCAGTGGGTTTGCATACATGGGTATATATAAATATCTTGAACAGATTTATTTCAGAGTCGGCCATAGAGTAAATCTATTCTCCTTTTATTTATAGGATGTAACTGGCAAATGGTTCCCACTGAAACCCCTAAGTGAGATTGAATTGGAAACCCTGTCTTGCTTTTCCCTGAATTCTGCCACTTAAATGCTATCCATCTTTCTTTATAATTCTCATGTCCAGAATCTTCAGTGTAACTCACTGTGCCTCATTCGCCTCCCCAACTAACTATAGGACTTTCTCTGAGAAAAACTGACCCCCCTGACATAGCTCTGAGTATTTCACCCTCCTCCTTTTATGTGAGTATTTATGTTATCAACAGGAACTGAGCTGTCACCCACCATGGTGTTTACTAGGCCCTCAAGTTCGAAGTTCCAGGTTATTTTTATCGCTGATAGGAGTTTTATTGCTCTATATTGAGGTTCTTTATAGTGAGAGGGACTTTCACTCTCCTATCTTATGAAGATGTTTTAGGGGTTAACTACTATAAAATAATTAAGTGGGTCGATCTCCAGGGCTTCAAAGCCAGAACCATGTGTACCTGTACAGACACTAAGAAAATAAGGCCACCTTTTCTGTATTTGAATTGAAAAGTTAGTACACTAGCAAAATTAAAGAACATGATTTTTAATCATGCTACCACCGTTAATATCACAATGGTTTTCACTTTGATAGAGTCCGAAGCATCATATTTGCATGGAATTGTTCATCTGTCTTTAAAGAGTTGTGCTCATAATGTACATATCATTTTATATTCTATGTGCCTGGTCATTTCACGCATTTAAAAACGAAGAGAAAAGGCTAATCATCCATGACTGGGGAGCTACTCATTGTAGTAGATTTGTCTAAGAAGTGATGAGTTCATTTAGTGATAAAGTCAGCATTAGTTTAGTTCCCTTGTTTCTGCTAATTATAATTGCCATCTTAATGCATAAGCTAATGTTTTCATATAATTCTGAGTCTCACAGGTCTCTGGTGAGACTGGTAACTGGTACCATTTCTTTCCTTTTATCTATGATCTATGCTTTCATGATACCTACTGGAGTTAAGAAGTATTAAAAATGTAAATTGGAAAATAAAACTACTTTATGCCATTTTACTTAATTGAAAGAATGTGTATGTTTGCTTGTTTTGTTTTGTTTTTTTCCAATATAAGACATCCTCTTGCTAAGCTTGCATGGGTTTATAGACTTCGTAGGATAACAATTCTGGGAACCAGACCTTTTATTTTTTTAAGACTTTAGAGATGATATAACTATGTCCTTTTCTACTTTTTCTTTCTTTCCTCTTCCTTGTCACACTTCATCTTGCTTCTAGATTAAAGTGAATATACATATCCTTTTGATTAATATTCACTATACTTTGGTATTTTGTTAGAAGATTTATTTTGTGTAGTTATTCTGAGTTTCAAACCATATTTTAGGCCAAATTCCAATCAAAGAAAAAAAATTGTATATTCTTATATTTAGGAACTGCTTAGAAAACGTGCCTGAGTGGGTATGCGAAAGCCGAAAGCTAGAAGTTTTGGATATTGGCCATAATCAAATATGTGAACTTCCTGCACGGTGAGTATTACAGATTGAGTGAGAGAATCTTAAATTAGAGAAGCAGTTTTTTAATAATTTAGCTTGTTATTATGAACTCCTAAAAGAATTTGTTTTAAAACCTTATTTCTAGTGTCTTTTATCTCATATGGTATCTCTGAATTATAAACTTTCTTCATGCAGTGGAGAGTAGGGTGAGACTTTGTCAGCCAGGCTTTCCAAAGCCACGCAGGGTGGTGCTTAGGGGATGTTTCTAAATAAGCAGTGTTTGAAAACTCAGCAAACAGTGTGTTCACCTCTGTAATTTCAGTTCTTTCAGAATCTTTCACTTCTGTCTGTTGACCTCACATGTCTACCTTCCCCACAAATAATTCTCAGTTTTCCTTGAACATAACTTTGGAAAAAAGGATTATTAGATCATTAAACGTAGAAAGAGCAAACTAGATTCTGTTTTTCTTGGTATGAAATTTGGAATAAAGGTCCAAGAACTTTTCTTTCCTTCTCTTTTCTGTCTTAATGTGTATTATTTTTATTTCATAATTTTCACTTCAATGGCAAGATTTGTAACACAGCCATGTCATGAGGTCTAGTGTCCTTAGATACAAACAAATATCTTCAGGTTAACTAATTCTGGTACAAAATATTATTGACTGTTAGTGACTAGCCATGCAATTAATAACAAAAGGTAGCCTATTGCAGTACTATCCTATAGAATTTTCCATGATGGTGGAAATGCTGTCTTTTATACGACGAGTAACTGTGCTGTCCAGTGCAGCTGGACTAGTCACGCATGACTGTTGAGACTCAGAATGTGGCGAGTCCTAACTGAGAAGTGCCAAAGTATGCAATGTACAGTAGATGCAAAGTATCTCACTGGTACTGTATGTTAATTACATGTTAAAATAATATTTTGGATATATTGGGTTAAATAAAATGTAAGAATGAATTTATCTGTTTCTTTTCACCATTTTTAATGTGGCTACTAGAAAATTTACCATTACATATGTGGCCTGCATTATATTTCTGTTGGTTAACACTGTTAGAACATAGATCTTATAAAAGAAATCTGGGTTACATTTCGATCCCTAGAAAGCTCAGTTGATTTTACTTTGTTCCTTGGCCATATGCTATACCTGGAATTGCAGTCTGTTTGAAAATGCTTTCTGCTTTAGAGTTTTCTGTTGACTGAGCCTTTAGGCAACCCAGTGCAGCCCAGCACCATTATTAAGAGGACTTTGGTGCTGTGCCCTGTGGACAGAAGTGTGTGTAGGTGTGAGGCCAACCTGAGAGAGACCCTTTCAGGAGACAAACAGCAAAAATCAAGATAGACTCCTACTAATGGGGGAATAAGAATTTGTTGAAAAAAATCTTGCAATGTTACCTTTCTTCTGTTTTCTCTGTTCTCTTCCCCACTTCAACCTCCCCAATCCAACAGATAAGCAGCACAGTGGTGTCTAAGGCCTCTGTTTTCACTGTAGGCTTCAACAAAGATACTGTGTACACAAACCCAACAATTAAGTAAAGATGAACAGATGTTTTATCCAGTTTTCCCCAAAGTTAATTAATCTTTGATTTGATCTGCATTAGGTGGGCTCTTTTGGGGATCTAAACGAATGCTTATTTAAAAGCAAATTGCAAATGCCCCGTGGTTAAGGAATTAAACAGAGTGTGTGTGTGCGCGCGCGCGCGTGTGTGTGTGTGTAATGTGTGGGACAAAAACAATATATACTGTTTTCTTACCGTGTTTAGTTGCAAACTATCAGCTCTATCATTGATCTAATATTCAGCAAGACAGCAGTTCATTAGAAGCTGATTTGATAGTCAAGCTTTGTTTAAGCAATGTATGTAAAGGATTTGACAAAACAAATTAATATTTAGAAATGGAAATGTATTAAAAGGAAAATACGGTGTTTTAATGCTTAGTATCCAGAAGAATTCAGCTAAGTCCAGTAATTAGCATTTAAGACTCATTCTGTAGTTTTAACATCTCTTTTATTTGGAAAAATCAATATAAAGATTTTGTCATCTTTCTTTCAGTTATCCATTATTTAAGGATAAAGTGTGTGTGTGTGTGTGTGTGTGTGTGTAAATAATAAATAACACATTCTCCCTTCTGAATCCTAAATTGCACCCCAGGCCCAGTAAGACAGTAAAATTAGTGAACCAAATCCTGAATTACTGGGTTGAGGTGAATTACAGAGACCACCCCCCTGTGAAAACCGTGACTGAATGACTGTCCTGGATAATCTGTCTTGTCACACTGATGTCATGCCAGGTACCAATCATGGCAGCGTTGAGACAGGTTGCTTGCGTCTCTGTGAACGAAGAATCTGGTTTTGACATTTAAAGTGAATAAAGTTCGGCTGTCGCGTGGAGTGATTTTAACAGCCCTGGAGGTCCCTGAGTGAGGTCACAGGGTGGAAGGCAGGAGGTTGTGGCGTGGCCTCGTTCTTTGACAGCACTGTACATGAGGTCTCCCTCCAGATTGATCCTGATGCAAAGTATAACCTTGCTCTGCCACAGGCCCCACATTTCTGTGTTTAAACCTGGGGCCTGTTTTATTCTCTACAACTGTTGAAGAAGTCTGAATTTGGTCATACAGCGGATTTATATTTGATTAAAGCATTCATCATTTGTAGCGGTTTTGATAACCCGTAGAAGAAACATAGCCAGGGTTCCAAACAGCTCTCTAGGCACAAAAGAGAATAGTGAATTAAGTGCATTTCCTTCTCTTTGGGAGGGGTCTCAGTTTTGTCTAGGATTAAACCAAAGAGAAAAGAAAAATATACAGACTTAGGGAAGTAAGGAAAGGGAGAAATATTGTGGTTGTGAAATGCAAATGAGGAAAAATGTAACACTTTATCAGTTGGCATTTGTAAAAGTTTAATCAGAGAGAAGAATCCTTATTTAATGTTGATCCTGTAGGTAAAAATTGATCGACTCTATTTATTGAGAATCTGCTGTGGGTAAAACGCCTGTGTTCCATGGCAGACAAGACATGAGCCCTACCTCGAGAAGCCTACAGCCTTTTAAAGCATGGCTTCTGAGTCTAGCAAAGTTAGACTATTCCCTTCAGGATCTTCTATGAAACTTTTCTCTCTTTCATTAAGTAGAGCTTCTTTATTAAATAATTCCTGTTGATCGTTTTTCCCACCCTCTTTTATTTCTTTTTTTGTTTTGTTTTGCAGTATGGAAAGTATTAAAACGTAAAGAGCTCCAAGTTTGAGCTTAGGAATTTACAGTTGCTCAGAATAAATTTATGTTTCTTTGGAGAGAGCATTTTAAGTGTTCGGCTCCTGTTCATTTTTTTTATTCCTTATCCCAAATTAGCGCTAAGTAGGTTTCCTTCTGTCTTTGTCCCCTCTGGCACAGCTTATTTTGTAATAGTAGTCTCCGGAAGCTGCTGGCAAGACACAACCAGCTGACGAGGCTACCCGAGAGGCTGGAGAGGACCTCAGTGGAGGTCTTGGATGTGCAGCACAACCAGCTCCTGGAGCTGCCGCCGAACCTGCTGATGAAGGCCGACAGGTACAGTAGCTTGTTTGTTTGGGTTACTCATCAGGGTTGTAGAATGCCCGCTCGTTAGCATTCTTGTCCTACGTGGCGTGTGGACTTTCTTTTCTTTTATTATATTTATCTACTTGGGAGAGAGAAAGACAGAGACAGAGCATGAGCACGGGGTTAGGAATCAGAGGGAGAGGGAGAAGCAGACTCCCTGCTGAGCAGGGAGCCCAACATGGGGCTCGATCCCAGGACCCTGAGATTATGACCTGAGCCGAAGGCAAATGCTTAACCCACTGAGCCACCCAGGTGCCCCTCGTGCAGATTTTCTGATTGTCTGAGGTTTTACCAAGAAAATGGTTCTCCAGCCACTTCTCTGTTTGGTAGGGGATGGAGTCAGGGGATATCCTGTAGGTTCTTCATTAATTTTGCTGCTTTCTGAGAGGAGTAAGTTGAGTCGTTCATAAGCATAAGCACAGCATAAGTTTGCTACCTGGTCATAACTGGTGCAGGTTGCTCCAGTCTTAGCTGAATTATCTTAGGATTCTCTACTCTTGCTTTCACATATTTGTGATTTGGGGTGACAGACATAGTTTTCCTAGAGTTTGCTAAGTTCTTTCACTGTTGTTGTTTTCTGACCAATTGTCCTTACATTTACCACAGTTTTCCCTTTGCATTTAAATTATTTTCTTTAGAACAAACTTTTTCTAAATAGCTTATGTCACTAAGTAGTTAAAAACATTGTTCTGATTTGAGGGGGAGGTTAGTTTAAACATTCAGTGAAATCTCTTTTCTGTGGAGAGTTGCCACATGCAGAACTTCCCTTAAAGAAAGCTTGAGGTTAACTGAGTGTTACCTTACTTTAGAACATCTTGTTTGCCTCAGGGGCCTTGTGCATTATACGAAAAGGCCCACAGCCTGATGGCCTGCATCATTTTGACCTCTGCTAATGTTTATTTTTAGTGAGTGACCATTACTTTAGAGATGATATGAAGGATTTAACCTTTACTATACCTCATGAGAAAGAGAAAAAAGTAAAGTTTAATTTTGTGGTTCTCTTACAGAAGAAAACAATGATGGGTCTTTCTGCCTTAAAATATAAATTTGAAATATGTTTCAGCGTATGTGATTTTTCATTGGTGAAAAGAACTCTGCTTTCCTAAAGTGAATTAGACACCCGACCATGTGTACCAAGCTCCCTGTGCTTATTCCTGTCTTGATACTCATCACACACTGTTATATAATTTCTCGTTTACTGTCTGTCCCCCCATTAGATTATGAACGCTGTGTCCAGTGACTGTGTCTTAATTATAGTGTTATCCTCAGCATTTTGCAGCATGTCTGGAATAAAGCAGGGTGCTCAACAAATATTTATATAATGAACAAAAGAAAATTTAAGGAATTTTAAATACTACCTTCACTGTTGGATTTTCATCTTTTTTCCTATGTCCTTTAAAAAAAAAAAACTTCTTAATCAAAATATAGCTTATAGTCAAAAAACTATAACTCTTAAGCATACTGCTCAATGAATTTTTACATATATGCCCCTATAGTCATTGCCCGGATTAAGATAGAGAACATTTTTAGTTCTCCCTGCCTTTTCCTTTTGTTTTTTTTTTTTTTTCCTCATTTAAAAAAACATTTATTCTTTGTACTTAATATAAATTACAATGAATTCCTACGGGGATAGTTATAGAGAAATAATGGAATTGTGAGAAAATGGAATTGTTAAATTGTAATTGACCAGTGCTATACCATTCCCCTGACAAAAAAGAGCAATGTTTCAAGATCATTTAAAGAATTGTTCTTACATCTGCATTCATATCAAAATACCGTTGACCCTTGAATAACATGGGGGTTGGGGTACCAACCCCCACACAGTCAAAAATCTATGTATAACTTTTGACCCCCCCAAATTTACGAATAACCAGAAACGTTACCGATAATATAAAGGTCGGTTATCAAATATTTTGTATAAGTGTATTATATACTGTATTCTTATGATAAAATAAGCTAGAGAAAAGAAGTGTTAGAAATCATAAGAGAAAATACATATACAGCACTATACTATATTAAAAAAAATCCACATAGTGGATCCATGCAGTTCAAACCTGTGTTTTTCAAGGATCAGCAGTGCAGTGCATGGATGTGGGTGGCTAAAGACACATGCTTTTTGTCGTCCCGAATACTGTAGGATTTAGTCTCTTCCCCTGTGCAGAATTCTAAGTGATATTATAACCTCGTGTTTTCTTTCTTAAGGCTAACTAGGCAAAACTCGGGTGCAGTTTTATCGTGAGAATCTACTTGTTCTCCTGGGCGTCTACACTGAATCTACAGAAACAAGTAGATAGATAGAATCCGATATAGGAGTCTGAGATAAAACCGGTTCTGAATCTGGCCAAGTCTGATAGGCTCATGGCTAATGGAGTAGATAAATAGGCTGGAACTCTCCAGTAGATAATGAGTCTTTATTCATTTTTTAAAAGGACAGTTCTGTATATTTTTAATTCTCTAGAAGCAATCAGTAAGCAGTGAGTCTCCTTGGTGCTGGGGCAGATCTGAAAACATGTCCCGGAGGGGGAGCTCATAAGTGGAGTCGAGGAGACTGTTTTCGTGTTCAGAAAAGAATTTGAGTGGGGCAGCTGTAATTTAAATTCCTCCACAGGTGATTCTGCTTACTGTTGACTTTGTGACCCGGCACAGCTCACTCTGAATCTCGGTTTTCCCATGTTGCATATTCTGGACAGTTCCCAAATGGAATCTGTAATTTGGAAGTGGAAGGATTGTGTGAACTGGAATATTTCTAGTAACACAACGTGGAAAATTAGGGACCTGAATCAAGCCACTGAAAGAGGACATTGCTGTCATGGAGAGGATAAGCTGCGCTAACGGTGTAGGCTGAAGGCATTTAGGCGGTAATTCCCAGTCTGGATAGATGGGTCTATCCAGAGCCAGCTGCATTTTGGAAAATAGGAGCTGTGGAGGGGGGATTCGCTAGCCTCTGTAGGTCTTGGGAGGAGGGCAGGCCATGTGAAATGTAATTCTGGCACAGGAAAGTCCCGAGTGGGAGGCCAGGCGAATTACAAGGAGTGGGCATCCTCCTTCATAAAATGAAGGAAAGCAAATGACCGAAAAAGGCTGAAATGAACTTTTTCAAGAAAGCGTATTTCAGTGCTTTTGTTTTCCAACCATGATAATAGCCACCTCTCAGCGTGGTGTATTATTAGTCATGACTCTGAGTCAGAAAGAAGAGTTAAGAGTTTTGGTCCTCTCAGGCAGATAGCATTGTGAAAGGGATAATATAAAGTTGATGAATGCTTTTTTGAACGACATTCTTGTGTTACTTCACTTGTTGGAAGACAAGAAACACAGAATATTTGATAATGATTCTCACTAAACTATTTACTGCTTTGTAAATGGTTAATATGTCTACTTTCCCCTTTCCAAAACCTAAATAATGGAGGTTTAATCTTTAGAGAGAGTGTGCATGCAAGCGGCGGGGGGAGGGCCAGAAGGAGAGGGAGAGAGAGAGAATCTGAAGCCAACTCAATGCTCACCTCAGAACGGAGCCCTGCATGGGGCTCAATCTCACAACCCTGAGATAATGACCTGAGCTAAAATCAAGAGTCAGACGCTGAACTGATTGAGCCACCCGGGTGCCCCTCTATCTAAATTTTTTTTTAATTCTATTTTTTTACTGAGGCTTAATTTACATTCAGGAAAATGGAGCGATATTGTGTATTAGGTTTGATGAGTTTGGGGGGAAGGAATAAACCAAAACTGACAGTTGTGGGAGCAGGTCAACCCAGAAAACATGGAGTTCAAAATATGAAAGAGGGTTTTTGAGGACAGAATCTCTGTAACAGGCTTCTTGCAGGTGGGTTCAGTTGTGACTTGTTCTAGTTTGCATGATCCAGGCCAACACCTTGCTGACCCAGGACATTGAAGTCACTGTGCTGGGTGCCCCAGGGCATTGAAAGGGACATCGGTAGTACCCTCAAGGGGCTCACAGTCTAATGCAGACTTTAAAATAATTACACAATAAACCATAATAAAAAGTGGGTTTCAGAGGGGAAAAGAGAGGGGAAATGATATGGTTGGTTTTAATTTAGGCTCCTGGCGTGAAGAACGGCACTTTGCTGTTGGATAATACAGAGCTGTTTGTTTCGTAAATAGCTTCAAGCAGTAATGAAACTTTGCTTCAATCCTCCTTCCATTCAATTAGCTCCAAAATACAAATCTTAAAAATATATAGATGCACCTTGTTTCTTTCTTTCTTTTGTGGTAATAAATTACTGTGGCCAGTTCTGTATTTGGTTATATAACTGAAGAGAGGGCCTGAATACAAGTCTTCATAAGTTATAAATGGTTTAGCTCGTGCTCTAAGTAGAACTTGTGCTTGGAAGCTTTAAGAGAACTGTCAGAAAAACATGCGTCATTGGACACAGAGCAAAGACTGAACTTTGACTCTCTTGTGAGTTTTTCTTTAGCTCTGAGTCTTGCCTGCTAGAACCAATGTCATGGTTTTAATTACATGATGTTGTCTGTTAAGTATTACAGCTTTAGAGTGGTGTATATTAATTTTCCTTACCTGGTGGTAGAAGGTATTTGGTAACCAAATGAGAGAAGGAAACCTGCTTTAAATTAGATGACTTTTAGTAATACCTTTCTCTTCCTATGAAAACTTTAGACCAATTTTATTAAAATTCTTAGGGCTTGAACCAGCGATGTTAGCTTATGAGTTTACTCTCTGTATTAATCTGTGAGTTTTGTTTATTTTGACTTGCTTTTCATTGGTAGCTCAAAAAGTGTAGACAGATGTGAGATGTGATGGACCGTGTGTTGCCAGGAAGTTGACTGTGATTTTGTGTCTTATGATGAGGGTGGGATTTGGTTCTCTGGGGTGAACTGGCAATATTCTAGTCTGGATCTCACTGTCCTAGATCTCTTATCTTACCTCTTTTTGCTTAGAGTTGAAGATCTCCTTGATGGAAGCCCCCAGGAGTTTCAGATAATCAGTTTTTATCAACAGATGGGCAGGGTGGGGTAGATAGTCACCCGGGGTCACAGAGCAGATGGATGAGGTACAGCCACCCTTCTATTCGTGAAATCTTGGTGAGGGCCCCCTCCTGGTCCATCTCACAGCTGCACACTCATCTGATGGTGGGAGAGCTGCTGCTATAGGAGGCTGGTCTAATTTACAAAGCCACAGCTGAACCTTTAAAGGAGAGTTGTAGATTCCTGTTGTCGGTGGACATTAGGGTCTGTTTTTATCCCTGGTTAGAGCAGTATAAGGTGCTTTAAGGGGTGGGAGTGGGGAGAGTGTATGTGCGAATGAAATACATGGTAATTATTAAATATCCCCTGAGTATTAGTCACATTACAGACCATAAGTTTTAGTGACTCAGTACATGTGTAAATATCAAGGGGACTAAACGGGAACAGAGAATTTGGAGATCGTGATCAATTGACCATGACAACTGGTGCCTTTTGGCAAAGACAGAGATTTCTGGCATTTTTAAGAGCTAAGTTGCCTACACTATTTTGTTTAAGTGAAGAGAGCTAACTTGTCAAGTTCTGATATTTTGAGAATAAAATTACAGTATTTCTCATAGTGTGTCTACAGAATGCCCTGGGGTACATATTGAACATGCAGATTTCTGGTGCTTATCTCTGTTTTACTGATTCAGTATGGCCAATCATCAGAATCCTTAATTCCACAGAGTTTTGAAGCCTTACCCTGACCTACTTAATGAGACTATCTGGGAGTTGAATTTGAGAATCATGTACCTTCTGAAAGAGCACAATATCGCTTCTGTCTATTTTTGCCAAAAATGCACATTATTCTAATGATAAAACATCAAATCTAAATTGAGAGACATTCTACAAAATAATTGTCTAGTACTTTTCAAAAGTGTTAAAGTTGTTTAAGACAAATAAGACTGACTAAAGGAGGCTAAGGAGGCATGATGACAAAACGCATGTGGGACCCTGGATTGGATCCTGGACCAGATAGAGGACATAAGTGGGATAATTAACGAAATTGGGATAAGGTCTGTAGATGAATTTGTAGTATTGCATAAATGTTAAATTAATTCTTAATTGTACTTAATTTTTAAAACTAATTCTTTTTGTGTTCTTATTCAACAAATCTTCCATCTGTATAATTTTTGTTCCTTTACCTGGTAGCCTTGTAGCCAGGCAGATTTTCATACCTTCCAAAATAATAGTTCTGTTAGACTGTATGCAATTTTCTTCACTTGGAATCCCCGCTATTAGGTGGTGTTGCTAGGCAATTAATAATTGTGGTTCTCTTTTCAAATTGATTAGTGGGGTAAAACATTAATTTAGTGGGTTTCTACCAACACTTTAAAAAATTAAGTAGGATAGAAACGAATAGAGTCAGATTAAGTAGTGATTGTGAAACTTTTTTTTCTACTTTTTAAAAAAGATTTTATTTATTATTTATTTTTAAAAGATTTTATTTATTTTAGAGAGAGCACAAGCGGGAGTGGCAGAGAGAGAGAGAATCTCAAGCAGACCCTGGGCTGAGTGCAGAGCCCAACATGGGGCTCAGTCTCACGACCCTGAGATCATGACCTGAGCCAAAACCAAGAGTTGGGTGCTTAACTGACTGTGCTCCCCAGGCACCCCAAGATTTTATTTGTTTATTTTAGAGATAGAGAGCAGGTGGGGGGAGGAACAGAGGGAGAGGGACAAGCAGACTCTGGGCTGAATGCAGAGCCCAACACGGGGCTCCATCCCACAACTCTAAGACCAGGACCCGAGCTCAAATCAAGAGTCGGATGTTTAACCGACTGAGCCACCCAGGTGCTTCTGTGAAACTTTCACTTATACATGTGTATGTTGCATCTGTACTGGGTGGTAATGTAAAATGTAATTTGTACTCTTGGTTACTATCAAACATTTGAAAGCCCTTCCCTTAAGAGCTATCAGCCTTCTGAAGACAGATGAAATTGTTAAAAGTGTTGTTCTGTATAGACAGATGATAAGGAATTGAGAGTGTTTCACAGTTCTGGGACTTTGGGGGCCAGAAATCAAGGCTTTGTGTAAAAGTAGAAGAGTTTTGCTGGGCTTGAAATCTTAACCTTTTGCATTTTTAATAGAAGTCCCAGTACTGAGCTCCAGAAAAACTATTAAAATGCGGAATGCCGGGGTGCATGGGTGGCTCAGTCCATTGAGCATCTGACTCTTGGTTTCGGCTCAGGCCATGATCTCAGGGTCGTGAGATTGAGCCCTGTGTTGGGCTCTGCACTCAGCCCAGAGTCTGCTTGAGATTCTCTCTCTCCCTCTGCCCCTCCCTCCACTTGTGCACTCTCTCTCTCTCCAAAATAAATAATTTTTTTTTTTAATGCAGAAGGCCTGGTATACTTAAAATAGGTAAATCGGTTTTGATACCAAATCCTGCACTTTGTTTCAGTGACAGAATTTGGCTGTAAAATTTAAGGGTGTGCTGGAAATTACTAAAAAGCAAACAAACAAAAACAAAACAAAACAAAAAAACCTAGATGAGCCAGAGCAGATGGACAGAATGTGCCAAGGAAGAACAGAGCAAATTGCTCAAGAAGCAGGAAGTGGATTTGTCTCCCTGCTGTTGTGGGCAACTTTCCAAATGCTTTAGGGCAGGAGCTGTACATGAGTTTTTTCTCTGCAACTTTTGTACTTTCTGCTAAGAAAAGTTTTTGAGTACCAAGTTATCTTAAGGATGGAGTTTAAAGTACTGTGCACATGTAATTTTCACACTACCCAGCAGGTGCCCTGCTTCACCTCCAGCATTTCAGGAGAGAAGGGCCTACGAAAATGTCCTCAGGAAAATGTTTTATTATTACTGTTTTTTAACATTTGAATTTTGGAGAGATGTGTTAGGGAATCATGGACTCTTAAGATTAATGAGGTCTGGGTTTTATTTCTGGCTTTGTCATTAATTACTGTTTAATAATTGCCAAGTAATTTGACCTTTCTCAGCTTGCGTTTCTGTCTTTGGTGAAATATGAGGGGGCATCTCTGTGATGATGGGAGAACAAAATGAAATAGAAAATAGGAAAGAGCTGTGGTCTCTACACAGCACCTTACAGGTGAATAGAAAGCAGTCATATGTGACTGCTTTTTCTCTATCTAGCAGAGGAGGGTCGCCTAGTGAAGAGGATTATATGGATGAAACATTTCTTGGCACGTGAACCAGTCTCCTATCTTTTATACAGTTATCACAAAAATCTATAAGGGAGAGGCTTAAGGAGGTTATCACATCATCTTGAGTTGAGACCAAACTCAGCGCTTTAGGAATTTTTTGGAGGTTTTGAAAGCAGTGGGTGGGGTTATATACCCTGATTTTTTAGTTAAACTGTTAGCCAAACTGGAGAAATTTTGCAAAATTAAAGTAGTTGCTCGTTCTGGTGGAAATGCAGCATTTGTCTCCTGCTGAAATATTGTGAGGTTGGGGGACAAGTGTTTTCATTTTTAAGAGAATGGTCTTTGAATTGAATTTTCCTGAGACCATTATAATCAAAAATCTTTGTAGCCCAATTGTCTGCCCTCTGACCGTTAACTAACAAGATGATTCAATCAGGCCCTTTCAGTTCAAATCAAATCCTTTGGAACCAGCCCATGTAGTTTCAACTTAGTTTCATTTCCTGGCGGGGTAGGATGTGGGATTTTCTTTTTTTTCTCCCTCTTAATTTCCCACCAAAGAGTATATGGCCCCTTCTGTACAGCAAATTTCAACATCTTGATGAGAGGACAAGTCTCTTTGGCAATCACTTTCTTCTCTTCATTGAGATGTTGTGAGGGATTTTCCGAGTCCTTTTGGCAGCTTTCTAGGTGAGCATTCACTAGTCAGCCTTTTTTTCTTTCAAAACAATATTCCCTCCTTTTCTGGCCTGTCTGAAGATATGCAAATGTTCATGAATTCTCTTTTCTTACGTCCATAACTATATATTGCCTAGACCATTATATTTTAATGAGATTGTCATACAGTTTCCCAGCCAACCCCAGTCCATGATGTTTCAGGGCAATACATTTTAATTTGTTCTAATTCTTGACTGAAGAAATTCTTAACAGGGTATTTAAGTCAGGTGATATAACAAAACAGATTTGTAAAAATACTTTGAAGAACTACGGTGCTGAAATTGGTTTCCTTCCTAGTTCAAAACCATTTCAGAAACTGCATGAATGACCTTTATTTTCTTCTGTGTAGCACACACAACTATAATTTCCCATGACTATTTATGGTCTGTACAGCCCTTTCTAACATCCTTTTTTTTTTTTTTTTAAATGTCAACGGAATACGTGTTTCTTTAATGGAAAATGTTCTATTTTGGGGAAGCTGCTTTTCCTTAGACAAGTAGTGGAATTGGAGTGTGTGTGTAAGTATGTGTGGGGGGTTTGCAAGAATGGGCAGGATTAGTGGATTGAGAGCTTGGCATGACAGTCCTGGTGATGACTCCTGAATACAAAGCCTTCTTTTGGTCCAAGGGTAAAAATAACTATACCTCGTATTCCATAGTCTTTTTCTTTAAGGAAGATTTTATTCTTTTTCCTAACATATGGCAAAGCAGTCCTGAATTGGACGCTGAAAGTTTCAAACCCGGGTGGTTGTGAAACAAGACAAAGGTGGTTCATTAACAGGCTTTTCCAGATGGGGAGGCAAGGTGGCTTTGACCTTGGTAACCATAGTGGAGAGTGTGATGGGCAGAACACTCTCCACATTCCGGATGCTGCGGCTTCCCAGTGGAGCCCACACAGTGCACGTCCATTGTGAAGCTGGAGGGTCACCTGTGTGACTCACGAGCCAGGCACAGTACCTGCTCTGTCCTTCCCTTCTCTTTCCAGTGACATGGAGCCTGATCACAGCAAGGATTCTGCTTCAGTTCTCCAGCTTCACGTTTTACGTTTATCTGTGTTTCACAATAACTATGGAAGGATTATGTGATTTTAGTTAGCTGGGGTGTAAAAACATTCTTCATATTTTAGCCATTTTCACTCTGTCATCTGGATAACTGGGGCAGCATATACACCTTGTTTGTTTATTTTAATGTAAATCTTATTGAAATATAAATACAGAAAAGGGACCAAATCATAAGTGTAGCACTTGATGAATTAAGTGAACACGCTTGTGTAACCAGCACCCAGATCAAGAACCAAAACATTGTATTAGAAAAATTAGAAGCGCTCTCCCAGACACTACTTCCCTTCCCTGACTTCTAATAGCATACATTAGTTGATTTGTTTTGTTTTGTTTAAAGATTTATTTATTTTAGAGAGTGAGGGTGTGTGCTTGGGGAAGGGGCAAAGGGAGAGGGAGAGAAACTCAGACTCCCCACTGAGCGCAGAGCCCGAAGCAGGGCTCGATCCCATAACCCTGAGATCATGACCTGAGCCGAAGTCAAGAGTCGGGCACTTAATGACTGAGCCACCCAGACGCCCCGTACGTTAGTTTTGCCCAGCTTTGAATTTGATAATTATGGACTCATGCAGCGAATACTCTGGTATCACTCCTTTCGCTCTCCTATTTGTGAGCATCATCCTGCTGGTGTGTGTGGTTGCCGTTTTTCATTCTCACTGCTATATAGTAGTCAATACAGAGCCAAGTGTCGCCTGCAGTTGTGAACACATGTCAGTAAGATGTGGTTTGGGCCCCATACTGAAAAGGACTTAGTCAGTATGTGATTTCGTTGTATTGTGACCTAAGGTCTAATTGGTTTATTACTCAAAGGGCTCTTTTATTTAAAAATACGCAATTGTTTTCTCTTCCTTAAGGCAGAATAATAACATTACTTTATCACTTTCCCTTCCACTCCCTACCAGCTATAAAATTAATCCCTTCCTCTCACCTTTGTGCTTCCATAAAAACTGGTTTTGGGCGCCTGGGTGGCTCAGTTGGTTAAGCGACTGCCTTCAGCTCAGGTCATGATCCCAGGGTCCTGGGATCGAGTCCCACATCAGGCTCCCTGCTCTGCGGGAAGCCTGCTTCTCCCTCTCCCTCTCCCCCTGCTTGGGTTCCCTCTCTCGCTGTGTCTCTCTCTGTCAAATAAATAAATAAAATCTTAAAAAAAAAAAAAAAAAAAGAAATCCTTTCTCAAAAAAAAAAAAAAAAAAAAAACTGGTTTTTATCTTTTTGTATTTAACACATATAGTTAGTGTGTTCATCATAGATAGTGGAGTCATGTATCCATATGCCTGCTAGTAAAGCCAGGGCCTACTTTTAAATCCAGTTTCTAATATTCCAGGTATCAGTCAGAAAAATTCTAGATTTGTTGAGGGTCCTGGACTAGACATCTGGTTTACCAGTGGGATTTTTGTTGCAATTTTGTCATTGTAGCCTGAGATTCCTGAATGCATCTGCAAACAAACTGGAAACCCTTCCTCCAGCCACTCTTTCTGAAGAGACGAACAGCATCTTACAGGAGTTGTATTTGACAAATAACAACCTCACAGATAAATGTGTGCCCTTGTTAACAGGACACCCCCATCTAAAGATCCTTCACATGGCCTACAACCGACTTCAAAGTTTTCCAGCAAGGTAAAAGAAGATCACAGAGGGATGTTGTTCGTTGCATTTCTGAAAATGGATTCGTAGATAGAAAAGCAAAAGATAAAATGTTTATTTCCCAGATCACGTGAAGCTTGTTCCTCCTGATCCTTGTTCACAGTTGTCTTTCATCTAAGCCATGATTAGCATTTCCCTAAAGAGAAAGGTGTTAGTTTTTCTAGTATGAATGTATCCCAAGACCCAATCACGACCATGTTACTTGTGATTTTGAAATAAGATCTGTCATTTCATGGGCATGTTTTTTCTTTTGGTTCTTTTTAGCCAAATTATTTTTTAAAAATTACCTTACTGTGGTGTGTAGGAATTTAGAACATAAACTAGAATACCTTACAGTTCTTAATTCGCTTCCGGTTTTTATATTTGTGCGGTGATGTAAAAAGCAGTTGTGGTCTCTGCAACCACAGAAGCCCTGTGGCATTGTAAATAATTTATGGCTCTCAGAATATTCCACTTTTAATTCTGTTGTAATGTGAACTTCTGATTTTGGGGAGCAGTGGCGCTGTGTCTAACTTTGGCTGAATCCCCACACTGAGCCGGGAAGGATTCACTAGGCTTCTGTGTCGTTGGCATTTGGCATCTAACAAGTTAGGACTTGGAACGCACATCCACACACCAAAGCAGCAAACACTAACCCCTCTACCATTCTGCTGCCAACTACAGCTCAGCCCTGGGACAAAGCAAAATATTGGCACAGCTTGCCCCCCACAGCCATCAAGGCTCCCAACCTACAGAAACCTCACTATGCATTGCAAATATGCACTGACTTCAAGTGTTGCTCTGTTTGGTGGTGGTTGTTGTGTATCTTTATTTCTTGATTTTTTCCCTCTCATTTGATGTTAATGATGTTAATGACTAAACCTTTTTTTCTTCTGTGTACTGTATTTCTATGTACTTTTTTTTTTAACTTCTATGTACTTTTACTGTGTACATAGTATTTTACTATGGAATGAGGAGATGATATTTTTGAAAGAAAACATGGTCATCACATAACAATATCTCTGAAAGGACTCATGGTCCTGTTTGAGATGGTGAGTAAGCCCTGCAGGAGAAATGTCATCAACTCAAATTTTGATGGTATTCCCCCGTGACCCATGCCCATTGTAATCAGCCTAAATACAGAGAACTTTTTTATGCACCTCATAAAAATCCACTCTGCTATAATTTCTATCTCCCTGGGGATTGTGATATGCCACAGGAACTCCCTTGAAGACTCCGAGTTCCTTAAGAGTCAGGACTGTGAATTGCCTCCATCAGGCCCACGTCTCCTATGAGGTCTGGCCTGGGGTAGACACTCCACAGCCGGTTGCTGAACGAAAGAACATGCTCCAGCCGTATGGCCCTTTGACCACTTTCTTTGTATGTTGACGGATGGAAACTTCTTTAACTTTTTCTTTGTTGGAAAAAAAATATTTCTATACTTTCAGTCATGTTTCATGCCCCATTACTCATTGATTTCTCCATATTTCTTCCCCAAAAGTAATAGTCTTACAAATTCAGGCAATCGGAGCTGGATTACATCACAGTCCACGTACACAATGTTGTTTGTAGTGCATCCTAATGCCTTGTTGGCTGTTTAGGATATTAAGAGACTTGATGTCGTCATATGAAAACTTAGTTCTTATTGTATCTTTGGCATATATTTATTTTCAAGATAAGCAAATAAGATAACCTTTATATTTGAGAGATGACAGGAAGAAAAGTAATAAAAATTTCTTGCTAAATTTTTTAAAGGTTTATTATGACACAGATAGCCATAACAAACAGAGGAGATACCAACAATTGTAAACTGAATGATTCAGATTATAAGTTTGAGTTACACTCGCTGGGAATCCTGTGCTTTTTGGAGTCGAGCATCAACAGTGGTAGAAAAAGAGTCAGAAGGGTGGTAGATGCTATTATAGGGACTATAGGGGTGGAAGGTTTTTTCCTCCAGATTTACAGAAAAGGCAAGAAACCTTAACTCTGAAATTTTCTTTATTCGGTTACTATAATTATTACTTACTATGATGATGATCAGCTATAAATTAATGTTGAACAATAAAAGACATTCTTAAACAAAAGTGTTCAATATATTAGGACATGCTATTAAGGTAAGGTTAGAGAGAGTCTGCTTTTGTAGGTGTTTAGCAGGAGGTAAGAGAAATTTCTTTTGGGTATGGTTTAAATTTGGGCACCGCCAGAAGGTCAAGAGATGATCCGGATGATACTCCCCACCACCTTATCATCACGAATGATGTCAGAGGAATTTGGGGAGTAGGGTTTTAGGAGAAAGCATATCTTCATACGAGCCCCGTTCTCCTCTACATCCCCTTGAGTTCTCAGTGCCAATACAAAGAAATCATTCTCTCAAACTGAGCTCTTTTAAAGCACTTATATTGGACTAATGCTCACTTTTGACCCACTTGAGTAGGATTTTTATTGGAGTTCAGACTAAGCTATGTAGCATAGTTATTGTTGCTGAGATAACTTAATTCACACAGTTTTAAGAGGAAAGGGACATCCATTTTTCTATTTTTGCTTAATTTGAAGAGTTGAAGTTAGTAGTTTTTGTTTTGTAGTAGGAAAGGAGGTGTTAAAATACTTTGATACTCAAACACAGTAGTGAAAAATGGTCATTTGTTAAAATGGCTACTACAAGTGAATCTTTTTTTTTAATTCCAGGATAGTTAACATGAAGTGTATATTATACAAGTCAATCTTTAAAGGATCTTTAGACTCATAGTAAATTCCCTTTTTATTCTCATTATGTATTATTTTCTTCTTAAATTGCCTTATGATTATTTTTTGACCCCCTGCCCCTTGGATTTTGTCTTTTTTAGTAAAATGGCAAAACTGGAGGAACTTGAAGAAATTGACATCAGTGGGAATAAACTGAAAGCCATCCCGACGACCATCATGAATTGCCGGCGCATGCACACCATGATTGCTCATTCTAATTGCATTGAGGTCTTTCCTGAAGTTATGCAGCTCCCAGAAATCAAGGTATGTGGTTTGATCTCATAAACTCCAAGCTGCAGGCCAGGAAAGAGAATTGTTTTCTCCAGTTCATCAGTGCAGGGTGTTTGCACCTTTGTTGGATAGAAGACTCTCAGTCATCCCTGCCCCATCCTTCCTAACTACTGGACTACACTGTCGAGTCAACAGAGGGGGGAAAAAAACAAGAAGAAGAAGAAGAAATAAAAAGGCACTGGATTAGGAGTTGGGAAAATTATATTCTGGGCCCTGTCCATAACTAGCTGTGTGAATTAAGGCTAACCATAGAGTCACCTAACTCTTTGTTATCTAACAATACTTGTCCTCATTTCCAGGGTGGTTATGAGGCTCGAAAGAGATTGTCACTCGAACGTCTGACAGCAGTTTGAAAAGGCTAACATTACCACTGCACCCTTGCCCCCAGGCTCCCCCAATTAAGTAGCATCCGCTGTTCAGCACCCACTTAGCCACAGTTCCCTAGATAAACACAGCATCAATACTGTCACTAAACAGTCCTTTCAACTTAATGAAACTAGCAGAACAGGTATTATTCCCATTTGATACTGGGGTGCTGAATAATGAAGGGATTTGTGTACATGAAGACAGGAGTTGGTGGCAGAGATAGTCTGCAGTTCCCGACTTCTGACTCAGGGTAGATCATAGGCTGAAACCAGTTCCCCAGGATGAAAGCCATCTAACAACTTCTTATTCATGTTTTTTGGGTGCCAAAGTAGGAAGTTCTTTACATAGCATGTATTTTTTCATTTGTATCTTAGCATTTCCGATCATCAGTCTTGTGCTTAATAAAAAATAACTCCGTGGTTATAGACTTAGAGCACATTCTAACCTCCTAAAGGGAACAGAAGTCGTCCTACTTGGCCACTCGTCATTTTTCAGGCACTTTCTGATACGACCTTTATGTATCAGATTTAAGAAAGTGTATGGACATTTGAAGGCACTTTAAGTGGCGCTCATAACCTTTCACCACAGCGGTTTCTGTACATCTGCATGGTTGAGGTGCACACAAGCCATTTCCAAGTGTGTGCGTGTGTGTGCACGCTGTAGGCCACGGTGTGTCTCACTGTGAGCACCCCATCATTTCATACATCGCGGGCGTTTTAGAACATTGGTTGTAAGCTAGCAGCCGTAGTTTACTTGTACTTTCTACATAGGACCTTACACACTGGTGAAGAGGGGGGGCTCTGAAGGGAGACAGACCTGGAGCTGAATCCAGCTCTAAGTTCCTTAACTGCCCCATCTCCTCAGCTGGACAGTGAGGGGAAGAATAGTCCTTCCTTTACCGCACTGCTGAGGACGAAAGGAAATAGTACGTGTGAACGTTTGCAGTAGGAGTGGCATGTAGCGAGAACTCTGTAAAGGTTAGCTACAGTTATATAGTCCTTGAGGGGGTTCAGCTGTGATGTTGGTTATATGGAGCAACTGTTCCGGTTGATGATCGGTAAAACACGGAAATCTGTTCCTTAAATATGTCTTTGCCTCCAGTACCAGGTTAGCTGCTAAGCTTCCCGGGGCCCCTGTGTTGCCCATTGCTGGACATGGGGGCAGCGCCGTGGTATCTTCTGGGGGCACCTATTAAACTGGTCTCTGTGCACTGTGCCTGGTGCGACCCCAGGACAAGAAGGGAAAAGTCTCCAGACCAACCTCCCATTTGCTGGTCTTACTTTCTGCACCTGGCTTTTAATGTTCTGTAACTCTAAATTGTGGATTAGGCTTTTTTTTTTTTTTTTAAGTGTCTTGTCTAAAGTACAGATACAGGTTACATTTAAACTTTTCGGGTTTTGACTAGATTTTGCAAAATCTGACTATTCGGTGAAAATGAATTCTCTCCTCGACCCTAGCTTGGCTTCCTGGATTCTAAAGTCGGTGCCTTCTATTTCTTTTGAACGTCTTCTGTTGACTTCTGTCTGTGCCTGACTACACAGCTCCTTTAAAAGTTTTACTTCTGGTATTGCTTTTTTAATGGTTTTGTTTCTTTTGGTCTTTGATTTTTCTTGTTATCCCAGCTATTATATCTTAGCAGTTTCTGTATGTTAATAATGTCCTGTCTTTTTTTTTTTTTTTTTTAATTTTATTCATTTATTTGTCAGAGAAAGAGCATAAGCAAGGGGAGCAGCAGAGGGAGAAGCAGGCTCCCCGCTGAGCAAGGAGCCCAGTGTGGGGCTCGATCCCAGGACCCTGGGATCATGGCCTGAGCCGAAGGCAAACGCTTAACCAACTGAGCCACCCAGGCGTCCCATGTCCTGTCTTTCTGATCCAGCTCTTCCATTACCAATAGATAGAGATTTTGTTGTTGGGGGTTTTCTTTGGGGTGGGAGTGGTGATGAGCAATAGCAAGTATCCTTTATATACAGAAGTGTACATTTCGCAGCCGTGGGCAGATAGCATTGATAAAGTAGTAGTTATATTGTTTTAGACCCCTGAATTGGTATGTCAGTGTTCTTTCATATGAGAATATTTTAAATTGCAGTGTATTTACACACATTTAAACCATCCAAAAGAAAATTCTTGGTAAAAAGGCTTGCTGTATCTCAAGTGATAAAATACCTATGAGCATCTGCAAACTGAGCTCTAAATTAGCATGTTTTTAATGTCCTAAGTTGAAATACTCAGCCTCTACTAAAATTTTATTATTGAGTTAATAACCCTAGATTATATTCCTATTGCTTGTTGAAAATAAAGTGAAGTAATTGTAAAGTAGTTCCTAAAAGGTATTATGATCATTGCAATTATAAAAACTGAGCAGGGAACATGATTTAAAGAGGGAGAGGCCCTACTATATTTAACTAGCTTGTTCTCTCCAAGCAGTCTCTTCTTTTAAGACTTTAAAGGAAAGTGCTTATTCATAGCTTTGTTACCAAAACTTCAAAGCCAATTATTACTTAAAAGGGTAAACAAGTTCCCCTACTAAAATACATGTGCTAAAATACATTTTTTAACTTGAAAAATTAAGCCATTATTCATGTACCCCTAAAACAGAAACTGTATGCACCTTCTAGTCTTGGATAAAATTTAGGTCTGGTCTTTTCTCATTTTGGTACATTCAGTGAGATCTGCTCATCCTCAGGCATCGATTTCTATACTTGGGCAAGAAGGTCATATAAGTTATTAGTAGGAAAACATATATTTTCAGAATTTTCCATTGAGCCCAAGTGGGCCCAGAGTCAGAGTACTTTTTGTTCCTTAGTTTTATTGTCTTCACTTTTGTTTAGCACTTTCAAATAAATCTTCCCTACCTCCAGTCCTGTATTCCCAGAGCAGGTTATTTGTTCTATCCTGGTTCTAAAATAGAAGGGCTTCCCTCTGGATATAGATCAGCTCTCAATGAGGTAGAGAAGAAGACATGATTCCAGAGTCACCATATAAGCCAGACTTGGCTTGGCTGGTCCTGAGCTGAAGTCCACATTTCGGCTGCCCATGGTAATGAATCCAAATAGCAAAAGTGACCATGAGTATGGCACTCGGTTCCCCAAGATCTTAGTTGAGTAACTTCCAATTAGTGACTAACCTTTTTGAAGTGTGGTTTAAGTAGATAAATGTGTGACATATGTGAATGAAATTTGTAGTTTAAACACCATATCAGCAGCAACTTCTTTTTTAAATTTAACATGTTCCTGTGGCATCTTGATTTTAATTACTGGATGAACAGTATCTTTTAAAATGTTTTAAATCTGGGACGCCTGGGTGGCTCAGTCGGTTAAGCGTCTGCCTTTGCCTCAGGTCATGATCCCAGGGTCCTGCGATCGAGTCCCACATTGGGCTCCTTGTTCAGCGGGGAGCCTGCTTCTCCCTCTGCCTGCCACACCCCCCTGCTTGTGCTCTCTCTGACAGATTTTTAAAAAAACTTTTAAAAAAAGATTAAAAAGAATAATAAAATAAAATGTTTTAAATCTTCAGAAGATTATTTTCATGTTGTACTATGCAGTGATGAACTACTTGGATAAGGTGAGTGAACTCATCTCTAGGATCTGTGTTAGTTTCACTGGGAAGTGAAGTATGAAGTTGACTATCCCTTGGAATCAAACTCTGCTTGCTCTTGTTTCTAAGGAGAGAGAGAGAGAACCAGCTTGGTGATAAAGACACCAAGAACGTGGGGAAACGGCTGGGTCAGAACGGATGAAAGAAAAGAGATTAATTCTTTGGAAAGTAGGATAATGCAAATGAAGACAGATCAGGGGCCAGTTAGGTGTTAGCTGGGTAGAATAGCTGACCTCATAGACTTAAAAAAGGTCATCGGGGCATTTATATTGCATATCTGAAAGCCAGAAACCAGGAGCAGTCGTCGTTATGGTCCTAGAATCTGGGTCAGTAATAATTATTTCGGAGATTTCCTAACATTACCTTTACCTTTGATTCCTCACAAAAATCCCGTCCTGGAAAGTCTCAGGAGTGGCCCCTTTGCTGTCGCGACCACGCACACTTGAACCTGTTGTTGATTCACAGTAGTGTTTATTTCCCCCTCTGGCCTTGGGATCCCCAGGGTGGGGCCTGCGGTGCCATCTCTGTAGATCCCTGATGTCTGGCCTATCGTCTGCCGCTTTGTAGGTGCCAAATCCGTGTTCCTTTGGATGACTACTTGCATTTATTTGCTGCTTAATGAATTCATAATGAAAATTAGTGAGCCTGTTCAGAGAAAAATCACAGTATTTGTAATAGAGAAGGAGGCTTTATACAAGATTAAAGGTCTTCTTTTGCAACTCCCTGATGAAAGGTGGGGCAGTTTAAACAATATACATGTCTGAGTAATTACAGAAATAATTACACCAGCAGCTTTCGCCCCGTGAGGGCCAGGGAGTGCAGAGGTGAGTGGGAGTGCCCCGCCGGCCCCTGGCAGAGCCGTCGGGCAGCATGGCCGAGGTGGCGGGCTAGCTGTGCTCTCGAGACTGACGCAAGCCGTTGCGGCTCGCCCAGAGCCAGGAGGTGAAGTTGCCGTGTGGGGGCAACGCGGGCAGTTACGGGCAGATAACAGAACACACACTGCTACGAAAGTGGATATGCCCGGGGCACCTGGGTGGCTCAGCTGAGCGTCCGACTCTTGGTTTCAGTCCTGGGATCAAGCCCCAGGTCAGGCTCTGCACTCAGTGAGGAGTCTGCTTGAGATTCTGTCTCTCCCTCTGCCTCCGCACTCATGTGCTCGCTCGCTCGCTCTAAAATACATAAATAAATCTTTTTTAAAAATGGATACGCCTAGGGGCGCCTGGGTGGCTCAGTTGGTTGAGCAACTGCCTTCGGCTCAGGTCATGATCCTGGAGTCCCGGGATCGAGTCCCGCATCGGGCTCCCTGCTCGGCAGGGGGTCTGCTTCTCCCTCTGACTCTCCCCCCTCTCATGCTCTCTGTCTCTCATTCTCTCTCTCTCAAAATAAATAAAATCTTAAAAAAAAAAAAGATTATAAAAAAATGGATACGCCTATGTCTTTAGTAATGTTTTGTGAGGAAAATATTATAATAAAGCTATTGGAGCTTTGGTAATAACTATGCTTAAATGATAGGTCAGTTCTCTTTAAGATGCACTGATTATTTTCCTGTGCTCTTAGCTAAACGAATTAGCAGTAATTTTCCTCTAAGTCATGAGTTCCTCCAACTATGAGTTATCTCACTTTTTCCGAGGATTGGATAATTCTGTTTTCAGTATTCTTACCAGAATTTTGTAGGATAGCCAAATAACTTTTGCAAGCTATGTCCTAGAAGAGGCCTGAGAGGGAAAGGTAATTTTGTTAGTTATGTGGTAGGCAAATTTAACATTCTGTTTAGCAACGTATTTTCAAGAAAGTTTTAGCGCATTAAACAATAGAGAAACATACATTAAATAACATAGACTGTGCAAGTACTGTGTTTTTCTCCAGTCTCACCCCCCCAATTTTCTGTTTTCCCAGTGGCAACCATTACACTCGCTCAGCTAACAAGTGTTTGTTGAGAACTGTTAAAAGAATAGGAAATAGTACTTATAAATGGAGCACTCACTATTTATGTGAATGCCAGTAGGTAGCGCCAGGTACCAGCATCCTGTAATTGTTATGAACAAACCTCCTTCAGTGTGCAGCACAATTTGCCACTAAAGACAGTGTCGCATTGGGGTGCGACTTACTCCAGACGGAATTTAATCTAAGCACATGTGCCTCAGTTCCCATCCTAGCTGACTGAATTACTGGAGGGCCTTCTCAGAAGATCCGTTCGTGTATTCGTTCAGCAAATAATTGTCTACCCGTTCCCAGGCAATTGGCTGTTCTTTGGCTCCTCATTGGAAGGAAAGTATTCGTTGGGCACCGCTCTTTGTGCCACACAGCACCCCGGACACGGGAGGAGAAGCCGCAGCGCCTGTTCCCAGGATCATAGTCTGATGGAAGGAATAAATAAGCAAGGGCATCAGTTGAAGCAGGGGTCCTAGTGGAATTGGCACTGAGTTGAGACTTAGAAGCATGAGGAAGATTTTACCAGGTGAGAGGCAGGGAAAGCTTGAAGAGGCCCAGTCACAGAGAGTAGTTTGTGCAGAGGCTCAAGTGAGAACATGACACATGCAGGAACTGGAATTGAGTTTGACGCAGTTGAATATAGAGTGCGAGGAAGCAGGTGGTGAAAGGTGCAGATGAAGGGCCTTATTTGACATGCTGAGGAGTCTGGTGGCAGATTGGAAGGCGGTAGGGAGCAAGTGAAAGACAAGCCGGAGTGTGATCAGATGGGATAAAGCACGTCAGAGTCACCCTGACAGCACGGTGGGGAGTGGGTCAGAGGGAAGCGAGACTAGAGCAGAGTCAGGATGCGGTCCCAGGCCTCCCGGGAGACCTGATGCGGTTGGACAGGATACAGGAGCTGGCTGCAGAAAATTAAGGGTCGGCGGGGGGGGGGGGGGGGGGGGGGGGGGGCGGGTGGTGGCGGCAGAGGGTCGTGATGATGATGAGCACCGCCTAAGAGGATTATTTATAAAGATACCGCCAGCCTTGTCTTTATAAATAAATACCCTACTGAACTCATTTTGTAATTTTGTAATTTAAACAATGAGCAGTTACAACTGCAGAACTGTGAAAGTTTAAGTCATTAGGTAACATGAGAAAAACGTTGCTTATCAATTTCATAAAAGTCAGTGATGTTCTAAAAGGTCTGTAGTCTTTCCCTGTAGGGCATGCTCTGACCTGAATTTGTTTCTGCAATGCATCAGCCAGCCCTTTCAATCACTTGTTCTAAGTTACGCATCAGCCAGCCCTTAAGCTTGGGTTTCATCACTACTCGGCACGTTGTGCTGATCCCATTTATCTTCCCTGTGCTGATGTATATCCTGATGGAATAGCCTGTCATTAATCAGTATTAATCAGTTTTTCACTGAAGTCCAGTTGACTGTTGATGGAACCATTATAAGTGGAAAAACAGAAGAAAAAGGAGAGGACAATTTCCCTATTAATGTTTAGGTTAAGTGAATTTCTGTACTTAGAGTATTAAGGCTATCAAAAGGGATGGGAGTGCAGGTATGGAATAAGTAAAATGTGATGACATTGTGCCTACATTTATGTTTTTTAAAAGTTTGGGTTCATATTAATGAGGCTGCAAGAATATAGAATAGTAACCCTGGTTGTGTTAGGGTGCTATACTTAAGGCAAGTTTTCTAAGCGTTTCTGCTGGTCCAACTTTTTGTAATGTGGTTATAATCCTCTCATAATAAAAAGTAATCATTTTTATTCTTTTTAAAGATTTTATTTATTTTTTGACAGAGACAGCGAGAGAGGGAACACAAGCAGGGGGAGTGGGAGAGGGAGAAGCAGGCTTCCCGCGGAGCAGGGAGCCTGATGAGGGGCTGGATCCCAGGACCCCGGGATCATGACCTGAGCCGAAGGCAGACGCTTAACGACTGAGCCACCCAGGTGCCCCCCAAAATAATTATTTTAGATTGCATATAATTTTATATCATTGCTTCTGTTTGGGAGCAAGGGTATAAAATAATTTGTATGGAAACATTGCATTATTTGAAGTCAGTTGAGAATCTATTTCTCCAAAAATGCAGGTTTTCATTTTATTCAGTCTCTGTCCCTCCCCAATCTATAATAGACTTAAGAATTTTTCCAAATAAAAACGATTTTGTCTACTTTTAATATTCTGAAATTCTCGGATGCAATTTGCCTTTCAAACCATCTTAAGATCTTTAATAGGCTCTTGAGGCATTTTCTTAAATTATAATAAGCTGCCACCCCAAGCCAGATAGTTGAATGCTTCCTACCCATTCTGCCGAATTGTGGGTTACATATTCTGCTATCCAGAAAAATTGCCAATTACTCTTATTCTCTCTTGCACATGGCGAGCTGTCTTCTACCCTGGTTCCCTGCTCCTATCACGCAAATGCAGCACCTCATTTTAGGGCTTATCTCATTTAAGCCTTACATAGGTTTTGTGAGAAAGAAGGTATTATTCCCATTCACAGATAGCACATAATTTTTGTTCTAATCAATATGCTGACCCGTTTTGTGGTTGTTTTCCAAATGAGATTAGACAGGAGCTGTTGGAGAGTCCAGGTAGTGGGTGCCTGGAGGGCAGGATCCATATGTGACTTGTGCCTTTTTCCCTTGCATATACTAGGCATGTGCACCAGCTCATCTTTTACCAATTTCTTATTTAGCTTCTTTTGAATTATCTTCTCATTTTGTATGTTTTCCTGCCTTTCCTCATGTTGCAAGTTTTTTGGTTTAAGAAAGCCCTTCACTGTTGCATTTTGATGTTAGAACTGTAACCCTTATGGTCATAACAGGTGCAGAGATTTTTGTGAGCAGTAAGAAAAACTATGCTTAGGATCTTCAGTTAATGCTTATTTTTTTAATGTAGAGATCAGCTTAAAAGGATAAAGATGGGGAGAGTAAAGAACACAGATTTTCTGCATTAGTCAAAGACAGTAAACATTTTAGCTGCATTTAGCAAAATCTGTTTTAAGTGTTTATGGGAGGGTAGCAGACAACGTAATTTTTCTGCATTTGGCCAGCATCGTGTAGTGAATGGTCCGACGGATTCTCAGGGCAAAGGGTAGGAGCATAGAACCACCTGAACCATCTGTCCAGGCCCTCACTTCCTGTTTCCCCTCATTCATTCAGTGCGTGGACCTGAGCTGTAATGAGCTAAGCGAAGTCACTTTACCAGAAAACCTGCCTCCAAAACTACAAGAACTAGACCTGACTGGAAACCCCCGACTTGCCCTCGATCACAAAACCTTGGAACTTCTGAAGTAAGTATTTTGTGACGCTCGGCAGCCCCATCTGACAATGGGATTTATAACTTAGTGAAAACATTGAACAGAATATGAAGGACCCGTTGATTTATTAGCTGTATCTACACATGTTTGAGGTGATTTGTGAGCCTATAGTTCACCATCATGGAGGGCCAAAAACAATTTCAGATAGTTGGATACTCAGGTGTCCTGTCAGAAAGTTTTTGAGGAAGTATCCAGACAAAAAGAGAACAAGAATAATGAGTATAAAGAGGGAAAGAGGACAGAAAGACAAGGGGAGAGCAATGACTAGCCAAGATGTAAACTTACATCTCAGTTACTGATAACATGGTGTGATGCTTAATGCAAATGTTATGAAAGGATTTTGAAAGAGATGCATAATGTGGGGAAAATGCACAATGTGGAACTGAAGTCCAGATTATTTAAGCAAAAGTGGGAGTGTGGGGTAGTTAGATCCTGCTAAATTATCTTCTTGTTTGGGGAAAGAATTCTTTGATACGGTCTCATTCTTGATGTCGATAGAGAATTACAGGTTCACTGTGTAAAACATTAAAGGAAACCTCATTAGAAAAGATGTCTTTAAAAAATTTTCATCACAGACCTCTAAATGTCAAGAGAATTGAATTATGCTTCCCAATTGAATATTATATAGCCATTAAAAACAATGATGTAGAGTTACATTACTAACTCTAAAGATCTCTACATATGATGTTAAATGAGAATGTTGACAGAGAAATTTGTACGGTATGTTCCCACTTTTTTGCAAAATAAATATATGTGCATTGGGCGTGTACACCTGGAAAATGCCCACAAGGATATAAAACAGAATGTTACAATAGTGTTATTCTCTGGATAATAGGATTATGGATGGTCTTCATTACCTTCTTGAAACTTTTCTGAATTCTCGCAGAATTTTTTTGCAGCCGGTCTTAACTAAGTCTTGGACATGGATACACACTAGTCATTATGTATGCCATTTATGCTTAAACCCTGTTATACTGTCTACTGCTAAAAGTCGTATTCCATTATCTTAGAAAAAACTGAAAAGGAGAATTTTTTTAAAAAGAGTCGCATTAGTAGTCTATTAATATTATCCTAGGCTTTTAGTGCAAGCCAGAATTTGAACACCACTCAAGGTGATTCCTGGATAGAATTGGCCTAATTAGTGCCTGTTGGTTTTAGGTACTTAATTGATTTCAATATATAATTGAATAATACTGCTTAAGTAGAGTGTTGTAGGAAAGCCACAGGGGACCTAGACACTCTCCACCGTTAGTCAGTATGTGAAGCCTTGGCCCAAATCCCTCAGTCTGTACAGACCTTAGTTTTCTCACCTACGTGATGGGGAAGATGGCCTACATACTTGCTAAGGGACTTCTCAGAACTAAGAGTGCATGGATTATCAATATATATTTCATCTTTATACAGGTAAATTTTTGAGTATTACAAATATATGAAATTTTGTATTAAAAATATATCAAAATTAGTTAATAAATGGAAATAGCTGTTTGGAGAAAAAAGTTGAATTTGTACTACACACCAAAATACATTCCAGCTAAATTAGCGTTAACTCTATAAAATGAAATAATTTCTAAAAGTAAGAAAAAATCATATATGACTTTTTAGGCCAAAAAATGTAGACGGGGTGGGGGGGGTGGGAGGCAGGGATCACAAGAGGAGAAATCAATATATATAGATTGGTTTTGATATTTGTTATAAATATTTAAAAGTATGTTTTATACAGAAAAACTTGAAATATCTTTCCAGAAATAATCAAGAGTAAATCTAAAAGGCAAATGACAAACTTCTTAAGAAGAAACACTGGCAAAAAAAACAAAAAACAAAAATAAAAGCATTAGTGTTCTTGATAGAAAATGTTCTTATAAGAAAAGTACTCAAACAGCAAACAAGCAAAGAACATTAACATTTCACAAAAGAAGTACAGATAGGTACATGAAACCATGATGTTCAATCTCAGTATATCAAGGAAATATTAAATATTTAAATAACATTTTCCTCCCTCACATTGGTGCTGCTGGAGTACTGTAAATTGACATAACTTTTCTTAAAAGCTATTGACTCTGTATCAAGCTTTTAAAAATATTCACATACTTAGACCAAGGTTTTCTATTTCTGTTTCTATTATTTCTAAAAAATAATCAGAAATGTGGTGCTCATTTTAGGCACAGAGGTAGTCATCAAGATATATCTAATTATCTTTAGGATGAACATAAAATGTCATGGGGAAATGTTCATGACGTAATTAGAAAATATGCAAAACCACATATATAGAATGACCCCACTATTATACATGTGTAAGAAAAATCTATCTATTCAAGTCTCTGCAGTGAACATGTTACTGAACTGGCCTGAGCAACTACAAAGAAACACATGTGGTCCTAGATTTTAAAAAGGTAACAATGAAATCGTAACTCTTTTATGTTAAAGATGTTGCCTTCTGTTTAACAGCGGGAAGGCTATGGCTTCTTCCTAACTTGGGAGAGCTTCCGTATCTAATGTATTTCTTGTGCTTCTCGAGGCTTGGCCTGTTTATCGGGCATGTGGTGGCTCCTCTGTGTGAGCTCCAGCTCCCATGTTCTCCCAGACTCGTTTAAAGAGGTACAAGAGTCGACATTCAGGTCATTTCGGACCGCTTCTCAGCCACACTGTTCAGTTAGGCAGAGAGGGCGAAACCCCCACTTAACCAGAAGGGATTGGGAGAGGGTAGTTTAAGGATTACTTTTTCTTTAATTTCAGGCTAGGAAATGGAATTATTTCTTTGAAGGTTCTGTGTTCTATAAAAAGTATAAATGTCTTTAGAAATGAATTCTCTGGAATTCAGAAAGGCAGCGAAGATGTCATGAGAACCTTAGGTAGGCCTTAAGAAACGCTTCTCATTTGCTTACCATTGTGCAGGGATGAAATCTGGTGCCAGGTCGTATGAATAGCAGATAATGGCAGACTGTCTTTTTAAATGCCTCTCTTTTATTGTTAGGATTGAAAACTTTGAAAAGAGGATATATAGCTCTGCTGTGAAATAAGGTATTAGTTTTATTTCAGGATTTTCTGTTGGCACTTTTCCAGTGTAGGATAAAGGGAAGAGTGAATGTTTGCTGGTAATTGAGAGTAGAAACTTTTCTTTCACGAAATATTTTTAAATTTCAAAGAAATTGCAATCATCTATTTCTAGAATCAAAGTGAATACAGTTAGGTATAGATTTACTTCTTAGAGTTGAAGGGTATTCAGTGTTTGTTGTATTTTGGAGTTAAATTCTTGGGGTCATGACAGAAGTGTCTGTGTTAAGAGATTATATGTAAGCTTTTTCTCTTGTAGAAGTCATAGAGGGGAAAAACTAGTGGCAATTTATAAGTAAGTAGGATTTATTTCACCGTGTGGTAGCCAGCCTTTTTAAAAAACTGTTTCACATCTGTAGGACTTCCTGTTTGAGGGCACTGAATACTTGTGTTTTTTAATAAACCCCATTCAAGAGTTTACACTTTCATTATTTGTCTTGGGTCCTGTTGGACCAGTTATGGCATGTGACAGCGAGGTGAGATGACTTGTCTCCCAGTTTAATTCACAGTGTTAATGTGTAATTTATTGAAATACTCCTCCTTTCATAATTTCATGTCTTAGCACGAATGGCTGCAAATGAGCAAAGAATTGGAAGCTTCAGGGATGACAAGTCCTCAGTATTTGTGAAATATTGTACGGGGTGATATGGGCAGAAATTGGATTTGAGGATGAATGTTGCAGAATTCTCTCAAATACAATATGATTGTGGATTAGGTTTCGTACTTTTCAAATCTGGGTGTTCAGCCCGTAAGAATACACCCAACATAATGATTTCTCATACTAAGGTTGAGAGCGGTCTTTTTCATGCCCAGGAGACAGCAGCCATCGAAGTGTGATGTGTAAAGGTCTCAAATTACCACCCTAGGATGTTGATAAAAACTAATTTTCATGCCCCTTTATTTTCACTTTGTTGAGTAGCTAGTTCTTGCTGATAAATATTTTAGACATGTTAAACAAATGGTAAGTACAGAGTGCTTAGCAGGTGTTTTTCATCTCTCAAATGAAGGTAGCATTTCACACATCTTTGACTTTAATGATTCCCATCCCTTTCTTTTCTCTTGTTAGTAATATCCGCTGTTTCAAGATTGATCAGCCTTCTGCAGGAGATGCATCTGGAGCCCCAGCTGTCTGGAGCCATGGATACACTGAAGCCTCAGGGGTGAAAAACAAGTGGGTGAAACTTTGGAGTGAGAAGCGCCTCCAGCCCGCCTCCCTTCTTTAGTGGGGAAGATGCTCAGTGCTAACACACACTTCCCTCGTGTCACATTGATCTGAGCAGGATTCCCTAAAGTGAGGCCACCTCAAGCCTTACGTTGAACAGTAAGCTGAGCCCTGCTTGGCATCACATACTCTTCTCTTTGTGAGAGATGTTGCTAGGATACAGTGTAACTGACACATTCAGTCTATGTGAGACTCCAGGGTATGGAGAAGGCCTAAGTATTGAAATGCATCCCTGCCCTTTGGAAAAGTCGGCCTTTGAAGCCTGTTTACCGAGCAAAACAGGGGATAGTATTGAAGGAGAAGTAGCCTTGATTGTCCATATTCAGTCACTTCTGTTATTGATTAGTGGTTCATGGAGCTGTTTCTTACAATCTTAAACTAGTTTGGCAGGGGGCGCCTGGGTGGCTTAGTCGGTTAAGCGGCCAGCTCTTGATTTCATCTCAGGTCATGATCTCCCAGTCCTGGGATTGAGCCCCACGTGGGGCTCTGTGCTCAGCGGGGAGTCTGCTTACGGATTTCTCCCCCTCTGCACCCGCCCCACCCCCCAGCTCACACACTCGCTTTCATGATACACTCTAAGATAAATGAATAAATCTTTAAAAAACAATAAATTAGGTTGGCAGGAGTTTCATGTTCATTCCCTGTGAGGTCAGCTGCTTGTCTTGCTGCCAGGACTTGTCCATCTCAATTTCAATTTCTTTTTCTTCCTTGTCTCAGGTGCAAATATTGATTTTCCTGAGAATTGTAATCAAGCTTTTCAGGCTTGCTTCTTATGAAGAGGTGCTAACCAGATTCCTTTCCAATTTTGCATTCCCAGCCATAATGTGTGAGAATTCTAGTTGCACATCCTTACCAGTGCTTCCTGTTATAAGGTGGTGGTGGCAGTTTTGGCCATTCTGATAGTGATAGCTCATTGTGGGTTAATTTTGCTTTTCATGATGACTAATGATGCTGATCATCTTTCCATGCATTTATCATCCATCCATATATCTTTGGTGAGAATATATTCTTTCACATCAAATATGATTACTGAAGGTATTTTTGTAGATACCCTTTATCGTTAAGAAAATTCCCTTCTAATCATACTTTGCTAAAAGTTTTTGCCATAGGCTTTTTCTGCATTCAATTGAGATGACCATTTGTTTTCTTCCTTAGTCAGTTGGTGTGGTAAATTACATTGATTTTTGAATGTTGAATCAGCTTTGCATGCCCAGGATAAGTTCTACTTGGTCCCGATGTATTATCCTTTTCATATGCTGCTGGATTCAATTTGCTGGTAATTTGTTGCTCATGCCTATACTTTTCTTGTGATGTCTTTGGCTTTGATATCAGGGTAATGCTGGCCTCATTGGTGAGGACTGTTTCCTCTTCTTTAGTTTTCTTGAAAAGTTTGTACAGAATTGATATTTCTTCCTTAAAGGTTTGGTAGAATTTACCAATAAAAGCCATCTGGGCCTGGAATTTTCTTTGGTTTCTAACTACACATTCTGTTTCTTTGCTATGGGATTATCTATCTCTTCTAGAATGAACTTTGGTAATTTAAGTCTTTTAAGGAATTTATCCCTTTCGTCTAGTTTTCACGTTTGACAAACTTGTTCATATTATTATGCTTTAAAATCTGTAGGATCTGTAGTAATGGCTCTCCTTCCTGATATTGGTAATTTGTCTTTTTATACTGATCAGTTTGGTTTGAGGTTTATTAATTTTATTGATATTCTCAAAGAACCAGCTTTTGGTCTTGTTGATTTTTCCCTATTTGTTTTCTAGTTTGTTTTTCCCTATTTGTTTCTATTATTTTCTTTCTGCTTGCTTTGTTTGTTTTGCTCTTTTCTAGTTTCTTGATTTGAGCTTAGAACATTAATATTGTAATATAAGCGTTTAGAGCTATACATTTCCTTCTAAGCAATTTCTCCAGTATGACTGGAGAATGTATTTTGAATGACTTGAATCCTTTAAATTTATTGAGACTTTTTGTGGCCTAGAATATTCTGGGTAAATATTCTCTGCATTTGGAAAAAATGAGTATGCTGGTGCTATTGGGGTAGGGTGTCAATTAGATGAAGTTGATGTTGAAGTCTTGAATATCTTACTGATTATCTACTTGACAGTGGCTGAGAGACTATAATAATGGGTTTGTTTCTCCTAGTTTTATCAGTTTTGCTTCATGTGTTTCAAAGTTGTCTTAAGTGTGTAAACATTTAAAATGAACTGAATATTCTTTGTTCTGTAATATACTTTGATCTTAATGTATCATCTTTAGTTTAGCATAGATCTTTTATCCTTTTTTTTTTTTAATCCAGTCTGACTTTGTCTTTTGGGGCAGTATTTAGACCACTTGTATATTTATTGAAATTGATATGGTTAGGTTTAAATCTGCCAGCTGTTTTCTATTTGTCTCATCTGTTCTTTATTTTCTTTTTCTTCATTCTTTTGTATTTATGATTCCATTTTATCTCCTTTATTCATTATTATGCCTTTAGGGTTTGTAGTATAACCTTTAATTACAGTTTACCTTCAAATAAGTTAATCTATCACTTCACATATAAGAACCTTACAGTGTGTATTTCCATTTCCCCTCTCCTGGTCTTTGCAGTATTCTCATGTTTTACTTATGTTATAAACCCCGAAATACATGGTTATAATTTTTACTTTAGTCATTTTCTAAAGCAGTGTTTCTCAACTTCAGTGCTATTGACATTTTGAGCCAGGTAATATCGTTGGGCAGGGAGGGCGGCATTGTCCTATGCATTGGAGGGTGTTTGGCAGCATCCCTGGCCTCTCCCAACTGTGACAATCAAAAATGGGTCCTGCGGGTAAAATTGCCCCCATTGAGAACCACTGTTCGAAAATGATTTCTCAGATGAGTTTTATATTTACTCATCTATTTGTCATTTCTTGTACACCTCATTCTTTTATGTAGATCCAGATTTCCATCTGGTACTTTCTTCTGCTTCATGTATTCCTTTTATGTTTCTTATACTGCCAGTCTTTTGGTAGTAAGTTATTTGTGCATCTGAAAACATCTTCATTGCACCTTACCTTTTTGAAAGCAATTTTCACTGATTTGGAAATCCAGGTTGACAGGTTTTTTTTTTTACTATCAGTACCTTAAAGATGTTGCTTCACTGTCTTCTGCATTGGTTGCTGTCCTTCGTGTCTTTGTTCCTCTTCCTACTCTCCCACCTTTATTCCTGATTTTCAGCAGTTTTTTCTTTTGCTTACTATTTGTTGAGCTTCTTGTATCTATAGGTTTATAGTTTTCATCAGATTTGAAATCTTTTCAGCCATTAAATTCTTCAAAGGTTTTTCCTATCTCTCCCCTCTTTTGAAGACTCCAGTTCCCTGTGTATTTGGCTGCTTGAGGTTGCCCTGGCACTCACTGATGCCCTGGCCTCTTATTTGTCTGCCTTTTTTTTTTTTCCCCTCTGTGTTTAATTTTGGAGAGTGCATGGGCCACAGTTACTTGGAAACAACGTGGTTCTGCAAAGGCCTGGAGTGTCTGCAGGCCTCCAGAGCACACGCCCACCTCCACTGCTCTGCCTGCAGCCCAGAAACTTCCTCCAGGCAATAAGCTGGGCAAGCTTTATGCTTGCTCCCTGACCTGCACTTCTTATCAGCCAGTGTCTGAATACTATTGTTCCATAGGTGGTTTTTTTCCCCCTGCCTTTTTAAGTTGTTTGGGGGAGGGGGGGAAAATAACATACAAAAGGTCCCAGTGTTTCAGTTGTTACTCCATTTTTGCCCAACCTTAATGTTTATGAATGAATATGGACATACAGATTCAGAATCTTTTATTATTTCCCATACCTCCTATTCTATCTCTTTCTCTGCCATTTAAAAATCAAATCAGAAGATGGGGGGGGGGTGGGGCATATGTCAAGTATCAGTGTTAATCAGACTGATTTGCTTTACAGAATTTAGCCGGGATGAGTTTACCTTAGTTTGTTCTTCCCCCATCTGAGGTCATGAAGGAAGAGACAAGACTGTTAAAAGTGTGGGGCTGGGCAAGGAAAGATGAGCAGACTCGATACACTTCACTCTTGCCTCGCAGGTTGTGTGTCGCGGCCCTGTCTGTGAACAACTTCTGTGACAGCCGGGAGGCCCTGTACGGGGTGTTTGACGGAGACCGTAATGTGGAGGTACCCTACCTCCTCCAGTGCACTATGAGTGACATTTTGGCCGAAGAGCTGCAGAAAACAAAAAACGAAGAAGAATACATGGTTAATACGTTCATTGTTATGCAAAGGTAAAACTTCCAGTCCCTGCTCTGTGTTTTCTTGCTCTTCTTTGAGTGTTTGCCGGATAGTCTCAAAGCACTGCTGTGGCATGTGGGTGTGCAAGAGGCGTTCAGGTGAGCTGGTTTTGCGTAAGTAGCAGGGATGGACCATGTCCCCTTGAGACATACTGGTGTTCAGACAACTTTGTAGGAGGCCGAGTCAATGACAAATTTAGTGTAGAGCTTTTGGTCACTGTAGAAACTGTGTAACTCTTAGGCATGAATGTTACAAGCATTCCCTCCTTCAAAGAATTGCTCCTCCTTATGTCACTTGAATGGCTTTAAAGGAATGGTCTATTCATACTGTACTGCAAACACTCCCGTGGGCCCAGGAACCAGGGAGTGTGCTAAAGGTCATGAGAACAACGATGAGCTCTCCTTTTTCTCTGCCAGATACTCTGCCAGAGGAAGTAGCTTTGTAAGAGGGGTAGAAAAAGTACCTGCTAAGGAGTGCCAGTTTTAAAGTTACCCTCAGTCATAGATAGCTCCTCTTGAAGAGCTCGGTAGAGACAGCTACAAGGAGGTTCTTTGCTTCTAGACTCCCCTCTTTCAGATGCTAGTGGGCACATACCATTAGCAATTAAATACGGATAGGTAATATTTAGTGAGCCCTTAATATGTACCAGTCATTGTTCTAAATACCCCACATGCCGTACAGTAACATTAACTATCTCACTGGGTGAAATGTACTTACTTTACTGATGAGAAACTGAGGTACAGAGAAGTAAAACAAATCTCTCTTAAGAGCTAGTAGATGGCGCAGCCAGAATTTGACCTGGGGCAGTAAGGCTCCAGAGAATGTTCCAACAACCAGCCACATCTATCTACTTTTCTGTTTTTATCACCATCGTATCCTAGGGAAAAAAGCAAACACATATCATCATATGCACAAACATGTGCACACCCTCCCCCCAAAGAGGTCTACTTTTTATAGACACATGAGCACTCAAACTCTGTTTCCCAGCTGCTCCGTTCCCCAGGTACCAAGCAGTTGCTGGCTTTGCTCAGAGGAATCATTGTGCCTGGAAAGAGAGCAAGCAGGGCTTCCCTGGTCGGGCCTCCAGCCCTGTCTGGTCAGGGATGGCCACAGGTCTGCACTTACAGACCCAAGTTGTTGACCCATCTCCAGGGCCATTTGTATGCCCCTTATTTTCCCTGTTAAGATGACATGGGATCTGGAGTGATCTTTTCAGCCTTTGGAGGAACTGTCTTCTTGTGCCTGACATCCTAACTTACTCAAGTAGGCAGCCCTGGTTTCCATTGCTGGTCCTGCTGCTCGCCTAACCTAGAGCATTGATAGGAGCTGACAGGACCTGCAGGTCTGTCCTGGTAAACAGAGGAGTCTGTCTCAGCCTTCTTGCTTCAGCACCACTCAGGATCAGCAGGGCCCTGGGAGGCTTGTGGTAGGAGTTCTTGGCTCCTTTTGTCAGAACTTGTGCTTTGTGTACTCCGTCTGTAGAGTAGGGGTCATGAATAAAAGGGGTATATCACCAGCACTTTGGAGCTTGAGTACTAGAATGTCCTTCCTGTGAATATTCTAGAATAGGTAACATGGTATAGAAAGTCTTCCCCACATAAGGCAAGAGCATCAATGGTCCAGAAATTAAAGGCTCATTCATACCAGCAAACATCCTTACAAAGGAGAAGAGGGTTGGGGGGCCAGGTCATGTTGAAGTGCATATGTCTGTGTGTGGAGTACAGTTACACGTGTTGAAATGCTCCCTCAGTCCCCTGGCGGGGGCAGGGGGGATTTAGAGGTGGACGGGGAGAGAAGTAGTCATTCCCCTTCTGTCCTAGGAGCGTCATGATGAGGGAGCAGCAGGCAAGGGCTCCTTGGGTGGTAAAGGGACATTCCCCCAGCTGGGCGCAGACTCCACACATGGGCCCTCCTCCTTGGAGAAGTCGAGCTTGCTTTGGTGAGAGAGGCCGAGTGGAACCCCCGGGCTCCGTTTTTCCTCCTAGCCCTCCTGTTGAGTTAGCCAAGCTGACACGTGCCCGGTCGCATCTGGGTTTTACCCCTCTTTGGGTTCCAGGAAACTTGGCACGGCCGGGCAGAAGCTTGGAGGCGCTGCTGTGCTCTGTCATATCAAGCATGACCCCATGGACCCAGGAGGATCCTTCACCTTGACCTCTGCTAATGTGGGCAAGTGCCAAACAGTTCTCTGTCGGAACGGGAAGCCGTTGCCTCTGTCCAGATCGTACGTCATGAGCTGCGAAGAGGAGCGGAAGAGAATTAAACAGCACAAGGCCATTATCACCGAGGTGAGGAGGGCACGGTTTTCCTCGGGGTGGCGGGGAGGTTGGGGCCGGGGTCATGGCAGAAACCAGCAACAGTCCAAGTCTGCAAGGTCACAAAGCAAATCCTCTGTACGAGCGGTCTGAAGACCTCACCTATAGGATAAAAAAATACTTCTCCAGGGCCTCCGTGTGTCAGAGGCTCCGCCCAGTGCTTCATGGCCTTAGCTCAGCTGATGCTCACAAGCCCCTCCGGGAAGCAGGGGGTTCGGGGCCTGAGGGGGCCACCCCGGAGGTCACAGTGCTGGTTCTGGTCCTCAGGAACGTAGCCATCCTGTCTTCCGAGGTCCGTGGGTCAGTGTAAATTTGGTACTTCGCTCCTGTTCCCGTTTGAGTCAGGCAGGGAGTGGTTTTTTCCACCCGGGGTTCTTCGCACCCCCGGCCCCGCGGGCACACTTGGTCTTCACGGCTGGGTGGAGAGGGCTCTGGGCACGTAGCAGGTACGGGTGCTGCTCCCCGTCCTCCAGTGCACAGGACGGCGCCCACCACAAAGGACTGCGTGGCCCCGGATGGCACTGCTGGGAAACCCCGGAGTGAGGCTCCGTCCTGGGACAGTAGGCGGTGCTCCCTCAAGCTGGGCCCTCGGGCCGCTGCTCCGCTCTCCGGTTCCCCACAGGACGCCGGGCCCGCCCCGAGGGCGCGGCTGCAGGGAGTCCGGCCCCTCCCACGTGCCTTAATGCCCATCCGGGCCCCCTCCCCTTCCAGGACGGCAAGGTGAACGGAGTGACGGAGTCCACGCGCATCCTGGGCTACACCTTCCTCCACCCCAGCGTGGTGCCGCGGCCCCACGTGCAGTCCGTGCCCCTGACCCCCCAGGACGAGTTCTTCCTCCTGGGCAGCAAGGGCCTGTGGGACAGCCTGTCGCCCGAGGAGGCGGTGGCGGCCGTGCGCCCCGTGCCCGACGCCCTGGCCGCCGCCAAGAAGCTGTGCACGCTGGCGCAGAGCTACGGCTGCCACGACAGCCTGAGCGCCGTGGTGGTGCAGCTCAGCGTCCCCGAGGACAGCTTCTGCTGCTGCGAGCTGGGCGCGGGGGGCGCCGGCCCGCCGCCCAGCCCCGGCCTCTTCCCGCCGCCCGGCAGCGCGGGGCTCAGGGAGCGGCCGGCCGACGCGCCGGGCGTGCCGTCCTCCAGCAGCGGCCTGGCGTCCGAGATGAGCAGCGAGCTGTCCACGTCCGAGATGAGCAGCGAGGTGGGCTCCACGGCCTCGGACGAGCCGCCGGCCGGCGCCCTGGCCGAGAGCAGCCCCGCGTGCGCCAGCGAGCCGCGCTGCGCGCTGCACCCCGTGGGCGCGGCCCACCCCTTCCAGCGCCAGCTGTCCAGCGCCACCTTCTCCAGCGCCCTCTCCGACAACGGCCTGGACAGCGACGACGAGGCGCCCATCGCCGGCGTCTTCAGCAACGGCAGCCGCGTGGAGGTGGAAGTGGACATCCACTGCGGCCGCGCCAAGGACAAGGAGCCGCAGCGCCTGCCGCCCGCGCCGGCCGACGCCAGCGACGAGGGCATCGTCGTCAGCGCCAACGAGGACGAGCCGGGGCCGCCGCGGAGGGCGGACGGGCCGGCCGCGGGGACCACCGGGCGGCGCCGCGCCAACGGCTCCGTGGCGCCGCAGGAAAGGAGCCACAACGTGATCGAGGTGGCGGCCGACGCGCCGCTCCGAAAGCCCGGGGGCTACTTCGCGGCGCCGGCCCAGCCGGACCCCGACGATCAGTTCATCATCCCCCCGGAGCTGGAGGAGGAGGTCAAGGAGATGATGAAGCGGCAGCCGCCGCCGCCGGGCCCGGGGGACCCGCTGCCGGACTACTGTGACACGCCACTCTGACCCGCCTGGGCGCTAGTTCCCAAATAAACTAACCGAGAAAGACGGAGTCGCAAGAGTCTCCCAGGCTCACGTTAAACCAGGGGTTCACTCCACGCCCTCCCACGTCCGCACCTGTCCTTGCACCTCGTCCGTAGGTTCTCCTTCTGTCGTTTGTTTTTTTAATCATTACCACTCTTCTAGTGATGCTCTACCAATATGATTTAAATTTGTTAACCTCTCCCCTAACATATCAGATGTGTAAAGACAAAGAACAAAAGGTTTAATATATTACAGAGAAACGGTTAATGTAATATTTTTTAAAATGGCTTTTTGTTGTTTTGTTCGGAAGGCAGGGCGGGTTGCCAGTGCTAAATGATTTTAATAATATTGTAATTCTGTATTTCTTGGGGGGGGGGGGGAGGCTTTTTTTTTTGTCTTGAAAATGATAGACATTTGTAGAATATGGAGACTAACTCCTAGGAGTTGCTTTACTCTGTCAGGTGACTTGAGTCACTGGGATTCACTAATTTTCTCTGAGAGAACAGTTGATTGAGAAATTTCTATTGTAAATAGCTCAGTGTTGTATAGTGACGCTTCAGATGTTTTGTAGTTTTGGCCTAAGGACACAGCCTAAACAACGGACTTTTCTCCTCCTCCTCCTCCCCCTCGGATGAGCCTTCCCCCCACCTCACCCCACCTGAGCTCATTCAGTGTGGAGGCTGAGCAGCGAAAGAGCACTTCTGTTCAGATAAGGGGGAGCTTAGGCCGCTAGAAAGGAACCTGCACCCAAGGGGCCTCTGACCCTTTTTCCTTCCTCTCCTGCCCCCACCCAGCCTCTTGACTTTTGCAGACACTTTGTGTTCCTTATTGCTGCCACAGTCAGCATGATTGTATACCGTTCAGTTAGATCATTTACATACCAAGAGCTATATTAAAGCAGAATGCACAAATGAACATGTCAATTTTTGTTATAATAAATATAAAATTTACAAGTATTGGACCCATTTGCTTTTGTCCCAGGTGTGTCTACAGGATCACACCCAGCTTGGGTTTGGAATGAATGGATGTAACTTCGGGGCAGATATTTCTGCCCTTTTTTTTTTTTTTTTTAAAGGGAAAACACCCAACAGGTTAACCAACCTTCAATGAGCTACTGAAATTGACCCTATGCAGAGCTGGTCTTAAAGCCTTTCTATTTCTTGTCATGATCATGCAGGGATAGACAGACAGAGGTTATATAGAGGCGATCCCTGGGAAACTCCTCCCACAAAGCCTAGTTCTTTCCAGTTCTCTCAGGGGCCCCTTGAGCCACATGAACAGGTTACTAGACCTTTTATGTGAACAGTGAAAGCCAGGAGCTGGCTGCCCACCTCCCCACCACCAGCAGACATAACGTTAGCACAGTGGAGTCCACCAGGAAATCCAATATTGCAAGCTGACTTACTAGCTTTTGCAGACTCTAGCACCCCCCTTCACCCCAACCCTGCATCTCGTGAAGGCAGACCTGTCTTCCTTTTCGGGCCTGCCCTCCAGTGGTCCCTGGCTAGCTCAGCGCCGGGACCGGGCAAGTAGTAGTTCTCCACGTGTAGACTCAGTGATGGACTGTCTGCTCTTTTGCTGGGGGGCCAGATCAGTGGACCAGGCTTGTCTTGGTAACGTCCATGCCTCCTTCTGGGTCTGGCTACTGGTATACATGCTCTTTGAAAACCACCAAGACCACAGAAGGATGAACTCAGCCCAGTAAGAGACCCAGGCACCAACGGACGAGACGGCCCAAGCCTACGCAGAGTGCTGTGCTCGAGCCAGGAAGCAAAACCAGCTCAGGCTCCCACACCCAGCCCCAGCCACCAGCAGCCTGCCTTCCTCCGCCTTTGCCCCGCTCCACGTGGATCAGAGCACACTTGGGAAGCTCTGGGATTGCACAGGGGTGCCTTACTTCACTTCTGCTCATCAAGGTGGCAGCTGATACTACAGGTAGAACTGCTTATAAAACTGTCAAGTGCTTAACCTGCGAAGGTCCCCGAAGCCAAGGGCTTTCCGGGGTGAGTATGAGAGAGAAGGGCATCCTCCCCTGCCACATTCCCTGCTTCCTCCAGGAAGGCCAGGGGATTGGGAAAGGGTCGGGGACAGGGAGAGGAAGGGGTTAGAGCAGAAGCCTAGCAAACTTGCAGTCCTGTTGAAGACTCAAAGGTCCCGATCGAGGAACCTAGAAGTGGTTTGGTGTTGGATAAAGCACGGGCTGCTCGGCGTGTGCCCAGGGAATAGGGCATACCAGCTTTGAAGGGGGCACCAGGGCCTGTCTCCGGAGCCCAGACACCCAACCTGTCCCACCCGGTTTCTCTTGATTGCTGTTGTCACAGCACCACCTGCTGGTGAGATCAGACTTCGTTCTTTATCCTTCTCCACTCTTCCAGAAGACCCAAAGTCACTTATCATTTACCTACACCCTGACAGAGAGCAACCCCAAGCGCTTATTAAATAGGCAGAGAAGCTGCATTAAATCACGTGATTGCGCCAGTGCCCGCGGGCCTTGTACGGTGGGAAACGGACATGCGGACAGATCAAGAGGTGTAGCCAGAACCCCAGCGCTAATCTGGGAGAGCGGAAGTCAGGCTCCAACATCTGTCAATCCCCCATTCCCCAGGATGAAAGAAAGAAAAATCCGTAAGAGGTGTCCGATCTTAAGGGACAGCGTCTGAGAATCCGCTCAGTGAGGGCACTGCCTGGTGGGGAAAGAAAGGCCGATTCCCGGGGCGCCTGAGTGGCTCAGTCGGTTAAGCGTCTGCCTTCGGCTCAGGTCATGATCCCAGGGTCCTGGGATCGAGCCCCGCATCGGGCTCCCTGCTCCGCGGGAAGCCTGCTTCTCCCTCTCCCACTCCCCCTGCTTGTGTTCCCTCTCTCTGTGTCTCTCTCTGTCAAATAAATAAATAAAATCTTTAAAAAAAACAAAACAAAAAAAAGCCGATTCCCATTTGTGTTCATGCCCACGTGAGCACGCATCGGAAGACGCGGTGAATTCACCCCACCACATCGAGAGAGACTTTCTGTTAAGTGTGGGGTCTGCCCTACCTGCCTCCCCAGTGATCGAACCAGGTAACGTATGTCGAGTGAGTTGTAGAGAGGAAAGCCTTATGTAAGTGGAAATACGGTCACGGTTATAATTGGGAACACAGCAAAAGTCCCTTTTTAAATTAAGAACTCTCAGAGGAGCAGCTGTTGGGATTCTTACAGGTAGCAGAGAGGAGGTCATGGTAGAGAAAATAGCCTTTTCTCCTTTCTTACCAATGAGTCTTTTTGTTCATCCTCCAACATAAATTTTCTGCAAATTAGTCTATGCAAACAATTTCACTTTTGTCATTCACCTACTATGAACCTGGTCGTATTGCTGCATATTTGAAAGATGATTCTAAAGGTCGCCCCCGCATCCCACGCCAAACCGAAATTACAACCACATTCAGACGGGCTGCTCCCATGGTCATTCTTCAATTTCTAAAGAGGTAGAAGTAAAACTGGCTTTAAACTGAAATTATGACTTTCCAGTCATTACTATTACGTGGGTCTTATTCCAAAAACCATACTTTGCCCTAAATACCAATCTTATCTATTGAAAAAAAGCTAAAATGACAGCAAAAATCATTTTCCCAAATGTTGCAGCCCCAGATGCTGACTTTGAGAACTCATTTACAGGCCATTGGCTTCTCTGGGTCTTTAAGAAAACTACTCCACCAGTAACATTTGAAGGTCCTTGGATCAGTTTTCCATTTAATAGAAATCATGCTGCCAGCCAGCAATAAATCCTGCACACAAAGTAAACTCTTCTATTTGGCCTCGAATACATTTTAAGAATTACTTGGATATTCCTTGTGCTGGAACATTTCGGTATGTTAAAAATAGCTCCTCAAGATCTCCAGTCCAACCCGACCACATCAGAGGATCCCGAACTCCCCTCCTGCACAGACGCACCCAGTCTCCAGCTTGGACAGAGCAAGGTCTCCGGGAGAAGAGCTGAGGGCGGACCGAGCAGCGTCTGCACGAGAGACAGACAGAGTGAGCGAGCGAGAGCGGGAGGAACAGCAGGAGAGACGGACACGGGACGAAGGCAGCACCGGCCAAGCTGGGAGTGCAGGGGGGATACTCCTGAGGGACCGTGAGCACAGAAGAAAAGCCACAGTTTAAAAGGGCAGCGAGAAGAGAAGGGACCCAGACCGAGGGCCCTGTTTCCCGGCCCCCTACCTCCCTCCTCGTTAGATGCCCTGGCCGGCCCGTCGCCTCCGTGAGCCGCAGGTTCCTAGCCTCCACCGGCCCCAGCTGTCCCAAGAGGACCCCAGACGGCACACACTGGGACACCCCTGCTCAGCAAGCACAACCGCTCCGACCAGCTCGCCGAGGTGACAGGGGCGCAGAGCACACTGCGACACCGCGGTCCCGTGCCACCCAACAGAGGACTGCCCCCGGGACCCCTGGGGCCAACGCCCGGCTCAGCGGCAGCTGCCCTACAGGCAACCCTGTGCTCAGAGCACTCCAGGAACCACTGGCCCCTGCCCACCTCCGCTCCGGACACCCTGCCAGGGCAGCCCCTGCGCCGAGCGGCCAGGGACCTCCCCAGCCCAGGCCTGCCCCACGTCCAGCCGCCCGGCCACGCACCCCGTCCCTGCAGAGCCCTGGGGCCACCATAAGGCTGGCGGCTGACTCGCCTGCAGCCTCCAGCCAGGGCCCCCTCGGTGTGGAGAGCCCTGCACCCGCCCCTGCCCCAGCCCACGCCAGCCTCGGTTCCAGCCACCGCACCAGGCTCGCCCCGGCACAGCGTGCTCCACGACCCCCAGCCTGTGATGGCAACGGCTCCAGCCACGGTCCCCGGGCACACACGGTCTACACGGGGGCCACCCACACAAGATCAATCCTTCACGGAAGGTTTCCACCCCATTCATAGAAGCCAACACAAAGTAACGCAAAGTGAGACCCAAAAATATGCTCCAAACAAAAGGAGACAAAACCTTAGAGAAAGAGCTAAATGAAAGGCAGATAAACCGTCTACCGGATACAGAATTCAAAGTAATGTTCCTAAAAATGCCCACCGGGATGGAGAGGAGAGTGGATGAACTCAGTGAGAACTTCAACAAGTGATAGAAAATATAAAAAATACCAGTCGGGACTGAAGAAAACAGTAACAAATGAAAAATACACTCGAGGGCATCAACACGTTAGGAAAATGAAGAATGGATCAACAATCTGGAAGACGGTGATGGAAAGCACCTAAGCTGAACAGAAAAACAAAAATTTAAATGAGGATAGGTTAATGGGACCTCTTGGACAGTATAAAGTGAGAAAACATTCACATTATAAGAAACCCAGAAGGAGAAGAGGGAGAGAAAGGGGCAGAACAATTATTTGAAGACATAATAGCTGAAAACTTCCCTAACCTGGGGAACAAAACAGACATTCGGGTTCAAGAAACAGAGTTTCAAACAAGATGAACCCAAGGAAGTTCACACTATGACACATACTAATTAAAATGTCAAAGATTAAAGATAAAGAAAAATTTTAAAGCAGCAAGAGACACGGCTGGTGATGTCAGACACACCAAAGAGATGGATGAAACTGGGCCGAGTTTATCAAGAGGACCATCTTGAAAATCCCAATGACTGATATGACGACAATCCTCCAAGCCTGGGATTTTTTGTCTGAAAAATCAACTGCAGACCATCAACTTCTGGCAGAGAAAGGAATCTCTTGTTCAGGACTTTGTTCTGCTCTGTGAGGAGAAGAGTGCAAGTCTCCATGATGCAGCCCTATTAGACATCCTTTATATTCTGCTTGATCAGCACCAGGAAGTTTGGGATGTTTTTCAGATGAGTAAAGGGCCAGATAAAGACCTTGACCTTTTTGATATGGAACAATTCGAACGTTCACTTGCGAAAATTCTTCAGAGTTTTAGAAAATGTGATGGTCTGCTTCAGAGACGCTGAGGAGAGTGCAACGTGGACTCGAATTGCCTGGGGAACACAGTATAGAAAGCCAAACCAGTACAAACCTGCTTGTGTGGTGCATTATTCCCAGACTCCCCACACCTCCACTTCCTCCACCAGCTGAAGAGTAATACACCCCTTCTGGGTCAGGCACGGACTGTTGCTAGCAAGCACCAGACGATTGTGAAAATGGACCTCAGAAGCTGGTGTCTGGACTCAAGACTACTGTTTTTATTTTATTTTTTTTAATTTATTTGGGAGAGAGAGAGAAGCAGGGGGAGGCATGGGGTGGGGGGCGGGGAGAGAGAGAGAGAGAATCTCAAGCAGGCTCCCTGCTGAGCATGGAGCCTGACTGGGGCTCAATCCCACAACCCTGAGATCATGACCTGAGCCAAAATTAAGAGTCAGCAACTCAACCAAGTGAACCACCCAGGTACCCCAAGGCTATTGTTTTTAAACAGTATAATCAGACCTTTGAAACTCGTAACTCTACTACACCCCTTCAAGAAAGAACCCTTGAGCTGGATATGCACATGGATTCAAGGATCATTCATGACAACAGAATAGAAAGAGTCTGGAGAGTGACTCAAACTCTGGGAGATTATCCTCAACCAAGACTAGAATTTGCACAATATAAGCTTGAAACAAAATTCAGAAGTGACTTAAATGGCGACATCTTGGCTGAGAAAGGAACCCCTCTGGTGCCTAATAAAGTTCTCTAGCCTGCATCTTCCTGAAGCATTGACATCCTTGGCCTCAGCTGGTATAACAGATGTATCACTTTCTCCCTTCCTCACTTGCATACCCCAGAAGGGAATGAATTATTTTAAAATTAGAGGTAAACAAGATGAATGCGGTTACAACTATATTGCATATGCATTTCAGTTAACCACAAGCTAGATGGCTCCTGTTTATATACTTGTGTTTTAGAAATTAGTTCTTGATATTGACAGTGAGAGATGTTCAATATAATTGTTGGGACGGATTCTTTCCTCCTACACTGTGCAGCCCTCTCCCCCATATCCTGCAAAGCATAGCAACAGTGTTAGGTTGTTATACATGAATTTCATGGCAATCACAAGCTGAAAACCTATAATAAATACACACAAATTATAGAAAAGAGCCAACAATAACACTAAAAATCACAAGGAAAGAGTAAAAGAAAAAAGGAACAGAGAAGAACTAGAAAAACAACCAGAAAACAATTAACAAAATGGCAAGATGTACATACCTACCAATAATTAAGATGTAAATGGTCTAAATGTTCCAATAAAAGATATGCGGTGTTTGAATGGATTAAAAAAGGAAGATGCATCTATAGGCTACTTAGAAGAGACTCACTTCAGACCTAAAGACACATACAGACTGAAAATAGAGGGAAAAACATATTCCGTGCAAATGGGGGGAAAAAAGATGGGGTAGTAATACATACTTGACAAAGTTCAAAACAAAGACTGTAACAAGAGACACAGTAGGGCATTACAAAATAAAAGGACCAATCCAACTGGAGGATATAACAACAAATATCTATGCACCCAACAATGGAGCAGTTAAAGAAAATGTTAACAGATAAAAAGGGAGACATTGACTGTAATACAATAATAGTAAAGGACTTTAACATCCCATGACATCAATCATAGATCATCCAGGCAGAAAGTCAATAAGGAATCCGTGTCCTTGAATGGCACCTTAAACTAGGTGGACTTAATAGATATATGTAACACATCCCATCTAAAAAACAGAATACACATTCTATTCATGTGCACATGGAACATCCTCCAGGATAGCTCACATGTTCAGCCACAAAACAAAGCTCAATAAGTTTAAGAAGATTTAAATCATATTAAGCATCTTTTCTGAATACCTTGGATGAAACTAGAAATCAATTACAAGGAAAAAAATCTGGAAAACCACACACATGTGGCACTAAACAACCAAAGGGTCAATGAAGAAACCAAATAGGAAATTAAAAAAAAAAACATGGAGATAAATGAAAATGAAAACAACCCAAAATCTTTGGGATGCAGCAAAAGCAGTTCTAAGAGGGAAGTTTATACCAATACAGGTATACCTGGAGAAAAAAAAGAAAAACCTCAAACAATCTAACTTTACACCAAAAAAAAGGACTGGAAAAAGAACAAAGCCTAAAATTAGAAGGAAGAAAATAATAAAGATCAGAGCAGAAATTCAATGAAAGAGACAAAAAATAAAATAAAAACAATAGAAAAGATCAATAGAACAAAGAGCTGGCTCTTTGGAAAGATAAAATTGATAGCCAGACTCACCAAGAAATAAAAGAGGACACAAAATCAGAAATCAAAGAGAAGTAACAACCAACACCACAGAAATACAAAGAACTACAAAAGACTATTTTGAAAACTTACATATCAACAAATTGGATGACCTAGAAGAAATGGATACATTCCAAGAAACACAATCTTTCAAAACAGAATCAGGAAAAATAGAAAATCTGAATAGAATGATTACATCATGAAATTGAATCAGTAATCAGACAAATCCCAATTAATGAAAGAGCATTCACAGGTGAATCCTACCAAACATTTAAAGAGTTAATACCTATTCTTCTCAAACTATTCCAAAAACTAGAAGAGGAAAGAAATCTTCCAAATACATTCTACAAGGCCAGCATTACCCCCATACCACAACCAAAGACACTACTAAAAAAGGAAACAATAGGCCAATATCCCTGATGAACATCAATTCAAAAATCCTTAACAAAATATTAGTGAACCACATTCACCAATACATTAAAAAGACCATTCTCCACAGTCAGTGGGATTTATTTTGAGGATGCAAGAATGGTTCAATGTCCACAAAAATCAACATGATACACATTAACTGAAAGATAAAAATTATGTGACCATCTCAATAGATGCTGAAAAAGCACTTGACAAATTCAACATCCATTCAGGATAAAAACTCTCAACAAAGGCCAAATGTCACAAACCCACAGCTAATATACTCTATGAAGAAAAACAGAGTATTTCCTCTAAGATCAGAAACAAGCCAAGAATGTCCACCTTTGTCACTTCTCAAACAACACTGTAAGTCCTAGCCATAGCAATCAGACAAGGAAAAGAAATAAAAGGCATACAAATTGGGAAAAAGTAAAACTATTTGCAGATGACATGATACTATATATATATATAGAAAACCCTAAATACTCCATCAAAAAACTACAAAAACTGATGAATTAAGTTACAGGATACAAAATCTACAAAAATATATTGCATTCCTATATACTAATAATGAAGCAGCAGAAAGTGAAATTAAGAAAACAATCCCACTTATAACTGCACCAAAAACAATACATTAGGAATAAACTTAACCAAAGATGTGAAAGACTTGTACTCTGAAAAGTAAAAAGCATTAATGAAAAATTCAAGACAATGCAAATGGAAAGACATTCCATGCTCATGGATTGTTAAAATGTCTGTACTAGCCAAAGCAATTTACATATTTAATGCAATCCCTATCAAAATACCAATCGCATTTTTTACAGAACTACAAAAGACAATCCTAAAACATGTATGGAACCACAAAGGATTATGAATAGCCAAAGCAAATTTGATAAAGAAAAACAAAACTGGAGGTATTATAATTCCAGATTTAAGGTTATACTACAAAGTGGTGGTAATTAAAAAGAGTATGATACTAGCATAAAAATAAACACATATATCAATACAATAGGAAACCCAGAAATAAATCCACAATTATATGGTCAATTAATATTCAACAAAGGAGGAATGAATATCCAATGCAAAAAAGACAGTCTCTTTAACAAACAGTGTTGGGAAAACCAGATGACCACATGCAAAAGAATGAAACTAGACCTCTTTCTTTCATCAAATGGATTAAGGACCTAAATGTGAGACCTTCCAAATTCCATAAAAATTGTTGAAGAGAACACAGCAACATCGGCCATAGCAACATTTTTCTAGGTAGTTTTCCTGAGGCAAAGGAAATAAAAGCAAAAATAAACTATTGGGACTACATCACAATAAAAAGCTTCTGCCCAGCAAAGGGGAAAAAAAAAAAAAAATCAACAAAACTAAAAGACACTCTACTGAATGGAAGAAGATATTTGTAAACGACATATCTGACAAAGGATTAGTATCCAAAATATGTGAAGAAATGATATAATTCAACACCCAAAACCAAATAATCCAATTACAAATGAGCAGCAGAAGAGGGGCACCTGGATAGCTCATTTGTTGGGCATCTGGCTCCTGGTTTCTGCTCAGGTCATGATCTCATGGGTTGTGAAATCAAGACCTGTGTTGGGCTCCATGTTCAGCAGGGAGTCTGCTCGAGGATTCTCTCCCTCTGCCCCTCCCCCCCCAAAGTAAATCAGTATTTTTTTAAAAAATAAGATATGAACAGACATTTCTCCAAAGAAGACATCCAGATGGCCAACGGTCACATGAAAAGATATTCAACATCACTCAATCAGGGAAATGCAAATGCAAACACAATGAGATACCACCTCACACCTGTCCAAATGGCTAAAATCAAAAACATGAGAAACAACAAGTGTTGGTGAAGATGTGGAGAAAAAGGAACCCTCTGGCACTGTTGAAGGGAATGCAAACTGGTGTAGCCAATGTGGAAGACAGCATGGAGGTTCCTCAAAAAGTCAAAAATAGAACTACCCTATGACCCAGTAATGGCACTACTGGGTATTTACCCCCAAAATATAAAAACACTAGTATAAAGAGACACATGCACCCCTATGTTTTTTTGCAGCATTGTTTACAATAACCCAAATACGGAAGCAGCCCAAGTGTCCATCAACAGATGAATGGATAAAGAAGATGTGGTATATATACACAATGGAATATTACTCAGCCATCAAAAAGAATGAAATCTTGCCATTTGCAACAACATGGATGCAGCTAGAGAGTATAATGCTAAGTGCAATCAGTCAGAGAAAGACAAATACCATATGATTTCACTCATGTGTGGAATTTAAGAAACAAAACAAATGGGCAAAGAAAAAGGAGAGAGAGAGAGAAGTCAAGAAACAGGCTCCCGACTATAGAGAACACACTGATGGTTACCAGAGGGGAGGTGGGCGGGGGGATGGGATAACTAGGGGATGGGGGTTAAAGAGTACACTTGGCACGATGAAAAAAAATAAGTGGGAACTCAAGGGGAAAAAAATTACAGTGTGGGGACTATAATAAAAAAAAAATTGCTCATTGAAACAAGCCTCACATCTCTGCCTACCCTAAGTGCAATCAGCCATACTTTTTCCTGAGGAGCTGAAGCCACCGTATCTTCACAGGTAAGTCCCATAGGACTTTTTTTCCTAGAAACTTCATTAGGCATACATTATAATCCTGTGTCCATATAATTTGCATATAATTTTCATGCAAATGTTGTTAGGAATCCTCTACTTTTCCAACTGAAATTTCATTGTGATATTCCTTGCACTACAGCATATGGGGTTTTGTCCTCGTTTTACCTCCATGAGCGGCACCCTACTCTAAGGGAGAGACCATGCATGTTGGGGAAAGAAAGGGCAGCGAGCAGAAAAAACTGGGCCCACGGGTGACGAGAGCCTGCCTTTCCTCTCCATTTCAATGTAGTCCGAGCATCATAAGGCGGCAATGGTCTCAAGAGTGCACCGAATGCCTGCTTCTAGGAAGAACCCGGATGGTCTCGGCCGAGGACATTTTTTTTTTTCTTCTTTCCTGCTGGAGCTCCAAAGATGAAGGCTCCTTGATGCCCTTCCTAAGCTGCTGAGCGCCCACTCTGTGCAGAAGTGCCGGGGGAGCAGGGAGCAGTAAGAGGCCACACGGGTGAGGGAACCACCTCACCATCTACCGCAGAGATGCACAGTACCCAGAATGCAGTGGGGAGGGGCAAAAGTCACACCAGCCTGAGATCACACAGGGTCAACCCCAGGCTTGAAATGCGCTGTGACCCCCAACCCTGCAGTGTGGTCACGGAGAACCAGCGCTGGGTGAAGGTCCTCCTGTCCACCAAACTCCTGTCTGTGACTTACCGGAGGGATAATGCTGACTTCCCACCTCCCGTGAGCAAACAAGGGAGAAGGGCCCACATCCCGCTGGCTGCTCCCCATTCCCGTCCAGATCAGCCTCATTCCTGCAGTGGGGAGCCAATAACCATTGCTGCTTCACCCTGGGAGGCTCTCCAGAGCCCGAGCCTCTGCCAAGTGCACTGGGCGCGAGGAGCCAAGGATGAGGAAGATGGCCGCTGGGTCTGCACTCACAGAGCTTTAGAAGACGCAGACTCTCAGGGCAGAAAAGAACCGAAGGACGAATGCCCTTTGCTCTGCCCACCAGACCCCATTCAAACCATTTTCCAGCTGTTGGTTGTCTTGGAGCAGCTTGGCATTCCACAGCCTGGAGATGTACCCAGCTGCTCCAGCTGCCATCCAGCACACCCACCTGGAGCTCCTCTAGCTCGCCTGCAGTCCTTTTCTGCAACCCATGCCCATCCCCTAGACCCACACCCCCCTCATTGCTTGAAAGAGTTTGCACCCCGTGCCCCCACACCAGCACAGAGGCTGGGCCACACTCCCATTAGCAGTGGAGGCAGGAGACCCTGGGCATCCTGGGCTGAAGATGGGAGGGAGGTTGGAGCAAATCCTTAGAGGGGTCTCCACGTGCCCCGCCCCCCCAGGCTGGGCACACCCCTTGGCCTCCACTAGAAATTGCTGTCTTGTTACTTGAGCTATGCTTTTGCTAGAAGCATCCTTAAGATCTCCAGGCACATGACCTTGAGGTCTGCCCAGCATGCTACCTTTTTGCATCTTCCTGGGCTGTGGAGCCAGAAAGGCCCTGGTTCGTGCAGACGGCCCCACCCTGGTGGGCAGCTCCAGCCCCCCGAGCTCAGAGCTGCTCAGCTACCCCGCATCCCTGCAGCATCGGTCTTAGACCCACCTCACGGTCCCAGCCCCTCCGTTCCCTACATGCCCCCCTCAAGTTAGCTAACTCCAGCCCTTTCCATCTTTGCTCCCAGCCTCCTGTCCCAGAGCTGAGGAGGCTATCCTCTGCTCCCTGACCCTGCTGTTCTGCAACTTCAGCGTTGCACGCTCCTCCCTTTGCCTCTTGCTCGTACTCCGATCTGGCCCCGAGCACATGCCTGGTTTCCTCATGTCCATCTCTCCCCTCGGCCTCCTGGACACCTCCCTCCCAGGACTCCCACACCACGAACCCGCTGGTCCCCAAAGTGGCACCTCCTGTAAGCCTGACAGTGGCAGAAGCTGGCATATGTCCCCAAGTCCTGTCATCTCTACTTCCCAAACCCTCCCAACAAAAGAGACATTGAATAAACAAAATTTTTTTAAAAAGACAATTATTTCAGATGTTAAAAAAAAAAAAAAGAATATAAAGGAAATAGAAGTGGGCAAAGGGATAAAGATTATTTGACCTAAGATTTGATTAAAAATAAGTTAAGGAGTTCTGGTCCAATGGCAACATAGGAAGATCATGAACGCCCCTCCTCCCAGGACACAGGATATATATTGCTATTGATAGGGCATTCCTCCTGAAGAGCTGAGGGCTAGTGGTTGCTGCACAAGGATAAAGGGACCACGTAACATACAGCAGGTGAGACTAAGACACCCTGATCAAGGGACCCTGCCTCCTAGCCTGTGAACGGCAGGGTGAAGGGATTGTACTGCAGGTCTGTGAGCAGATGCATCTGCTGTGGGGCACAGAAAAAAGCCGCATGTGCAACCAAAATATAAAGCAACTGTACCTATAACACTGCCAAACATTGGGAGAGCTACTGGAACACTCTCCAGGTCAGAGGGGCTGGCAAGCATCATGGTTACCACCTTGACAGTGTAGACAAGAGCAGGGTCTGGGTGCCATACGTCGCCTTGGTGCCTCTGTGAGCCCCCAGCCCGCTCCCTAGATTCCCTGGGACACAGCAAAGCAGGTGCAATTTAGAAGAGCAACTAGAATAGAAAAGATGCAGTCCTAGAACTCTACTAAATGGCAAGGGAACTGCTGGAACCCTCTTCAGGTCCAGGGGGCTAGCAAGCAACCGAGTTTACATTCCCCCCCACCCACCTTGATAGCGCAGACAGGAGCAAGGTTTGTGCACCCTAGCTGGTCTGCTGTGTCAGGAAATGCTGGGACCCTAGCCCACATCAGCCACAGCTGTTCAATGAGGGCAGCCCCAGGATGGCTCACACGGGGACATCACTGGTGAGCAATCACCAACCACAGCACCAGAGGATCTTACCAAGGTGACACAGGTGCAAAGAACCCCAGAACATTCCAAGCCTGCAACACTTTGACTCCAGGTGCCCTGCCAAGGGACCCATTGTGTAAGTATCCCAGGAACCTTGGCTTGAACCCACTTTAGCTCCAGCTATCCTGCCAGGTCAACCTCTGGTGTGACTCCACAGTTTGCACCCAGTAAAGCTTCAGCTGTATGGCCATGGCACCCTTTGTGAGGAGAGCCATAGGACCACCTTAGCCCACACCCATGTCAGCTCCTGCCCATCCCACCAGGTCAGCCCCAGCATGGAGTGCCCTCAGACACTGGGCCCATGACAGCCGCAGCTCCAGGCAGCCAAATTCTCCAGGCACCCAGTCTACACAGGGGACATTGATATACAAGTCATTCCTTCAAGTTAAGAAATTGCAGTTTTGCCTAATTCATAGAAAAGCACAAAGTTAAACAAAATAAGGAAACAGAGGAATCTGTTCCAAATGAAATACCAAGACAAATCTCAGGGGGAAAAAAAAAACTATCAGGTAGATTGCTTATCTCCATTTCATTTAAAGAATTCAAATTAATGTACATAGGGCTCAAGGACTGGAGAGAAAAGTGGACGAACTCAGTGAGAACTTCAACACAGAGATGAAAAATATAAAAAATAACCAGAGTTAAAGAATATAATAACTGACATAAAAAATATGCTAGAGGGAATCCACAGTATTAGAGGGTGCAGAAGGATGGATCAGTGATCTGGAAGACAGGATGGTGGAAAGCATCCAAGCTGAAGAGCAAAATGGAAAAAGTAATTCAAAAAAGAGGATAGGTTAAGGGATCTCTTGAACAATGTCAAGCAAGTAAACATTTGCTGTATAGGGGTCCCAGAAGAGAGGGAGAAAGGGGCAGGAAAATTATTTGCAGACGTAATAGTTGAAAATTTCACCAACCTGGGGAAAGAAACCAACATCCAGGTTCAGAAAACAGAGTTTCAAACAAGATGAAGCAAAGGGGGTACACTGGGGCATAAAAACCAAAATGTTAAAGATTAAAGATAAAGAGAATTTTCAAAGCAGCAAGAAAGAAGGAACTAGTTCTAGGAAAACCCCATAAGGTTATCAGCTGATTTTTCAGCAGAAACGTTGACTATATCATGCTTGTCCTTTCTGGCCTCCAAAGTGCTGAACAGAAAAAAAAAAAAAAAACCCTACAACCAAAAATGCTCTACTAGGCCAGGTTATCATTCGAATTGAAGGAGACAGAAAGAGTTTCCCCAGGCAAACACATGTTAGAAGAGTTCATCACCACTAAACCAGCCTTACAAGAAGTGTTAAAGGGAATTAAGTGGAAAAGAGAAAGCCATAAATTATAAAAGGAAAACGTTTCATGAGTGAATGCAAACATACAGTAAAGGTGGGAGTGTAATCACTTATGAAGCTAGCATGAAGATTAAAAGTAGTAAAAACTCTATCTAAAAAAAATTAGATAAGGGGACTCACTAAAAAATAGGTAAAATATGACAGCATATACCTACAATGTGGAGGGTGGGAGTAAAAATTAAGGCCTTCGAACTTAAGTGACCATCAACTTGATATAGACTGCTATATGTTTCAGATATTATAGATGAACCTCATGCTAACCACAAGCCAAAAAACACAATAGATACAAGAAAAATAAAGAAAGCCCAGCATACCATTAAAGGAAGTCATTAATCACAAGGAAAGAGAGCAAGAGAAGAACAGAGAACTACAAAAACAACCAAAAAACAATGAACAAGATGGCAAGAAGTACATACCTATTAATAATTTGGTTAGGTATAAATTGTCTAAATGCTCCAATAAAAGACATGGGGTGTTTGAGTAGATAAAAAAGGAAGACCCATTTATAGGCTGCCTAGAAAAGACTCACTTCAGACCTAAAGACACATATAGGCTGAAAGCAAAGAGATGGAAAAGATACTCAATGAATATGGAATCAAAGATGACTGGGCTAGGAATACTTAGATTTGACAAAATAGAGTTTTAAAAAACTGTAGCAAGAGACAAGGGCATTACATAATGATAAAGGTGTCAATCCAACAAGAGGATTTAATAATTTTAAATATCTAGGCACACAACATTGGAACACCTAAACATAAAATATTAACAGACATAAAGGGAGAAATTAACAGTAATACAATAATAGTAGGGGACTTTAACACCACACTTGTATCAATGGATAGATCATCCAGGCAGAAAAATCAATAAAGAAAGTGTCCTTGAATGACACATTAAACCAGATGGACTAACAGATATAGAAAACATTCTATCCAAGAACAGAATACACATTCTTTTCAAGTGCATATGGAACATTCTCCAGGATATACCACATGTTAGGCCACGAAACAAATCTCAATAAATTTAAGAAGATGCAAATTCTATCAAGCATCTTTTCTAACCACAACAGTATGAAACTGGAAATCAATTACAAGAAAAACTGGAAAAAGCACAAACACAGGGAGGCTTAACAACATGCTTCTAAAAACCAATGGGTCAATGAAGAAATCAAAGAGGAAGAAAAAAAAAAAAACATGGAGACAGGAAAATGAAAACACAACAACCCAAAAATCTTTGGGACACAGCAAAAGCAATTCTAAGAAGAAAATTTATAGCAATACAGGCTACCTTAAGAAAGAAGAAAAATCTCAAACAATGTAACCTTACACCTATAAGAACTATAAAAAGAACAAATGAAGCCTAAGTTAGTATAAGGAAGGCTATAAGATCAGAGCAGAAATGGAGATTAAAAACCAAATAGAAAAGAGAGAGGACACAAATAAGATCAGAAAGAGAAGTCACAACACATACCACAGAAATGCAAAGAACTAAGACTACTACAAAAAATTATATGCCAACAAATTGGACAACTTAGAAGAAATGGATACATTCCAAGAAACATACAATCTTCTAAAACTGAATCAGGAAGAGGGGGAAAAAGATGGTGGAGGAGTAGGGGACCCTATTCCAACCAGTCCCAGGAATGGAGCTGAATATCTACCAGATGACTCTGAACACCCATGAAATCAGCCTGAGATGTAAGAAGATAGATCTGGATCTCTATAAACAGAATATCGCAGGCAGTTGGTTCCGAAGTACGAAGTGGGGAGCCCTGATTCCGCGGGCAGATTTTGAAGGATAAATGGCAGCAGGAGGGTGCCTGGCCGTAGGGATCCTACACCACCAGTGAGCGACAGACTCAGTGGGCACAGACTCACAGACCAGTAGCAGCGGGGAAAGGACTTTAGGGCAGCCTCCGGGGCAGAAACCTGGAGCGGCGGGGCCACGGGGGCGAACTGGGAGCGGCTGGCAGTTTTAGAAGCACAAACAGCAGAGACGTGCCCCGACCTGGAGGCAGTACTGGGGGCGCTGCGGAGGGGCGCACAACCCAGGATGCTGCAGTTTATAGCAGCATGGACAGAAACGGAGACGGTGTGGCCTGGAGAGCTCACTGAAGAACAGACTGCAATCTCTCTGCTCTGAGGCAGAGGGTTGGAAACAGTCTCTTCTGCTCTGACTCTCGGAAGAGACACGGAAAGCCGCCAGAGAACAAGCCCCCAAAAACTGGTTCCCACTGAGCCCATCCCCCACCACAGGGGAGCACGGCAACTCTGCCCAAACAGGGTTGCCTGAGTAACAGCGCAGCAGGCCCCTCCCCCAGAAGACAGGCTGGGAAAACAAGAGGCCAGCAACCCTAAGGTCCCAAGAAAACAGGTGCATCTTGCTTGGGTTCCGGTCAATAATTTGGACTCTATACATTCCCTCAACCACCCATCAACAGAATGACTAGGAGGAGGAACCCCCAAAATAGGAAAGATTCAGAGATTATGACTTATGCTGCAGATTTACAAGTGGATGCAGATATAACCAAGATGTCGGAGATGGAATTCAGGCTAGCAATTGTGAAGACAATAGCTAGAATGGAGAAATCAATTAATGGCAATATAGAGACTCTAAGAGCAGAAATGAAAGCTGAATTGGCAGAACTTAAAAATGCTATCAATGAGACCCAATCTAATCTAGATAATCTAACAGCTAGGGTAAGTGAGGCAGAAGAACGAATTAATAACCTGGAAGACAATTTAATAAATAAAAAGGGAAAAGAGGGGGCCATGGAAAAACAACTCAGAATCCATGAAAATAGAATCAGAGAAATAAGTGACACCATGAAGTGTTCTAATGTCAGAATTATTGGAATCCTGGAGGGAGTGGAGAGAGAGAGGACTAGAAGATATATTTGAGCAAATTGTAGCTGAGAACTTCCCTAATCTGGGGAATGAAACAAACATTTATGTCCTAGAGGCAGACAGGACCCCTCCCAAGATCAAGGAAAACAGTCCAACCCCGGCATGTAATAGTAAAACTCGCAAATCTTAGAACCAAGAAACCATCTTAAGGGCAGTTAGGGGGAAGAGATTCCTTACGTACAGAAGGAGGAACATCAGAATAACATCAGACCTATCCACAGAGACCTGGCAAGACAGAAAGGCCTGGCAAGACACATTCAGGGTACTAAACGAGAAGAACATGCAGCCAAGAATACTTTATCCAGCAAGGCTGTCATTTAGAATGGATGGAGAGATGCAGAGCTTCCACGACCGGCAGAAGCTGAAAGAATATGTGACCACTAAGCCGGCCCTGCAAGAAATATTAGGGGGGGGGGGGGTTCTATAAAAGGAGAAAGACCCCAAGAGTGATCTACAACAGAAATTTACAGGGACAATCTATAAAAACGTCTTCACAGGCAACATGATGACAATTAATTCATAGCTTTCAATAATCACTCTCAATGTGAATGGCCTAAATGCTCCCATAAAACGGCACAGGGTTGCAGATTGGATAAAAAGACAGGACCCATCCATATGCTGTCTACAAGAGACTCATTTTGAACCTAAAGATACATCCAGAGTGAAAGTGAAGGGATGGAGATCCATCTTCCATGTCAACAGACCTCAAAAGGAAGCTGGGGTAGCAATTCTTAGATCAGACAAATTAGATTTTATACTAAAGTCTGTAGATAGAGACACAGAAGGACACTATATCATTCTTAAAGGGTCTATCCAACAAGAAGATCTAACCATTGTAAATATCTATGCCCCCAACATGGGAGCAGCCATCTACATAAGCCAACTGTTAACCAAAATAAAGAGTCATATTGATAATAATACATTAATTGTAGGAGACCTCAATACTCCACTCTCAGCAATGGACAGATCATCTAAGCAGAAAATCAATAAGGAAACAAGAGCTTTGAATGACACACTGGACCAGATGGACCTCATAGATATATACAGAACATTCCACCCTAAAACAACAGAATACGCATTCTTCTCGAGCACACATGGAACTTTCTCTAGAATAGACCACATACTGGGTCACAAATCAGGTCTCAACTGATACCAAAAGACTGAGATTATTTCCTGCATATTCTCAGACCACAATGTTTTAAAACTGGAACTCAATCACAAGAAAAAATTTGGCAGAAATTCAAACACTTGGAAGCTAAAGACCACTCTGTTCAAGAATGTTTGGGTCAACCAGGAAATCAAAGAAGAACTTAAACAATTCATGGAAACCAATGAGAACAAAAACACATTGGTCCAAAACCTATGGGATACTGCAAAGGCAGTCCTAGGGGGCAAATACATAGCCATCCAAGCCTCACTCAAAAAAATAGAAAAATCCTGAATTCACCAACTAACTCTACACCTTAAAGAACTAGAGAAAAAGCAACAAACGATGCCTAAGCCATGCATTAGAAGAGAAATAATTAAGATTAGAGCAGAGATCAATGAATTAGAAACCAGAAACACTGATCAGATCAGTGAAACTAGAAGCTGGTTCTTTGAAAGAATTAAGATCGATAAACCACTGGCCAAACTTATCCAAAAGAAAAGAGAAAGGACCCAAATTAATAAAATTATGAATGAAAGGGGAGAGATCACGACTAACACCAAGGAAATAGAAACAATTATTAGAAATTATTATCAACAACTATATGCCAATAAACTGAGCAATCTGGATGAAATGGAGGCCCTCCTGGAAACCTATAAGCTGCCAAGACTGAAACAGGAAGAAATTGACAACCCGAATAGGCCAATAACCAGCAACGAGATTGACGCAGTGATCAAAAACCTCCCAAAAAACAAGAGTCCAGGGCCTGATGGATTCCCTGGGGAATTCTACCAAACATTCAAAGAAGAAATAATACCTATTCTCCTGAAGCTGTTTCAAAAAGTAGAAACAGAAGGAAAACTTCCAGACTCATTCTATGAGGCCAGCATTACCTTAATTCCCAAACCAGGCAAAGACCCCATCAAAAAGGAGAATTTCAGACCAATATCCCTGATGAATATGGATTCCAAAATCCTCAACAAAATCCTAGCTAATAGGATCCAACAATACATTAAAAGGATCATCCACCACGACCAAGTGGGATTTATCCCCGGGACGCAAGGGTAGTTCAACATTTGCAAATCAATATGATAGAACACATTAATAAGAGGAGAGAGAAGAACCATATGGTCCTCTCAATTGATGCAGAAAAAGCATTTGACAAAATACAGCATCCTTTCCTGATTAAAACTTTTCAGAGTATAGGGATAGAGGGAACATTCCTCAAATTCATAAGATCCATCTATGAAAAACCCACAGCGAATATCATCCTCAATGGGGAAAAGCTGAGAGCCTTTCCCTTAAGATCAGGAACATGTCAAGGATGCCCACTCTCGCCACTGTTGTTCAACATAGTACTAGAAGTCCTAGCAACAGCAATCAGACAACAAAAATAAAAGGTATTCAAATTGGCAAAGAAGTCGTCAAACTCTTTTCGCAGATGACATGATACTTTATGTGGAAAACCCAAAAGACTCCACCCCCAAATTACTAGAACTCATCCAGCAATTCAGTAATGTGGCAGGATATAAAAATCAATGCACAGAAATCAGTTGCTTTCTTATACACTAACACTGCAACTGTAGAAAGAGAAATTAGAGAAACGATTCCATTTACAATAGCATCAAAAACCGTAAGATACCTCGGAATAAACCTAACCAAAGAGGTAAAGGATCTATACTCTAGGAACTACAGAACACTCATGAAAGAAATTGAAGACGACACAAGAAGATGGAAAAATATTCCATGCTCATGGATCGGAAGAATAAACATTGTTAAAATGTCTATGCTACCCAGAGCAATCTATACCTTCAATGCATTCCCAATCAATATTCCAATGACATTTTTCAAAGTGCTGGAACAAACAATCCTAAAATTTGTATGGAATCAGAAAAGACCCCGTTATCACCAAGGAAATGTTGAAAAAGAAAAACAAAGCTGGGGGCATCACGTTGCCCGATTTCAAGCTATATTACAAAGCTGTGATCACCAAGACAGCATGGTACTGGCACAAAAACAGACATACAGACCAATGGAACAGAATAGAGCACCCAGATATGGACCCTCAACTCTATGGTCAAATAATCTTTGACAAAGCAGGAAAAAACATGCAATGGAAAAAAGACAGTCTCTTCAATAAATGGTGCTGGGAAAATTGGACAGCCACATGTAGAAGAATGAAACTCGACCATTCTCTAACACCATACACAAAGATAAATTCAAAATGGATGAAAGACCTCAATGTGAGACAGGAATCCATCAAAATCCTAGAGGAGAACATAGGCAGTAACCTCTCTGACATCGGCCACAGCAACATCTTTCAAGACACATCTCCAAAAGCTAGTGAAACAAAAGCAAAAATGAATTTTTGGGACTTCATCAAGATAAAAAGCTTCTGCACAACAAAGGAAACAGTCAACAAAACAAAGAGACAACCCACAGAATGGGAGACGATATTTGCAAATGACACTACAGATAAAAGGCTGGTATCCAAGATCTATAAAGAACTTCTCAAACCTAACACCCAAAAAAAAACAAATAAGTCAAAAAATGGACAGAAGACATGAAAAGACACTTCTCTGAAGAAGACATACAAATGGCTAACAGACACATGAAAAAGTGTTCATCATCATTAGCCATCAGGGAAATTCAAATCAAAACCACACTGAGATACCACCTTACACCAGTTAGAATGGCAAAAATGGACAGGGAAAGAAACAACGAATGTTGGAGAGGTTGTGGAGAAAGGGGAACCCTCTTACACTGTTGGTGGGAATGCAAGTGGGTACAGCCACTTTGTAAAACAGTGTGGAGGTGCCTCAAAAAATTAAAAATAGAGCTACCCTATGACCCAGCAATTGCACTTCTGGGTATTTACCCCAAAGACACAGATGTAGTGAAAAGAAGGGCCATATGCATCCCAATGTTCATAGCAATATCCACAATAGCCAAACTGTGGAAACAGCGGGGATGCCCTTCAACAGATGAATGGATAAAGAAGATGTGGTCCATATATACAGTGGAATATTACTCATGAATACCCAACTTTTACATCAACATGGATGGGACTGGAGGAGATTATGCTAAGTGAAATAAGTCAAGCAGAGAAAGTCAATTATCATATGGTTTCACTTATTTGTGGAACATAAGGAATAGCATGGAGGACATTAGGAGAAGGAAGGGGAAAATGAAGAGGGGGGAATCAGAGGGAGAGATGAACCATGAGAGACTATGGACTCTGAGAAACAAACAGGGTTTTAGAGGGGCAGAGGGAGGGGGGATGGGTTAGCCTGGTGATAGGTATTAAGTAGGGCACGTACTGCATGGAGCACTGGGTGTTACATGAAAACAATGGATCCTGGATCACGACATCAAAAACTATTGATGTATTGTATGGTGACTAACATAATAAAATTTAAAAAATTAAAAAAAAAACTGAATCAGGAAAAAATAGAAAATCTGAACAGAACAATTACTAGTCACAAAAATGAGTTGGTAATTGAAAAACTCCCAACAAACAAAAGTCCAGGACCAGACAGATTCACAGGTGAATTCTACCCAACATTTAAAGAAGAGTTAATACCGAGTGTCATCAAACAATACCAAAATTTAGAAGGAAAGCTTCCAAATACATTCCATGAGGCCAGCATTACCCGAAAGCCAAAGCCAGACAAAGATACTACAAAAAAAGGAAATGACAGGCCAATATCCCTGATGAACACATCAGTGCAAAAATCCTCAACAAAATATTAGCAAACCTCATTCAATCATACATTAAAAGGATCATTCACAATGATCAAGTGGGGTTTATTCAGGGGATTCAAGGATGGTTCAATATCCACAAATCAATGTGATATACTACATTATCAAACTGAAGGATAAAAGTTACATGCTCATCTCAATAGATGCAGAAAAAGCATTTGACAAAATTCAATGTCCATTCATGATAAAATCTCTCAACAAAGTAAGTTTAGAAAGAACATACCTCAGCATAATACAGGCCTTATGTGACAAACACACAGCTAACCTCAGTAAGGAAAATCTGAGGGCTTTTAAGATCCAGAACAGGACAAAGACGTCTGCTCCCATAGCCAGAGCAATCAGGCAAGAAATAAAAGGCACCCGAATTGCTAAGAAAGAAGTAAAACTGTATTTGCAGATGACATACTATATAAAGAAAATGCTAAAGACTTTACCAAAAAATATTAGCAGTAATAAATGAATTCAGTAGTTTCAGGATGTAATATGAAAATCTGTTGCATTCCTAGAAGCTAATAATGAAGTTGCAGAAATAAAAATGAAGAAAACAATTCCATTTACAATTACACTAAAAAGAATAAAATACCTAGGAATAAACTTAACCAAGGAGGTGAAAGACCTGTACTCTGAAATCTATAAACATTGATAAGAAAAACTGAAGACACCACAAATAGAAAGCTATTCCATGTTCACAAACTGGAAGAATATTGTTAAAATGTCCACTCTACCCAAAGCTATCTACAAATTCAATGCAATCCCTGTCAAAACACCAACAACATTTTTCACAGACCTAGAACAAATAACCCTGAAGTTTGTATGGAACCATGGAAAAGTTCAAAGAGCCAAAGCAATTTTGAGAAAAAATAAAGCTGGAGGGATCACAATTCCAGATTTCAAGATATACTACAACACTGTAATAACCAAAACAGTATGGTACTGGCACAAAAATAGACCTAAAAATCAGTGGAACAGAATAGTGAGCCCAGAAAGAAACCCACACTTTTAATTCATCTAGGACAGAAGAGGCAAGGATATATGATGGGGAAAAGACCATCTCTCCAATAGATGGTGCTGGGAAAACTGGACAGCCACATGCAAAAGAATGAAACTGGATCACTTTCTTACACCACGCACAGAAATAAACTCAAAATGGATTAAAGACCTAAATGTGGGACCTGAAACCATAAAACTTCTAGAAGAAAACATAGGCAGTAATCTCTTTGACATCAGCCTTAGCAATATTTTTCTGGATAAGTCTCCTCAGGAAAGGAAAACAAAAGCAAAAAATAAACTAATGGACTACTCCAAAATATTGCTTTTGCACAGCAAAGGAAACCAGCAACAACAACAAAAAAACCAACAAAGGAAATCAAAACAAGGCCACCTACCAAATGGGAGAAGAGATTTTTCAAATGAAATATTTAATAAGGGATTAACACCCAAAATATATAAACTTATATAACTGAACACTAAAACCCAAATAATCCAATTAAAAATGGGTAGAAAATCTGAACAGACTTTTTCCAAAGACGACAAACTGATGACCCAGATACATGAAAAGATGCTCAACATCACTAATCACTAGGGAAATGCAAATCTAAACTGCACTGAGATACCATCTCACACCTGTCAAATGGCTAGATTCAAAAAGAGAAATAGGTTTTGGCGAGAATGTGGAGAAAAGGGAACCCCCCTGCATTGTTGGTGGGGATGTTGGTGGGGATGCAGCCGTTGTCAAAAACGCTATGGAGGTTCCCCACACACACCTCTGCCCATTAAAATACCGACACCATGCAATCCAGTAATTCTACTACTGTTGACCCATAGAAAATGAACACACTAATTTGAAAAGATATATGCACCCCTGTGTTTACTGCAGCATTATTTATAATAGCCAAGATATGGAAGCAACCTAAGTGCCCGTGATAGAGAAACGGATAATGAAGATACGGTTGAAGAATATTCCATTGCATATACCACAAGAATGAAAGAAATCTGGCCACTTATAACAACATGGATGGACCTAGAGGGTACAATGTTAAGTGAAATAACTCAGAAAGACATAGACCGTATGATTTCACTCATGTGGAAGCTAAAAAACACACACAAAAAATTAGAAACAGACCCATAAACAGAGAACTGGTGGTTGCCAGAGGGGAGAAGGTGGGGATGGGCAAAATGGGTGAAGGGGAGTGGAAGGTAGAGGCTTCCAGTTTGGAATTGATTCTGGGGATGAAGGGCACAGCATAGGGAATACAGTCAGCGGCATCCTCTGAGGGTTGTATAGGAACGCTTGCAGTGAGCACAGCAGAACTATAGTTTTGGGTTTTTTTTTTTTTTAAGATTCTATTTATTTGAGAGAGATTGAGAGAATAAATGGGAGGAGGGGCAGAGGGAGAAGCAGAGTTCCCGCAGAGTGGGGAGCCCGACGAAGGACTCCATCCCAAGACCCCGGGATCATAACCTGAGCCAAAGGCAGACACTTAACCGACTGAGCCACCCAGGCGCCCCATGAACTATAGAGTCTTTAAAGCACTGCTGTGCACCTAAAGCGAATGTAACATCGTGTACCAACTATACTTCAAGGAAAAATAGAAATGAAGACAAGTTAGGATCTGGAGGGAGAGAATTTCAAGGAGAGGAAACTGCACAGGCAAAGCCCGGAAGGGAGGGGTATGTGTGAGGTCTTCAGGGGGAGTGGGCCTCGATAGCATCCCTCTTTGTCCCCCAGTTACAAAAATGCAGTAAAAACAAGACCAAAATAAGCAGGAGGGGCAAAAAGATCTTCTTTTTGGTTAAAGCTGGTAATGGAGAATGTGGTTTGTGTCCGTGTGGCTCTGATTATCGATCCCCATCATCAGCCAGATGATGGCCCCCAGCGGCACTTAGAGGTAGACGCCCTCCTTGCTCTGGTGCAGAGAGCGCCCCCTGCTGGGGACAGCTGAGAACTGGGGCTCCCGGAAGGAAGGGAGAGGGGCAAACCCTCCTAAGAGGGAGTACAAGGAACCCGATTGCCACAGCTGGAAGAAGCCTCCTCCTGGCTGAAGCCAGGCAGCTCAAGCTCTGAACAAGCCTGCAGACATAGGGGAGGCCAGGGGGTGTTAGAGAAGAGCAGGTCTTTTCCAGGTGGTTGGCACAGAGATGGGCGGGAGGCAGGGGCTCAAATCGTTCCTCCTGCTGTTGGGACCTCAGACAGCACTGGTGCTGGTATCAGGCTAAACCCTTTTCCGTTGTTTTGGTAGACTAAAAATTGGCTGCATAGCCACAGTTTCCAATGGCTCAATTTAATACCTATAGTTCTTTGGAACTGGGGAAAATGTCCTATTAAGCACCCCCCTCCCCCCACAAACCACCACACTCCTGGCTTCACCCTGGCCCCAGGGAATTCTTATGAACTGCCTAGGACCCTGGTGAGGCATGTCCCTGTGACTTTTGATTTGCTTATGGTGTCCAACAGGCCATTTCACATACTCCAAGATCAATAAATATCAAGTAAATCATCCAGAAACAAGTGGAAACTGCAATCTGGAGAGTTAGCCGATTTAGGCCTTTCATGAACGTCTGTCATTGTCCCCCCAGTGGGCAGGCGCCTGGGAGCCCACTGGGGTTATCTCGTTCCTCACTGAGCCAAAGACAGATTGGACCAGGCACCCCCTTCAGGAGTTCTCGGTGAGTAGGAATCTTCTTGGCAGAGGAGAGAGATGTGGCCTGATTGAATACGCTCCATGGACACCTGCTGCAGGGCTGGGGGGGGGAGGGGAGCTTGTGGAGAGGGTTGGCACCAGAGGGGCTCCCAGCGCCACTGCACACAGCCTAGTGAAGAGGTCCCTTTCTGCCTCTGCTGGCTGAGGACAACGACTGGGGAACGCTGGGGTCTCCCCCAGGCGCGTGCGGAACTAGCGGAACTTCCCTTGTGGAAGTTGCAAGGCTTCATCTTCTTGCACGGTTTTAAAGAAGGGTCAGACCCCACCCCAAATGTTTAACGCACAGTGTCCCACTTAATCTTGCAACAGCCCTAAGGAGGTAAGGCTATTCTTTTATGCAAGCAGCAGGTGAGGCTCGGAGGGATCCAAGGAGGAGCCTGGGGTCACCGCGGGGAAGCGCCGGGGGGGGGGGGGGGGGAGGTTCGAACCCAGGCTGGCTGGCTCCCAAACGGTCTGATCATCCATCACACGGATGAGACCATCGTCATCCTGTGTGCGTGTGACAGAATACATACGTGGACCACACCTCTGCTGGCTCCAGCTTTGTTGTTGTTTTCACTGAGGAGTAGAAGTTCGCAACCCTTGGGTTAGAACCGCCGTGTGAACAGGAGCCGGGGTCCCGGCTGGCTCTGAGCCAACAGTGGGAATCTGGGCAGGTCCCGTGGGCCCCGGGGACCTCAGTTTTTAAGAGAACGCTGTGGACACAAGGCTTGGGTCGCTTCCAGCTGTCATCTTCCACTCCCAGGACAGCACTGTGGTAATCGATCAATCCCCCCGATTAATCAGTAGTCAAACAAAAGCTCGCGTTGGGGCGAGTAGCAGTTTTCCATCGCATTTAGCTGCCTGTCTCCCTGGAAGTGCTTCAGGGGTTAAACCGATAGTTTGGGACCTTTTCATTCTAGAATGATGTGATTTGCAAAATTAAATTTAAAAAAAACAGGAAGAAAGTTTGGGATGGGGGGGCGGTCTCTCGTTAGTGACACAATCGTGGCCTCACTGCCCTAGTGAGGTCCAGGGAAGGGGAGGCTTCTCAGGGGAGCGCGTGGGGGCTGGGAGGTGGGCTGTACTCGGGGAGGATTCAGGAGATTAGAGAGCATTGAAGAGGTCTCCTCACTGTGGAAGAGATCTGTCAAGTCCCATGCAATTTATGGATAGGGAGCTGCTCTTATATAGGAGGAGGAAATAGAACTCTGAGGTAAGCCTTGAGCACTTCAAACCATTTTCAGGAAAGTTCTGGTGTCTTCCATTACCATCTTATAGAGCCCACTGGAGACAGAAGGATTACTGCCAGACCTTCAGAAAAATCTTGCCATTTGCCATTTGCAACATGGATGGATTTAGAAGGTATAATGCTAAGTGAAATAAGTCAAAGACAAATCCCATATGATTTCACTCATACGTGGAATTTAACAAGGAAAAAAGACTCAGGAATAGAGAGCAAACCGATAGTTACCAGAGCAGCGCCGGGTGGGGGATGGGTGAAACAGGTGAAGGGGATTAAGAGTTCATTTAGTGATGAGCACTGAGTAATGTGTAGAATTGTTGAAATATACACCTGAAACTAATATAACACTGTTAATTATGCTTGAATAAAAAAATTTAAGAACTTTAAAGGTATGGGACAGGTTTTGCAAAGAAAGTACTTGGGGGGCGCCTGGGTGGCTCAGTCCTTAAGTGTCTGCCTTCGGCTCAGGTCATGATCCCAGGATTCTGGGATCGAGCCCGCATTGGGCTCCCCGCTCCCCGGGAAGCCTGCTTCTCCCTCTCCCACTCCCCCTGCTTGTGTTCCCTCTTTCGCTGTGTCTCTGTCAACTAAATAAATAAAACCTTAAAAAAAAAAAAAAGTATTTGGGACCCCACTTAGGAACCCTTTTCCATTTGGTTGATAGTTTGATCCTGAAAAAGGTTTAAAGTGGTGATAAAAAGTATTCATCTTTAAGGATTTGGGGGGCCCCTTGTTTACAACATTCTTTTCTCATTCCAAGATTTTTAAATGGGCACCTCTCATCTTGGAAACTCCTTGAAGAGGAGACCTTGACTTACCAATATTCGTATCTCAGGGGCTTGCCCCACACCTGGCACATTATAAGCTTCCGAAGTATTTATTATATATAAAAGAATGCACCAACTTTGCAAACTCCGTAAGCTTGTTGGCTTTTTAATTGGTACACTTATTTAGCACATCTTTACAAAGGTCCTGGAAATGGAACAAGGCTCTCTCACACACCCCAGAAGCCATGAACACATTTTAATATAACCAGTAATGATTTTTTCCTGACTATAAAATGCACACAAAAATTAGAAAAGATAGGAACGTTAATGAGATGACCCATCTCCTCACTAACACATTACCATTTTATTCCCTTCCAGTTTTCTAAGCACTATTTTTAAATGTGATTATGATTAGGCTATATTCGATATCCTTTTAATTATGTTTTGAGCATCTTCCCTCTATCTCTGCATATGCATATTTAATAAGTGTCAGAAACGCATCCTGTCCAATACAGAACTTGTGCTTTTCTACCCCCAAAGGAATCTTTTCTTAGTTTTTATTACAAAAACATGAAAATCATCCATGCAGTTGCTCCAGCCAAATGCCCGGGAATCCTCCTGACTTCTCTTTCCCTCACCACTCCCGCCAGCCAATTCAACAGTTCTGTTTCATCTTGAAAACATCCCAGGCGGGCCTGGGTGGCTCAGTTGGTTAAGCGTCTGCTTTCGGCTCAGGGATCCAGCCCCGACTTAGGCTCCCTGCTCAGCCAGGAGCCTGCTTCTCCCTCTCCCTCTGCTGCTCCTCGCCGTCAAATAAAATCTAAAAAAAAAAACCCCAACAACAACGTATCCCAAACCACCCACTCCTATCCTTCTCCTCGGCTTGTCCGAGCTACCCTGCTCGCTCGTCTGGGCTTCTGGAGAGGTTCCCTCCTAGTACCACCCTGTCGGGAACGTGATCAAAGAGACCTGACCGCTGACTGACGGGGCGGCGGGGCCTGGACACGTGGAGGCTCCTCCCCTCCCACCCCTCCTCCCTGGCCTCAGAGAGGAGGACCCAGGCTTGAGATGGTGCTGGGAGGTTGAAAATACCTGCAGGGCACACATGACTGAGCCCAGTTAGGGCCTTTTACAGACAAGATTTGGAGGGCAGCGCAGGGATCTCTTTGCCTCGCTGTCGCCCAAGACAAGACTCCTATGCAAGCGTCCTTTGCTGTTATTAAAGTTACCACCTACCCACCTGGAGAAGCCAGCTGCTTCTTCACTCTCTCCCCGCCTGATGGGGGGCCGTTTTAGATCATACGGAAAGCTCCCAAGAAGGTTCTTTTCCAGCAGAACCATCGTTTCAAAAACAGAAGAGGCTGCCACCCACATGCGTTTCTTTGGGGCTACAGTGTATTTTTTTTTTTTTTAATCAGAAAATAAGGGGGCCAGAGGATCTGACCCTGTGTGGTCAGCTGCGGCCACCCTCAAACCCCCTACCGCAGCATCCTCCAGACCCGAGTTTGAGGCTCTCCAAACACCACCTGCCCCTACAGCTCTGCCAACCACAGACCGTGTCTCCTTCACCTGCCCAGCCCTGCCAACCACAGACCGTGTCCCTCACCTGCCCAGCCCAGCTCTGCCAACCACAGACGGCGTCCCCTTCACCTGCCCAGCCCAGCTCTGCCAGGGTTTGGCCACACCCAGACCTAGACCCACAGGGTGTTGGCGGGAGAGCAGCCCACAGCTCCCAGGTACACCCCGGCTTCCCAGCCGGTCACCGAGGAGAGGTCTCCTGCTAGAGCCAGCAGCTTTCCCACCGAACCAAATGCCTTCCCAGCACAACCTGGGGCCGAGGGACAATCCGGCCCCTACTCCTGGAAGCCCAGGGGGACTAATGGTACCAGGCTCCAGCTGGCCCTCAGCCTCTCGGGCTCCCCATCCTGGACACTACGCTCCAGAAAAATCCAGGCTTTCTCAGCTTACTGTTCTTTGCACAAGAGGCACAGAAAAAAAGAAACAAGCCAATGCCACCAACCCGCCGCACACACTCGTTCACATCGAACAAAACGCAGGCACTCACTTGCTTCCTTATGGCCAGCCGTTCCTCAGGCAGCTGCGAGGTGCCTCGAAGTCCCAGGAGACCCACACTGCTGGTTTCCAGAGCCTTCCCCTGAAGACCAGCCTCAACGCAGGGCTCTCTCTCACCCCTCACCCGAGCCCCGCCAGCAGGAAGCAGTCCCTCTTTGGAGGACCGTGGGGGGGTTCCTGGTGCTGGGCTCCTCTGAAGGCAGCCGGGGTGCACTCGCGGCTTGGGTGTGGGGGGCAGTCAGTGCGGTCCCGATGGAGGGGCAGGCGGGACTTACTAAGCGGGTTGACGCTGAGTAGCAGGTGCTGCATTTATACGGACCTTGATTCTCCAATTCACCACAATTCCTTGCACCGTCGTCTCACACCGGGTCGGCTTCACTCATTTACATTCGCTGCCTGACTCCAACAGGTGTGATAGCTTGTGACCCCTGTCTCGTTGAGCTCGTGGCAATCAAAGACCTTGTAAGTCAAACGAACGCTGCCTCAACCTCTCCTGGGACCCCACTTCCGTGGGGCTTGACCCGCAGTTCAGGCACCGGGCACTTTTTACAGAACTGAAATGTGATGGTAGAAGAGAATGGCAACTGTTATACACGAACAGCTCCTGATTCATGAGTTTGTCATCATTACTTGATCCCAGTTGCTCGCCATTTACACTAGGGACCAGGAGGAAATGGGACACATGGCAGGTGCTTTGGGGAAGGGAAGGTGTTCTGAGATGCAGGGGTCAGACAGGATGCACAGAGGAAGGCATCGCTGTGCCACCAACACGCGCAGGAGGTGGGAGACAGGAATCAAGGGTGGAAGCAAAGAAGGGAACCCGACAGGAGCGCCTTCTGTCGCTCTCAGCCACGTCCATTTTCCTCTGTTTCCTCGGTGCCCCTCCATCTTCTCAACTATGCCTGTTTTTGGCACTGAACTGATAGCTTTTCTCAAAAACAAACAAACAAACAAAAAACAGTGCCTTCAGCTCCGCGTTTTGAATGAAAATGTGCACGAATGCCCGTGTGGACCGTGCGGAAATAAAGGAGCCCCCAACACACCGAGTCTGCCCAGAATAACATATGCATCAATCAGGGTCTATTTAAAAATATATGCATACTATTTTCTCCCAAGTCATGAAACACACTTGTTATTCTAGACTCTGAAGTCTCACAGAAAGGGTAGAGATCCAGTGTAAAGCTAAATGATCCTCTCAACATCCCGAGGTTGAGCAACGGCCACTGCCGACTGCCAAAGTGTTCAGTCCACTCCTGGACCTTGTCTCTGATTTTGACGAGCATGAATTTGTGCGTGTGATAATAGTAAATGCTCCCAACGACCACCACTGTAAATTATGTACCGCTTCCTTCCCCTCCACTATCACTTTCCAAAGGTAGTATTGGCCTAACTGAAAGGAAAAAATGTGAGACCACACCAGGCTCCTGAGGAGGAGTCTCCAGGGGCCTTCCGTCACCCTAGAATGAAACCCAAACTCCTCATGAGCGCCCAGTGGTCCGCTGGCGGGCCACCCAATGGCCCTACAGCCTTCCCGCATAGGCTCTTCCGCGGTCGCCTTCATGTACACCCTCTGCTTCAGGGGTCCTCGACCTCAGCACCGGTGACATTTTGGTCCCCATAGGTCTTTGTTATGGAGGCTGCTCTGTGCACTGTAGGTCGTTTAGAGCCATCTCTGGCCCTACCCACGAGCCGCCCGCAGCGCCCTCCCACACTGTGGCAACACAAGTGTCTCCAGACACTGCCAGATGTCAGCCGGGTGGGGGGCAAAATCAGCCCTGCTGAGAATCTCCAGTCCCATCCCACTGAACAAGCCATGCATCTCCCCACTTTTAGGCCCCTCCTTACAGCTCTGGCCCCCTTCACACTCTTCCTTATTCTCCTGTCTGCCTCCTGTCTGACCTCGGTGTAGACGTTCACCTCTGCAGAAGGGTCTTCTTGAACTGAGGTGGGCTCTTCAATGTCACCCTGTCCTACGTCACTGCATTTGAATTGCCTCATAGCCTTTATCAATACATGAAACAATCGAATTTATGTGTTCACCATTCCCTCCCCAGATTGTAGTTCCAGGAGAGTAGAAGCTCGTCTGTCTTCGTGAGGTATCCTGGACGTAAGCGACAATACCAGACAGACAGCAGACATGTGACAACTGCCACACGGATACATAAGTGACTCCCTTCTCCATCACTGGGGGCTCTTTGAAGGCCAAGGAGCGGGGGCATGAGGGGAATCACAAAATGCTTGGGATAATTCCAGGCCATGATTATTTGAGAAAGTCTCGGGAGATTTAGTTCTGACAGCATCCTGTAGCCCCAGCTTTCTTAGTCTGGTGAACATGGTGCTGGGGGCCCCAGGGGAGTGACCCCACTGATGCAGTCTCCTTACCAGGTGGGTCCCACACATCCTTCCAGGCTCTGACAGGTCATGCAGAAGTGCAGTGGGTCGAGAACAGCCACATCTTGAAGAGGTTATTGACTTGAAGGGAGCACAGAATGTTGTGTCTGGAATAGGAAGCTAAGCCAGGACAGGGAAGGGGCCCTGCTGGGAGCCAAGGTGTGAGAGGGTGGGGGTCACATCGTAGGAGGCCCAGATGACCCTCCCTCCCAAAGCCACATGGCACCCAACCCATCCTCCTGACCACCCCTTGGTCACACACACTCCTCATTCACATCTCCCAGGATGCATTTCTGGGGCCCTCCAGCCAACCTCTCCATTCTCTTCTCTTTGCCAAACGTGCAGGGCCGATTCCATCTCTTTCTGACCTCCCTGGAGCTGCTGATTCAGTGAATCGCTTTCTATCCTCATCTTCTCTGCTCTTGGCAGGCCTTACAGAAAAAAAAATCCTTTGCAAGATTAACATTGACCACAAAGGATATGCTTTTCTACCTCTTTTTTTTTTTATCTCATTTTTCAATGTCAATTGGTTCAATTTATTGCAACTACAATTCATTACAATTAAACATTAGAGGCAGGCGCGGTGGGGGGAGGAGGCCATATTGATAGAATGCATATCAAATATTGAAGTTTTCAACATAAAAATAAATCACTCTGTTATTTCCTATAGACATGCAACTGCTCAAAACAGCACCCTCCCTGGTGGCAAAATTGAGTATCGATTAGCATCTAACACATGCCCATTGAACTTGATTGAGCTGAGCATCCAGGACTCCTTGTGGCTTTTTTTCCCTCGAGAGAGAAACCCAAGCAAGAGCCTGTGGTTCTCTCCCCAACAGCACCAGTGTCTGCAAGGCTGGGGTATCTGGTGTCTGGCCTCACAGGAATTTACCATTTTTGTGGCTCTGTGGTGAGGTCACGTTGAGGAGTGTTCTGATTTCAGCTGCTTTTCCACCTGGATAGACCTTGGTGACAATGCTCAAGAAGTGAACTGCAAAAAGAATTGGTGAGTTACTGTTTGAAGACAAAATTCCAGACTATTTTACAAATTTTACCAAGGCTATATTAAACTGTCACACACACACACACACACACTGGATGCCCCGGCTACAACTCAGCTCTAAGAATTTTGAAATCTTGGAAGAAGATACTGGATTCCAAGAACTGCTGAGAGGCTTTTCGCCTCAAGTGGCTCAACCTGGTACGTCATGTTTGAAGCTGCATCCACTGCAAAATCTACTTCCAAGACACAGGTGTACAGAACCGTTTTGTTCTAGGAAAGCTATGAAGTAAGCTGAATGCACACTTTTAGATGAAAGGCAGAGTCTTCTGTCTGGGATTATAAGGCCGTTCCCGCCTGCCCCAGCAACACGTATCCCCGTGTATAATTCCCCAGGCTCATATACTCATCTGATGATAACTATTGACAGGGGTATCTCTTTCTATCAAGCAACTTAAGATACAGAAAAAAAAAATCCCCTAGCTGCTCCAGCCAATTAGATGGGGTTTCGGTTGCTGACATGTGGAGCATCTGAACCCCTAGAAATGCACTCAGAGAGAAACTGACAGCTGGGCTGGGGGTGAACTCTTGTCGTGGTTTCCCAGGGCTGCCATGACAAAGTACCACAAGCCAGGTGGCTCATCCTCTCCTAGCTCTGGAATCTAGAAATCAGAAGTCAGGTGTCGGCAGGGCCGTGTTCCCTCTGAAACACGAGGGAGAGGACCTTTCCTTGCCTCTTCCAGCTCCCGGGGGCTGTCCGTGATCCTTGGTGCTCCTTGGCTTGCAGCTGCGGTGCTCCAGTCTCTGCCCTTGTCACAGGGTCTTCTCCCTGGGTGTCTGGGTCTCTGTGTCCAATTTCCCTCTTCTTATAAAGACACCAGTTGGATTGAGGTCTACTCTAATCCAGGAACGACCTCATCTTAAAGTAATTATATCGGCAAAGACCCTATTTCCAAGTAAGGTCACATTCTGAAGTACGGAGGGGTAGGACTCGAACATATGAATTTAGCGAGGAGCACAGTTCAACCCAGAGCAGGGTCTTTCCCAGGAACTCCTGTGACAATACCCTGATTGCTCTCAGAAACAACCGGGGGCGGGGGGGAGCCTCTGTGGGGAGCCAAGAGATCCAGCCATGGTAGGGCCCCCCTGGCGTACTTGCACCAGTGATCCCTGTGTTGATCAGTTATGGAAGGGGCTCATCCTTGATGAGCCTGCACCACAAACTGACTACTGATTCTAGAACCTGCTCTGATTCATGTCGGCGTCCCTCGCAGTGATGCCTGGAGCCGTGGAGCCAGGGAGCCAGATGCCATTCCCTTAGACAACTCTGATGTGCACATGCCCTGAGATAGGGCACCTGCAGGTAGAAGGAGAGGAGGCCATGGCCCCACCCTGGGAGTTGTGTTCTTCAAGCCCACACAGCGTCAGCATTGCTACAGACCCGGGCGGTGAGCGCCATGGGCCGGGCATGTCCACGTTGGCCGGGCGTGAGGGGTGAGGGGCCTTTTCGCTGGAGACCCCACCCCAGAAGGGCGAGGTGGAGGGAAGGGCTTGATGAGGAAGATGTAGGGTTGGCTTTGTCCTGAGCCCCGTGCTGTGCATCTACTGAGGCTCCACAAACCCGAGTACAGCGTTGGGACAAGAGACAGAGGCTGGGGCCAAGGTGGGCATCTGGAGTTGGACTCGGTGGGCGAGGGGCTGGATCATGTGCTGGGCAGGTCAGAGGTCAGGGCAGAGGAGGGAGCATGACGACATGACAGTGGCTTAGGATAGCCACTCTGGGAACCTGAAGGGTAATGACAACGCATCCTCAACAGCGCTTTGGGGGCAGTGGGGATTGGCACAGCGTTTTTGATGGGCCCTGTGTTCTCAGAGCCGTTGGGGTACTTTGCCCACCGTGCTTCTTACCGCCGGCCGCCCGCCAGAGCCGCTGGGGAGGATTCAAACACACTCATGCCAGAAGCTCACCCTGACAGAGTCGGATTTAACTGGCCTGGGGGTAGGACCTACACGAGTATTTTTTAAAGCACCCTGGGTGATTCTACTGTGCAGCCAGCGTGGACAATCGTAGTTCCTGCAGGCCAAGAGAAGAAAATGGCGAGTTCCTTTATCAGCTCCGGGGCTGGGAAGGACTCAAGCATCAGCTTTCACAGGAGGCTGAAAACCAGAGCACTGGTTTTCCCCGAAGAGCACATTCTGACAGATTCATTCACCTCTGGAGCCTCGCTCGGAGCAGAGAGGACGAGCCTGGCAGGGCTGCCCCATCCCAGAGCCAGCCAGTCTGGAGGGCGAGGCCGCATCCCCGGTAAATGGACGCTTCTTCTCAGAATTTCCACGTCTGTGAGGGAGGGCGGCAGCGCTGACAAGGACGAGCCAGAAAGGAACGCCAGTGCCAGCGTGGCACCCACTGCGGTCACCAGCAGGAAGAGCGGCGGGACCTGCGCAGGGCCTGGAAGGCGCCCCTGGGCCAAACACCACAGAGGCATATCCTTGGGGGTGACAGGGGGTCAAAGGTAGGGGCTGGAAAGACACGTGCAAGGGAGCCTCTCCCGGAGCTCTGCCCCTGTGGGTGGGTAACCCCCACAAAGAGAGAGTACCCCCCCATCCCACTTCTGCTCCGGAGCTGGGAGTGTGGGGCATCCAGCCCTCACGTCTAAACTGTAGGTCTGGTTCTTACATACACGGCAAACTCATTAACCTTTCAGCTTCAGTGGGGTGGAAAAATACCAAGTCACCTCGCAGGCTTTCCAAAGGTTATTTCACATTTCAGTGCCTCCAAGAAGCACTGAGGATCCTCATCACGGTTTCTTCACCCTCCCTGAATCCTCTCTCTCTGGTATTCACTTAAACTAAATTTCAGTGCATAGCTGGCTTGAACTTGGAGACTGACACAGGAAAGCACGAGGGTTCGCGCATTAGTTTCCTTCACCAAGTTGTAAGTTGAAGGCACCTTATTGTGGAGGCGCCAATATTTATGTAGTACCCTGCAGTTTATGAATCACTTACATATTATCACCTTGCAGTTGTTTTCCTAGAAGTTAGTACAGAAAGGTGTTACTGAGAAGAGATAAAATATTCTGAAAAATACACGTAGGACAATGAAAAGCTTGACAATGTACAGAATTTTTTAAATCATCTTAAGCTTAATGTCTCGGACTGTGTAACACTCTCAAGTTGTTTCACAAGACTCACACCAGACAGAGACCTTGTCAGAGAATGCTTGCAGGAAACAGACACCGAGAGCTACTTCACCCCAATTTCTTCATTTTGGAGAAGCCAAAGACAACGGGGGAGTTTCTTAGCAATCCGGGAAGCCATCCTTGGGTTCAATGTCAGTGGATGCCACAGGTGGGTTTACTGGCATTCTAATTCTCCTGGAGCCTTGAGAAAGCCACATTTTGGGAGTCACTGAGATCACCCATGTGGGCCTTGGTTCTCAGTCATTTTGCTGTCCCAACACGCCTGGGCGAATGGCTTTCCCACCAGGTTCCATGGGGCTCTGAGAAAGGGTGATGATTCTAAGTGGCTGATCAAGGATCTTTGGAGGAAAAGAAGGGCACACATGTAGTTGGAAAAAGCTCTATCCCTTGCCACACCAACACTCACCCAGCTGAGAATCACTCATGGAAACATCTGTCATCAGTACTTTCTGGGTTTGAGAACTTTGAGTGGGTGGTGGCATCTCTTGGCAGAAGAGGCCCCAGGGAAATGGAAGGCATGTTAAGGCAATACCCTGCCACTCACCTTTCACCCACTCAGGACTCCCAATCCCTCACCTCAAATCTCTCACTTGCTGTGTGACACACGGTCTCTTGGACAGCTCACCCTGAACTCCGCCATCGTCCATCTGCAGAAACAAAGAGAATGCGCACTCAGGATGGGTACCCTCTCCATCCACCCCTGGAGGGATTTACCACAGATTTACTCCCCTTAGGAATTCCCATACAAAATGATAAATATCCCTGTAATATAAAATAAAATTAAATAAAACAAGATAAAATCAAAAGACAGACAATGCCAAGGGTTGATGAGATTTTGGAATAATTAAAACTCTTATGTACTCTTAAGGGGAGGATTTCCCAATGAATGTTTAGAATCAGCTTGCCAATTACATAAAAATCTTGGTATCTTAATTGAGATTACTTCAGATCTATAAAACAATTTCGAATAAATGACATTTTAACAATATTGAGGTCTCCTTTCCATGAACTTTGCAGATCCATCCATTTGCTCAGGTCTCCTTTAATTTTTTTCAGTGATGTGTTATAGTTCTCACTGCAGAAGCCTCGAACATCCTTTGTTAGATTTCTTCCCAGGTATCTGATGTTCTCTTGACGTAGTTGTAAAAGCCACCGTTAAAAAAATATATTTTCTAGTTACTCCTATGGGCACAGAGAAATACAACAGATCTGGGGTGTTTTGAATCCAGCAAATTGGTTAATGAGACAGTTCTTGCGCTTAATCTTCCAGGGCACTAATTCCAATCTCACAATGACTACAATTTCTTTTGATTCATCTGCTGCATTTTCAACTTTTGAGACGCATGTGCGTTAAGCTCCGTGTGTGCGCGCACACACACACGTACAAATGCGCTGCAAGCCGTCCTTAAGGGCACTTACTACTTCTGATTTGGTGCTCTTGGCCTCCTTGAGCCGAGCTGTGTCCCTACAAGGTATTCTTGTGGTGTGGTTCTGCCTTCTATCCTGTCAGCTGCTGGGCTGCCTCATATGGAGCTACCATTCTCTGTGGACTTTCCTCAGTGCCAGGAATCTCACAGACAGTGAAAGAAAAAAGGAGTCTCTGTCCCTGTGGACCTAAGTGACAAGGGCCATCAGAGCCTTAGGGGCCCCAGAGGGACCCTCTCTGTCCTCCACACAATTCTATCTCAAGCACAGGGATACCTCAATCCACCAGTCTGCTCCTCTTGGCCTTTTGGGGTCAGGGTGAGCCTGGACTATTTTTACCCAGAACACTCTGACAACACATGCCTAGGTTTTTTCCATACCAATGATTTTTCCAACCCTCCGGATGCCACATGAGTGCCCTACGACTGAATTCAAGTCTGACGACCGACAACCTGGAGTTAGCGTCAGATTCTACAGATCTGAGGGCTCAGTCTCAAGACTGCCCCACTTCAGACACCAGTCTCAAGTCCTAGGCCACCCATGCTTCGGACTGACCAGCTATGAATCAGGGGTTCCCACAGCCCCCTCCTCAGATTGAATAATTTGCTAGAACTGCTCACAGAACTCAGGGAGACACTTCTTTTACCAGGTTTATTATAAAGGATGAAACTCGGGAACAGCCAGAGGGAGGAGATGCACAGAGCAAGGTATGGGGGCTGGGGTGCAGAGCTCCCATGGCCTCTCTGGGTGTTCACCAATCCGGAAGCTCATCAAATCTCTCCCATCAAGAGTTTTTACAGAGCTTAATCTCCAGGCCCTACTACCCTTCCGGGTGGCTGGTAGGTGGGGCTGGAAGTTCCAACCCTCTAACCACTAGTTTTTTCTGGTGATGGAGCCCATCCTCCTCGGTCTTTCTAGGACCAAAAACATCCTTAGGCTATCTAGGAACTCCATTTTAAGTTACCTTATTAGCATAAACTCAGGTGAGACCACAAGAAGCTCTTTATGAAGGAGCTCTTTATAACAAAAGCCATCCCTGTAACTCAGGAAATTCCCAGGTTTTAGGAGCTCTGTGACAGGAACTGGAGACAAAGACCAAATATATTTCTTATACCACAGTGCCCCTGCCCAAACATACGGTCACTTTTTTCTTCTTCAGGAGAGACTACAGACCCCTCAACTTCTTCTTAAACTGTCCCTTTCTGGTTCTAGCTCTGCCCTCTGTGTCCAATTCCCAGTAGGTGACTCTGACTTTGGAGACCCCAGCAAAACTCACTCACACTTAGCCACCTGCAGGTCCCAGCAACACCTGCTCAGGTAGGCAAGCATCAGTAGGAACTGAGTGTGGAAGAGAAGTGGGAGACCATGTTCAGGGCTGAGGTTCCCAGCCAGCTAGGTTTCTCTTGGCGAATTGGCCTATGGCTTATTTGTTGGGCATACAGTTAGAAGCATGGCAGGACAATCCACTGATATACAAGCTTTGTCATTCATCTAATGTTTTTCCCCCTCTCTCCATTTCATGTAAGTAAGCAAGGCTCTGAGTGACCTCTCCTCAGGGAAGGTCTGAAGATAAATCTGCTTAATGTCATGGCTCTGTTTCTTCTGGGACCACCTGAGGAGATACCTTTAGGGGCTTTAAGAAGTACAAGGAAAGAGGTTGATGGGGTCAAGACTAGCAAGACCCCAGGTCCCTGGTGAAGTGCCAGTATTCAGAAAGGATGCCTATGGAGGGTGCCAGGTTGCCCAGCCGACTCCCTGGACACTGGAATTGCCAGTGATGACAAAGAGTTTTGGGCCTTCAAGCAGAGCACGGCTGGTTAGCTTCTGACTCGGAGACACCATGCAAGCTTGGGCACTCAGTAGCAAGCAGGAACGATGAAAGACGGGGATCTCCCAGGTGCTTAGGGTTGGCCAAAAACATCAGAAGCTCAGTTCTGGGCTGGAGAGTATGTGGGTATGGTGGAGAGGGAGCTAATGTTAGTCAAGATTGGGTTTCCTGCTAACTTGGCAGGATGGAAATTGCTACGCGTTGAACTGTGTCCCCTCGAAAAAAGATATTTTGAAGTCCTAACCTCTAGTATTACAGAATGTGATCTTATTTGGAAATGAAGTCTTTATGAAGTTATGAAGTTAAAAAAGTTAAGTCACAAGTCAAAATGAAGTCACTAGGGTGGGCCCTATATGACTGTGTCCTTATAAGAAGGGAAATTTGGACACAGAAATAGGCACATGGGGAGAACACTATGAACTCCAGAACTGTGAGACATTTCTATTGTATAAGCCACCCAGTCTGTGGCACTTCATTATGGCAGCCCTAGGAAACTAACAGAGATTTAGAACTGGATTTAGGGAAAATTAAAAACATAGTGTTTCTTACACACCAGTGAGTGGTGAACTGAGGTTCCCACTAGCTAGTGACAGGAGAGCTAATTTCCTGAAAGTCAGTGCGGTTTTATGGGAAAAGTTCCTGAAATTGTACAGTATCTTTCAGCTATCCATTGAAGATTAGAAGGAGAGGAGGCTTTCTCTTCTCTGGAAAGCCCTCTCCCCTTCCTATAGTACTACAAGAGCATGGTGAAGTAAATTCCATGTCACTGACAAGGAGCATGACAGCCAGAGAGGGTGGAGGTCAAGAACATAACTTTTGATTCTTGGCCCCGGGGACATCCCTTCATTCTTTCTGAAAGAGAACTCTCAGGACGTTCTTTCCTCTGTGGTCAAATCCTCCAGGTTGGAATTTCTCCTTATTGTCAGATTATGATCCAGTGTCCTGGCAAAAAAACAGAGATAAAAATAAAGTTACCATGGCTATATTGAACAAAGAAGCCACTGTTATGAGGGAAGAATGAGAAAAGCTTTCCTTGGCCACTATACATGTGAAGATGACCGGAGGGTGCTGGGAGGCAGCTAGCTCAATAGGAGCTGATCAGATTCTGCGTTTGGTAAGGGAACTAACGCAGGCTTAGTGGCATAAATAAAGACATGGTTTGCGTGGTCTGTACGTCACCAGAAACAACTATGCTTGGTGTTGGTCCGACCACCCTGTGAATACCATGTTCATGTCTAGGATCCAATTGTCTCGGGGTTCCACCATACTAGTGCTATGTTGAGAGCACAGGCAGGAGGAGGTGGGTGCTGGGAGCCAAGGCATATGAGGAAGGTGCTGTTCTTGGCCTGGACAGGAGTCCAGGGTGGGAACTAGATAACCCCACCACAAACACCAGAAGGCAGGCTTAGGTCTGACTTGGGAGGTTCTAGGTTCTAGAATGCAGCTGGGGAGGGAGTGAACATTTCATGCTGGTTCAAATGGAGCTGTCAAACAAGGGGTCCCAGAGTGGAAAACAGCTGCCCCAGAAAGTATTGACACCAAAGGTAGATGGCCATGGAGGCAGCCTGTAGGGGAATAAGAGAGAATCACTTCCTAAATTCTAGGTTCTCAATGCCTCTCACTGCACACATGTTTTCTAGTAAAATTATACTTCATTAATTTCATTTTTAGCATAGGGAACTCTGAGGTTGTGGTAAGTTTAAGAAAAATCTTTCTTTTTCATGAACAATAACAAAAACTGTAAGAATACAAGCAACTAGGGAAATTGAGAAGAAACATGAAGGGTCTTACAATTTGTCATGAGGCCACTAGGGGGCAGAGGAAGATAGCTAGTTGGAACCACTAAAAAACACTGCAATCCCAGTCCTTTTTTCCCCACTACAAAATGCTTGAGTAGAAAAGAAAAGGTACAATACAAACCCAAAATGGTTTGCTTTGCCATTATCAAGAATTTCCATTGTTCTGAGGTAGCTTATATTTCATGTATAGAATGTTGAGTATCAAATGCAACTCTACCTTTAACTGGAATTCAAGTCAAAATTCAACCACACCTACAGTTCAGGCTGTGCCTCTGACCTTGCAGTGAGAACAAACCGGCCCCGGGGGGGGGGGGGGGGGGGGGGTTGTCAAGGTCAGCACTCTCAAAGCGTGCTCAGGCAGCCTGGGAAAATGAGGACCAGACAGCGGGCATTTAGGGTGGACACAGCTGCTTTCTTGGCTATTGCCATTGGATTTTGAAGGATTATAAGTCCAAGACAAGCCCGAGGCAATCAGCCTCAGTACAGCCTTGTTTAGGTCTCAGAAAAGTCTGAAACTGTTACTACATGATGGATCTTCCATCGCAACCATTCCTGGCTCACCAAGCACCAAGAAAGCAGATAATCCTGGATGGTCAACCAGTGGCCAGGACTGGGTAGCAGTGGGACAGTGGGGAACCACGGTGACGTGCCTGTGTCCGTGCTTCACAGCTTGTGAGGGCCCCTTAGTTAATTAGCTTATGCAGGGACTTAAAGATTTGATGCAGTGATCTTATGGGTTGAATTAAAGCACCTTGTGACCTTGAAGGTCTATGATCTCCCCAAATCCCATGAGATAAGGATAGAAGATAACCTCCCATTCAAAGAAGCTGAGGCTCTGAGGACTTATTTCTCCAAGTTCATTCATTCAGCAAACATTTATGAGTTCTGTGCTAGACCTGATGAGTGTTGAGGGCCTTCTAGAGTCATTGAGGAAACAGATACATGGTCTCAAAACAGAGTGCTGTCTGGGATGCCACAGAGATGTGTACAAGGAGCTAGGCAAGCAGAGAAGTTCCAAGGCTCAGCTGAGGAAAAGGGATCCAAGCAGGCTACACAGAGGCGGTGACTTTTTTAGCTGCTTTGACTATCCCCAAGGAACTTGGCAATAGCAAAAATAAAACAATTGTGGAGGGACACTTTTGTGTTCCAAACTGCACAGGATTCCCACAGAGAATGAGACAGAACAAAACAAGATCATCCCGGTGGAAGACAAGCTTACAATAAAAATAAAAAATTATTAAGCACTAAAGGACACAGTCACCATGAGTAAAAGTCAATGTCCACGCTAAACATAGCTTTCAGATAACAAAATGTTCAGGTAGAGTGCATAAGGTAATATGTTTAAAACAAAAACCACAGAAGAGAGACTAACTAATGAGGATAAATACAGCCAATGGATTTGAAGAAGAGCCAAACAGAACTTCTAGAAATGAAAAGTGGGATCGTTTCAATGAAACACTCAGTAGATGGGGCTAAGCAGCACTTGGACACAGCTAAAGGAGTCTGTAAATTGGAAGAAGGAGCCAGCAGATGGAGAATATTAAAGAAAGTCTATGAGACATGGAGGATTAAATAACAAGAACTGTCATATCCTTAACAGGAATTTCAGGCAAGACTAGAAAGACTGAGAGTGGCATCCTCAAAGAGACACTGGCTGAGATTCTTTTTCCGAACAGAAGACACAATTCTTCAGAATCCAGTGGTTGGGATTCCTGGGCAATATAAATACAGAGAAAGGCACCCCCACACAGACGAAAATGAAACTGCAGAAATTAGCAAGGGACTATGGGATTTCATCTCCCTGGATGAAGAAACCGGAAATTAAAACACAAAAAAGTGAAGTGCTCAGAAAACTCTGGAAGCCAATGAAGAACATACACGTCACAGTCATCCCGCCTGGGGCAAGGGAGCTGGGGAGGCTGCTCCCCGGGGCTTCAGTTCCCTAGCACTCAGGCCTGCTGCACAGGCGGCGAAGGGGGGCTCCAGGTCAAGAGAAAGTTCTCAGGACACAAAAACGAGGTGTCGGCAGTTGGAATTCAAGCCTGTCAGCATTGAACCAGGAAAGATGAGTGTGTGAGTGGGGCTCAGGCAGCTCCTGCTATAGCACCTTAGTCAATGCCTTTAGGAGAATGTACTTTTTTTTCTTTTTTAAGAGGCACAGAGAAAAAGACCCCAACAAACTCAGGGCCACGACTCGCTGTCCTCCTCATAGGCAAATGTGCTTGAGAACTTTCTGCGGCTTCCTGGCACTTTCTAAATGGACCCCTGCCTCCAGCTCAGTTGTCTCACAAACACTGGGAGGGGTTGCAGGCAGCCTGGAGCACTTCACTCGCATTAAAGTGACAGAATCTAAAAACACCCAAGTGTGTGATCTGTCCATGGCCTTGCTAATGGCCTGGCAGGCAGACCTGTGCTCAGAAAACCATGCAGATGCAACTGGCACTGCAAACAGCAGGTGATGAATTCCAAGGAAGCAGGAAATTCAAGATATTAAACTTCTGGCTGATTTAAAATACAAAAAAAGAGGACATACTTTTATAGTACTGATATTCGCCCAGATCTGAGTACTATAAAAAGAACTAGAGAGGAATAGAATTAGAAACCCACCTTCTGGCATTCCTAAAATAAAGTGGAATAAAAAGCTCTCAGGAGTGACAGAAGAATACCAGGGCAGATGGCACTACACACTGCAATTTAGCCTTCGCAGTAACCACAGTGGGGAGACCTGTCCCAGCCCACTGAATGACTTTAATGACCCTCCTCTTTCTCTTCTTTTGTTCATTTCTATGGTTTACAATTTTATTTTTAAATGCCTGGTATTTTATAAGGTCTCTAGTAGCTTGGACATTATTTGCAAGGGTTCAGTTAGTTACCCCACCTGTAAAATTAAGATGCTAACTCTCGTGTCTCCTCAATTCAGCCTATTAACTCTCTCTGCCCTCCTACGGATGTGAAGAGGAAGGATGACAGTTGAGAGCCCCACATATGTCTTGGCAGCTGTTAATGAGACGGCATAAAAAGCTGAGATATTTCCATCTTTCCCAGAAGAGAAGAAAATTATGTCAGCAACATCTCTGTCCCTAAGCTGAAGCAGCCCACAGTACTTGAGAGTTTGTTATACTCTAAAATCAACTCCAGCTTCAGCCATCCATTCCATCCATCAATCTATCCTTTCACCCATTATTCCATCACACCCAGCCAGCCAATCAACCATCTTTTCTTCCATCCTAACCAACCTTCCCTTCATCTATCCAACCAACCCAAGCAGTCTCCCTTCCTTCTTTCTCTCCTTCTTTTCTTCCTCCCTCCCTTTTCCTTCCTTCCTTCCCGCTTCCAATTAGTGCATCTCAAACAATCATCCATCCATCCATCCATCCATTTATCACAACCATCCAAGATCTACTGAGTATCTTTGGGATAACTAAGCACTGAAATACAGAGGTAAAAATAGTTTTACCTTCAGTAAGTTTACCCTTTAATACAATTTTTAAAAATCTATACATGGGGAAAATCTAATTTTTTTTTATTTTAATGGAAATAATTTTCTCTAGAAATATTTGTGAATCTTCCCACATTAAGTGGTAAACATAGTCATGGAAAAGTGGAAAGAGAATTCTTGTGACTTTCATTGCCATTCAGTATGGGGCCCTCAAGCAAGTGTCTTCCCAGGGATGCTTCCCTTGTTGGTTAGCCTTTCCTTTTGTGGACTTTTACTGGGCACTGTAGATGACCTTGTCCACTTTTCTAGTGGAGCAGGAACTGAGTCCAAGCCTTCCCGAGGTCCAGGAGGATTCTGGGAATGTGTGTGGCAGGGAGAATGAGCATCCCTGGACCACATGTTAGACAACTCGGCCCAGACACAGCTTCACTTTATTGGCTTGGTAACTCCTAGCAAACCTCAAAACCTCCCGAGTCTGTTTCTCCATATACAGTTATCATGGCTCTGCCAGGTTTTGCATACATTGTGTGAAAATAATCTGCAAAAAGAGCTTTCAAAACCACCTATTAGATAAAAGCACTTCTTTTTAAAAGTGTTTATTATTTCCTAATTACATAAATAATAAAAGTTGACAGTAGAAAAATCAGAAGATCCAACTGAGAAAAAAACTGAAAACAAACAAACATAAAATCATTTTAGTCCCACCACTTGGTTTCCCCGAAATGTATTTGTTGTCAGGGAAAGATAAGGATGATGAGAGCTCGAGGTGAAAAACCAGGTACTATAACAGGATATATGCTACTGATCCCATTATTTAAAACTATATTTTCATATATACAGCTGGAGGATTATTTTTAATTAACTTTACCTATATTATTAATACATAATATCAGAAAATCAGATAAGTAAAAGACAAAAATTAAAATGGATCCTGATCTACTATCTAGCTATGACCACTGATGATATTTTGGTATATTAACCTTACAGAGTTTACTCTGTATATGCATGTGTGTGTGTGTGTAAAGGATTTATTTATTTATTTGAGAGAGAGAGAGAGAGAGAGAGAGAGCATGAGCAGGGGGAGGGGCAGAGGGAGAGGGAGTTGGGAAGGAGACTCCCCACTAAGTGCAGAGCCCGACTCAGGGCTGAATCCCACAGCCCTGAGATCATGACCTGAGCCAAAACCAAGAGTTGGATGCTGGGCACTTAACTGACTGAGCCACTCAGATGCCCCTACTTACTTCTGTATTTATATATTTTACAAATATTGTATCAGATCATATATACAAATATGTTGTTTGCTTTCGCACTCTATACTAAATGGCCAGCTTTCCATGTCAATACATATACTTCATGATATTTGAATTAGCTCTGAGTAGTCTGTCCTATGGATGCATCACTGTCCTATGGATATGTCATCATCCCCTGATGTTGGACATTTAACATTCCAAGAGTTTGGAATTTTCCCATTTAAACAATATGTGATCAGGACCATTGCAGTTAAATCTTTGTGCCCATACATATTACTGCATTGAATCTCAGATATATTGGACTATTTATTCTCTTGCTGTAGTATAGGAGAATCTTCCCTACCTGCCCAAAATAAGAATATATTTATTTTTAAAGATTTTATTTATTTATTTATTTGAGAGAGAGAGAGAGAGAGCATGACAGGGGGAGGGGCAGAAGGAGAGGGAGAAGCAGACTCCCTTTGAACAGGGAGCCCGACATGGGAGCCCGATGGCCCAGGACCCCGGGATCATGACTTGAGCCGAAGGCAGACGCTTAACTGAGCCACCCAGGCGCCCCAAGAATGTATTTATTTAAGTGTACATTGGTAACACCTTCATCCTTTCAACAATCAATATACAGAAAGGGGAGAGTGGGAAGTCTGAAAGGAGAATGGATAACTCCAAGCTTTATCCCAGTCAGTCCAGGGGCTCCACAGGTAACCTTGTGAAGCATTTTTTTTCTATTCAGTTTTGTTTTGCAAAACCAAGGAAACAAAAATATAAATTCTTATCTTCCACCCCTTTAGATAAAAAGGTAGTAGATTATATACACTGTCCTGAACCTTGCTTATTTTTCTTAACAAAATATAGTAGAGCTCTTCCCATGTCAATACTGAGAGCACATCTGTTTTTTTCACAGCATAGCACTCATCCCGGGGAGGCAGCAAAACAGTGTTCCAATGAATAATCTCCATGCGATGAATGTCCTCTGTGCATGCCTGAAGCTATAGGATAAATTCTCAGTAGTGGAATTATATATTTGTAATTTGGGGGGAGAGGGTGTTGTTTATTTATTTATTAAGATTTATTTATTTGAGAGAGAGAGAGACTCTGCGAAGAGGGCGAAGGGGCAGAGAGAGAGGGAGAGAATCTTAAGCAGACTGTGTGCACTGAGGGTGGAGCCTGACATGGGGCTTGATCCCAGGACCCTGAGATCACAACCTAAGCCAAAATCAAGAGTTGGCCGCTCAAATGACTGAGCCACCCAGGCGCCCCTATATATTTGTAATTTTGGATATATTGTAATTTGTAATAATGGATATACCAGGTTACATCCCCAGTAACATTTTTTCTGGGGTGCCTGTCCTTCCACAGACCTTCCAACAGAGAGTGGTATTAAACATGAGAATTTTTGCAATTCAGTAGGTGAAAATGGTATTTCAGGGTTGCCTTCTGTGAATGTGGCCCCAATTTTTTCTAGTCCATCCTCTCCTCTCCTCTGCTTTTCCTTCCTTCCTATTTCTAGGAGCTCTTTATGTATTAGGAAGAGTAGGTCTTTTTTGTCATATGAGTTATAAAACTATTTTCCCACTCTTCATTTCCATTCTTCATTCCAAAATTTAGTGTAGAGTAGTTGTTTTTTGCTTTGTGAGCAAAAGGTTTTAAAAACATAGAACAGGGGCACCTGGGTGGCTCAGTCGTTAATCGTCTGCCTTCGGCTCAGGTCATGATCCCAGGGTCCTGGGATCGAGCCCCGCATCGGGCTCCCTGCTCAGTGGGAAGCCTGCTTCTCCCTCTCCTACTCCCCCTGCTTGTGTTCCCCCTCTCGCTGTGTTCTCTGTCAAATTAAAAAAAAAAAAAAAACATAGAACATATTAGTCTCACTGTTTGTGCCTCTGGATTTTGAGTCATTGGTTCAAAAAGTGTGGAAATAGGATATTCTTCAGGAGAGCGAGCACATCCTAGGCCTCTAGGAGCCCATTTGCTGACCGACACCCACGACCTGCCCCGAGTCACACATGGGGGCTGTGTCTCCTTGGGTTATCAGAAGCTGGCTGCCTTTTTCTTTTCTTTTTGTTAAGCCTCATTTCATGGGAACAGGAGCGCTGTAAGTATCTCACAAATCCATTTAGAGAGAACAGAATCAGGAGTGGGCTTATGTCAAGGGAAACCTAATACCATCAGGCCTCCGCACGCCTCCCCAGCCCCCCTGCGGGCTCGTGTGACCTGGGCTGCAGTGTGCGAACTGCCCGCAGGGGGCAGCACTGCTGGATGAAAGGAGACCCGCTTAGCTTAGGAGCGCGGAACCTCGGGGGCACACTTGCAGTGATCTTAGACTGCACTCATCACGACCCAGTCATTTATAAACGACTTCCTACAGAAACGGAGAGATCATTCCAAGCCGCCGAGGAGGTAAGGATGTGCATGGGCAACGTTTCTTTCTTCCTGGCTCTGACGGTCTCGAGAAGAGTCCCGAGGCTTTAAGAATCCGGCAAAAGGCTTCGAAGAGTTCAGCGAGCCTGAATGCGGGCCACAGACCCTCCCTCTTAAGGCAGCCCCCGCAGCCCCGGTGCTGTCCTGACAAGGAAAACACCCGCCCCGCCGCCCGGTACCAGCCGCTGCTCCAGGCACATCCCATGTGCGACTTCACTTTGTGTCCACAACCACCCCTCTGCTCTTACCCGCTTCTCACAGGTGGGAAAACAAGGGTAGAGAGCCTAAGAAACTTGCCCCAGAGTACCCCCCAGTGAGTGGCAGAGCTGAGATCTGAGTCCCCGCAGCCTGGCCCCAGGGCACGTGCCAGCGCACAGCGCGGCCTGAGTTAATTACTCCTCAAAGCCCACCAAGTGCTAGCAAATACGATTTAAAGGGAAGACAAGAGAGGCAGTCGCAAGAAACAGGGCTGAGCAAGAAACTGGAGGAGGAGAGGTGCTTGCTGTCTTCCCCTCGCAGGTGGTCCTGCTGCCACCGTAACTTCCGGCCTCGGTGAGCAGCACGCACTCTCCTGAGAGAGAGAGGGCCCCCGGGTGCCAGGCTCAGCGCTCAGCTCCCCTAGCTCTATGACCTGGAGCAAATAACTTTCTTTCTTTTTTATCGTGGTAAAATATACAGAACATAAAATTTACCATTTTTTTTTTTATTCTAAAGCGCACGATCTAGCAGCATTAACCATGGCCACTGTCCATTTCCAGAACTTTTCATCATCCCAAACAGAAACTCTGTACCCAGTAAACAGTAACGCCCCACCTGCCCCCAGCCCCTGATAACCCCTGTTCTACTTTCTATTCCTGGGCACTGGACGACTCTGCATTGCTCATGTAAGTGCAGTCATGCAGTATTTGCCCTTTTGTGTTAGTTCATGCTGCTTAGCATGGTGTTTTCCAGGTTCATCCCCATTAAGCATGTATCAGAATTCCATTCCGTGTTAAGGTTCACTAATGTCTGCATCTACCACAGGTAGGTGATTCAGTCATCTGCCGATGGGCTGTTCCCACCTTTGGGCTGTTGTGAACAGAGCTGCTGTGAACATTGTACAGGGATCAGCCTGAGACCCTGCTTTCAGTGTTTTGAAGTCTACACCTCAGAGTGGGGTTGCTGGGTCATATGGCAATTCTGTGTTTAACATTTTGAGGAGCCGCCAAACTCATTTTATTTTTAAACAGGAGTTTTTTTTTTTCTTCACTCAGGATCCTGGGCATAAATAAGCTTCCTAATTATTTCCCTGGGCCAACAAGCAGATTTTTCCAGCCCTTTCTCCAGGAAGCATCAGCCTTTGCAATGTCTCCTTAGTCCAGGGCTCAGCTCTGCCTTCCACCTCACTGGGGTCTGCTGAATGAAATGCAAGCACCTGCGCATGGGTACTTTCCTCTGCTTACCTTGACGTTGCAGCAGCCTTTGACCCAGTGGACCCCTTTTCCTTCTAGAATCACTTTTCACATCCATTTCCTTTATAGTTGCTCCCTCTCTACAATGTAAGTTCTGTGGGACAGGGACATTTTTTCTCTTATTTTCTATTATATGCTCAAAGCATAAGATGGTATCTGGCACATAGTAGGTACTCAAGAAACACTTGGTGAAAAAGAGAAAGTGCAACATACTTCTATGGCCTTTCCATATGCTGTCTCATTTAATCCTTATAATGCTCTATGAAGGGACGCTTATCCCTATTTCACAGCCCAAAACCAGGACCAGGGGGGTTAAATAACTTCCCTAGAGTGAGCATGGCTAGAAGCATTTATATTCTACCTGCAATCCAAGTGGTAATAGTTTGCGCCAGCATCACTGAAGGAAACTTGTTCTCAAAAGACCCACCAACTATTTCTGAGGCCCTAAGGATGCTGCCCCTGCCAGTGGGCACGCTCTGGCCCCTTCCTGAGTCTGGACTTGAGGCCCCGTGGCATAACTGCCCTCTGGGCCCCTCTCAATGTCCCACACCTTCTCAATGTCCCACACAAAGCAGAGGCCAGGCAGTGACACTTAACAGAACCGTCCTGACAGTGTGAGGATAATAAAAGTACCAACTGGAAAATAAACTACAAACCTCCTGGGGCTCACACCTGCACCCAGGGCTCCTCGTGGTGCTGCCCAGCCTCACTGCCAGCCTGGTCCTTGGTCTCCCACTGAACTGGGCAGCTCAGTCCACCCCCCTCCCCACCCCCCGCCAAAATCTTAGTTCGTTCCAGCTGCCATAACAAAGTACCACAGACGGGGTGACTTAACCGAAACTGATTCTCTCACATTCCTGGAGGCTGGAAGTCTGAGATCCAGGGGTCATCAGGGTGGGTTCTTTCTGAGGCCTTTCTCTTGTAGAGAGATGGCCGCCTTCTCCCTGTGTCCTTGCATAGTCTTCCCTCTGCATGTGTCTGGGCACAATCTCTTCTTATGAGGACACATCATATGGGATTAGAGCCCCTCCTACCGACCTCATTTTAATTTAATGGCCTCTTTAGAGCCCCTATCTCCAAATACAGTCACATTCCGAGGTACTGGGGGTTAGGGCTTCAACATATGAATGAGGGGGACATACACAATTTAGCCCAACACAATTCAGCCAGAGGAGTGCACTTCTCCACTTTGTAGGAGGGTACAAATCTGCTCCAAGTTGCACTAATCTCGATCACCTCCTCCAAAGATGACTGCAAACAGATCGATTCATCTCAGTTCCTCCTATCAAGTGGGTAAAATGCTCAAGGCACAGGGACAGGTATGTATAAAAGGAAGTGTGTGTCTGGTGAGGACAATGAGCTAAAAAGGCCCACTGAGCTATAAAATCGTAAGGTCTTCTATTCCCAACATGTTTCCACAGAATATAAGTTATGAGATGATGCTGAAAGGGGGGCAAGGTCGAGGTGGGACACTGAAAATGGAAGTCCACACTCAGTCCAGAATTCTGCTCATCCTAGAATCTAAGCCCCTGATTTTAATCCCGTGAATGAAGCCGTTGCCTATCCTGAAGGAGCGGAATACCTTGCTTCACACGTATCAATGCAGGACCACAAAGCACGGCTTTCTTCCTCTCCTGGAACCATAAATTAAGGTCTGTTCTACACTCATCTGCTCGCCAGCTCTTGGCAGCCTTCTCTGGACCTCGGGGCTCTTTGAGTACTTACAGTCTTTGTTCAAATAAGCAGCCTCCTGATGGCTGGCCCAGATGTGAGGCCCACATCTGGAAACTATCCCTTGTCTTGGCCCAGGCATTCAGGTCTGGGAGACGTGTGTGTGTCAGGTACACCCACACCCTGCCTGGTGATCCACACACAAGGCCCGGGGCAGGACAGAGGTCTTGGAGGCTGGCAGCTTGGATTGGAGACAGTGTGTTAGGTTAAATCCCAGTGGGCAGTCATCTGGAAAATTCTGGGACCTGCCAACACAGGGGCACTCCTATCCAATCATCCCTCCTTGGTTTTCTTGGCAGGGCCCACAGTGCCAGGCCTGCCACAGCATCTAGCTTGCAACCCACTGAACTTGTTGTATCTTGCTGATGCCTCCATTTTGGTCCATGGATGGGAAATGGTTTTCCAAGCTTGGGACCCAGTCTCTTAGTTTGGGGATTTCTGCCTGAGATTTATGGTGCAGGCATGACAGTGAGTTCAGGGGGCTCCTATTCTTAAAGAAAATGCTGTGCTATGAAGCCAAAAATTAGCATGACACACTTTGAACCAACAGAAGGAAGGAAACGCTCTGTTCACCATTCCTAAGGAACGGTGAGCACCAAAGAATGGTTTGTGTGCAGGAAGGAGGTGGCATATCTCCAGAGTTTGTCTGAGCAAGTGCTTACACCAGGTACTTGGGCCAGTCCCCACTGACAGATGTAGGGGGTCTGACTGATCCTATGAGCCAAGAAGGATCCTCACTGATGTGCCTGACGGACATCACCATCTTCTTCTTCTTCCTTTTTTTTTTTTTTTACCTTGAATGCATTTTAAACAAAAAAAAAATTATTCCTCAAATTCCAACAACAGGGATAACCACTGTTAACACTTTGGTTTATACATGCCAATCCATTTCTCCTATGCATGTATAAATACTTCCTAAAATAACGAAAGGCAACTGTATAATACTATACTATAATGCCATTCTATAACCTAATTTCTATTAACTATCTCATATTTCCGTATCAAAAATATACAACTACATCTGTGGTCTTAAGAGCAGTACTGCTGCTCAGGAGAGGGCTGAAAATCTGCAAAGGCATTTTTAGTTGTTACAATAATGGGGAGTCAGAGGAAGGGGTGGGAGATATGCAATGGGCACTTAGAAGGGAAGAGACCAGGAAATTGGATTTTCTGCAATGCTTAGTCCAGCTGAAATTTGGAATGTCCTGATGGATATTCATTCAGGTGGAAAAAAAACCCCCAGAAAAACCCTGTTCATAATGATTTCAGCTCAAGACCTAACTCCATTTGACATATAAACACAAAGCTTTTTGGCATGATTTTAGTGTACCCTGAATTTTATAACAATGCAACTCATGAGTTTTGTTCTGTTTACACTTTTTACCATGAATTGTCAACTCAACCATTTGGAAATCTCATCAGCAATGGCAAAGGCACCCATAACATTGGAGTCACCGCTACAACCACCTGGATCTATCCGTATGGTAGTCATTGCATTCATAGTGATTATACATACCTGGGAATACACTTATTCAGCCTTTTCTTCCCAAAAGTCAGATACACAGAGTGTCTGTAACATTTAATGGAACTTTGTCTTCTATTAAATCCCCACTTATTCAAATGCATATTCAAGCATCTGGCTTCTTCATTATATCTTCAAATGTAGTTGTACCTAAAATTTGCAAATTGAAACGATTATCTGTTGGCTCTGTACACCCCCTCAGAACCTGCTCTCCACCTATGGGGCTAGAAACCTCCAAGTTACAGCTTCCAGATTCCTTCCCATCTGGCTTCTCTGAGGGTCTGCCAATGGGAGGCACTGGGGGATGGAAGCAATCAGGGAGACACCATTTCCCCCGTCTTCTGGGTTGTGCGGTGTGCATGGTGTGGTATGCATGGTGGCAGCCACAGTGACCTTGCGATCGGAGGCTCTGGGTGACATCATTTTCCCCTTTTGTTTCTCCAGCTCTACGGAGTAGTGAGTCCCTGTAGTTATTAATCCTGCATAACCCTACCTTCCTCTATATGCTCTCGCAGCCCTTCCCAAACCTTTATAACCAATTCCCTAGATTAATTTACTTCTGTTTGAAATACTGAGAGTGGTCTGTTTTCCTGGCTGGACACAAAAAGGGTAAAAAACACTTAAGATTTTATTCTATTTAACTTGTTTATATTATAGTCAGGCCATTATATCCATTTTTTTTAAAAAAAAATCATGCACTTGGTGGTGAAAAGGTACAAGCTTCCAGTTATAAAATAAAAAATTCATGGGGAAGTGGTGTACAGCATGGTGACTATAGTTAATAATACGGTATTGCAAAAATAATAATAATACTGTATTGCATATTTGAAAGTTGCTAAGAAGGTAGATCTGAAAGTTCTCATCACAAGAATTTGTTTTGAAAGTATGTAAGGTGATGAATGTTAAGTAGTTACTGTGGTAATCATTTTGCAATATATAAAAATATCAAATCATTATGTTGTACACCTAAAACTAATAGATTATATGTCAATTATTCTTCACTTAAAAAAATTATGCACTTGGGTAAATATATTACCTATTAATTTAATTTTGGGTCAACAAAGGAGGGGTATCGCAAAATAGTTGTTACTGTAAAACAGTGGTGTCAGAAGTATTGGCAAGGACATGGAGACAAGGGGAAAGTTGTGCTTTGTTGATGGGAGTATAAATTGGTACAGCCTTTACGAAAAACAGTATGGAAGTTCCTCAAAAAATTAAAAACCGATCCTACCATATGCTTCAGCAATACTACTTCTGGGTAAATATCCAAAGGAAATGAAATCTGTGTCTACGAGATCTCTGCACTCCCGTGTTCTCTGCGGCATTATACAGAGTAGCCAAGGACGAGTAGAAGTCTGTATGCCCACCAACGGATGAAAGGATACAGGAAATACGACCTATCTATAATGGAATATTATTCATCCATAAAAATTGGAACTCAGAAATGCTGGGAGGGGAATGGAGGTCTAGGAGCTGGGGGTCGGGTGAGGCGGGGAGAAGCTGGTCTTTGGGTGGACGTTTGGCTATGAGGTCGATAAGCTCCAGGGGATTTAATGCAGCGCTGGCGACTGCTGCTAAGACTGTACTGTATTTTTTTTTTTTTTAGATTTTATTTATTTATTTGACAGAGAGAGACACAGCGAGAGAGGGAACACAAGCAGGGGGAGCGGGAGAGGGAGAAGCAGGCTTCCCGCGGAGCAGGGAGCCCGATGCGGGGCTGGATCCCAGGACCCCGGGATCATGACCTGAGCGGAAGGCAGTCGCCCAACCAACTGAGCCACCCAGGCGCCCTGTACTGTATATTTCAAATGTGCTAACAGAGTGGGTTTCAAGCGTGCTCCCCACACCAAAAGAAGGGCAACTGGCGAGGTAACAGACGTGCATTAGCTTCATGTGGTAATCATTTTACAATTTGTGGCGTATTAGACCAGCACACGGTACTCCTCAAGTACATGGCTTGCTTTTTTTTTTTTTTTTTTTTTGGGTCACTGATACCTCAAGGAAGCTGACAAGGATTTGTCTGAAAACGTGTTGAGCCTGACAGAACTGAAGACAACTCATCGGTGCCATCCGCGGTAGCGTTCCACATCCCGTCCATTCCCCTATTTGGCACTGAGAACTCTCAGCCTTTTCAGGACGCCGACAAACTTCAGTGAATATCCTGGTACTTACGGCTCTCGGTGCATTGCAAAACCTCCGATGACTGCGTCTAACAGAACTCAGTTCTGCCGCAGTCTCTCCTCCTTCCAGGACGTGCGTTTTCGTAAAGAAAGACCAACAACGCCTGCGCTCGCGGAAAGCGCGGCGGCAGCCCGGGAGGCTACCGCGCAGGCGGCCTCGGGGGCGGGGGCGGGGCCGCGCGCGAGGAGCGCGCACCGGGCGCGTCCTCGCCGCTCTGCCGACGCCGCCGACGCCGCCGACGCCTGGAGCCCCGCCCGCGCTCTGCGCAGACGCGGTGCACCCCAGCGCCCGCTGGGTGAGGTCCGTCGCCGCCTCGAAAAGCCGCGGGTGGTCACAGAAGGAGGTGCAGCGGTCCGAGCGTGCCGAAGCTGAGGCAGGGAGCAAACGCAGAAACCATTCGCCAGCCCTCGCCCGATCTCTGCCTGGAGGCCAAGGCCGTCTCTGAGCAAGGGATTTTGCTTTGGCGCCTAGGGTTCTGAAGATACAGGTCTTCCGAAGGGAGCTGCCGTTTCTGAAAGGCTTCATAGAGTCTCTACAGAGACATATAAATCTTCCAGTTTCCATCACAAGCCTAAGGAGAAACCTATCTACTCAACTCTTCATCTTCCCACCATATTTCATGATTTCTACCCGAAATCTTGTGAAATCCCTGGCTTCCCCTTCCCATTCACCCACCGGATCCGGCCACTCATGAAATCCAGTGGATTGGGCAGCCGGGGGGTTTCTAGACGTTGTCACTCTCTCCATCCTGATGCCACCTTGCTAATTCTAATTCATCCCAGGGATTACTACAAGAGCACCCATTGGTTTTCTTCTTCAGGTCTCCATTTTGCATTCTTCATATTCCGGAGTAAGCTTTCTCAAAATCAAATGTGAGCATATGGACACTTGATGACCCTTCAGGGCTTCCTAGTTTTAAGATAAAGTTCAAAGCCCTTAATAAGTCTCAGCTAGCCCCTTTCCTTATGCCTATAATTTCTTCATCGTTTCTATACCTTCTCCACACTGTACCCATCCACAGACAAATGATTCCTGTTGATTGATAATAATATCTAATTTGTGGGGAAAAGGCTAATAATAATAATAGGCAATAATAGCATACAAATAGGGACGCACATGACTGGAATTTAAGCTTTCTACGTTTCTTAATAGGACCTCAAAGTCATTAAGTTTTGTTGAGTATGCATGCTAACACTAGAGTAACCACCAAAGACCTATTGCACATAATTTACAAATAAATGGAAAAGGGAGAAATGAAATGATAAAAAGAAGAAAAACATTTTTAAAAGTAAAAGGCCAAAACCAAGAAGATAGTAGAACAAATAAATAGCACAGAGATCCAAATATATCAGTAATCACTATAAATATAAAAGAACTAAATAGTCCGATGAAAAGACGAAGATTATCAGACGGGACAAAAAATAAAGTTCAGATATATGCTGTTTAAAAGAGATACTCCTTAAACATAAGAGTAAGGAAGATTAAAGTCAAAGGATAAAAAAAAATCACATACTAAGAAAAATAATTTACCAAAAGATAAATCAAGTAGTAATATTAACATCAGAATAAGTAAACTTTAAGATGGAAAGCTTTACTAGAGATGAAGGTCATAAGATAACGAATGGTAAAAAGTCCAATTTTTCAGAAATATGTAACAATTATAAATTTGAATGCAACTAATAACAGAACCTAAAATATATGCGTGTGTATATATATATATATACACAGAGAGAGAGAGAGAGGGATCTCTCTATGGCTCTATGGGAGATATTGCTAAATTTGCCATCTCTCTGAGAAATTTTAACACACCTATTTGATAAATATTTTAAAGGACTGACACATAGACCATAATCTTAAATACAAATTAGAAATAAAAAAAGATAACTAAAAGCCCCATGGGTTTGGAAACACACATAAAACACTTAAAAATTGTTCACATACTAAAAACAAAATTAAAATTGAAGTTAGAAAATATTCAGAACTAAACAGTAATTAAACATTATTCATCAAAATGTGTCAAATGCGGCTACAGTGGTACCTAGAGAACAGTTTTATAGCCTTGAATGTTTATATTAGAAAAGAACAAGATCTGAAACTTAATAAACCAAAGAGCCAACTTTACAATGAGGGGAAGAAAAAAAAATAGCAGCATAAGCCCAAAGAAAGGAGAAAGGTTATAAAGTGAAAAGCAGAAATTAATGAAATAGAAAATATGTATTAGAGAGGATCAACAAAACCAAAAGTTGTTTTTTGGGGGGAAAATATAGCAGTATTAACCAAGAAAAAAAAAAAGAAACACAAATAGTAATAGAAATTTTAAAAGGATTATTAACAATAGGAATTTCAAAGTGCCACAGACATTAAACAGATCACCAGAGGATATTATTAGCAACAGTAAGTGGTCATGTTGCAGTTAGTGACCTTGGATCAGTTCATTCCTTTTTTTTTTTTTTAGGAGGTTTTCTGTGATTTTTAAAAGTATTTTATTTTTAAGTAATCCCAGTGTGGGGCTCAAACTCACAGCCCCGAGATCAAGAGTCACATACTCCACCGACTGAGCCAGTCAGGCACCCCAGTCCATTCCTTTTCCAATAAAATATTTGAATTAGCTGATCTCAAATATTCCATAAAGCAGTGCTTCTCACAAGTTAATGGGAATTTTGTTAAAATGCAGATTCTGATTCAATAGGTCTGAGAATCTACTTTGCTAATAAGCCCCCTAAGTGATGTAGATGCGCTGGTCTGTATTTGAGTAGGAAGGCCTTAAGGCATTATCATCCTATATACACTGGTATTACTGTCTTTTTTGACCAATTCTATCCTGCATTCCGTGCTGCCTTTTTTCAACACTCACTCCCCAACTCCCAAGTCCTTCCCGTGCCACCCAGATATAGTAAGGCTCAGATTCATCAGAGTTGAAACCTTAAATAATCTTTAAAGAAGCAGGAAAAAAAACAAAACAAGCCCAGCACCCTCTAATTTTACTACAAGTTGCAACTAAAAGGATATCATTCCTAAAAGAGGACACTTGCAATTAAGCTCCCTTTGTTTTTTGTTTTGTTCTGTTAAGATGAACCAATTTATTCTGTATTATAGGAAATGGGTGAATTGAAAGTGCCATATAGACATAATACCTGCCATTAATTTACTTGTAATGACACAGGATTGTGTAAGGCTTTCGTTGACAATAAACACTGTGCAAATTTCTCTTTTAATTATGTAAGTGGAATTTCTGTTTGTCTTCATACAGTGTTTCAGAGGCTTATCTTAATTATCCCAATATCACTCACAGTTGAATAAAAAGTCAGTTTGATGTGCAATGTGAGAGAAAAGAAAGTCTTCTACATAATGCCTTCTAAAGCATGAACTTTAACTTCGAATTCCCTTTGTGTAAGTCAAGGAGAAATTGATGAAGTCATTTTGCTTGAGTACACACAATGAAAATTTTCTTTTACTCGCAGTTTCTAACAATAGTAAGGGTTATCATCTTTAATATTTAAGCCCAAGGCTAGAGGGAAGAGCTATTTATGCACATGTCTTTACAACCTGGCAAAGATTAGTCTTCTGTTCCTACATACCTGGAACCAAGCAGAAAAATAAAACAGATTGCTCTGGCATATCCTAGAAAATGTGTAAGCATTTTAATAAAGCATGACATCATCACTGGTGTGAACACCACCCTGGGTGTCCCTCTTTTTATTGCTGCTGGCACTTTCCTCAATGTCCTCACTCCAGCCTTAGGCCAGGGCTGAATGAGCAGGAGAAGGTATGTGATAAAGGTCAGGACTATCCCTGAGGCATTACAAGTAACAGGCCCGCAGGAGTGTCCAGTATTCATGCCATTGTCAGCCCCCTCCTCATTAGCTGCACCTCAAAACAAAACTCGCTCTAGACCCAAGTAGGCCACTTACAAATTCCAAGCACCCAAGGTAAACAGTTACACATGATTCTAAGACACCAAGCACTAGATAATCTGAGTGAAAGACCCCAGGCCTAGACCACAAAGCCCTAGCCACTGAGACCACAGTTTTGTGGTGACCTCCTCCTTGGTCACAGAACTGAGCAGAGACATTTGTGATGAAGGCCTGGTTGGACACAGGATAAGTGAGAAACTGCTTTCCATGCAGACAAATCATTTCTCAAGGCTGTGTTTTCAGAAACCTAGTACAGTTTTCAGACCTCTCAATAAGCTTTCCCAAGGAAGTCTAATCTCATATCCAATAACAGACCTTTTCCATATCTGGTTTAAGAATTGTGTAGTGACCCAGAAAAATGGTCATATAAAGGTATTTCCTCATGAAATTCCCCTGATTATCCATGAGGTAAGATTGCTCCTACCCTTATAGGTAAGATTGCTCCTACCCTGAGGCCCAGACAAGACCCAGGACTGGCTCCTCCATTCATCCTGAGTTTTTCAGACTCCAAATCTCATGAGCTTTCTGCTCCATCTTGCAATAATGTAACACGGCAACTCAGAGATGGATCTGTCCCTTACAGGTGCCAGTAAGCTCTAGACAAAAGTCACAAAATCATACTTTCTGATCACACCTAAGGAATAAGTCTGTTCTTCCCCAGAGGTACAGTCTTCATGTGTTAAATAATCTTGTCACTGAAGCCTTCTAAACATAATCATTTGTTACTCTTTTCAAGGTCTGTGAGAGGGAAGCTGTCTCTCTTGTTCACAGCCAAATCCTGTGACCAGATAATTCCTGGCACATAGTTTGTGCTCAACAAATATCTGTGACTCATTGCTTCACAACTACCTGTTGAAAGAATTCATTACTGCATGAATAAATAAGAGTTCATGGAAGAACAGAACAGCTGTGAGGGCATCCAAAAGATCTGGGTTATGACATAAGCCTAACTCTAGGATGGCCCATCTGGGGAGAGAAGGGATAGCCTAGTTAATATGGTAAATCTTTGGGCAAGAGATTGTTTACTAGTGCATTAAATTAGAAAACAAAATTATGAAAATACGTATCAGAGCCAATTGTTTAGTATTTTTTACCTCTTTCTAGAAGCCTTCGCAGAATAACCATACATGTTATTGGTCAGTCCCTCAGTTTCTTAGCCTAATTAATTATTTATTCTCAGTCTGCATATCCCTCAGTTATTTATCCACAAAACATTTACTGAACATTTTTTAGAGACCAGGCATTGTAGTTACAAGGGGGAATTCAGCAAAACCCCGGGGCCCAAAGAGTGCATAATAAGTGCACAGACAAGTGAACCAGGTCATGTGATAGACTTCTGGTCAAAGTGGTAGAATGAGTACATGTGAAACCTCCCCCTTCTAATGCTAAACAATATATTGTAGTGCATATATTTAATATAACACAGATATGACAGAATGTATATATTTAAAATTATAATGTATGGTCATTGTATTAGTTTCCTAGTGATGATACAACAAAGTACCACAAACCAGGGGGCTTACCCAACAGAAATTTACTGTCTCACACTCATTGAGGCTAGAAGTTCAAGATCAAGGTGTCGTCAGGGTTAGTTTCTTCTGAGGAACCATCATGAAATTCTAGAGCTTCCAATCAGCCTTTTAGAGTCTTGAATACTGGACACCCGAGGATCCTCAAACACATGAGGAGAACCTGTAATGTGAAGAAGACCCAAGTAAACAACCACAAAAATGAAACCAGAGGAAATGGAACTAATCAGAGAAGAGGGAACATTTAAAAATAGCCCCAAATAATATTTTTAGAAGCAAGAAAACACTGCAGCTTTAAAACAAGGGTAAAGAGCTATAAAATGGTACCAATTAGGGGTTAAGAATAAACTCTTGAAAATTTAAAACATAGAATGCAGCCAAAATGAAAATATTTAACATGGGGTTTGGTAGGTAACATCGAATAAATTCATACAAATGCTAAGGCAGAGGGAAAATATGAAAAAAAAAAAAAAGATAAGAGGCATGGAAGTTTATTCCAGAAGGCCCAGCATCTGACTAAGAGAACTTTCAGAATGAGAGAACAGAGAAAATGGACAGGAAAAAGTTACTGAGCATTTTCTAGAACTGGGACACAGATTGCAAGAGCTGACTGAGTAACCAGCAAAACAAAGGGAAGAGATCCACACCAAGGTACGTTGCTACCGACAACAGAGATAAAAGAATGTTCCCAAAAATTCTCCAAGGAGAAAAAAAAAAAAAGCTTGGCATCAAACTTCTCAACATTGGATGCTGAAGATGGAGGAAGTCAGTGCCTTCTAAATCCTGAGAGAAATGGATTCAATCTGGAACTTGGCTCCCTGTTAACCTCACTCAGATATGAGGCAAAACAGATTTTCAGGCATGTGACAGGACTCAGAATCTCTACCCTCCATATATTCTCTCATAGGAAGTGGGTGGACTTTATGCTCTGGAAAGATGACAGAGTAAACCAAGAAAGACAAAGAAGTGAGATCCAGGAAAGGGTGGATGTCACCCAGGAGAAGCGTGAGGAGAAATTTCAGAGAGACAGAAGAGAAGCAGGGCCAACCTGAAACAGGAAGACGGAGAATTCAGAGGGATAAGACTGAGAAAGGGGGACTCCCCAGAATACCCAAGATGGTGGGTCACTAGGGCAAGATAAAAGACGGATGACTGAACTGATGGAGTGTTTGAAACCAAATGAGTAATATCCACATCGTCTGAAACATGTGATTTAATTTAAAATAGTGATCCATCATAACGGATTGTAGATACCATCTAAAATGGATAAATCAAGGACATGTCACATGTTACTATTACATAGTAATGTGAAGGCAATGGCCAGAGGCCACGGCTGAAAGAGTTCAAAGTGGTTGCCTCCAGGCAGCAGAACTAGTGTGCAAGAAGGGGCAAGAAGGGGTTAAGGATTGCTGTGATTTATTCCCAACGTTTGGGAATGATTTGATTTCTAGCTCTATGTATATATGACTTTGATAACAAATTTAAAACTAAAGGAGAACAAGCACAGTGTGGTTAAGTGCTACAAGAGGGAGGGGGAGGAAGAAGCTGGAGCCTTGAGGGGTGCATCAGAAGGGAAACTCTCCTTGAAGAGGGTGGCCCGAGGGCTAAGGAGTTACAATGGAGTTTAACGTTTGTAAGTAACAATGCTATAGAAAAAACAGTGTAAGCCAACAATAGGGATCCGTACCATATTTCCCTTTAAAAGGGGTCCAAAGGTTGCTCAAGCTTAAAAACACTCAGTAGGCAAGGGGACACTTGGTCCCACGTGGCCCCCAGAGCCAGGCTGCTTATTAACTGAAGCTCAGAGAAAGGCGAGTGAAAAACCATCCTGTCTTATATCAAGAAACCCGGGTCTCCCGTAACAGTGGATTTCAAAATTTTCTCTTGTAGCTTAGAGAATAATTCAAACCAAAAAAAACTGGATTCCCTTTCACCCATTCTTCAGTTGACATTCAAAATTTTCATCGTTTAAGTTTCAACAGTCACAAAAGATAGGCTTTCCAGTGTGTTGTAAACGCTGGCATTTGCGAAACAGATGGTTACAGAACACATTTAAATATACACGATGAAGTGTAAATATCAGAAGAGTCAAAAACCTCCATCATTCATTTAAAAAGGATGTGAACCACTCTTGTTTAACTCTTACAACAGCTGTATCGTTCTGTTTTCTCCTTGGACCCACACTTCTGTTCTGCTTGTCCCCCAGACTTTTACCCCCATGTAATGTGTGTATGCTCCAAGACAGTAACCGATCACTCTATTGTGTCTCTCTGGCACCGATCTAGGCATAGACATTGGGATCTTAAACTCTGTAAATTTCTAGTGACAATAAGTTACCAAGCATTCCTTTTCATCTGGATTGACTTACTGCTGCAACTCTTATTATTTCACAATTGATCGAAACACCATAAATATATTTCAAATGTTGGTCTATAATGAGTACATATAAAAGTAGAATGTTCCTGGAAATGCCCCTCTTCAAGAGATGCATTCATCCATAAGTGAACATTACTGATTGCTGGAGCGAGCCGGTGTTCGGCTTCGATTCTATTCCCGGTTTTCATTCTTACACATTCTACAACTCTCTGATAAACAAATAGCAGGCATTTTCTTACAGCAATGGCACTCCATTCTTGAACTCCTTCCAAGGGATATTTCCAAAATCACATACTAATCCATCTTCAAAAATTACTTTTATTAATCTATCCCTTGACAACTCAATTAGGTCCTCCTCCAATTTTATTAAAAGCCAAAAAAGAAAAAAAGAAAGAAAGAAACCATCTGATTTACAAAAAAAAAAAAAAAAAATGTGTTATTCCATCATCAGAGTCATTTAGTTTCTCAATTTTGGGAAAATATAACCGAACAGGTTCTACTAAAGACTTCATAAATGATGATTAATTATACCCATTATTCTTTCACTTAGGCATTTTATTTCACCCAATATTACCAACAAGATTTTTAAAAATCTAAATTCTGTTAATTTTGCTCTGCCTTTACCAACAGAGTATTTTTGATAAAATGCTCTTACCTCATCAAGGGCTTTAAACCTATTTATTCGGGACGTGGGAGCAACCATTTGGCTCATTTAATTTACAAAAGATGGCTGTCATATAAATGAATTGACAAAGTCAGTCCTCATTGTCCAATCAATCAGCCAAATTAGACGTCAGCTTTCTGTTAGAAAGAATTTGCCTTCCTTCCTCAATTCCAGTGAATGTGTTCAGATGTGTCTCTGAGATCACTTCTCACTTCACAGAGAACAATGGTAAGAAAGCGTGGAGCCCTGTTCCCACTGCCTGTTTTCCTCCTTGCTCGCTTTCTGTCCAATGGCAAGTGCTATGCCAATAGTTCGAGGGTAAAAGAGGAGATATCCTTAAAATAGTCCAAACACTTAATCTGGACTAAAACTCCCAGCTCGGCAGCTGTGCTTCCCTTGAACAGAAATATGCAGAGACAGCACGTTTAGGATGCCTGATTAAATGCTAATATGTCAGATTGCCCTTGGCTTGATGTGACACTCTAGTTTTCACATTCCGAGGTGCACATGAGAAGTGTGCTTTTCTTCTGTAAGGAGGAGGAAGGGCAGTTGGAAGGGGAGACTCTCAAGGGAGAGCTGGTCCTTTCTCAGGCAGGTCTCTACCAGGCAGATTCCCAGGGAAGTTGGGGATTTGGGAATCCATTTGCCTTAACCTGACTCTGGAGTGTCTACTGTGGTAGGAGCCCAAAGACTTCCAGGGAAAGGTACCAAGAGTTGGATTAATGAAAATGCACCCCCAGATCCCCAGCCTCCTTGGGAATCTTCCGGGTCCTGATCCACCGGACAGAGTTTCTAACAGCACGCAGGAGGTTAGGAAGTGGCCCATCCTCTGAAGTTCATGGATGAGGCCCAGAGGCTCCAGATGCCCCCTCCATGCCTCCCACCCAGACCCTCTCCAACCCCAGGCCCACGGTGGGGAACAATCAGTCCACAGTGCCTTGGAAGATGCATTACAATGCCCCGAGAGGTACAAGTTAGGGCCAAATGATTAAAATATGCTCTGATTCCGGGACACAATAAGACCTTTGAAATAGTACTGCAAATTTTAGTTCAGCCTAAACAAAGTCCAAAATATTATTGGTCAAGGTTCTAATCCAAACTATGGAGAGAGACTGCTAGATTCACACATCAGTGGTTTTGTACGAGGCATGAAAAACCCAGAAAGCCAGAAAAGGGCACCCCAATAAAGTAACACAGGAGTCTTGGCTCAACCCACCTTCAGCAGTCTTTGAAAAAAAGAAAGCAAATGACCATGAAACTTCTCTCTGCTGGAGCAGAGGTTACAGCACTTCTCCCAGGCAGGTTTTGCTGGAAGTTAATTTTGGAAGGAGCTAAAAAGGCCCGGGAGCGCTGCAGCACCCTTGGGGCTGGCAGTGAAGGGAGATCAGCTTGTCTCTCATGGGCTTGGAGGATGGGGAAGTGGGAATCCGTAGGAGGCGAAAGAAAAGAATGTGCTTGTCAAGTTTCCGTGTCTCAGTGCCTCTGACGTAGGTGGAAATTATAGCTCAAGTCCCTTCACCATGGGAACATCTGGAATCTAAGCACTTCTGTGCATATTAAGAGGACTATTTATAGTTTTCTACGAATGTTAGGGAAGGCAATTATATAAAATACTGCTGTATTATTAGGTATTTGAAAAATACCAGGCTTGCAATAAATGCAAAGATCTAAAAGCAATTCAGACTTCCATGAGCTGTCTACCCCAAGTCGGAAAGTACTGGTTTATGTTCCCGAGGCAGCGACACCACCAAACACCAGCTAAAGTCTCTGCTGACACTGACAAATGATGTCACTGGGCATGTCCACCCTGCTCAAGTCATGTTGGTGCTGGTTCTGCACTCACGCCGAAGGGAAACGGGAGCCCGAGCCGCCTCTGGGATCATTTGGAAAATCCCCCCCTCTTCCCACCCACCCCCCCAAGCATAGAAAGGTGGCTGCTCAGACTGAGAGGAAGAGGCTGTGCATGCCCAGAAAGAACCCCAGCTAACAGGGCTCCTGCTCTTGAACACCAAGCCTGCTGCTGAAAATCTTCTGAGGGTCATCGGCAGCTTTCTGACTTAGATACCTGCACCTCACCTTGGGCTTCAAAGCATATGTTTTTTTTTAAGATTTTACTTATTTGAGAGAGAGAGAAAGCGAGAGCATGAGCGGGGCGGGGCGGACAGAGAGAAGGAGACAAGCAGACTTCCCGCTGAGCAGGGAGCACCACTCGGGGCTCGATCCCAGAACCCTGAGAGCACAACCTGACCACAACCTGAGCCAAAGGCGGAGCTTAACCGACTGAGCCACCCAGGCGCCCCCTAGCCACACTTTAAATGGTTGTCAAAGGACATTTCTATCGCTGCAGAAAGTTCTATGGGCAGCACTATGTGAGATCCGACAGGAGGGGGAATTCAGTACTTCACAAATCAGAACATAAGAGCCGTTCAGCCGAAGGGTCTCACGTTTATTACTGAACCGACCTACTGGTGTGGAGGCACAGTAACAGAGAAAAATCATTTCCCCGGTAAAACATCTACTGGCCAGGGAGGAGGGATATTTACGGAGTGACAGGCTGGGAACGTGAGCTCTTCAAGCGGCTCGAGTACGTGTGCCAATGATGTGGGCCAGCTCACGTGTGATGCCTTGGAACCCCCGCTTGGCTCTTCTCCGGTGCCTCCCCTTGGGGTTCTACCTGATTTTATGACCAGTTTTCATCTGAATCCTCTGGGGAATGGGACGATTCTGCTTTTTTTGTTTCGTGGCCAGGAATCTCTTGATTCTGAAAGTCTTGCGAGAAGACATGGTGAGAAACAGCCAACCACACACATCAGGAAGGCGGTGAGAAGGAGCTTCAAAGCATACTTCAGTGATATGTGCAGCCTGTGACCTGGGACCACAATATTAAAGGGACCGATACGTGTACAAAGCCACCAACGTTTGGCTGCGTCATTGCTTCGCTGGCTTTTGGACAAACTTCTGTTGTAGTATCTTCTCACATTTCCCAGGAGCTGATGGGAGGGCAGGGGGAAAGTCAACAGGGCTCCAGTGGGATTGCCCTGTTTCCAACCCTCAATGGTACTTCGCATGCACGTAGTACTGGGAGACCCAGGGTTCTGGGCCTAATGGGTCTTTAGCGTCTCCAGGCCTTAATTTTAGCTGTGCTTGGGGATTCCTGAGATCATTCTTAACCCTGAGTCACTTATTGGTGAGATCAAGCATATAATTTGGCTCATCCGAGCAACATCTCTGCCAGGGAAGAGCTTCAACCCTCAGTATGCAGAAAGAAAACAAAAAGCCAGAAAATGCAGGAACAAAGATGGATATAAGTACCCACCATGGTATTGTTTAAAAATAGGAAAAAGCTGGAAATACTGGCATGGTTAAAAAAATGATGGACCTCTCATAAGATGGAGTAATATATAACCATGAAAAGGTGTTAAAATTATAGGCAAAAGAAGTTCATAATATACTAGTAAGTAAAAAGAAGCAGGCTATAAATCTAAGTTGTACACACAGCATATTCCCATTTTTTAAAAATAAAATGTGTGTGTGTATATATATATACACACTATATATATGTATGTGTTTTAAAAAGAATTTTAGGGGCACCTGGGTAGCTCAGTCAGTTAAGTGATCAATTCTTGATTTCAGCTCAGGTCGGTGTGGACATGGAGTCTGCTTAAGAGTCTCTCTCCTTGGGGCGCCTGGGTGGCTTAGTCATTAAGCGTCTGCCTTTGGCTCAGGTCATGATCCCAGGGTCCTGGGATGGAACCCCGCATCGGGCTCCCTGCTTGGCAGAAAACCTGCTTCTCCCTCTCCCACTCCCCCTGCTTGTGTTCCCTCTCTCGCTGTGTCTCTCTCTGTCAAATAAATAAATAAAAAATCTTAAAAAAAAAAAAAAGTCTCTCCTTCTCCCTCTGTCCCCCCTTTCTCTCTCTCCCTCTCTAAAATAAATAAATAAATGAATTTTTAAAACATTAAAATGTTGGCAGTGGTATTTCTGGGTTGTGGATGACTTTATAATAATTTCCTTGTAATTATTTGTACTTCCCCTATTTCCGCCCCCCTTTTTTTTAGAGAGGGAAGAGGTGGGGAGCAGAGGGAGAGGGAGAGAGAGAATCCCAAGCAGGCTCCACGCCCAGTGGGGAGCCCAGTGTAGGGCTTGAGCTTACGACCCTGAGATCATGACCTGAGCCAAAACCAAGAGTCAGATGTTCAACAAATTGAGCCACCCAAGCGCCCCAGAAAAATATCATTTTATTTTATTTTTTTATTTTTTTAAGATTTTATTTATTTGCGAGAGAGACAATGAGAGAGAGACAGAGAGCATGAGAGGGAGGAGGGTCAGAGGGAGAAGCAGACTCCCTGCTGAGCAGGGAGCCTGATGTGGGACTCGATCCCGGGACTCCAGGATCATGACCTGAGCTGAAGGCAGTCGCTTAACCAACTGAGCCACCCAGGTGCCCCTATTTTATTTTTTTAAAGATTTATTTATTTTATTTTTAAATTTTATTTATTTGAGAGCAAGAGTGAGAAAGAGAAAGCACAAGAGGGGGTACGGTCAGAGGGAGAAGCAGACTCCCCGCTGAGCAACGACTCCTCCCGGGACTCCTCTATCCCGGGACTCCTCCATCCCGGGACTCCGGGATCATGACCTGAGCTGAAGGCAGTCGCTTAACCAACTGAGCCACCCAGGCGCCGGAAAAATAACATTGTAATTAAAAAGTTAAGCACGTAGGGCAAAAGAGTTGCTGAAATCAGGCAACAAGGTCTGGAGCATCACAAACAGATCTACAAGTCCCTAATTTCTGGGAGTTCTGAGCACTGAGAGTGGACACACCATGTGAACACGCTTTCCAAACCACACCATTGAGAAGACTCACCTTGACGACACAGCCCTCAGCCTCCCACAGCCCCCTGGATCAGCCTGGGGGGAGCCTGGTCCTGCAGCCCCAAATCAATATCTTATCAATCCCATGGAAATACTTGGCATCCACGAGATTGAGAAAAACTGACCTGGACATTTTTCAGAACAACTGACTTAAAAAAAAAAAAAAAAAAAAAAAAGCTTATGATATTATCTAGCTATTTTTTGCCTCTTAATTTACCTTTTTTATATCTAAAATATATGCATTGAGTATCTGACATTTACATCGTGGTAATCTACTTTAAAATTGTGATCTTTTTCTCAGGAATTGCCAAACCATTACAAGTCTTAAGGACATTTTTATTTATAACTGGTAAAAGTTTTATAACTTTCCAAAAGTTTGCCCTGGTGCTTTGGTCATTTAATAACTGATGTCTAGTTAAATTTTCATGTTCTATTGCATTTGACTAAGAATAAAGGATGTAGAGGAAAAAAATTCCTGGGTCAGGTATCAGAGCCTCTGTATTTTACACAGAAGATTCCCACTTACAATTCTATTGCTATCAATGGACAAAGGCTAAGAAGGGAGTATAATAATCAGTAATAATAACTAGCAACTGGTTGAGTGTTTTCTAGGTGTTAAGTCTATTATATGTATTTTCTCATTTGATGAGGTTGCTAATAATGCGGCTTACCCAATAGAACTCACGTTGTCCCCATTTTATGGATGAGGAAATGGAGGTTAGTGAGCTGTAGAGCTGAGTCAACAGTGTAACTTGAGAACTGTGGCCAGTGGGTTCAGGCTGGACAGAGAAGCTGGGAGAACACACTTGCCAGGACCTCTCAATGTGATGCCAGAGTTCTATGCTCAGGCTTGAAAAAGTTAGAATATATATGTGTATATGTGTGTGTGTGTACATATAAACATATATTTTTATGTGTGTGTGTGTGTATATATATATATATATATATATATATATAAAGATTTTTTTTTTTTTTTTTTTTGAGACAGAGAGAATGAGAGACAGAGAGCATGAGAGGGAGGAGGGTCAGAGGGAGAAGCAGACTCCCTGCCGAGCAGGGAGCCCGATGCGGGACTCGATCCCGGGACTCCAGGATCATGACCTGAGTCGAAGGCAGTCGCTTAACCAACTGAGCCACCCAGGCGTCCTATATATATATATATATATACACAAATTCAATACATATGTGCACCCCTACTCCTCCCCATAAACCTGGAACTGCTATTTCTAAATCGCTACCACTGTTGAGTGTGTTGGTTTCTGGGATTTCCTCCCCTTTTGGTGGATGGGTGGCTGATGCCATTCCTGGTCTCTGATGTGTCTCTCTGGAGAATGTTCTTAAGGAGTGGGCAGCTTTTTGCTTACCTGGCTGGGTCTCTCACCCCTTCTGTGGGACTTGAACAGAGGACACCAACTGCGGGAGGAGGAGAGCTCCATTCAGGCTGTTCTGTCCACAGCCCGCCCCAGGCTTGCACAGCTCCCGAAAGGGGACAGGATGGGGCAGGATTTCCAGGGTACCACTGGGCCTAGGGTTGATTTTGACACATTCACAAATCAGAGCTTGATTTTGAACCTTTGGAGCTTCATTTTCTGGACCCTGTGCTACTTCTTGAACATCTCCATTATAATCAAGACCAATTTTCTAAAACAACTCAGGACAACTCACAACTTTTGCAAACTTACCCCTCCTTACTATTGCTCAAGGAAATGTTCCCTAGGACTTTTCAATAAAACTGTGACCCTTGATCTCACAGGGAATGTGAGTGTGCAATCCTGAGGAGCCTTCTTCCCCCTCAGTCTCTGAATTACATAATGAGCAACGGCTAGAAAGAAGAAATTAAATTCAAAAGTAAAACAGGAGAGCCGTGAGAAGGGAAAAAGAGGCACCGGAGAAAGGCTGTCTAAATCCTGTTGACTTAATAGTGAGATGGAAAAAAGTAGGTGTGGAAGAAGGATTATAGCGCTATTAGGAGATTGGCCATCAAAGCGGCAAATGAACCACTGGCTTCAGATGGAGCAGAGTCGAACCACCGCAGCAGAAGGAAACCAGAAACTACAAACTTGAGAAAGAAGCTTGGAGATGGCTTATGCGATTTAATTTCATCTGGAACCACCCCAATCCTCTCTTCATATTAGGTTCCACTGACTGGCACTGTTTGTGGAATTCTTGTCTTCATCTGTGAAAGACGAACAAAATCACAAAGGCCAAAAGTAATTACATTTTAAATAAGCTCAAGCCCCCTATTCTTAAATGGATCTTCTTAATTTCAAGACCCCATTTTATAAATACTGAATAGCATCCTCCCCCCAATTCTACTCCTTCATTTTAACAACTGGGAATGGAGCGGCCACTTGGTTATTATTGTTGTAAATCAGAAATATGACTTAAGACATTGAGAACATGGTCACATCATAAATCAAACAGAAATGCAAAATAAAGATCTCAGAGAAATAGTCTTGGAGGGGTCTCTTACAGAAATAGTGTTTGATATTCAAAACTTCCTAAGGAACCTGAGTGCCAGGGTCCCAGGCTGGCCTTTCTTCAAACTGTCAAATAGAGCCCAGCTGATGAAAGGGGGGCAAATCCTGCTGGATCCGGGGCTGAGAGAGAGATGGTGTTCTTCCTGTGGTGTCTCCTCAGTGTTCCAGAGAGTCGAGAACATCTCCTTGCACCAGAAACATAAGCCTGATGTTCTGCCTTCCAAACCTGGAGCCAGAACGTTCCCCTTTTGGATATACAAACAAGAGATGCCAAGGGCAGCGAGAAGGTGGGGAGGCTTCTTTATGGCAGCCTAATGGAGTCTCCCAATTGAGAAGACAATTCCCCAGGAAAAAAGTCACCCCAAAGGTCTCCCTTAATAGTAAATTCTGGCTTAGTGTATTAAACTGTACCCCAGGGGCCTAAGGGAATTATGGAAACTGCCTGATTTACTTTTACAAAGTGATTTACACCCAGGGGTAGTATCTGTCTCAATAAATCTGAAGCCTCTACAGAACAAGCCCCTTCGAAGGTTATACAAAGAGAGGAGATTTCAATTATATAGTTATTTACCACCATTCCATTCAGCTTCCCTCAACAGAAGCTTCTGGAATTTATGCTGTCACATGGAACAGCTCTCTCCCTCTCCCTCTCTTTTCTCTCCCTCCCACAGCACAACCCTGAGATGCTTTGAGGTGGCTCTGCTGTCAGACGTGGCCGGGGCGATTTACAAAGGACGTGAAGCTCTCGTGCCCACAGAGGACGGAACAAAGGATGTCTTCATTTCAACACGACTGCCCATCATTTCACTTTTACCTGCCTGTCCTTCGGTTCTGCAATTCGATTCATAACGGAAAGGTGAACCTCAAGTTCAATTAGTGAGGCAACTCATTACCTTGCAACCAGAAACGGCAGCTCGGAACTGATTTTAAAGATCTGCCTTCTGTGACTTCAGGTAGTGAGACTTCAGTTCACAAAACTCTTTCCCAATTTAATATTTATTGTGGGTATTTCCCAAAAGGGTATTTGCTAAAGTTGCTGCCGCCGCAAGTTGAAAATGTAATTCACGTAAAAGCAGTTTTATTTATACAACGAGAGAATATTCATGTCACTATTATCAATTGAATGTTCAGCCCATTTTCTCACCAGCAGAGCATCTCCCCAAAATGAAAAGTGGTGATAAGGAGCTGTGTGGACCGGAATATCCATCAAGTTTGACAGAACTAGGTCTGCATTTAGGAAGAGATGCTGCAAGTCTGGAAATGGCTGCCCAAACAGAAACATCTCCTCTGTAGAGCTGATCATAAAAAGCGCTGATCAAACTCAAAAATCAGGGGCGCCTGCCTGGGTGGCTCAGTCGTTAAGCGTCTGCCTTAGGCTCAGGTCATGATCCCAGGGTCCTGGGATCGAGCCCTGCGTCAGGCTCCCTGCTCAGCGGGAAGCCTGCTTCTCCCTCTCCCTCTCCCCTTGCTTGTGTTCTCTCTCTCGCTGTATCTCTCTCTGTCAAATAAATAAAATCTTAAAAAAAAAACCTCAAAAATCATAAGACACCCTTACTCAGACTTATTCAGACAAATTACGTCTCTTCCTTGAAAGTGGTTCTTTAAGTCTAAAATGTCAACAAGGATTCTAGGCATTTCAGAGTGCATTGAAAAAAATCTTTTCCTCCCCCACCCTCCAGTTCTTCCTAATACAACTCAGTACAAGCCCACAGCCTGCTTTGGGGCTGGAGGTTGCCTTGTTTCTCAGCCGGCAGGAGTGAAGTCTGTTGAACTGATTTCCAAAATATAAGTAGCAGCTCAGCCCTTGGGTCTCCTGGCTGGGCATGAATGGCAGCGGATACAGGACTCCCATCATGTGAGTGAGGGGGGCCTGGGCGAGGTGGCACATGATCCCTGGACCAAGGACAGAGGCCACATTTGCAACCCCGCTGCCTCCTATTCCTTAGCAATCTGTCTCACTTTGGGAATCTGGCTTGCAAGCTCCTAGGAAGATTGGGTTTTTCTGTGTGCTAAGTGCCACTTTGGTCTGGTTTGGTTTGGTTTTGGTCTTGGTAGAAGAGATTTTAGATTCTGTGAAAGATAACCAATATCAGCTCACAGGCTTCTCAAGCACCCCCTCCACAGTAATGGAGAAGCCTTGTTACTTACGGCTGAATTTTAAAAAAATGTCACAAGAGCTGCTATTCATGAAGATTGTTTTGAAAGATACGCTGGGCTTTCGTTGCACACAGAGGCTATTAGAAAATACAGATTTGTACACCGTGTGATGTAATTTTATGTTTTAAAAAGAAGTTGGCTACGGAGCGATCAAACTTAGCACTGGGGGAGCCAAACTTTACCTGCCTTCTGATATGATGCAGTAGGCACACAGCACCCTTACACACTTCTGGCCCAAAATGTTTAACCTGAGTCTAGTCATCAGGGAATGGTCAGACAAATCTAGGATGTGGGAGATTCTACAAAACAACTGGCATGAATAAAAGAAAAATCAAGTAATGTAAAACAGGCAAAGAAGACAAAACAAAAAGCTAGAGGGATTATTCTAAGTCAAAATTGTTTGAGACTGCAAGAGACAGGACAACCAAAGGCAATGCATGAACCACAGCTGTAAGATGAAATTTCTTAAAGCAATAAAAGGCATTTTATATATATTGTTTTTAAAGATTTACTTATTTATATCAGAGAGAAAGAGAGAGACAGCACAAGTAGGGGGAGGGGCAGAGGGAGAAAAGCAGACTCTGAGCTGAGTGGGAAGCCCAATGCAATGTGGGGCTCAATGCAGGGCTCAATCTCATGACCCTGAGATCATGACCTGAGCCAAAACCAAGAGTCAGCTGCTCAGCCGACTGAGCCATGCACCCCTAAAATACATTTTATAAGAGACTCTTGTGGTAGTTGACTACGACTGTACATCAGATATTATTAAATTAATGTTAGTTTTCCTCAGTGTGATAATAGGGTTGTGGTACTGGAGGATGTCCTTTGTGGTAGATGGTTGGTGAAATATTTAGAGGTAAGCATCACAATGTCTGAAATTTTCAAATGGTTCTGCCAAAGCACACATATATAAAAGAAAAGTCATAGGGAAGAGGTAAAACCAGGCTGTAGTTTGCCTGAAGGATAGAGTATATTCTGAGGAACTCACCTGAGCTGGTTTTCACCTTTGTTCCTGGGGCAGATATAAAGAATGCTTGATGGTTTGATTCATACCTGGGAATGCATTTAATGTTGCAACTCGAAGGAACCAGATAAGCAACTCTAGGTGTCAGAAGTGAATCTGTCTCCCTTGGAAATAGGACTCTAATAGTGTCTTATGGACAACTATATGCGGCTGACTCTTGTTTTAATTTCTCAGTCTCAACAGAGAATCGGTCCTGTTTCAGAAGACTGGAGGAAGATTGGTTAAGGCTTGTCAAATTCAAGACCAACGTGGTGGATGCTAGGACCCTGGCCTCTGGCTGCCATGACCATTTCCATCTGAAAAATATGAAGCATCCTCTTACTCGTTTGAGGATGGACCGGGAGCAAGAGGAAACCACTTCTTTTCAGAGTGGCTTTCCATTTCTCACACATCCCAGGCACGTTTTGGATGCTGGAGGCCAACCACCTTCCTACCCCTTCTGCACAGGCCACCGTGGGACTGCTGATCAACCCGGAGAAGGGGCTGAGAGTGAGACCCAGTGAGATGTTGCACTGTTGCTGGACCAGCCAGCAACAACTCAGGACCACCACCAGATCTGACATTTGGGAAAAAGGCACTGGGTTGTAGAAGGCAATCATGCAAATATTAAGATAAACACTCTTTCAGTTTATAACCCTGGACGATCATGAACACCCCAAGTGGCTACATTAAGTGTTGGTCCAGAAGGAGACACGCACATGCTTTTGTTTAAAACAACTTAGTTGAGCCAACTTCTAAAAATGACAATAATTTGGTTGAAAATGAGTAATCTCGAATCACTGTTGGCTTTGTGTTGTTTTTTTCTTTTTAAATATTGGAGAATTTTCTGCACAAAAGGGCATTTTTAAAACTTTTATTTCTTTAAGCAATTTGGTCTGTTTTTTTTCTAGAATTTCTCCAGTGGTTTTCCTCCACCACCACCACCCCCATCCTTTATTGCAATTTATTTTCATCCAGTTATTCTGGCTTTGTGTTGGTTTGTGAGGGCCAAGTTGGAAGCAACCAAAATGTCCAACAATAGGAGTTTAGTTGGAAACGACTCAAATCCTAACAATAGTGGACTGCTTGAATAAATTATAAAAGGTGTTTCAAATTACGCACAAAAACTTTTAAAATGCGAACTGGTAACTTGTAATACGCCATTTTTCCCAATTCTAAAATTTCATGAACACATTCCCGGATAAGCAAAGCAGGTTAAAAATAAATTTTTAAAAAAGGCATTTAAACCCTGAAAAGTTCCAGATAATAATTTTTCTATTTAATCATTTCAAATTATTGCTGTTTTTATAAAATCAGCTAACACTCATTACATTAAAAGAGGTAGGTACGGTCAAGCAAAAAGTATTTCTAGTTCTCCCATGGCAGCCACTATTGCTATATTTCCAAGAGGCTGATTTTCTGCTACTGAGTGGGGTAACTAACTCAAATTTCTTCTCTGTTCCTTCTGGTGGAGGAGCTGGGGGCAGAGCATCCAGGCAGAAAGATCCTATAGGCAGCAAGAGAGGCTGGGCTGAAGCACGGAACATAGGTCAGGCTGAACTGACAGGTCTGGGTGTCTCTGGCCCAGAAATGAAAGGTGATATCCCAAAAGCAGCAAGGGAGACAACGGGGGAAAAAAGGCCAAGATCTGGGTTCTGAGTCTTGGCGAACAATGACAAGTAGGGAACCGGAAGAGGGAACTTAAAGCCAAGTTTTGGGGTGGGGGCAGGGGTGGGGGGGAGATGGGGCTCAAAAGAAGGCAGAAATTATGTTAGCACTGCATGGGAAGTCCTTGGGTTTTCGAACTTATTTCGATTTTTGCTTTTACAAATCTTAATGAGTAAGCAGAACTAATGAAACGGGTAAGAGCCGCCTTCCTCTGGTTGGCAGGTCCTGAAGGACCTCCGGGGGTATCCCTGACCCTTGCCTCTTGGGGGAACTACTGGCTTCATTCTCTCTTTTATTAAAATGTGAAACTGAGGTTTAGGGTTGGATATAATTTTACTCAAAAGAAATAAAAGGATCTAGCTGTGTCAGATTAGATCATCACTCAGGCTTTAACAAAAAGGTTCTATAATTTAATGGACCCTCACATCTCCTCCTTTAGAATCCAGAGCTTAGAGATCTCTCACCTGACTGTCTCCCCATTATCCAAGCCAGCCCCTCCACGTCCCTGAAGAACTCATTCAATGGCATCATCACCTGCTTCCAATTTGAAGTGTTGACTTCCTGCCCTTTGTCCTCTGGACCCACTGACTCTGTCCTTGCTCCAAATTCTCTTTCATTACACCTGAGCTTTCCAAGGATTGAGGCTATGTTTTATGATTCCAAACAGTACTGGGCACAAAGTAAGTGATTTATGTATTAAATTGGCTTGAAAACAAGCCTCCTGGGGAAGGAAGAGCAAACAGATAGGGAAGGAAGGCAAGAAAATGTATCAGTGATAAGCAAGCAGGACAGAGAAAGAGATCTACGTGGCAGTTGGACATCTTGAGACACTGATTTATTTATCCTCACTTTGACTTCCCTTACCCTTATTCCCAGCAGGTAGTCATGGCAGGTAAGAAAGTGGGAACTCCTTCAAGACAGCCCCTTCTTGGTTACTGCTCTTCTTGAGGAGCCTGTGCTGGAAGTAGGCTTAGAAGTGGTATCTGTGTGGAAAAGGAGAGAGAGCCCTAGACTGGGAAGGGCAGAGGTTGTTGGGCTGCCCAAGTTGTGGTCTACCAGGACTCTTTCCACTCTTTCCACTGCCCAAGTTGTGGTCTATCAGGACTCTTTCCACAGCCAATTTAAATAGGCTGACAGTTGAGAATTTAATGGCTCATGAAATTGTGGATCTAGCTTCAGGTATGGCTGAACTCTGTTGTTCAGAAGGACTTGGTGTCTTTGGATGTCTCTCATGGCTCGGCTGCTCATGGAGCTGGCTCTACTCTCAGTCAGATTCCCTCCATGGAGGAGAATCCACTAAGGAGAAGTCTACGGTGCACCACGCCGAAGCCCAGTAGACAGAAATTCCCATAGAGGGATCCCAGGGGCTGACTTTCAGTGCTTAGGATTGGCTGAAATCTTGGGTCAGGAGCTCAATCAATCACTTATTAACCTCATATATTCCGGGGTGGGGAGGGGTGGTCTCTCAAAGAGAAATCGAAGTGCTGTTGCTGGAAGAAGGGGAAATTTATCAGGCAGGCAAAAATATCAGAGATCCACTGCCATATTGCGAAGAAGCTAACACCACCCAAGGAGTTGACAAAGCCTCGGAGAAGAACGGCAGCAGGGGGTAGCCTATGGAGGTTCAGAGACTCCCAACCTATGTGGAGATCCCTGTATTCCATCTGGCACAGGACCCAGACCAACTGGATACCCATATTGAAAAAAATGAACCCCAACCTCTATCTCACTTCAACTCACCTTTAAGGGATTGTTCAGGCTTGACCCTTAAGGATATCATTGATCCCTTAATAGACAGGAGAGTAAAGGTCCCACTTCCCACCTTGCCCACCCCTCCTCCCATAATTTTTCAACCTCCTGAAAAAAGATTCTTTTACAACCATGGGGAGCGAAAATATCAGGAAAGACTTGAAATGTTCTTCTTACCAGCATGGTAAAAAGGAGGTATAAGGCCTCAAAGGCAAACTGAATTTTCATTCAAGAAAATAAAACAAGCACATCCTTCATTTTATTTGTGGAGGAAGATTTATGCCTGCCACATTGCTTACTTATGGTGTTTGAAAATATTTTCCCCCAAAGAACTATAATTCAACAAGCATGTGCTTTATTTTCTCAAAACCAAGCATTCTCTTAGTCCCTTTAAAATAAAGCCCGAGGGTAAGGAAATCTTGAAAGGCTCACTCTCTAGGTGAGTGTGGTGCTCAAAAATTACAGGTTAATGACTCCAGAAATAGACCCACCCATATACAGTCAACTGATTTTTAACCAAGGTGCCAAGTCAGTCCAATGGTGAAAGGTCTTTTTAACAAATGTTGCTGGGGGGCGCCTGGGTGGCTCAGTCGTTAAGCATCTGCCTTCGGCTTAGGTCATGATCCCAGGGTCCTGGGATGGAGCCCCGCATCGGGCTCCCTGCTCCGCGGGAAGCCTGTTTCTCCCTTTCCCACTCCCCCTGCTTGTGTTCCTGCTCTCGCTGTCTCTCTCTCTGACAAACAAATAAATAAAATCTTAAAAAAAAAAAACACAACACAACAAATGTTGCTGAAAAGCAGACATGATAGGGGGAAAAATGAACTGCAACCTCCACCTTGCTCCACAAATAAAAATTAATTTGTGCTGAATTATAGACCTGAATATAAAATCCAGACTGTAGGCTAATGGAAGAAAATATAGGACTCTATCTTTATGATCTTGTGGCAGGCAAAGATTTCTCAGATAAAACTCAGAAACCAGTAATCATCAAAGAGCAAAACTGATAACTTTGACATTATCAAAATTAGAAATTTCCACTCATCAAAAGACATTGCTAAGCAAATGAACAGATGAGCCTGCACAGGCTGGGGAAAATATTTGTAGCACAAATATCTGACAAAGGACTTGACCCCAGAACTTATAAATCAACAGCAAAGAGATGAACAATCCAGTTTTAAAATGAGCAAGACTTGAATAGACATTTCACAAAAGAAGATACACTAATGACCATGAAGGCAAAATTCCAGGACAAGAAAGTCACACTTCCTTCTGTCTCAGAGCCTTCCAGATGTGGCTCACTGGTGTGGACTCTCTGGTGGAGCACAGAGGTGTTGGTCTTTGAATCCTCCGGGACAGGAAGAAGCATGAAATCAGCCATTTGTTGGGCACACATTCCTCTGTTCCATGGCTACCTTTAGATGGGCTGAACATCTTCAGATGTGGGTGCTCCCCACATCAGTTCCTGTCCTCCAAGTCTGTCAGGGTATGAAGAAAGTGAGAGAATGCAGTGACTAGCTTCCCTCCTTGTCTGACTCAGGGTCCTCCCTGGCCCCACACTTCAATTACTTCACCTTCAGAGTGAGATTGATAGCTACCTGATACATGTGTGTTCCTCAGTTCCTACAGACCAAAGAAAGCTGTTTCCTCATCAAGGAATGTTTGGGGACCAGCACCATGCGAGGCCCTGCAGCGTATATCCGAGGTCTAAGAGCTCATAGCCCTACCCCTCTTCAGACAATGAGTTCTAACCTGTGTAAGGTGGCCTCCCAGGGAATGAAGTATAAACAGCAATAAACAAGGTCCCTCCTGGGCCTTCCTCCAAGAACTTGCGGTCTACTGAGGGACCGAGGGCAAGATAGCAACACAACCATTTAGCAAAGGCAGCTTATATGCGGTAGATGTCATGAACGATGTTCTGATCTGGTCTTCAAGGAGAGAAGGACAATGAGTAATGCATATTGGAGAGAGGAAATCAGTTTGTCATGAAGAAGAACTCATGTGTAGGCTGAGAGGCAAAAGGGGGGTGTGGGGGAGAGGAAGAGAGAGAGAGAGAGTACACAGGTAGTGAGGGGTGAACAAGGCCCCAAATGAGAGACAGAGGCATCTGGACAGGGCGGTATGCTAGCAAAACTAATCAAACACTGGAATAAGACCCAAGAGAATGACCACACTGCTGTGAGTCTCCACCTAGGACCTTGCCAAAAATGTCTAACTTGCCCATAGCACCGGTTCTCTGAAGGTCAAGTATGAGTGTTGACATAAAATGAGTTTTTATAGTTGTTAGAAATGTGGGGTTTTGTTCAGATAATCTTACTCATCTAGACTGCTGGCTGACAGGTAGTTTTTAGTAATATATTATAGCTTTATTGTTGCTCTTCCTCAACTAACAAAAGTTTGTTTTTCTTTCTCTCTCTCTTTTTTTTTTTTAAGATTTATTTATTTGACAGAGAGATAGAGCCAGAGAGCACAAGCGTTGGGGGGGTGGGGGAGGCAACAGGCAGAGGGAGAAGGAGAAGCAGGCTCCCCGCTGAGCAGGGAGCCCAATGTGGGGCTCGATCCCAAGATCCTGGAATCATGACCTGAGCCGAAGCCAGATGCTTAACCAACTGAGCCACCCAGGCGCCCCCTAAATTTTGCTTTTCATCTTTTAGAGACAGCACTCCTTTTTTCTGTAGCATATTCTCCTGTTTTCAGAGTATTTTCATGAGTATCCATTCAGTGGAGCCTCACGACATCTCTCTTCAAGAGGGCAGCCCACAGGTCACACGATTAGGAAGGGCAGAGATTAGGACCCAGGCCTTCTGTTCGCTACACTGGCCGAGAATAAGACTTCAATCTGCGTAGGCCTTGGACCTGGGTCATGGTCTTCTGTTTTCCTTTGATAGGAACCTGCTGATAATTTCTCCGGGCTGAATTGTGTTTGGCAGCCACGGTGGGTGCTCGTGCCCTGCTATAAAATGGTAACAGCTCTATTGGATAAGACCCAGACATAATTTATTGCTGCTTTAACCTCTCTGTTGCTCAGGCAACTAATATCCTGACTTCAGACTCGGGCTATTTTAGTTAAGTTTAAAAATTTATGACCTTACAACCGCTCAGCCCATCACTTTGCTCATGTCCCACTCCTATGAGTCACGCTGACCCCCCCTAAGAATTGCCTTGAGCTCTAAATTAACTAAGGCCTGGGGCGCGGGGGCACGTGAAGAGCTGGGCCCAGTGCATCCTGCCACCACCGTGCTAAGCTCACCAGACAGAGTGGACAGAGTGGACAGAGGGCCTCTCCGGGTAGATCTTTCAAAGGCCTGTCCTTTACTGCAGGATCACAGCTTACTGCAGATTAGGCCTACTTATTCCACAATAACGAGGCGGGCACACGGTTACCTCTGTAACAGAAAGGGGTACCAGTGTGACGGTTTCAGGAAGAAATTAGCACACAAATCCACTGCATAAAGCCAACTTGGGAGCTGGTTTTGGCCTCATCCTCCCTCGCCGCTGGCTGGACACACCAAGTCCTTTTGCTCTTTTACCTTCTTTATTGAACTGTCCCTTCTCTCCCCAGACCCCTTGGCTGGACAACTGTGTTAACTTCTGATCTTCCTGCCTCCAACCCCATGCTGGCACACCATTCATGCAACCAACCTTCATGCACACTCTGCTCTGTCCTCCATGCTGGGGACACTGCATAGCTCACAGTCTCGTGCAAGAGAGGGACAAGTGCAAGTGAGCGCATCACTGCAATGCATTTACTAGACCAGAAGCTCCAGGGACCGGGACCATGTTGGTCGTATTCTTTGTGCCTACTATTTGTCGAATACACACAGGACGGATTTTTTTTGTGAGTTATAACCAAACATATGCTCAAAGAGCTCTGAAAATCTTCAGAAGACAGGGACTGAGTTGGCAGAGGAGAGACTTGCCCAAGTGGAGGACAGGGGATTCTCTGCAAGGATGTGACATTGAGCCTGTAGGCTGACCGCAAGTTCTGCCTCCTCCAAAGCCCTTCCTGGCCATCCCAGTCCCTGGGGATTCTTCTCTTCTTCCTAACTGGGCACTTTAAAACATTTTGGCACTTCATATTCCTAATGGCATTGTTTCCTTTTTTACATGGATGTGTCGTGTGTCCCTAATTAGACCACAGTCTCTTTGAGGGACTACAATTTATTTCCTATATGCACAGACCATGTGTTTGTAACTTCTTAACAGGATGTATTCTACGTGGGGGATGCCTTTCTGTACAATTTATTTACTCGTAAGACAAAAGGAACGCTTTCCTTTAAATATCAGTTTCTCTGGAACCTGTAATCGTCAATTTATAAACCTTCAATGACTTGCTAGAGCCCGGGATGGCGTCAGAAAGAAATTTTAAAGTGCCAAGTATAATTATCAATTGTGGTTCAATTAGAAATGCGAACAAAGTATCACTGAGTAAGTCAAAGGAAAACCATTATTTGACGTACCCAACACTTTGATTTCAAAAATACACCACCCCCACTAAAAAAAACAAGCAATTTTAGATAGTTTTAATACTAGTGAATACCTTACTTGTCAGTTTCAGCAAGTACTATTATCAAAGAGATCTCACGAGTATAAATACAGCAACTGACTTCATATAGCTGGCATAGAAACCACTTTTGAGAATTTAACTCCCAGAGGACTTTGTTCTATCCATTTGTGGGTGCTCACATTTTTTTCCCCACAGTTCCAAAATAATTTGCTTTTGTTTGATTCTGGAGTGTAATTACTAAAAGACTCAGATGACTTCAGTACATGGTACTTAAAATCCAACTTAGAGGGATTTAAAAAATTGGTCAGAACTCGAAGGATAAGATTTGAATCTTAAAACTCAAATAATTGTCATGTGTCTGTTTGGAACAGAAGAGATTTCGCTTTTTCTCCCCTTTCTTTAATCATCTCAGCTTAAGTGGAAGTCTATTATAGCAAAAATGCAACAGTGGCATCCTGTGGTTTGGCCTGTGAATGACAAGTGTGTCACAGCTGTGGCCTTGGGAGGCTTGGATTTGTGGCTTCACAGAGGTACAGAATCAGTGAGAAGAACATGGCAGTGCCAGTGGGAAAAAACAACCATTCGTTGTTTTTAAAGACCTAAAGTCATTATAAATGAATCTTCATGGACTTTTATCTTTATTTTACGAGGCTGAAGTGCATGTATAATTTATTTATTTATTTTTATTTATTTTTATTTTTTTAAAGATTTATTTATTTGACAGAGAGAGACACAGCGAGAGAGGGAACACAAGCAGGGGGAGTGGGAGAGGGAGGAGCAGGCTCCCGAGGAGCAGGGAGCCCGATGCGGGGCTCGATCCCAAGGACCCTGGGATTATGACCTGAGCCGAAGGCAGACGCTTAACGACTGAGCCACCCAGGTGCCCCGATACACATTTTTTAAAAAGATTTTATTTATTTGAGAGAGAGAGAGAGAGCATGGGGGTGGGGAGGGTCAGAGGGAGAAGCAGGCTTCCCGCAGAGCAGGGAGCCCGATGTGGGACTCGATCCCAGGACCCTGGATCATGACCTGAGCTGAAGGCAGTCGCTTAACCAACTGAGCCACCCAGGCGCCCGCATGTATAATTTAAAACTGAGTTGAAAATAAAGCTACAAAGATTTACTTATTGTTTTCTTTTTAAAGCTTATTTTTTGGGGAATCCAAAAAGGGCTTTCCCTCTGTCATTTTTATACAGAGAGTATGCCATTATTTCTCTCATGATGTTATCACCACATCCTATAATGTATAGACTGAATGGCGAGTGATACCATTCTATAAAAGAAAAAGAGGCACATTTAACAAATGATAATTCCTACATAAGTGTGGGAAATGGAGTAAAAATCAAGACTGACCCTCAACAACTGCTAACTTTTTTCTCCCCCAGAAGCAAAATGCAAGTAATCTTTGGTGTTCTTTGATTGACAGCCTCAGTGGCCTTTCTCTCTTCCTCCAAACATCTCTGTCATAGCTTACTGTAAAAGCTTCCAGCTTCTCATCTGTTTGTTTTTTGCATTTTTAACATCTTCATAAATAACTCACAGTGTTGCTTTATTTTATTTATTTTTATGTAAATGAATTATGGTGCTCATATTCTATAAGTTTTTGCACTCGAGATGTAATTGAACTCTCATAAATGCCCTCCTTGAGTGAAAAAACTTATGGAATAGGAATACCTGGGGTGCCTGGGTGGCTCAGTCAATTAAGCATCAGACTCTTGATATCAGCTCAGGTCTTGATCTCATCAGGGTTGAGTTCAAGCCCTTCTTTGGGCTCCATGAAAAGGATTCTACTTATGTAATCTTTTAAATAAGAAAAAATATAAATAAAGGCATTTCCATTTCCACTTTTGAAAATTACCTGTTCTCATTTTTCCCCCACTTCCCCATTGGGGTGTTTCCATTCCCTTATTTAGGTTCTTTCCCCATTAAATATAAATTCCCTGATTAAAATAACTATATATTTATCAATTCTTTTGTTATGGATTCTGCAAAATCTCTTCTCCAATGATTTTTTTTTTTTTTAGTTATTATTATCTCTAATTTTGATTATGGTACATTTTGTTATAAAAATGTTTTCAGGTCAGAAGGGGTTGTATGTCAGTTACTGTTCTTAGTTGTAAGCGATGGAATCCAATCTGACTAGTTTAAGCAGAAGAGAAATTTATGAGAGACAGGCACTCACACAACGTTTGGGAGTGATGGGAAAAGAGGCCTCAGCTTCAATGAAAGGAACATTCTCAGAACCAACTCACTCTTTCAGGAATCTGCCACCAGTACCAGAACCACACCGCCTCTGCCCCTCCGAGCTCCAGCAAAACAGTGGAGGTCCCCAGGGGTTCCCTGAGGTCCCCAGTCAGCCTGCTTCCTCACTTCCGCCTGAGGCCTCCTGTGGCGTCTGACTGGCCGGCCTGGGTCACCTGCTACACCCTGGTCCAGAAGCAGTCTGGGTAAATACTGCTTCCCCCGAGAAAGGAAGCCTCCAGGCGTGAGGAACTAGCACAAGGTGGCCAGGGTAGCCAGAAGATGTTGGTGCATTCATGAACGGCATATTCACTCTAGGTTGTAAGATAATCTCCTACACGTTCCAGTAGTTTCTGTGTTGCGCGTTTTCATGTAGAGGTCTTTAATTCCTCCAGAATTTGTTTGTTGCATGATTGGCATAGGAATCTAATGAAGAGCTTCCATCCTTCCCTCACTCATCTGTACTTTCACCGCTATCATACTCCACTTTCCCGTATGTACACGGGTGTGGGGTGGGCGCTCTATTCTGTTCCAGCACCTGTTCCCCTGCCCAGCCCTCTGTATTTTCACTTCTGTAACTCGAATGTTTTGCTATCTGCAGGGCAACTCGTCTACCCACCTCACTGTTCTTCTTTTTCAAAATGATATTTCCTTTCATAATTTTGATTTTCATATGAATTCTGTAATCACTTTGGAAACTCAAAAAATTCTGCAGGGTTTTGTTTGGAATTTAGTTAAATTTAGGCAGAACTGACATTTTAATGCTTTTGGGTCTTTTTATCCATTACTCAAATCTTCTTTTATAATTTTTCCCATAAAGCTCTTAAACATTTTATGTGATGTGTGTTCCTTAGGTTCCTTACAGTTTTTACTGCTATTGTGAGTTGGCTGATTTTTTTTCAATTTTATTTTTTAATTTGTTGTTTCTGAAATATAGGCAAAGAAACACTGAATTTTATATGTTGCTCTGGTAATCAGCAACCTTGCTGAATTCTTTTTATCACTTCCGATAGTTTATCTGTTGAGGTCTATGCATTTTTCTACGCCTAAAAGTAGTTTTTCATTTCCCTTCTAAACTCACACATTTTTTTCTTTCTTTTTCCTCCTAAGATCTTTCTTCCTTTCTTCGTAATGCATTAGCTAGTATTTCCTGCATAATGTTGAGTTGTGGCAGCAATAACTGCCGTTCTTGCCTTGTTCTTGCTTCTAATGGGAATATTCCAGAAGTATGTGATGTCACTGCTCTAGGTTTTTTATCAGATTAAGGAAGTTCCTTTCCATTTCTAGTTTTTCCAAAGAGTTTCCCTTTTAGATAAGAGTGGGTATTAAAATGGTGTTGGGAAAATTGGACAGCCACATGCAGAAGAATGAAACTGGACCATTTCCTTACACCACACACAAAAATAGACTCAAAATGGATGAAAGATCTAAATGTGAGAAAGGAGTCTATCAAAATCCTAGAGGAGAACAAAGGCAGGAACTTCTTCGACCTCAGCTGCAGCAACTTCTTCCTAGAAACATCGCCAAAGGCAAGGGAAGCAAGGGCAAAAATAAACTACTGGGACTTCGTCAAGATAAAAAGCTTTTGCACAGCAAAGGAAACAGTCAACAAAACCAAAAGACAACCGACAGAATGGAAGAAGATATTTGCAAATGACATATCAAATAAAGGGCTAGTATCCAAAATCTATAAAGAACTTATCAAACTCAACACCCAAAGAACAAATAATCCAATCAAGAAATGGGCAGAAGACATGAACAGACATTTTTCCAAAGAAGACATCCAAATGGCCAAAAGACCCATGAAAAAGTGCTCAACATCCTCGGCATCAGGGAAATAGATTTCAAAACCTCAATGAGATACCACCTCACGCCAGTAAGAATGGCTAAAATTAACAAGTCAGGAAACGACAGATGTTGGCGAGGATGCGGAGAAAGGGGAACCCTCCTACACTGTTGGTGGGAATGCAAGCTGGTACAGCCACTCTGGAAAACAGTATAGAGGTTCCTCAAAAAGTTGAAAATAGAGCTGTAGTGATCTGAAGGGGTACGTGCACCCCAATGTTTATAGCAGCAATGTCCACAATAGCCAAACTATGGAAAGAGCCAAGGTATACATCAACAGATGAATGGATAAAGAAGATGTGATACACACACACACACACACACACACACAATGGAATATTATGCAGCCATCAAAACCTCCCGAAATCTTGCCATTTGCAATGACGTGGATGGAACTAGAGGGTATTATGCTGAGCAAAATAAGTCAATCAGAGAAAGACATGTATCATATGATCTCACTGATATGAGGCATTCTTAATCTCATGAAACAAACTGAGGGTTGCTGGAGTGGTGAGGGGTGGGAGGGATGGGGCGACTGGGTGATGGACATTGGGGAGGGTTGTGCTATGGTGAGCGCTGTGAATTGTGTAAGACTGATGACACAGACCTGTACCTCTGAAACAAATAATACATTATATGTTAGAGGTGCCTGTGTGGCTCAGATGGTTAAGCGTCTGCCTTCGGCTCAGGTCATGATCCCAGGGTCCTGGGATCGAGTCCTGCATCGGGCTCCCTGCTCAGCGGGGAGCCTGCCTCTCTCTCTTTCTCTGTCTCTTATGAATAAATAAATAAAATCTTAAAAAAATATACATTATATGTTAAAAAAAAAGAAGAAGAAGAAGATAGCAGGAGGGGAAGAATGAAGGGGGGGAAATCGGAGGGGGAGATGAACCATGAGAGACTATGGACTCTGAAAAACAAACTGAGGGTTCTAGAGGGGAGGGGGGTGGGGGGATGGGTTAGCCTGGTGATGGGTATTAAAGAGGGCACGTATTAAATGGAGCACTGGGTGTTATACGCAAACAATGAATCATGGAACACTACATCAAAAACTAATGATGTAATGTATGGTGATTAACATAACATAATAAAATTAAATTAAAAAAAGAAAAAAGAGTGGGTATTAAATTTATAGAGTAAGACATGTTATATTATTTCTTTTCAATCTGCATACATGGTAAACTTTCACTGATGGATTTTTCTGATGTTCTCACAATCCTGGGATAAACCCAAACTAGTAATGATCATTTAGAAAAAAAATACATTGTTTGGATTTAATTTGCTAATATTTAAGACTTTCAGTCTCTATTTATAAGTGATATTACTCTACATGTTTGTTTCTCTTGTACAAGTATACATACCTCAGAGACACTGTGAATGTGGTTCCAGACCACCACAATAAAGCAAATATCACAATAAAGCGACTCAAGTGAATTTTTTGGTTTCCCAGTGCATATAAAAGTTATGTTTATACTATATTGTAGTTATTAAGTGTCAAATAGCATAATGTCTAAAAAAGCACATACCTTTATTAAAAAAATACTTTATGGCTAAAATATGCTAACCACCCTCTGAGCTTTCATCAAGTTGTAATCACCGATCACAGATCACCATACCAAATATAATAATGCAAATGTTTGAGATATTGAGAAAATTGTCAAAATGCAACACAGAGACAGGAAGGGAGCAAATGCTATTGAAAAAAAAAAGGGAACCTGTTACACACCAGCAGCACACAGGGAAATACTGGTGAAGATGTCAGTCTGCTTTTCTGCAACTGATCATAAGAATAAGGTTGGGGGCGCCTGGGTGGCTCAGTTGGTTAAGCGACTGCCTTCGGCTCAGGTCATGATCCTGGAGTCCCGGGATCGAGTCCCGCATCGGGCTCCCAGCTCAGCAGGGAGCCTGCTTCTCCCTCTGACCCTCCCCCCTCTCATGTGCTCTCTGTCTCAAATAAATAAATAAAATCTTTAAAAAAAAAAAAAAAGAATAAGGTTGGTTGAATACCCATTCTACTCCACATTTTCCCTGCCTTTTGCCAGCATTTCGGTTGGGTGAGATTCCTTGCTTGCCCAGGTGACCCAAACTTTAGTCTTGAGGAGTGTGACTCCTTGGTGATTCTGCCCATATGGAGTTGATGTAGTCCTTTGTTACCCTTGACCACGGGGCAGGCAGTAGGAACAGACACCCTAAGGAGTACGCCCCCAGCTTCCATGAACACTGTGCTTGCCCCTCTGTGCAGTAGCTCTCCTGTGCCCTTGACAGGTAGACCAGCCCTCCAGCAATCACCGTGGCCTCTCTTTGTTCTTATCCCTTCAAGGCTTCAGGACACTGAAATGCTAGGGAGCCATTTTGGTTCCAATTCAGGGGAACTAGTGCTGGGTCCACTGGTAGAAGATCAAGAGACTCTACAGCTATGGGGATTGTTACCTGTGCATGTTACGGTGCTGGGGAAAACCGGATACGCAGAACATAGCTACGGCTCTTTGTGGCATCAAATGGTCTTCGAACCATCCCACTCCTATTTTTCTGATGGATACACCCAAAGAATTGGAAACAGGTGTTCAAATAAATACATGTACACCCACGTGTACATGTGTTTGTAGCAGCACTATTCATAATAGCCAAAAGGTGGAAACAACCCCAATGTCCACCACTGAGTGAATGGGCAAACAAATGTACTATGTACAGATGGTGGAATAATAGCCTACAAAAAGGAATGAAGGGTCCATACACATTACAGTGTGGATGAACCTCAAAAATATTATGCTAAGTGAAAGAAGCCACACACACTCATCACTTATTGCACGATTCCATTGATACGACACTTCCAGAAGAGGTAAGTCCACAGAAACAGACAGAAGACTGGTGGTTGCCAGGGGCTGGGGAGAGGAAGGACTGAAGAACAACCACTTAATTGGGGAAGGGGTTTCTTTTTGGGGTAATGAAAATGTTTTGCAGACAGAGGTGGTGGTTGCACAACACTGTGAATATACTAAATGCCACTGAACTATTCGCTTTAAAAAGGTTAATTTTATATTATGTGAGTTTCACTTCAATAAAAACAAACAAACGAAGCCCTCTTTGGTCTTACAATCACTGCACATCGAAGAGACAGATTATTCCCAAGCTGTATTTCCTCTCATAGATGTTCATTTCTCTCCCAACCCCCCCTTTCTATATTTTATGGATATTCCTTTGATTAAGTGTAGGTTTGGAGCTGCTCATAATTTCAGGATAAATGTTTTAGATCAGATACAAAGATATTTGAAAACAGAAAAACAAAAAGTGACGGATTGATTTAGCATGCCTCTCTGAAGTTACATACATCATAGGCACACCTTTGAGAGAGCCGTGTTCTTAGTGGTTTTATGTCAAACCACTTTTGTTCATCATAAAATTATTATTTCTTCTTGGAGCCCAACGAGACGTCTATAACTGTGCAGAATCACTTCATGTGAAAAGTGACTTGAAGCAAAAGTAACAACCTAAATTTTAGATGGTTTACAATTGGTCCATTCGAAGAGCTTAAGCTCTGTAGATGGGAGCAGCCCCCAAGGAGAGCACAGGTGCCCTTTACATAACGAGCCCCCCCTTAAGGACCATAATACAGACCAATTAGGTGGAGGCAAACTCAGACATAACTCAATTTGTCAGAAGCCTTGCTCTGTTTCCCCCACGTGTTTGGGGTCTGATAAAATCCCATACATGGTTTGGCCCAATACATTCTTCTTAGTATTTACATCCCAAGGGGAGTTTTAAGGGACATTTAATCCTCATGTTTCTGGTTCATTTTCCCTTAACTCTTCAAAACAAAGTTATGAAAGATTGCTTTGATCTCTAACAGGACTTGTTCATGAGAGACATGAGGCCATTACTTTCAAAACAGAAAGCTGTACTTTGCCAAGAGTTCGGGGAGTTAACAGCATGACGTTTGGGCTTCATCGGAGCACCTGACCTTTGAGAGCCAACTGGGTCCTAAACTTGGCTCAGGGAGGCCTCCCGCTCTCCAGCCTAATAAAGCCCATTAATTAACTGTCAGACCAGCTGTGTAACAAGTGAATTTTTAGTGGCTATGCCATTTTCTTGGTTCCAGGCCAGAAACAATAGGTATAAAACTTACACCATTAGTGAGACATTTCAGAGAGAAATTAGTATTTGCATAATGGAAGGCTGCCTTCCAAATAAAATGCGCATTGCAGGGCATGTATTTTTTTTTTTAATTAAAATGTAAATATATCTGTTCACGGCAGCCTTCTTTGGGTTCTTACAAATACCATATACTCTTGAGGATGAATGACTATGAGGCTCAAATCAGATTCACTGCCTTATTGCTCTAGTGTTTGGGGAGTTCAAGGCCCAAAGCATTAGGATGGGAAGGAAGTATATTGTAAAAATATGACAAAAATAAACTTGAACTATCTTCTGACGAGATATTATAAAAGGCACTAGACTAGGGCATAATTAAACTTTCATTTGTCAGGAATAGAAACCAAGTCATGCCAAGTATGAACAAAAAGAGGACTTTGTTATAAAGATATGGGGGGTATCTCGCAGCAGTGAAGAATGAGCTAGACATGACCTTTAGGATGGGCAGGAGCAGGACCTTTAGGATTGGGGCCCCCATGGCTGCAGGTCCTAGCATTTCTCATTTTTAGAGCAAACTGAGAATTAAAAGCAGAAACTTTGTAGAGGATTAGATGTGGGACAAGATTCTGTGAAATGTCAAAAGGACAGGCTAGGTAATCCCAGCTCTCATCCCCCCAAATGAGGTAGTTAGGTATTTAAATGACCCAAAAAACTCTTAGAATCCAATCCCAAAGTGTCCTTTGATGTCACCACTTCTTTAGCTCGGACACTTGGGCACCCAGCACCTGTCTGAAAACCTCCCAAGATGGGACAACTTCCTACTTATAAGGATGACCTATTGCATCATTGGACCATATGAAACATGAAAAGGTCTTTTTTTTTTTTTTAGATTTTATTTATTTATTTGAGACAGAGAGAGAGAAAAAAAGAATGAGCAGGGGGAGGGGCAGAGGGAGCGGGAGAAGCAGACTCCTCACTGAACAGGGAGCCTGACTCCCCGGACCCCGAGATCATGAGAGCTGAAGGCAGATGCTTAAGCGACTGAGCCACGCAGGTGCCCTGAAATGTGAAAAGGTCTCATACCGAAGTGAACTTTGACCACTACCCTCTGGTTCACTATCTAGACTTTGAGCACACAGATCAATTCTTACACCATGTACACATGATAATCCTTTATATAATCCACATTCTGTCCTCCTAGGGTTTTCTCTTATTCTGGTTAAGCATGTTTAACGGCTTCATATATTCTTCATATAATGGATTTTTTCATCCTGTCCAACCTCTTCTACACATAATTTAGTCTCAAGTGGTCCTCTTAAAATGCAGTATCTAGGATGGAATATATACTCCAGACATGGTCTGGACAATAAACTTCTAGTAATGTGGCTTTGGATTGTATTAGCATTACCTTGTTGACTCAGATTATGCTTGTGGGCCAGGCATGAACTGTTGCTGAATCGGTTCCCCCCTGTTAGACTTTTATGCAATTAACTCTTTATATAGTGCAGATAATACAGGATTCAAGTTGAAAAGGAACACTGAGTAGTTACTGTTTACATTATTTTTAAGTCTGACCCTGTCTTCCATTATATTAACTGTCTTCCCCCCACCAATTGATAGGCATGGATTTTACCTCTTACTCTAAGTCACAGAGTAAAAAAAAAAAAAAAAAAAAAAAAAGTTTAACTGACCAGCGACAAGTACAGAGCCTCTTGATCTGGACTAGAACTGTCTCCACCAATTAACACTGACCAGTATTCTTTGCGTACTGCCCAAATGCAGGGTTTTTCAGAACATGTCTGATGAAGGAACTGTTTCTCTAAACATTATGATTTACTTAAAAAAAAAACAAAAACAAAATTTTCAGGGTGCCTGAGTGGCTCAGTTGGTTAAGCGCCTGACTCTTGATTTCGGCTCAGGTCATGATCTCAGGGTCTTGGGATCAAGCCCTGGTCAGGCTCCATGCTCAGTGGGGAATCTCAGTGGGGAGTCTGCTTCAGATTCTCTCTCTCCCTCGCCCACTCCCCACCCCATTCCCCTCTCTCTCTCAAATAAATAAATCTTTAAAAAAAATAAAAAATGGAAATAATTTAAAAAAAAATCTCGGAGTATGATTGTGCCCAATGAACTGTTAAGAATATGGAATGCTCTAGTATGTCTGTCTGTGTATACAGATATCTTGTGGAATCCTATAAAACACCCTTGGGAAACACTGCTGACCCAATTCTATTATCCTGCAGTGTGCAAGTTGCCAATCTGTTCCACTGAGATTTAAATGGGCAGCTTAATCAAGGATTCTGCTATCATCAATGTACACTCTGGTCTACAGCAAGTTTCTGTTCTTCCAATCTATGAGCTCTATCAAAGGAGGAAATGAGGAGAGAGAGTTAAGAACTGAGCCAAATGATTGAAGAATAATAAAGGTGTATGCTGGCTGGGAGATTTCAGCCATACAAGATCCCAGATCTCAACATGGTGAAAACATTATGTTAAAGAATGAGAAACAAAAGTTGAATCAAAAGGTTGAGCCAATTGACCAACTTAGATCCAGAAAAAGAACCCAAGCTTAGACGCTGGGACAGTTTGGTGTACTCATGAGTGGTGACAGCTGGGTTTTAAGTCAAAATCCTGGGGCATCTGGCTCCACCCTTGAGGGTCAAGACCCTGCCCGAGTGGATGCTGAACTTGTCCCTCATAGAGAGTTAAGAATCTTCTTTCTCTCTGTCCCCTCCTAATATTACGCTGTCTGCCCCATTGGGTTCTCGCTATCTTTGTTCTTCTAAGCTAGGGATGACAACATAAACTCCTTTTGTTGTTTTTAGGGTATCCCATAGGCCTTGATTCCTCTGGGGCTTCAGCCTTCCTGACACTCTTCTTCTTCTCCCTCCCTTTCTTTCTTAGTCATTTTTCTGTCTTTCTCCCCTCTTGCATCTTTACTGCATTTCTATATTTTAATCTTTTATGAGTTCTATATACTCATTAGCACCTACCTTTGTTCTTCGACCATTTCTACTCAAGCTGCAATACCCTACAGCTGGATTTCTTTGTATAGTGAATGTATTCCTGGGGGGAAAAAAAGGAATTTCAGTAAACTGAATTATATTTTTAACATCGTGGGGAGTTTGAAATGTACAGATACTTCCAATGGGATACTTTTTCTATGAAACTGAAGAATGCTTTTGTAAGTCAAATAACTTCTCATTTGCCCATTTTGTAAGTTTGCAAATTTAGTTGTCTTAAGTCATGGTTAATCTAAATCAAGAAACACTGCATTTTAAAGTTTATCAAGTACAAAGTATCCGGTCAGTTGACCAGAATTCATTGATGTGATACATAACTGTTCCACTTTACAGTATGATTTAAGTTCCACAGTTAGTAAATTAAATGAGATCATTTTATAAGTACTCACAGTACTGACTTAATGTGTGATGTGCATGATGGATAATGAATCTACACTGGCCCTTCTTTTTTTTTTTTTTTTAAAGATTTTATTTATTTATTTATTTGATAGAGAGAGAGACAGCGAGAGCAGAAACACAAGCAGGGGGAGAGGGAGAGAGAGAAGCAGGCCTCCTGCCAAGCAGGGAGCCTGACATGGGGCTCCATCCCAGGACCCTGGGATCATGACCCAGGCCGAAGGCAGACACCCAATGACTGAGCCACCCAGGCGCCCCCCTAAATGGTGCTTTCTATTGTTGCCCTTCACACTGCTTACTCATTCACCAAACTTCACTGAGTGCCTAGAATACTCTAGAAACTTGGAATACAAATGCCCCTGGTTTAATTCACAACAATTACTTAGAGTATTCACTGCCAGGCACCCAATCCTAAATACCTGTGAATATGTTAATTACTAATTAGATGGGGACTGACACAATCCAAGGAAGCAAGCAGGCCTATAAGCATTCCAGAATCAAGCTGGAAAAAAGTACAAACGGGAACTTCACAGATGTTGGAACACAACCATGAGCTCTTCCCTTGCACATGGAAGGACCAAGAATCAGTGGCGAGTCCTTGGGAAAGGGACAAATGGAAGTCCAATTCTGGCCATGTCTCAGTAGCCAGGAGGAGGAGAAGAAGTAACAATGTATTAGAACCTGGTCCCCGTGAGCCAGCCACTATTCCAAGCACTTGGCATGTACTGTTTCATTCAGTCCTTACAACACCCCCAGGAGGTAGATTCTGTCATAGTTTCTATCTTATAAATGAGGCAACTGAAGCACAGAGAGGTAAAGTGTCTTGCCCGAGGTTACACAGCATGTAAATGGCAGGGCTGGGGTCCATCCAGGCAGCCTGACCCTAGAGCCCATGCCTCGTTGGTTACGGGCTCAAAGTGAGGTGACAACTGGTGGAAGCTTCTCGGCTCTGTGATGACGCACACGCGCAGGGATTATTATTAGTGCTGTGCATTGCTACATTGGACGGTAGACTCACCCACACACATGCTCCTGATTTACCCAGTTATAACTTAATCAGATGATTTACACACATCCTCTACAGTTGGAACAAGCATACAGCAAACCTAGTTCTGGTGTAGTATGCAACTGAGAGATGTAAAAAACCCAAATAACTTGTGGAGAAATTAGATTTTGCCCTGGGACGTGAGGTGATAGAGCACCTCGGGTCAGAGGGACCTCAAAGGCTCCCCGATCAGAACTCACCCCCCACTCGACTATCTCCCACATTCCCATAAATCTGAGTGCCCTGGGTGTCTGGATAATGAATTAGAGATGGGTACTGGTGGATGTGTGCCCAGGAGACAAGACCTGTAAAGAGTGATTCATTAACCCATACAACCCTTCACCGCTGAAAATATCAAAGCCGGGGGCATCTTTCCCAAACACCGATGGGACCACGTCTCCTCTGCTGAAAACACACTCCTGGCTCTCCTATTGCACTGGGTAAATTCTCCATGTCAGGCTCAAGGCCCTTGGAGAGTTGGCCCCTTCCCACGGCCTCCCCAGCAGGCCCTGCATCCTGCACATTCCGGGGGGCTCCTGGCACCCCTTGCCCTGCCCTCCTGCTCACCAGGCCCAGCTCGGATCTGCTACCCCAGGAGCTCCTCTCTCACAGCCCTGCTACCCCAGGCCACCAGAGAGGCAGGGCTGGCCTCTGCCCTTACCCTTGAGGCTCTGTGACTGTAGTCACATGGCAGAGTTGTCTCCAAACCCCGCCAAGGAGAGGAGGACACCCCATGTCCTGCTGGGGAGGGAGCTCACCAGTTCTGGAGCCAAGTCTGCAGGAACAACAGGGATGGAAGACGCAGCTCCAAAGAAAATACTATAAACCCAATAAAGGCAGGGGGGCCCATGGCACCTGGCGGGAATGGGGCGGGGGGGCCCCTCCAAGCCACCGCTCCTCTGACTCCCTCATGGTATGGCCATACACACCGAGAGCCCACTCACCGTTCCTGAGCACCCAGGGAGAGGATGGTGAGGTAAAGAACATGGAAGATGGGCGAGCAGGTGGTCCCCCCCCCCCCCCCCCCCAGCTCATTCTCAGGTCGTGGTATTCTCCTGCACTCGCCCTTCATTCAGCAAGTCAGGCCTCGGGCCTTGTGTCCCAGGCACCAAGCTCTGGGCTGGGAGTGCAGGGAAAGACAGGCCCTGCCCTCCAGGACAGCCAGGCCCCTGGAGATGCGGGGCTGATTGCTGGGAGGCACAGAGGGAATCCGGGCCCCTCCACCTGAGAAGTGCTGGAACCGAGGCCTCAAGCAGGGGTGATGTCCTCGGGCTGGCCTGGGGGTGTCCATGGGGGCAGTGTGGAGGGCAGAGGGCCACTCCCGGTCAGTCAAGAGTGAGCGTGGCTTCTTGCCACATGCGGCCATCCCAGGACTTCACTGCCTTCCCTCTCCTGGGCCATTCCATCTCTTCTGTTCATTCCACTTGTCCTTGGGGGCCTCCACACGTTCCTTCTCCTCCAAGAAGCATTTCCTCCTCTGGCTTCCAGCTACCTCCCCCCTTCCCCTTCCGTGAATTTCTGCAGCCATAAGTACCTGTGGCATAAAATTAAGTGCTTGAAGAAATCACTACATTTGGACTTTTTTTTTTTTTTAGGTTGGAAACTTCTCGGGCACAAGGGTTACTTCTCATACTTTGTTTTATCCCCAACAGGGTATAGCACAGAGTCAGCACCCAACACGTATTTATGGCTGATAAAACACTGCAAAAAGAGATTCTCTCCCTTTCTGTGTCTGTCGCCCTCCCTCCCGGATTGCAGCGGGAAGAACGCACAGACTGACATGACCCACGCTGAGTCCCCTTTCTCGGCTGGCCCGGGAAAGCCTCTTGGGGGTGGGGGGGGTCGCCTTGGAGGAGGGAAGCGTTTTGCAGATGGAGGGCAAAATCAGGCTGTGGGCTTTTGGAGGAGGCAACATTATAATTTGCATTTTTCTGCGGAGTGAGAACTCTGTAATTTAGGATTTTGCCTAATTGCTGTTTAGAGTTCCCGGGACTGTTCCTCTTCAGGCAGTCATTTTTGTTTGTTGGAGAGGTGTGCTATTAATGGGTCTCCATCTCCATCCAGACGGGGAGCAGGTCAGTCCTGAGTTCTGCTTTTTTTTTTCTACAATCCTGATTTGCTCGGCCCCTGGAGAAGAGCGGTGCTGGCACTGTCGAGGAGTTTCAAGCACGTGCAGGCTGTGTCTTTGGTCTGTGGCTGTTCTGATCTCAGCTCCGATCTCAGCTCGAAGCGGCTGGTAGCCAGAAAGGAGGGGACGCCAGGGGCGGGCACACCCCCGTTCTCTCTACAGCCGGGCTCCCCCTGTGTGTGTGTGTGTGAGGCTGCAGTCTTTCTCTTTCTCACTCCCACTGTGGACATTTTGGAAAGTTACCTACTTCCTTTGCAAGGTGACTTCTGCGTGCTCCTAATCGGTAGGAAGAATGACAAGCAGCTGCCTGGGGTACCTGGGGAGGGATCAGGTGCTATCGGAATCCCTTGCTCCCTGTGATCCCCACGTAGATTCGGACCTGTCCAAAACAAACCCACGCTGTCCCCCTCCATCCCAATTGGGGGTATCACAGCAAAAAAATTTTTTTTAATAAGGGCACACAAAGAGAACACAAGTTTGGCCATTTTTACCGATTGTGGGCAAACACCTTGGCAAATATAAAACAACGGCACTTTCTATTCAGCTTTTACAACTGGAACTCCTTGTGGTTGTAAGTTCAGGCCACAGATGTTAAAGCCACAGGGAGCAGAGACCACGCTGAGAACATCGTGTTCTCCCACTGTCCTATCTCCTGGGCCATCGCTGGATTCGGAGCCCTTCACATGGGGCCAAACCTTCCTTCCAGGTTAGGCTCGGCAGAAAATGAACATTCTGGAAGTTTTGAGAGGGGGAAAAAGCCCATCGCGCTTTGCTACAACATAACCCAGGGGTACACACAGGAGAGCGTGCGCGTGCACACGTGGGTGGGGGGGTGCGTGCAGGGAGGCAGGCAGTTGACGGGGATGGAGCTCTGCGTACGGCCAGCTCGCTCAGTACTGCAAAATAAGGACAACGGCTCCTATGACCTGTTTGCCTTCTAGGGTCCAGATGCTGCACACACATTGTCTTATTTGAATCTCTAAAACAACTCTATAAAGTGTCACTATCCCACTTTTATAGATGAGGAAACAGACTCAGATAACGGATGCATTTGTCATTGGCTCGGGCTGCCTTAACACAGAACCACAAACTGTGGCTTCACTCAACAACGATTCCCTCACAGTCCTAGGGCCTGGAAGTCTGCATTCAAGGGAGCAGCGAGGCCATGCTCCCTCGAGCTGCTGGACAGAATCCTTCCTTGTCTCTTCTTAGCTCCTCGTGGCGTGGATCCTTGGGGTGCTTGGCTTGCAGCTACGTCCCTCCAGTCTCTGCCTGTGCCCCCCCCTTTGACTTCTCCCCCTATGTGTCCTGATGTCTGTGTCTCCTCCTCTTCTTGTAAGAACCCTGTTCATATTGGATTAAGGACTCACCCTACTCCAGTAAGACCTTACCCCAACTAATTACATCTGAGTGACTCTATTTCCAAATAAGATCACATCCTGAGGTACTGGGCGGGGGGGAAGATTTTCAACGTATCTTTTTTGCAGAACATAATTCAACCCACAGCACATACGTAAAGTATCTTGCCTCAAGTAACACTTCCAGCAAGTACACAGAAAATCTGAACTGGCACCAACTCCCAAACTTTTTCTTTCCCATACACTAATGTATGCAATTGTATTAATTGATGCGTGTGGGATGCTCCAGTTTATTCTAGCTTTGTATTTTCTTGCCCACAATCCACTTTGCAGCTCCAGTTACTGGTCCCTGGAGTGGGGAGAGGAGAAGGAAGATAGTGGTCAGGGCTAAGGAGCTGAGTCAGACTCAAGAATCGTGTCTGCATCAGAGGCCCAGTCAGGAAAACAGAAATTACAGTAAGTATTCAAAAACAGGGAAGATTTAATACAGGACTTTGGTTATCAAAGTGTCAGAAGGACTAAGGGAAGAGTGAGTGTGAGAGAGAGAGAGACTATAATAGGAACAAAAGAAGAGAGACTATGACAGGAAGTCACGTGGGCAATATGGCAGCCGAGGGCTTTGAAGAAACCTCCCTCACCTAACTTTACAAATGTATGGTTAAGGGAAAGGGAAACTGTTAAAGCCTTGAAATGATGTAAGAGAAGACCAAAGCTACCATTCACCTCGCAGGCATTTGCTACCCACAGGGTTCCAGGCCTTGGGTTTTAAGAGGTGATAATTCTGGTGGCAGGGGGTAGGGCCGAGGACCACACAGGCTGCAAGGTCAGATGAGAGAAACCTACCCGAAGCCAGGACCTCTGACTAGTGCCACTCCTGAACTAGAAAAAACCACCAGACAGAAGGACAAGAAGGACGCTTGCTTGTCTAAATCCTGGCTCCCAGTGAAGGAAGAAACAAAACCAAAAGTCTCCCACGAAAAGGCTCCCAAAAAAGTCTCCCAGGAAAGTTCCTAACCACAAGCCTACACTCATATAGTCTTTGGCCACAGTCCACAGTTTTCAAGGCGCCCCCCTAAATCTGAAGCCCAAAATTTTAAGAGGATTCCAGGCTCGTAGCATCCCAGGTGGCAGGCAGACGCAAACACGAGAACTCTCTTGAAGGAACACACTCCAGATCCAGACTCACCACAGGTACAGTTCCAGGGAACATGAGCTCACAAGGGAGACCAGCAAACATGTGAGAAAACAAGTCACCATACGTGAGAGACGACAGAAACAGCGGCCAAGGAATGAGTCACAAAGACGGCAGGTGTTGGAATGATTAACGGTGAAACTGGTGGCTTTCATGTGTTTAAATAAATACATGCATGTTAAAATATAATAAAGAGAACAACAGACCATAAACTGACTCAGCCTTGTCGAGGAGGTTTTGATTGCAGTGGAAAAATGGAAGTTGCCTGCAGACAGCACCTTTGTGTTCAGAGAAGTCTGACTTTCTCCAGGGGGTTAAATTGAGGACCAGGTGCAGGGTGGGGTGTGAGGGGGTGTCCCTTTGGGGGCACAGGCAAGTAACATTACTCCACCATAAGGTGTCTCTAACTGGACATGATTGGAGAGATGCTGAAAAGACAGAATATTTTGGAGGGGCAGGGAGGTGTTTCATTGTAAAGAGAGAGGTGGGTGCAGGGAAGAAGGCATAATATAGCAGTATGTGGGGACCATAGGTGGGCAATATGGTGGCCTCCCCTGAAAAGGAAGTGAGCCCGGTCCTTGCTCCCTGGCAGGGCCTGGCTTGTGGGGAACCTGATGAGGCTCAATCTTGGACCCTGGGGCTCCCAAACTCCCCCCGGCCAATCAAGAATGAGATTACTTTTCCTGCCAAGCCCAGTGGAAGGGAGGTTTAGTCTCATGTAATTTGATTTAAATAAAGATACGTTATTTCTTTCATATCTGATTTTGTGGAATGAGATTCACACATACCACACAGCACAAACAATCTCTATACCTCCAGGGAATTTTAAAAAAAGCTTTTCCCCATTTATGCCTGGGGGACAATCTTGGCACATCCTATGCAGAAAAAGGGGGTGCTTGCCTCTCAGGAGGGAAATTCTAGGTCCCCTATGAGCTGGCTACAAAAGGGGCAAGGCTTTCCTTTGTCTCTGGTATTTAGGGAATTGTAAAGCTGGTGGGAGGGCGAGGAATAGGAAGAAAATTCGTAAGATGATAAGAAGATCAAAATACCGGGCGCCTGGGTGGCTCAGTTGGTTAAGCGACTGCCTTCGGCTCAGGTCATGATCCTGGAGTCCCGCATCAGGCTCCCTGCTCAGCAGGGAGTCTGCTTCTCCCTCTCCCGCTCCCCCCTCTTGTGCTCTTTCTCTCTCAAATAAATAAGTAAAATCTTAAAAAAAAAAAAAAAAAGATCAAAATACCAATTCACCTGCGAATTACAGGCTCTCAGGTACTCCCAAGCACTCGCCCTAGGAGTGACTTGGTTCCACGAGGGGATGGAAGAGGCAGTCTGAATATTTCATTTCATGTTTAGAAACAGAAGTAGAAATCAAGCAGCCTGGTCTCATTTCTTTAATGTTCAGTTCATTGAAGATGCTCGGGATATGTGATCCACTGTCAATGCCTTTGACTACCACGGTTAAGGAATCACTGGCAGAAGTAATTTCATCCCAGAGCTATTCTGTTTGGGCAGGATCTGTGGTTACAGCTATTGATTTTTTTTTTTTTTGTCCTGTCTCTTCCTGGTTGAGAGAGCTCTTTAGGTTATAGTTGGTAGCAGGAAATTCCTGCCCAGGAGAAGGTTAGTTGCTTGGGAAAAGAAAGTTCCAGAAAAATAAAAACCTTTGAGGTTTGTTTCTTTGCACTTTTTAAAAGCATTGCTATGCAGGATTTTCATACTTTTTCTAGGATAAGCTTGTTTTTCTTGACGGAAAGAATATCAGGAGTAAAAAAAAAAAAGAAAGAAAGAAGGGAAACGGTCATTTAAAAGGGAGTATTTGGGGGTGCCTGGCTAGCTCAGTTGGTAGAGCACGTGACTCTTGATTTTTGGGTCCAGTCCGAGCCCCACGTTGGGTGTAGAGCCTACTTTAAAAAAAAAGAAAGAAAGAAAGAAAAGGGAGTATTTTGTCCATATTCTCACTTCCAATAGCTGAAGAGAGGAAACGTTGGTACATAAGCCTCAAATTTCACCCAGCTTCTCTAACCTCTTGTCCTCTTTGAACAACCAAGGTACAGTGAGAAGCTCTTTGCTTACCTCCAATGCCAGAGATTTATACTAAGAACTGACTTTGGGCATTTCAGCGACGTCCTGTGGGGCCTGAACTGAACCATCAGAAATAAATGTTTAACCGTATTTTCCCACAAGGGGCACTGATGTTCTGAAAACGAGGCACCCTAGGCAGGCAGCATGAAGTCAGAAGGAGCGCTGCCTCTAGCCCACAGGTGCAATTAATAAATCTCCAGGAGCCTCGGAGCCTAAACCTCGGTGATTCCCATCTCCCACCCAGACGGAGGCATTGACCTCCTGGAAACGGAAGATGGACACAAGTTTAAATTTAAATATTGTGTCACCCACATTGAACGTCGCGGTACTAGTCCAAGTGGACATATCGAGTTGACGATCTGGCTCTGTTGGCAGAAGCCTTTAGCCTAATCAAGAAATTTATGGGCAAATTTGCTAGGGATCCAGACGTCTTTTCTAAATCGAGACATCACAAGTCATTTAGCAGCTGATCTACAGTGTCCCTGAGCTTCCTCGAGGTCAATTAGAGGACCTTATCCATTTAGTTCAGCTTTATGACTTTAACAAATGACTTGCTGGGGGTTTTTGCTTTCTTGCTTGCTTGCTTACCAGAACTAATAAAAACTTCATGGAGATTTAGAGACACCTAATGAAATCAGGAGCATTAGATTCCCTGGCTACCTGTTCTAGTCTGTATTTGGAAATTCCATGCCCAGCTTTGAAAAAAACGAATGGACACCAGCGAAGGAATTGGGTATACTGATATCTAGCCTCCATGGAGGCAGGAGACCTTGAGAGGAAGGAAGAGTTACATCACAGGACGTCTGGTGCCTGCCACTCAGCCTGGAGCCAGCCACTCACGGATGTGATAACTTTTCTGGCTTCTGCCTCTGAACACATTCAGTGAAATTTGGTGACTTCGTTGGTATTTCAGACAAAGAGATGAGGGCATCGAGTAAAACAGACAGGGCTTTAAAGCTTTAAGAATGGCAGCTTTTTGTCAAAATCCCAACAAAAATAGTTTTCAGGCTCCCCCTCGCCCTTTATTAAGGCAACAGGAGAGTCGAGATCCAAAGTTCTGTGTAACCCCTCTCAACTAAAACTCTTAACAACAACAGATAGTTCTTTGGCACAGTTTACGCTGTTCTCGGCAAGGCTCAGATGTCAGGTGATATCAAAGGTCACTATATAGATATATACACACTGAAGTCAGCCTATAATTAATTTCTGTTAGATTTACTAATTTAACTGTATGGGGTTAAAAGCTTCTACAAGACAGAGGATACCATAAGCAAGTCGATGATGACATATGACACAATGAGACACAAAGTGCTAATTTCCTTAATATACAAAGAGCTCTTACAATTGAATAAAAAGATAAGTTAACCCAATAATGGGCTTTCACATATGTTACAAATATTTTAATCTGCCATGACATTTATTCTTTTATTATATTACTTTGCAGTTGTCACAGGCTTGTATTTTACGTGCTTCAATCTGTATGTCTATCACCATCATGCTTAGAAAGGCATGCCTCATTCTGAAAATCATCTATTTGATTTTGGATTTAGGAGGGCATTAATTTCTGATCCACCTGTAGAATTTGTGGTGGGTGGTTAATAATACAGACTCACATTTGCCAAAATAACTAGCCCGTTGTTTCAGTTTCATATAGTATTTACACTACACTGGTGTGTAGTGTAACCTTCATCATATATTCAATGCTTATGTGTGCTAAAAATAAAAAGTAATTTCTGTTGAGTGCCGTGAATTAATCGGTGGGGCTTACAGAGGTGGTGGTTGCAATATGTGGATGTCCTTCCTTTCCCCTCTGCCCTACCCCCTTCCTCCCCAGAGACCGAAAACAGAGGGAAGGAAGCCAGGGGAACATTAAACAAGGTCTGCTGCTCTGGATAATGTCTACGAAGAAAACGAGCAGGCTGAGGTTTTATGATTTACACTGCCTCGAGAACCCTGTGGAAGGGCCACGCGCTGGGCTCTCGCTCCACACTGGGCACTGCTCTAGCACTCACCTGGAAGGCTGGAAGACATCAGTCCATCCTCATGACCACCTACCAGGTGGGTGCTCTGATCATCACCCCGATTTTAGAGATGAGGCACCAAGCCCAGAGATGTCATGTCACTTTCCCCAGAATCATTTGGAAGGACAATGGCCTAAAATGTGGCTCAGCCAGCCCATCCACAAAGGTGATGGGAGCATTCCCTTCTTTAAAACACTTCCTCTTATCCAAGACAAGTGTCCACAGACACGCCGAGGAAGGTCCCCGCAGATGGGACCCAGGGAAGCAGCACTACCATGCGGCCATGAGCCTGAGCTAGAAAGTGATCAAGCCAGGTGAATTCGATCTGAGAAAAGCAGACCGCCACTCATTTCTAGGTACTCATTTCACTCCTGCCTTTTCACAGCAACGCTTCTCCTTTCCAGGAAAGCTAAGACGCCAAGGGCTTTTCATCTGTTTAACTGGCTTAGGAGGGCAGGGCAAAAACCTTTCTACCACAAGATCCCATGGTAGCCTTGAGATTTCTGGCTCTGAATCTTCGGAGCTTAGCAGCCTCTGGGTGTTTTCGTTATTTGCGGTCAATTGTTGAGTCGGCGGACTCTCACTGAGCGTCCTCATGGGCCAGTGAGGTGCCAGGCAGCGGGGCAGGTGGGAAAGTGGTGGAACAGCCCCAGGCCAAGCACTGGGACTTGGCCCCTGCTATGATGGCCGGGAGGCTTCTGCCGGGGTATCTGCTGCTTCCTCTGAAATGGGGCTCTGTTTACATGAATTCAGAAGAAGCAGACACTAGATTGGAATCAGACATCAGGACTTGAGGATTCCTGGGCCCGCTATCTTGCCATCTTCATAACCATACCCTATTCAGTGTTCTTCTCTGGAAACTGAGAACACCAACAGAGCTCTGCATTTCTCTCAAGGTGACTGCAAGCACGAAGTATAGGTCAATGTTTTCTGCAGTGGGGAAGTTGCCAGATCGATGCAATGCTTTACTACTGAAAACAAGAACTATCGTTGATCCATTTGGTTTTGCTTTTTGGCGGTGGTTGTGTCTATGTGTGTGTTTGGTGGTTGTTCTTCACAATCTTGGTACGAAGGAACTGGTGTGGCTGGTTCTGGACTCGACTGGCCAGGTGGCTCTAAGTCAGAAAGACACAGTCTCTCCTCACGCCTTGCAATCACTTCCAACTCCCTGATGAGGAATGGGCTGCTTCATTTTTCTTGTCAGTTCAAACCACATCCTGCCCATTTCCACCTTCCAGAAGACAGCTCGTGACACTGGTGGTTATAAGATGAGGCAGGCTTCTTGGTGAAGAGATAGCGTGAAGAGAAAAGGCGTCTGCCTTTTCACAGAAGTGAAAATAATTCATCCAGTGGTTAACGTGTCAGGCCTGCGCACGGAGTTTACCCCCCACCTCCAACTTGATCCGAATCCCTGATGTGGAGAGTGAATTGCTATTCAGTCTTCTCTCACTATCTTGACTCTGATAGCTTTCTGGATAAAAATAAGCACGAGGCAGGCGACAGAAGGGCCACCAGGGGAGGGCTGCATGCTGTCCGGACGGGGGCCTGAATTGAGCTGAGGGCCAAGGCAGAGATTGCAGTAGCTGGAAGGAACCACGCTGAGCTTTTAATCCGTTTATAGATGAGGACACGTCCTCATTTTACCACTGAGGAAACTGAGTCCAGGGAGGCACAGTGCTTCGACCAAGGAGACAGTCTGTTAGAGGCAGAGCTTAGATTGGTACCTGGGTCTTGGAGACCCTGGCTTGAGCTCATTCTAGTGTATTTTTTTTTTTTAAGATTTTATTTATTTATTTATTTGACAGAGACAGAGACAGCGAGAGCAGGGAGAGGGAGAAGCAGGCTTCCTGCTGAGCCAGGAGCCCGATGTGGGACTCGATCCCAGGACCCTGGGATCATGACCTGAGCCGAAGGCAGTCACTTAACCAACTGAGCCACCCAGGCGCCCATTGAGCTCATTCTAAATAGACCAGCTGTACCCATACTGGGTCCTGGGACACATCTCATAGCTGGAAGCGGTTTGTGAAAGAGCGAGGACAGGGCCAGCATCAAACAGCCTATGAAGCCTAGGCTCCGGCCACCAGGCAAGCAGGGACACCAAATGAAATAAATGTTTTGAAAGACTGTGACACTTGAAGAAGAGAAAAAGGAGGAGGGGGCAGAGAAGCCGAGGCATTATTATTTAAGTAATCATTATTAGAAAATTGTAACTCTTTGGAATTTTTAAACCGATGGAATCTTTATTTTTTTTAAGTGCACAATGGTAGACACCACAATCTTTCCACTGTTCACAGGCAGTGAGGGAGAGTCATGGATGGGAGAGCCACGGCCTAAAGCCGGGCTGCAGAAGGAACCGGACCCCGGCTGCTGGAGTCCAGGATTCGGGACCAGCCTGGGTGGCGAGTGATCCGAATGTGCACCCCACAGCCCCATGAGGCCCAGTGGGTGCACAGGACCTGTCTCTGCGCCTCTTCCTGGAGGCCCTGGAAAGGCTAAGGCAACCCTGACTGTAGGAAACAGCATTTTTCAAAGACATCTCCCCCAGAGACTTCTGACCTTGGACAATGTTTATGGCCAGGTTGAGGGCACCACTTATCTTTCAAGGGTATGAGGCGGCTTGTAAATGGTTGACTTATTAACTCAGCTTTGGTTTTCAGTGGGAAGCCAAGGCCTGAATGACACTCTACGGCTGGGGTGGGTGCCAGGGGCAGCTCTGGGTGCCCCATAGCTCCAGGCCGTGGGCGTCCGGCTCACAGCCTGTGCCGTGGCCTCTCTGGGGGCAGGGGGCCCATCGCATGGATGCAGAAGGAGCAGGAGGTGGAGGGGACCTTCTGAGCAAACAGCCAGCACCTGGAAGGGTCCATCCCCGACCCGTCCCAGCTCAGAACGGGAGCTGAACGCAGCCCCGCGGTGGGGCGCCTTCCCCTGTGGCGGTTTAACTGACAGCCCAAACAAGACGGCTGGGCCGGGCACAGCTTGCACCATCAACCACTGTGCCGACTGAGGGACGAGACGGGCCTTTTCCTACCCCTAGGGTCAAAAACGAATTTCCTTTATGGCTGTCCTCTCCACCATCTCCTGTATATCCCCTATTTTTAGTTCTCAAGTTGGTTTTAAGTGTGTGTGTGTGTGTGTGTGTGTGTGTGTGTGTGTGTAGGACCGTGGATGATTTTCCTTTTACACAGGCAAGCCTCAGCCCGGTGTCTGGCCCCTGGCCCCTGGCTTCCTTTCCTTATTCAAGACATGCTGGGGGCTACTGGTCACCCTTGACCAGCGCCGGGCACCCACAGGTCCCAGAACACAGGTGCCGGTGGGGATGACCCCAGCCACGTGGCCAACAGTGAATTCAGGGCTGGGCATGTCCAGTGCATTCATGAAGCCTTTTGCTCACTCGAGAAGGTATATTCTCCCTGACAGCTGTGTCCCCAGGCTTATACCCACCAACTCTCCAATAAGGTCCTCACCTGCCGTGAAGCTGTCCCCACAGAAAAGCGATCAGCCTTCCCCTCAGACGAACCCCACCTGCACACTCCCTCCCGCGAAATGGCTGTTCACGTAGCTCATCTCCATCGTGGGCATCTGAGGGGCAGCAAGGACAGGACCTCACGGAAGCAGCAAAGACAGAAAACGTGTGTTTTTACCTGCTGATAAGCTGACGCCGCCACGCGATCGTGGGCGCCACGGGAGGGTCTCGGTGCCCCAGTCTCACGGAGGAGCGGCAGGCTCACCCAGGGCAGGTTCTTTTTAAATCCCATGTTGGAATAAGCCAAAGCGGGGAGCACAGTGTTAGGACCTAAGGCTCTAGAAAAAAGAAAAAGAGTAAGAGGGGCAAACGAACGCTCGAACGACGGGGAGCGGGAAAGCAGCCGACCACGCACAGTTTGCACAGGCGGGCTCGCTCTCCCTGAGTCTGTGGCCCCCGGAGCAAGGCGACGCCAAGCCTGAGCCCAGGAAAGCCAGCGGCAGGGCCGCCCGGGCCGGGGGCGTGGGTGGCTCTCGAGGCCGCCGCCTCCTCCCGACCTGTGCGGGAGAGCGCGCCGGCATCGCCCCCTGCCGGCCTGGAGGACAATGACCGGCGCGGAGGCCCACGGGCCGGGCTCCGTGCCGGTGGTCGGGTCACCCCTGCTCTCGCAGACTCAGGCGGAGGAGGCTCGGTGAAGCCCCAAGTCCCTTTCGTTGGGGACCAAGGATGTCGGCCAAGGATGTCGAAGCTCCCCCCGGAGCAGAGGCTGCCAGGACCACACAATGCTCTCCAGCCGGTCCCGCGCCGTGTACGCAGGTGCGAACTCGTGCTGCCCGCCCACTGCCTCCACGTCCCACCTGGGCGGCCAGGTGAGCTAGCCGCCCTCCCTGCCTGCCTGGATCCGGCTGTCCCACCTCGGCGTCTGCCCGTCCACACGAGTCACCTCTGATTCCTGTTCGCGCGGATGTTTTACTGCTGCTGGACCTACACAGATGTGGTCCGCGCCGCGGCCCCCCAGCCTGACCTCCCTGGCTCTGCTCTGCATATGTCATCCCCAGCCCCCCACAATCGATCATTCTCGGCCCGCCACCTCTCCCCCTCCTGGGTGACCACCGGTTGCTCACCAATAATTTGAAACTGTTGTCTGTGACAGACAGTGGTAAGCATCAGCAGTTTATCCGCTGTGCCTGATTCCAAGAATTAAAGAGGGGAAAAAAAGGTCAAGGGAGAGAGTGTTGATAAGGACGATAGAGTTCACTGGTAACCTATAAAAGGATTCCTGGAAACTACTCTTCACCCTGGGACTGGTCAAGAAGAACAAACTCTTCTTCATTGTTCTCAGTTCCCTTTATCATCATGGTGCCCTTTTCTGTTTTGTGTTGTTTCTGGCCCCTCTTTGGGCCTTAGGCCTCCTCTGCTTCTCCATTTCTCCTCACTGCTCCTGACAGTCACAGGGCATGGCAGGAGCCTTCTCACCCGTGCCCACCTGGGAAGCCACGGCTTCTTGTCACCACGCTGTGGGCAAGTAGATGAGCATCTGCTGTGTAAAAAGATCCTCCTAGGGTATGGCGGGTGGGGGCCAAGAATCTCCTCATTTCAAATTAGCTCCGCTGTAATGAAGAGGTGCTGACAGACAGATAAGGAAATCCTTACTTTTTTATGTTTAGCATTCCAGTTTATTCTGTGCAGAGTTGTCTGCACCTAGGGTGAAGGTTGGCAGGAGGATGGTGTCACAGATGGGAATGGGGACTTGGGTGTGCACGCGTGTGTGTATGAGTGCGTGCATGTGTGTGTAGGTGTGTGCATGCATGCATGTGTATGTGTGAGGGTGTGTGCATGGGGTAGGTGCATGCACGTGTGAATATTTTAGGAAGAAAGAGAAGGGAGCAGTTGAAAATTGCTGGAGAGGCCTGGAGTACATCATTCCAAAATACCTTGGTTAGTGATCAAGAGGAGAGAGGAGGGAAGAAAGGACATGGTTCTGTTGAGCCGGAGTAGAGGGCTGAGAACAAGAAACCAGAAAACCTTCTGGTATTTGGGATATAAAAAATAACAGGTCTGGGAGTTTTTTCCTTTTTCCCTATAATATGCCATCAAGGTCAGGTGTCAAAATTTACAGTAAAATGAAAATTAATAGGGCTTTCTAAGAGCCAGGAGGAGTATATACTAGGTTCATCCTACCGTGAGTACATAACCCGGTCAGCTCCCCAACCCTGTAGAGCGGGGGTCTGTGGGTCCACGCAGATGGTAGGATGTGGCCCCTGCTCTCGAGAGTTTGCAGTCTTATTGGGGGACCAGGTGAATGTGTCTGGAAGCATTAGAGGACAACTCAGGCCAGGCATGTGGGAGAAACCCAGGAGAGGGGATTTCTGCATACATGTCTTCAGGGCAGGATTCATGCAACAGGTGAGAATGAGTTGGGCCCAGAAGGATGGATACAGTCCAGGTAATGGAGATGGGAGAGAAGGGTTTCTAGAAGGGGTATGTATGTGTCTGTGTGTGTGAGTGTGTGTATGTCTGTCAGAATAAACCCAAGGCTGGAAATAAGGTTAGCAGGGGATATATGGCTCAGAAGAATGGTTAACAGTTTTGGGGCTTCCCATGTTCCAGGCCACACATTTGCATGTGTGATCTCCCCCCGCCCTTACAACAGCCCTGAGACTTTATTATTCTGTTCATTTTGCAGATGAGAAAGCTGATGTTCAGAGGCGTAGGCCACAGGGTCCATAGGGGAAAGAAACAGAATTCAAACTCACAAATATCTCCAAACCCTTGTTCCTTTGTGGTTTTTTTTGCTTTTGAAGTTTTGATTTTGATTTTTTAAAAATTTAATTCCAGTATAGTTTTTAAATTTTATTTTAATTCCAGTATAGTTAACATACAGCATTATATTAGTTTCAGGTGTATAGTATAGTGATTCAATGCTTCCATACATCACCTGGTACTCATCATGACAAGTGCGCTTTTTTTTTTAATATTTTATTTATTTATTTGACAGAGAGAGGCACAGTGAGAGAGGGAATACAAGCAGGGGGAGTGGGAGAGGGAGAAGCAGGCCTCCCGCTGAGCAAGGAGCCCGATGCAGGGCTCGATCCCAGGACCCTGGGATCATGACCCAAGCTGAAGGCAGACGACACTTAATGACTGAGCCACCCAGGTGCCCCGACAAGTGCGCTTCTTAATTCCCATCACCTATTTCCCCCTTCCCCCCACCCACCAGCCCTCTGGTACCCCTCAGTTTGTTCTCTATAGTTAAGAGTCTGTTTCTTGGGTTCAAACTCTTGTTCTTAATCACACTTCTTATGGGACCCACCTGACGGAGGTTGAGAGAGAAGAGTGGGGACCAATGGGTGGATGAGAGGGGGGTTGAGTGTCAGTGTTGAAGCTCTCAGAAGGGAGGCAAAAGATTCTAGTGTTACTGCAGGAAGCCATAGAGAGACTTGGTTGGTCTTGGCCACTGTGGGATGTGGAGAAAGGGGTTCTAAACAGAACAAATGAGCTGGGGAAGGTTTACTGGAAGATGCTAGAGAGCAGGGAGAAGGCTTAGGAGTGGGCATTGTGGACCTGACTGAGGTGGAGGGGTGGCAAGAGGGAGGACTGGATGAAGGGAAGGGCATCTCAGTGCGAGACAGAACTCTGCGCAAGAGGCCTCGGGCGGAGGGGAATGCCTGAAGAGGTAACACCAGGAGCAGAAATGTAACTCTCAGGAGGGGCAGCTCCAGGTCCCACTCAAAGGAGAATCTGCCCCACCTTGACTTTCTGGAGCGATGGGTTGAGCAAAATAAGGGTTCTTGTTGTGGAACTTCTCATAGCTTTTGATATGCCCAAGTGATTGATGCCAATGTGACTCTATAAGAGGGAAATGTAATATGTGGTATTTCTCCCACTGACTTGACAATGAGACCCCATTTCTAAAATGTGCCTCCTGGAGCTGGTGTTCCACAGCACACTCTTTGGGAAACACTATAGTGGGCAACCATGGGAAATGTGAGTAATATGCTAACCTGGAAACATGGATGCAGAGCCTAGGCTCTCGTTTCACGGACCTATGAAGTTTACTTCTTTGTTTTGTGTTCGTTATCTTGCTTTGTCCTCTTCCAGAAGCCAGGATCTCTTCTCTTGAGTCTGCCGCTGAGGGGAGTTGTGGGGCAATGCGTTTGCTGCCCTGTGTCTGGTCTGCAAGCAGAAGTGGGCTCCCCTGGACAGTGGCCCTCCTCTAGCCTTCCTGAGGATGGGGATGACCTTGCCCCTGCTCAGCCATTCAGTGCCAAGCCTGGGAAGTGCTCTCCCCAGCCCTCCACCACACCTGGAGAGAGCCACGCTCTGTCAGAATAACACCCTGCCTTGGGGAAAGACAACCAACAGGGACTTTAGAACAGCATGGGGGTTATAGCCAGATCATAGTAAAACTAATAATGTGACTTATTTGCTATAGAAGAGAATTCAGAACAGGAAGGATCTTGGACTCCATCCAGGTGGTGTTAGTTACAAAGGAAGCAAAAGAACCACTTGAGAAGGTCTCCCAGGTGAGGTAGTTCACAGCCCTCGGGGACTTGACATGGTGAAATGGGGACTATTTAGGGAGGAGGACCTGTCTGTTGGCATAGCTCCCGGCCTGCACAGCACCCCGAGGCGTGTCCCCACTGGGGATGGGAGGATCAGCTCCAGGGACGATTCGCAGCTTGGGAGTCCAGGGACCAGGACTTCTAACCCCAGTCCAGCCACCAATGGGCTAGCTGACCCCAGGGCAAAACACTTTGTGTGGTTTCCTCATTTGGAAAGAAAAAAAAGAGAGAGAGACAGATAAAATCTGATCTACCTCTCAGAGGTTTGGGGTGGTTTCTGTTTTGCTTTTCGTGAAGAGCAACTAATAAAAATGATACCAAACCCCTCTGAAAATAAATACAGGCTCTATGCATTTCTAGCAATAATAGCAAGTATTCTCATAGGGATCGTGGCTCAATTTACCACGATAAAATCGCTGGTAAATTTCTAAAAAGTTACTCCTTTGTGCACATACCTTCTCCATAGCAAATGGCTTTCTGTTCGGGAAAGTTAAAGGACACTCCAAGTCATTCATGTGGGGGTTTATGTATTTCTCTCCCCAGCTGAATAGAACTCTCTCCAGGTTTCCAATTTAGTCATATTGCAGAAATGGCTGAACTTCAGGTTCTGAACTCTCGTTCACTGAGCGCGGATTTAGAAAAAATAATGAGATTAGCAGATAAGTAAACAAACATTTTAATTGAGATTCAAGGCTGCAGAAGTACTTTGGGCAGTATGGAATTACATGTTTCCATATTCTTTGTTGGTCTGCATGAAACCAAAACCCAGAAGGTTATATTAAACATAATCGCCTAGCTCCATGGGGCCCTGGAAACAGTTTTTAATGTAGCGATTTAAAGGCCAGTGATTGTACCAAACACAATGGCACAAATGAGTGTGTCCCTTGCTTTTGTTTCTTTCAGGGAGTAAATGAGCTCTGGGGGAGGGTAGAAAAGTACCACATTTCAGATCCTCCCCCACCCCAAAAAGGGGAAATACCTTGATGGACCTCACTGATGCCTTAGGAGAGGTGGATTTGAGCTCAACAAGGAATGAGGTCTTAACGAAGTTTTTAAGTTGTGAGAACCTAGTCTCCGGCCCTCAGGAGTGCTTCTAAGCTGAAAACTTCACTGTGTTTGATTTATTTTCGGGGGTGTGTATTTTATACATTTTTCATAGACTCCCATCTTAAAAGCTTTCTGATTGATTGGTGGCAGGGAGCCAGCTCTCTTACCCAACTAGACAAAGTTCCCACTTTCTCTCCAAAAACCCAAGACATCCAGGAAAGGCCAAAGGAATCCTAGAAGACGTTGTTCTGTTCTTTCTCCTCGGATGCCATGCCGCTAGTGGCTTGTATTTGGAAGTGCTCACCGGGTCCCTCTCTCTCTCCTCGGAATTGGAAGTGGTCCTGCTGATCATAAGGCAGGCATGTGCTTTCCTGGGCCCTACACTCTTCCCTCCCTCAGCCAGCTACAAGTGTAGAGAGCATGCTTGGAGCAGAGGAATGGGTCTCCATAGTCGGAGTAGGCTAACTGTAGACCCAAGGCCTAGAACATCAGCCTTGACTTCCCTTTTAATTTTCCTGATAGCTGCCCTGTCCAATACGAGCCACGTGCCACATGGGACAACTTAAATTTAAATTAAATAACATTAACTTTAAGATTGAGTTCTTCTGCCACACTAGCCACGTTTCAAATGCTCACGGTGGTGACTCTATCCGGCGGCGCACATGCAGAACGTTTCCATCATCGTGGAAAGTTCTTTTGAATTGCACTGTCTCGGATGTTACCCAGCCGAGACCTTCACTTTTGTTGAATTTTAAGAAAATAAGACCCATAAAGGTAAATGACCTTTCCAAGGATCGCCAGGGATTTATGAAAACATATTTCTTGGCTGTCTTGGAATCCTTTCAGATGTCCTTTATCTTAAACTTTATTTTTGAAAGCAATTATCTATATTGAATGTATATTTGATTTTTGCAAGTGAAATAATCTAGCATAACAATGGTCTTGAAGTATAAAAACACTGATTCTTTTGGGGGATGCCCGACATGGTATAGTCAACCATGTTTGAGTTATTTTCCAGTTTCTAGTGACCTGTGAATTTCAAAAGAAAGAGGAAGACTGGAATAATTTCTGGAGAAAACTGGCTATATTTTTTCCTTATCCTGGATTGTGCTCATAATAATTGTTTATGCTCCTAAAGACACTTGGGAAACGGGACTCAATCACAGGAAACTGGAATCAATCACCACCAGGTGAGCTGAGCACTGGAGTCACAGGACCTAGCATTGGTCGGACTCAGGCTGGGAGGACAGTACAGGCTGACTACACATGTCGCCATGAAAACACTTAGCCCCTGAGAGCCAAGACAGACAATAAATGTCTCCCTCACTCAGCCGCATCCAGGATTTATACGGTGCTTCATGCAAGATCTCACTGGGGGCCAGAATTCATCGCGGGTGGGAGGGCTTAGGCCTTGCTCAGCTGCAGAAAACAAATACGAAGAGCCACAGAGCATTAAAGACCGGGAATTCAGGACTCGGGGACTCTTGAAAAATTTCCCCCAAAAGAGAGGCCCAGAAACTTCCTGTGAGAGCCACCTTTCCCACTAGGCTTCCTTGTATACCCTTGGCCCAAGTGGAGGTCAAAGGGAATTCTGGGCAGTAGTTTTAAGTTATTAATTAAGTGCAATTGATCTGCAATTATTCTAACAGTCGAACGAACCATGGTATAGAGAAGATAAAACAATCTGGGCTCACTGTGGTCTTTATTAATTTCCTCTTTATAAAGAATAACTCTCCTTTCATTCTTCCAAGCCCTTGTCCATCCATATGCAATAAAGAAATACAAAAGAAAGCAGCAGAGCATCCCCTCTTGGCACAGTGACATGAAGACCACACGGGGCATGGAGTATCCATTCAATACGACAGGTCTGGCAAGTAAGGGCCAGAGCCCAGAAGGTCTGAGAACGAGCACACACAAGAGCGGTATTCTGCTATCTTTTGTAATTCTGCCCTGTTTGGCTGAGCAAGGGCTTCCTGAGTTTTCTTATAGTCAAGAGGGAGGGTTAAGGTGGGGCAGAAGGTCAGGCCTTTGTGGCAGTGCCCAGAGTATCTTCCTCCTCCCAAGGTGAGTCCCCCCTCCTGCCTGGACTCACCCTGGAGAGGGGCTGTGCTGGTGCCCAGAACAGGGCCGCTGGTCCACGGTGCCCTCACTAGCCAGGGGCTGGTGTGTCTGCATTTCTTGGAAATAATTATTGGCTAAACCAGAGATTCTTCCTAACCCCTGACCTGTTACCAAGAGGAAACGGAGAGAGGTAGGCATTATCCCTGGGTGATCCCCATGTGCTCAGCTCAGACGACAGAGCTAGGGAAGAACTTTAAGGGGGTCAGAGTGGAAGTGAGGTGGTGCACGGAGGATGCACAGGAAGCAAGAGGAACAGAAACCAGAGCAAACTGCTGGGCTGTGGCTGTGGAAACAGAGGCTGAGCTTTAAGGAGGGGCCTCTCCGGCCGCTAGACTTTGTCCCCACAGACGATGGTCTTCCTGGACATTGGAGCTTCTGGACCAAGAGGTGTGGATGGCCAAAAAGCTGACTGTTCTGGCTGGTGGCGATGGGCCATCATGCCTGGGCACGTGCAGAGGGGAAGGTCATGGTTTGCACATGTGACAAGGCGCTGAGTTTGGCCCCCAGGGCATTGCCAGTGAACTCAGAAAGGGAAGTCTGATGTAGGTGGAAAACTCAAACCTGAGCTCCGCTACCATGAGCTACGAGGCTTTGTGAAGATGAATTAACCTCTCTGAGCCTCAGTTTATCTACTGTGGTAAGCTGAATAATGGCCCCCCAAAGATGTGCCCATCCTAATCTCCGGATTAGAATGTGACGCCATCACCTTACACAGTACAGTGGACTTTGCAGATGATCTTGAGATGCAGAGACTCTCCTGGACGTCTGGGTGGGCTCCGTCCTCACAGGTTCTATGGAAGGGACCCAGGAGCGCCAAAGCAAGAGTGAGAGGTGCTGAAGGAAGCAGAGGCTGGGGCGAGGTGAGGGAGGGGCCATGAGCCCAGGGACGTGGGTGCCTCTAGAAGCTGGGAAAGAGAGGGAAACAGAGTCTCCCCGGAGCCTCCAGAAGGAGCACAGCTCTGACGACACCTTGATTTTGCCCGGTGGGACCTATAAAATTCAACACTAATGGTACCCACGTCATAGGAGGCAGTGTATCTAAAGCACTTGTATCAACCCAGTAAATGTTGGGTGGTTTTTTCATGAGTTTTTAAAATTATATTATCACAGCCAGGATTGGATCCCAGCCTATCTTATCTTTTTTTTTTTTTTTTAAGGATTTTATTTATTTATTCACGAGAGACAGAGAGAGCGAGAGAGGCAGAGGGAGAAGCAGGCTCCCAAGGAGCAGGGAGCCCGATGCGGGACTCGATCCCAGGACGCTGGGATCATGACCTGAGCCGAAGGCAGACGCTTAACCATCTGAGCCACCCAGGCGCCCTATCTTATCTTTTTTTTTAAAGATTTTATTTATTTATTTGAGAGACAGACAGACAGAGAGCGAGAGAGAGCACTAGCGGGCAGTGGGGAGCAGCAGAGGGAGAGGGAGAAGCAGACTCCCTGCTGAGCAGGGAGCCCGATACGGGGCTCGATCCCAGGACCCCGAGATCATGACCTGAGCCGAAGGCAGACACTTGACTGAGCCACCCAGGCGCCCGCCAAGTCTATCTTAAATCCCATCCACTACACTGTCCTAAAGACAACTTGGGGCAGTTGGAAGTAGGTACAGCTCTTCCAAAGAAACTATGGCAAGGCATTTTAGAATTGCTGAACCCAAGGAGATACTTGTAAGTCCTTTACCTCAAAAAGCTTTGGAACCCCAGGGTCCCCTCTGGGTAAGCTGTCACACGGACATCAGACCGAAGTCCTGCATTCCAGCCCCGCACAGCCATGTCCGCAGTGGTGTGGAAGGGACCACAAGTGCACTGGAGACACTCTTTGGATGAGGTGGCAGGGGAGACTGGAAAATGTCACCACGCTGTGTGGCTGTGAAGAGGGTAAGGACTCAGAGGACGTCATTAACAAATGGCTGGGCTGCTGCCTGGGTGTTGGATGACTCTGGCAACCTCATTTGATCATGTCCTGATCACTCGTGTTGGTCCCCTCGTAGATGCTTTGTTTTGCATCAAGAGACTGAATATCTGAATGGACAATGGCCAGACCACATATAAACATTGAACTTTGACCCCCAATCTACAGCAACCAGCCCAGGGAACCAGCCCATAGAGTAACCAGACCAGAAAGTTGGCTTGTTCTCTATATATCATGCTGTAGGAAGTCAGACTTCTGTCTGTAGTAACAATCCAGGAAACAATAACCTCCAAACAATTGGCCCCAGGTGGCAAGGACCTGATTAGTAACTGTCAGCTTCCCTGATCTTTGACCCCACCTCCAACTTAGGACGGGCCAGAGAAAGCCAAATATGCTCCCCAAATGATCACACAGAATGCTCACTTCTAGCTGGCCCTCCTATGGCTTCCCCATGCCAACAGCCTCCAACAGGGGCATACCCAAAGCCTTCCTTTTTTTCACTGTAAAGCTTTCCCTCTGCCTGCCTTTGAGTCTCTGCCAAATGCAAGTGATGATGGCTGACTTCCTTGCTATATATAGTGGGTTCTGAATAAATAGCCTTTGCTTGTTCTCATTTGGTTGGTCTTTGTTTATCTCCACACATCATATGACTGGCAAGTGTGGATTTTCGGGTGAGAACACGCTCTATGCTCCCGGACAAGGGCAAACTGGTCACGTGTGGTTGGCTCAGCGTGACAACTGTGGCCTCATGAAGCCCAAGACCCTTCTCGGTTTCTGTCTTTGTGGACTATACACGGCTTCTCCAGGAGTAGGAGGTAGGTGTGATGAAAGAGTGACTAAGTTCTGTTTGAACTTGAATTAGTTATGGTACCATTGGGTGGAATAGAAAAGAAGTAATTAGTGAAGGGAAATGGGAAAAGTCCAAAATTGGAATTTTATTTTTAAGTAACACTTGGGAGAGAACAATTTAGGAATGAAGACAACATATTTTCCCAGTCCCCTTGCACACAGCTCTCATTTTAAAGAAAACAATGAGAAGGTAGGTTTTAAGTGGTGTCATAGGGAATGTTAGAAGCTAATGTTACTAATCTAAAAGCTATCAGGGCAAGGAAATATCCAGGTAACGGTTATGGGGTAGAGATACTGCAGGAACTCTCTATAGACCCCTCAAATTGTTGGTCTTTAAAAATAAGGTCCATGTGCAATGTGCTCTGCAGTATCATTGTCAAGATTGTTACTAAGTTTATAGCTAGGCATTATCAAGATGGATTCTCAGGATGTGTACCTGGGTCCAAGGACAGAATTGATTATTATCCTGGGGGTCATTTATCATCGTGTGTGTGTGTGTGTGTGTCTGTGTGTGTTTGTGTAAATAAAAATGAAAAGTCAAGGTTTGGTAATGATTAAGAAAATTGTTGACACTGGGGTTAATCACAGGAATTTGCTTCTTTGACTCAGTTTCTTAACTTTTTTTCCAGTTTTTTATTTAAATGGCTACTCTGTCTTTGTAGATATTGGGGGTTTATTGTTTTCTGTGGCTGCATAGCTTTTAATGGTTTGGAATAATAAATAGTTATTTTCCATTTCACATGCCATCACTACCGCTCACGTCCACCATTTTGATCTCCCTTCCCCACTGTCCCAGGAGGCTGGTAGGACATGGTAGAACAAAGGATACACCCTGCTGAGTGGAGGAGAAACTTAAGACTCAAAGAGGCAGAATGCTTTACCCGAGCTTATGCTTTTAGTAAGCCAGAATTCAGGCCCAGACACCAAGCATTCAAAGCTCACCAGCAGGGCTTGCAATACTTTCATCGAATACAGTGCAATCTAGTTTCCCCTTTTAACTGACAGCAAATGTTTCAAAACCAAGAACTCTTTTAGATAAGTCTGGATTTCAGAGACTGCATATAAAAAAAGAATGGAAATGACCTCAATAGTTTTTGTATGGATTAGAGGTTGACATGATATATTGCGTTAAATAGAATATATTATTAAAATTAATTTCATGTATTATTTTAATTTTTAATGTCATTACTAGAAAATGAAAAATCACATCTGTGGCTCGCATTTGATTCCTACTGAACAGCACTGGTCCAGAAGTTTTCCCTTTGGATAAGACAGTCACTTAGTAGGTGAGGGTAAGTGGGGCCAGGAGTCCAGCTGTGAGTAAAACAGGACAGAGACTCTTGCAGCAAAGGGCCAGAGGACAGCTGGTCCACCGTGCCCTCGGGAACAGGGCCCTTCTTATGCAAGACATTAAAGAAGCAGCAAGAGTTCCATGTGACAATTTCAAAGGAAACATTTTCATTTCTGCAACCTAGTTCTTTCCTAAACCCCGCCCAAGGCAAAATGGATTACTGCTTCCTGGAAATGGAACCAGGGGACTTGAAAGTGTTTCATATTAAAAACAGAAAAGCCCAAGAAGAAGAAAAATAATTACATTTCTAAAAGCTTTTAGAACAACTGCTTGCTTGTGAGAAATAATTTTCCTATAAATATTTTATTCCTCCTTTTCTTTCTTTTCCTCCCCAGCTGAGGAGTTCCACATGGATATAGGAGGTGATGTTTCCCTTGGGAGGGAAGATCAAAGCCAGTCTGGGTCTACTTTCCACTAAGTTTGACTTAGTCTTTGCCCGCCTGCCTGAGATTAAATGGTCCCAAAACTTTGGAAAAACACAGAAAGAATGCAGAGAAAAATCCATAGCTACATAAGCATGGAAGCCAGTTGTTTCAGAGAAAGATCCAAGGCTTGGCTAGAAAAAGAGAAATGCTTATTGTTTGTCTGTGGGAACCCGCCCCTAACAATCCATTTTGAAAGACAACATGTAGTCATGTAAATAGCAAGTTACTCCTGACCGATGCTAAAGATGCATCCAGAAAACAACAGGCCTATTAAATGGGACTTGATAAATATTTTTAAAAAGAAAAAAAAATAGGCAAAACATGAGAATGAGATTCCCTGAGGCTAAAGACTGGATCTTAATCATTCCTAAAGCCTAGAGCCCGGCCCTGCACCGGTGCCTCGAGTGGAGCTCCACAAATATTTGTTGGATGCCTGGATCCATTAATCAACCCGTCCAAAGAGCATTGAGTGGGAATGATGCGCCAAGGTGCTTAGTGTGGAAAACTGGGAAATGATAATACCACTGATAGCAAAGGAGAAGCTAGGGAAAGACCTAGTCTTGGGACTAAATTGTAAATTAGATTTGGTTGTTTTGAGGTGATGGTAAATATCCAGTTGACCATGGACAGCAGGTAGCTGAAAAGAGAGATTCAAGGTTATCTTTGATGATCAGCAGCATCAAGTCAGCTCCTAGCTAAGGAACCATGATCATATTTGGTGTAATCTTACTAAAGGGAGGTCACGATACATGGAGCGTGTCCATGCAGAGACATAGGTATATTTTGCTGTATTTGCATTCAGGGGCCTGACCTGCAGCAAGGGTAGACTTCTTCCGTGTTGCGGCTGGGAGACGATTCACCATGGGTTTCTCATGTTTCTGCTCATGTTGCAAGCAAGGCACTGAACGCTCTTCCTTCCAGACTTCCCGAGGCTGTCTGTATAGCAAAGACAGACACCGTGCCTTCTTCCAGAGCAAAGGGCAGATGTGCTTACTGCTCATTGTAAATTATTTGAGTTGCCTAAATTCCTAAACTCAGAGTTCCTCTCCTGTATCACAATCTACTATGTGTGCAGATGTCTTCTGGTCCTTTTCACAGAGTCTTGTGGGAATTGGGGCTTGGGGACCAAGCTCAAAAAATGCTGATTATTTTGGCTACCGCGAAGGCTGTGAATAATACTCTGTCCTTTGTCTCTGACTCAGGAATCTCATGTTTTCAACCAGCATCCATTAAATGGTGGCAGGCGAACTTGCTGGCTTTCAAGTAGGGAAAAAATAAATCTCAGGCTCTTCAGAGTTTTTGACACGCCCTCTCAGAGATTCTCACTCTGGGTCCAGGGATGAACTATGGGAGACCCCAAAAGGAGGCTGTAATTAAAGGCAACTCAGAGAGTTCTTCTCTAGGGGGTAAGAAAAGAAAGAGGAAAAGAACAGGGCCTGATTGCTTTGGGGCATGCCTTTCATTCTGGATGTGGGCTCAGATCTTTCAGCAGCATGAATTAAGGATGGTAGAGGAGCATGCAACCAAGAACACACAGACAGAGAAGTAAGTAGGGGGAGGTGGGCAATGAGACTGCAGGGTTTTTAAATGCAAAACAAACTCCCCCCCCCCCCACAAAAGGAATTTTAACATAAATTTGCAACGAAAAGAATATATTTAAAATTGATTAGCCTCTTACGCTTTTTTACAACAAAAGTAAGCCAGTGCATTTAAATGAGTTTTTGTGACCTTAAGGCTTTATTGTTATTATTTTTTTGTTCCTGGAATGAGTACTGATTGCGATTATTATTATCCATTTACCTACTTCCTTGGTGCTGACAGAAAGATTTACTTCAATACAAAGACCCTACCGGGTCCTGGAGGGAGGGAGTGTATCTTCTGCTTCTCTCCCCACCCCGTTTCCTCTAGGGAGCTCTCAGCAGAGTCCAGAGGATGTGCTGAGAGGTGTCTTCTGACAAGTTGCTGGTGTGCCACTAAATGAAGTTTTTTAAAGACAAGTTCCACCCTCATACATGTTTAAGTTGACATTTAATTTTAAAAATTTAAATGTAAACAGTTGCAAAGAATTTAATTTCCAATGCGTTGTTAATAGTATGAGAAAGAAAACTGTCCCCAAAAGGTCTATGGCAGAACATTTTTGTATGATGAAATGTACAACCCCTTCTGCGAAGTAATTCTGATTCTTGATAAAATGCTTGAGTAATTTCCAGATAGACTTTAATGGGATTATGAAATCCTGAGAAGTTAGGGTTCCCCACTCAGCTACTTAAAACAGGTCAATCAGACTTTGGCTTTTTGGTTATGGCACATTTCTTGCTTTAGGGGTCTCTTCCAAGAGAGAATCCCTGATTTGAAGCCAATTTTTTTTTTTAATAAGAACTTTTTCTTTTTTTAAAGATTTTATTTATTTATTTGACAGAGACATAGTGAGAGAGGGAACACAAGCAGGGGGAGCGGGAATGGGAGAAGCAGGCTTCCCGCAGAGCAGGGAGCCCGATGCGGGGCTTGATCCCAGGACCCTGGGACCATGACCTGAGCCAAAGGCAGACACTTAACCCACTGAACCACCCAGGCGCCCCCTGAAGCCAATTTGAAATAGAATTTTGACAAATATTTACAACAAGCTTGTCTGAAAAGTTATTTTAACAGTTGACATTTAAAAATAAATTTATTTAGAGAATTGGAATCTAAATACCGTAATGATTTGATACTCAGCATCATCTACATGAAAAAATACAGGGACAAGTTATTTTTTTGACACCTGGAAATTTTACATTGTTCCTTTTCTCTCCAAAATTCATATTTCTACCCTCCATTTTATCCTAATGTGATATTTCTTTTTTTTTTTTTTAGAGAGAGGGAGGAAGAGAAAGAGAGAGAAGAGGGGCAGAGGGGAAAGGAAAGAGAATCTTCAGCAGTTTCCATGCCCAGCACAGAGCCTGACACAGGCCTTAATCTCATGACCGTGAGATCATGACCTGAGCTGAAATTAAGAGTCAGATGCTTAACTGACTAAGCCACCCAGGTGTTCCCACAAGCTGATACTTCTTAAAACTAAAAGCTTAAAATTAATTAACTGCTCATAATTTTCTACCACCAAAGTAAGTCTATGATTTACTTTTTTGTTCCTGGGTTGAGTAATTATGACAATTATTATTATTATTACCCACTTGGCTTTTTTAAAGATTTTATTTATTTATTTGAGAGAGAGAGGGAGAGCACAGAGAGAGAGTGAGAGGGAGAAGCAGACTCCCACTGAGCAGAAAGCCTGATGTGGGACTCGATCCCAGGACCCTGAGATCATGACCTGAGCTGAAGGCAGATACTTAACTGACTGAGCCACCCAGGCATCCTTATTTCCCAATTGTTAAAGATGTACAAATATGTTACAAATTTTGATAATTATTAAATATAAAAAATAATTTTAATGGAAATGCACCTCTTACTGGGAATGAATGGTGCTGGATTATTCCCTTCCACTTCCCCCCATCAAGATAAATAGAAATTACCTATTACAAGAAAGCTAGAGTCACCATTGAGTCTATTCTTGCTTTTTGTTCTAATGGATGCAAGCTCTGAGCAGTGTTTTCACCTAAGAACATCTGGTATAGTGAACAACCTTGTCATCAATAGGATACTGGCTTTATTTTTCTGGGGTTGTCCTTATGAATAGGTACAATACCATTCATACTCCACTGGTTTTCTTCTTGCCCAGTGATATGCATATTTCATAGTTGTCCGAAGTCTGTCCTAAGAGCACAGTCATGAACAGAGTGATTCTTTGGGTAAGGATAAGGGACTTGTATTACCACTTACCTAATTCAGTTTCACACATTTTTTTTTCTGTATTCTGCATAATAAATATTTAGAAACAGATGTCCCTACCAACCAGAAGTCTTTATTAAGTCTCCTGTTGGTTAAAACTGCAAAATTTATTGTGTAAATAGCCATTAGACATATCCAGGCTTAAAATACATACCATTGATGGTAAATGTTTAAAAGAGAGCTGGGGGCGCCTGGCTGGCTCAGTTGATTAAGCGTCCAACTCTTGATTTCAGCTCACGTCATGATCTCAGGGTCCTGAGATTGAGCCCTGCATCAGGCTCTGGGCTGGGCACGGAGCCTGCTTAAGATTCTCTCTTTCTCTCCCCCTCTCTTAAAAAAAAATAAAATAAAATAAAGACAGCTTTAAAAAAAAAGAGCTGGACTTTGACATTCTGATGTCTCTAGTATCTACGCATACTGCAGAGCTTAAAGATATTTCTCATTTATTGCAGAAGGTCCTTCACAGAGGCATCACACTGACCCTTGTAAACGTCCCGCTTGCTTCCATTTCATACCCCACAGTCCTGGCTATTCTGAAAACCTCCTGATTCAGTCTTGGGAATGTTTTGCTCCTCTGAAAATTCTTCTTCCCTCCCATCCCAGCAACAAATGTCCTTTGTCCCATAATAATTAAAAAAAAAAAAAAAATCCCTGAAAGATCCAAATTGAATAACAATAAAGATCTGATTGGAACCTTCATAAGCCTGACAATGTAGAATTGTATTTCTTAAAAAGTGTGTAACCACATTTGTCTGGACTGCAAAAGACACCACAGAATAAGATCAGAATAGAATTTCAATGGACTCCCTAATTTCCTTAGACAGGCTTATATTTCAAGGCCTTCCTGTTTTTTTCTGATAGAGTAGGTGTACATTACTAACTATAAGTGATAAGAAAGTATAAAAACAGCCCCTGCCCTAAAAGTACAATTGAAATTAGCACTGAAGTTCACATTTATAAATTAGTCATTTTAGCCTAAGTTTAATTGTAGAGTAGACTACTTATTTACGTTTAATCCTGATTATTATAACTCCTCTTGACTTATCTTAATTTCCCATATTGGGCCAGGCCTGGGTCCTCGGATGAGAAACAATAAACAGTTACTAATGAAACACATGTCACATCTGAATGGAAGGTCATATCTGAATATGCAGAGGTAAGTAGGTTGGGGCAGAGGATGTTGGGGGTGTGTTTTGTTTTGTTTGCTTGAACTATAGCAAAGTGCTTCCTTAATTTGAAATGTGACTTTACTTCAAATCTTAAACTTACAAGAATTTTCAGCCTGCAAACTCAGAGATGAACTGTGTCCTGTGGAGCGTGTCATTTGTCATTCAACCTGCCGTGAGAGCTTGGGCGGACCGCGGTGGCTCCTGGGTCCTTTGCTCCTTTGGCTCCTTTTAGAGCCCTTGACCCCAATTTGGAAAATGTATGTGTTCTATTTAACCCTGACCTTGGCCCACATATCCACCATGTTGAGAGTAATGCAGGTGTGAATCCTTTCTCAACACAAAATTGGTAGGAATGCTTCTCTGTTGTCTGACAGCAAAGTAACTGACACATTTAAAGAAAGGAGGAAAAAAGGACTAGTTGAGGCTTTTATATACGTTCATTGCTTCTAACATGTTTTTTAGAACAAGAAAAATGCAACATCAACTACTCTTAGAGCAAGTGAAGCCACCATACTGTACAGTTTTGGGGGGTTAGGCAGCCAGGCACATTTACCATTAAAACCAGAGAACAATACCTCACAGCAAAAGAAAACCAGCCAGAAGTTATCCCCCTTGACCTTTTTTTATATATATACATTTTTAGAATACTCTGCCTTTGAACAATACAAACAAAAACAACAACAAAAAGACGAACAGGCTTTATATTAAAAATGTCTGTGTTCTTCATTGTTACTTCTAAAGCAGCTTGGAGGATTTTGCCACTTGGAGTGTACTGCAAACTGACTCCACTAAAATGATCTTGGTAGGATAGCAGCACAGGACTTGATATTCCATACTCATCGCTTTTGACAATGTAAACCTTTCATAAAATAGTATTTCGCTTAAAAATTAGAATCATTCAAAGGTCTGATCATTCGATTCCCTGAGGCCTGCCAGGGAGGTCTGGCTTCATACCACAGTTTCCTGCTTTCTCAGGGTGGGGCACAGGCCCCACTGCATTTCAGGAAGAATCTGAAGGACAGCCAAGGAAAGGGCCCTGTGGAAGGAGGGCAGGAGTGCTCTAGAAGGGTCTCTGTCAAAACAGACCACATAAAGCAACCCTCTGAAGGTCAAACCGTCATGGCCAGTATTTAATCCCCTGGTCATTTCCCGTCTGGATTTTCAACTGAATGAATCTCATGGGTTTAACCAAACATGTATGTCATCCTAAATAATGTGTTAGATCCTGATTTGCCCAGGGACTAGTAAACCTTCAAGGAACAAGGTCAAAGGGACAACAGATACATCCTTCACAATAAACAATTTTGTTGACATGGAAATGCACATAAGTTGGTTGAAGCAAAGCTCCCCAGTGGCCAACATGCTCCAGGGTTTTCGGGTCGCTGAGACCCGGGGCTTCTCTCACCTTCTCAGAAATGCTTTTAAACAGTTGAGACAAAAATCCCAAATAGAAAAATGATAATTTTTGCTAACGAAGAGTGTAGAGGCCATAACTAAATACAACTTAAAAAAAAAAAATGCTGAGATGCATGTATCTTTTTCTCTTAAAGCAGCTTTCAAAAGATCAACCACAGCATTAAACATTGAACATAGTACATTCCAAAGTTAATACAGATAAATGGTATATAATGCAATAATGCCACAGTTATTCCATGAATGTCTCAAAGCTGACTCCAAACTTGAAAAAAATATTTTCTAGTTTATTCGCTGGAGATTTCACTTCTTTACTACTTCTCTAGAGTTTCCACCACTGACTTTTTTTTTTTTGCTTTTCTTTTTTAATGCCCCAGGATGTACAGATAATTCCCACATTCCACACCTGGAACTCTTCCCCCCCTCCCTCCCCCCCCCCCGGTCAGGTCCCCCCCCCCAAAAAAATCCCAAACTACAATGACAAGGTAATGTTTTACATCATAATTCCAGAGACACAGGTCAGTTAATCCATGACACCTCATTTCAACGCTTCCTTTAGGATTTCCGACTTTCCCCAAAAGTCATGTCAAGCCTCGCTTCCGACCGCGCAGCCAGCACGCATGGGCCGCGGCCACACGGCAACCAGGCTGCGCGCGTGTCCTTCCCTCGGTTTCCTCCCGGTGGCGCCGACGCCACCTCCCGCTGCAGGGAAAGGCGCGGTGCCTCTGCCGCCTTCCCTCCACAGTGATCAACGTCTTAGGAGCCTTGGCTTCCAGGTCCCCCGCTCCACGAGGCAAAGGGCCCGAGCGGGGGGCCCAGGGCCACGGCTGTTCTTTCTCGACGGGGCCTTCTGACCTCGGTCAGCTTCCAGACGCTCGGGGGCCACACTGCTCTGTTGGCAGCCCTCCGAGCAGGCCGGCGGGTGCCCAGGCTCCGTCGCCAGGACCAGGCCTCCGAGCTGGGGCAAGGCGGGCCTCCAGACCGTGGCCTCCTAGGGAAACGCAGGCACTTGTGGCGGCCTGATGCTTCTGGATAAGTCACCAAAACGTTCACTTCCTCGCGTTCTGGAGGATTCTGTTTCACACACAGAGCCAGTATCTGGGGGAGAGTGTGTCCAAAATGTCTGATTATACACATCAGGGCTTTAAGGTACTGGATGCTACTGGATAAATTGCTAGAATGCTTCTCGGCACAATTGGTAGCTTAAAAAAATACTTTCCTATGGTTTCACGGCATTTTCCCCATCACTGTCCTTCGGTGTGGAAGTCTTGGTGGACACCAAGTCCATCTGAAGTTTCCCAGGTTTGGTTTTTTCTTCTTTCTTCCAACCGGGTATGTACCATGTGAGCCAAATGCTAAGTGTCTGCTCTTCAGGCCAGGGAAGGGTGGACTTCCGACCGAGCACCTTCCCTCTCTTCAGATTGCAGCCCCCAGGGCAAAAAAAAAAAAAAAAAAAAAGGCAAGGAAAATGAACACCTTCTTCCTAACCTCCAGCAGCCAGACACCTGGCTTCTGGAACAGTCCAGTCCTTTGTCAGTCAGTTTGTTTGCTCTTCAGATGGTCAGTCCAGCCAACAACATGGAAAACAAATCCGTGTTTATAGGCACAGGAGATCCAGGTGGAGCTGCACAGGTAGGCTTGGCAATTAGTGGCAGGGTTTCCAAAGACAGGAGGTTCGATGGGACTGTCTTAAATAAATAAATCTTTTTTTTTTTTCTTGATAATGTAAAAAATAAATGGTATTTCCCTTTGGCAGTAAATAGCTGATTCGACACTGAGCCCAAAAGCTGTTTTTGTTTCGTTTCGTGTTTTGTGTTTAAGAGACCACAGCTTCATTTCATGGTACATCATCACTGGCGATGCATATATTTCTACTGCTTTAGTGAACCTTTTGCATATTTGTTTGTGGCAGGCCTACTGACTTCACTTGTGGCCCAGGTAGGCACCCAGGGTGATGCAAGCTCCCACCAGGGCCAGACTGAGAAGGGCCTTCAGAGACAGCCAGGAGAAGTCAAACAGAGGCTGCATGCTGGGGCCATACAGCTCCACAAAGGCATCCTGCGGGGGAGGGGAGAGAGGGGGAGAAAAAGAAAGAGAATTAGAGAGAGAGCACAGGATGCCAGCCTACGGGGAGGGTCGCATCCAGCCCGAGGACCCGGGCGTCTTCTGCCCAGTATGGGGAAAAGTAAAACGCTCTTCTGGGGCAGTGATTTGGACCTACTTTTTTTTTTTTTAACTCTCATTCAAGAAGTATTTGTCGAGATCCTATTGATGGGCCAGGTACCGCAGAGACAAAACACAGCAGTGAGGGAAGTAGACTAAAAGTTCCTACTTCACCGGGCTTTTATCTGGTTGCGGGCCATAGATGGTAAACAAAATAAATGTATCATAGAGTGTGCGAGAGAGTGCTAAGTGCTAAGGAGAAAAATAAAACAGCAAAGGCAGCTAGAAACTACTGGAGGCTAGGCTTTGCAATTTTAGCTAGCATGGCCATTCCTAAAAATAATAAGAAACAGTAGGTACAGGTAAGCTCCTTTATGGAATGCTTGTTATATGCCAGGCACTTGTAATAAATGCCTCAAGTGCATTATTTTATTTATTCTTCATACCAATATTATGGAGTCATTTTATTTGCTTCAGTTCTGTAGAGGGGGGGGAACCTGGGGGGGAAAAACAGGTTTTTTCAATGGCAGTGCCAGGGTTCGAACCCAGCTCCAAACCAGTGTTCTTCAGTCGCTGATGCCCTCCCATGGCTCACAGCAGCTCTGTGAGTGCTTGGTTGGTCCAGGATGCTGGTACGGTGCACACAAGCAGGGTGGCCTCCCCTGGTGGCATGCCTAGCCTCTGAAAGTCAACAACAGGGTTCTCCCTGGGTAAAAAAGTTGTCTCGGGGTCTCTTCCGGGAATGGCCAGGCTGGATGACCACAATCCTGCATTTAACTCAAGTTGTGAACTTCACAAAGCACGTGGTCACTTATGGTCAGTTCCGTGTCACTGGACACACAGGGACCCGAGGAAGGAAGATGGCTCCTCTCATCCTTTCCTATTGCTGCCTCGAAGTCAGGTCTGCGGGGTTACAATGGGAGTCATGGCCAAGTTCTTTGGATTGTTTCAGACTGGATTGAATTGGACTGGACTGATTGCTCGTTTCTTAGATTTGTTGGGGGACATTTGTTGGGTCCAATGAGTAGATGGACAACTCTCTATGTATATCTGAATATATAAACCAGTAAATGAAATTCTTTTTGCTTGGTATGATTTATTCAGACATGCAGAGAACAAGACATGTTTCCACATCACTCCCAACAACGCGGCGTCAGAGCCCACGAGACGGTAACACACCCACATCTGTAGCACTGTTGTGTGGAGGTGGTTCTGAGAATGGCCAGTGTTTTTTTCTGTTTAAGGCAAGTGCTGCACGGAGGGACCAGGGATCAGCTTTGTCTCTCCTGTGCTGTTCGTGGTTTTGGTACATGTAGGCGCTTATTAAGTGCCTGTTCAATTGGTGCTTAAAGGTTTCTGAATTCAGTCATTGGTTTGAGTTCTGTCTTTGGTCTAATGCTTCACCAGATGCTTACTCTGCCTGTTTGAAATGATTCCTTCTATATGTAACAACCTCTGGGAATCTCAGGAGTCGTCTTGAAGGTGAGAGTTCAAGGCATCTTTAGGGGAACTTGTTATGCTATTAAATATAGATCTACACAATCATTTTCATGACTGTCTAGTATTCCATTTCATATATTCTGTCCTCGATTTAACTGAATCTTTATCTTTTTGAAACTTTTGCTGTCATAAATAATATTATGATACATTTTTGTGCATGAATTCCTGTCCACGTGCTAAGTTGCTTTCTGGGGACAAATTCCTAGAAATGAACCCAGCTGATCAGTCATCAAAATTGCTCCTGTCACAAAAGGTTTGTGATGAGGTATTCTCACTCCCTCACTGGTTGCCCTTGAGCGGTGACACTTTGTACAAAAGTCAGACAAGGGTTTAGGGCAGTGGTTCTCACTGGGGGTAATCTTGGCCCCAGGGACACTTGGCAATGTCTGGAAACATTTTTGGTAGGGGTACTGCTGGCCTGTAATGGGTAGAGGCCAGGGACACCGTTCAATATTCCACAGCGCACAGGATAGTCCCCAGCCCAAAGTGCCAAAAGAGCTGAGGCTGAGAAACCGTGTGAAGAAAGGTTTAGGAGAAAGGTCTGATCACGGACCACAGAAAACCTAATGGTCCATCTCATGTGTCAAGGGCTTTGCTCAGATTAACACAAGATGAGTGAGTTAGCCTGGACAAGTAACTGCTCCCCAGCAAGTGGGTGCCCTGGGCTTGCAGACGCACTACATTAACCTTTACCAGGAGAGGGCGCAAGTGGTTTCTTCTTTTTTTAATCTATTGTTGACATTTTCTAAATTTGAGCCTTAGGAAAGCAAGGCAATAGACAGAAATGAAATATGTGTGTAGTGTTCTCAGCACAAAGCTGAGGTAACAGTCCGGATTGCTTGTCAAGGAACATACCTTCCCTATATATAATCAGGGATAAATGGGGCAGGAAGGGGTCAGGACAGATTTATGAGCAGGAGAAACTCTGCTTCTTGTAAAGTGCATCCCAGGATCCCACAGACACAGCTGCAAACAGCTAATAGCCCACCGTTCCAGGCTGCTCTCTCCGAGGGATGGGCAGGCCGGAACATCCCACAGCAGCCCATGCCCGGAACCCTTTAGGACCCAAGCCCTGTGCCGTATGCAACGTGGCTCGACACTGAGAGGGTGGATGGTCTGGTCCTGCCTTCCTTTAGTACCAATGGGGTTTTCCGTGGCAGAACGGGAAACGGACTCAGCCCCTTGCCATCTGAACTTTCTGGCCATGGAGCCATCCTGAGAAAGTGGGGGAAGCGGGGACAAACTGGGGCTGGCATTTTCTCCCTGGTCGCCTGGGGCACGACACCGATACCAGGGGCCAGAAGAAATGCCTCTCCAAATATCCCTACCTCTCTGGGGCTGAACGATTCCCTCTCCCGACCACCATCCATCCCCTCACGTAAATAACTGTGCTCCTGATGGACCTAATGGGCCGTTTCTGGTGTGCACTATAAAGAAAAAACATCATTTCTAGAGTGAGATGAGCTAAAGTAGCATCTCCTGACCCAAAGAATGAGCACAGAGTTGCTGATACAGCCCCAGGGGTCTGGGGACGGCTCTCGACTTGGGGAAGGAGGTCTGGGTGAAATCCCAGTTTTGACATTTTATTCATTCTGATCTTAAACGAATTATCCAACCCCGAGCCTCATGTATTTCACCTATAAAATTGGCTGCTGTGAAGATTAACACAAGCGACTCAAAGCCCTTTGTAAACTTGGCCTCGAACGTGAACTAGTGCATGTATTAACTTTTTCCGCTGGTCTGCCCTCTTGCAAATCTGCTCCATCCCTCCTACACCTGCCCTGCCCTCCAGAGGGCCTACTTAGTTTGCTCTTTCACAGGAGCTCCCCTGAAGGAGTCCGCTTTTGGTTCTGAAGCTGCCTGGTCATTGCTATAGAAGTTATGAGTTAAAATGTACAAATATACATGTGACATGTTCTGGTCAAAGACGGGAATCGATAACACACTGCCCATCTCTACTTCCTCAGAAATTACTAGATCAGGTGGTAGAGCTCAGGGGCATCATTTGACCCCCCACCCCAAGACTGAATCCGGCCCCCAGGCCTTGCCCATCCACAACTGCAAAGTGCAAAGCAGACCCTGTTGTTTCGGGACTGGAGGTCCTAAAAGCTCCTTTCATAGAGCGTCTTCTTGCTTTTTCAAACATCCTGATTAGGGCGATTTCCGAAGTCTGTTTGAACAGTCTGTCATTATTTGTTTAAGTTTGAAAGCTGTTTTAAATAAACATATGCTCATTTTATGTATTAAAAGCAACAAAGAGGGAAAAAGAAAACCTGAGCCATCATCATGTGATACAGATAAAATCCCAGTCTGTACACTTGGAGGGCACCGCAACCCTGGCTCACGTCTGGGGGGGCAGGAGCGTCGCCCGGTTCCCGGACGTGCGTGCCAGGTTCCCAGGTGAGCGGCCTTTCTCCTTCAGCTGACCCCCCCTCAGACAAGAGGCGGGCTGTGCCCTGGCTCTGGGTGCTCCTTCACAGATGGCTTCTCCCCCAAATTCAGAGGCCACAGATGGTCTGAGTCCGAGTTCCATCCAGAGCTGGCCCACCAAGGCGGATGGCCAGACTCCCCGACCCCAGACCCTTGCTGCAGAGTTGGAAGTAAGCCAGGGAGGTGTGGACAGAAGCAGATCATACTCAAAGATTCCCAAGCAGGGCGGACAGCAGAAGTGTCCTCAGCCTTCTTGCAGTTTGGTCGTGGGACCTCTCCCACCTGATTCTCTTTCTCTCTGTCTCATACACACACACACACACACACACACCTCTCCCTTGAGGCAGCTTGCTCTCCAAAATTTTCCTCTTCCCTCCAAGTACCCTTCAAGAAGTTTCACTTAAACCTGATTCCAAATAAAATGAGATTAAAAAACAAATGAGTCAGATTGGCAAAAACTGAAAAGAATACCGAGCTCGCCTGAAAAGGACGGGGTGGGGGTTGGGGGTGGGAGTCCCAGATATTCTTACACAATTGATGGACTCCCAGGTAAAGATAAATTGTATTTGCATTTGGCAATGCATACCAGAAGCTTTAAAAATATTATCCTTTTGTTAGGAATTCCACTCCTAATTATTTATCTTGAAAAAATAATAAAATGCACAGGTTGGTTATAATAGTTAAAACCTGAAGAGGACTGAAATGTCTGAAAATATGATTGGTTAGGTAAACTCATGGCACATTGATACAATGGAATGGCGTTCAGCCATTAAAAATTGTACCCTATATTTACTGACAACGAAAGATGTGCCTAACATAGTTCTGAGTGAACTAGGTAACAGCTCAACCAGTGTCTTCCAAGTCAGGCCCCTGACTCATGGTGGTTCGCAGATCTCCTGGGAACACTGGGAAAATTTAACATGGCCTGGTTGGATATAAACAAATTAGAAATTCAGCTACGTTCCAGTCTCCTAGCTGACCGTGGATATGGACATTATACAGTCATGGGAGATCCTAAGGGGGAAAGCCAGCCGGCCCTCAACAAGCATACAATCCAGTAAGAGATGATGTCTCTCATTTGAATTAAATGAAACCAACGCATGCTGCCATTTTGTATCCTGCACAGAGCAGAAGATCCTGTCAGCAGTAAGAGGAAAGTAAAAAGAAAATCAGATAGTGCCAACAGGAAATCGAACAGTGCTATAGAATGTCTTTGATATTTTCTATTTTTCATGGCTTTATAATGTTGTCTCCGTGGGTCACCTTCTTCGTGAAATCTGAAGGTTGGGGAAGGAAAAGAAAAAGGTGAACCCTAATAACGGCAAAAGCTTGGGCTGGAAGGAACCTCCAAGTTAAGTTCAGTCAGACCTCCACCAGTGTAACAATGCCCAGTAAAGACATCAGCCCTTTTTGTAGTAGTTTGAGACAAATGAAACCTAGACAGGCACAGTGAATTACTTACAGTTATGCACTGATAAGCAGATATGAGGTGGCAGAAGAGAGTAGAAACTGGGTTTGCCTCCTACGCTTAATGGGTCAGAACACTGGCCAGCAGTTGGTTCTCCTATCTCCCTGGGCGCCTCCTCCCTGCCTCCCTCAACTTGCTTCCTCCCATCCCTGACCTTCCTCTGCATCCAACCCTGACCCCACCCCACAGCAGCCTCATCTGGCCTTGAAGCGTTGCTGAAGTAGGTGCCCAGCCACGCAGCCCAGTGCTGCTCTAAACTCATGGTCTCCAGACTCAGTGAGTTCTCGAAGCCTCTCAGCACTCCTTTACTCTACCCCGGGTCAGCTCTTTTCTCTGTTCCTTTCTATGGCCATTCTGAATAGCTACCATTTTTCTCCAGTGTTCTCACCTTTTAGCGACTGATGTTAGCCCCTTCTTCTCTGAGAAAATTGGGGCCGTTGGGTGAGAATCACCACAGCTTCCTGTCCTGGCATACCCACTGATTACAATGCTATCTGTCCTTCTCTGCTCCTTTCCACCCTGTATCCTTGTTCCACTGTTTCCCTTTGCTTCTAGAATGTTCTTCCATCTATTGTTCATGCTCTCAACTACAATTTCAACTCCATTGTTTCTTCTCTCTCTTTTTCCTTGGCATATAAACATTCGTATTTTCTCAAAATGTCCAGGCTGATGCTGTTCCACCCTAACCATAATCTTTCTCCTGGTCCTCCTGGACAAGCTACTAAACCCACCCTCATTTGCTGTCTTCTCACCCACATTTTAATTCACTCAGCCCAGCTGCTTGCTCCATTGTGCCTCTGAAAACACACCATCCTTGTGGCTAAATTCACTGGATGATTCTCAGGTTGCATCTACTGAGTGCTTTGGCACACGGACGGAGAGCCCACTGAAAACCTTTGCATCCTGAAGAATGTCTTCTCTGCCTCCTTCATGGGCACCTCTGTCTGCCCTGATAGGTACTCAGTGCTCCCTGGGCTTCTGTCTGGACCATCTTCTCTCTTTGACCAATCTCCTTCATTCTCATGGTCTTAAATATACCATCCCTCTGATGATGACTCTGCAATCTTTATATCTGGCCCCATCTGCTCCTCTGACTGCCAGATTCCCATTCCAGTTACTTTCTATTATGTCCCACTAGAAGTGACAATGCAGCCCAGCCTGTCCCCAACTGGAATTATCACAGCCCCCTCAAGCAAGCCTGCCTCTTTTCCTGCCTCCCCCATGCCCATGCGGTCAAGTAAACCCACGCTCTCAGAGTCCCGTAGAGGTTTTCCTCTTCCTCACCCCCTCACCCATGCACTGGTAAAGCCCACAGTCTGAGGCTGGGTTCCCCCAGAGGCAGACCCCAAGACAAAGATTTGAGTGTAAGCAGTTTATTTGGGAAATGATCCCAAGAAACTACTAGGGGAGTGGGAAGATAGCCATGAAGTTACCTTATCAAGCAGGTCACTGCCGTTGGCACCTGGAGTTTAATCCTGCTGGGAAAACTGGGGGCCAGTGCAGATCACGCACCTTTTGCTAGCCCACTAACGTGCTAGGGAGTTGGGGTATTTATACACCATCTCCTTCCATTCACTGGCTGAGGATTGCTCCTACGGAGGCATCAATACCCCAGCACTTTAGGCCAGTTGTGTACATAGATAAGTGGGTTCTAGAGGCCAGAGAAAGCCCTCGGGGAAAGAGATACAGATGCTGTGTCTCGTCGCCAAAGGCCAAGCGAGTGAGCCCTGTAGTGGTAAGGGCAAGGGAATCAGACAGGGCAGTATATGCACCAAAGATTTGACCACCTACATATTTCTCTAGCCCCATTTACTTTTTCTTCCCAGGATTGCAGCTATCATTTCCCATCTGATCTCTCGGCCTCCAGTCTGGCACCCTGACCTTCCATCTCCTCATTTTGCAGCCAGAGTGATCTATTCAGAATCACATCTGTCACTTCCGTGCTTAAGTCTAAATTCCTTAACATGGCACCCAAGACCCTCAATATTCTGACCCCAACCTAGCTCTCCTGCTCAGCTTTGGTCACTTGTAAATTAACTTTGGTTCATTCAAGGATTCAGTGCAATCATTTTCTCTAAGCCCCTAAATTGAGCTAGATTATCTTCAGTTATTCCTTATTCCCTATATAATCTGAAGATGATCTGTTCACATGTCTGTCTTCTCCTGATCAACTCTTAGCACCTGGAGGTGCAGGGACCACATCTTACTTATCTTTGTCTCCCCAGAGCCTGTGTCTGTCACATATTAGGCACTCAGCAAATGTTTCTGGAACTGAAATAATGGGTTCCTCCCACTATAGAGCAGGTTTTTCCAAACATACCTTAATAGATGATATTTTTTATTTTTTAAAGATTTTATTTATTTGACAGAGAGACACAGCGAGAGAGGGAACACAAGCAGAGGGAGTGGGAGAGGGAGAAGCAGGCTTCCCGCTGAGCAGGGAGCCCGATGCGGGGCTCGATCCCAGGACCCTGGGATCATGACCTGAGCCGAAGGCAGACGCTTAACGACTGAGCCACCCAGGCGCCCCTAGATGATATTTTTTAAAGGAGGGTGTTCAAAGGACAAATAAACGACGGGCTAAAGCAAAATTCAGAGTGCTTTTTTTTTGCATCCATCTCGGGTGTCTTCCTATGAGGGGCTAATGTTCAGCCAGATTGTAAGTCAGCATTGGATCTGACTGGTCAGTGTCTGTTCCATACTGGTTGTTACATATTTTGAATATCATCCCTACCTGTGCACCGAGTCTCCAAGAGAGGGATAAGCTGTGCATTTTCCAAGCTTCCTGCTGCATTACGAAGACACACTCTGGAAATGCTGCCTGGAGGTAAAAAGGCAATAATCCTGGACAGTGGCAAGGCAGGCAGCGTTGGTGCCCCGTTGTACAGGACGGGAGGAGAGGCTCAGAGGTCCCAAGCTGTGTGTGGACATCTATAGGAACATAAAGACCCTCCGTAGCAAGGAGCTGGCATTCCACGAAGGGGCGTGAGCCTCGTTCCCGATACTGTCTATATGTCAGCCCCAGTGCACAGAGCCTCCTGACGTGCCATTGCCAGGCAAGAGCAAAGATGCTGTGAGAAAGAGAAAGGAAGCAAAGGGGAGAGGGAAGGAGGGAGACACGCCCAAGGAGACAGTGATTTTCTGGACTGCAACTTGGGCTGAGATCAAAAGGGGAAGCAAGCTGCCTGGGGTTCTGTGAGTCGTGGCCAGCAAAGCACACGCGAGGAAGTGAGGACTTTTTCTACCTGAATAAGGCAGCTGGTGAGGAAGTGACTCCATTTCCCCCTTATCATGGGCTCGGCAGGATTTCCTCTGCAGCCACTTTGTGCTGAATGAGTCTTGAGGGTTCCGTGTACATATCAGAGCTGCTTTGGCGGTTGCCAGCTTCTGTCCCCTACGGCTCTTCCTCCCTCGCCTCCCCCATTTACTCCCAAAATATTGATTCCGGGTTTGGGGGGGAAAAGGAAAAGGAAAAAAAAAAAAAAAACCTACAACAGCCGGGGAGCACATAAGTGAAGGACACACAGCTGTCTGGCCTGCAGACCCACAATGACTCCTTCTACCAGGCTTGCAGGGCTGCCCCCCAAAGTCATCTGCAGTGAGCGGGGCTTCATCCTGGAGAGACCCTGAGTCCGGGAGGACGGGCTAGCTGCATCCCAGGCCAAGGACATAAAATGAAACCTAAGCTAAGTGTCATCTGGATGTAACTAGAAACCTGCTAGAGAAATGGCAGGAGATGAAAAACCCAAACAAAACACAGAACAAAACTTGCCCGCCTCCCCAAGTTGGTCCAGGGAAGTTTTGGTGTATTTTGTGATGCAAATTGAGTGGAGGATGCAAATCAGGCAGGGGCCCCCCTGCAGGAGCTAGGGAGGGCAGAAAATGAGAAGCCCAAAGGTTCCGTCTTTGCTGAGCTAGGCACGGTATGAAAATAATTTGCAAGGGGTCTGATGTTCTGGGGATCCTGCGGCCACCCAGCCAGGTTCCAGGTTGTGTTTACCCAGGTTCTGTTAGTCTAACTGCCATCCAGGCTGGGGTAGGCGGTATGATAGGAGTGAGACACACAGACAAATCCACCCCCCTCCCCACCCAGCTATGCAAATACTGCAGGGGTAGGGTACTCAGCCACCTGTGGGCCTAGGTACCTCCTGCCAGGAGGTGTGAACAATTCAGGGCTTCAAAAGACTGTCGGTGGAAATGGGCACAGCAACGAGGGCTGAAAATATGCTAATAGGTGCGCCGTTTGGTTCACTGTGTTCATACAATAAACCAAAACCGGGGAGATTAAACGCCACGTCTATGCTAGATCTTGAAATCTCATCTTCAGGTTGCATATTCATTCACAAAGCAGGCATTTTTGTAAGATGCTGAGGAGTCTTAAAGCTAAATAAGACACAAACCCTGCCTTGTAAGACTCACTCGGTTACATATATATACTCTCATGCATTCACAGTAGCCTTAATGAGCATGAACGCTTTCTCAATACATTCAAAGCACTTTGTGTGCGTCGGTGCATCGATCCCACGGTGCTCTGGGGAGCAAAGAAGAGACACATGCTGCTGTCCTCAGGGCACAGCCATGCCGCCCAGGCCCTAAGCAGGGTGCCTTCTGCAGGACCTCACGGGCACAGAGCCACATTAACCTGCCTTGCCGTTTTTTGGCGTTAAAATAAAGTTCCTTCATTTTTCTTCCTTACCTTCCTCAATCCACTACTTCCTTTTGGTGAGAAGCCTCTGAGTGCCCAGCATTTTCTGGCGCTTGGCCCCTTCTTGTTTTGGACCCATGCTATTTTCACTGTGTGGGCAAATGATGCTATTGTGTCGGGTATGAAAGTCCGTCAAACAAAAAAAGTGTGATTAGGACGACTCAACCGTAAAAAGACAGATAGCCCATTTAAGAAACCAGCAAAGACCTGAAGAGACATTTCACTAAAGAAGATACACAAATGGCCAAGAAACTCATGAAAAGGTGCCCAATATCATTAGTCATCAGGGAAATGCAAATCAGAACCACAATGAGATGTCCCTTCACACCCACGAGCATGGCTATAATGTAAAAAACAGACAATAACAAGTGTTGGCAGGGAGAAAGGGAAACTGGAGACCTCACACGTGGCTGGTGGGAATGGAAAGTGGTGGGGCCACCGTGAAAACCAGGGGTGGGTCCTCCAAAAGTTGAACAGCTACCATGTGATCCAGCAATTCCGCTCCTAGATATAGACCCCAAGGTAATTAACAATAGATGTCCACACCAACACTTGTGCATAAATATTCACGTTGGCATTATTCAGAAGAGTCCAAAGTGAGAACAACCTGAGTGTCTATCCACTGGTGAATGGGGAAACAAAAGGAGGTCCCTCCATACAAAAGAATATTATTCAGCAACAAAAAGAAATGGAGCATTGATTCAAGCTACAACATGGAGGAACCTTGAAAACATGACGCTCAGTGAGAGAAGCCAGGCACAAATGGTCACATATTGTATGATGCCATTTATATGAAATGTCCCAAACAGGCAAATCCATGGGGACAGAAGTAGATGAGTGGTTGCCAGGGGCTGGGGAGAGAGGAGAATGAAGAGTGGCTGCTCATGGGTATAGGGATTTTTTTTCCTGGAGTGATAAAAAACACTCTGGAATTACATAATGGTGATGATTACACAACTTTGTGAATATACCAAAAGCCAATGGGTCAATCACTTTAAGTTGAATTTTATGGAATGTCAATTTTATATATATATATATATGTATACAAAGAACCTTAATTACATTTCTCATGCTACATGAAGAAGGGGACTCAACTATTTTTACACGGCATGGAGTTGGACAGAAACACTCATCGTTCTGTAACCCTTGCTTCTAGGGTGTGTGGGAGGTGGGGCTCCTTTGGTTCAAAACTCTGTACAAGTATTGTCTTCCTTTTCCATGAATTTTTACAAACGTGGGAGGTGGAGGTGGCGTGCTGGGTGAAAGCTGTCCTGGATGACAAGTCAGGATGGCTGGTGCCAATCTGGGTGAGCAACTCACTTGACTGTCTGGGCCCTAGGTTTCTCTGATCTGAAACCTTACTGGTAGCCAATCTGCAGTCTACCATCCTGGGCTTTCAGAGCTAATGATCTTATTCTCCATCTTTCCATCGGTGTCTCCTTGGATGTGATTTGGGATATCCTGATGCATGTCAGAAGTTGTTACCGCAACTACTCTAAGCCCCTGACCTGGTTCTTCTGCCACGCTCTGGCCTCCACCAGCCTCCTTTCCCCCAAATCCACGCATGGCTTCAGAGCCTCGTGCTGTCAGCTCCATCCTCTCGTTCTGTCTTCCTCTCATCAGCATGTTAGCCAAGTCGCCTGTTTTTTCCCGTCTCTTTTTGAATGGTCATAATCTGGGCACTTGTCCCACAGGCCTCTCTGCCTCTCATGCCGATTGTAATTAGAACTGCCGATGTCGGAGTGGGGAGGAGTTGGGGAGCTTTGCTTCTTCTCTGTATAGGACGAGACTCTCCACTGCCTGATGTGGGCTGGAGATTCCTCGGGCAGACTAGTATTTGGAAGATACCCACCAACTGCTCTTCCTTGGGTTCTGGGGCCAGCGGCGGGGCTCCCACCCCCGCTCCCTCACCAGGGTCTGGACCTGCCTCGGTACATGTGAGCGTGAACGTTATCACTGTGTGCTTGGTGGCAGGTGAGTGTGCGCTCCCTGCAGGTCACTGTCTGGGCCGAGGATGCAGTGCTCCACCATGCCCACCACGTGGCCTGCGAATGCAAGGCGCGGCCAAGGTCCCTACCCCTCTCCCTGCCACGGCAAGAGTTAATTCAAGAAAATATGCCAAAAATGGGAACTGAAAGCAGATGCTTGTTGAGTTCTGCAGCTTGGCCTAACTGCTGTCATCAAGACACCACTGCTGGGGGGCAGGGGGAAAAGGGGGTCCTTCATTTATTAAACTTGGAGGGCCAGAGTTGGGGACCGAACGTCTGATGCTCACTTGTTTAAATCAGCAAGTGTTGACTGAGGTTGGTAGGGGTGGGAAGTACAAAGAACCCGCACTTCCTAATAGGAACTTGCTGAAAGTGGCCTCAGACCTGGAGGGGGCGTGTCAGAATGAAAAGAGCAAAGCAGGATGAGTTTGCAGGGATGCCATCCTCAGTGGGGCACCACCAGCCTCCAGGCAGTCCTGGTCTGACCCTTGCTCGCAGGGCTGGTTAAGAAGTCAGCATGGGCATCTTTTCTGGAAGCTCCATGATGCACTGGCTCTAGGGTCCTTGCCTTGCCGACAGGCTCAGACATCTGTCTCGGACCACATCTGTTCCTGATGGTGCCGGTCCTGGTGTTCTCGTTCTGCAGCAAGTAAGTTGCAAGCTCTGCTTAAAGCTCCCAGGATGCTAAAAAAGAGATCCTGCTCCAAAGTATCCTGAGATATAATAAGCCTTACCCTGTTCCCACTTCCCCAATTCTGCAGCCCCGTGAGTCACCGTGTGATGGTCAAAACGAGCAAGGCGATCCCTGAGCAGCCCAGGGGAGAAGCCTGTCTCCTACACGGTGAATCCAACCTCCGTAGGAGACAAGTGAGTATACCCTCCACACCCTGGGGAAGAGGCAGGAGCACGGTGGTGAACTTGCTCAGTGGGTTCCATATGGGCGTGCTAAGAAAAATCTGCTTTCATTTTGTAGTTTATGATTTAGTTCGGCTCACCTGGAAAGACTCAATGTGAACAAAAACAGATGTATTTCAAGGCGCACTGCCTGGCTCGGTGACAATTTTCTCCCTTCCGCATCAGTCTTCCTGTGTCCAGGGAGGATGGTGGACCTCTCTGTCACAAGGAAAACGCAAAGTCTCTGCCAACGGCAACAGCTGGGCGTGCGGGGACAAAGCCCCGGGCAAGGTCAGCGCCGTGGTTCTGCAGTCGGGCTCATTCACGCAGGGATGCAGATGTGCTCCCGTGGCCTCACTCGGAGATGTTTACGGCGGAGGACTTCTGACCGTGGAGGCTCCCCGTTGCCAGAACGGTACAGGGCATGTATAGAGAGAGAGAGAGACAGAGCGAGACAGATGCAGAGAGACTCAAAGAGAGACACACACACGTGCCCGCGGAGCCTGAAAGCAATCACGGATGAGCTTCTGGTAGTGGGGGAGGGGTTAAATCTCGCATCAGCACAGCTTCCAGGGGGAGAGCTGACAGCTGCCTGACCCGCTGTGGACATCGACAAGGTCAGGGCATGACACGTGCTCGCCAAGAAAGGCCCGTCCGTGTGGCTGGCAGTGGCCACTTACAAGGAGAGAGGCTGTGCCCCGGGGAGCTTGACTTCCCGGGCAACGGTCGCTTCCCATCGTATGCCTGGACGCGGTTTCGGCGGGCAGCGAGGAGCCCGTGGGAGCCGTCTGCCGAAGGTGCTCACGTATTTGCTGGCTGGACCCAGAACGGGAGCCGAACCTCACCCCCGCACGGCCTCGCAGGCTCCTGCCACCGCTGACACCCTGGGGCCGGGCAGCTCAGGCGAATTTCATGATGCCAACAGGCACGGAGCACCTGCTCTGCGCGGGGCCCCGCGCTCCGTGCTGCCGGGGAAAAGCTAGTGGCCGGTGGGGGGGTCTGTCTATACGACAACAAGCTCCTTAAGCCCGATCCAGCGCCTGACCCGAATCGGAAGCTGCACAGACACTCTGCCAGTGGGGCGACTCAGAGACAGCAGTGTCTCCCTGGAAATACTGTTCGCCCCTAAGGTCATAAGAAGAAGCTCAAGTCTGGGCTGGTGGAGCCGTCAGGCAGGACTTTGGGTCCAGCAAATTGTTATTTCCACCCAGGGAAGCCCTTGGCCAAGTGCATGAATCTTGGATCCACGTGCAACATGCTTTTCATAACAAAATGAGTGCAAACTTCTGGATGGCCCTCCCTAGCCCTGCCCGGGTCCTCTTTCACCACTGTGGCCCTGGGTGTTTTTGGCTTTGATCTCTCCTTTGGACAGATCTGCATCAAGCAATCCAACCACAGCCACACCACTTATGGAAGGATTTATTTAGTGTCTCCTTCTGGGATGAGGAGCGAGAGCTCACTGTGGTGCCAAACCCCATGAGGTGGCTCTTATAAATGACATTATACAGAAGAGACGGGGGCCAGAGAGGTTACACAACGTGCCCCAGGTCACACAGCTCATGGTGGCAAAGCTGCAATTTGAATCAGGGCCTCTACAACTCCCCAGGCATGTGCTTTTTTAACCCCACACTTTGCTTCTCTTAGGGGAGACAGAAAAGAAGTACGAGACCGAGGCATGGCGGAGACAAGCGGTAAGTATGAGAGGTTAAACAAAAAGCCTGAAGAGTGACAGGGAATGCTCAATCAGTGCATCAGGAGTCTTTCAGATGGGCTGGAGGGGACAGGGGCTGGGCCCGAAGGAGTGTGCATGAGGGACGAGAAGGAGGGATGGCATCTCGGGACATGGAAGCAAGGGGGGCATTGGTGGCCACACCGTGGCAGGTCCTAAGGTGGGCCTGTGTGCGCAGCCGTGGGTGGGGGGTGAGTCAGAGTGAGCAGGGCTGCATGAACAGAAAGAAGCCCTGTGATTAGGGAGAGAGCACAAGTCTCAAGGACGGCCCCTCGCCACCAGCCCCGGGCGCTCTGCAGAGATGGATCCCACGGGAACGTGTGGGGCATTCTGTAATTCCCCCGTCTGTGGTTTGGCCCTGGTGGCTGATTCCTCACGTGCCACCTCAAGAGTATTTAAAAATGCCGTGAAGATAGAGGCATGAATCCTGAAGGAGAAATTCCTTCCACAGCATTCAGGAAAAGCCCTCCTATTTACTGGGCGGCTTCACAGGGCATTCTGGAATGTGAAGGAGGCAAAATTTCCTGGAGTCACAAAAACAAATCCAACCTGAAGCCTATTTAGAATATTAACATAGGTGGCCCGAGAGCCTCCAGAGCAGTAACTGGGTTTCAGTCCTTCCAAGGGTTCCTGCTGAATCAAAAGTGATTGAGTCCCCAGCAGGCACGAACAGGCGCAGCTCCCCCACCACGGGCAGAGCGAGGGGAGAGGGAGGCACGTGCCCCTCCTCCCCCCCACTGCCCTGACCCCTGCTCAGCAGGCCACCAGGCAGCCAAGCTGGTCTTTCTCCCACCAGGCACCACCGACTCATCTCATGACTGTAACAGCTTGCTCTGCTGACTTAAATTTGGAAGTTTTTCATAACTTAACAAAGCCAGAGACCTTTAAATTCCTAGGAACCTGCCCACAGAGCATTTTACAAGAACCCATCTGCTCGCTGGGTGTTTAATCCTTTAATGTTTGGTTCGGTTTGTTTCTGGAAGGCAAGTGTGTGGGGCAAGTTTGTGATTGCTGCAGTCGGGCCAAGCAAGCCAGAAACCCTTTCTTTAAAATGTCAGGAGCTGTAAGACAGGAAATCTGTTCAATGGCAAAGACTCCAAATTCAGGACGGACAAGCGAAGGCCAATCCCTGGGTCTATCGCTTTTGTAGGAGGGGCTCGGTGCTCAGATCCATCCTCAGCACAGGACACCTTCCATCCTGCTGGGTGGCTTTACTCAACAGTGAGGTGCAGAGACGGCTGGACGCGAGCCAGTCCTCCGACCCCTCACCACCGAGCTCCAGACTCCACTGTAACACAGACAGGTTGCTCATCTTACACCCCAGATCCCATTCCCCACCCCGAAATTCCCCATTGTTCTCCACTGTCTTTGACTTCTGCTTTGCTCTCCCGTTCCCTCCTTGTCTTGCTAAAGTTCATTCTTCAGCTCCGAATTTTTTTGTTCCTGGTCTTCCTTTGCCTGCTCTGAGTTTTCTGGAAGATGATAATTCCCCACCCTCTCAGATGGGAGAGGACTGCATGTTGGCTAAATGAACACTCAAGGCCTGCAGCCGCGGGAAGGGTTTGGCCATAGCTGCGTGGGGCCCTGTCAGCCCTCATCCTGGTGGACGGACCCTGGTCCTGGACGTGACCTGAGAATCTGGGCCGGGCTGAAACCTGCAGGAGAGGGTACGAGTTCATGCAGGGTGTCCTTGCTGCCCCTGACCATGGCCGTCAGACCCCGGCTGGTGTCCGAGCCAGGTGTTTGCTGCACAACCTCCGTTGACCCTTGCAGGTTTAAATACTGACAGGGTAGTGATGGGACAACCGGAGGGGGATATGTAGTGAATCAAAGAGCAGAACAAAAATGTCCAAATGTCACTTTTTCTGAGTTTTTGACCTCTGCCTAATTCTTGAAATTCTTAAGTCTTATAACTTTATATGCTTTCCGTTTCCATTTAAACCTGAAACATCACTTAAATGCTTTTTGAGGTAGGGGGCGCCTGGGTGGCACAGTCGGTTGAGCATCCGACTCCTGATGTTGGCTCGGGTCATGATCTCAGGGTCATGGGACCATGCCCTGTGTCAGGCTCCGCGCTCAGCGGGGAGTCTGCTTGAGATTCTCTCTACCCGCCCTCCATGTGCACAAGTGTGCTGTCTCTCTCTAAAATAAACAAATCTTAAAAAAAAACAGATAAATGCCTTTTGAGGTAAATCCTAATCTACTAAAACAACTTGAAAAGCTGCGAAAACCTATTAGGGTTATTTCACACACACCTGGAGGGTTTTGAGAGAGGTCTGACTCTGGGCATAAGTTTATGGTGGCTGGGTTACAGATTCAAATAGGTAAGTTTTACTAACTTGGTACATCACTTGGAAAAGATGGTTTTATTAAGGGTAATCCTAGATATTAAAAAATTATAATTTCATTGTCATGTCTACAAGACCTTCTGTTCAAACTTCCAGACATAAAATAAATTAAGTCCTATGGATGTAATGCACAGGGGCGACTACAGGGAATAACACAGTATTGCATATTTGAAAGGTGCTGAGGCAGTAGATTTTAAAAGTTCTCGTCACAGGGAAAACATTGCAATCACTATTCACGATGACGGATGTTCACAGACTTATTGTGGTGATCATTTCACCACATAAATATCGAATCATTGTTCTACACCTGAAACTAATGTAATGTTATATGTCAATTATATCTCAATAAAAAAATAAAAATGTACTGCCATCAAGTCTACGGGCCCTTCTGATAAGGAAGTAAGAATTCCAAGTTTTAAAGTCTGACGATGGAAGACACCCTTCCAAAGGCCTAAGTCTGAGCAGAGCCGCGCACTGACTCAGAAGCTCATCACGCAATTCTTGGTCATTTCACAATCCACTCAGTGGGCAAGCTGGGGGGTCCGAGTGTCTGCAACTGGCTCAGGCTTTCTCTTTGCTGACAAGGGAGTCACCTTTCCAGGTTTCAAGACCCTCATTAGTGACAGGAAGATAAGGCCCCTCATGGCTTCTGAAGGCTCTCTCGGGATCTAAGTTTACATAACTCGTAGATTTTGGGGGCTCTGTTTTGTGTCTGTGTGTCCGAAGCAGGGAGGATGGAAAGGATGATGTAACTGGGACACTGGCACACACACAGCCACTAGGGCCTTTTTGGATCCCATCGAAAGTCCCAGAGTTGCTATTCCATTTATTCCAGGTGTAAAGGGAAGCCTGAATCCTAGAGCTGGTTTCATGAGAGGAAACCTGGGAGGAACTGCCCTCACAGAGAGGGAACTTAGGAAAGTGCTTGATATTCTAGACAACAGAAGAAACAACTGCCCAAACCATCAAGGCACCAGAAATGAGAATCCCAGGGATGGTTCCTAAAGTCCCAACTATCTATTCCAACAGCTATGTGGGACTATGGTTCAAATGGATGAGAGCCATATTTCAATAATGCAGAGAGGATTTTATAAAGAATTAACAAACACCTTCCCTGGATGTGTCCTACTTATCACTCACCAACAATATTCATTAGTGGTAAGTTAATGCATCAACCAAAAGGAACTTTATGGTTTTCAGTCCTGTTCCTTAGACAATAGAATCATGTTACTCAGGATAACCATGTTATTCCTTTTCAGCCCCTCCAGCATTTCTTGGATCTCCCAGAGCACCCCCTTTGAACTGAAACTTTCCATTTTTAAACATTTCCCCCAATGTCTCTCCAGCCTCCCACCACCTGTTAATTACAGAGAAAATCCATTCACTCATTTTTGGGTTATCAGACTGTGGACAATTTGTTTTTCAAGCTTTAGAAGATTGTTGAAATGTCTTTTTCTTTTTCTTTCTTTCTTTTTTTTTTTTTCATTTCAGATAACTCAAAACTGGTTTGGATCCATGACATCAACCTTGGCATGTACAAAGAATGAGGAATGAGGACTTTGCCTTGTTTGGAACCAAAAGAGAGGAATATCCACTCTCTCTTTTCCATTTTCATTAGGACAGTATTTTTTCCTTTTAGCTGGATGATGTATACTTTTAACATTCCAGGAAAGAAGTGTCAGTGATATGCAAGTCATAATAAAAGAAAATCAAAAGAAATGCAATTACAACGGATAAGGAAGTTCATCATTTCTAGTATGAAATGCCCTGAGGAAAATCTAATTTTAAAAATTACCAGCACCATATAAACGAGAAGAGAATATATGAGAAGATGTGTTATTTTAAAACTTAATTTAATCCTTAATCTTTCTGACTCTGGGACTTTTATCCTTATTCTTAAAGGCCAAAAGTTAGCAGGTGCTGGATAAGGAGTAAACCTCACACTAATGCAATGTCATAGTAGGAAGTGACAACGGGTCCTCCCGGTCGCGAGTTTGCCGGCTGGAACACGGTGGGACACAAAAAGGGTTAGTAAATAAAAAGTGAACATACATTGAAAATGAAATGATAGCCTTCTCTTTCCCCTTATTATAAAGGTACTTGTTGTGAATGAAAACAAATATTTACATGGCATACTATAGTTGATAAAGTGTTCCCGTATCTACCAACTAGTGTGAACCTCAACAACCCACACGTAAGTTATGACTGTTGTCACCCCCATTTTACAAGAATATGTAACTTTTTCAAGGACACACACTTAATCAATAGTGGAACCAGGACTCAAACCCATAATTCTGGACCTAAAATACCTTGCCTCTCCACTCTCTCACACAGCCTCCCTAAACAGAGTAATGACTCCCAGCAAAAGGGGCTTGCACAGAGCCAAGATGTCATAAGCTTGAATACGGCAGGGACTTGCTCACATATAACATCTCTGCCTCTTTGAAAAAGTTTAAATTACGAGAAAAAAATCAAGCTAATTTCTTTCATAAATGTTGGTTGATAATAGAGAGCTTTGACTTGTTTCTGCCCACGTCACTATCCTAGCCCAGTGAGATTTAAGTCTGCCACCCTCAACCCATATTTTTAAAAAACCTGGAACCATTCATGTATTCAGAGAGAGAGTCCAAATAATGCAATAACACAGCCTTCTTTTAAGAGCCTTTTCTTGATGGAATCTCCAGTTTTCCTTTCCACTGTTATTAGAGTGGCCTGGCAGAGGCTTTAGCAGTGAGGAAGAGAGATGCCATTAATAATATTGATTTCTAACCCTTTATCTAGTTTTTGTTTGGAATCAAGCACAATGCTTAACTATATGGCTCTCTCCAGAAAGAGTTCTCTTGACATAAGGCTTTTAGATTTAGGGAGAGTAGTTTCCTTTGTCCAGATACGATTTTTCCCCACTTTGCTTAAGTCAGCCTGAAAATGAAAACAAAACAAAACAAAACAAAAAATAGAACAGAGATCTGGTAGAAAGATTGCTATGGTGCCTCTCCTCTCCCTTCAGCAATGCTACTTCAAGAGTGGGTTCCACAGAAAGCACCTGCTCGCACCTTCTAGCAACAGTGGCAGATGCAGTAGGGCCCAAAGACAAAAAAAAAAAAAAAAACCCAAAACAGAAAAATCACTTTTTTTTTGTCCTCTGGACATTGTAATGATTTTTCTTCTCTTATTGCTATGAATATCTACTCTTTTTCCCCCCCTTCCCTTATCCCTCTTAATTTGCTATCACCCTTTCCCTTCACATTTGTCTTTGCTCCTATCGTTCTTCTCTCAAGTTACATTCCCCCTAGGCTGTGAAACTGTCATTACTAAGCCTTCTCTGTACCCAAGAACCTGGAACAAATTCTAAAATCAGACTCCGCTTGGCCTTTGGTGAGCTGTTTCAGTCTGATAAACCAGCAGTCTCCATGTAGGGATAGAGAGGTAAATTTACATAGGGATGCCTCAAAAAAAACACTAAAGCTTAGTGAAGTCATTGTGCAGAACTTCTGGCAATAACAGTTCTAGGAAGGTCGGGCTGCAACATAAAATCTGACGCTTGGGAAGGAGTTCTCCTGGTTGGGACAGTGGGGATCGACTCTCCAACCTCCACTGGGTGACTCCAGTCATATTCTTCTAGATTGACAGGCAACATTCTTCAAAGAGTACCAAGCCATGTCTCCGCCGAGCAGGCAAATGGGCCAGCCTCTTTTCATCCTGACTACACTGAGCTCTCATTTTAGCTTCAACAAATTACTTGACAAGTCATCTTGGTTTCCCCTTCTGTAATGCAGTCATGGGCATTCCCTGCTTCTCTTTCATCTCTCCAATTGCTCACAGGGAACTTTCCCCTTCTTGTGCTTTTTGTATAAATTAGCCTGGTTGATTAAATTCATCTGTTTAGATTTCCCCCCAAAATTCCCTTCCCCACACTGACAGTGTCTGTGGTGACCCTAAGCTACTTTCCCCTCTGGCCCATGTACCTCCCACCACACCAGGCCACCCCCTGCCTGACTAACCGTCCATCCCACATTATTGACTGGGTACAGTCGTGTGACTAGCTTGACCTAAACTCTGGGGTGAACTCAAGAGAGACTCACAAACATTCTTCTCCCTCTAGTCGGAGACAAGTCTGGGAGAAGCCAGGAGGGAGCCACACAAGAAGGGAAAGACCTAACAGGCACGGAGACATGGGCCGTGGGGGTTCAGAGAAGGAGGAGACGAAGCGGGCCAGTTCATCCAGGCAAGCTGGCCACAGTGGCGAGGGGCTGGGGTGAGGGTGACGGCACGAACCGAAGGCAGAGGGGGAAATGTGTACCCAGGCCTGACTGCGTGGGTTTAAAAACAAAATCTCATGGAGAAGATAACTGAAATGAAAGTCGGAGCTTATTAAATTTCTGTAGGCCCAACCCAATTTCTCATCATTCCCAGTCATGTGGATACATGCTAATTTCCTTGGCAGCCTTAGATAAAGCTCTTAATGTGATTTGAGTCCCTTGGAGATTAGCACGATTATAAATATAAATGTTCAAACACAAGCAAGTTGAAACCAAATGCCCCCCAAACACTGGCTTTCTGTTATAGGAAGGTTTTCAGTGGTGCACCGAGCCCTTGGGTAAATGAGCTAGGAAGCAGAGTTAAATGGGCCCGTTGGCTAATTCTCAAGGCCAGGCTCCTTCACGGGAAGAAGCAAAGCTGGTAGTCGCTCTCTCCGTGTATAATCTACAGCAGCCACAGGACGGCTTTGGATGACTTTCTGAAAAATACTAATTCAGAACTGCAAGTAGGGGCTTGGGTAGGAGATACTGAGACCCTGATCAAAACAGTCTTTACTCAACGGCCAACCTGCAAAACATCTCCTTCGGGTTCCGACCGCCTTGTGCAGCTTACAAGAGACTCACTAACAAATAGTTATAAATAGACATCAAGGAGTTTGTTTATCTAAGTAAGAGAAAACAGTGTTCGGCTTCTTTAGAAACATGTATTTGACACCAAACTGATGTAACTGTTATGGGACCAGAAACGGAGCACAACATACCGAGCCTGGTGTTTTGATGTGGTCATTATTCACTAAGCAAAGCCGCCACTTGGCAACAACACTCCGTGTGTGCCCAATTCTAGGTACTTGAAATTTTAAAAACAGATCTCTTCCAAGAGATTCTAAAATTAAAGGGTTTTTTTTTTTCATTAATTGGTAAAAACCTTCCCCCAAATTCATCCACATGCCTGAGGTTTTGCTGTTGAGTTAAGTGAGGTCAGAAGGAGTTGTGATGATGAAATCTATTCTTTAATTTTTCTAGCATTTGTGCACAGGGCTTTTTGTCAAACTAGCCAACCCATCTACCTGCACAGTGCTGCCCTGAAATGGTCCTACTACTAAATAATAAAGTGAAAAGTATTCCCAGGAGACAAAAGAATAAGAATTCATGGGTCTGTCCTCAGCACCTACTACAGGTTCCTTTCTTACCCGAAGATGTAATTACTCGGGTTTGGAGAAATTAGAGAATATCCATTAGAGCAGGATGGTGGACTGGTCAGGCGATAATGCCTCACTGTGTCTTCAATTTTGGTATTTTCTACCTATTGGCCAGTGGCTCCTTCAGCAGAAAATGTAAGAGGCTAGCATACCCACACAACTTCAGCTCTCTCTCTCCCGAAAAATGACCTCGCTCGCCCTCTGATTCTGTGCCTCCTCCTTCCACCCCCCGAGGATGAAGCCTGATGGAGGGGTAGGAGCATGAGCACTTGAATAAGGCAGATCTGGGCTCGAACCTGGACTCTGCACATTACTAGCTGCGTCAATGAGTTGGATGAGTTACCTGTTCTTCTTTCTTTCCCGGGAATGCTTCAATCTAACTCATGTGAGATAAGGTCTTCAACCTCTCTGAGCCTCCATTTCTTAATTCATAAAATGTGGAAAGTAAGTCTCTAGTTCTAGAGTCATCACCAGGATAAGGGACCTCTGTGAAGCACTCAGCACAGGGACTGGCATCCAGTAATTGCAATTCCCTTCCATTCTTCTCTTGTCTTTCATTTAACTGTCAGATATCTTGGTGTCCCTTTCCTGGGGCCTTTCTTTATAAGGAGATGGTAGGAAATGCACCCATGAAAATAGCAATGTGTAAAGTCTGAAGCTGGTAAATTTCTCTTTGCAGGGCTTGCTGTTTTTGATCTTAGAATCTTACTGCCTAACATCATTAGTCAAGGTGATTCTTAAAAAAAAAAATTCAAACTAGACCCGATGCCTTTAAGCGGTCAGCTACGAGCCCAGGCGAAGAGTTCTGGAGTCAGTAGAAGCTACTGCCCCCAGATCTCAGTGCAGAAGGGCCAGCCTGGTCCTCATCAGGCAACAGAAAGAACATATAACTGTACTAAGCCATCAGGTCCCACCTGGAATGCTCCACGCAGAGCTGGAAACTTCAAAAGCCAATGGCAGATCCAGAGGAAGACAGATAGCTGGTATAGTCAAGAGGAAAGGAGCCTTCCATAGGACAATGCTCACGAATCAGATGTGGCCCTGGAAAGGGGCCGCCTGGCTGTGGAAGCTGGGGGTATTCATGAACTCTCAACCGTACAGAAAGGGAAAAAAAAGCATTTATTCATCACCTCTCTGAACCTTCCCACTGTGGGTCATTCCTGTCAACCTGGAGTAGGTAGCTTAGGGACACAGGTAAGGCAGTGCCATTCTGCGCAGAGGGATGGACTTAGGGAACCAGCCGCCCCCAAGCGGTAGAGACCTCATTCTCTTCCTTGATTTCAGCTACAACTTTGCTAAGGGCCCTTTATGCCCATGGCTGCCCAATGAGACATCGAACCCTAATCTAGAACCAAAGTATCCACATATACATCAGGTATCTCAAACCCAACGCACTCCTTAAGCCTTCCCATAATCGGCCTCTAAACCCCCGGGCAGCCCACCACCTAGTGGGAAGCCCAGAAGTGATTCCCAACTTCTCTCTCCCCTCCCCACCCACCCCTGTCACTGCCTTCTCTGCTACACAGATGGCTCCTCTTTCCAAGTCCTCTGATGCCACATCCCTTCACCCTGCTGCATCGCTCCCCATCTCGGCACCGCCCGGCGTTCCTCCAGCCTGCCCTCCGTGCTGCTGCTGGGGTTGCTCTTAAAGCACCAACGGTCGAGTCCTTCTCTCTCATTCACATGCCCTGAGCGACTCCCCATTCCCCAGGGGGTGACCTGGCCCTGTCCCACGCCTCCAGCCCCACCCAGCTGAGGCCTTAAACTCCATGGACGTACGGGCGGCATCAGCTGAAACCGCACCCCTCCAGCTGACCCCAGCTCCCACCACATCCTCGTGCCTCTCAACACTCCGCTCACACATCACCTCCTCTGTGAAGCCCTTCTTGACCAAGACCCGTTACCTCCCCACCACACCCATCTCTGACTGGAACGGCCATGGGGTGTGTGGTAGAGTCTAGAACGTCGACTTGGATTTCCAAGTCTACTATTTCCTAGCTTTAAGATCTTGGCCAAGATGTCTAAAGCCTCTGAGCCTCAGCTATTCACCCATAAAGACGAGGGGGTGATGGCACTGGCTGCGAGGCTGGTTCGAGGGCGCGTCGGAGGGGACACAGCCGTGCCTCCTCCATCAATCCACGGACCTGAACACTGACTCCGGGAACAGGGCTGGCCCGGGGCCTGGGGGAAACCGCAGGGGTCAGAGCTCCCACCTCAGGGGATGGCCAGTCGGACGAGGCAAAAACAGCCTCGTTTGAAAGTTTGAGAAACCACACAGCAAGGCAGTAACAGATGAGTCACCAGACGGAAAATGCTCCGCAGCCAGGTTAGCACGGATTGTGCGGTGCGCTGGGTGGGGGGAGCGCTCTCCTGGGGTCGAGGGTATGGAGGGAGGCTGGTGGAGGAGGAGGGTCTCAGAGCACCAACTTGTTGGGACCGAAGCCAAAGGGCGCTCTGCAGTCGAGGTGATGGGATGGTTCCCAGGTTGGGTTTGCCGGTTTGGGCTCTGTCGGCTGCTCTCTGCTGCCCCCTGTTGGTGTGTAGAGGGAAGAGGCGGCCAGTGGCTGAGATGGAGAGAGGGAGGGACAAGCAGGTGAGGTGGTTGGGCTTAGAAATGCCGCAGCTGGGGGTAGGTGCTGGTGGGGGGTAAGAGAGGCGGGCAACCCTCTCCTCCTTTCTTTCCCCGGCGCCCCAGTCACACCCCCTCTCTTCCGCCCCCTCCCCTCATTTTCTCTTTGCAGATCAGAGGCTCATCCTCTGTTTCCCAGCACCCCAGTAGGGACCACAGGTGGGACCAAGGTAAGGTGCACTTAGCATTCCCGGGACTTCCGGTCTCACTGTCTTGCCTGAGGGCATTTCTCAAGGCCAGAAACCATTTTATCCCTGAATGCCCAATAAATAGTCATTAAGTTTGTGGAGAAGAAGAAAAGAAAAGAAAAAGAAACACAAAAGGCTGAGGTGGGGGGGTGGGGCAGAGAAGTGAAGGAACCCAGTGCTTTCAGCTTAGAAAACATGACCAGCTTTAAGATCAGTTGACATTTTGGGCTACGCGATTCTCTCTTGGGGGAGGGCATCCTAGGACGTTTAGCAACATTTGTGGCCTCTACCCACTAAATTCAAATAAAACCCTCTGCCTAGCTGCAACAACCAGAACGGTCTCCAGGCCTTCTGCTGCGGGAAGGCAAAACTCAGCCCTGGTGAGAAGCCCCGCCTTAGAGGGCTGCAGGCCCGCCCCAAAGGCCCAGAGCACCACCTCCCTCCCCTCACCCTCACCTGAGCACCACAAGAATGCCGCGTGTCCACCTGCCCGGCCACTTGACCTTCACAGAAACAGAAACAGAGGCTTCCTTCGGAGGCCCACGTCCTGGTCCGAGGGCCCCTCTCTTGCTCTGCTCAGGAACTGCAAACCGGTGGATTTCATAACCTCACAGGGGCTCTGCACCCAGAGTCCTGACTTCCTGGCCAACCAGAGATTCAGGTAAAAGGGTTTGCCCAGAGGCAGCTCTGGGGCAGAGGTGCAAACTCTGGTGGAGACTCTGCTCTCCAGCTTCTTGTCTCCTCTCTGAGCTGGCTGCTCAGCGGGGGAAAAAGCCATAGCAGCTCATTCTGTGAACATGAACCTGGGGGCCACCCTCCTTCCAATTCAGATGGCAAGTTCTGGACTTAACTAAGAAAGCCTTTGCACAAATAAACAATTAAGTTAATTGTGGTTCTGACATTTCTTCCCCCCTCGGGAATTAAGTACCCAAATGGCGCTAGGCTTCCAGGCTGTGCTTCCATCCAGAAAAAAACCAGAATGCCAGAAGCTGAAGGAATGGGTTCCAAGGCCCTTTATTTTTTAAGCGAGGAAACAGAGTCTCAAAGAAGTGAAATGCCAGCCAGCAGAGAAGGCAGGACCAGACACATCCCCTTGCCTTATTTAAAACAAAGTTCCCCACACTCCCCTCCATCCAGTGGGGCAGGAGGAACACGGTCACCGGGAAGGCAGGCCCAGATGGCATCCTCAGAGTGTGTGTCACCACGTATTTCTATACCTCAAGAGATGGCTTATTTCATGGAGACTCTTTGCCTGGAGCTGGTCTGTAAAAACCATGCAAGGGGCAACCGACCAGAGTCCCTTAGAGGACACCTATGCTGGGCTCTGTGGCATAATGTTTTCAGTGAAAATTCATATTAGCTGTTTTCAGCTTTAACCTTAAACTCCAGCTGGTTTTATCTTCTCTCACTTATTAGATCGTAACTCTGCATGGTATAAAGTCACACCTGCGTTTTTGCGCCATATGCCATCAAAATACCATGCAGAGAACACTATGTGGTCTCTATCCGAAGATCAAGAAAGAAGGGGAGAGGCAGGCTTTGCTCCTAAGTCAGGCCCATCGGGTCCTTCTTGAACACTGCAGCAGGCCCGTGTCCTCTGTGGCTACCAGTGGTTTACTTCTGGGCGAAGCACACACTGTTTATTGAGAGAAACAAACAGGCACCTGTCCGGTTTCAGGGTGACTAGGGAGTTTCCAATCTGGACATGACAAAACTTTTACCCTGTACCCAAACATTCTTTTCTTTTATTTTTAAAGCCAAAATTAGAAAGAAAACAAACACAGAGGGCTCAGCGTAGCAGGAAAAAGAAACTCAGAAGTCAAGACCTTTCATAAGAAAAGCTCCGACCGGGTCTAAACTCACCTGGCCTAGAATCTAGGGTTTCTGTGAGGAGGGAACAGGCTGTGTGTCCCAGCGGCCTGGGAGGCTGGCTGTCCTCAGAGTCCCCAGGTAGGAGGTCTCCCCAGTTTCCCACGCTGGAGGACTGGATTGTGAGGATGTTGGGGGAGAGAGGAAGTCAGAGAAAGAGAGTTGCTGGAGGAGTATTTTTCTTGTCTAACCTAGCGGTGCCTTGAGGTGTAATTAATAAGTAACTGCCGAGAGCAACTCTGCAGTGAAGCCCTTAGCCCACCGCCCCCGTCTGTCTGCTGGTGCAGAAATCACCTGATACCGTTTACCTGGCCACCTAGTGACCTGACCCTAGCCCGGGCTTTGCTAATTAGCATAGTCCCTCAAAGCCCAGCCTTGGGATTGGCTGTCTCACGCTCCCCACATTCCAAGCATCAGTCTGTGCTGGGCCCTCCGAGCCCCTCAGGCAGCCTGCCAGCCAGTCACAGGCGAAGTAAGATCGCCCTTCCTGCGGAGGAGCCCCCTTCCACCTGCTTGCCCCACGATGGCCCTGTCCACTTGGGGGCACGTCGCACACCAGCCTGTCCCAGCCCCAGGATCCAAGGCCTACAGCCTTATCTTCAAGAAGGCATCTTCTGAAGCTACGTGGGGAAAAAAAGCATTTTGCTTTAAAATAAGCTGGCATTGCATTGACTTGAAAACAGGTCAGTCGGCTTCGATTAAGCCAGACTGGAACTGGAACTGACATGTACATTAACGCAAAATGTCAATAGATATTTATACAGCTGCCTGTCTACCCCCCATACAGCGGTGAGTCATTAGTTCATGGGAGATTCATCAGTTTATAAAAGGTACTGGATATGTTAATTATTTTAAATCACATGAATATGGATTTCTGTTCTGTGTATCTACTTTAAAAGCAAGTATCTATATGAGACCCTTTTCCCCCCAAGCAGTGCAAACCACGTTTTCGTCCCTTGGCTACGTCCAGGCAGCCCCATGCTCTAGAGAGCCGGGATCATGCTTAAGTAAACCAGAGGCAGGGCTGGGCAGAGTGATTTTCACTAAACTCACAAAAACACAACTGAAAGAGAACTATTCTTAAGAAAGACTCATGTACCATAAAAGGGGAATTTCCAGAAGGCTCTGATATTAGCAATTTGCCCTTCCATTCCCTTCCTCTCTAGTTTCAAGATGAGATGATGACAAAAGAAAGACTTTTAGAAAAAAAAAAACAAAAAAAACCAACCATGAAACTCTGTATACAAACGTGTAAACGGACACAGTGTAACTTGTGGGAATTTCCACACCTGCTCTGATTCGCCACCAAGAGGAGGAAAAGCAAGGGTACCTTTGCCCCCACTCGCCCACATTCAGACATAATCATTAACTCCGTTTTCTTGCTTTAAAATAAATATCACAACTTATGGAGTACAAGTTTTCTTTTTCTTGTGGGGCAGAAGTAGTTTTTCCAAAGTGAGTTCCGAAGTGGATGTTTTTAGAAGCAGAGAGAGCTGGGAATTTTCTCAAAACTAGCACAAGTATGGATGTTTCTCCTTTCGCTTTCCAGTTTTACATAGGCATTTAGGGCCAACATGCGCTGGCTAATTTCAGTAGAATGTTCCGGAGGGAGGGAAAGCACTCCATCTCAGGGGGTGAGTGGACATTTATTGGGCATTCACTGCTTGCAGGCCTGGGATATTAGGTACTGTGGGGGAGTCATATTCAGGAAATAGAAGACAAAATCCAATTGAACAGGGAAATGAGCCAAACAAAAATGGACATAAAGATTAAAAAAAAAAAACCCACATATGAAAACACAGATGCATGCACATAGCCAGCTGTCGTGTCTATACGCTGGGCTGAATCTGCTCACCTTGCAAAGATTTCCCACACGGTGGGGACTGCCCACATAATACGCATTTTTTAGTTTCTGCTGGCCGACCCTTATGTTTCTAGATCTCTTTAAATGGGGTCATTTACATCACACCCACTTGTTATTTTTTCCTAAACTCAAGCCGCTTTATTATTTTAAAAATTCCCATCAAGGTATCATTTACATACACGTTCTCTGTGTACCATTTGATGCATTTTGACAAAAGCATACACCCCTGGAACGTACTCCCCCATCAAGATACGGAGCATTTCCATCCTCCCAGAAAGATCCCTTGAAGCTACTTTGTTTTTAAATTATTTGCATCTGAATGTTTTTGCGTGGAGATTATCAAAACTAAATGTGTGGGAAGAAAGGCCAGTCATCCATCATCTCCTGCAAACACAGGTAGTGGAGGTTCTGAAGCCGGTGCGGGAGCCTGCACAGACACGTTTGCCCGGGATGGGTGCTTTTATTAAATGCCAAGGGGCTTTTCAGGGACAGGCACGCAGGCCCCTCTCAGCAACCCGGCTGGCTGGCGCTTGATCATGGAACAGATTGCATGGGTTTTTCTGGTTTTGTTCTTTAGGCATCGGGGTTTACATGTTTAGAAAGAGGGAAGTTGAGGCTCGGTAGTCAAATGGACCATAGTCTCAAAGGAGCAAACGCTCTCCGATTAGGAGGGTGCAAGCAAGCACGGCTCAGAGCACAGCATGCCTTTCCAAAATTCTGTTGCAACATCATCAGAGGGAGTTCACATGACCAGGCAAATTAGAAATTTTCTTAACATTTCCTGTTTCCCAAATTTCAGAGACCAGCAGGGAATGTCTGGCCCAGAGTAAGGGACAGTGCTTTGACATGGTGTTGCCCTGCTGGCCTGTCCACGGGGGGAGAGGCTGGGCTGGGAGCAAAACCAAGGCCCGGCGTACTTTCTTTGGGGTGGGAGCGGGGGATACCCTTGCTCCAGGGAACCGAACTGGCAGAGGGACCAGGAGTGGAAGGCCCGGCGGAGCAGCCGACAGGCCCCTCTACCCTTCTGGGCGTTCGTTTCTCACGTGAGGCTGAGCTACTTCATGGACGTTTGGACTGTAGGTCTTCAAAGCAAACACAGAATGAAAAAAACATCCTAAAATATTATGCAGGAAGTCGTTTTTTGGTTTTTTTTTTTTTTTTTAAATCACTTTTCCAAAATGGTACCCTGAGGTAATCCTTTCTTAAATCCCCCAGCAATCAATTATAACTTTAAAACCTTTCAAAGGTCACCCCCCCCCCCCCCCCCCCCCCCCCCCCCCCCCCGCCTCACACCCTCTCACACCCTCTCGCATAAGAGCATAACGGGTATTTTGAGTCACATGTATTGTTCTTTGTTCATTTGCATTTGGTGAAATCCCTCTTTCGGACCAATTTAGTAAATGGTGCCTTGGGCTCCCTTGGTGATTATTCTCTTGTATGTATATATTTTTATGTCAAAAAAATGTAGACCCCCAGCAAAAAAAAAAAAAAAACTGCGGGTGCAACCTCTGTCCCTTCTACTTTCTTTTTGCTCACACGGTTTTTCCACCTTGCTTGGGCTGGAATTCCTTCTCCTTCACAGCAAACGAAGCCCTTCAAGGCTCCGATGAAGTCCCTGTCCTCCACGATGCTCTTAGACCTTTCTCTCCTTGGCCTCTCCCTACCTGACCTCTGGTGGAAGGGACATACTTTTCCATACTTCAGGCTCCCTTGGTGTGGTCTCCACCGCTAGACCGAGTTATGGAAGAGTTCTAGTGCCAATTACAAAGCGAGCCCGTACAAGAAAGATTGGCTAACTCGAAAATTTATCCTAAGCACCAACTGCCCCAGCACAGGGGTTTCCACCGAGGGAGATTCTCCAAATACAACGTATGGCAAGGAGCTCTCGGCCCGGCACCCCTTCTTCCCACCAGATGCGCGGTGCAAGCCAGCTGCCGCGGGAGGCCTGAGGGCCTGCTCCCTCCCCCGGCTCCGCGTGGAAGCCAGCGGTGCTGGCTTTTAGAAACATATTTCTTCCTCTATGAGTAATTTAAAAGTGAGTCATGCTCAGTTTCACCAGCCAGTACATGTGACCCACAGTGCTGGTTAAGTGTATCTATAGATGTGTAAACCAAAGCAGTTCTTAGAACACAGATTTCCCCCTCCCACGTGCTGTTTATTTCCCTTCACTTCGCAGGGGCTGAGCGATAGGATACAGATGAGCTCTTCGTACTGCCTGCTCCTCACTCCCGTCTGGGACGGCCCCGCAGAGGGAACAAAGCTCAGCATCCAGCGAGAGAAAATAAAAGGTCCGGAGGAGGAAAAGAGGCAGGCGAACGACCTAATAAACTTATTTTGTATTAGTAGACTATCAAGAAGCTCTGAGAAAAACCCATAAAGATCTAATGCAATGAAGATCCACATAAACAAAAACTACTCTGAGTTGTTTTTTTCTGCCCTTGCAGATTTTAGACTTAAAGAAGTACAGCTCGATCTCTCTCTCTCTTTCTCACACACACACACACACACACACACGCACACACACACGCACATGCATGCACACGACCCACCGTATCTGCATTTCTAAAACAGAAAAACATTCCTGGGATCTGCTGTGGTCTGACGTGATAACTCACGCATATTAACATGTTTTTATTTCTCCAGCTTGTCTTTATGCTTCTATCACTGGAGAAGGTGCAAGGCCCAGCTCAGGGACATGGTTGTTGCAGGAAGGACGTCGGGTGACATTGCTGCCAATCACTCTAGATAGTGTTTCCTACCTCCTTCTCACTTCCTTTTCTGTATCAAACCAAATGAAAAACTCCTTTGCCTGCTTTCTTCCCATGGACGTCGCCACTTCTGAGATCCTTCATTATGTCTGCTCCCTGGTTTTATTTTGCTACTGGTTAGAATAGTCACGCCTCTCAGTTTGATGGCAAGTTCTCTGAGGCGGGGAAGGAGGAATTTTACCCAGCATATCCCCATAGCACCGAGCCCACAGCGAGGGGCAAATCAAACTTCCAGATCAAAAGAAATACTATTATTTTTGCCAAAACAGCATAATAGGCAAGGTTTGCCTCATTTTTAGCCCTCTGTTAACTGAGGCTACAGGCCAGCTGAAAGGCAGACTTTCTCGCTCATCCTAGTCGGAGGCTTTGTGGAGAGGAATAAATATAGGGACTCTTCAACAAAAGGACAAATACAGACAATGAGAGGCACGTACATGGCCCCATGAACAAGCATCGATTTAAGCAGTCAACAAACATCAGTTCACCTGAACTTCATGTCAACCCAAGGAAGGAGGTGGTGTTATCATCCTCACTTCACACGAGAGAGACAGAGTAGGTAACTCAGACCGAGCTGGATTCAAACACAGTCTACGTGGGTCCTCTGCTGCATTCGTGTTCCAGCTGTGTGCTTCATCCTGTCCTCTACACGGATACCTGGTTGCGTGAATGTGTACTAAAAACCACCGTCGCTCAAGTCCCATGTATAGAGAACTAATGATTAGATGTCATCTGCCAGGGAAACTTCAAAAAGAAGTATGGCAGGACGGGAGCCAAGTAAATAGCATCTTCCTGGAAGTGCAGGGAGGCAACTCTACCAGTCCACCCTGGAGAACCCGAAAAATGGCGCTACCCATGCTCCGTGGAGATACCGGGTTCAAATCTCTGGACAATCTGGAGGTAAGGATCCCCTTCAGACCAACATTTTACTATATACACCCAACAGAGTCTTCCCAAATCTCTAATTTCTCAATGCACAGCAACTCAATACAGCCCAACTCATAGCTGTAGTTGGATTTGTTTACTGTGTTTTATTTATTTTTTTTTATTTTTATTTTTTTAAAGATTTTATTTATTTATTTGACAGAGAGAGACACAGCGAGAGAGCGAACACAAGCAGGGGGAGGGGGAGAGGGAGAAGCAGGCTCCCTGCAGAGCAGGGAGCCCGATGTGGGACTCGATCCTGGGACTCCAGGATCATGACCTGAGCCGAAGGCAGTCGCTTAACCCACTGAGCCACCCAGGCGCCCTGTTTACTGTGTTTTAAATATGATTCTCACGCAAGCCCACACATGGCAGGCTTGAGAACTCCAGATTAGGTACAAGAAGAAAAACCTCATCCTGGTGGTCAAATCATGGCAGGAAATGATGCCACCAGTAATTATTCATGTATTAGCAGTTGCTTAAGTACCATAAGGTTTTTAGGGGAAAAGACTGGGAGGCAGTGGTTGGAAATGCAGCCCCATTATTAATGTAGTCAAGCTATTCAGCTGGATTCAATAAAGCAAAAAGCCCTGCCCAGACCAGTGTCTGTAGTAGAAGATGCTAAGAGCTGTTTTGTTTTTGTTTTTTTTTTTTAATCTGGCTTTATTGAATCCAGGCTTGATACACAGCATTCCTTCTTCTTGAATGGCTGAAAAACCATCCCATGCATTTTCAGCCATGGGAGAGGAAATGGACTGAAGTTGTATCAAGAAAGCACAGTTAGATTTAAGGGAGAGAACTTCATAACACTCAAGGCGATCGAAACCTTGGTAGCGCTCTGGATATATTGTCAAGACAGGCTGTGAAATCCTCTTATCAATTGAGCTCAGATTAAAAACCATGACTGGGAGCCCCACGCAGGTCCTGTGGGGCCCCGGGCACAGCAAGGCGAACAAAATGCAACCCCAGCTCCTGAGGATCTCACCACCTGGGGAAGGAAGCAGGAGTCTGCCCTGACTAGCACAGCAGACGCGTTCCGGGTTAGATGAACATCATTTGGTATCTCTGTCTGTGTGTCTGTCCCTCTCCACAGTCTTACTGCTATCACTTTTCATGTCTCTGGCTCTTCATTGTTTTAGGACTGTTTTGTCCCCATCTCCCAGACCCCAAGCCTCAGACCTCTCTGGCCTGGGGAGCCCATAGGCATCTCTGTGTTTATCCCTCCAAGCACATCGTTGGCTGGCTGCAGCTGCCTCCGCTCCCCTGCTTGGTGGCCCAATTCACCCTGCTCAGTAATGCCGAGAGGCCTTTCTGATCCCCATCTCTCTTGCAGAGTTGGCTGCAGAACCTGATGAGAAGCCACGAGAGGAGTCTACTCCTTGGGTGAGGCCATCAGGCCAACTGCACCATATTCACCTGCTCAACAATTTCCTGAGTGCCAAGAGCCCAGGTATAGAGGGCAAGTAAAGAACGATTCGGTAAGACTCTGTCCTCCAGGACTTTATGATCGAGCGAAGGAATCAAAAAGACCTCAGCCCAAGGGAAAGCACAAATAAACCATATGACAATGTTAAAAACAGCAACGACTCCCAGGAAGGGTCTAATTGGTCCAGACAGTTATCACTGAAAAGCAATGCCCCAAATGGGCAGAGTCCTTGTTTCAGATCGCCTTCCCGGCTGTCCTATCTACCTGTGAGCAAGTCCGTCGTCGTTGTTAAACCAGGTATCTTAATCCAACATGGGTTATGGATGCGCTTGGAGGCCCACAAGACAAAATGCCTGGTGCTTGGTAGGAGGAGCTTGTCACCCTCTGCAGAAAAGGATCTGCGGTGTGGTGGGCACGGAGGGCTTTATACACAGCCCCATACGGTGGCCCCAGGCAGAGAAAGCTAACAGGAGAAGAGGGACACCAGAAGGTGCTAAGGAGGAGAGAGACAGCTCCAAGGGAAGGAGAAGAATATTCTCTACAGGCGGAGAAACTTGGCCAACCTTGGATGGGGCCTTGAAAGATGAGAGGATTTGGATCTGGGAAGGGATGGGGGTCACTCCAGACAGATTAGCTGCCAGGAACTCTGGAGGGGCAGGGCTAATGCATGCATATCTTGCCTGGCTCAGGAACGCAATCTTGGACATTGAAGGTCCCTGGGGAGTAATGTCCCTAGCATTATGCTCTATTACTTCCCATTGCCCTACAATCCAGCTCCCATTCCTTCCCATTCTCTTCACAGTGACCCTTCCAGGCTAGGATGTTGGTGACACCTTTTTCCAGGTCCCAGGACTTCCCGGCAAGCTGAATTGCCAGCTGGCTTTTGCCCGTTTCCCTTAACCTCCCCTGATGGCGTTGGGAGCTGGTGCTTTCACTCCCACACCTCTTGTCAGCCATTGTGTGTCAACAGTAGAAAGAGAGCCAGATGAGATAGAACAGACTCGGTGATGGAACATACATAGAGGACGCACTGGCTGGGAACATTTGCATAAGGTACACTAATAGTCCCTGACCCAGAAGATACCCTGCAGTGTCACACCAGCTCGCACTGGCCAAGACTATGTAATAGTACCCAGATCGTGGAAAATGTGTGTATATATATATATATGTATATGTATATGTATATGTATATGTATATGTGTATATATATATAAACAACGAATTCAAATGAAATATATTTGGGGGGAAATAATTTCAGAGCCAAGTAGCATTATAATGTGTTGGTGTTCTTAGAAAGGTGTCAAACAGAGGTAAGTATTAACAAATCCTTCTAATCCTGGGCAGATTATATAATAGTATTGACTTTGAGTACAACAGTTTACAGAGGGGAAATGGGACATCAGATAGGTTAAGTCTGGGTGGGAAAACGTTAAGGACTGAAGCATTAGGAATGATGCATTCCTTAAAGGATCTGAATTTGTATTGGTTGACCTACTTACCTCTTTCCCTCCCTCCCTTCCTTCCTCCCTCCCTTCCACGGAGCGAGGTCCTGAGCTAGATGCTGAGATGACACATGAGAATAAGGTACAATCCTTGCCTAATGTAGCCCATATTCCAGCCAGGGAGACCAACAGCTAACAAATTCTCATGTTGAAACACAATAAGGTGCTACGGTAGATGTGGAAAATGCTCCAGGAGCATGAACGAGGGTGGCATCTGTTTCAAAGGGGCTCCTCTGGCATATAATTCTATAATTAATATTTCTCATGTGTCCGACTGCTTGGGGTTTAACTATCTTTCACAGTTACCTTTTCTCTTTCTGTCTCTGTTTCCCTCTTTCTCTCCCTCTCCCTCATTCCCTTTCTTCACCCACCATCTATTTGTCTATTACCTCCCTCTTTATCTATCTATCTATCTATCATCTATCTGTGGAACATTTTAGACCATACAACTTTCTAGACAGGTTCCTTTTCTTGCTGCTGGGACAGCCTAGCTACCAAAGATCATTTTGCCCACGTGAAAGTTGACAAAGGGAGTTTGCAGTTCCTTCTCTGCAGGACTTAAAACAGGATTGTTCTCCTCTGGCTGGGATGGTTAGGTGGTCTTGCCTAAAGGCAGCAGGGCTGACCAGAGGACTTTTCAAGGGCTCCTGGACATCCTTGTTTCCCTTGTTGCCAAGAACCTGTAAGTCTCTTTGGACCCCGAGCAGCTGCTACCCTTTCAGCACCGGATGTGGCTGCCCAGGCCAAAAGCTGAGGTGAGGAATGGAGACCCTGGAGGGTACATATCCATGGTCTGAGAGGTCATTGTTGCAGCTGGCTGCCATTCTAAGAGAGACCGTCAACTCTGCACTGAGAATCACACCAGGGTTATAATCCATAATGGACATCAAGAGCCAAAAATCCCTGAAATGCTTGAACTCAGAATTTTGTTATGTAGCTTGCATTTCCTAATGCCCTAAAGCTTCTGATCTGTTTCCAGTTGGAGGGAAATGTAAACAGCTCCGCTCACTGGTAAATTTGGCCTCTGTAGCATAAATTTCCAAAGGTTCCCTCATGTCCTGTTGAGTAAAAAGTCCTTGTGGAATGTCAATGCTTTTTAGGTGCTCTGCATATCCGTGGGAAGGGGAAAGGTAATCCGAGGATGGTATCTAGAAACATTGCCGACCAATGGTCACTGTGCTTTCTCTACTAGAACCCAGACGAAACAGGGGAGCGTAAACACCATGTCATACACACTGAGCAGGCTCAGTGGTCATGAGTCTTTATTTTGGGGCCTTAACTGTCTTTGACTAGAGCTGCTTATTGGCCCACGGGCAGTGAATCAAGAAGCCTGATTCTGAGGTTCTGGTTTGCCTTCTTGGATTCTTAAAGTCTGGCAAGGGCTGCCCGGGTCTACAGACATAGGCAGGCACCCAATACAACCTAGTGACATTCATTGCCTAACTGATTCCTTGGCGGGTTTCTCTGGATCTGTCAGAAGCAACCAGCCCTTGTTTTCCAAATTAAATGCAGACAAGAGCTGCATTTTCTTTTCGGGATAGACACCAGTGGACATCATCGAGGTAATTTCAATCCTCTTTTAAATGTTATCTTTGGGGAGAACAGAGATGATCTGTTTTATATTCTTTCATATTTTTCAGTGTAAACTCATAAATCAATCGCCATATTATGATTATAATCACCCGAGAGGAAGCCTGACATGGTGGCTGAGAGCGCAAACATGGGGCTGATCCTGGCTCAGGCACAAACTAGGGCGTGATCTTGGGCAAGGTGCTAAATGTGTCCCCGTGCCTCAGTTTCTTCATCTGTGAAGTGGAGCTAAGGACAGGACCTACCTCATTCAGTCCTTGTGAGAATTAAATGAGTTATTACATGTAACATGCTTAAAGTAGGTACCCGGAACATGGTAAGTACGCTGTGTTAGCTGTTGGTATTATTATCGAGAATGAATAAATCACAGAGCTAATCAAAACTGAGCAGAAGAGGCAGCATCTAGGAACCTGGGTTTTAAATGGGATGCAAAGAGCTGGAATGGTGCCTGGGCATAGTAAGTGCTTGATGTTCGCAATTCATACCTTGGGCACCTGGTCCTACTTTTATTTTGAATTATTGTTTACGACCTTCATTTACCCTTGCAGAGCTCTATGGAAGCACATTACATTTTGCTTCCTCTCTACCACCTTCGGTGTTCAGGGAGAAAAGGCACAGACCCCAGCCCCACGTCGGAGGGAATCCTCCACTAACAAAAAGTTTGGTTCCGGTATAAACATCGTGATCAGTTCTTCTCTTTGTTTTTATTCCTGAAAGAATGTGGCACACCTAGGATCCAGAAAAATTCTGTATGTTACGGCCTCACCTTGAAAACCCACGAACGCCAAAAACACCAATTCCACCTGAACATTTTGGGTGTTATTTGTTTAAACATGTTTGTTTTCTTAGTGAAGCTAAAAATATTTTCCTGTGGTGTTTCTGAAGGGACATTTAGACTAACATTAAAATAAAAATAAATGACATGTTCAAAAAGTTATATTCATCAGACCTGGGACAGAGTACAGAAAATGGGTGGAGGAAGTGAATGTTAGGACCTATGTAGTAGTTTTCCTATTTTGGTTGCTCTAAATAGATGTGAAAAAACAAATTGAAAGAAAAAAGTCTATCCCCACCCTGTACAAGTGAGGAATGAAAAAACATTTACTCATATTGGAGTTAAGCTTCTAAATAAGTTAATACACGTCCATGTAATATTTTTTCCTGTTATTATATATCAAACCCTGTTCCTATGAACTATAATAATAACATGAAACTGCTTTTTTGTACCAGACTTTTTATCATTGGGTACAGTCTTGACAAAAGGAGCAGAGAAATTTCAGGGAGTGGTGATTATAAAGAAATATTTATGGTAGAATACTGACTATAATAAAATTTGATTTGCAGTTTCTTTTTAAGTGAGAAAAACACAGTGAGAATCTTAGCAAAGAAAGGGACGTTAGACCCAGGGTCTTCTCCCGTGGATAACACAAATCCTTTATTAGGAAATTTCAGCTCTGGGGAATCCATTATTCCCTCAAAATATCAGGCTAAATTTCCGGTGTTTGTGAATTTTTCCGGGGAGAAGGCACATGGCTTTAATTTAATTCTCAAAGAGATACAGATATGAATATTGATTATATACACACACATTTAATTTTGTGGGATTCCATTAAGAACCACAGAGCACACCCCCTTTTAAAAATGTTTATTGTCTGCCATTTCACCGAAGAGGTCACACTGAACCCACAAATCAAAGTTAAGGGAGACCTTGACATTCTACAGAAGTCTGCCATTTATGTCCAAAGTCACCTTCCTCAAATAGAATCTTCATTCAAAAGGCTGACATGAGCGGTCCTTCGGTCACTTTCCAAGGCTCAAGCACGTTTCATTCCCTAGAACTTCAGGAAGCCCAAGTCATCAGCACTCACGGAAAATACTGGGTAAGAATGTTTTAAGCTTCAACGTTGCAGTCATCCTCCTTTGTTGAGCCTCGAAGGACATAAGCTAATTTGAAGATTCTTCATTTGTCAGCTGATGAAAAGACTGTATATAGGGAATGTATTCTAAATTCAACTTGGAAAAGGCAGCTACACAAACGCCATGGGGAAACAAGCTAACAGTGTGCTATTCTGTCTGCAAACTCTTTCACACAAATTATTTCCAGGAGTCATATTCAAAGTATTTAACAGCCAGCACGGTGCGCACCCAGGCCAATCAGAGCCGACTTGAGCTGGCTGTCGACAGCGACCACAGCTGTGTCGGGCCATCCCAGGTGAATTCCAGCCCTGGTTAGTTTATTTGAGGTCCCTAACGGTGCTAAATCTGTTTTGCCAATGGGTTTAAGAAGAAATTCAAAGGTGAGGAAGCTGAGCTCAGAGAAGTTGAGAGGCGGCCGGAACCAGCTGGCTACCAAACCACTAGAGATGAGATTCAAAGCAGATCCTCTGACCCCTGCTCTTCCCTCCTCCCACTCTGCAGGTGCCCAGAAATGTTCTTGGGGAGCCTAGCTTGCCTGGAGCCCATGCCACAGGGGACAAAGAAGCCCTGGGACCAATCAGCAGTCTCTCGGCTTAGACACACCTTTAGAGCCTGCAGGACAACTGACCCCTGCTCTCAACCTTCCTGTGAGGCTTGCGCCTCTGAGAGCAGAGTGACCGGGGCTGGTCAATGGCATCAGCTTCGCCAGGATCCTCAAAGCCTGAGATGTGGGAAGCACTCATACCAGAGACATGACTTAGGATGATGGGAAGGGAGGTGACAGCTGTGGATGGCACTTTTAAGCAAAGGTAAAGCTAAAAAATGATCTCGGCTCTAACTATGGACATGGTTGTTTGGTTGTGTACCTTCCCAGACGAGCCATTCAGTTTGCTCCTGTCAGCATTCTGCATGGTCCACCGACAGGAGATTCCTTTATGAGGATGGGGAGCAGTGGCGGGAACGGAATCGAGTGTTGAGAGAACCCTGGTGATAAAATCACTTACAGACTAATCAGTATTTTCCATAATGATGAGACCCAGCCTGAGAAAAGTGGTCTGTCTCTCATCCTTTCTTCACACCTTTTGGACACTAGAGACCCACTGAGTATGTGAGGGAGGCTTAGGGGGCCCACATGGGTGGTCAGGCCCCTGGGGACCAGGGTTCTAGAACCTTCCCGCTGTTGACTCATGACGAAGTTTGTCTGCCTTGCAGGGTCCAGCGTGAAGGAAGAGCTTGCTCAGGAAATGTTTGCTGATTGAATGAGTGAGTGAATACATGAAATAATGAATGATGAGTTAGTGAATAAGTGAGTGAGTGAGTGGTAGGTATGTCCAAGGACAGGAATACTCAGATTTCGGTCGGTTGCTGGGACCCCTCAGATAGAAGGTACCAGACATGCCTTTCCTAAGGGCAGGTGAAGTGCTAACTATCCAGCCATACCTTTGCTTGTCCCATCTAATTCACCTCTACCAGCTGCCTCTCCACAAAATGAAGACTAGCACAACAAACACTTGACCCCTCAAAATCCCAAACACCTAGCCTGGGGCGTGTGATTGCAGGCAGAGGCCCCCGCCGTGGCAGTGTGCCAGAGGGTCCCCTTGCAGTTCTCTGAGCACCCACCCTGGGCCCTCCACCACCATGCTGTCCACTCAGCCTGGAAAGCTCTGTCTTCTTCCTCCCCGCTTGCCTCAACAACCCACCCAGGAGACCACGGACAAGTTCCCTGTGGCCCGACAGGTGCCCCTCACCATACTTGTGTCATCCACCTCCCCAGGCGCTTATTGAAGGCTGCCTTGGGTTGGAATCTTTGTTCACATTTCAAACTGGATGTCGACCTCTTCAGTGTCAGAGAACCTAGCACCAGGCTTGACAGGTGGCTGTTTGTGGATGAGTAACAAAGACATTATGGCATGTTCAGCTTTTCCCTTCAAGTGCTTTGGTTTTTACATTTTTAATGACCCTCATGAAACAGAGCCCTGGACTCTGGGGTGAGACGTGGTGATGGCTCGCAGAGGGCTGGAGAAGCAGGGCACGGGGCGGGTCTGAGGATCCGGCCTCCAAGCTGCCCTGTGTACAGACTGACAACTCACCAGGGAAGGGCTGCTGTGCGCCTCCGTCACATGCTCTCCCTACCTCCAGGAAGAGACAAGGGTAGAAAATTAACCCACCCGTCCTTCTCCAAAGAGCAGCACCACCAAGCCTGTTTCAGGGGGATACGCACACCGCTCAATGGCGCTGTCTGGTTATGAGCCACTTCTCTGAGCTGACAGTCCCCTGAACTGGAGGGGTGGGAATAGAACCGGGGCCTCTGAGGTTCTAGTTCTGGGCTATGTCCTCTAAGCCAGGGGCCTTGGGATAAATCAGTGGGAGACTGGGGGCCACGAAATCACCTGGCTGTGGCATAAACTACCAGCTAGTTACAGCATAGGCTACTTTGCTTAAAAATGGCACCAAGTATGGGGCGCCTGGGTGGCTCAGTCGTTAAGCGTCTGCCTTCGGCTCAGGCCATGATCCCAGGGTCCTGGGATCGAGCCCCGCATCGGGCTCCCTGCTCCGCGGGAGGCCTGCTTCTCCCTCTCCCACTCCCCCTGCTTGTGTTCCCTCTCGCTGTGTCTCCCTCTCTCTCTGTCAAATAAATAAATAAAATCTTTAAAAAAAAAAAAATGGCACCAAGTAACAGAGTTTGCGGATCTTCATCCTTAGGAGATCACCCGCCAGCTGCACATGGCCAGCCACTCAACAGGAAAGCACTCCAAGATTCTAAGAGACTAAATGCTCATAACTGCTGTTTAGGAAATGTAAATGGCCCTGGGGCACCTGGGTGGCGCAGTCGGTTAAGCGTCTGACTCAGGTCCTGATCTCAGGGTCCGGGGATCGAGCCCTGTGTCGGGCTCTGCGCTCAGCAGGGAGTCTGCTTGAGATTCTCTCTCCCTCTCCCTCTGCCCCTCCTGCTTGTGCTCTCTCTTTCTCTCAAATAAATAAATAAATCCTTAATAAAGAAATGTGAATGGCCCTAAATTATAACCAGAGATGGAAATGCGTCTAGGGGCAGGGAGGGACAGTCTGTAATCAAGTCTCAGAGTTGTCTGGCTTCTCCCAACGTGCAGGGTGAATACAAACAGTTTATAGATGTGGGCGAAGGTTCTCAGAATGAAAAATGTCCATTTCTATCAGAGATTAAAATGCAGTTTGGGAAAACAATTACCTGCCTGGGATCCTGGGAAAGTAAAACTTCCTGGTTTCTCTGCCAAGAAGAACGATTGTAAAACAAGGCCTGAGAATCTCACAAACAAGATTTTAGAATTTTATCCAAACAGCTGCAGTTCACCTTCAAGGAGCCCAGACGCACTTGGGTCTGATGGATGTTGCAACACCAAGCTTGAGGTCTCCCCGGTCTGGTGCCAAGAGCTGGCCCCACGAGACAAAGACAGAACAGTTGCTCTCTTAATGGGAGCAGAAAACAACCCCCCTCCCACACCCACCACCCAACCTCTCTGCTTTGTTGTGAAATTGTCACTGTGCCTTTGAGGAGAGATTAAAATCCTAGCCATGTCAAATTTAAAGGGCAGGTTCCCAGGCAGGGAAGGGAGAGGGGTGCGGGTGGGGGGTGGGAAAAGCCAGTTGCAGTGAATTTACGGAGGATTTGGGGATCACAAAAGTCATGGGCCTTGACTCAGTTAAAATTAATGGAAAAGTACAAGTCCGCAACTTAAAAATAATAGTAAAATAAAGTGGCAGGGATATTCTGGCTTGTTGTCTGCTTTCACTCTTGAGCCTGCTTGGGAATCCAGGAGCGGGTTTTCCAAGGACAGCGTGGGTGCCGAGCAAGCGGCTGTTTTTACCTACTTTTCTGCCCTCGACACACAAAGATTCTGCAGTGGAGAGTGAGCATGAATGGTCCATCCACGGCTTAACATTTCCTGAGGGCCAGGGAGGTGCTCAGCAAAGTTGCTGGCGTTGGTGGGGGAAACAAAAAGAACATGAGCTCTCAGGCATGGGCAGAAAAGACTAGAGAGTCTGAGAGAGGCTGCCAGAAAGCTCCCTGGGTTGGCACCCTTGCCAGATTCTCAGACTACACAAGACACCCCGCCTTCAAGAAGACAGCTCTGGATCCCCCCAGAGCCCATGAATCTCTCATCTGGTTCCAAATCTTTAGAAGTGCCCAAACCAGCTATATATATGGGGGCCCCTCCACATCTTCTCTCCTGGCTCCATTTGTAAAACAAGGAAAGATGGGCGACACCAAAAAGGTTCTCATCCAATGGGTTTGGTTCCCAGAGAGCTACCCATTGGGGTGTGGGACGGAGGGCCCCCAGCTCCACCTGAGGGAGGGAGCGCATCTCAGCCAAGGTCCTGGGATTTCCAGGCCTGAATATTCCCATTGCTCTTCAGATGGACACTGACATCGAAGAAATCTTCTGATTCAAGTCATGAGACTGTCATCGTTGGCTCGTCCTCCTTTCTAAGAGGAGAGAACAGTACCTACCTTGCAGGTCAGGGTTCTTATGAAGATGACACGAGCTGACATACGTGGTGCTTTGAATGGAACCTGGCACATAGTTGGTGCTCAACAGATATGAAATTCCCTTTCTGTTGTGAGTGCCATTATTCTCGACTGTTCATTCACTTACCCTTCTGTTTTCCCACTCGATGAACACTCTGTATTTTGCCACATATCACAAAGGTATTTTAATGAATGTTTAATGTCCCCCATCATTCACAAAAGAACTCCAGGGTCCCCGGTTAAAGAAGCATACGGCGGGCAGTCTATGCTGCCTATCAAGTAAGCACAAGTTCTGACACGATTAAAAGAAGCCTTCCTCTTCTGCAACTTTCCTGCCTTCATTTCCCTTTTCTCCTTTCTCCTCCCTTCCAAATTCCCTAAAGAGTCCTAGCAGATATTCTACTAGCCCCTGACAGGTTATGGAAAATGAGTTTCAGTAGCATGAAGATAAATGTCACGCATAAAGTTGCTCGCCAAATTGTGGTGAGCAGGGAAGGCAGAGACTGATATCCCTCCCTAAAGCAGAAACCCTTGGTGTTGCTAGGAGTTCTGGTCCTCAAGCAAAAACTGCAGCAGGAATCCCCTCTTTCCCTTTGTGAAATGGAAGCTAGAGCACGCGCCCTCTCCCTCGTGCTATTGGGCTCCTCCGCGGCATTCGCTGCCCTGGAGAGAGGAGGGGGAGGCTGCTGTCTGCCCACCCCGTCTGGGCTCAGTCTCCATGGTGTTTTCCACTTTCCCAGGCCGACCAGAGCCCTGTGGATGCTGCTACCTGCCGCCGGCTAAGTGGCTAGGCTCATTTGGTGAGATCTCTGCCTCCGAGAAGCCACAGGGATTGACCTACCGCGCGAAGCACGCTGATCTCCCACTAATACTCAGCGGACCCCCTTCCCTGGGTGGGGCCCCTATTGTCGCTGCTCCCATGGGCAGACACATCCCCTTTCCTATTACAGTTACATCAAAAACAAGAAGCAGGAAAGCCACCGAGGGTCCTGGTGGGCTCCCGCAGATCAACATCCTCACAATGCCCACGGAAACTTGTCAGTTCGCAGACCCTTTGATTCACTGTGGTCCACGGGGCTTCTCGTGCCTTTAAAAATAAACACTAACGCTGAGAGGTGCTTTGTTTCATTTTGCACTTTCATGGCTGATGATCGAAGGCTCCACATGAGACACTTTCAGGGCAATCAAGTACAAAAAGAAAGCGACACACTCATTTTTGCCTCCCTAGTCAGAAGTTTGGCTAGAGTTTACTAATTTGGAGGATGCCAGTTTTAGAGTTCATCTCAGTCTGACTTGTAAATGAAAGGTGGAATTACCCTGCCGTGTGGCTGCTGGCCCCAACGTGCCTTGCATGTCGGGGTGCGGCAGAAGTTCACGGACATCACTGGAAGGTTCAGGAAACTAGGAGGTGGGAAGCAAGCGGTGGAAGATGGTGAGGCTCAGGTACAGAGCATGTCCAGGGCCTCCCCTACAGAGAGGGTGAGGACTTGGCTTTCCCTTATAGAAAGGCTCTCAGCATGGGCTGTATCAGAATCACCCAGGAGCTTGGTAAAAATACAGATGTGGGGGCTCTTCTGTGAGCCCAGGCCTCTGTACTTTTTGTTAGCTCTCCTAAACCAAGACTTCAGAACCCCTCCCTTTCAGGAGAGCAGAGAGAAGTCACTGATGAGAAGAGCTGGTAAAGTTTTATCGGAACAGAAATGTAAATTTCTTCTCATCTTATTATGAAGCTATTATCGTGGAATGCCTGGCATATGCCCAACTTCACAGTCATTCCAGCAAACCCACAACACAACCCCACAGGTGGGACTGACCATCCCTGTTTCACTGATAAGGACTCAGCAGCTCAGAGAGGGTCACGTGAACTCTGTCCAGAGATGCACAGCCAGTAAGCTGGAAAGCCCAGATGTGTTCTTGCACAACTGAATCCCAGGGCTGCCTCAGTTTCTCAAGTTTAACCCCCAGGGACTGGGTGGGCACGTGGCCCTCTTGCAGGGGAGCTCCTGGTGCTTGCTAGCTGTACCACCCTCATCCACCACACCTGGGCAGCCCTTAGTTACTTCCCTTCTTCCTGATCCCATCCTTCTCCCTTGTCTTGCTTTGCCTTCACCCTTTCTCCTTTCTTTAGAGAAGCTACTTTCAGTCTTGCTTACACAGTGACATCCCTCAGGAGGTTCTGAGTCTCACCTGCAGAGTGACCGGCGGAACTGGTTTGGGATGTGGCCTGGGCATCAGGATTTTTAAATACTCCTAGGTGATCCTAAAGGGGCTCCTGGCTGGCTCAGCCAGTGAAGCATCCGACTCTTTGATTTCAGCTCAGGTCGTGATCTCAGGATCGTGAGATTGAGCCCCACACTGGGCTCCTCACTCGGCGGGGAGTCTGCTTCTCTCCCTCTCCCTCTGCTCATGCGCTCTCTTTCTTTCTCAAATCAATCAATCAATCTTTAACAAATAAATAAACACTCCTGGGTGATTCTCATGTGCAGCGAAGATTGCAGAGACCTGCTTTCTTTAGGTCTGCCAGACACAGCCTGCTGAACCAGGAAAGTCACCGGGACATGCCCAAGCCCGCTGTTGTAAAAAAAAGACCTGTGAAGAAGTACAAGGTGGCCTCCAGTGACCCTCATATCAGCTGAGAAAACATCTGGCTATTTCCAGCTGAGCACATGGAATGAGAATCCCAACACCTCAATGGGCAAAGTGTACCTTGGCCAGTCTCTGCTGGGGACAAGGCGACAGCCACAAGCTGTGTAATGGGAAGGAGAGCAGTGACCACAGCCTCCCTGCATCTTAACCCCTCGAAACAAGGGGTGCCTGTGCCCATTCAGCTCTCCTGGTGAGACCCATACCATAAAGGAGAACTTAAAACTAGCTTTATTGGCCCATTCTGCAAACCAGCCCACTGGTTTCATTTCATGCGCAGACACACAGACCTGGCAGAGGACGGAAAATTTTACATAGAGCCCTGTTTTGCACTAATCTCCTTAAGGAAGTCTTTCAGATGGTTACAAACCCCCGTGTTCCTACCTTGGGCATTTGCCTGAGGATAAGAACAACTTGCTGCAAAGGATTCTGCGTATAATGTGGACTGTAGCCCATCGGCAATGAGCAGGCTGGAAACAGAGCATTACTACAACAGCTGAGGCTTCTGCACCCCACAGAAGTCAGGGTACTGCTGTGAAAAGCATGCACTGTATCCCCAGCTCTTGGCACCAAGCCTCGTGCATGGAGGTCACCACTGAATGAGCAAATGCGTGTCAGACTGAAGGTGAAGTTGAAACCTGCTACTTGCCACAGACAAGGAGATGCTGAGAAAGGTTAACAAGCAGAGCTTTCCACAGGGAGCACGCCCAGCCGGCAGATCTGGGTGCAAGAAGGGGCAAAGGCACCCCCTGAGTGCAAGCCACCAGGTAGAGCTGGAAAAGACCCGTTGGGACATCCCTGTCCTTGGCTGTGGGCCAGGAATGAGGAAGAGAAGAAGGGCAGAGGTGGTGTGTCTGCTCCTCAAGCCCCAGGTGAGGAAAATGGGCCTCTGTAGGAGCTGGTGTCATGGGACCCGTCCCAGATCCCATAAGGCTCCCTGTTGGCTGCACCCTTGCTGCGAGGAGGTGGGTGCACAGAGACGGTTAGGGACAGAGGCGTCACTCACTTGGCTTAGGACAGCTGTTCCTCATGACAGACAGCTGCAGATGGGGCCCCACACTTGGCCGCCAGCTCAGCTGGGCCTGTGGGTACCTCGGAGAGTTGGAGCAGCTTCTGAATGAGAGGGTTTTCAAAGGCATCAAAAATTAAACCGACTCTGGGGCGCCTGGGTGGCTCAGTTGGTTAAGCGACTGCCTTCGGCTCAGGTCATGATCCTGGAGTCCCGGGATCGAGTCCCGCATCGGGCTCCCTGCTCGGCAGGGAGTCTGCTTCTCCCTCTGACCCTCCCCCCTCTCATGTGCTCTCTCTCATTCTCTCTCTCGCAAATAAATAAATAAATCTTTAAAAAAAAAAAAAAAGAATTAAACCGACTCTGAAAAGGTGACGGAAGACAAGGGGTGGCGTTTGGATGGCCACATGCGTGGCAGGAGTTGAGAGGGAGAGGAGACCCTGACACTGCCCTCCGTGTGGGTGTGGGGCCCTGGCAAGAGCGTGTCTGAGAACTCCGTACGGATATCTGTAGTCACGCAGCTGGAACAGTCAACATTTGCTGGAGAGATTCCTTTGCTTTCTTCTCTTGCCTATCTCTTGTGTACTTTAAGCGGTGCAATTTATTTTAGCAAGAATTACTCTTCTGTTATTGCCCGACTTTGAGCTTCTTTTGAAGCTGGCTCGCCGTGGAGCATCAGCATCCATTCGAGGGGGCCCTGCCCCTCCAACATGCACTGTCTCCGGGTTCACACGGGCACAGATATGAGGCAGCCAGAGCGGGAAAGAAAAAGGCAGCTTAAAGAAACAGAATGGGGGCGCCTGGGTGGCTCAGTTGGTTAAGCGACTGCCTTCGGCTCAGGTCATGATCCTGGAGTCCCTGGATCGAGTCCCGCATCGGGCTCCCTGCTCAGCGGGGAGTCTGCTTCTCCCTCTGACCCTCCCCCCCCTTAATGCTCTCTCTCATTCTCTCTCAAATAAATAAATAAAATCTTTAAAAAAAAAAAAAAAAAAAAAAAGAAACAGAATGGACTGGATCCCGAAAGGTGTGACTACATCCCAATGGATGTATTCAGGGGACGACTACACCAATCAGAACGGAGACTTGTCAGCTGTTGATTAGTAAGCTGGAAAGGCCAACGCTGGCAGTGTTCGTGCCAACCTTTCTCCTTTTCTTAGGAGTAAGTGTGTGACATCATCTTGGTACCTCGACCAACAACACAGTCTCCTAACTTCCCGTGTTCAGATTCTGGGCTCAACAAGCAACCTCGGAAGCTCATCTGACTTCCCAAGAAAACCTATCCACAGAGAGACCATGGGCCGGGGCAGGTATGCATACGTGTCTGCTTACAAATCACTATGCTGGCCTTGCAGGTTGAACACCTGTCCAGGGGGCCGTTAACGGGAGTCAGCCCCTGAGAGATGGGTCTTTGAGGAATGGACCAATCAGGTCTTTCAGCAGTCAAGATGAGGTTCAGACCCTATACTGTGGTGAATCCAGCAAGGAACGCTACCCTCAGAAGCCTCTTGGAGTCACGCTCTTAGTCTTCCTGCGCTGGTAGCCCAACACATTGCTGAAGGCCTTCCATGGCTACTTCTTGAATTTGGACACTTTTCTTGAGTGAAGACTAGATTCAGAAATGACCAGAGTTTCACAGGGCTTGGACGCCGTGCATAATTTCCATGGTGCAAGGAGCAGCGAGTATCTGTTCCACTCCTTAGCTATGTGGAAAATTTCACAGCTGCTGTAAATTCTGATCTGTTTATTCCCTCAGCCTTCCCTGATTCTAATACAATCAATCAGACTGAGTTCCAGCCAGAAAGGTTGCCCAGAAGGAGTTTGAGAGATGCCTGCTCTCAAAGAACATAGGATTTAGTTGGGGAGATACATACAAGAAACAATCAAACATAGTCAATGGCACAAATAAAGACCCAGCCCACGCTGATAAAGGAGTGAGCCAGACTTGAGTGGAGTGACTCTCCAAAGGCTTTCTGAAAGGAGTATTTCTAAGAAAAAGCATCTTAGTGTCATGATAAAAAGGATGGATCTTGAAGTCAAATAGATCTGGGTTCAAATGCTCAACTATTTGTAACTTCATAAGGTACAGACGAGGCTAAGCAGGGTGGGAACAAAGTGCCTGACACATGGGAGGTGCTCAAGAAATGGCCATGAAGAAATATCCATGCAGCCGGAGAAAGGAGGAGAAAAGTTTATGCTCACTCTGCATCAGACACTATTCTTACTGCCTTATTGCATTAGCTCATTTCACTGCTGCAACAACCTTACGAGGTAGGGACCATTATTAACCCCATTTATTGATGAGGAAAACAAGGAAGGTCCAGAGAAGTTAAGTGACTTGCCCAAGGTCAACACAGCTGGGATTTGAATCCAGGCAATCGGAGCCCTGACTTTGGAATGTTAACCACTTTCCTGTCTTCTTCCATTACATTCACTCTACCACCTCTCCTTGAGTCATATTCATCAGACAAAATCATCAGAACATCTTCAATTTTTAGGACGAATACTGAAAACATTATACATCCCTTGCTTGTCGGTGAGTGGCCGTTTCATGCCTTTTCTGTTGATCACTCAGTGATCAATCCAAGACAGTTATGTGTATGGACCATTTTTGTCTCAGTTAATATAAAGCACCATATAAACATTGACTCAGCTGCAGAGCCTGAATAATAAATTATCACTAGCCCAAGTGCTAAAATAGCACTTGATTTTCTCTCTGCCTGAGCATGCTATCTATTTATACTTTGCTTACTTCTGTGGAGTTCAAAGTGCTTTATACACATTTCATCAAAGCTACACTTATGTCGATTTATTGTCTTTATTACACACATGTGACTAATGTATCCAACAACCTTCATATTTACTACAGGATTCTCAGTTTTCATCTAGCTTTTTTATCTAAGGGATTTACTGACTACATTTAATTTCTAACTAGTGGAAATTTGCTGACAATTAGAAGAACAGCATTTTACTGTTCTTTTTTAACTAAACTCATTTTGTACATGATACGACCATTCTTGTCCCTGAATAGTAACCATGTATTATTTCTTATCCTTTACAATTCATGACTGACCTTGAACCGGAATAGATCTGTTATTTTAAAACTACAAGTACAATTGCCTTTTTCACTCAGTAGACTTTCTGAAGTCATATATATATATATGAAAAATATAGGACTTTCTGAAGTCCTATGTGTGTATATATATATAATTCTATATATATAGAATATAGATAGGACTATAGATAGTCCTATATATATATATATATATATAGAATATAGATAGGACTTTAGATAGTCCTATATATATATATATATATATATATATATATATAATTCTTATTTTTTCAGGTTGATGAGTTCATTGACATACACGCATTTTCAAATTTGGTCTTTACCTTTTCGGTTTTCATATTCCTGGGCAAAAAAATAAATTTAAATGATAAGATAGAGTAAGGAAAAGAACTCCAGAGAAAGGTTTCCTTAACTGGCTGGAGGATGGACAAGTGCCCCAAATTCTGGCATGTGTAAACTGCAAAACTAGGTTTGTGCATTGTGAGAAGTTAACAGAACTTAAGATTTAGAAGCAGGACTTAGTGCCGAATGCATAAAGAGAAATGAAACAAGAGTTGTCATTTGATGTTTCTGTCCATGACACATAAAAATAGCCCAAATGCTTAGCCTAAGGCTGGGGCATTCTGTTTCCTTTGTCCTCCCCTCATGTGAATATCCATCTTCATTATTGAAAACAGAAACTTCAACCTTAAGCATTTCCCTGTTTTAAAAAAAAGATATAGGAGGTGCCTGGGTGGCTCATTCAATTGATCATTCGACTCTTGGTTTCCATTCAGGTCATGAGCTCAGGGTCGTGAGATCGATTCCCATGGGCTCCTAGCTCAGCAGGGAGTCTGCTTGAGATTTTCTCCCTCTGCCTCTCCCCTCCTCACGCTCTCTCTCAAATAAATAAATCATCAAAAAAGATTAAAAAAGGATATTATGCTAACAGTCCCTGTCCAAGAAGCAGCAGTTATTCCCTTCCATAGGAGTCCCTAAGGTTTTTCCCCTGCCCAGCTGTGTCATCTGCCAGTGTGAATTTAGGAAGATGGCCCAGGTATGACCAGCCACGAGAGATATGAGTCCTAAACACCCTCAGAAGCAGTAATGGTGTTGGAGGGATGTTTAGAAACAAAGCTGCTTATTCTAGGAGGTTCTGTACCCTGATATTATGGGCCTTGAACAAGGTCAAGGAACTAATCTGTAGTCAATATCCTCATTTAAAAGAGAAGGTCAGGCCCTTGGGAGCCTCGCAGATGCACAGATGCGCTGAGTTCTCTTTTACCTCTGGGCATCTGCACATTCTGTTCTCTTTTCACAGATAACTGGACACTTCGATTATTTTTCTTGTAGGACTTAGTTTAAAAAAGGTTTTCCTAAGACCGGACTGGATTCCCTATTTGGTGGGCACAGTCCCATGGCTCTGTCCACCCCACTGACCTTACAAGGTTGCAAAATGCCAGGATCACCAGAAGACCAGGTCTCAGGAAAGAGCTGAATGGAAGAGTAGATAAAGGGTGGCAGAAAAGCAAAAAAGGGAGATGGAGGCTTGGAAGGGCCCCCCCTTTTTTTCCCTCTTTTAAAGATTTTATTTATTTGTATTTGAGAGAGAGAGAGAGAGGAGAGGCAGAGGGGGGAAGGAGAGAGAGAATCCCAAGCAGACCCCCCCGCTGAGCTTGGAGCCCAACGCAGGGCTCGATCTCACAACCCTGAGATCATGACCTGAGAGGAAACCAAGAGTCGGGTGCTTATCCAACTGAGCCACCCAGGCACCCTGGGAAGGGCCCTTCTATGACTGTTACTGTGACTTCTACAAAGCCACCCTGGGTGTACCCTATGGAACTGTGGCAATCTCGTAAATCAAAACCAGGCCAAGCCTAAAATTAGTTCAACTAAGAAAAATTACATTACTTGAATGTTTCAAGAGCAGCTTTTGCTTTAAAAAAAAAAATTTTTTTTTGTTCTTTATCTCAAGAAAATAAACAACAGTATGGTGTTCAAATCTGAATCAGGTCCAACCCTGAAGGCTGGAGCAGTGTTCACATGGCGTGCTCCACTTGGCCCCGCTAATACAGGGTTGGCATTTCCACTATGGAAATATCAGCAGAATCAAATGAGCTTGGGAAGTTTCCATTAGCTTCACAGCTATATGTTCAGACTTCAGACAAATGTGAAGCACAGAATAAGTAATAACAATGGTGAATGGAATGTGCTAGAAAGCAAGAAAATAGCAAACAAGCAAAGCATGTGTTCTATTATATCTTTTTTCAAAATTATCTGTTTCAACAACGAAACAGACTCTCTGAGAAATTAACTCACCAGTGCCATATCTCCGGCAGAACGACATATGGAAATAGCATGGTCCTTGGTGGTAGGCTGGCTTTGAGGGCTAGCTCCCCAAACTTCCTGGCTACACAACTTTGGCAAGTTACTTAAATCGGTGGGTACAGTCTCCACCTCTTCATCATCTCTCAGGATTTCATGAGGTTTAGAGAAAATATAAGTCCAAGTGCTTAGCACCTAGTTCAGTAATAATCACCATCATCTTTGACACTATTGGAGAAACAATAAAAACATCAATTTGGAAATTATGAATGACCCTAAGCTGGACCAAAGTTTAACCGTTTATGTGATACGTGTAAGGGCTGAAGAAACAAATTACAGTGCAAACTAGAAAGTAGCTAACACACGTAAGACAGCTAACTTTTAAGCATTTTAATAATACCCATTTTACTATAAACAACATGGGTATGCCAACTAATCTTAATTTGTATTACTCTGTCATAATTATTAATCTTAACTTATAATACTCTATAATTATTCAATTATATTACATTAATAGAACAGTATTTTTATATCCTTCCAGAAAAATCTACGCATGTGCATGCATATATATGCATCTAATTTTTTTTTCTCATCTATGACATCATACTCTCCATACAGACTTCAACTTTTCTACTCTACAGTGATCTTGGGCATCTTTCTACGTGAGTTCATGAACATCTATCATGTTTTTTGATAGCTGTATTTAATTTCATAACATCTATTGACCATCATTTAGCCAGCCCTCTACACACATATTTCTTTTTCTTCCCCAGTTAGTTTTATGCTTCTGCTGCAAAAACAGGATAAATAACGCTAGGATGGATGCCCTTTCATATATATATATATATATAGGAAAAGTATATCATATTTTTATATGAGATATATATATATATATATATATAGGAAAAAAACCCTAGAAGTGAAATCGCTGAGTCAGAGGGCACATAAACTTAGTATTTTCAAAACTGAGGTCAAAATTGCCCTCCAAAAAATTCATGAGAATATACCTTCCTTTAATGGTGTGTGGAAAAAAAAGAAACCCTGTTTTACACTTGTTTCTCCTAATTCTCTCTCTTTCTAGACATGTCCCAGAGAAGAAGGTACAACCTGAAGTTATAATCTTAACCGATTTAAATATTTACCCTTCAATATTTACCCTTACTTCATGATAGTTTCTTGAATTTTTCTCATCTGTAGACGCTTCCTTTAGAAATGTAAACAACACTGGAGGTTGAAAAGTTTCTGCTCCTCCCAAAATAGGTATCTAAGTCCCTTCAGCCAAGAAGGAGGCCAGGAAGAGCTCCCTGGCCCCACAAAGAAAAAAGCTATAATAAGCCAAACCAAATCACAGATAAACGCATCCAAGTTACACCTTGCCTTTACTCAAGGTTTCTCCATGTGTTAGGCTCAGCACTGGGTACTTCAGAGACATTATCTCACTTTAGGGTCTGTGTATTTGTGAGTATTTATAAGCCCAATAAAAACCTCACAGATCACCTGATGAGACCTGGGAAAATGGCCATCCTTCACCTCTGGTGACAGCAGTGAAGATATCAAAGCCCCTCCCCGCCATTTTCCACCCACCCAGCCCCTTCCCCATCTCTCCTCCAGGGAAACACAAGTGCCCCTTTCAGCCAGCAGTAATAGGCCAGGCTTCTATTGGCCCCAAATCCCAATAACCGCTGTTTCTCTTGATGTCCTGAGGCTTGGTGAGATCCTAAAGTATCTTCTGATCATTGAAAGAGATGAACAGGTGTTTGGTATAGTTTTGGTATTACGTATAGTTTGTTCTATTTGAGTTCTATAAACACTGGCCATAGAGAAGTGGTCTTTGGGATACCTCTGGGTAAAACAGAATGTTGGATTAATATTAACCAGAACACTATTAACTGGAACACCTCACTCTTCTAGTTAACTAGAGAATTTACCGTACTTAAGTCTTTATGGCACTCCTACTCTCAAACAGAGCAATAGAAAAGATGTCCCCCTCCCCAAATAAAAAACGTGAAAAAGACTCTTTCCCCAGTCAGAATCCAACAGAGCTCTGTCATACGTGCCCTGAATAATGATCTCCCACTTAGCAGCTGCATCACTGAGGTTAGACCAAAAAAAGTAATTGGTTTGGAATGCAGAGCTTGACTGGATGAATCTATGCCACAGTATATTCTCTTTGATTTGCTAATGCAAAGGCAAACTCTAATATATTAAAACACTTTTTTCAGAAAGTTTTCCAAATATCAGGTTTTTGAAACTCAATCTACGTTTTCTCGCCAAATTAGTAAGATTCCTCCCCCCGCCAAGTACAAAGACATGTTCCATAATGTATCAGAAGCTGGACACCAACAGTACTGCAGGATCGAGTGGAGCCCACCTCCCACTTTCAGATAGAGAACCACTGCGCCCCCCCCAACCCCCTCCCCTGCCACCAGCCACCTGCAAGGGAAGACGGGATTCTCCCGTCTGCGGTTCTGAAGACCAAGTCCCTGACAATGTTTCTGAGCCCTAGAAACCATGGGGCTGCCCCAGAAAATGAAACCACTTTGAGAGTCTTTATTTTAGTAACTATAAATCCCCTTGATCTATGACAGGCCTATCTTCCACTGAATTCCACTTTCTAGCCAGAAAAATTTTAGTGAGATTCTAGTATATTCAGAAACAGGTCATTTGTATTCAATAGCGTCACTAACCTACTCAAATGAAAAAGTGCTTTTTGTGTGTGTGAAATACATCAAGCTCTAAGTATCTGAGGCAGGTTTCTGTGAAATCACTTGCTGTGGGTATCCATGCACAGTGGCCGCTTACTGAAGAAATGAAGCCAGCCTTGGAATTCTGGCTAAGTCCTAAAGGTTTCTGATGCATTAAGTAGAGATTCTGAAATCGGTGCCAGAGAGTAAGGTTTTAGGACAGTTTGTTTGCAAAGGTTAAAAGAGCAGTGGGTTTGGGTCCCCTGAGGACAGCCTGTTATGGGTAATTAATTAATCACTGACCAATCGGAAACTGCTGAACACTGAGGTGAAATGGGAAATTAAAAAAAAAGATCTGGTTTTTATTCCCTTTGCATTATTAAAAAGTAACCTGAAAGTATGGTTTGTGACATTTAAGTCACCTACAATTTGGGTGCCTCCTTCCTTCACTCGATAGCTATTCATTCAACTACTACATGCTCAGTGCTCCAGGGGCTGGGGATGTTGTGGCAAATAAGACAGGCATGGTCCCTGCTTTCTCGGAACTCAAAGCATCCCACGTAAAACACTGTGTGATACGAAAATAGCCGGCGAACGGAAGTGGGGCGACAGGAGAGGGAAGGCCCGGGTGATCAGGGGGAGCTTCTGCGAGGAAGTGACATTTAAACATTTGCAAGGCAAGGAGGAGGGGCCCCGGGATGATGAGGAGGCGTGCAATCCAGGCAGAGGTCACAGGTGGCGGAAGGGCCCAAGAGGGGTGTGAGCTTGCTGGGCGGGAGGATCCGGGATTCAGTGCGGCCGGCGAGCCATGGGCCGGTGGGAACGGGTGAGCTCAAGATGGCGTCCTAAGCACGATGGGAAGTATTTCCGGTGATAGATAAGCTGACACACGACTCTTCCGCAAAGACCCCAAACTGGAGAAACGACCAAAGCCTGCGCGGAGGAGAGGAGCTGAAGCTCCGACAGCCCTCAGGCCAGCCGCGCGGCGCTGAGGAGCACTGACGGCCGCTGGGGTCTTGGAATGACGTCAGCACGTGACACCACAACCACCGCACGTGGTGACGCATTACGTCAGCCCTGTTCGGTCAGGACCAAAGTCAGCAAAAGACCTTCTCCCCTCACCCCTCGACCCCGCCCCAGCTGCCACCCTTAATCCAGCCCCTCTCTCCTCCCCTGAAACACCGTCCCCATCTAGCCTCTGTGTTTAGATACACCAAAGGGATAGGGACGGGGTCCTCAAGCACTGGCAGCTTCCATACTTCCCTGTTAACTACTTCCGGGGACAAAAATGCGAGGAACTATCTTTGACGTGCTTAATGTGTCCCATCAAAGAAATGAGGCTCATTAATTCGGCAGCCATACATGGGCCTGTTTCATGATACGGGGAGAGAAAATCCCGAATATCAGCACCCCGCGATGAATGTCACACTCAACCATTAAAGACCTATTTTTAGCAAAGTCAACCACTAAGTTCTGAGCCAAATGAAAGGTCATGTGTTATCTGAGAAGCACATGTTATTGTGGTCATCAAATGGCTAATCTGGGGTGAGGTGTCTATGGAAGACGCTTGTTATGAAAGCAGAGAGTACTATAGTGAATACTGTGATTCAGAAACATAAATTGATATAAACGGTAAAGGGAACATGGACTTAATACCTAAATTTCAAATGATATTTCAAGTGAGTCCAATGACATGACATTTCTCTCTCCTTTTTTAAGATTTTATTTATTTATTTGAGGGAGAGTGGGCGAGAGCGAGCACATGAGCGGGGCGTGGGGCAGACGGAGAGGGAGAAGCAGACTCCCCACGGAGCAGGGAGCTGGACTCGGGGCTCGATCCTGGGACTCCAGGATCATGACCTGAGGCAAAGGCAGGCGCTTAACCAGCTGAGCCACCCAGGCGCCCCCTGACATGACATTTCTTGATATTGATTATTAACATTGGCAAAAATGTGCCCTAAGGTTTTACAACTTATTTTTCCATGAGGGGGTCATAGATCAAATACATGGTTCTAAAAGCATACGATCACATCTAGAATGGTCCTGAAGACACCAGAGTAGATTTATTTCCTTACTAGCATGACCTTGAACAAGATCGGTTACATTCCCAAGCCTTGGTTCCTCATCTGTAAAGAACAGTGATAATCATATTCATCTTTCATCGGCATCCAACACAGCACACGACAAAGCTGCAGATATCTAATAAATGTCAGTTCACTTTTGCTTTGGCTTTCTGCACCCAGGGTCATCCCAACGTAGAGCAAACTAAAAATTTTAATTTTTTGGATACATTTATTAGCATCATCCAATAGCCACAAAAGAACTGGAATATCTGTTCAAAGCTGTAGCTACAGAACCCAGACAAGTGCCTGCCCGAGAGCACATGCTCAATAAAGAGTCACTGAATAAATGAATAGGAGGTGATAGTGACATGCAGTTGAAGGTGAATCATCTTCATAGCTGACTTGCCCATAGTTTTGAGGGAAGAGATCTATTCTGACGTGCATTCAGATAATCAACTTGGACATGCAGCCATCTTACAAAATAAAGGCTCAAAATCATCTATTAAAGAGAGTAGTGGCTTTGACTACATCCTTTGGTACTTCAGCCTCAAAGCATTCATGGGAGAAGTCTGGTCCCAAGGGCTCATGGATCAGCAATGATCCCCAGGAAAGTGGGAACCCATGTTGGTCAGAAAGCTGGGGATCAGGAGTTGGCTGGGCCACTGACAAGCTGTGTGGTTTTGGGAAAGCCATTTAATATCTGCTCAAGCACACTTTGCTTTCACCATGTTTCAACGAGCCACACGGACCTAATTTATCTCTAGAAGTTCAAAAGCCCCGTGCCTCTGACCATGGCAGCCCAGGCTGGTATCCATCCACATGGCCTTCTGTTGTGAAAAACTACACTTATAGAAACCACCGAAAACAGTGGTAGAAAACAAGGAAGAAAAATCCACTCCTTTAACCCTGTTTCAAGAAGCACTGCTCACAACTGCTCACATCTGGCATGCCTCAATGGTAATCATTTGCAAGTTGCAAAAATGTTGAACCTTGAAAGTGAAATAAGGAGCTCTATCTTCAAAAGGGAAATTAAAGACCTGGAGCAGACCACTAGGGACCTTTTTTATTACACCTGGATAATGGCAGGTATTATTACTCGATCCAGCAGTGTGTTCTTATGAATAGGCTAACACATACCCTTCGGCTGTAAAATACTGCTTTAGGATATAACATGTTGATTCAGATACAAAATAAAATAACTGTTTGTATGGTCGTTTTTAATGAAAAGTCTAAAAACATGCCTATTTAACAAACTTCTATTTTTACAGAACCTGCCTACGAAAGCCTGCTTTAAAAAAAAAAAAAAATCCAACTATGGGTGGTCTTACACCCAGAAGGGGGACAAGAATCTTTTGTCAGACCATGTGTCTTAATTTGGGGTATGGAAAATGTGGTCACCATAATTATAAGCCTGGGAAAGCAAAGAGTTTTGAAAATTCTGTGCAGGAGGGGAGTAATAATTCGTTAGCATTCAATGAAACTGTAATTTAACCAGCTTTTAGGTATGTAGTAATCAACATTAAAATTATAGCACTTGACAATTTTTGATTTTACCTTATGGCTATTTGTTGAAGTGTCTCATTTCCTTGACGAGACTTACGTTCCTTGAGAACAAATGCCATGTTTCCCTTATCCCTCCAGCCTCACCCAACTTGGTACATGGTTTGTTTTTTGTGTTCAATGAACCACAAAGAATGTTTCAGGAACAACCTCAGGAAAATCAGGCGAGAAATAATTCAGGGTAAGAGGAAATCAATGCATAACTTGTTTAAACACTATTCTCTTAGGCTTCAAGATATTTCAAATACAGAACTTGAAAAGGTTCAACTATGGAAAAAGCTCATTTCTGCAGGTTTTGAAATGGGATTTAGCCAAGAAAAGAGTCAATACTAATTAAGTTTTGATAAAGGAGGCGGGGGAAGGGTAGCGCTATAATTTAGTCACTTGGTTACTAAAACCTTTTCTCTGATTGAAAGGCATCATTAGGGGTCAAACGACACACATTGGAGGAGATATAACGTGATTCCTTCTCCCTCTGTATGGTCTTTTTGGGCCTCGAAATGAAAAGATCAAAGCCAAGTGAGCCCATGGAAAATTAATGAGAGCTGAGCATTGCATGCAGTTAATATGCTTAGTCAAGTCAGGCAGCAAGAACTACGCAGGCCTTTATCATACAGGATAAAATACAAACGGCCTTCCAGAAGGCTGGGCAGACATGAGCCTGGTGTTCCTACCCGTGGATGCATTACAGCTATGGGCTCCTTGTGGCTTACATTTCTTACATTTCTCGGATTTCTGAATGCCACATTTCAACCTCCTTTTCCTCTTCATCGTTAACATAAATATGGAATCATTACTATAAATCCCAATATTTTAGCATCTAAACTCTATCTCCCAGCCTGCACCTCACAACAAAAAACCAATTCTTTTTCGAATCTATCTCCTTTATGTGTTGCTATTTCTTAGAATAGAAAAGTGGACGATTAGAAACGCCAGGTGAGGAGAAGTAACTTCTGTCCCCAAATAGGGAAGACCATTACGGTTTGGTGACGCGCGGCTGCCAAATTCTTATATGAAATAGGTTCTTCGGTGTATTTCAGGGCTCGGCTCCTTCTGGGGAGGCTGCCAGGGGGGCCAACAGCATGGCCTTCAGAGGCCCACCTGGCTCGAGGCCCACCCCGTCCCTTGGGAGCTGTGTCCGCGTTGACAGATCATTCACCTTTCTGAGCTTCGGGTTCCTTGTCTGATAATGAGGAACGATTCTCATACCTGCCAGCGGTTTTCAGGGCTCAGTAAGTGCAAGGCAAGCCTTTAGCCCAGGCTCTGTCAGTGGGTGAGACCCCCTCTGTGGTGGCTATTTCTGTCACAGGTGCTGCTGCAATCTGTCCCCTCCGAACGTGCAGGACGACGCAACTGAATGCCAAACTATTCCTGCATTTTCCACGAAGTTCCTCAGGGGCGGCTGCCTGGGAGGGAGGAAGAGTGCCTGGGAGGTGGCCGTCCCCTGCAGAGTGGGCCTTGGGCTGGCGCACATCTGGTAAATCAGGGCAAACAACAGGCACAGTCACGGAGAGGAGGCAGGGAAGGGGGGGCGGGAGCAGGAGAGAAGGGGAGGGGAAGGGGGGAGGCAAGCTTTCATAAGATAATGTAATATTCAACCCGGCTTCTACAACCTTCTCCAAGGATCACCGAATATTTTAAATTCAAATGAAAACCATTATCAGGCAGATATGGAGAAGTGAAATGTGGAGTCTGTGAGAAGGCATTCTTTGTAGGGGGTAAAAAAGAAGTAGAGCAAGCAAAAGACTCAAGTTAACTCGTCTGCCGTCCTCAGGCTGGTGTGGGACTTTCTCCATGGAAAATTTCTGTTTTTTACCATCGGGTCATGGGGTGGATTTTATTTGAGCTCTTCAGGTTATTTGGGCTTTATTTTGTTAAGAAAGTAGTTATATTTGCTTTAATGTAAGTGGTTTCGAGATGAGGAAAAGAGAAGCATGATGCTGGAAGAAGGTGTGGCCTGACAATGCTGTGTACCTGCACACACACCAACACACCCATGCACAGAGACACACAAAGACACACAAAAACACACACAGACACACAGAGATATATACACAGATACACTCACAAAGACGCACAGACACACACAGACACACAAAAACACACATACAGATGCAATGAGACACACACATACACACCGACACAGACATGGGAGACGCAACACAGACACACAAACACACAAACACATATACATGCACACATATAGCTAGGCCTATCCGGACTCTTCTGTGGTGCGGGCGGCAGATCTTAGCTCCCCTCCACTTTCTATCAAGAAAATCCTGACATATCCAACCACACACATGGGTTAAATGGTAAGAACCAAAAGCAAAACAATTAACAACAAAACAACACTACCAAAAAAAAAAAAAGAGAGAGAGAGAGAAAAGCATCTTTTCAAGCAAGTAGGTCTCCAATGAAATATTCAAGGACCAATTCAAAGCCTTTACTCTCCGAGGAGAACGCATCTCACTGTGTTCAAACATGTTCCTGTTTTGTTTGTTTGGGTTTATTTTTGCCTTTGTTCTGCAGGAAGCCTCACAGATATGACGGGGTGATTTAATTCTGTACAAACCTCGCCTCCCTAAATTCTTAGAATGTAGATAGATACCACTACCGGTATTCTTAGAGTTACACAGCCTCTCACACCAGCTAGAGCAAAGCAGACCCCACATTTCACTGGAATCCCTACTTTTAGTTCTTTGCAGGTTTTTCTTCATGACACACAGGAAACCAAACATGAAGCACGGTTGTAGATACTGATAAATGGGCTTCTAAGACATTCTCCGTGGCCAGTAGGACAGTGGCGGACTTAAACCCCAAAAGGGAGATACGACTTATCATCTTGGAGAGGAAAGTAAAAGTCGAGACACTCTTTTGGCAGGTGTCGAAATGTAGTGATGGCAACAGATGCTGTCAGATGCGTCGGTGAAAACTCGCCAAAGTTTCTACCCTCCATCCCAGGTGGCGAGACGCTCATGAGCCAAAGACAAGAGAGAACTGACAGTCGAGCAGGCGACAGAAGAAAAATGAAGTCACGCAGGAAGGGGTGGTATTCTCCCAAAGCAGCCGAATCGGCCGCACCCTCAGCCCATCAGGTGGGGTGTTCAGAGAGAGTGTGGCTCCTCTGCGTGAAGTGGGCAGTGAGCAGGCAGCACTCGAGGGGGATCAGGGGAAAGATCGGGGCCCCGTCTCCCCAGGGACATCTGTTCCCACTACTGCACTGCCATCCAGGTCCCTAAAGTGCACTTAAAGACTGCTCTCAACCTCAGGCTGAAGTTTCCCTACCAGGCCCATCGCACATTGAGCATGTAACACATCACGGTAAGAAAGTCCAATTCTTCTATCCAATGCTGACATTTAAGACTTTCTGTACGATGGTCAAAATGCCTTGAAACCCCAGATTCCTGAAAGTCTTTCAAAAGACACTAACCGATTTGTCCTTATAAACCGCCCCCTTTCTTATCACCCCCAACGGAACGTCCCTAGGGTGACCGAAGTTTAATATGTAAGTGAAGTGGCTGATCCTATGTGGCTTTCCTGAATTTAGGAATTCCTAAACATAGGAATTTATGTTCCTAAACATAGGTTTAAAAACCTATGTGGCTTTTAAAGATGTTTCTTTCAAAAGGAAATTCACGTATTCCTCCATTCACTTAACTAACATTCGTTAGAGTATCGGCAACACGACCATGATTACTGGCATTACGAAGATTCAGAAGACCTGGCTCTACCTCTAACGAGGAGAACACCCTGAGACCACTGACCCAACCGTCCTGTGCCTCAGCTTACTCATCTCTAAAACGGTGAGGCCTGGACAAGATGGTTTCTTTTTTTAAAATTAATTAATTAATTTAAAGAGAGGACGCATGTGCACAAGAGCAGGGTCCAAGTGGACTGAGAGCCGAGAGTGGAGCCCGACGCGGGGCTCGATCCCACAACCCGCAGAGCATGACCTGAGCTGAATCAAGTCAGATGCTCAACTGACTGAGCCACCCAGGCGCCCCAACAAGATGGTTTCTAAGTCTACCATAAGCCTTACCATTTGCAGAGCACACGTTTATGTGGATTCTGCTCTATAAAAGTCACCTTGTTAGAGGCCCCAAAGGAGACAGACATGAAAGACCTCATCAGGTTGACAGGGTCACTGCTTGGCTGTATTCCCAAACTTCCAGCATAGGTTACGTTGACTGGGCATCAAATTTCTATCTTTCTTGAAAATGAATGCCTCCCTTTGATGTTGCAAGATTCTTCGTCAAACAGGGTCCACCCTCGTCCCCACAGGCTTGGCCAAAGCATCCTTCCATTCACCTGCACTTCACATTTCTTCCACAATTTGGTTTTCATGGCCCCGGAACCCTCAGGAGCTCTCTCAGCAAGTACGAACCTTGGCCTGAGCTGCCATGTGTCAGGAATTCTAGAATGTGAGGTGGCGCCTGATCCATGCAGCCTGCCCTGCTCCCCGAAGTGTATCCTTTCTTTTCTCTCCTCCCTCAAGAACAAGCATCCTGGCCCACAGCCTGTAGCCTGGGGATGAGAGACCTGTTTTAAAATCTGTGCATGTCAAACCTGTCAACATCCAGGCTCAGGCAAACAGGCTGCCCTTGGGCAGAACAGCTTTGCTAATCAATCATGCTTCGGGGAAGTGGGTGGTTTGTACGTGGGGCCCACTTTGCCGTGACCAAACCCCTATGAAAATGTCTGACGGTGAATGAAAAAAAGAAAACAGCCTACTTTCCATGCCCGCTGCAGGAGGGCCAAGAGAAGGTTTTATTTAAAAATAACTCCTCTTTCCTGAAGGCTGAAAGCTAACATATGGGCTTAAAGAGAATTCCTCTTTCAAGATTTACTAGTGACTAAGATCAGGAAGGGAGCTCTCAATTCAGACAACGATCTCACTGGAAAACAGGAGAAAACCTGAGGGATGCTCCCTAAGTGTTCAGAAATTAGAAACAAACTATTTGTAATTTTTTAAAAAGAGCTTCCTAAGAAGATATCATTTGTGATTGTGATATATTAGCATGGCAAGTCAGCAAGTAGAGCAAATTAATGCCAACTGAAGCTAAGCTAAGATACAAGACACAAGTCCGTACTAAATGAGAAGCGCTTAATGGGAAAAGGTCAAGTTTATTGTTACAGGTCTGGATATATATCCTGGCTATAAGCCACTGGTTGGGGCAAGTCATGTAACTTCTCTAAGTCTTAAAAAATACCCACATGTGCACACGCACACACACACACACACACACACACACACTACACGTGTATATATAATGGGGCCGATTATACGCTTAACTCATAGAATTATTGTGGGAAAGAATTAGTAAGATACTACAAGCAAATTGTTTGTATACTGTAAACACAATAGTAACGTAAACCATTGTTATAATAATAAGCCTATTTATTCAAATGCATGTTACTATAGTCAACATTATTTGGTTTCTAGTATAGCTTTCATCTTTTTTTTTTTTTTTTGCCATTTTAGGAATGAGTTTCTATTTAATTCAGTTTATATGCATTTCCTATCCAAACTCTTTTCACATTTTCAAAGTTCCTTCCTGCACAAGTGACAGAAGAACACAAGCTTAAAATAACCAGAGAAATAGCACCACAGAAATAGAATAGATAATTTAAAAAGCATTTACCCTTTGCCCCAGCAACACACTTGTGGAACTTTATCCTACTCACGTATGAGTTGAATAATGGACAAGGCGGTCGAGTGGAGCGTTATCTGTAATGCCAAAAGACTGGAAATAACCAGGTGTCCATCAATAGGGTAGTTATGAGACACGTGTAGGAGACAGTAACACAGTGACGTCCAATAAATCCCTCCTCAAGGTGTTCCCTCCCTTGTGAAGGTCCTTCCCACACTGGCTCTGGGCTTGGCCCCATGACCTGGCTTGGTAATGGAACATTAGCATGTAAGATACAAGCAGAAGCTTAATAAGCTCTCTTGCACTGGGGGCATGATTCTTCTCTGCTTTTGGGATCCAGTCACCACGTGAAGTAAACCCAGGCTAGTCAAGCTAGTCCAGCTGGTGGTCAAAGTCTACCACCGACATGTGAGTGAAGCCATCTTGGGCATGTAGCCCCAGTCAAGTTGCCAGATAACCACATCCATTTGAGTAAATCCATGCAAAACCAGAAGAAACACCACCCAGCTGACCCTGAATGGCTCACCCACAAAGTTGTGAATAAATAAAATCATTGTTGTTTTAAGCCACGAAGTCACAGAGCAATTTATTATGTGGCAACAGATAACCAATATACCAAGGTATCTCCAAAACAGTGGAATACTATGAAGGTATTGTCCTACCAAAGAAGAAAGGAAAAGGATATACTCTGTGTACTGATATGCTAAGGTCTCTGATAAACTGTTACATTCATAGGCCAAGAGAAGAACAAGGCAAATAGTATGCTGCCTTTTGTGTAAGAAAGAGGGAAAATTTAAATGCATATGTAATTATTTTGCATGAAGAGACACTGGACATCTATAATCAGGGAATTAACATATATATTTACCTGTTTCAATCAAATAAGAGATGAGCCAATTGGGTAGATGGGGACAGAGGGGGCAGTGAAATTTATCAGTAAAGACCTTTCTAAATGGTTTCAATATATAAACCATGTGAATTGGTTATCAGAAATAATTTTTAAGTGAAAAACCAGGCTAATATAGGACTGAAATGACAAAGCTTGAAAAAGTAGAATTTCAAACTGATTATTACAATTCTACCATGATTCTCCATGATGGCCTTCCTTTGAACTAGAATAATCCTTTCTTTGTAATATATTCTATCTTGCCTCCAGACTATAAGTGCCTTGAAAGCAGAGACCATGTCTTATGCATTTTGTTTCTTCTGCAACTTGCAAGCATAGTGCAGGGCACAGAGTAACTGCTCAGTAAATGGTTGTTTGCCGAAGAAATACAGAAGAACATTCTGACGATGCTAAAAATGTCCATCGTTAATGCTGGTGAGTTCCATCAAATCTTCAACAGCCTAACTTCTTCCATCTGTGCACATACTCCGCACACCATCTTTGAGGAAAATGGTGAGCATTCATTATGATCTGGGGCTTTGCTTCTTGTAAACATACTCTGAACTACTGGGCCAAGTATATACAAAAGGTAATTTGAATGCCACGAAAGGAAAAAAAGCAAAACAAACTCCCCCATTTCGAAAGAAAAGAGACCCATTTGACTAGAGGAAGTCTAGAAAAAGAAAGATCTTTTATTATTTCTCATAAGTAACGAATTTCACTTCTGTGGTTGAGTAAGCAGCAGCCTGCAGCTAACTCCCTGACGAGCGAAGCGATCCCAAGAAGTGGGCTCTGCAGATGGAGCGCCAATGGCCCCCTTTCCTATCCTCCAGCTTCCGGAGAAGTCTGTGCTCGGGCCATGGTGGCCAGTTTGTCTGTTACAACTTCAGCATTTCTAGGAAAGAGGGTGCCAGCAAGCTTTCTCTGTAACCCATTTCGGGGTTTGACAATTCTCACTATAAATCTTCCCTTACTTTGAACCTGTATCTTTCCTACTGTGCCTTACCCTCCCCCTCTTTTATTAGTTTGCTGCCTCCCTGTCTGACCCCTGTGAAAGCTTGACCTCTTGGAGGAGGAAGTCTGCATCACCTCCATGGCTGGGTCCACATCTCTGCTTCTAGGATGGACTTGGTGGGTCGGCATGCAGAGCCATCCCAACCCTGGTGTGTCCTGGACTGCGCCGTCCACCAGCACCATGTGGCCTTGGCTCTGTCTCCTCACCGAATGCAACACAAGATCAGAGCCATGGGCAATAATGAGGTAGACAGCAAGGTACTATTTTTTTTTTAAGATTTTTTTTATTTATTTGACAGAGAGAGACACAGCGAGAGAGGGAACACAAGCAGGGGGAGTGGGAGATGGAGAAGCAGGCTTTCCGCAGAGCAGGGAGACCGATGCGGGGCTCGATCCCAGGACCTTGGGATCATGACCTGAGCCGAAGGCAGACGCTCAACGACTGAGCCACCCAGGCGCCCCCAGTAAGGTAGTAGGTATTAAAGGACATGCATAAGTAAGAGTGACAACTAAGGGTGTATAGACAACTGTCTCAAGAGAGGCAGGCCATCTATACAGTATTCCACTATGAGCTCTCACCGGCTTGGTTTCTCCCACACCGAGTAACTCCATTTTCTTAATTCCCCTCTTGGATCTCATTTCCCAATTTTTTGATCTGTTTCACTGTTTGCTGCCATGCTTCACTTGCCCCAGAGTTACAACAGTAGGGACTGTCAGTGCGGGGATTACCATTCGGAGGTTCTGCAAGGTAAAGACTGTAGGGAAACTGAAGCTGACAATTTAAAATCCAGGTATGCCTTTGCCGTAACAGATCAAGAAGCATTGGTTATGTGCCTACTGTGTGCAAGGTGCTGGGTCAGACGCTGTCAGAGATCCAACAGAGTAAGGAGAGGACATCCTTAAGATGGGATTTAAAGAAGAGGATGTTGGCTTAGATGTGCAGAGTTCACTGGGAGGGCTGGGGCCACTGCAAGCCCACCAGGACCAGGCGGAATGGATGCAGTGGGAAAGGTGAAGAAGGAAGCCTCAACGCTGATTTCTGGACACAGACAAAAGAGGGGAGTGTGACCTATGACAATTTCCAGATTTGGGGGTTTTGGGGGGAAAAGGAAACCTGGGGTGATCCTGACAGAGGAGGGGAGCACTTGTGAGGAACTGGTTGGCCCGGGGACACACTGATTCTGGGGGAAAGCAAGAGAAAGTCAGTACTACAGATGAGAAAATAAAACTGGGAATATAGTTTTATGACTGAAACCATGAGAAAAAAAAAGCCTTCCAGAAGGGGCATGTGCACAGGGGAGAAGAGAAGGGGGGAAAGGTCTTGGGGAGCACTCCGAGTGCTCAGAGTTCCAGATGGAGGAGGGAGAGGAGTGGAGAGGCGGTAGGGTGAGCCCCTAAAGAGCAGAGGTATGTCCCATTTGTCTCTGTATAGATCCATGCAACTAAGCGTGGCTCTGGCCCCCAGCAGGTGCTACAGAAATGCTTTGCAAATGTTGGTAGAGGAAGATGGAAGTGCAGTAGGGAGAGAAGGGTGAAGAAAACCAGCAACAGAGCCATGCTGCATAAGTCAAAGGAGAAGAATAACTCGAAGTTGTTTAAGGGCTAACGGTGCATGGAGAATTATGATTCCTGAAGACCAAAAGTACCTCCGGGGGATCTAGCACCTAGGAGTCTAGGCTGCCCGGGTCTACCAGAGTGCTGGGGTGGGTGAGCCAGGCATGAGGACGTTTGGCCTCCAAAGCAGGGTCTGCACAGACACCCCCCCCCCCCCCCGCCCCGCAGGTGACGCTGCCTTGTTTGGTCTGAAAAAATAAAATCCCCGGATTTATCACATTTTCAATTTAACTTTTGCGCTGTTTTGATTTTGACTCTGAGATCTGGAAACTTTTTTTAATTTTTAAAAGATTTTATTTATTCATTTGACAGAGAGAGAGACAGCGAGAGAGGGAACACAGGCAGGGAGAGTGGGAGAGGGAGAAGCAGGCTTCCCACTGAGCAGAGAGCCCGACGTGGGGCTTGATCCCAGGACCCCAGGATCATGACCTGAGCCGAAGGCAGACGCTTAACGACTGAGCCACCCAGGCACCCCGAGATCTGGAAACTTTTAATAAAACTTGGGGAGTAGTCAAGCTTGTACGGACTCCACTGACACTGGATATTCTAACCCTGACTTTGGGGAAAAAAAGGAGAAACTGGCATGGAAATTACCTTTTCAGAGAAAAGACTACTCAAAGGTACTGGAAGTTTATTTCACAGCTGAGGGGCGGTACTTGATTAGAGGACTCTTAACAAGAAGAACTGAAGATCTAAGTAAATATTTCCCATCTGCTCCTGGTCCCGCCACCTGGCCATTATTCCTCCTGCCCTGCTGATAGCTTTCAGCCAACCAATTCCGTTTTATTTGGGCAAGTTGAGAGGCCACCTGCCGTGGAATATACTCACGCATTAAACAAAATGAACATTTCTTATTTCTGAGCCCCCATATGATTTTTTAAACACAAAGAACTCACTTTCACCTTCAGCAGATTTAAGAAAATGCTGACTATTGAAGAACAGGTATAAACAAGGCAATCTTTTGTTGACGAAGATTGGTAACGACCCGCACCTCGAAGGATCCCCTCTGTTCCCCTAAGACTGGTGAAATAATCCGTCCACGCTTTCTTGCTCATTTCCCTGGCTGTTACAAGACTAAAATGCAGAAAAAGATTTTACGAGGGGACATGGCATATTTGTGCTAAAAACAGGCACCACACAAATCCAGAGAAGGGAGCCAAAAAGCAATACCAGACGCAGGGAATGGTGTGAGAAAAGGCAAAAGCGAGAGGAAAGAACGTGTGCCCTGTCTGGAGGGCTTTACATCAGGATGGGGAGGGTGCAGGGCAGAGGGCTGGGTTGAGGACTTGTGGCCAACGAGGCTGCAGAGAGCGGAAGAAGTCTTTGTGGACAATTTTAACGATCAGGCTAAGGAAGACTGGCTCTTTCCCAGAACCGGGCACACGTGGAAGTTTGGAGCCAGGGAATATAAAGGTTACCGAGGTGTTTTGGCTGTGCCGAGGACAGGGAGGATGGCGGACCTGCACAGCCAGCCCCCTGCACCTGCACAAAGTGCTGTGGGGACCAATCCAAGGAGCTCAAGCCGCAGGCATCACCTGACCTCAGACTGGTGGCCCACAGCAATGCTTTGGGTCTCCTGGAATTCGTGTCCGTTCAGAGCGAGGGTCCAAAACTCCTCAAAAGGTCTGATTATTTTCTTTTCTCCAGGGCACAGTTACTCTGATCAAAGGCTGTAGGACCCTTTGGGGAAGGCTGGGAGAAAAATTAACAATATAAATTTTTGGCAGTGTAATGGGGGACTTAGCCTCCCCCGCAGTTAAGGGTTCTGGGTCTGCAAACTGGCTCAAGTCTGGGAGTTGACCAAGGGGGCACGACACTCTCTGTTTTTATGATTCAAGTTAGACTTACATTCCCTTGACCTAGACCTCTTCTGATTATGCAGATCAAGTAAGGCTGTGGTAGACTGCCCATCCATTTTCACTTCTAGAACACCATGGGGACAGAGTTTGAAATGGAGGAAACGAGAGATCAGTGAGATTACAGACACAGAAGAAAGTAATAAGATGGAACCAAACATGAGTAGATGTGGGACCAGGATGAGGTGCCCCTGTTACCAGAGACTAAGGTTTGGGGGAGGAAGAGGCAGAGCAGGGCTCTAAACGGCGGCGGGTTATCCCAGTTGCTGTAACCAGCAGAGAGCTGGAAATCTGGAATGAAAATGGGAGACCTGTCAGGTCTGGAGGTGGGGGGTTTGGAACACCTTGCATCCAAGTTGAAAGGTTTAGAGGGAGTCCATGAGATCTCAAAGAGGGAGAAACCGGAGAGAAGAGACCCGGCCTGCCCTGGGGCTGAGGTCTGCATTTACTGGAAGCCCTGCTCACTGGAGGGCTGGGAGTGGGACGGGCAGTGAGGAAGAGGACTCCAAGACCAGGCAGCTTTGCAGGAGCTTAAAACCCTGGCAGGAGGCTGGCAGCATCAGACGGGCAGCAGGATGGGGAAGGCAATCGCTTCCAGGACTGGGAGTCTGGAGCACATTTGGAAGCGGTGAAGGGGAGATGGTGAAGATTCTGGAAGGTGAGGGAAGGCTGGGGACTCCTGCAAGGGCCTGGACTCATCACTCAAAGGGAGGACAGAGGTTGAGGGGACAGAGAGTGAATGCCCAGGTGGTGATTCTTGGAGGTCTTCGTGGGGGAGGCCTGGGGCGGGGGTAGCGCGGCCTTCAGGCCCAAGACAGAATGATCCTTTATTCTTTACAAAATAGCGACTGTAAGGTTAGCGCTGAGTCCTTATCCCCTTACCAAAGGCTTCAAGTGGCGCTCCCACTGTTCCTATGTTATTCGTGTCACACTCCCTTAACTCGCAACATTCCCATCAGCAACGAGTTTCTAACCACAATTCTGTGAGCAACTATACAAATTTAAATGCATTTGGCTCTTTTGTGAATGACATACAAAGACGCTGAACTTGTAATGAATGCAAGACACTGGATTAAGAGAATATTTTCTCTGGTTTTAGTTCAGTTGTCTCAGAACGAGCTTATCTTGCCCACGAGGCTCCCGCCTTCCTGTCAGTTCACTGCCCGCCTTCCATTCACACAGCGCTGTAGGTTTTGTATTTTCTTGCCAATCCCCTCCTGCAGGACTCCGCTAAAGAAATCCAGTGGCTGCTCGCTCAGCCCGACCCTGAAGATCCGGGCCCTCCTGCTGGTCCCCGCCACCCACACGCTGGATCCCCACTGGGGATCAGACTGTCCTCTAACTCAGTTCCAAATCTCCTGCCCTTCTCGTCGACTCCAATACACCTCACCCCGAACGTCGAGTCCTACCTCTTAGGCTGTTCTGTTCTCACTGTGGCCATTCATCATTCACGGCCTCTTGCTTCTTCCCGTCTTCCCAGAGCCTTCTGAAAACTGTCTCTTGAGGGCTGGTTGCTCTTGTGTTCTCTTGACTCAAACATGAAGATGTTCTGGTTTTCTGAGCCCACAAGAGTCTCAGCCCACAAGAGTCCATTAGTGGTCACTATTAATCCGTAGCGAATTCCCTTAGGTAGAGCTCTGTAGTTTTGGAAGCTCCTGACTTTCTACATTTTGTTTCAGGGAGTCTGGCCTCATTTTCAGTCCTTCAGACACGTGCAGTGAAACAGTACTCAACAAAAAGATGTTGCTGACACGTAGATCTTTTTCTTCCGATTATAGGATGTCCCGGCATCTGGCATTATTCTAACTTGGCTGTGATCTCTGTCTGTCCACAGCTAAGGGAGCATTTGCCAACACAGCAGAGCCACACTGTGCAAAGGCCCTTCCCCAGAGGCGCCAGAGTGAGGGTCTGAAATCATGGAAGGCCCGGGACGCATCATCTACGGTTGTCCTGCTCCTGGCACAGGCTTTATCAGGATGCGATCAGGTTTTATCAGAAATGTCACTGGTTTGCTCCATGGAGGGGGGCAGATTTTAACGAATATGGTAATAGAATATGGCATTTCCAGTTGTCCTCTCTTGTTAGGGGCAACTCCTAAGTGACCCTAAAAATACTGCATTTGATAGTTTGGGTTTTTTTTTTTTAAAGATTTTATTTATTTATTTGACAGAGAGAGACACAGCGAGAGAGGAAACACAAGCAGGGGGAGTGGGAGAGGGAGAAGCAGGCTTCCCGCAGAGCAGGGAGCCCGATGTGGGGCTCGATCCCAGGACCCTGGGATCATGACCTGAGCCGAAGGCAGACGCTTAACGACTGAGCCACCCAGGTGCCCCGCATTTGATAGTTTTGAAAATTCTAAGTTTCTCCAAAAGAAAGAAGGAAAGGCAGGAAGTTATGGTGCCTTTAACAGGCACATGAGGTAGGGTGTCCCATTTTAGAGATTAGAAGACCAAGGCTAGAGGGACTTGAAAGGTGTGAGTTCTAAGCTGTGTTAGGTGTGAATTCTAAGCCGTGCCAAATATAGATACCTTTACATAAAGGATGAAAAAATATGGAAAGGACTTGTGGGAAGGGGGTGTGAGAGAGAAAGAACATCTAGAAATTTCAAAGTTGTTAAGATGCATGTCCCCTACTTTATACATTGCTCTTGATTAGGACTAAGGGACCTGAATTCTTATGAGCCATAAAAGGGAAAAGCAGGTAAATAGATTCATGCTGACTGTTCATGTCACTTTCCCTCCACAAACTATAAAGGTTGGTTTCAGATTCTCAAACAAAAATGTATGAAAAAACAGGAAAATCTCTCACTCTTGCAGCCATTTGTAGTGACCTGAGTGCTTTCCTTGGCCAATATTCAAATGTCACATGCCAGCATCACATGCTTAATACTATTTTAGTCAAAATGATCTGTGTTAAAATCACCTGAATCGGGCGATTGTTTGATCTTATTATCACCAACACGTCCTCACACAACATCCCTCACTGCTGATGAGCTCACAAGAAAGACTTTAGTTTAGAAAACTGGCATTTTCTTAGAAAAGGAAAAAAAAAAGCAGTTCTCAGTAAAAGATAAACCACAGAGCTACTGTGTTCAGACAAGTTGTACATATTAAACCACACACACACACAATCAAAATAATGTTTAGGCTTTGTCTAACCTACAAATGTGAGCAAATTCAGCATTAAGGAGTTAAGAGCAGAATCCTATTTATGACTTTCCCTGACACTGAGAACATTCATTGAAGAACAATGAAACAATATTCTAGATTACCTCATTTGTTCTCCACACAGTTCTAACAATCCATAATAATCCAAAGGTTCTTTACTTGGTAGGACACCAACAGCCAATAGAACAGGCTGGGTCAGAACTTTCTCAGAGATAAAATCTATTTCTACCTCAAAGTAAAGGGAAGCCTCAGGCCCGCAGGGACTCAGGGTTCCCAAATGATGTCAGATAAAAAAGAAAAAAGTTAAAGGGGGATGGGAGAAGCACCTGTATCAGGTGGAGAGTCTATCAACAGAAAAATTAGGGATGAAAGCAGCTAAGAGAGGCCAATGACCTTGAGGCTGCACCCAAAATGATGTGGGAGAGCAGACTTGCTGGTCCAAAAATGCAATCTCAATGGTTGGCAACAGCTGCAAAAGCCAAGCCTCTTTGTGGGAAAGCTGAGAAATATGGGAGAAATGGAAGGGAGAGGGGCAGAAGGAACAAAGAAGGACAAGAGAAGTGGTGGCAGATCATGTAGCCAGGATGAGGACAGAAAGAACCAGACAGTCCTTGACTTAGAGGCAGAAAGGCAGTGAGGAGGGACAGAATGGGACTGTGTTGCTATCTTGGACAAAGGAGGGGAGACAAACATCCCTGCACAGCTCAGGAGATGGTCTGTGAGACCCAGCCCTTCCACCTGCTTCTAATGCCACATTGACAGTTATTTTAAAAGCATTTAAAATATAAACCATGTTCATGGAAACTTTCACCAGCTCTCACCTTGACATACATCCATCTGCATAGTTTCAAGGTTGACTCAAAGTTCAAAAGTTGAGTGTGACATGTTTTACCTTTTGAGTTCTGACAAAAACTGTAAAGAAGCAAATTAAAGCCAAGAGGGATATTTCTAGCTGCCATGCTAGGTTAAAAAAAAATCATCCTAAAAATAAAATAACACTTCAGGCCATAGGGTTCATTTCTACAAATATTAGTTCCCCCAAACCCAACTCTAGTAAACCATGATCTCCTCTTAATGAATTCTCTTCTATACATATCACTGTGATGGTTTTATTATGGCCCCTTTTGATTTGAAGTTTGAGATTTCAAAGGGATGCTGCCCATCATCCTTTCCTGCAATTTAAAGGCACTGCCCCTTGGTGGTGACAATGTCATAGCCACATAGAAGGATACAGAAAAAAGTACTTTCATACACTGCTGGTGGGAATAGATATTTCTGTGCCATTTAGAAAGCAATCTGAAAATACCTACCCAAATTTAAAAACACTGCCCATTGATGAAGCCATATCCATGCCTACATGAACAAAGGGATGTTCACTACAGTGTTGTTTATAATAGAATCATTTACTAAGCCATGCTACAGACAACCAAGGAGTAATATGCAGTCATGAAAAAGAAACAATGTGGGGCACCTGGGTGGCTTAAGTCGGCTGAGCGTCTGACTCTTGATTTCAGCTCAGATCATGATCTCAGGGTTGTGAGATCAAGCCCCTCATTGGACTCTGCACTGGGTGTGGAGCCCGCTTAAGAATTTCTCTCTCCCTCTTCCTCTGCCCCTCCTCTCTCTCTAATGAAAAAAAGAAAAAAAGAAAAAGAAAGAACGGAGGAATTTAAACAACATATCATTTTTAAGTGAGGAAAAAGCAAGATGCAGAGAGGATTTATGATATGATCTGATTTTTATAAAGCAATGACAAGAATCACAACAGGTATGTGTGAATATCTCTCATGTTTGATATAATGACATGAGTGTGGAGTAAAGCATGGAAGGATATATGCAAGGTTGATAACACTGGCAACACAGGGGAGAGGGATTAGGGGTGGAGGGATGAAAGGAAGTGGGAGGGAAGTAATAAGTGAAAATGAAAGATGTCAACCATAAAAACCACATGGATGCTATGATCTCATTTATAGGAAATCATGTGTGTGCACTCAGGCACACGGAGGTGAACTGATGATGATAGGATGGTCTGCAAAATACCAATGTTTTTATTGCAGGAGGTTGAGATGTTTTGAAAGAGAAATCTTACTTTATTCCTTATATGTATTTAAAAAAAATATTTACAACCACATGTATTATTTATAGAATCAGAAAAAAAATATCAGTGAAGGGGACCTATAAAAAAGTCCCACGCAAGGCAGTATAGGTCCCCAGAGCAAAAGCAAGCAGAGAGGGAAGGTTGTAACGTCGAGCTGGGACCACACTGGGAAGCTTCTCAGTGCCAGGCAAAGACAGAAGAACAACTTTAGGATGTGTACCAACAGATTAACAATAGGGTGGGGTTTTTTGGTGGTGGTGGATTATGAGTGATTCGTTTCCCTTCTTTTTGCTTTTCTCTATTTTCCTAATTTTCTGCAAAAAACACACCATAATCAAAACAATATATTATTATTATTTTTTAAAGATTTTATTTATTTATTTGACAGAGAGAGAGACACAGCGATAGAGTAGGCCTCGGATGTTTTCTAAATAAAGGGATGGATGAGTGAAACGCTGCCGAGGAAGAACAGCTAGGTTTCAGTGGCACTTCGTGAAGTTTTATATGAACGCCCACAGCCACCCAGCCAAATGTCCAAGTCAGGTGATTTGATCAAAATTACAGAGAACTGTCATTGTTTTTGAGACTGACCCATTTTTAATATCAAATCTCTGACTGCAGCCACTTCGTGGAACCCATATCAAGAGAAGGCATGATACCCAAAGGAAAAGACAAAATAAGTCTATGGTGATGAAGACGAAGATGAAGAGAAATTACATGAGGAGATGACATTAAAAGCCTTTCTCCACACAAAAAAGAAGTACGTCATCGACAAGCATTGCCTCAAAGAGACACTGGGATTCTGTAGATCAAATAACAATATTCCCAGGTAACTTCGGGGTTGCATTTGTTTGATACAGTGGCCAACATGACAAGTGTGGAACCAGACTTAGGAGAAGTTAACTTGGAAGTTTTTATTCAACTGTGGTTTGCCTTTTCCTAAAAGTTGGCACATTCTGGGAACTCCCCTTCAGGAGAAGCGTTCAGGAGAGGGATGGTGGCACCAGGCTGAAGAAGGTGACAGGAGAAGGAAGGCCTCTCAAGAACTTCCCGCTTCAAGATTTTCTAATTCAAGATGAGACGTCATGCCAACCGCCGATTTTATACCTTCTCTCTGTCAGATGCTCTAATTGAGGCAACTGACTAAGTAAACAGTGTTTCTGTTTTCTGGCATTCCTGAAGCAGATGTGATAGAACTGAAGGCAAACAATTTTAGCACCGCACTCCATGCATTACCCTCTGAAAACAGTGTAATCATGAAACTAAAATGTTTATTCGATAATCAAAGACCAAGGCCAAGAAACCAAAAGTCATTTTGTAAGACAAAGTACTGGCCAGTACTTCCAACAAAGGGATCGACTGAGTTATCCTGAAATGGCTCCCCAGAAGAAGTCCCTGTGACTTGATTTCTTGGTTTCTTGCTCTTAGTCCAAACGGTCAGGAAGAATTTAGGAGGAATAGGGCTGGTTATTACAGAGAACAGGGTTCTCCTGACCGAATTTCAGGATAGACTCATCAGAAAGTAAGCAACATCCTCCTCCAGACGACACCCCCACAGCTCACCCAAAGACATTTCTCCACATGTGGACACTCCCTCCAATGTCAACCAGCACCCTTCTCGCTCCCTGTATGGCTGGCGTGTTCGAGTCTGCCTTCTTGCTTCCCTCTGTCTCCGTGGGTCCTCTTCATCACTCCAATTCTCTCTCTTCCTCCAAGTTTGGCTCAAAGCTCACCTCTCCTCTGTCTGGCCCCACCAAATTCTGGTCTTTTACTTTTTCTGAGCTCTCTCCTGGTCTGTATACCCAATTGACATGAAATAATTAGCAAGGGCGTTGACAGGAACACAGCCCCAATGAATGATTCCCGCTGGATCTCCCAACACCCGAAATGTCTTCCCTGTTGTGGTACAATGTGGAGACAGAAGTTCCCTCCTTCCTTTCTTTCCTTCCTACCCTCCTTCTTTTAATTTAGTGTTTATTAAACACCTCCTTTATGCAAAGCAACTGTTTAAGGTTTTTGCATGCACTATCTCACTTCATCTCCTCACAAACCTCTCCAGAAAGATCTACCAACTCTGCTCCCCTCTGGCTTTTGAGGGTCTTTTCATGGTGTCATCACCTACTCAGTTCCCTGGTGCTGTGCTTGATTCTTCCCTCCTCCTCCTCAGCCCAACATCCAACCAACTGCCAGCTCTGTATCTCGAATCTGGCTCCTTCTTTTTATCCTCCTGTCTTTATATCTCTCCTAGACATAAAAGCCTCTTCACAACTGGTCTCCCTGCCACCAGGTTATCATTCTTTTTTTTTTTTTTTTTTTATTTGAGACAGAGAGAATGAGAGACAGAGAGCATGAGAGGGAGGAGGGTCAGAGGGAGAAGCAGACTCCCTGCCGAGCAGGGAGCTCGATGCGGGACTCGATCCCGAGACTCCAGGATCATGACCTGAGCCGAAGGCAGTCGCTTAATCAACTGAGCCACCCAGGCGCCCCAGGTTATCATTCTATACGTGGGTCAGTTGATAGCCCTGCACATACACAAAACTACGTGATTCCCATTGTCTCCATAATATAACCTGAGTTCCCAAGTTTGACATTAAGGGACTGCTGCCTTTCACATCCCACCACCTATTAAAGCTTATCTTCCAAACACGTAAGGTTTCTTCTGATTCCCCAAACATACCAGGCAATTGTCTTCTTATGGGTTTTTGTTCATGCTATTCGCACTGTGTGAAATGGCCTTCTCCCCTCTCTGTCCTAGGCAAAAATCCTACTTTTCAAACCTAGCTCAAATGCCACTTAACTCCCCCAGGTCAAAACTGATTGTTCTTTCTCCTGAAATTTCGTAGACTTAGTTGTTTATGCTCTGAAGCTGCCTCTAGATCATGAAATACTGGAGGGTAGAGATAGCATCTGTTTTTCTTTGCATTCCAACACCATGCCCCAACCATGCCAGTACTTCCTAAGCACAGGCAGTAATGAAGTTATTAGCACGCGTAAGTTAGTTTACTTAGCTACCGCTGTCTTCCAAGTGTTTCTCAGAATTTCAAGCTCACAACCTTTATGAAGTACCTACTATGTACAGAGAACTACAGCAGGAGCTGTAGAAGCAAGCTAGCTAGTGAGCCATGGTGCTTTTATAATGCATCGTTTTAATGCATCACCTACTATGCTAAGCCACCAAACACACCATTGTTTGAAGATGTATCCACTCTTGTGGATCAGCAATCATTCACAGCACTTCCCTCCATCACTGGATATAGCAGAGGTAAGATAATGCTTCAAAGAGCACCCAAGAAGGCTCACGACTCCAGAAATCAGGGGTGTTCTTTCCTTCCAGGACAGACAGTGGATTGATATGGAAAACAAAAGCATTCATCTCTTAGCAGTACTGAGTCTCAAGCCCCATAATTTATGTTAACTTTAGTTATAATGAGCATTTAAAGCCATGAAAGTAGCTGAGAAAACATGAAGGTCTGGGAAAACTAAAAATTTTATTGCCTATGAAGTTGTGCTAATAGACGAAAACTTTCATAAGGGATGATAATTTTGGGTTTGAAGACTGGTATTTTGATAACAGCTGTGCAAATTTTTCTGAAGAGCCCAAGGTGATCTATGACATAAGGTGACCATACGTCTCAGCTTGTCAGGGAGCATCCTGCTTTACACCTGTTGTCCTTGTAAAATTATTAATAGTGCCCCCCTTACTCTCATAACTGTCGCAGTTTGAATGATAAATTACATGACCACTCTATTATGAGTGTACTGTTGGACTTCTGTGGCCTGTCCATACAAGGGAAGATAGTTTGCTCAAATACAGGGAGCTGATGCTGAGAAAAGGGGCAGAATCCAGGCTTCCTGACATGAAGCCCAGGTTCTATCTCAGTTTTTCCTATTTCCTCTAAGTTGTTTCCTCATCAATTAATCAAGAAAACTACTTTGGGAAATGGTAAAGATGCATAAGTGTGATTTCTACAAACTAGCCATTACAACTTAGTTGGGGAAAGTACATACATATCCAGTAATTAAACATGGTCAGAAATATTCATAATATGGTACCAATTGTGAAGTTCAAATGACAATCTTAAAAGCTCTATCCCCAGCCTTTTCACTAACTGGCCAAGTGTCTGTGGGCAACTGGTTTCATTAGTTTTGGGCCCAAGTTTCCTTAAATAAAATGCTAGGGTTGGATGAAGGAGTCTCTAAGAACATTTCGATCTCTGGCAATCCATGACCCTCTACATTTGACTCTAGCTTTTGTTTAGTATGCTCTAGGTTTAGCTCAATAGCGGATGTGAGTGTTAATTTCAGCAAAATGGCAAACATTGGGCTAATCCTGTGGGTCTCTTCCCACCACAAAGATGTGAAATTCTCAATAAAACATCACAGAGCTGAGCTAGGAAAAAAAGGAAGGAAGGGAAAGAAGCACAGGATACAGGAATGAAGATAAAAATTGAAACCAGAGGGGCACCTGGGTGGCTCAGTCAGTCCAGCGTCCAACTCTTGATTTGATCTCAGGGTTGTGGGATCCAGCCCTGCATTGGGCTCCATGCTCAGTGCAGAGCCTGCTTGTCCCTCTCCCTCTGCTCCTCTCTCTCTCTCTCTCCCTCTCTGTCTCTCTTAAATAAATAAAATCTTAAAAAAAAAAAAATTGAAACCAGAGCTTTAACAAAAAGTTGACTCCATGATACCCAAAGAGAGTTTCAGATTTACACAAATGCTCCTAGAAATCTGGGGATCGTGATTAGATTCTAATGCTCATGAAGGGGCATGGTCTTGGTTCTGTATGAGGCAGGAGGGCCAGAACTGAGCCCCGTTCATAAATCTCAAAGCCTTAACAAGTCACCTTATCCATGAAAAAGAAACTAAAAGCACTCTGCCCTTTAGGCCAAAGATAAAGGGAGATAATTGCCTTATATTCAGAACTTAGGACCCCTTGACAAAATCAAAGCCCTAAACATGAACCATATTCAATTGTAGGATCAGAATTTACACTATCTATACATCTAGGTGTAGGAGTCCCATGACGAGAAATGAACATACACACAATTCTAGGACCACTGAAATTCCTTAGATCACCAGAAAAAAACAAGTATGTGGCCACCATGTAGGGACAATGTCACAACTCAGGACTCAAGATTCCCATAGAAAAGAAATCTGTGTGAGATGAACTTGCCAACACACACACACACACACACACACACACACACGGAAATAAACTACCATGAGGGATAGTCATAAAGGGAAATTCTGAAAAACTAAAATCCTAAGAACTGGAAAAATACTAGAATCTGAAATGGATTACAAAATAAGATTGCTTACAATTATTAAAGTGGTATAAGAAAGACTAAAAACCAGAATGAAATAAGAGTAAATGGAATAGAAAATAGGCAGATTTGAAAAAAACAAAGCAAAATACAATAAAAAAAAACACTCTTAAAAATAACTCAGTGGAATTTGAGAAACAAGACAGACGATCATAGGGGAAGGGAAGGAATAATCAAACAGGATGAAATCAGAGAGGGAGACAAACCATAAGAGACTCTTAAACTCAGGAAACAAACTGAGGGTTGCTGGAGGGAGGGGGTTGGGAGGGATGGGGTGGCTGGGTGATGGACATTGGGGAGGGTATGTGCTATGGTGAGTGCTGTGAATTATGTAAGACTGATGAATCACAGATCTGTACCCCTGAAACAAATAATACATTATATGTTAATAAAAAAAGTAACTCAGTGGAAAAGTTAGATAGTAGAATAACACAAATTTAGAACTAGTGAACTAGAAGAATAGATTTGAGGGAATCAACTAAAATGTAACAAAGGACTTCTAAATAAAAATGGAGAATTGAACACACATGTCTAATGTTGGTCTCACATGAATCCTCACTAAAACTAGAGAAAACAACTATTTAAAAGACATAAACCCACAAGGGTAAGGAGAACAGGTGAAGAGATAATAGTAACAAGATTTTGGAAGATGGAAAACAGATGGACAAACAACAATAGAACTAGCAGATCAAAGGATGCTGAATTCTAAACCAGGAATAGGGAACGTTAGGAGCCAAACAGCAGACGCTCCAGAGGTCCAGGAACAGATAGCGCTAGTTATGTCTGGAACTGAGGAGGGAAAAGAGGAGAGAGGTGACTAAAATAAGGAGAATGGAATGAAAGATTTTTAAGAACCAATTATATTTCCAGATCTCAGGTCCCCCCCCCTCAACTCCATCTTACTGGGCAGCAGACTCTATCCCAATGGGTAAAACTGGAGGTTTGTCTCTGGAGAATTCCTGGATTGTGGGATGCCGTCCATCAGCAAAACAGAAAGTCATATTCTGAATGCTGACCCCTCCAGTCTATTCTTCCCTGAAGCTCTCAGCTCTCAGAGGAAGATCTTTACCCTCCGTGTGAGAGTTTGGAAGAGTGTTTTCTGGAGATTCTGACTATCCCCGATATTCCCCATCTTTAGGGGTTGACCTTAGGAGTTCCCCAGCAAATGGCATAAACATATTATTCCACAGGGATGCTCAAAGTTAGCCAGCCCCTCACACATCCTCAGGGCTTCTAATAAGCTTATTAGTTCTTCATTCTTGAATAAAGGCAGACAGCCAAGGATTACCAGACATGTAAGGAGAGCGTCTACATGAAAAACAGAGTTCAAAACAAAGAGGAAAAGGTGATGGGGAGGAAACAGAGATCATGAAGGAAAAAGAAAATTTCAAAAGAGAATACATTTTTTTTTCTCAGAAAGCTAAGAGAATGTCACACACGTGAAAACAGAACAGAATGCTAAAAAAAAAAAAAAAAACACACACACACAAAAACCCCCCAACTATTTATAGATGAAAAGAGGAAATTTAAAACAATAACAAAAAAGAAAACCCAAATGACAGGTTGGAAATTGAAGTTTAAGAAATTGCCCCCAAAAGAGCAAAATGATAAAGAAACAGAAAACAGGAAAGAAAATGTGAGAAAATCAGAGGACTGGCCTAGAAAGTACAACACACAAATAATAGGAGTTCTGGAAAGAAAAATGGAGCTAATAGAGAGAAGCAAATATCAGCATATTGAAAGAACACGCTGAGTGCTCAGTACAATAAGTGAAAACAGATTCGTGAAGAGGAAAATTACTGTGAAATTTAGAACCCTGGGGAAAAGGCAAGATTCTATGAGTTCTAGGGAAAAAGAAAAAAAAAATCAGGTACAACGCATCAAGAATGAGAATGGGTTTAGTCTAACCACAACACTGGGAGTTAGCATACATAAGAGCAACATCTTCAAACTTCAGAAGAAAAAATTTTTTTAAAGATTTTATTTATTTATTTGACAGAGAGAGACACAGCGAGAGAGGGAACACAAGCAGGGGGAGTGGGAAAGGGAGAAGCAGGCCTCCCACCGAGCAGGGAGCCCGATGCGGGGCTCGATCTCAGGACCCTGGGATCATGACCTGAGCCGAAGGCAGACGCTTAACAACTGAGCCACCCAGGCACCCCAAGAAAATTTATTTTTGACTTAGATTTCCTCGTGCAAGACAGACAAGGCATCAAGTGAGAAGAGAGAATAAAGACCTTTAGAGACATTCAAAATGTGGATATATATCTTTTGTGGGTCCATTTTTGATAGGCTATGCAGGCTGGGAAACACTAAAATGAGTAAGTGGAAAAAAGAGGGAATTTTATGCAATCCCACATAAGACTAAGGTATAGAGGGATCATGTGGTGAAGGGAGCAGACAGCTGGGCCCCAGGCATAGAGAGCAGTCCATCCAACTGGGCCAGGTGGATCAAGAGAAAGACATACTGAGGGCCACTGCACTGCACTGGGTTTTGATTCTGATAACCTGCTGGAGGGTGTGCTCCCTCAAGCAATGAAGTAAATCAGCAAAGGGGATCCAACTCAGAAGAAAGGCAATGGAAGGTTCTAGAATAACAAGAGATATCCCAGCATGATAGGTGTATAGCAGGCATAGAGAAAAGTTCAGATAAAAGGAAAATGGAAGTCTGCAGAAAGGATGTCACCAAGAAAATAAGTGGAACCAACAGATTACTGATGTGATCAGCCTTGTGGCAAAATGTACTTGTGAGGCTATGCAAGATATAGGGAAAATCTGCAAAAGGTATGAAGAACACTAAGGAAATGAAAAAAACAAGACAGATATTAACTTCATGAAAATAAAAAGTTCTGCTGATAATATTATTTATATAGGCAAAATAGGGAAAACACTAACACTTGATTTAATAAAACATTGCATATAATTATACTGGGAGAAAGCGGAGGGTAAGCTGTGGATACAGTTATGTAAAAAAGCTAGGTCTTTATTTACTAGAGTGAAGTTATGGTATTATGAAGAAAATTGATAAAATTAAAAAAAAGTATATACATTACTTAGGCATGTGGTGATATATATATATATATATATATATATATATATATATATATATATATCTATATATCAGAAGAAAAAGCTAAAATATAGAAAGTGATGTTCTCTAGGAAGGGGACTGGGCAAAGCAGGGTAGGGTAGAATTTGTTCCCATAGAAATTAAGGAAACAGCACATAAGTAATTATGTACAAGGATGTTTTTGTCTACAATGTTTATGGAGACATAAAACTGAAAATAACTTGTGTTCACCAATAGTGTGGAACAGCTCAATAAATCACATAACAGCCATACCTTAGAATTTAATTAGCTATTTTTAAAAACTGGTTAAATTTGTATCTATTTATCTGGAAGGACATCCTGAATATGTTACTAAAAGAGCAAGATAGGTTGTGAAGTAATGCATATGGTATGACTGGATTTTTTTGCAAACAAAACCAAAACACTGTTATTTAATTTATATGGATATATATGTGCCATGTGTTTATATGAGCGTCAAGAAATGTGTGGAAGGATGCATGCCAGATGTTTACATTGCTTACCTTAGGAGGACAGGAATGGAAAGGGTAGGGGATTAAGAAAAAAATCAACCACAGGAAAACAGAGATTGGGAAACATAAAAAAAAATGGTTAAGAGACATGAGGAAGAGAATACCAAGGTCTAACATACATGTAACAGCAGGCTAGGGAAGCTGTAACAAACAACTGGGGAGAGACAACATTCAGAGATTATGACAGAATTTTTCAGAATTGATGAATATTAGAAATCCTTAGATTTAACAAGCATATTGAATCCCAGACAGTGAAACTGCAGATCATCAAAGACAAGAACCAAAAGAAAAAAAAAAAACCTGTAAAGCAATTAGAGAGAAAAAAACAGACACAGCTAAGCAAACGACAGACTAGCAACAACTTCATCTCATCAATGATAGGTGCTGGAAGGCAAAGAAGTAATAATTTCAAATGCTGAGGAAACATATCTACATAGAATTCTATACCTAAAAAATCATTATTCAAGACTGAGGGTAAATTAAAGATATTTTCAGATAGAGACTGAGATAGTTTAATATTCTCAAATCCTTGATGTAATAACTACTCCAAGGTGTACTTTAGTAAGAAGTATTTGAACTGAGAAAGGATGAACAGAATCCAAGAAGCAACATCAGTAACATTTACTGAGGGCTTACTCTGTACTTTGCTGCATACCAGACACCATTCTAAGTGACTTACAATAAAATTGGGATTCAAATTCAGGCAGTTTGCTTTTAGATCTCATGCTCTTAACTATAGTGTAAATAGAACGGCATATATTTTGATAAATTTTGAGAAGTAGATTTGTAAAAAATAATTGGTTGGGGACAAAAAGAAACAAAATGATAAATGATAAAATATCCAATGGTGTCATATCAGAATATGAGAGAGAGAGCTTCATAAAAATGTTCTAAGGAGTCTGTTATATTGTTTTGGAAGCAGAGATACAGATTAATTTTAGACTCTGTTAAATAGAATTTTTAAGGTTTAAGGGTAACAGCTAAAATAACAGAACAAATCACCTACATTACGAATCAAGAGGAAAACAGCAATCCTTTTTTTAATGGTATAACCATATTTATTGTGCCTGGGACACAAGGTGAAGGGAGAAACCTCAAGAGGAGGAAGGTGGGGAAAGTCTGGAGCTCCAGTTAGAGGCAGGAATGTATCTGCTGGGCTCATCACATAATGAAAGGGAGGGCTCTGAATCCATCATTCCCTTTGTTTCTTCCCTGGGCTTCTTGAGCTTTTTGAACATGGTGGATCTCCATGACCACCCGCCAAAGTCCCACGACTCTGCCTCATCCAGCTCGCACACCAGCTGTGGATCATTGCATCCATGGGACTGCTTGGCTACATTGCCCCATTCAGAGGAATCCTTGGAGACTGGAGTGTGGGAGGCTTCCAGCTCGGGGTGAAGGGTGGTCATCAGCTCACACACCTGCTGCTGGACAGCCACTCCAAAATGGATCCTCTCCTCAATCTGAGGTATCTGCAGCTGTAGCCAGATAAGGACCAGGCTGACTGCTCAGTGACATCCTCATTCCCAGGTGTCAGGTGCGATAAGAGGATCATGATCTTGCCATTCACTGGACTACTGGGAAAACCTTGGCCTTCAGCTTGCCCTTTCATCTTTTAATGCATTTCTTCCTTCTCCTGCAGTTTCTTCTCCTCTTCCTTCTCTTTCCCCTTCATGGGATCAAGCAGAGAATATCCAAAGGGGCCTTCAGATTGCTCAGGTTAGCTTCATTGAGAGCTGGATCCTTTACAAATGCTGCTAGCTCAGAAGTCTTCTTGGGGAAATCACTCCTGAGTAGGTCGTCTGTCTTCACAGAACCTATCCACCTGGGCTTGGGATTCAGGCTAGACTTTGAGTGTGGTGGCCAGGGCCAGGGGGCCTAGCACTGCACAAGGAGCAAGGAGTGGACACAGGGAAAGGAAAGCAAAATCAACAGGAAAACTCAAGTCATCTAATAGAAGACAGAATAGGAAGAAAAAGTAAAGAAGGAGCATGGCATATAGAAAACATTTGGGTTCCTACTGAATTCCAAATATATGACTTATCAAAATAAATGTAAATGGCTTAAACAAAGCCATTAAAAGGCAGAAATCTTCAGATTTTTTTTTTTAAGATTTATTTATTTATTTATTAGAGAGAGAGAGCATGAGAGGGGGGAAGGGCAGAGGGAGAAGCAGACTCCCCGCCGAGCAGGGAGCCCGATGTGGGACTCGATCCCGGGACTCCAAGATCATGACCTGAGCTGAAGGCAGTCGCTTAATCAACTGAGCCACCCAGGCGCCCAACAGAAATCTTCAGATTTAATTTTGTAAAACTCTAGCTGTTTACAGGACAGAAGCCTAAAACATACTGTTACAGCAAGGATCCACATAAAATAATGCATTCAAAAAGTAAGTGTCCCTACAAATAATAAATATTCAATAAATATTTCTTTTAATTGAATGAATAAACGAATCCAATCAAATAGACTTCAGAGCCAAGAGCATCTGCTGGGCGGAGGGGGGAGGGAGTGTGGATAATGAAGGTTGCCGCTTAATGATAAAAGGATATTCACCAGGAAGCCTGCTGTATACCTAACAGTACAGTGTCAAGTATATATATAGCAAAAACTGAGTTAATTCTGTGAATGTAACAATTCAAATTATAGTGAGAGATTTTAGCACACATCTCACAAAATCAATAGACCAAGCTATAAAGCAGAAAAAATACAGAAGACTATAAAATGTACATTAAAACTTCATCTAATGGATATGGAAAGAGAACCCTCCACCTAATAAAGAATACACATGAAATGTTTACAAAAATTGACAAGGTTCTAGGCCACAGAGCAAGTCCCAACAAATTTCAAAGACCTGCTAACATTCAGACCACAGTCATCAACCAAAACACAATAAAAGTCGAAATCAGTAACAAAACCACAGCCACCAAGCCCAAGTACATTTGAAATTTCAAAAACACATTACTAAGTTATTAATATGAAATAGAAATGAAAGTAACAAAACATGTAGAACTGAACAATAGTTGAAACCCTAGATTTCAGTAGAAGGAATGCTTGGCATTAAATGCAGTATCAGGGGACGCCTGGGTGGCTCAGTCGGTTAAGTGTCTGCCTTCAGCTCAGGTCATGATCCCAGGGTCCTGGGATCGAGTCCCGCATCGGGCTCCCTGCTCCGCGGGGAGCCTGCTTCTCCCTCTGCCTCTGCGTCTCTCTCTCTCTCTCATGAATGAATAAATAAAATCTTTAAAAAAAAATAAAAATAAATAAATGCAGTATCAGAAAACAAGAAAAAATTAAGAAGATAAAGAGCAATAAAATAAAGACAATGGAAGAAAATTCTTTTTCCACAAATGGATAAAGTAAGAGGAAGGCAATAATAATAATAACAACAAATCAATAAAGTAAAAACAAAGAAACAATATAGAGTAGGAAGAAAATAAAGGTTGATTTTTTTGAAAAAAACTAATAAAATAGGTAGATATTCAACAAGAATGAAATAGAGAAATAAAAGAAGGCAGAAATAAACACTATTAGGCATAAAAAAACCCATAACTCTCAATAAAGTATTTATTCTTTTAAGTATGAGAATTCTGTTTTCTGCTTTAAAGCAATAAATCTAAAAACAGATGAAATAAAAAATCTCCTAGAAAAATATGTTACCAAAATTGACACACAAAAAATAGAGAAATAGTAAATGCTTCTGAACGTATTTTTATAAGTTCAGTCTAGAGCTGGATTTTAGAAATAGACTGACAATACAAAAAAGGAAAGCAGTAAATCAATCTCAGTTTAAAATATCAATGCAAAAATCCTAAATAAAATATCAGCAAACATATCCAGCAGTGTGGTGTGTGTATATATACTATTTCTTTAAAAATATGTTTTTAATCTGACATATATGATATATCACATATATCATATTTATCACATGATTAATGTGTGATGTGGGTTTTGTATTTGTAATGATTTAGTAGGGTTTATCCTAGAAGCTCAAGAAAGATTTAACATTAACTAATGTTATTTAGCACACTTACAGATTAAAAAGGAAAAACTATATAATCATGTCAATAGATGCAGAAAAAGTATTTAATGAAATTTAACGCCCCTTCACAATTTTAAAATGCAATGAAATACCTAGCCAACCAAGAACAGAAGGAAGTTTTAATTAAGAAGTAGTTTCTATGAAGAACCTACAATAAAATTTAGGAACACATTTCCTTTAAAGTCAGAAACTAGACAAATATGCTTTCTCCAGCACCCTTCCATTCATCATTGTGTGAGATACAGAACTGATGCAATAAAGCAAGAACAAGGAGTAAAGGAAATAAGGATTAAAAACGGAGAAACAAAAGAGCATTATTTGCAGATGATAAGACTGTCTACATAAGAGAATCCAAAAGAAACTACAAACAATTATAAGTAATAAGAGAGTTTGGCAAGAACACTGGAGACAAGATTAATATACAAACACTCATGGCATCCTTATCAGCAACAATCAATTAGAAAATGTAGTTTTTAAAAGATTCCATTAGCAATAGCAATAAACTATGACAAACCTAGGAATAAATCTAAAGCAAATTATTAAACTTCACTGAAAGTCATAAGACCTAAATAAACAGAGATATATATCACACTCATAGAGTTGAAGATTCAACATCAATATTAATTCCTTTTAAATTAATATATAAATTCAATGTAATTCATATTAAAATCCCAGAAAGAATTTTCATGGACATTTTAAGCTGGTTTAAAAATTCACATAGAAGAATTAAGGTAAAAAAATAGCCAAGACAATATTGAAAAAGTATTAAGGTGGGCACTGTCCAAGTAGATATTAAGACATTAATTAAAGCCTTATATTTCAGACACATTAGGATTGGGGCAGATACAGATAACTACACCAAAGCAATAGAGAGAGCCCCTCCATGTAACAGAACTTGGGATGAGACAGAGGTAGCATTATAAGACTGTGGGAAAGGGCTGAACTATTTAATACATGGTTTGGGACAACTGGTTATTCATATGGGAAAAAAATAGACTCAAACTCACACTATATCCACAAATGAGTTCCAAGAGAATTATAGTTAACTTTAAAATGTTTAGAAAAAATACAGTCACTATTTTTATAATCTCGGGCTAGGGAATGATACAATGGGGAAAAAAAAAAGACAGGAAAAAATGGTGATAAATTTGATTTTAAAACTCTTGTGACAAAAGACACCAAAAAGACAAAGCTTAAAGGCAAGAAACAGACTGAGAGATAGAAGATTAAAAAAAAAAAATCCAGGGTGCCTGGGTGGCTCAGTTGGTTAAGTGACTGCCTTCAGCTCAGGTCATGATCCTGGAGTCCCGGGATCGAGTCCCGCATCGGGCTCCCTGCTCGGCAGGGAGTCTGCTTCTCCTTTTGACCCTCCTCCCTCTCATGCTTTCTGTCTCTCATTCTCTCTGTCTCAAATAAATAAATAAAATCTTTAAAAAAAAAAAAATCCAGTTGAGACAACATCAAAATAAAAGGCTTCTGCAGAGCAAAGAAAACAATCAACAAAACCAAAAGGTAACCTACAGAATGGAAGAAGATATTCACAAATAACATATCCAATAAAGGGTTAGTATCCAAAATATATAAACAACTTATACAACTCAACACCAAAAAAAACCAAAAATGGGCAGAAGACATGGACAGACATTTCTCCAAGGAAGACATACAGATGGCCAACAGACACATGAAAAGAAGCTCAACATCACTCATTGTCAGGGAAATGCCAATCAGAACCACAATGAGATATCCCCTCACACCTGTCAGAATGGCTAAAATCAAAAACACAAGAAACAAGTGTTGACAAGGATGAGGAAAAAAAGGAACCCTCGTGTACTATTGGTGGGAATATGAACTGGTGTAGCCACTGTGGAAAACAGTAGGGAGGTTCCTCAAAAAATTAAAAAGAGAATTACCATATAATCCAGTGATTCCACTACTGGGTATTTACCCAGAGAATATGAACACACTACTTCGAGAAGATATATGCACCCTTATGTTTAGTGCAGCATTATTTACAATAGCCAAATTACGGAAGCAGCCCACGTGCCAATCGATAGATGAATGGATAAAGATGTGGTGTGTGTATGTACGTATATAAAACAGACAATGGTATATCACTCAGCCATAAACAAAGAATGAAATCCTGCCGTTTGCAACAATATGGATGGATCTAGAGAGTATAATGCTAAATGAAATAAGTCAGTCAGAGGAAGCCAAATACCATGTGGTTTCACTCATGTGTGGAATTTAAGAAACAAAGCAAATGAACAAAGAAAAAGACAAACCAAAAAAGAGACTCCTGACTATAGAGAACAGACTGAGGAGAGGAGAGGTGAGTGGGGGGATGGGGGAAACAGGTGAAGGGGAGTAAAGAGTACACTTTAGATGATGAGCACTGAGGAATATATAGGAGCTTTGAATCACTATACTGTATACCTGAAACTAATATGACATTATATGTTAACTGTACTAGAATTTTTTTTAAATCCAGGATTTTTTTTAATCTATAAGGAAAAAAACAACCCACTACAAAAAAAATGATCAAAGTCTACAAAGTGGTAATACGTAGAAAAAGAAACCCCCATCACCAATGTTCATGAGAAAGAAAAGCAGAACATCCCCAGGAATCAGAGAAATATAAATCAATACCACAGTAAAATACCTTTACAATCTATCAGACAAGCAACACATAAAAGCCTGATGATGCCATGTTGGGAGAAATGCGGAGCAAGGAGAACCCTCCCATATTGCTGGGAGAGCAATCTGGCAATGTCTACTGAAGTTGATGATGTTTCTGCCCTCAGACCCAGAAATTGCACATCTGCATCTATACTTTTTTGAAGGGATGAGATTAGGGTGAGGTAGAAAGAGACAAACTGTTAACATTTGCTATAAAAAAATCTTTTTTTAAAAGATTTTATTTTGGGGGCATCTGGGTGGCTCAGTTGGTTAAGCATCTGCCTTCGGCTCAGGTCATGGTCTCAGAGTCCTGGGATTGGGCTCATGGCAGGCTCCCTGCTCAGTGGGGAGACTGCTTCTCCCTCTCCCGCTGCCCCTCTTCCCCTCGTGCTCTCTCTCTCAAATAAATAAATAAAGTCTTAAAAAAAAATTTTTTTATTTTTAAGTAATCTCTACACCCAACACAGGGCTCCGACTCACAACTCCAAGATCAAGAGTCACATGCTCTACCAACTGAGCCAGCCAGGTGCCCCTATAAAAAAATCTTTTTAAAATGTGGTACACATGGGGCGCCTGGGTGGCTCAGTCGTTAAGCGTCTGCCTTCGGCTCAGGTCATGATCCCAGGGTCCTGGGATCGAGCCCCGCGTAGGGCTCCCTGTTCCGCAGGAAGCCTGCTTCTCCCTCTCCCACTCCCCCTGCTTGTGTTCCTGCTCTCACTCTCTCTCCCTGTCAAATAAGTAAATAAAATCTTAAAAAAATAAAAAAATAAAAAAATAAAATAAAATAAAATGTGGTACACACACACACGTACACACACACCCAAGAGAAACTCTCCCACATGCATGCAAAGCATGTGTGCATGCTGAAGCACTGTCTGCAACGTCACAGAGTTAGAAACAGCCATAATATCCTTCAAAAGGGCACTTTAAAAGTGAGAAACAACTTTAATGTCCTTCCATTGACTACTATACCGAATGGAACATGGATGAGGCAGAGGTACATCTTTCTCAACAGATTAATCTTATACGTATAACACAGAACACAAAGCCGAGATATCACTGAAAGTTTAAAAACATTTTAAAATATACAGGCTGTCTATGGATACATGTGTGTAAAATATGCAATCATGCATGGTAATAATAAGCATCAAATTTAAATTGAAGCTGGGAAGGGAGAAGGGGAATGGGACTAGGAGGTGCTTTCTCTCTCTCTCTCTCTCTTTTACAGGTGGCTGGGAAGATCTAAAGCACATATGGCATAAAGATAGGACAAAATGATAATACACATGCATTTGCTATCTTATTCTCCATATTTCCTGTTTGCCTGAAATTGTTCATAATAAAAAAATACTGTGTTTTGCACATTTTAAAGATACCAACGGACATCACTTTTCCTAGGGGCCCTCCAAGGCAGCCAGGGCAAATGTTACTCTTATGGACCGATGATGAAGGTGAAGGAGGAGTGGGCAGGCGGGCACACGGTTTACCATCAGAGGGCTCGGAGCCCCCGGGCATCACATTGCGAGGCTCACGCCACTCATTCAGTAATTTATGTAACACAGGGAACTGGAACATGGCGCAATTCAGGGTAGGGTAGGCGGCCGAAGGAGAGGACAGCCTCTTCCCTTCTGGGACAAACCGCAGCCTGAGGAAGGACAATGACATAATTTGATAAAAAGGGAAGAAGACAGGCTGCCCCGGTCATCTGACAGCTTTTCAATGAATCCGTAATTCTTTCGTGGAGAGGCTGATTATTCACTGTGCACCTGCGGAGGAGGAGGAAGTGAGAGAAGTGACCTCCGTTCTGGTCACTTCGCCTTCAGAGCACAGCACCCTGGGCCAACAGGATGCTGCAGTCGGGACGCAAGCCTTGAGATCCAGTCCGGGATTGGTCCCTTACATGCTCTGCCTTTCAGCTCTTCTTTCAAACGGAGAAGGTGGACTGCCATCTCAAGGTCAGTGAAATTCTAGAATCTACTTACCCTGTTTTTCAGGATTTGTTTTCCCCTTTCTTTTAAAATCTGAAAGAGCTTCTGCATTTAATATTTGCACATGGTTTTGAGGCTCAGTCCTGGGACATGTCCCAGCTATGTTCTTCCCCCTGGTGACATACACCAAATGCCTAGTAATAGTATTTGGTGTCTGGAAGTCAATAAACACTCCTCCTCCGCCCAGCTCCCCAGCGCCGTCCCCACTCTTGGAGTCTGGGAACTGTTAGGTAGGGGGGTCACATGACTGTAGCTTTAACTAAGCAGCAGGGAATATGCCCCTTTCCATCCCTGCAGTCATACATGCTGCAGGGAGGTTGGGGGGGGCAGGGTCCCGACCAACAACTCAGCCCCTGAGGCAGCACTACACGCACATTTTAGGTTAGAAATAAGAAAGAATTTCCTGGCTATAGGAACTGCCAAACCGTAGGGTGGGTAACCAAGGGAGGTTCCAGAATCTCCTCTAGAGATCTTTAGAAACCCGATACAACCTCACATATCAGAGACGATTTTTTGCAATCCTGCCTAGAGACAGAAGGACCTGGTGTCTGATCGGCCCTCCTCCCAGGCACCCGATCCGCCTTCTTGCCTTGCCCTACTCTTCTCATTATTATATATGCCTCCTGTAGATCTTACACTTACTGCCAGCCCGCAGGCTTGTTTTCATGTGATTCCTTGCCCCCTCACACCTTTCCTTCTTATTTTATGGAAAGCGGGTCAAAGGTCAGAGTTGCCCAATTACCCACACATAGTTTGGTGGTAGCATCTGATACCCAGGCAAAACAGAGCTAGGATTCCAACCCCAGCCTCAGCGCCAAAGCTGGATGGAAACGGAGAAAATTAGCTGTTGTTAACAATCCGTTGTAAATGAAGATAGGAGCCTAGTAATTGATTTTAAATAGATTTTTAAAAGAATCGTTGGCCCTATTTCATGAAGAATACAGAGTTTCAAAAGCGTTCATTCCAGGGTTGGATTTTTTTCCCCCTCTCTTCTGGCTTAAACCCCAAATGGCCAAGATCCGAGTCTGAATAAACAGTGTGGGTGGTGACCGTTCTGTGAGGCCCGGTAGAGGATGCAATCACTTTCTTCCCCGGTTCAGCATTAAATCATGTGAAACTGGCCCGATCGTGCCCCAGAACTTCTGCTCAGTACATGGAGGGCCACAGAGCGTGTACGCTCTCTCCGGTTTTCAGGGAGGAGAAAAAAATTAATTCTCCCAACTGCGAATGTTTAATTATGTCTAAAGTTCATTGACCCCACAGACGGCTGTCAGATGATCTTGTGAAGGCCTGTAAAGGCATCCCAGGAATGCAGTGATGTGGGCAGAAACCGAGTGGATTCATGCCACCGAATGCTTGCAACAGGACGGGATCAGCAGCCGTCCAGAAAGGCTGCAGTGAAAACAGGGCTTCAGGATAATCAGTAATTTAATCTCACCTACGCATTTCTAGGCCTTCAAAAGTGAGGGTTATAAATCAGAATCTCGGGAAAGATCCCACAGGGAGGGGGCCCGGGACGGCGGGTGAAGTAATTCTGTTTGCTGGTTGTGGCCTCAGCTGGCTGGGGAGGCAGGCATTCGCAATGTTTTTCCCCCGTTGTAGAGGTAATGCTTTCTGACTTCCCAGCTACCGACATGAAAAGAAAATGACGATGAGGCAATCCCATTCATAAATACACCGTGGGGCTCGGGGAGACGGCAGCGTCTCTGTTTATTTAGATGGTTTTGATAGAATGCGGCCCAGAGCGACTGTGTGTCTTTGTCAAAAAATGCCCTACAGCGTGTTCCTCGTCCACAAGGGCTGGACAGCCCCCTGCGGGCTAACGGAGGGGAAGGGGACAAGCCAGGTGACCGTCCGGACCGTCTCCCTCTTGTAGTCTCTATCCGGGGCACAGGCCTGGCTCCTGGCCCCCAGGCAATGGTGAAAGCCAGAAGTGGGAACCATTCGGAGACAGGATGGTTTGGGCTTCTTGGAAAGGGGAGGCCGGGGCCCCAGGGGACGCTGCGGCCAGGTGGCCAGCTCTGGGGGCTCTCCTACTTAGAGGGAGGCAGTACGAAATATTCGGGCTTGGTGCTTCCTAAGATTAAAATGACCTATTAGGGGTCCAATATTATTTTTCTTTGAGTCGCTTTCGCACCAAACAGGGTCTATCAGTCAAAATACTATGCTTTCAGTGGGGAAAATGTCACAACCACAACCAAGCTGCATTCTCTCTGGCATCTTTATCGTTGTAAGTATAGAGAATGTGTGGCCAAAATTTCACCAACAATTCTGCTCCTCTGATGGAAGCAGAATGGAAAGAGTCTCACTTGTTTCATTTGTAGACTAACCTGAAATTCTTGGGTCCTTTACCAAAATCTGCCACTTCGCTTTTGAATGCACAGTGTGGGTCTGCGTTCAATTCATGTTAAACCAAGAGATATTTGGCAAACACAAATAATGGGGTAGGAGCTCGTGGCAATCAAAAAATCCAAAAGGCATGAACCCTGCCCTCAAACAGGCCAGAAACGAAGAGGCAGACATTAATCCTGGGAGGGCTCAGGAAACTTCGGGCATGCAGTCTTCCCAGGGCGTGGTGGCATTTGACCTCAACTTTTACCAAAAGCTCCATGTCCACTTGTACATTGTGGCATTGTGGAGAGGACAGAGAGAGAACTGACGCTGAGTCATGCGTATTCATGGTTGGGTTCTGTAATTTTACCTTGTTTTTAATCCATCTGACATTTGAGAGGTCTCCTGTCAAGACCCCTTCTTTAAGGCCCATACCATTTCATGCTCCTTTGGTCAGTGAACAGTTAGTAAAAAAGGAAAAAGAATTTCTTCTGTCTTCCCACCCTAAAGAAGGAAGCCTTCCTTCAAATCTTTAAACATTTTCTAGAAATATGATTTCCCTGTAACTACAGAGGAAATATATGCTTCCAGATAAAGAAATTTGGACGCTAACTAATATCCTAAATCACTTCCACCTTTTGGATACTACAATTTATAAAATTCCATGAAGGAAATGACTCTTACTTCTCATGAAGTTCCCATTGGGAAGTCGCTGTGAGCCATGGTTATGAAAGCGATATCCTCTTGCTGGTCCCAATTCCTTCCCTTTGTCGGGGGCCTTCACCGTCTTTGAACCACACAGCAATTTAATTATTTCTCGTCCGTAGTAGGTGTTGCAGTCCACCTCGTCAGGTGACTCTCAGAGTATATGTCTCTGTTACATTTTATTTTATTTTTTTATTTTTTATTTATTTATTTATTTTTAAAGATTTTATTTATGTATTTGACAGAGAGAGACACAGCGAGAGAGGGAACACAAGCAGGGGGAGTGGGAGAGGGAGAAGCAGGCTTCCCGCAGAGGGGAGAGCCCGATGCGGGGCTCGATCCCAGGACCCCGGGATCATGACCTGAGCCGAAGGCAGACGCTCAACGACTGAGCCACCCAGGCGCCCCTGTCTCTGTTACATTTTAAGTTCATGGACATTAGGGACTGTTTTATTCACCTTTGTATTTCCCCAGAGTGTCTATAACATAATTAGTGTTCACAGAACCAATGAGTAAATAAATATCATGGAGATGTCTATGGCAGGGGTTGGAAAACTTTTTCAGTAAAGGGCCAGATAGCAAATATTATAAGATATATGGTTTCTATCCTAACTGTTCAACTCTGCTGCTATTATAGGAAAACAGCCACAGACAATCCATAAACAAATAGGCATGGCTCTGTTCCAATAACACTTTATTTACAAAAATAAGTGGCAAGCCAGATTTGGTCCACAGGGCATGGTTTTTGGACCCCTGATCTATGGTGTTTATCTCTGCCATAAACCTTAGTATATTCTCTAAATTTTCATATGTTCCCTGTGATTATCAGTAACTAAAGTGCAGAAAATGTAAATATTTAAGAGTTGTTTTTGAGCTCCACAGTAATGAATCCACTTAAAAAAACAAACAAACAGGAACGTACATACAGAAATTAGCTGCTACTCCAAGTATATTTCATGGTCCCTTATTTTGTTTATTATATGCCTTTAAAAGGAACAATTCTTACCCCTCAAAAATGGGGTAGTAGTTTTACCACTGACCTCATCATTATTGAGTAAACTTGATATTAAGATCTCAGAGTTACTGGGTGAAGAGTCTGGTGCTGGGGCATGGTGAACTTGACACTTTCCTGGAAAGGGGAATAAATGCACCCCCCTCGTTCCCGCTCTCTACCAGATCATTTGATCTAATTTTCCTGCCAAAGGTTATTAATGCAGAAGATACATCCTCCTTTCTCTTGATGACCCTCTGGAAAACATCCAGCTACAAAGAGCACAATAGAATTTCAAAAGCCCAGCAAACACACAGAGAAGTAAAGGGTAGCTACGAGAATATGATGAAAACAAGATGTCCCAGGCTGATCACCCTGACCTGGTTTGAGAGTGCCCCACCCACCCTTATTCTTTCCCTCACTGTCCGGCTACCTTTGTGTAAAATACAATTCTTTAAAAAGGCGCTGGATCTGAACTGTGGTGGGAACTCAAAGGATACAAAGGCAGAAGGTCGACTGCTTGGTTTGGAAAAATTCAACCAGTTGTTTTCAAGGTATGAGAAAATACACCGCAAACAACCTACAAACGAGTACCCACAGACATTTTTTGAGATGAACTACTCTAAGGTGTGGATCTTGAAACTGTGTCCATCATCCCCAGGGTATCATGAAACAGTTCTAGAGATTTCTTATAAGAAAGAAAAAAAAAATGAAGTTTGAGCCTTTCCAAGCCTCTCCTCAGCACCTGGACCAGGTTCAAAAAATCAGAAGGATTCTGCGCCTTAAGAAAATGAGAAACCACTGATTCGCAAATAGAATAGGAAACACTGACTGCAAATAGAAGGTACGCTTGGGGGCTCAAAAGACCTGAGTTCAAATCTACCAATTCAACCTATGTGACTTGAGGCAAATTATCTGACTTTAATGTAGCTTGTCCTTTTTAAACACAGGGCTAATATATAATATTATATATATATAATATATAATTAAGGAGAAATGTGTAAAACAGAGGACATACAGTGTATGGCCTAATTTATTTCACCGAATGTTAAAATTTCACATGCTCATGGTAGAGCAGAAAACGAACATGCCATAGATTCTGAGCACAAAGAGCAAGTGACCGTCCTTTACTGCTTTTTCTGCAATACTAGCACACAACCATCCCCAGTTCCTCTCCTCCGTTTATTCAATTTCCTACCCTTCTAGTCTTGCCTTCTCGGTCACTCCTCACGGCAACATACCCTCCTCCTCCCTGCGACAAAACATGGAGGCCATTCTCACCGTTACACGGAACAGAGCTCCAGGCAAGAGCGTCATGTACCTGAAGGGATATTATTTACACGGACTTCTTTCATATTTCATAAAATTTCAAACTGCTTATATCCCGTGTGGCCCTGGGATACAGGAGTCTTCTTGCCATCTTGGTTGGGGATTACATGTATGAGAATCCAGACAGGAGTTCAGAGGGGGATCATGTGGAGTAGACACCAAGAGAGAAGTATAAAGCTGGGGGGGACTGTGACGTGTCCAACGAGGCTGTTTACAATACAATACTTAGGACAACTTCCTCCATCTCAGTTACAATGGTCCAGGTGACATTCCCCATGGGAAAAGTCACTGACCATGAAGTGTAAATGAACCAGCCACCAGCTGGGAAGGTTGTATGAGCAGCAGAGACAAGGCCCAGGAGTGAAGAGCAGAACTCATTACTCATGATCCTCTCTTGCTTCCACCCTGAGAACCTGCCATAAGGTTGCAGAACACCTGATCTTTATTTCCTCTGAATCAACCGCTTGGGCTGTGCCCACAGGACACAAACTAATGACCGAAGAGAAAAAAATAATGCATACATCACGGGACGTGTTTGACAAATGTGAAGTTCAACCTAGCATTGAGAGAGAGATGCTCTTAATCTCCTCTGAGGCTCCATGAGAACATGATCTGCTTCCTTCTTCTGGTTTCCAGCTTCTTTAATACCAAAAACTTCTCCTTGAAATGCGAGATCTTTGAAGAGTCCATCTCGAGATTTCCAGGGGGTTCATTTAAGCCAAGTAAGTGGGTTCCTCTGATTAGTGTGCCTAGAACAATACAGGTAAAAATGTCTTTTAAATCACTCATTCAAAAGTTAGCTGCTAAGGAATGCTACTTCGGCTTCAGGAAACAGGCCCATATGAGTTTCCTCCATCAGCCCCTGACAGCATTCGGGGCAAAGCAAACAGAAAATCTCGAGGAAAAAAAGAAACTCTCAGAGCCCACGCTGGGCCCCTTCGCATTCCTTTTTTAAGCATTACAAGCCTGATGCTAGGCCACAGATGCAGCTTTTGGAGGTCAGAGGCAGTAGGCGGATGTTTTCCCTTAAGTCCGTTGTCTCTCCCTCAATCTGTTTATAGCTGCCTCCCTGTCAGCCTGCACCTCCAGTCCTCACTAAATGCACATCCTAAAGGCTTCTGCCCACCACACACGAACGGGCATTTTTCAGTAATTTGTTCTCTCTTCTAGAAGGAGGAATGCACCCCACTTGCCAGGTAACCCCTGATAACCCATTTCCGGGGTGTTCCTCAGCCATCTTCAAGAAATACTGTAGGAAAAGCCCCTGTACAGGGCTTATGTCCCCAGAGGTGTGTGGCATCAGAAAGGGTCTTGTTCTTCTTAGAAGTAAACAACTGAGGTCACATGATGGGTATTAGCCTCTTAAATCAATTAGGTGTCACTGATGGGCTCCCAGGATGGAAGTCAAGAGTTACTTATTCAAACCGGTGGTTTTATTTTTTTTTGTTTTGTTTTGTTCTGGGCTTGCAGATGCTCTTCGTACAAGTCAGACCAAGGATCTCCATCTGTAAGTCAATTACAAATTCCACGGCAGGCAAGCCAAGCAATAGATTGCAGAGACTTATCCAAGCTCGCTACAGATTCATCCAGAATATGATCCACCGGAGATGCAGGATAACGTCTGAGGCTATTCCTCATACACAAAAGTGCCACGAAACAAGGGAGTTTCTTGGTGGTGATGGAATAGTTCTGTATTCTGATGGGAGGGGTGGTTACAGGAACCTAGACATGGGGTGAAGTGCACATACAGGCCCACACACCAATGAGTGCATGTGAAACCTGGTGAAATCTGAAGAAAATTCTGGAGATTTCACTCGTGTCAATTTCCTGGTGTTGGTAGGGTGTATCCTCTACCTACATTATACCCGAAGCTCAAGTTAGGCAAGATGCTACCATTGGGGGAAGCCAGATGACGAGTACCTGGGACCTCTCTGTGCTATTTTTGCAACTTCCTGTGAGTCTATATTTATTGCAAAACAAAAAGTTTCAAAAGTGGCATGATCAAGTTAGCACTTGTCCGGCAGTAGCTCGCCCATCTTAACCTAATTGTATTTGAAGGTCTAGGCTGCTGCTTTTTTCTACTCACTGTACTTTAAAGTATTTCCTATGACCTTTCTCTAAGAAACGAAGTCAACCTATCTTCTCATCTGTACATCGTGCTCTCTGAATAGGAAGGCTGTGGAGAGGGGCTGCGGAGGGACAACGGGTTCTGAATGGCTCACACCCACTCGCCAGCATCAGGTATCACCACCAGCGTTCTGAGCAGACATTAGCTTTCAGCTGTTTCATGGGTATTTCTAATGACACAGAGGTTTAAAGAGTAATCAGGTCCTAGCACCAAGAGGCAAACACAGAGATGAGGCCATTGGCTAAGGAACAGGGAGGAGAGAAGAGTCTAAGTCAGGCCAAGACCTGGCTCTTTTCTTCTGTCTCCACAAGCTTCTCCCAGGACTTCTCATGGCTCTGCCTCATCTTACAAGCCTGGAGCCAAAGGAAGATCCCCTGTGACACTCTATTCCAAACGTGTCTTCCCCCTGCCCTAGCTACCTGGCATTATCCTTTTGGTTGTCTACCATCACCTTACCTTTGGCTTTACTCATTTATCAGCTCTATCTCTGCATTCACATATGAGCTCCAGGAGCAGCTTGTCCCCTCTGTTCACCAGCATATCCCTAACACTGAGGACAGTGAGGTAACTATTTACTGACTGAATGAGAAAATGAGTAAGACATCTCTAAAACAATGGCCATTAGACCATGGAAATTCTCAAACAGATCATTATTAAATGACACAGAGCCTTCATTAACAATCATTCAGGCTGTTTTGCGTACGCCAAGGTCATTTTACATTTGGCTAAGAGAGTAAACATGACAAAAATTTGAGTGGTGGTTTTTAGTCCTAGCAGCGGAATTCAAGAGCTATGGGAATCCCAATGGACAGACGTGATTTCTGTTGAATTTTCTGTCTCAGGCAGAAAGAGACCAGTAGTGGGTGAGGAGATAGATGGGGAGACAGGAATAAGCATCTATCTGAATACACACACACACACACACACAGACATGCCCACATGCACTTTCTCATTTCCAAAGATGTAATGGGATCTTGATGCTTCCTTTACCCTTGTAAGTCAGCCTGTAATGAATGGGGAGTCCCCTGGCAGTGGACAGAAAAGCACCAGGGAGACAGGTATGGTGGGATTAGGTGGCACAGGTAGGCAGAAAGAACACAGAAGGAGCCCCGGTGAGACACCGAGAGCGTCCTGCATGGTGTCACCAGCTCCACTGTGTGGGCTCATAAGGGTCGTGAGAGCTCAGGAGTGAGGGCTGCCCGGTCATCAAATCATCAGTCTGGAGCGGTCTTCCCTGGAACAAAGTCACATCACTGTTCAAAACAGGAAAGGCTTTGGACAACCCACCATGCTCAAGATGTCAGAAGACAACTTTTAGTGGGTTGTTTTTAGATGTGGTGAAATGTTTTAAGTAAATGATCTGCTTTAGTGAGGGAAAAAAGAACCTTCCCCAAAAGACCCTTAAAAGCATGGGAATAAGAAGCAAGGAGGCCAACAACCCCCTAACTTTAAAAGTATACTTGGAGCTGAGCAGCCTGAAGTTAGTCTTTTAATACCAAAGTCAGCCTGTGCTGACTGACTCCCCTTCATTTCACGCTTCTCTTAAAAGAAAACAGGCCAGGCTGTTTCAGTAAATAACAAAAGGTCAGAGAAATGCTACTCACAACATGAGCAAAATAACGGTGCAACCTGCCAAAATGTTTCCTAAGGCCTCATAGGCAGAAAAATCCAGTGGTGAACTAGTCCACAGACCTGACTGGTGAGAAGAAAAGGTTCATCCAGTAAAATCTGCCACAAGGTCTCCAGCTCATGTCTCACCCATGAGAAACGAAAATAGAGATTATGCCATAAGGGTCCAGCCAACATCTCAATTCCACGTCCCTCATAAAGAAGCAGGTTGCCTACGTGTGTAGTTTGTTTTTTCAGGTTTCTCTTCTTAGATTATATTTTGACTTTGGAGCCAAGTGTCGAAATGGTGGTCAAAACACTACGCTTTTACTCAAAAGCAAAGCTCAGACTAAATTTGGTTAAATCCCCTCCTGAATGAAACTTCCGACTGGTTTCACTCCAACCACCTGAGGTTGGGCACCATACATTCATTTTATCTTCAGAATTTCTCTGAGGTTAACAGGATGCAAATACCATTATAAGAGCTTGAGAGAGAGAAAGAAATACATTCAAGGCAGAAGCCAAGACCCTTTGCCCTCAGGATATTGCCTCAGTTGATTCTGTGTCAGTAATCTGCTGGAGTGTTTGTCTTGCCAGGGTATCCCTACTCTTAGCCTTGTAGACAACACCATACTTGAAGCCTGGTCACCAGACTTGTTGCAAAGACTGGATCTCATTCATCTCTTGGATGAGAACTTCCATGGGAACTTGTAAGTGGTCAACGCTCAGCACATTCAGTGGGTGAAGTCAAAAGTATCCATATTCTACACCATTCCTGGTTTAAACCCATAAAGCAGCTTTTTGCAAAATACATCCCATAAAATCCTAGTCTGACAAGATGTTACTTGGGTGCAAAATAATTCTGATTCCATGATGAGTACGTTTTCGAAAGGCTTCTACAGTTATTTACATTCCCCATTTCAGAATCATAATGCACATGCACATATGAAAGCTTCTGAGAAGTCCTGCAGAAAAGGAACCTGTCTAGGTCAGCATGCCCCAAATGATTTTCAGAAACTTTTTCTCAATTAATACCAATTACTGTCCTGAGGAACTAGTGTTTTGCAGAGGACATGTTGGGGAATGCTTCCTTAGAGTAATTTCTGATTCATGGCTAATCTTTTCTAATCTGTCATTAAGTCTGATTGATTCTTCCTTCATGATATATTATTGTGGTTGATACTGCCCATTTAATACCCTACTGTTAGTTTCTTATTCTTTAACCTATAGCTTCATAATATCACGGGCTCACACAAGGTCAGGTCTGGAAGTGCTCTTAGAAATAATCATAAAGTAAAGGTCAACCCCTGAATTTAACAGAGTTGTTAACCAATGCGTCCGCGGTGAAGGTACTGGCTTAAGATGTCACAGTACAATACGTTTAGTTCCCTAAAGGCTAGGGTTCTGTCAAGCACTTATGCTCTGTTTCCCCATCCACACTGTGGACAGGAATTACAACAGCGGGCCCCAAGTGGGAAGGAGGAGGGAGGAGATGCCAATGGAAGCCACAGAAAGCCATACACATGCACGTCCGTCCTCTCTCTTAGCTCTTGAACAGCTCTGTGGGTCAGGTATTTACATGACAAGGAAGCTGAAGACCACACAGTAAGCAAATCACTGTGCCAGGATTTGAGCCAAGAACAGTCTGACTCCAAAACACATACTCCTACCAGTGCATTCTATTCCCTTCACAGACAGGCCCTCAGTAGGGGCATGTTGAATCACATATCAAACCAGGAATCTGCATATGTGAAGTTAGAGGCAGAGACTATGGGCACTACTGCAAGGAAGAACACAAAGGTAGCCTTCGCTTCTCATTAAAATATTCCATCACTTGTGAATGTGAAGAAGAGAGTAAATTTTTGAATTCACTATTAATGAAATGAAAAACTTTAACCGATGAAAATGGAATCAAGTCAAAATAAGGAGAACTAAACTCTGGTATTATTGAACATCACAAATAATGTATTTGCAAAGTTGTGCACGACCATTCCATGTTAGAATGGATTGGTGTCTCCCGTCAAGTGCTGACTCACTTCGGTTATGCCTCATGAAATCCATGGTGGGCACAAGTCCCATTTGTATGATGATGATGGTGGCAGTGTATTTTCCTTTTATATACCAAGACATCGATTACTCAGAAATGCTGTAGTTCTGATGGGGGAAAGGAGGCCTTCTCCACATACAATCAACTCATAAACTACCAAGAGTGTTCTTTTTCATATTCACTTGTCAGGAATCCAAATTTAAAAATTCAGACTTCTTTATTTGCATTTTTGAGATATTTTGAACACTAATAAGTAATTCTTTCCACTTAGCAGTGGAAGTACTGTCTTTTGGAGAATTTCTGAAGCAACACGTGGTTCCTAAGTCCAAGTAAAATATTAAAAATGGCAGCAGGGGCACCTGGCTGGCTCAGTCGGTTAAACGTCTGACTCTTGGTTTCAGCTCAGGTCATGATCTCAGGGTTGTGGGACTGAGTCCCATGTCAGGCTCTGTGCTCAGCGTGGAGTCTGCTTGAGATACTCTCTTCCCCTCCCTCTGCCCCTCCCACTTGTGCTGTCTTCTCTCTCTCAAATAAATAAATCTTTAAAAAAAACCCACTCAGTTAGAGAAAGACACGTATCATATGTTCTCACTGATATGAGGAATTCTTAATCTCAGGAAACAAACTGAGGGTTGCTGGAGTGGTGGGGGGTAGGAGGGAAGGGGTGGCTGGGTGATAGACATTGGGGAGGGTATGTGCTATGGTGAGCACTGTGAATTGTGCACGACTGTTGAATCACAGATCTGTACCTCTGAAACAAATAATTCAATATATGTTAAAAAAAAAAAAAGAAGATAGCAGGAGGGGAAGAATGAAGGGGGGAAATTAGAGGGAGAGACGAACCATGAGAGACGATGGACTCTGAAAAACAAACTGAGGGTTCTAGAGGGGAGGGGGGGAAGATTGGTTAGCCTGGTGATGGGTATTAAAGAGGGCACATTCTGAATGGAGCACTGGGTGTTATATGCAAACAATGAATCATGGAACACTACATCAAAAACTAATGATGTAATGTATGGTGATTAACATAACATAATAAAATTTAAAAAATAAAATAAATGCTCTTCAAAAAAAATAAAAAAAACCACAACAGCAATAAACTAACAACAAATAATAATGGTCACAAACCCACAAGTAATCAAATTAAATAAAATACTGGCCTGGGAAGATTTATATTTCTCTTTATAATAATTACTGTGCAACTCAGCTTATGGATTATATGAAGTTTCAATATTCGTAGAAGGAGAAAATTTTAATTTCAATATTTAAGTCAAGCATAACTGTGTAACCTTAAGAAAAAAAATGACCAAGAAAAATATTTTATATTTGAATGCTGAGACAAATTTTTCAGCCAGTACTAGGTAGTGAATTTTAGCGTTAGGTTTATCATCTGGAAATTAAAAACAAAAGCAAGTCATGAACAATTTATCTCTCCACCAATCTCTTACTCCTCAAATATGAGTGATGCTCATTTTCCTCATACCTCAAAAAAGACACCGATGAGATTGTCATTCACTGAGATTTTGAGATACAATGAAGAAGCGGAAATTTACAAGGAAACAGAACTGTAAAATCTTGACCATTCCTGTCATAGCTGAAGGACAGAAAAAGCGACTTTCAAGTGAACTGACAACACCTGCTTAACTTTATCATCTGCTTCGTTAACATTCCAACCTCCCTTTATGGATTCAGGTTCTACCTATGCCCTCCTGTGCTGGCGGGAGAGCTCTCTGATTGGCCACTGCTTGCCTTTGTCCCATATCCAAATGAATGGGTAGGGCCAGTCCTGCAGAGGGTCTGCATAGAGAAATCCTGCACAGAGGAATCTACCAGACCTAGACCCAGACTAGAACAGGGAGCAGGCACAAATTAAGAAGGAAGCAGAAGAAGCTAAACAGCTTCCTAGCAACTGTGTTCAAATCTGATTTTTTTAAGTGAATGCACAGACAGCAGATACCAATTCTAGAAACAAAACCATATTTTAATGGTAAACAGAATTATTCCTGGGCTGAGTACAGTTTGGATTTGTTCCTTGTTTCCCTCACCGTGACAGAAGAAAGAAGAGCTGCCATTTCCATGGGGTTCGGGGCGTGCTGGGCACTGTTCTAAGCAAGCACTTGCTTCATATTAAACGCACAACGGCGCTTAGAAGGAAGGGGCTATTATAATCGGCGCTCTGCAGATAAGGAAGAGGCATCAAAAACCAGGCAGCAAAGGGCAGAGCTGAGGTTAGAATCCAGGCAGGCCGCTGGGGCCCACGCTGCCAAGACCTGACACCTTATGACCTATTATGAAGTTAGCGGGGTTTACTACTGTGACATGCTTGGATAAGACACAAATTTCAAGTAGTCACTAATCACTTCCCATATAAGAATACATTCAAAGTAGTTAATAGTCACTTGCCAGGTAAGAATATCTTTCGATATCCCGAAAAGGGTTAAAATATTCTGTGGTCCTACCTCTCTATCACTTAACTGGGGCCACTGCCTCACTGGACAGGCCTCCCGAAGGAGATTTCTGAGGGCTAGTTCAAAACCTCAGTGACGGGGCAAACCCCCTCCTGAAGAACATCCGCTGTGTACCCTGTAAATTTGGGGAGAAAGTATTTGAGGTGGTCGTTAGAGACTTCTGTTACAACAACTGGATGACCCCCTTTCCATTCTAGATAGGAACAACTGAATAATTTAATTGCTGGACTTAAAGGCTTGTCTGTTTTTAGGAAAATGAGATTTTTATTTGGGATTCCCCAGTATATTAGAAAGATTTTTCTTAGTATAATTGTGGGCAAGAAGGAAATAATACACATATTTGTGGCTATGAGCAGCTAACCAGAAGGAAAAAAAAAAAAGGAAAGAAACTGTCCGGACTTGCACGGTTCCAAAAACTGCTGAATGTTTTCTTTTTTTTTTCCACCCAACTAAGCATTTCTTTCTTATCGAGGAGGCTTCATTTCCCACCTGTGTCTTTTAGGTTCTTGAAATACATATAAAGTTAGTGTTTATTTTCCACCCACTGAAAGCTTGTTTAAGTTATTCTTTCTCTGGGCTTTACTTTTAGGAGTCACAATTTGCTTGGCAAGCGTCGGCGTCAGAGAAAGCTTCCTTTTATGTACAGCAAACTCCTGACTATTTAGAATGTTTGCTTGGGAGATAAAGGGATGCCTGGTGGTTTTTCTGCTTTATAACAATTACAATGTACAACATGATCAGACAAAAACTAAAATGTGCTCAAAATGAATTCCACCTTCCCTTGGCAAGCAGTGTGATCATGATCATCGATGCCAGTTTTTTCATACTCCAGTGTTGTTTAAAACTTCCAAATGTTTGTATCCTAAGTTAATACATATATTTCAAATACGGGTTGTGGAAAAGATGCCGTATGTAGCCGTCCAAACCTTGGCGTTGGACTGTCCTCGTCCTTCACACTGAGTGTTAGGGTTCAGTAAGCCAAGATCGAGCTTGGTGACCAGCGGCGCCATCCTGACAGCGCGCACGCAGCACATTCCCCGGACCTCAGCACAAACCATCCGACGGGCACAAGCGCACCGTGAGGCATGAGGGCTTCTGAAGGTCACACAAGCGCACGTGAAAGGCAGAGAGGCAGGACGCAACACTATTAACCTGGGCCCTGCCTGTCCCTGGATCGGGCTGGGGACCCCACTGTTGAGTGTGGAGAACTGAAGAGCATTAGGTTGCAAGCTTGATTCCTCTTACGGGGCATTTAGAAGAATCAAGTGACACGCAGCAGGAAGGTCTCCTCTGATCCCTGCCTTCAGGCAGTTAATGTCATTTCCCCCACTTTACTGGGGCACAGCGAAGGTCCAAAAGAGCTGAGTGACACAGAGCAGTGCAGGTCACCTTTTCCCGCTCCATAAATTACAGGTGACTCTTTTCTGGAGAGTATGTTACTGGTCACACATGAAACAGAACGGCAGTGTGGATGGCTGTATCCAGACCATTGCTTCTAATAAACAGACCAAACTCAGCCATGCTGAGGGAGCAGAGCCCCCTTTTCCTGCTCTCCCAGAACTGGGACTGGACCCCAGGAGGACAACAGCACCAAAACCTCAAGGGACAAGACTCTCTGCGCTTCTAATTGGAAGCAGACTCCCCACTAAGCGCAGAGTCCCATGTGGGGCTCAATCCCAGGACACTGAATCATGACCTGAGCCAAAACCAAGAGTCAGACACTTAACCCACTGAGCCACCCAGGTGCCCCAGAAGGAACTCTGTTCTTATTTGGGGGGATTTCACAAAACATCTTATTAAAAACATTAACATTCTGGGGCACCTGGGTGGCTCAGTCGTTGGGCGTCTGCCTTCGGCTCAGGTCATGATCCCAGGGTCCTGGGATCGAGCCCCACATCGGGCTCCCTGCTCGGCTGGAAGCCTGCTTCTCCCTCTCCCACTCCCCCTGCTTGTGTTCCCTCTCTCGCTGTGTCTCTCTCTGTCAAATAAATAAATAAAATCTTAAAAAAAAAAAATTAACATTCTGAAAACTAAATCCAACAGCAATGGAATGTACTGAAACAGACTGATGGCTGATATCCCAATCTACAAGTCCTTTAAGGAGAGAAAGAACTTAAGCAGATGGTTAATTAATCAAATGTATTTGATGGGACAAAGATAATCAGTAACCTCATTCTGTCTGAGATGTAGTTCAGTTTGAAAATACTATGAAAATGCTGTTGTCGTGCATCTGTTGAATGCTGAGGCTTGCCAGCTGTAGCATTCCAGCCAAGAAATGACCGTTTTGTGACCACTTAAGAAACCAAGAAATTAAGGAGTCAAGTGGTACCTTACTCAAGGGCCTTGTCTATGAAGGTGATGGATCACAAATTCCTCTCACCTTTTTCCTCCATGTCCAGTACCCCACATTTGTGAGCTGGCTCAGTTGGCCTGGATGAGCGGTATGTAGTTAGGGGACAGGGGTCCGTTTATAGCTAAAGGTCACAAAATAGGGCGACCAACCTTCCCATCCCACATGGAGCCTGTCGCCACGTCTTGAGCATCTTCTGTAGCAGGCTTAACCAGCCACAGAATAAGTGAAGTAAATAACAGTTATGCTCAACATCCATTAAAACCAAATACCTGTCCACTAAACAAGACTGACCCAGGAAACCCTCTATCCAGATGGTGTTCACCAGTCTACACAAAATAGGAAAAATTAGGGGAGGTAGTGGGGTTTTTTTTAAGTTAAATTCATTCCATTTTAAAATAGTGTAATTTACTCTGAGATTGTTTTTCCTACCTTTTTGGTGTTAAATGTTCTTTAGTCACCAAGGAGAGTAAATAGTAGCGAATTTCTTAATATCCTAACCCAGTGAAGTAAGAAGTTAACATCTCTATATTGGTCCTTAGAGTTTAAAAAAGAGAGAGAAGGGAGGAAGGAAAGAAGGAAAGAAGGAAGGAAGGAAGGAAGGAATGGCGGGCAGGGGAGGGGAGAAGGAATGGAGGGGGGAAGGGAGGAAGGGAGGGAGGAAGGGAGGGCAGGGGAGGGGAGGGGAGGAGGAATGGAGGGGGGAAGGGAGGGAGGAAGGAAGGAAGAAAGAGAGAAAGGAAAGAAAGGAAGGAAGGAAGGAAGGGAGGGAGGGAGGGAGGGAGGGAGGGAGGGAGGGAGGGAGGGAAGGAAGGGAACAAAAGTTTTGAAATCCAAAAGTTTACTAGCACTGCCTTAGAAGAAATTACCTGCTGTTAAAAACTCATGAAGAGTAGAAACCCACATGGGTATTGTTCCATGTGACTGAACATTTCCTAATAAGAGACAAAGTTTCATTTCAATATGTAATACAAACGGATTTCAAGTGGTACTAATAAACCAAGTTTCCAAACGGTGCCACAAAAGTATGCTGCCATCCAAAAACAAATGCAATGTAGATTCTACAGTACTCTACACATACATTATACTGTCATCCTTCAAATGGCAGAAAGCATTTTAATTAAAACAAGGCAATACACCCAGCAGACATCGGCATAATAATAAAGAACGAAAACACTGTTTACTGGTTTTCCATGCCTAGATCCTATCTACAGAAGCTACACACAAATATTGATTCTGCATCTGAGGATGGATGACAGAGGATTTAACCATTTAGTTAACCAGGAAGAACTCAGGGGTTATCAGCCTTGGCAGCAGGTGACAGAGGCTGGGAAGTGGAAGAAAAGAGAGGAGTCAGAAGCGCTAATGTTCTTGTTTTTAATGGATAATTAAGTGATGCTCTCTAAAGTTAACAGAATAAGAAATGAAGTGTCAAGAATTTGTTTGAAATTTCTGTAGAGTCCTTTAAGGGGAGGGGCTGAGAAGACCAACATAACCACAGGGAAGAAGCTCAAGGCAGAGATGGGGCTGAATAAGGGAGAGAAACCTGCTTTGCCCTAGAACAAACAAAGTCAGCAAAGCCAAGTGTTTATCAGTTGGGAAACAATGGTGTTCTGGGTTGAATCGTGTCCCTCCAAAAGATGTGTTCCAGTGAATGTGACCTTTGTGGGAATTGGGGCCTTTGCAGTCACCAAGTTGAGATGAGGTCATTGGGTGGGATGTCATCCAATATGGCTGGTGTTCTCCAAAGAAGAGGGAAATGCCCTGTGAAGACGCGGACACTTTGGGAGAGCTGCGTGGGACGGACAACAGAGATAGGGACTGGAGTGATGACCTACAGGGCCAAGGAATGCCAGAGATGGGCAGCCACCACCAGAAGCTGGGAGAGGCAAGGTAAGTCCTCCCCTGGAGCTTCAGATGGAGCCTTCTCTGCAAGAGAAGATGTTTCTATTGCTTGGAAGCACCCAGTCTATGGTACTTTGTTACCTCAACCCCAAGAGACTAGTACACGCATATTATTTAAAGATATGAAGGTAATCATCCAAAAGGACTTTGAAAAAGGGTGGGAGGGTTGGCTGTTGCCTCTGGGAAGCGGGCCGGGGGAGGGAAGAGGAGCAACGCAAGGGCCGCTATTTTTCACTAAACGCCTTCCGGACAATTTGGCTTTTCGCCATACACATGTGCTACTTTGATCTTGAAAAAGTATAAAGAAAATACCCATGTGATGTCATCAGAGCAGCCTGGTCAGCTTTCTCCCAAGCCGATGCTACACCCTGCGGACTGATGACCACCTTCTCTACCCGGGCCCCCCGGCCCGGCCTCCTCCACTCCAGAGGACAGCCCCCGGGACCCTGTCCCCCTCTCAGGGAAAGCTGGAGCCTAGCCCGAGCCCGGAGGGCCTGAGCTGGGGCGGCTCAGCGGCTGAACGTCTGCGCTCACACGCCTGCGGGCCGCGTCCCAAAATCAAACACAGAGTAGTTTTAGACTTCGGGTGGGTTTGTATCATCGATGATGGTAATTCTTCCTAGTGATTCAGATGATTGAGAATCCTCTGAAAACAGAGGATGTCACAGAGCCTGTCACTGGCTTCTTCTGTAGATTAAGCTGCAAAACAGTGTCTGACAAAGATTTCAGTGATTAGGTGATGCATTATCTGAAAACCTCACAATAGAGCGTAATCGCAAACGTTTGCTCATCAAATTTTATTTAGCCCACAAAAAAGGAAAGCTAAGTGCTCCCCTGTGGCCTGGATCAAGTATCTTCGATCTGTGGTGCGGGCTGGGTAACTCTCCGGGCTGGAGGAAGTCCCATGCCCTCTGCTCACTCTAAGAAGAATGCTCACATTGAGCCCAGCGGCATGTAAGGCTGTAGCAAAATGTGCTGTCACCTCCCACATGAACAGGCCTATTGATGACTGTGGCGAAACCAGTTCAAGGGCACCAGACCCCGCCCCAGAACGAGGGGACAGTGTGATCATGTTCCCAGCGTGCCCCGGGGCAGAGAAGCAGACGTAGCACACAAACGCGGTGTGTGTGCACCGAGGGCCTTTTGCTCGGCTCTGTTTGCACGCAGCTCCCTGCGGCAGCTGCGGAGCACCTTGCCCTTGACGCTGAAGCCGTGCCAGGTGGATGAAAACTGAATGAACCGTCTCACAGCTAGCACATGGATGAACAAGCGGGGAGCAGAACAAAGGCGCAGCATTTTATCAGGAGGAGACTCCTGATTGCAGTCGATGCATCGCCCAAGGGGAAACGGTTTGCTTTGATTTTCATCCCAGCCTTTAGTATCCTTGGGTAACACCTCACAGCCACCCAGGGGGTCACCTTCCCACCCCACCTGGATGTCAGACAACCAGACTCAGCAAGTGTTTTCCCCTTCTGTGTTGCAGGTGGTAAGGTCACCCAGACTGGACTTCCACAGATAGGTGTGAACTGTGCCCACAAGAAAGCAAGTCACAGTTCACAAAGCCACCCAATGTGGGGATCTATGTTGAACACAGAAAAGAGAGTGGCTCGATTTTTATTTATGTGACCTTTCATGGAACTCTCCCTCCAGCCCCACAGACAGGAGAGTGTGGATCCTGTGAACGTGGCCGACTGCATTCAAGTGCACACATCTGCGTTCTAATTGTCTCAGTTACCGTTCCCCATAGCTGGCCTTTTCTCCTTTCTTGCTTTTAAAGCATCACCTCTCAACATATCGTGATGAAAACCAAACGCTCAGGCTCAGATGTTCCAGAAACCTGATCTATTAGATGTGCTTTGATCGTGCCTGGCTATTCCTCATCTGCTTTATTCTTGGTCACATTACTACTGCTGTAAACAAATTCTGTCCTATTAATTATGGTAGAAGTCTAGCGAGTCTTTCCCTGTAGGACCTAACAAGGGACCGTCTCGTTTTTCTCATTCCATACATACACACACATGCACGCACACGGACACATTCACAGAGCAATGTATCATGTGAGGACACAGGCAGAGTTCCCTAGCAACATAACTAAAAACATGCCAATACCCTTTGGAACTCCAAGTTCTGGATTTATTGTGTAAATTGTTTAACAGGCACATGATTGAGGGCTTCACAACCTCATTTTACCAAAAGAGATCTTAGTCGCCACCGTTCCATAGAACTTTCTTACACGACCTCGTATATCTATAAGGAGCTGCCCTGTTCCTGAGCCAGGTTCACCTTGGTCATCAGGCATGCACAACGGCATGGATCCCAAAGGGACAACCAGGCCAGGATGGCCTTAATCCTTAGGAATGAACGCAACACAAGTCCTTAGGGGTCAGATTTATAACTAATGAGGCTCCGTGTTATGTAACAAACTCACTAGGGGAAAAAGGGACCATTTCTGAAGATGTCCAGCCAATTGGTTTTGACAATTAAAGAAAGAAAAAATCAAGCGCCCCCATCTCCTCCCATTTCCCTGGCAGATGATGGGGGTTGGTAAAGCAAGAGAAGTAAGAGGAACAATGACTGTATAAATAAGAAGAAATAAAAGGAAAAAAGAAAAACATGGGTTGGATCAGAAATAAAAAAAAGTCAAAACAAGCAGAAACGATCTTTTGATAAGAACGGTCTTATATAATACAGCTCCTATAACACGTAAAGCCGCTTTGCACTACAAATCACTTTTCCACAAAGAATTAAAAGAAGCAGAACGAACACAAAAATCAATTAAGGTCTGGAGAAGGGTTCCATTCCCCCTCGAGGGGCTTGTTCTTATCCAAACACTGACTAATGCAGGTACTGTTGGGCTGCCTAGGAGAGGGTATTTTTTATTCTGCCTTGAGCTTGTCTGTTTGGAGTGATTTCCCCATTTTAGATTGCAAGGGAAGGTTAAACAGGAGGAGTAGAATGTTCTTCTACTTAGAAAATAATCCAATCCATCCCAGTGCCTCGGGCTCAAGGGGCCTCCCGTTGGTGCCCCAGCTTCCCAGGAGCAATCCCAGCTGTCCCCAGGACCAGCTTCTGGCTTGTGGGTGAGAGCAAACCTCCCGAGAAAAGCACCCACCATGTCCATCTGCTCCCATCAGGAACAAGGCAGACACGGAGAAAACCAGCACAATACTTGGCCCACGGGAAGCGTTAAGATAAATATTCCCTGAAGAAATGAGGAGCAAGAAACGCATCTCTGACCCAAAATGATAAAACACAAGGAGCCAACACGCTTTGAAACTTACCCAGAAATAGAAACATTTTGGGGCAATAAATAATATTTTTATTATGCTGTCTATGCCATTTAAAGAATGTGGTGATAAATTTTCCAGGGGGGGAAATGTCCTACTTTGCCTTACAATACTGAATTTTGATAATACTGGGTTTGCCTAAAGAAGAAAGCACCTATGTTTATTTTCTTTGGAGTAAAAGTCCAAGCACTCTGTACAAAAAGTACAAAAGGAAAATAATCAGAAGTTCTTTCATGTTAAGCTATTTGTTACCAATTAGTTGTTGCTGACCTGGCTGACCAACCTGAGGGTGTATGAATGGGTTTGGGGAAAATCAAACACTGGAGGTAGGGAACTCACACAAGGGTCACAACTCAGCCTCCGGTTCAGAGGAAGGGAGGTTTTTTGACCAAATTAGGCCTTCTTGGACCTCCAGGGCAGCCCTTCTGCATTTCCAGGAAGGAGGTGGGTAAGTGACTATTTTGGTCTGTCTGCCCATCTGGTCTCTTGGTAGCTGGTTGGCTCAGCCTCTGGGCTCATGGTCTGGCCAGTGGGTTAGTGGCCTGTGCTCTGACCAGTTGGCCATCCCATTATGCCATGGGCCACTCACTGGAGGCAAGAGGGACCAAACGAGAAAGTCCCCAGAGGGTAGGCAACCAACCACTCATCACCACTTCTCTAGCACAGTTCCTGGCTGTGGGTGTGGAGCATCCTCGTCATTGGAGAAAGGGAAAGTACATCAGAATTTGACAGAGGAACAAACACCAAACTGTTGTCCCAAAATAAAGAACCCATATCAACAGGGAATATAAAAATGTTATTTAGAACTTCTGTTCTCAGATGTTTAATACAAAGGAGAGATTGTTGTGCCAGGGAACAAAGTGATCCAATATTCACAAAGCAGGAATTCTCCTACTGCACGCTTTGTTTCCAAAACACGTAGGAATACAGCAAGATTGCAAGCTGGGGTAAAGAAGCTACTTCTAGAAGTAACAGAGGAGATAACTGACGTCTTTCACAGAGGGGCTGAAATCCTCCCAAGAAAATGTCAACATTTCGGGGCATCCGATGTGGATGGTGAAACGACCTGCCCCCAAATATACAGCAGAGGTACGGGTGGTGTGAAGTGAGGGCTGCAAGGGCAAGCTACAGAACATTCTAGTAACATCCCAATGGAACTCAGGAACCTCGAGCATTTTTTTCAGTTAACCCGTTGGGCCCAGGGTTCCAGGCAGTCGGGTGTAGTTTTACTTCCACTAGGACCGCTGCCAGAGAGGAACAGGCCGTGCTCCTTTATTACATATTTTAAAAACCTGTTTTGTTACCTGCAGGTGAGTCAGGTGGTAAGCAGACTTCTTTGATCAAGGTGGGGGCTGGGGGAGCAGGATGGCTGATGAGTGACCTTTCTCTCTTGAATGCTCACCATACTGAACAGCACTATGGAGCCAAAAGCTCCAACCAGAAAGAAAACCCAAGGGTATCAGTATCTTTCTCTTATGTTCGCGTCATTATTTTTACATTTCCACCGGAAACAAGTCACATCACTGTTTATGACCCACTACCCTTTACTGGACCTCGCGTTCCTGGAAGGCAATGCAGTGCAAACACACACCCTGGGCTTCAGAACCAGGTTCACCCATTATAACCCTGGCTCTGTGATCACTATGGGATCGCAAGTTACTCAATTGCTCGTCAACTCAATTCCCTTACCCATAAAAATTGGGATAAAGTTTCCCATCTTTTAGGATTGCTGCAAATCTCAAGTGTAAAAATATAAGACAGTGCTCAGCACCCAGTAGGTCCTACCTTTGGTTTCAGGGGCTGTGACTTACTCATTTCTGAATCCCCTATGGCACTGTAGGCTCCCATGAAATTAAACCAACTAGAGGGCGCCTGGGTGGCTCAGTCATTAAGCATCTGCCTTCGGTGCAGGTCATGATCCCGGGGTCCCGGGATCGAGTCCCACATCGGGCTCCCTGCTCGGCGGGAAGCCTGCTTCTTCCTCTCCCACTCCCCCTGCTTGTGTTCCTGCTCTCGCTATCTCTCGCTGTCAAAATAAATAAAATCTTTAAAAAAAAAAAATTAAACCAACTAGATGTACTATTTCCTCTATTGCTTTTTTCCTCCTAGTTTGTTCTTTGCCTTTGCCCTTCAGCTCGCTCCCTGACAGCATCCTGGCAGGCTTCAGATGAGTCATGACCAACATCTGATATGCCCCACCATAAAACTCACCACTTGCGCTCTGAGCACAATTGTACTAGTGGCGAGGATTGTGGCAAAATTAAATACGAGATGGCTTTATTTGCTGTTCCACTGCCTTTCCTACCACTGGAATGGCAAGGGGCCACTGTTAAAACTAAGTACACAAAGGAAATACTGAAAAAGGCAAAGGAGAATTGAAGGAACCAACAGAGATAAAAATCGAGAAACGAAGCCCTAACTTTCAGCTCTGCCTCCAAATTACTGGTGTCTTTGAACAGCCTGCATCATATTAACTATTTTGAAGGAGTTAAATCCTACAGCAACCAGCTAAAATTTTATTTTATTTATTTATTTTTTAAAGATTTTATTTATTTATTTATTTGACAGAGAGAGACACAGCGAGAGAGGGAACACAAGCAGGGGGAGTGGGAGAGGCAGAGGGAGAAGCAGGCTCCCCGCAGAGCAGGGAGCCCGATGCGGGACTCGATCCCAGGACCCTGGGATCATGACCTGGGCCGAAGGCAGACGCATAACGACTGAGCCACCCAGGCGCCCCAACTAGCCAAAATTTTAATAAACGTGAACAGAAGCTGACATCATAGGAATTTTTAGGGTGATCATCCACTAAAAAACTTACTACTTTGGATTATCCCTCCCCATCTGGTCCACGGGAATGGGGACCCAGCCAGCGATGTATGGCTCTTACAAGCAGTAGCTGCAACCAACCTCTCTTTGCTCCTCGCTCATTCGGTCACAGGGCTTACTGGGCACCTAGCACGTGCACACGTGCAACACGCTGGCTCAAAGCCCCTCCGAACGGGAATGGAACAAGGAGGGCACCAGCCGGCAGACACGCGGGGACGGGAGGTGAGACGACTGTTGACTCAGCCGGGGAAAGAATGTCCACAGACGGAAGGCACAGACTCAAGGGGAGCGGCAGAGCGGGGGGGGGGGGGGGGGGGGGCGGGGGGGCGGGGAGCGGGGGGGGGGGCGGCAAGAACGCGCATGCTCACTGATGACCCGGGGAAAGAAACAAAACTTCAGGATCCGGCAAGGCGCCAGGGTCCTCGAGGGCCTGGGAAGACAGACCCCTGGCAAGTGAGGACTCTGGAGAAGCACCTGTGGCACTCCAGGTGGCTCCGGCGAGGACTCCCCAGCCCTTTCCCTCCCAGATCAAAATAAACAGTGAAGCAATCAAAATGAGCGCTCATGCGCTTCAGCAGAGCACCGAGCTGGGGCTGGGAGTGGGGCTGGGAGCGCCGTGCGGATGGCGAGAGGAATGCAGAGGAAGAGAAGAAAGGCCTTCTGTCCTCCTGCAACTATTACTGCATTTGGAAAGAAATAATAACACCACAAAGGCAGCTCTCAGTAATTAAACGCAAGACACGTTCCTATTGTCCCAGTTGATCTTCACCGTAACCCCGCGGCGGAGGCAAGAATAACCTATCTAAACGTTTCTTCCAAGATTATGGAACGAGTTAGAGATGAAGCCAGGGCTAAGAGGTCAGTCGGACCCCAGGATCTGTTTTCTAAGCTTGTATACCCCGCCCATTCTCTCTCTGAAACAACTTCAAACACGTGCATGCACGTGGAAGAGCATTTTATCATCTAGGCATGGCGCAGGTCAGTCTCACTGTGACTCAAACCCCTGATAAACCTGGTTACACGAATACAATTTTCTGCCTGGGGAAAAAAAAATACCATAAACAAAGACAAAAGACAAATGATAAACCAGGGAACTATTTGGAACATAAATCAGGGACAAAAGGCTAACTTTTATCAATACATAAGGAATGCCTATAAATAAATAAGAAAAACCCCACCCAAGCCAAATGAACAGTCAGCTAATATAAAAGAAAATCAAATAGTTCACAGACACATTAAGATATTAAAATTTACTCATAGTAAGAGAAATGCAGAGTAAATGTATTAGGCGTGGTGGACATCAGAACATTTCATTATGCACACACTGGTGAGGGTATGAACAGGTACTCTCATAAATTACTACCCAAAGAATAAGTAGATACATCCACTATGAAGACAATCTGGTACTATCTATCAAAATTATAAATGCACTTACCCTCTGACCCAAAATTCCAATTCCAGGATTTTATCCTGCAGATAAAACTCTTATGTGTGCAAAATGGTGCCTGTTTTTTAAAAAGCCAATCTTTGCAGCAATGTTTGTACTAGCAAAAGTCTGAGAACAATCTAAATATCCAACAAAAGCAGACCGATTAAAAAAATTACAGCATAGCCCATAATGGCCTATTATTTAGCCATAAAAGAGAAGAGGAAGCTCTTAATGTATTGATATGGAACAAGCCCCAAGGATTATTGCTAAGTAAACAAAGCAAATTAAAAATGGCAAGCAGAATATGCTCTCACAAATGTAAGAACAAAATTATATACTGCATACATCTATATTTATATGCACCCCCTGGAAAGATATACAAGAGACTTGTAGCAATAGTTGTTTCCAGGGAAAAGTGGGTAGGATACAAAGTTAGGACGGAGACTTCCTTGTCACTGTACACTTTGTATCGTTTAAATTTAATAACGTGTGTTTATATTACCAACTCAAAGAATAATATACATACATATACACACATATGTATGGATACACACATACATATATGTATAGATATACACTACATACAAATCAAAATCAAGTGCTAACAGTGACAAAAGATGGCTTCTGACCCAGCCTTGCAACCAGCGGACTAGTGAGAGAAGCTACTTTATCACTCAAAGAAAGTCTCAGTTTCCTCATCCATAAAATAGGAATAATAAATAACCCTTTGTTTCTCCTGAGGTTTTGAGGAGTAAATGGATAAATATACCTAAAACCCTTAAACCACCTCTTAGCACACGGTAAATGTGTGCAAGAGTCTGTTAATAAGTGCCATCTAAGCTGAGATCAGAAATATCAGTAAGAATCAGACGAGGAAGAGGGAAGCAGGGGAAGCAGAAGGTACTGCTCAGAAGGAATAGCACGTGCAAAGGTCAGGGGGTAGGAAAACACAGTGGTGCACCTGAGGGGGGGGGAGTAGAGGGGAGTGCCTAGTGTGTGGCCTGGGAGAATGCAGAACAGCAAGAGGCATGGGTAAAGGACTGAGTGTGGGCCAATCAGGCCAGCTTCTCTGTGGGGGATGGGAAACAAATGGAGCATTTCAGGCAGGGGAATTCCGCGATTGGACAGGCTTTCCTAGAAAGCATTCTCTGGCAACAATCTAGAAGACAAGTTGGGAAGAGGCAAAAACTGGGTGGCAGAGACCTCTTGGAGACTGTTGCAGCAACTCAAGAAGAAAGGAGGAGGTTGTGAGGTGAGACTGGTGGAGGGTAGGACAGGAGGAAGGGTGGGCGGGGCGGGGGGGGGCGGGATTGCAGGTGGAACCAGGGACAATCCCCGGGTTCCAACCTGGCTTACTCGGAGGACTTCGATGCAACTCAGTGAAAAGGAATTCAGAAACGGAACCGGCTGAGGAGGAGGGAAGATAGTAGGTTAACCTCAGACTGTTGAGGTTCAAAGGTCTCATAGGGAATCCACAGTTAGCTATCGGTGTCTAAGCCTCGGATGAAGGGTTTGGGAAGGAAATACAGCTTTGGGAGGTAGAGGACACAGTTTTAATACTTAAAAGCTCTGGACTATTGGTTAAGGCAGCTGCCACCAAACAGCAATGGTCCCTTTGGTCCAAGGAAGAGACTTTTGATTAGGTATGTGACCTGTGTGTAATGTGGGTAAGACCCATGCTTCCTCCCTCCTCTCCTCTCCTCTTTTCCCCTCTCTCCCTTCTTCCTTTTCTCCTTTTGTCTTTTCTCTGTCTTCCTTCTTTCCTAAAAATAGAACAAAAGTCCTCACAAGATGGGCGCCTGGATGGCTCAGTCGTTAGGCATCTGCCTTCAGCTCGGATCATGATCCCAGGGTCCTGGGATCGAGCCCCACATCGAGCCCCGCATCGGGCTCCCTGCTCCGCGGGAAGCCTGCTTCTCCCTCTCCCATTCCCCTGCTTGTGTTCCCTCTCTTGCTGTCTCTCTCTCTCTGTCAAATAAATAAATATTTTTTTAAAAAGTCCTCACAAGAGGTTTCTATAAAGCTTTTCACAAAACAACGCATTTCTAACCAATCCCAGCTAATCAGTGGCGATGCCTTTATTTTTCCCAACATTCCCGTCCTCCTTCTGCTTCTCTCTTCACTCATAGCTGAAGTCACTAGAAAGTTCTCACTGTGCCAGAGGGTATCTCCACACCATGGGGAACATCCTTGAAGACTGTGTTTCCCCATGGGTCTGTCTCAACAGGGGCACTGTCTAGATGTTTCTTAGAAAGGGCATTCTGTGGTTTTCTCCTGAGGAGGGTCTTTGGCAAAACCAACCCTACTTTAAGTCCACCTACCAAAGGGTTTTACCAAGAGATCTTAGAACTGATTTCTCAAAGAGTATACATTTTTTCTAGTTTTAAAAAAAGTCATGTTTAAGCAAGATTTCTGGAACAATTTAGTCAGGTGAGGTCTGGGGCCAGGATTCAAGAGTGCCAGCTTTGATCTTCACTCACCAAAATGATGCTAAACTTCTCTCAGCTTCAGTTTTCTCTCCTACGAAACTGAGACCATCTCCAGATCTCCTTCGGGCTCTAAAAATTTGTGAGTCTAGATGTGAGGGAGGACTAAAATTGGTTTCATTACAGTGTGGAGTATTTCAACAATTCAAAACTGTCATTAAACATTCAAGCAACTTCATTTTTAGAGACTGGTTGATTTCCTGGCTGGGCAGTAGAAATATTCCTATTTTATCATTCACAAAGTTTGCTGCAATATTTGCACGTTTGTGCCGAGTATATTTATCCCAAAGGGAAAACCCTATTTCTTTTTTTTTTTTAAACATTTTATTTATTTATTTGACAGAGAGATAGAGAGAGAGAGAGCCCAAGTAGGCAGAGAGGCAGGCAGAGAGGGAGAAGCAGACTCTCCACTGAGCAGGGAGCCCGACATGGGGCTCGATCCCAGGACCCTGGGATCATGACCTGAGCCGAAGGCAGCTGCTTAACCGACTGAGCCACCCAGGCGCCCCATGGAAAACCCTATTTCTAATGCAGCAGGGGCTTGGTTTTCAAATTTTGTACTCGCCGAAGAAACCATCTCTTTTCATGGCCTGAAGAAACCACAGGCAGGGATTTCCAGGGGAAATAAGATAGCATCCATGCCATGGAGAGTACTCATCTCTAAATATGTAAATTATTAGCTTACCTTTAAAAAATGTAAGATAGAAAGTTCGGTCTATTGAGAAATGAACAACGTATTTTCCAATTGGTAGAGATTTTTATAACTTTTGAGAGCAACTAAGGAACATGGGCCAGGAGACCTAATCCACGTAACAGACTCCTGACCTCTCTCTCCGGTAGGGGTCATGGGATCATCTAGATGGATGCAGTTAGCATAGCAAGGCAATAGTCATTACAAATATCCACAAGGATATTTGTAGATATCTACAAATATCTAAAGCTCAATACAAAGAAAAATATCAAGGAGAAGGTGGCCATTTTTCATCTAAAATGACATTTTTTCTATTGTATCTGTCAAAATGTGTTTTCTCTAGAATCCATGTAAAAAGCAATGTATATCAGAGTTTAACTGACTTAAAATACCGTATTTTAAAAAATATCAAGTATGGTACCCTTACAAATCGATGTCTAATTAGATTAGTTAGAAATACATTATTCTGGAAAATAATTTCAGTTGAAATCTGATTTCAGCAATATGCTTTGGTAATCATATAAAGGATAAGATTAGGTATCTTTCAATGTTTACAGCATATAAGCTGTCGATAACATAGCAACGTATAAATTTGCTATCTAATTTATTAGAAACCAGATACAGTTCACTGGTGTTTTAAGGGGATAGAGGAAAAATGCACAGATAGGTTTCCATCTTTGAAATGGATATATATACATCTAGGTACAAGTATTTTTCTGTTACTTTAAATTGCTCACTCTAGGGGCGCCTGGATGGCTCAGTTGGTTAAGCAGCTGCCTTCGGCTCAGGTCATGATCCCAAGGTCCTGGGATCAAGTCCCACATCAGGCTCCCTGCTCTGCGGGGAGCCTGCTTCTCCCTCTCCCACTCCCCCTGCTTGTGTTCCTGCTCTTGCTGTCTCTGTCTCTGTCAAATAAATAAATAAAATCTTTAAAAAAAAAAATTGCTCACTCTAGCCAACATCACTCAAAATGAGATAAAGGACTAATTAGACCATGAACTGAGAGAGTTATTTCATCGGTCATTGTCACAAATATACAAAAGGCTATTCGTACTGCTGTCAGAGCTGTAAAGTGCTCGCTTCTAGGAGGGGCAATTTGACAGAATCAATCAAAATGACAAACGCACTCAACTTTGGGCTACAGCAATTCCATTTCTGGGATTTCTTTCCTATAGATACACAAAATCATGTAATACAAAGCTATTCCCCACATCATCGTCTGTCCCAGAAAAAACTGGAAACAGCCTAAATGTCTGTCAGTAAGGGACTAGCTAATAGTGTATCAATACAATGTAGCTTTAACAAAGAAAGAGGATGCCTGCTTCTAACTTACTGATACACACTGAATCCCAAAATATATTTAAGTGAAAAGCACATATCCAAAAGAGCATGTGTTTGCCACATTCTGTATAAAAAGGGGGAAAAAAAGTATATACACATACATACTCATACATGTACATCTGCATATACGCACATGTGAATTACATAAGTATAAATATACACACACACAAGACCCTGATAACACAGATTCTGAGAAAGGAAACCTGTTATCTGGGGATAGTAGTAGGAAGAAGATTCTCCCCTGCACACCTTTTGGGATCTTCTGAATTTTGAATCATGTGACCATGTTACCTATTCAAAAATAAACTAACATAAATCAACAAGCATGAATAGTAATAAATTGTCCGCTGATCAGCAGTAAAATCACACTCATATGTATTACTACTTAATAAGAACTTAGGGACGCCTGGGTGGCTCAGTTGGTTAAGCGTCTGCCCTTGGCTCAGGTCATGATCCCAGGGGCCTGGGATCGAGTCCGGTTTTGGGCTCCCTGCTCCATGGGGAGTCTGCTTCTCCCTCTGCCCCTCCCCCACTCGTTCTCTCTCAAATAAATAAATAAAATCTAAAAAAAAAAAATAACTTGGAAGACCACATTTCTTAAACAAAGAATATGGGGAATAAAAATTAGATGCTCATCCTCTTTCCATTCTCTTGGGGTTCTTATAAAATAATAAATGACATATAACAGTTTGGAGAAAAACCAATTAGAGGGACATAAATCATCATTAACCCCTTCCCCAGATGAATGACAAAGAGACACATGTCCTAATTAACACCGAGTAGCACTGTGTAAAGAGCAGTTTGCAATGGAAATGAACAGATGGCAAACAAGCATATGAGGTGTTGGTGCCGCAAGAAAGAAAACTTGATCTGATCCGACACCGGAAACTTCAAGCAACTGCAAGAATCTGTACCTGAACAAAACTGCTCTGAAACAATGGATGATCTCCCCTTGCCAACTTTCTCTAGTGTTTAGGTGCCCTGAGCTTTGCGTTTTTCTGCGTTCAGTCCCCCCGAGACAACTGGTAAGGCGAATGGCGTTCCAAAGCCCACCCCACTTTCTACATCCGCACACACACCCACACCCCAGCCAGCCAGCCACCTCTCCACAACAGAAAGATTTCCCAGCCCCAGGCGATGAGTGGCTCAGACACCTAATCTAGAATTTCAGTTCAACAAAAGGTTTTGGACGTCATCTTGGAGTTTGACGTAACAAGAGTGGACCTGGAGGCTTACGCCTTAACACCATCTCCTTTCCTTCCTTGGAAATAGAGCTTTATGACAAAAGGGAGAGAGAGAGAGAGACAGAGAGACAGAGAGAAGTCTTGCAGGGTTGGTGAAACCTTCTATATGATCCAGACGGCAGCTACCCAGGGCCAGGGAGAACCCGTGAGGAGGAAGACCTGGTTTCCTCTGGTTTCCAAGTTCATCCCATGCTTAGACCTCTCTCCATGACACAAGGGTTCCTCGAGCAGTGGCAGTTTCACGAGCTGAACTCTCAGCCAAGAACCAGTGGCTGACCCCACACATGGGAGCCTCCAGCACAGCTAGCAGATGCTATTTCTCTACCCCCCCACCGCCCCTGCGCCGCTGACCCCGCCCGGCGAGACAGCACATTTCAGACAGGATGCCCTCCCAAAGTCATGATGCAACCCTGGAAAAAAAAAATCCACTCAAGTTCCAAAACCAGGATCTGGTTTCTGCCAATTGAGAACAACAGAGACCAGTGGCAAAAACACTTTCGTTACAGAAGGTTCGCTGAATTGACGCATATCTCACACCACTGGACACGTCATACTCCCATCTTCCATCATTTTACCTACGGAGAGTGTTTTAAATGTACATTCTGTAGTGATCCACAGTTGGAGACAAAACATAAAACGGAGTAAACATCAGATACAGTGCTTGCTCTCCATGCAAAAAAGCAGAAAAGGTTTCTGTTTGGCTGATTTTGAACTCCAAATAACTACTCCAAGAAAAAAGGCAGACAGTGGGCTAATCGGATCATCTTTAGCTACATCAACAACATTTAAGGCTAAGAATTGTAAGTACAGTTTGTGCAATCTGAATTTTTTTAATCAGACACTTTAATTCATGTGTTTGAGAGGAATATATACATGACACGTACATATATACACATATACACTGCAGATTTATTTTATACAAAGCAGACAATTTCCACCAAACTATTATTGAGGTACTGGGATTCAAACTCAATTCCAGTCCCTATCTGAGACAACAGACTCTTCTGGTTTGAGGATATTTTTAAATATAAAAACTAATTACCCTATCTCACTGCCTATAAATTCAATTTCTATTTCTGAGGCTGCTTCTGCTGTACGTCTCTTGGTAGACCCTTTGCATTATGGCTTGTTTATAACCTAGTCTCAAATCACAGGAAAGACAGGGACCAAATAAAAAGCCTCTCAACCTTTTAGGAGGGTTTGGTAATGTAGCAACATTTCCATAATTCTATATCTATTTTAAAAAATCAAGTCCATTTTCTATGAAAGGACAGTTCTTTCTAAGTGGTGAATTTTATAGACAAAACATAGAGAGTATTAAATTGGACACATGAAGAACAAGGCCACTGCCAGGCGCAGAATGCTTTCTCTTGGTCAGATCTTCCTGCAAAACTAATCAACCAATGCATGCGGAGACCGCATCCCGCAAACTTTTTACAGAGCAACACCGTCCAGGTTTCCCATGGTGTCAGCCTACTAAGAACTTCCAAGGCCATCCTGGATTGGGTTGCAGAGTAGACATATGCAATGCACAACAAACACTCTCCCTTCTAAACCCTACTGACTCCTTAAAAAGAGTCTTTCACAAACATGTCAAAGAGAGCAAATTAACAACCACAATTTACAGGTTCAGCAGGGATGGCGAAGGTCAAAGGCAAACCAAAGTAAATTGACACTGATAAAGAATTAAAACAGCCTATGGTTTGGTTTTTTTTTTTTTTTAAAAAAAGAACCTTCAAGTCCTTCCTACTCTCTGTGTCGGTTATATGAGCTTATCTGAAGAACCTCAGAAAGTTCCTCATCAAAAATCTACCCCTAGATTGCTAGCTCAGCCACCAATTAGCTGTTCAAGCTCTGACAGTCTCTAACTCTTTAGACCTTACTTTTCTTATCTATGAAATGAGGGAGTTAACAAGGTGACTCTGAGGTTCCTTCCAGCTCTAACCGTTCCACGGTTTATGATCAAAGGCTGTGGCTACCCCCTAACTCGACTCGGCAGATGATAGTAGCAGACAAAGCCGAGCTCTTTCTCAGACCTTCCTGATCAAGATGCTTTCTGCTTCTTGTGTCATAAGCATCTCAGATCAAATGAATAGTAAGGAGAGGATAAAAGAATGAACCAAGATTATTGAGATGATATTTCTCAGTAAGGAAGAAAAACACATTTGTGAAGAGGAAAAAAGTCACTTTGGGGAAACTGAACTTTTTGTTTTTTTCAAAGAAAGGCTCTAGGGAGCCATGTTCCTATTCTATGTTCTCAGTCCTCATTCTTGAGGCCCTGATTCTTCTTATTTCCAATCTCCCTCAAGATCAAAAATGAGGGAAAGGTATTTTTTTTTCCCTCTCTTCTGATTTGGCCAACTCTGGATCCTTCCTACAACTTCACACACTGATACCTGAACTTCCTGCTAAACTCGGATTAGGCCCATCCACCACGGGAGTTGACCTTTGGTAAAGGTATTTTAAATGACACTTTTCCCACACTGGATACCCACAAAGGTCAATATTTGACTTCTTCCCACTCTTATCTTTGAAGCAGTTGCGTTTTCTTCAACCTGCCACATACGAGTGAAGGCCTACAGTGATTCCTACCAGGAGCCCCACTTCCTCCAGAGGAAGAAACTTCCAGGAACATGGCTGAGTCCAGGTATTTGTCCATCTAACCGGTAAATCTAAATGAAAGCTGAATTCTTTAGACAGAAAATTCGAAGTCCAGCTACGCTCAAGCTGTGAAGAGTACAGTCCTGCTATTACTATATTATGACCTTCTAGAACCCAAACGTTTGTTCACCAACACCCTTAAGAACGGAAGTAGATTCTGCCTTCCTAAGTGTGTGGGTGGTCCCCGAGGAAGTATTTATCTAGCCACTATGGTATACACATTCATTCTTTTGCTCCAATATCCGTTACTGTCAAAAAAATCTGGAAATAATTTTTGATGGCCAAAGTTGGGGTGACCTGAAGACTGCTGAGTGAAATAATGTGAGATTTCACCAGAACACACACACAACAGCAATGATCATGTGCTTCTCTCCTGCCACTTCTGCCCCCGGGCAGGGCAAGCTGCAGGGAGCGCCCTCCTCACTGTGTTCGCCGGACATCCTCAACATCCCCACACCCACCAGGCCCACAGGACAGAAGGGAATTTGGAACGTGCCTTTCCACTCTGGTGCTAAACACGATACAGCCCTGACTCTTTTCTTAAACACACTCTGAGAGGGCCCCTGAGTTTCATGACTAAACGAGTTTCATTGTTGTTGAAAAATAAAGGACTTGCTTAAGTAGTTTCATATGTAAACAGCCAAGCTCCGAGGAGCATGCACACTACATTACGTGTAGTGTTCTCTTTTATTGTTTGCAGTTTCCAGTTTAGGATTTATCCAATTATCTATCTATTGTCTGGCAGGCCTGGCATGGAGGATTCCAGTTACAGGAAATGCTTCTGTGACTGCAGGCCCAAAGCAAAGTCTGGAGCAGGGGCAGCAGATCCGAGAGGGGTGCATATGCGCTGGAAGGGGTTAGGCTTGGGTGGGGGGGCCGCCCCGGCAAAAGAACCCAAGTGTGAAGTTCAACTACAAAGCTACTCCTAACTGCTTGGCATGGATCTGTCATTTATTGTAGGAAGGGGAGTAAAAACCGATGAGGGGTGTGTATGGGGATGAGGGGACAGCCAGCACCCATGCTTGGAAAGGGTCTGGGGCACAGACGACACCATGGGGACGGCACGCTGAAGTGGACAGCCAATTCGGCTGAGCTGCTTACAGAGGCCCTCCGATGGGGGATTTGGGAAGCTCGGGGGCAGACAGACAGATTTTCACGGGGGAAAGACTGAGGTCAGCTCGGCCCCGCTGCAGCTCTTCTCTCAGGGGAACAAGTTCTTACTGAGAGATGTTGAAACCTCAGTCTCCGTTCTATTTATCGTCAGGAGACTCCTCTAAAACCTAAGTCAGATCACCTCACTTCTCTGCTCAAACCATCCATTGGCTTCCCATCCCACACAAAACAAAATCTGAAACCCTTTCGAGAGTCTCCCAGAGCCTACAGTGCTTCTTGAGGGCAGACCACCCCAGGGGCGTTCAGGAAATCCGCAGGGACTGTCCTGGTAGTCACTTAATAATTGGGGGTCACCGGTGGTGTTTAGAGGGTCACAGCCTGACCAAGAAATATCCCACATCCCTTATGACTTTCCAACGTCCCCTGGATGTCCCTTCCAGTGAGAAACCTGACTCCATTTTACAGGTTAACACCAAGTGTTTTCTCCGAGATCTGCATAAACAAGAACCTAGGAATGCAGGCGGGAGTGATATATTTTGTGTTGTTTAGAACTTTACTCCGAAGCGTCACCACTTCAGAAATCTCACATCACTAAAGGCCACACCGAGTGCCACTGAGTTGCCTATGTAACACGTCTACAGCACCTGCCTTTACGGCTGCCACGTTTCCGGGGATTCTACGCAGGGCCCCCGAACACGTGACCACCCCACAAAGACATCCAGTGTAGCCATGCCTACCCTGACATGTTGAAATAGTCATTTTATTACAACCGACTCTTTTTTTGTGTGTTTCCTTTAGATATGGTTAAGGCATTCCATGGGTGATTTGCAATTATGTGGGTAGGTCAGTTGTATTTCCTACAAATTTCATTGCAGGGGAGTAAAAGGAGTGTCATTAATATTGTCATAAAAAGCGAGATCTGGGTCAGGGCGGGGCTACTTCCCTCCACCTCCCTCCCCCACGCCCTCTCACTCCGAGCCGCCCCTCTGAACACGGCCAGCTCCCCCGTGTGTCTCTCATACATCCACAGGGCTACCTTCCTCCATCCCCTGCCACTGCCCCTCACCCTCCTTTTTCCTTCTACAGAATTTATCAATGCCCAACATGAAATTTTGCACTGAATTGTATACTGACATTCTCTGCTACCAGAACTAAGTTCGAGGAGAGCGAGGACTTGCTATCTCGTTCTCAAGCACCACTAATAGTGCCTGATACATAACAGGCACCTATTAACCACTTGCTGACAAACAGAAGACAAACTGAAGTTTGGTCTTACAAATAGGGCTCCACCTGCCTGGGAACCAGCAAATCCTCCCACAGCCGCCGCAAAATGTGCTCTTCCTTGCACTGATCATGCTTCTCATGCGGCCCCCTTTGCCCAGTGGAAGAGCAATAAAAGGGAAGGAAGCCAGCGAAAAGGAAGAGGGCAAATTTTTCTAAATAACCATCTTATCAGGACAACTATGTGGCATGATACCGGCATGACACTGCGCCTAATCCTCACGACGTCCCGTCCACCCTCTCTACTCACCGCAGAGAAACACCATGGAAGCCAATATTGCATTCTTGAAGGCCAAGTCCCTGAAAAAATAATCAACTTCTATAATCTCATACCCAACAAATGTCACTCCAAAAATAACATGGTATTTTTAAGATCACCCAACCCTGGCTGGTGCGGTGATGGACTCTCTTATTCTCTTCTTCATCTTTGTTTTTTATCATGCTTCTGTCCCTCCCCTTCCCGAAATGGATTTGTATTCAGAAATTATCAGGAATACATGCTATTCAAATCAAAATGTCAATAGGAATTTTTGTGGACCTTGATAAACCGACTCAAAAAGGGAAGCCAAATGGCCAAATACAGCCAGGATACCCTTGAGGAAAAGAAAATGAGGTAAAGAACGTTCTACTGGATGTCAAGACCTGTAAAGTGACGACAAGTAGGACAGTGTGGCGTTGCCATGGGTGTAGGCAAAAGACCCGTGGAGTAGAACACAGAGCCCACAATCAGACCCCCACATATACGGACGCCTAATTTTTGAAAATTCCAATTCAGAGCATCAGAAAAAAAAGATGTTTCCCCCCCACCAGTTGACTGGATATCCACGTGGGGAAAAACAGAAAACTTTGCCCTCCTAACTCAAATCATTCACATAACTCAATTCCAGGCACATTATATGAATGTAAATGTGAACGGCAAAATGATACCACTTTTAGAAGTTAACGTTAGAGAAAATCTTCATGACCTTGGGATGGTAAATAAGGCAGCATTCAAATTAAAACTTCTTTCCATCAAAAGAGTCTATTAAGAGAGTAAAAAGAGAAGTCACGGGGGAAGAAGATATTGAGCAACACATATGACTAATGAAGGGCTCAAACCAAAAAGTGTAAAGAACTCCTACACATCCATAATAAAAAGACAGGCAGCACAGATGAAAAACGGGCAAGAGACTTGAACAAGCATGTCACAAAAGAGGATGATCAATAAACATGAAAAACAATCAGTAATCAATAACTGGTAACCAGAGAAATGAAAAAAAACCCCCACAATGTGGTACCACTACACACACACTAGAATATCCAAAATAAGAAGACTGACAATTCTAAATTTGCAGCATAGGCAGACTATCGGGAACTCTCTTACACAGCTGGTGGGAGCGTAAGCTGATACAACCATTCCGGAAAACCGGCTGGCATCACCTCTAAACAGCTCCACTCCTCGATATGCACCCAACAAAAATGTAGTATACACATACAATAGAATATTATTCAGCCTTAAAAAGGAAGGAAATTTTGACACACACACTACAGCGTGGATGAACCTTGAAGATGCAACACTAAGTGACATAAGTACGATTCCACTTATACGAAGTACCTAGAGTTGTCAAATTCCTAAGAGACAGAAAGTAGAGTGGTGGTTGCCAGCGGGTGAGGGACAGAGGGGGTAATCGCGAGTTAGTGCTTAATGAGTACAGAGCTCCTGTTTGAGAAAATGAGAGAAGTTCTGGAGACGGATGGTGGTGACGGGCACAACGCCGCTTCCAAACCATTTTTAAATAGTCAAAGCAGTAAATTTCATGTTGTATATATTCTACCACAATTTTTAAAACTACTTTAAAATTAAAAAAAAAAAAGAAATGGTAGCAACCATTATTGCAAGGTACTGCTACAAGCCGGAGAAGTTAACTTTAACACGCTCACAGTAGAGAGAAGACACCCATAGAGGCTCATGGGTTATTCGTCTGGCTGTTGGTAGTTGCTGGTTTTTTATTAGTCCATCCAATATCAGTGAACAATTTCCCTAAGTTGTTTCATGTGTCAACACAAATACCAACAGGAATTTCTAATGGTAAGGAGTGAACTAAAAGGAGTCCACAGCAGTAACCAGTATTATCAGCCTCACCAAGTATTCTATTGGTAGCATAACCGTAGCCCATTGCCATCATTAGCTAAGGTGAACTTAATACTGATCACTAAGTTAAAGATTATAGTTGATTAAAAGGGCATTAATATTTCTTGACCTAATAACTTAATTCATTTAGCTCCGTTACCCCAAGTTCTCGGCATATGTAATTCAGAGGGTTAAGCTACAGGTCACCCTTTGATGATATTTAACAGCAACTCTGATTATTTTTATTTTTTTTTAAAGATTTCATTTATTTATTTGTCAGAGAGAGAGAGAACACAAGCCAGGGGAGTGGCAGGCAGAGGGAGAAGCAGGCTCCCCACTGAGCAGGGAGCCCGACGTGGGACTCAATCCCAGGACCCTGAGATCACGACCTGAGCCGAAGGCAGACGCTTAACCGACTGAGCCACCCAGGCGTCCCTCTGATTATCTTTAAATAGCAATTTCAATCCATGAGACGCAACTAGTAGTTATTTCTCTCATGTGCCAAAGGATCAGAATTTACCCTGGGAGTTTATCAGAATTGCTTCCAATCTTCAAAAGCCCAGATTTGCATGCAATAGCCTAATCGTGGCTTTGAAAATGATCTGCCCACATATCCAGTTTAACCCATGGTTTAAGCAATAAAGAAAGTTGACTCGTTTATTTTCCTTTTCTCCTCCTGAATAGAGAGACCCAATCTATAAGGCATGTCAATGAAATGAAAATCTTATTTTCAAGGTTAGCTTTAACATCTACCTAAATAGTATTTCAAATGCCATTACAGGTTTTACTTACTTGAAACACCAAAGAGTTGGCATTATGACCCTTGTATAATCTACTAACGACTTCTGTGAAAGGCACTGCATCTTTGTAATCATCAGAAGTAAAATCACCACTGTCAAAACACTGGCCCTGGCTCACAGAAAAATGCTTGATAAATGGCCGTAAATAATATAATAAGAGCAAGCGCTGAGTGTGCGTGGTCCATGTAAGCTAAATGTATTATCCCATTTTAGCTGAACAGATTTTAGAACAGTCTGCGATTCCATCCCATTTTGTAAATTACCAAGCTGCACCAATTCAAAAATTCCTCTGAAACTCAATTCCCAAGCATTTGGCTTTTGTTCCTGGGATTTCCACTGCTTTAGAGGATCCAGCTTTAATGGGCTCTTTCTGAGAAATCTTCCATCGGTTCTGAGAAGTACTTTTATCGAATGCACCATTTAACTTCATTTTGCAATTAATGAAACTCTCAGGACATATTTCCCCTCCCCACCCCTTTTTAATTCTAGTTATTTTTTTCTTGCCTTTTGGGTAATTAGGAGCAGAAAACTACTCCCACTTGGAACTAAAGGCAATAAACATGGCAACAAAAACACCAAATGCCAAAAACAAATGTCATTTGCAGAGTTCTGAAAAGCCCATCTCTCAGAATTAAAAACATTCTGTGTCACCACAAAAGGTCTTTTTGGTTGCTAGCTATCAAATGGATCACTTTCTGATTTTAGTGAAATTCGACCAAATAGTAGAGCTTTTCAAGTTTTTGGTCCTCCTTGACAAGAACACTTAACCTTTTCCAGTCCGGGAAGTAGACGCTTTCCTGCCTCTGCAACTCGACCATTTTGGTAATAAAACAAACCACCAATTTAGTTGTTTATTTTGTTAGCCTAAAAATGTTTGCGTGGGGGGCGCCTGGGTGGCTCAGTCGTTAAGTGTCTGCCTTCGGCTCAGGTTGTGATCCCGGGGTCCTGGGATCGAGCCCCGCATCGGGCTCCCTGCTCCGTGGGAAGCCTGCTTCTCCCTCCTCCACTCCCCTTGCTGTGTTCCCTCTCTTGCTGCTGTCTCTCTCTCTCTGTCAAATAAATAAATAAGATCTTTAAAAAAAAAAAAAAGTTTGTGTGGTTATAACTGAATGCAAATGTACCGTGCCTGCTCTTCTCCTTTTAAAGTTTTAGATAAATCGTCACTGGACAGATTCAGCCAGGAATGACCCTCTGCTTGTGAGACCCATGTCCCAACCTAGAAACATGACAGAAAAGTGGGCAATTTATAAAGACGCCTATTCTCTCCATATCACTTTTCACCGTGTAGTGAAAAACCACTTCAGTCACTTTCCCAGTCACCCAGTGCACAACCCCAGAATTTTCAGTTCAATTACATTCCCAGTAAGCCACAGGGCCCCTCTGGTGATGGGGAATGCCATCAGGCTTGGTGCAGAGGAAGCGAAAGGCGCACTCAAATGTGAGAATAAATGGCTCCCACAGGATTCTCTATACTTCCTTGTTTGAGGTAGATCAAGAGCACTTTTAAAATAAACTTGGCATTTGTGTCTTATTCCAATGGAAAATCTGACTTCAGACCCTTCAGTGACACAAAAGAAGCTTTCCTTTCCTGCGCAACCGGGATCCAGCTTTTGTGGTCCTAACTGTAGCAGGTCAACAAAAGGGGTACCTGTGTGCCGCCGGAGGCTTGGAAGCGTGGGGTTGGCAGTCTTCGCCGGGGGGAGCGTCCGAATCTCGGGTCCCACCTTCCACCCTCCACCCTCATATATCCTGATTAAATCGGTCTGAGGTGTGGCCTGGTATTTTTAAATGTTCCCTGGGTGATTTCAATGTGCGGCCAAGGTTGAGACCCTGGTGTGTTAGTCGGCGCAGACAGCTATCAGAGAAGAGCATCGACCAGGTGGCCTATAAACAACGGCAACTTATTTCTCACAGTTCTGGACACTGGGAAGTCCAAGATGGAGGTGTTGGCAGATTCCAGATCTCAGGAGAACCCACTTCCTGGTTCACAGACAGCCATCTCGGTGTCCTCTCATGCCAGAAGGGGTAGGGGAGCTCTCTGGGGTTTCTCTTATAAAGGCCCTAATCAGATTCATGAGGGATCCACCTTATGACCTCATCATCTCCCAAAAGCTATGAGTTTCGTGAATTTTGGGAAGGGACACAAATATTTCGTCTATAACAACCAAAAATCTGGTCAAGATGCCCCCATGCCAAGCTAAGGACCAGGTGGGGCTCCCTCTGGGCGCAGAGCTCACTCAAGTCCTGTGAGGTAAACGAAGTCAGGGCTGAGCTGAGGGTACTGGTGTTGGCAGGAGCCCCAGAATCAGATCAGCCATAGCTTTTTCCCCACTCAGAAGCATAAGAGTTCCCCAAACCAGGGCAGGGTAGAGGGGGGAGGATCACACATAATTCTGCAGGGCTCTCATGCAAGGACCCAGATGTGGTCCTGATTATAGTCTCCCCTCTTTGGGGGCCCCAGAAGGAGATACTCCCAGGACCTGAGCTGTACCAAAGGCATTCGGACTCTTCACAAGGGTCATTCCGAACAAGGTGGCCATGTGAGGCTTTGGCCTGGGCCCTGCCTCGACGTGAGGCCCCGTATCCCTGTCCCATGTGTGGACTCTGTAGTACCTGGTGGTAGGGCTTCTCCCAACATCAACGGGGCCCTTAAAACCAGTTTGTTGCTTTGAAATTTTAGATCCAAAAAAGGTACCTTCAAACCCATGACTCAAGAGTGTTAAGATTTCAGAGCCGAGAACGGTGCTGTCCCTAACAATGCAAACACCTTATTTAAAAAGGCCACGGGAGGGGCACCTTGACTACATTTCTGGTTGCAGTGTATTCTAGGTAGAGCGGGAGAGAAGTGTGGGTTTTTCCTCCCCCAGACCCAAGACAGGCTTACGCAGCTCTGGATCCAGACCGTGAGAACCCGGAAGGTCAAAGGGGCGAGCTCCTCCCAGGCTCCACTCCAGCGAGTGTAGCCGCCGGGAATACAGGGGAAGGAGTTGCCGGCAAGGGGTCGCAGAGGCACAGAGGTCTTGTGAGCCTCCCGGCTCCCCACCTCGCCCTGTCTTTCAGGGCCGGCCACGGCCCG